>NC_134854.1:15590000-16872500 GCF_049852395.1 Peromyscus maniculatus bairdii | reverse complement strand
ATAAATGTTTCAAATGCACTTAAGTACACACTTAAAACTGTTTAGATTTATTTATTTCATTTTACATACATGACTAATTTCCTTGCATCTGAACAATGTGTGTGTGTGGTGCCCTCAGAGGTAAGGTGAGGGCATATTATTATCTAGGTATGGATGCTGGAATTTGATATCATCATAGGGGTGCTAGAAATTGAAGTTAGGACTTCTACAAGAACAAGTGCTTTTAAGTGTCCAGTTCTCTGTCCAGTCCCCATATACACTTTTACCTGCCCATATGTATTCTTTGTTTGAGTATATACCTATAGTTGAAGATTTAGAACACATGGCAACTCTATATTTATTTATTTATTTTTTTGATGAACTGACAAACTATTTTCAGTGCTTGAACCACTTTGCAATCGTACCAACCAACACAGAAGAAAAAACAAACACACAAAAAATCCAAAAATAGCACTTTTTCCATTTGAATTTATTTTTGCAAAGTATAGTAAGGATTCAGTTTTTGAAAACATTGAATATCCTGTCCTTTTTAAAGCATTTTTAATGAAAATATTATATCAACCCTATTTGATGGTCTCTGTTTTTTCTAAAAAACAACTCAGCATGAAAGTGAGTAGTACTCACTTTGCTATGGAGTTAAAATTCTATTTCAATGATTTTAGTCACTGGCCTATACTCAGATCAGCACCATGTATTTTTTCCAGTAGCTTTGTTGGTTGTTCATTAAAGAGAATGTGTACATTTTTGAAATTTGTCTCATATTTTGGATACTGTATACATTTTGTGTTTTGATATGAATTTCTACTTTTCATTTACTCCAAAATATCTTAGTTCTTGTTTAGGGTGGTATTGGTACAGTGGACTTAGAAAATACTGCTCTTTAAACCATGTTACATCATGAGTATGGGCTATCTGTCCATTTCTTACAACTTTTTTTGTTTACAATGAGGTTTCTCTTTTAGTATTTAGTGGATAAGTCTTGTAACCAATTTAAGAAACATCCTTTAGTGTTTATAACTTCTTAAATTATAATTTTTAAATTATGAATGTATTTCATATTCTTATTGTCCTTGGCATGTTTATAATTTTCAAGTATGCTTTAATCTGGAAGCAGATTTTACTCCTACTTGTTAATTCTAAAATACAATTTCTTGGTTCTTCAGGATTTTTATTTGTATGATTATGTCACCCACAAATAATGATTATTTTACTGTTTTGACAATCTATATTCTTCTTATTCATTTTTGTTCTTAATTGTTCTGAATAGAAATTCTGATAGTGGTAAATTGGTATGGAAGCAGATATCCTTGCTTTGGTTTTGATGTTGGGGAGAAGTTATTCAGTTTCTCAGCATTTTGGAATGTAGTAGCCAAGAGTTTCCTAATGAAATCATTTATCGTGTTATGGTAAGTGTTTTCTGTTTCTAATTTGCTGAATTATCTTTTGCTGTTAAAGAATACTTAATTCTGTCAAATTCTTCTCTCTATTTAATTGGTTATTTCTTTCCTTTATTCCATCAATAAGTTAGAGTACAATGATATTTGGATGCTAAACCAGCTTTGCATTTCTGAGAAAAATATTTCTTATTGATAACTAGTAATCTGCAATAAATTTTGTTGCATTGAATTTGCTTCTACTTTGTTGAATATTTGGGGACAATTAAGTGACATCCATGGTTGGTCTGATCTTCTTTATACTACTAGTGTCAGGACCAGTTCTTGAACACTTCCATTTTGTATGCTTTTAGAAAGACATTTCAGAAAAATTAAAGTATTTGGTAGACTTAGCAAATAATGTATTTAGAATATTCTGTGTGGGATGCTTTAAACTGCTAACTAATCCCTTTACTTGAATATGTTCGGATGTCTTTTGTTAAAGACATTATAGTAAAGACTTGTCAATATTGATGATTTTCAAAGAGCCAGTTTTATTTCACTGATTTTTTTCCTGTTTGTTGAAAGTTCCTCTGTTCTTTTATCCTCTGTGTTTTTGTTTATCTTTGACTTTTCAGTTTTTTATTTCCTTTTTTTTAAAAAAAATTGAGAATAGTTTCTTCTCTCATACAATACATCCCAACCACAGTTCCTCTCCCTCTACTCCTCCCTATCCCTATCTCCCCTCTCCTCAAGATCCATTCACCCTTCATCTGCTCTTCAGAAAAGAGTAGCCCCCCAAGATACAGCCAAGCTAGACTAAATAATATACAATAAGAGAAGGCAAAAATACTCACATTGAGACATAACAAGGCAACCCAACAGGAGGAGAAGAGTACCAAGAGCAGGCAAAAGGGCCACAGGTACACCCACTCCAACTGCTAGGAAGGAGTCGCACAGAACTACCAAGCTAACAACCATGACATACACGGAGGAGCTGGTGAAGACCCATGCAGGCCCTGGCTACTACATCACCTCTCCACATGCACTCTTTCCTTCTCCCCTGTAGTAAACACCTGACACTTACTCAGATTGCATTTCATGTGCATAGCAGTTTTAATTTAAGCAAAGGTAGCAACTTATCTTCATAAAAAATTCTGTGACTGAAAATGTCAGTTGCTCATCACTGACTCAGTTTACCTATGAGCTTTTCTGACATGGTCATTAGTGTAGGGAAGTGGCTTTCTTTCCTTTTTATGTTATTGAGCATTCCTAATGTATAAGATGTAGAACTTTTTAATCCATTAACACAATGATATGACAACTTTAGATTTAGCTATGCTGGAGTGATGCATTCCACTTGTTAATATTTGTCTATTGAAACATCATTAAATTATGTGGATTCTGGGCAATATTCACATTCACAGATTGACAGAGATTTTATTTAATTATTTGTCAGAACTACTGAGCTTTGCTACAGAAGTCTATGTATATGCCTGAGTGCATGTTGAACATGATCACAGTTTATAACACTGCCTCACTCCACAATTTCTATTCTACAGAGAAAAATGTTGAAAGAATGCTGTCTTCTGTGCATGTTTCCAACTGAGAGAATATGGTCTTACTTTTGAACATCTACACAATAGTGTACATTTGCATTCACTTGTAGGTCTTCACAAATATGTCAGAGCTTTGAAAAGAGTTCTAGGGTAGCTGACTCTCCAGACAATATATTTTTTTTATTTTTGTTAACTTCTTGGTATCCTTTCTGACATTACCATATCAGTCATATGTACTGTTAATCAAGTGCCTTGGAATTTGTCAATAATTACTCTGTTAAGAGGCTTTTCTTGCTGCATGAACTCTGAGCTAAGTTAAATAGGAACAGATTCTGTGAGTGGGGATTTTAAAGGAAACTTCCATGGAGATGAAGTAATGCTGGTTTTTCTGAGGTGACAAGTTGTGGTGAGCACCATGGAAGTCATGTTCCCTGTAGCTGAGCGACCAACAGTTACCACTTTGCTGTCACTTGCTGTTTCCGTGGCTGCAGCACTACTGACTTCCAAGGTATCTGAGGAGCTGTGAGCATAGTTTGAAGATCAGAACATGTTTAACTGACTCATATTTATTAAATTCTGAGGTTTTAAATAAACACTCCTAGGATTATTCCAGGACACTGGTTAACTTTCAGAGTTTGACAACATAAACTTATAGATAGTGTTTACCAGAACATCTGCTTACTCACAACCTTTATCATTCAAAGAACACTTATCCACTACTTTTATACTTAAAGAAAATTTTGTGATGCATCTCATTACTCTGTTTTAAATACAAATGTTATCTCTTCTGTATGATTCTTTAAACACATGTTATTCACTTTATATAAATTTATTCCATCTGTTTAGTTCTGTAATGACATCTTTTGTAGCAAAGTGAGACACAAAAAGACATGCATCATTGATATTCCACAATTCCATATTGAAACACCAATATCAACAGTACTCTATGAATGTGAATGTTGCAGTTCTTCAAACACACACAAAAAAATAGTTATTAGTGCTAAGCAACTGTCTCTACATTCATGTAGGATGGCAATTATTGTTTAACCCTTTCACTGGTATGATAAACATTGCTTTTGAAAGATAATATTGTGAAAATAAAACAGCTCATATTTCCATGCCAAAGTTGATTTCATTGGAGGAGAATTTAAGCCTTGCTTTTGTTGATGAAGCTAACAGAGGAGCACATGCTGAGAGTTGAAGACAAGCTCTATCCATCATGATTCAGCCTCAGTGCCAAACTATCCATGTTCACCACCATTTGCCGAAGCTGTGTACCATGCTGATTACTCCATTGTTTCTAACTGGATAAATTTCAATTACATTAGAAAATCTCTAAATGATTAGCTGTAGAAACAACATCCATTTTACAACAAAGACCCTATAAACGTTGACTCTTAAAAATGGCACAGAAAAGTGCTTAAGGCTGCAAATCTGTAAGCACTAGATATTGATGTAGTTTTCAATATTTCTGGGCAGTGGCTACATTATGAAATTGGCAACAGATTAGGGAACTAAATGAGAGGGCTTTATAGCCATATCTAGCTTCAGTAATCTCAAATACAATACTCATGAACTACAAAAGATGCTTAAGTATAATGAAAATAAGTTAATAATCCTTACATTACTATTGACAAATTTTCATCATTATCTTAGGCAAATTTAAGAATAGGAGAAGATTTTATGCAGACTAAATTTTGATCTAAATGCAACTGCTGTCAGTTTTAAATCAGTAAAATTTTAGACAAAATGATGCCGAAAATCCAAGAGAAGATGGGAGGTTTTTTTTTTTAAAAAAAAAAAAAAGCAAACACTGATCATATGCAAGATGAAGGAATATGAAATGGTGATCTCTTGGGAGAAATGAAATTGGAGCATACTATGCAATGTGAAATTCTGTCACTCTGATGTGAAGAATTGAACATTAGTTCATTTGCATGTGCTGTTGGTTCTTTCCTTTACTTTGCCCCTTGGTGCTGTTCTTGAGAGTCTGTGTTTCCCAGTTTGATCATGATACAGAGGCTGATATAAAATGCTCTAAAGGAATTAAGATTATGAATGAAAGTATTCCAAACATAAAATTAGAGATTAAAATTGAGTCACTGAATTGGTTTGTTACTTAAGTGATAAATTTAATTAAAAGAATTTCAGCAAAATCATTAATGTAGGTAAGATTACAGTAAGCTATGAAAGCTAAGAATAGGAGGCATATAAAATGATTATTTTTGAGATAGTTGAAATGGAAAATATAAGTAGGCTGGGAGATGATGTAGGTCTGTAATAGAACAGGTTTTTTTTTTTTCATGTAAAAGGTGCTAATTTGATCTTCATCTCAGGCACACACACACACAGACACACACCTGTGTAGCTAGAGTTTTCCTTGCTGGCCCACGATCAAGACAAATCTCTCTAACCCACCAATCCCAGTGCCGCTCAGACCCAACCAAGTAAACACACAGAGACTTATATTGCTTACAAACTGTATGGCCACAGCAGGCTTCTTGTTATCTAGTTCTTATATCGTAAATTAACCCATTTCTATTAATTTATACTTTGCCACACTGGTACCTTACATCTCACTTGTCATGGTGGCGGCTCACAGTCTCTCTGACTCAGACTTCTACTTCCCAGAATTCTCCTCTCTCCTTCTCCCGCCTATACTTCCTGCCTGGCTACTGGCCAATCAGTGGTTTATTTATACAGAGCGATATCTACAGCACACCTGCATGCAGCCAAAGCACACATTCACACATACGATAAAGTGAGCAAGGCGAAAAGTCAATGAAAGATAATTTAAGTATTTGTAACTTGTGTGGTTGATATATTATGCATCCCAATAAACTTATCTGGGGGTAAGAGAACAGAACAGCCACTATATTAAACATAGAGGTTGGGCAGAGGTAGCACACACCTTTAATCCTAGCATTCTGGAAGCAGAGATCCATCTGGATCTCTGTGAGTTTAAGGCCACACTGGAAACAGCCAGGTACAGTAGATGACACACACCTTTAATCCCAGTATTTGAGATCTCATGTCTTGCTTGGAAAAGACACATGCCTTTAATCCCAGGAACTAATGGCAGGAAGCAGAAAAGTATATAAGTCATGAGGACCAGGAACTAGAGGCTTTTAAACTTTTAGGCTTTTTAGTAGCAGTACAGCTGAGATCCAGTCAGATGAAGACTCAGAGGCTTTCAGTCTGAGGAAACAAGATCAGCTGAGAAGTTGGCAAGGTGAGGTTAGCTGTGACTTGTTCTGCTTCCTTGACCTTTCAGAATTCACCCCAACACCTGACCCCACATTTGTTTTTTATTAATAAGACCATTTGAAATTCGTGCTACAAACTTGGAAGTGGCAAAGCCATGTACCTGAGAGAATCTGTTTTAATTAAAGCTTGAAGAAACTAATACACAGTGCTGCATTGTGAAACGTGTTGATTTTAGAAGTAGATGGAATGACTCCAACATACAATCATGACATAATGCTTTCTCCAACTACATGGCAACTTTGGATAAATAATGCTACTGTCCTTGGTCTCATATTTATCATTTTGGGAATTAAGAATCTTGGAATATTAATTATCAGTAACCATTTGAAATATCACAGAAAAATTAGCAACCTGTAATGGGCAATTAAGCATAGACTATTAATATTTTGGCTCTTGCAAAGTTTTTCACCCAAAAGCCCAGATAGAGATATGCTGCTATGGGTTTTAGGGGAAAAAAACTAAGAAAGACAACTGAAATAAGCACTTCAAACATTAATGTCTTGGGGCTCTTTAGGTGAAGTTACTAGAAACCCCAAGGAATTCAAATTAATGACTATAGAGAGAGTTGATATTAGAACTCAGATAACTTGAGTCTTATTGTATTTCTTTCAAGTAATTCTACCTAAGATATTCTTCACAGTAGAAGTAGTTTGTGGTGGTATTGTGTTCCCCAAAATACTGTGCACCCTAATAAACTTATCTGGGGTCAGAGACAGAACAGACACTAGATACAAAGACTAGAAAATGGTGGCACCCACACATTTAATCCTAGCATTTCAGAGGTAGAAATCTCTCAGGATCTCTGTGAGTTCAAGGCCACATTGGAAACAGGCAGGCATGGTGATGCATGCCTTTAATCCCAGAAAGCGAGCCTTTAATCCCAATGAATGATGGTAGAAAGGGAAGATATATAAGGCGTGATGACCAGAAACAAGAAGCATTTGGCTGGTTAAACTTTTGGCTGGTTAAGTTTCAGACTTTTGAGCAGCAGTTCAGCTGAGAGCCACTGGGATGAGGACACAGAAGCTTCTAGTCTGAGGAAACAAGACCAGCTGAGGTTAGATGTGTCTTGTTCTGTCTCTCTGGTCTTCCAGAATTCACCCCAATATCTGGTCCGGGTTTGATCTTATTAATAAGAACTTTTTTAAGATTCATGCTACAGTAGTTTCTTTCAACAAAAGTATCAGAGTTCAAAATATCTATTGTTCAATAGATTAGCAAAGACAAAGTCAAACCAGAGACAAAATAATTAAGCAACTACTTGAGAAGTTCATACAACAGGTTTTGATCTTAATCACCCTGCCCAAACCCTTCTTGTATCTGCTCCCACCTCTTTATTTATCAAAATTCCTCTCTCTCACACCACATTTAACCCAATTTGTGTCTCTTACCTACTGTTGGTGTGGAGCCTGCCCTGGAGTTGTGGTTGGCCCTACCAGAAGTCACACCATTGAAGAAAACTGACTTAATACTTCCCAAAAGCTAATAAATTCCAGTATCTCATCATCTTTGTGTGGAACTTCCATGCTGAGGTCTTGTCTGGCTTGAGAATGAGTGGGTCTTATATATTTTGTCACAATTGCTTTGAGTGCATGTAGGCAACTGCCCTGTCATGTCTGTGAAATACTGTCCTCTTGAAATCATCCACTACCTCAGGTTCTTACAATCCTTCCAACTCTCTTCCACATATATCTCTGAGCCTTCAGGTGAGGAGTGTGTAAAAGGGCTGAAAGTATTTATAAGACCTGCCAGTCTCTGGTATAGTTATAGTGTCTCTTGTGCATTTAATCACATTATCTGCAACTAGAAATGCATTGATTTCTCCCTTTGCTGTTTTTATCCCTTTTCTTGTTTCCCCTTGTTTTCTAGATGTAGCTAGCATTTTACTGTATTGAATCAGAATGAGGAAAAAGAGGGGGCCTTGTGAGGTGGGATTGGGAGGAAGTTGGATATGATCATGCCCCATTGTATACAAGTATGAAGTTTTCAAATACAGATGAAAATTATTTGAAAATAGAAAATTCCTTTGAAAGATAAAAGAATGAAAGATAATTTTAAGGTTTTCTGCTGTTTTCCAGAATCTGAAATTTGGAAGCTCTTTAGTGATGACAGTTCTTGACCAACTCACAATCACTCATGCTTTCTGGTACCACTGCGATAATTTACCCTGACTTTCAGAGTAAGTCTTCTGGGGCCTTCCTTCAAAGGTTAGTTTTGAAGAATTATCAACTAAATTGATATTTTTATAAATTTTATTCTGAAAGATAAATTTAAAGATTTAGCCTAGGAAATCACAGCTAATGTGTAGCTGAAGTTTTCTCCAGTCCTGCCTGGCCCATGGTCAGGACAAAATTCTCTCACCCACAAGACCCGCAGCTGCTCAGACCCAAACGAGTAAAACTCACAGAGCCTTATATTGCTTACAAACTGTATGGCTGTGGCTGGCCTCTTGTTATCTAGTTCTTTTATCTTGAATTAACCCGTTTCTATTCATCTATAAGTTGCCACATTGCTCATGGCTTACCGGCACCTTACATCTCGCTTGTCATGGCAACAGCTGCCAGCGTTTCTCTGCCTTAGCCTTCCATCTCGCAGCATTCTCCTCTCTGTTTATCCCACCTATACTTCCTGCCTGGCTACTGGCCAATCAGTGTTTTATTTATTAACTAACCAGAGCAACACATTTAACATGCAGAACATCCCACAACACTAATGTTCAAAGAAAGATTTTCAAATGGGAATATCCTATAGTAGTAGACTATACTTCCCTTACCCTGTGGTGCTGTGCTGTAGATATTTCTACAGAACCACCTTTTAACTTTCGGGTTTCAATTTTTATTTTTTTAAACATGGAAATTTCATCACAGAAATTATAGAAATGTCTAGATTCCAAGCACTTTTCAGGAAGTAATCACAATGAATAGCTGACTGTATTGAGAAGAGATGAGTTCAAGACTAAATAAAGCTAAGAGACAGAGGAAACAGCACTTTTTATTCAAATTAAAAAATATTTTTAAATGAAGCCTGCATTAAATTGGTAAAGAAGTGATTTGAAAATCCATAATGCAATTATTCTGGCACTATTAAACTTTGGATTTAAAACTTCTTCATGAATAAAAATAACCCAGCCATCTGTGCAAACTAAGGAAATTTTTGACCATCATTAATAGCATGCTTACATCTGCTACATTTGTGAAGGAGAAGGTAGCAAGAAAGAGCAAGAATGGGTGGGTCTGGCTGACAATGATTAAGTAAAGTGCCGACATAACAGAGATGATGGAGTATGACCACAGGAGTTACTATGCCTGAATAGACTTTTCTATTATTGAAGGGGACAGTGTGCATGTGGACATGGATGAGTGCTGACCGCCTTTGAGAAGAATGAGAACACAAGTCACAAGACTGTTCAAGCGACTGTAATGTATGCCAAGGAAATGATTAGCGGCTTCCTTCATAGGAGAAACAAAAACTAGGTTTCACTTGAGATATGAATAATGCTGAATAGTGGCAATTATTAGCAACCATTATCCACTAACCCAGATCCCATTTCTTGATTTTGCATAAAGGTTTCTGTAGAGGGCAGTTTCGTTTGAGCTTTCCTTTGTTTTCAGTGCAGGTTTTATGAGCCTGATAGCAGTGAGCTGAAATAATGCTAGGAGAGGTGTGCATGTCCCACTTAATCTTATATGACACTTGTTATTTTATTACAGTTTCATCCACTTTACTGCAGGCGTGTGATACAGTAGCTCTTTCTTCACATGTCAGACACATCCTGCCTTTGTTACACTTGACAGACTGGGTGTCATGGAGTCACTGCTCTCAGCTTTCTAGGAAGAAAGCAGGGAAACAGAACTCCTATACTCCCCACACAATTGACTGAAACTTATCCAGGAGCTGAAAATTAGAACATAAATAACAAAGCCTGTGCCCCAAATCGAGTAGACACTTCTTTCCCCATCCCCTTTTACTGCCCAGTGATGAGAAAGCAAGAGAAATGAGAGAAGGGCTGGGAGGGCAGGTGGGTTCCTGGAAGCGGAGCTGGCTGTGGCTACATCATCAGCTCTGTTTGCCTCTGTGCCTGCAGGTCTCCACATGGATGCCTTCTTGCTTTCCAAAAAGTGTTTTCCTGCCTATTTCTTGGTAGAAAATGTTTGGTTCTCATATTATTTTTGTTAGGCAAAATAAGGTGAAGAAAAGTTTCCTAATGGCTTGCCTGCTTTCTATGTTTGAACAAGAGAAACAAAGAAGAAGAAATTGTATCAAGAGCTTATTGGACTATGTAGGAGTGTGATTGAGTTGACCTTTATTAGTTTAGGCACCAATGGTCACATATTACAGTGTTGCTTTGAATACCACACAGCCCCAGCCACAATTGCACTGACAGAAACATTTAAAGCAAGATTAAGAGGATAGAGCCAGCAGATGTGTGCTTATGGAAAAGAAGAACATCAGAAATTATAACTTTGTTAAGATGTAAGGTACAGATCTGTCTCTGCCCTTCTCTCCTTCCCCCTCTCCTCCTACCCTTCTCTTTCACCCCACCCTGTCTCAATCTCCATCCTTATTTTAAACCCCTTCCTTGCCTAAAGCATCCTGTGAGTATTTTCCAGAAGTTGACATTTGATAGCTTCTTTTCAAATTTTTTTCACCATGAAAACCATGACATATGCTGAACAAATATATCAGAATTTGTTTCCTCCATGATGAGAGGGCTGATCTACATTGAAACAATAGCAATTGTGATAGGGAAGAACACAGGTTTTCCTTTAGGAGGGAAAAATTACTGTCAATTTTACTTATTGATAATGAGAATATCTCAGATGTTTGAAGAAAGCTACAGAGAGGCTTCAGGTTAGATGAGACAGGTTAGTTTGTGGAGTAGGCAACTTAGCAAACCAGGCAGGTAAACAGATCCCTGGGAAGACAGTCACATGAGCATTGCCTCACTAACAGACTTATTCAAATGCATATTGATACTTTTTATGAGACATTTACTAGAAATGACCTCAGAAGTGAAGTCAATGTAACAATTCACAGAAATTATTATGAAGGGAAATGACAGATTTTATGGAATGCTTATGGGAAATATGTGAAATAACAGTTTTTTATGCAATAATTGAGGATGCTGAGGAAAGCTTGAAATTGTTTTTTTTTTTTGTGTGTGTGTAATGGTTGACTTTGAGGTTTTTAAAGGTATCTTTTAAAATCAGCAATAATTGTAACAATAAAGCAATCTGTTGTTATAAACTGAAATTCAAATTTTAAGGGGCTGGAGAGATGACTCAGTGATTAAGAGTACTAGCTGTTCTTCTAGATGACCCCACTTTGATTCCCAGCACCCACAGAGCAGCTTACACCTGCCTGTAACTCTTGTTCAGACATCGGATGCCTTCTTCTGTCCTCCACGGA
This sequence comes from Peromyscus maniculatus bairdii, assembly GCF_049852395.1. Classification (NCBI taxonomy): domain Eukaryota; kingdom Metazoa; phylum Chordata; class Mammalia; order Rodentia; family Cricetidae; genus Peromyscus; species Peromyscus maniculatus. The sequence goes on along the minus strand of NC_134854.1, from coordinate 16,860,892 downwards.
CACCAGGCATGCATGTGGTTCACAGACACAAATATAGAAAAAAAAATACGCATAAAATAAAAGCAGATACATTTCTATTTTTTAAAAAAATTGCAATTTTAAGTAAAAGGGATTAGAATTATTTTTGAAAAAAAAAGAAGACAGGGTGGTTAGTGGAGTGCATGTCTCTCTCCCTTTCTCTCTCCCTCTCCCTCCTTGTTCCCCTCTCCTCTCTCCCTCTCTCTCCCTTCCCCTCTTCCTCTCCCCCTCCCTCTCTCCCTGCTGGGGATGTCTTTTTGTTTCCTGTGAATGTGTTGCTCTGGCTGATTGATAAGTAAAACACTGATTGGCCAGTAGCCAGGCAGGAAGTATAGTATAGGCGGGATAAGCAGGGAGGAGAATGCTGAGAAGTGGAAGGCTGAGTCAGGAGATGCTGTCAGCTGCTGCTGCCATGAGAAGAAGTAAGATGTAAAGTACCAGTAAGCCACAAGCCACATGGCTTGTAAGCCACGTGGCAACTTATAGATTAATAGAAATGGGTTAATTTAAGATATAAAAACTAGATAGCAAGAAGCCCGCAACGGTCATGCAGTTTATACGTAATATAAGTCTCTGTGTGTTTACTTGGATCTGAGTAGCTGTGAGCCCCAGTGGGACTGAAGAAATCTCCGGCTACATCTCCCTCTCTCCTTTCTCTGTCTTCCTCTCCCTCCCTCCCTTGGATTCCCTCCTCTCTCTCTCTCTCTCTCTCTCTCTCTCTCTCTCTCTCTCTCTCTCTCTCTCTGTGTATATCTGAAGTTACATTAAATTTTGATCAGTAATAGAGGAAACAAAACGATGAAAATAAGACCTACCTTGTTTTATTATTTTCTTCTGTCACTTACATTTTCACAAAATTATGTAAATTCCCTATTAGAGCTAATCAGTTATTAGTGTAAACTATCATCATTTTTATTAAAATCATTTTAAGTTGAGATCATTTAAAAATAATGCTTTCATTTTCTTGAGTTATGCATTGTGATAAAAATGGCACATTTCTTTATTATTTCCTAATTTTTTCCACTGAAGTTTGATGATTTTAAATGACCACTTGCTTACTTTTTATCTAGAAGCAATGTTTGCCTTAATGATAATAATTTTAAAAATACTTGGTGGAATGTATTTATTAAACTATACATTTTTTTATTTCATTTTCTCAGCTCTTCTATTTTTCAGATACTAATACCATACCTCTTCTATAAGCATAAAATATGCTGCTTCAATATATTCACTGATTTGTTTAAGGCTTTATAATAATTATGGTTGTGTAATTCTAGAGCTAATATTTTTAATCATGGTAATATTTTTATGAAAGTAGAGGGTGCTATGATGCCTTTGGCTGCCTGCTCCTTTGTGTTATGAAGAATGCTAAAGCCTTTCAAATAGTGGGTAATTCTTGGCAGCCACCTCACAACCTCTGTTACATATGTGTACATCTCTAAAATTTATTCAGTGAGCTCTAGGGAAACTTTCATGTTTTCACTAAACAAAGCCCAGTGATATCTATTTGGACAGCAGAGACTGCTGACATTTTATGTCTCATGGAAACAATGTTGCCATGAGAGGCAAACTTGGCACCAGTGGATTTGCTAATACTCTACTTACTACAGAGCCATTATCCTTATTATTGACTCTCATAATCCAGATACTTCATGATGGTTCCCCTTTCAGAGGAAAAAAGTAGGTTTGGAAAAATTTATTATGGTCCATGTAAATACAAGCAGGATAAGTCACAGACACAGAATTAAAATGTCAATGCTTATTATTAGAACAGCTAATTAAGTTCAGGTTCTGAAGTTTATATACCACATTGTTACTTTTCCCATGCAGATGATTCATACCTAGTACTTAATTAAATGGGTAAATTTCAAGTACCTATGTCTTGGAATCACAGAAGTAAGAAAATGTTTAGATTTCATGTTTATGTGTATACACATATAAGCACAATCAAAAATGTATATATTATTCAATTGTGCATATGCACATATATATCAGTGCTCATCTGAATTTTATAATGATACATATATTCCAGAATTATATATCTATAGCTATATCATCTATATCTATATGTGAACATATTTTAGATATATCTGGTCACATATAGGAGTATTCATTTATCTGCCTTTTTCCCCCCTTTTCATTTAAAAATAAAAAGCTCAAAACTGAAGGGTCTAAGAAAATTATCAAACTCTGCTTTCACTTTTCTCATTCATTTTTCAGGCTTTTACCTGATCCTCTTAGCCAAAGCAAAGATATGTGTATTGGAATAACTTAATAATTAAATAAATTGCAGTGCATGCAATCTACACAATAAGTCATGTTTTCCAGTCTCTGGTGCCCTTTCAATTCTCTGCATGATATTCCTGTCTAAAAGGCACTAATAGAGACATTCTGATCTTGAAAAGAAAAGTGAGGAAAATCAACATCTGAAACTCAGAAAAGTCCTGGGTAGTAAAAGGTCTTTGTTCTGTGGAGTGTTTTCCCACAGAGGAACAGAATTTTCTTTTAGCTTTTACATTTGACTCCCAGGCTCTGAAATACAATAATCAAAGCTCTTTGCTAACTTATGTTGAATCTCTTATACATAAAATCTTTTTATTTAGCAAAAATTGGAATTCGTACTCCCAAATAATTTTTTGAAACCTTGAACATTTGCCAGTTAAAAATATCTTTCTTATTATGATGTTACAGAAACTGCTTGGTAGGCCACTGGGATAATTAGGGAAGAGGAGAGGATGCTTAATGAGTTTTCCAGGATGCAGTTGAGAGTGTATCATACACCATCATGTGCTGCTGATAATTTTATCCTTCATTCTCTGGGTGGCATGATAGCCTGGTGATGGAATGCTTAAATTAGAAATCTAAGAAAATTCATACATCCAGAAAATAATAGCTTTCTTAGGTATTTTCTTAAGAAGAGATGAGGTTTTACCCTCTGTTGGCTGTTCCAGGCCTTATAATCTTTCTCATCTACAAATTAGTATAAAGGAATCAGAAGCTCATCTTTAGGGAAAAAGGTCTTTTTCATTTTCAAAGAGTGAAAATACCAGAACTTTATAGCTAAATGAAAACAACACAGTAAGGGGTAGGTAATCTTGGAATTTGTCTGTGTTGATTATGCACCTAGATAATTTGTCCAGCCTTGAGGATGATGGAGGCAGGAACTTCAAGGCAGATCACTTAGGCTAGATCTTTCCTCTGTAGATCCTTGCACATCTCAAATTACATACTTTGCAACAAAGTTGGTTGAACAAGCTCTATAGGGGGGATTCTGAGCTAGAAACAAAACAATAGAGAAGATGCAGACCATTGAAAGGGGCTTTGTTTTTCATTGCTGTGAAGAAGAGGAGATGAGAACTTCTTGGATTGTGATCCACACAAACAAAAGCACTACCACACCAAAGGTGTTCTCCTCTAGAGCCTGTGATCTGGAAGAGTTTAAGTATTTAAAAGGGGTTTCAGGACAGTGGGAAGGATTGTGGTGCAAGGGATGAAATACATGTGCTCTTTAAAGGCTACCTGCTTCAGAAACAGCAGCCTAGGTAGAGGGGTAGCTTTGTTATCAAGTTCTCATAGCTCCAACAAGCGTGGACTTAAGATAAGCATCATTCTATTGTAGGTGTATCTCTAGGACCTGGATCCCCTAGAGAATAGATCAACAAATGATGACCCTTATGGTAAATCTGTCAAGAAGTTTCTGGTAAATGAAGTTTGATTGGAACACAACCCTATTCATTTTCATTTGTTTTAAATGTGTGTCACAGTACAGAAAGCATTGCTTACTTTCCTAGCTAAAGATAGTGCATGAGGACAGAGTCAAGCAGTTGTGACTCATACCTTATGACTTAGAAAACTTACACTATTTAATATCTGATGGGTTACAGCAAATATCTGTAGATGAATAGCTTGGTGGTCATGGTAAACTAATTTGCTTTGTTGTACCAGGCAAATCAGAAGCAATTTCATGGAAGCTGAGCTGTAATATATAGCAGTCAGATCATCTAGACAGGTACTTCAGACAGAAAATTAGAGCATGAGTCACTAAATTTACTAATATTTCATGTATCTCCTAGAATTTTTCAAATTTGAACTTGCCTTTTACAGGAACAAAACAATGTCTTGGCAATGCAAAAATGTAGTCCAATAAAGTGAATATGATCAGTGTGCTTAACTGTGGCTACTTTAAAAGAATAAATGCTCATTCTTTTAGGTCTGTTCTTTCATTTCTTTTCCCTGGCATTCAGATGTATATATTTATATATATATAAGTGTAACCTGCTCATAGTCACTGAGAATATGATCTTTGCACTAGGAAAGCCACAAAGTGTGTGTGTGTGTGTGTGTGTGTGTGTGTGTGTGTGTGTGTGTGTGTCTACATGTGTATATGGTCTATCTACATGCATATATGATGTATATGTGTGTATACATGTGAAGGCACTAGCTCAATGTCAGATACCTTCTATAGACCCTCTTGCTTCACTATTTGAAATAATACCTCTTGCTGACCTGAACCTCAAGTGTGCAATAGTCAGTTCAGCTAGACTATCTGGATATTGCCTTCAAAGCTGGGGTTACCAAGAGCTGCTACTTCATTAGCTTTGTCTGTTGGGTTCTGTGGAGCAAAACTCCATTCCTCATGTCTGTAAGCAGACACTTTACTGATTAAGCCATGTCCCAGCCTCTACAATAATCCTTATACTCTGGTCTACAAAAGATGACAGAATTTGAGAACCACCTAGAAGATAGAAACTATTATTGTTATTTTGTTAAATAGTCACAATACCAAATAGCCTTCTAAATAATTCATAGGCCAAAGTGATCTTAATCTTGATTGGAGAAGCTTCTTTTTGCAGTGGGCAGCAAAGGGTAGCAATTCAGAATACTTTTTCTCATCCTGTCTTCTGGATTGTTTGGGTCCTGGGACTATCAGCAAGAGGGTTAATTATTCAAGCATGCTGGGTCCTGCTATCCTATATAAAGACAAGATGGCTAAGACCCCAAGAAGAATATGTACACTCCTTTTAAGTATAGCCCAAGGGGGGTCCTAAGGCACTTAAGTGATTTTAGATATAATTGGTTCAATCAAGTGGCAATTGTATTAATGCCTTCTAATTGGCCAGGGTTAGTCAGAGGATGGTCAGGGTACAGTTTTCCATTTGGGGGCAGGCCTGGACAAGTCCTAGGCTTTGTCCTTATTTGGTTATCACCTTGAGCTGTTTATGGCTCAGGCCTGGACTGCATGTACCAGGCCTCCTTGACCTTGCTGTTGGGGGTTTTGGAGATTGATTGTCATTTGTGTGTGCCTCTTCCTCAGAAACTGCCTGTCCAGTCTCAGGAAACTGAAATTGAGGCCTGATCTCTGAGAGAAGACTGTGCAGCCTGTTATGGCATCTGCGTGGTCCTCTCATGGACAGGAAATGACTATTGCATCCAAGAAATCATTGGAGCCTTATTTACTTGCAGAAGACCTGTATAAGATCAAGACAGCCAAAATTCAGGCAAAAATGGGATAGATTATTTGCAGGCGCCACTCACACTGGCAGGCCATTGGAAGTTGATAGTTGCTGCTGCAGGGAGAGTCTTTCTCTCTGGAGGATATGGACATGAGTTTACATGCTCCAAAGGATGGTTGCATACCAATGCACATTTGTTCAGCACTAAATGGACTTAGTGGGTTATCAGAATGAAAAAAACAGCCACCAGATTAGGATGGAGATAGGTTGAGGAGAGTTGAAAGGAGGGAGTAGGGGTAAGTATGATCTTACTTCATCATATATCCTCAGGAAATTCTCAAGAATAAATAAATGAAATTCCTATAGTATGTCAGAGAGTATTTTTATATACATTGAACTGAAAATTTAAACTATGTGTCTTAGTGTGTGTGTGAGTATTGTGATACCTCAGTAAACACCCCCCCCACTCTATCCCCTACAGACAAAGAGAAACTTAAACCAGGATTCCTAAGTGTAGATAAGAACTTGGACCCCTTTCCCCCAGGTGGCTGTATCTGCTACAGGGACTTTGGAAAACAGTCAGGATATTCGACCAAAAGACTAAAAAAGGAGGCGGGTTAAAATAAATTATATGGTCTGTGCCTTTAAGAAATAGCCTCACAAAGAAAGGGGAGCACTCCTTCCAACCTCCCTGCTATGAGTGAGAGATTTGGAAGAGCCTCCCTGGAGGCTTGTAAACTTAGAAAACACCTTACTTTTGCATTCTGTACCTAAAGTCTCCAGTGGTGGCTTTGGGGACATGATCTAGGCACAACAAGACCCTCACTCTATTGTCTCAAAAAGGGGGCCTTAGACAAAGATATCTCAATATAGATAGACCCAGGCCAGTTTCAAGTCCCCAGAAATGATGGTGCCAGCCCCAGGAACAAAAGAACAGAGTCAGGATGTCTGATGGTAACCAATTAACCACGAGATGCCCCTCTCTGGAGATAACATGACCAGACCCTGGAGAGGAGTTGTAAAACTCCTGACAGGGCAAACAGATAAGCTAGAATAAGATAAAGTCCAGGCCCGGGAAAAACTGGACCAATCAAGGATGGACCCGTACTAACCCCCTCCCCTCTAAGAAATTTTATGGGTTTTGCCTATAAAAACTAACTTCCCCAAGAAAGAGTAACTCTTCCCTGCCTCACTTGAGATGGCTTGAGATGAGTTCCCTGTCATGACTTGTAACAGATAAACCTTGCTTTTGCATTCTGGTATGCTCATCCTTGGTGGTCTCTCTGGGGGTTATGATCTGGGCACAACAAGTATGTATTTGTGTATGCATATATATGTGTGTGTGTTTGTGTAATTTCAATTTTTCTGTTGACTATGATTTGTAAAATGCTCATTCCAGGTTAGGTTGGAAAGGGTGGGAAAACAGTGGTTCTTCCTTATAGATAGCTCAGCCTAGGCTACAAACCCCTTCCAGTGGAGGAGATTTAGTATCTGTAGACTTCTGTCTTCTGGCCTCTCTTGTCTGTGAAGAAATGTGCCCTGTTGTGTTTGTAAGTAAGCTGTTAAAGGCTAGGTTTACAACAAAAAATATAAGGGAACAATTTTTAAAGATTTTTTTCAGTCTGGGAGGAGGGGACTGGACCTGCCTGGACTGAGTCTACCAGGTTGATCTCAGTCCTCAGGGGAGGCTTTGCCCTGGAGGAGGTGGGAATAGGGGGTGGGCTGGGGGAAAGGGGGTGGGGGAGGGGGGAGAACAAGGGAATCCATGGCTGATATGTAGAACTGAATGGTATTGTAAAATAAAATAAAAGGGGAAAAAAAAGAAAAAAAAGATTTTTTTCAATTGTTTGACTTTCTTAGTTTTTCCTCTACACTTTCAAAATGGTTGTTGTTGTTTTTTATTTTCACTTGTCGCACCTTTCTTTTTGACATGAAAACCATAACTATGTCACTGGAAAGAAAGAATACATTTTTTTTCACTTTCTGAAAGAAAGATTTATCAGAATCTTCTCTTGTTAGCTTGTGGTATGCTTAATTCACTATGGATTAATCAGAAAATGAAGCCATTTGCCCTCAAAATATTATAGATCTTTAATGTCGGAAACAAAATACTAATTTTGTCTGTCTGTATCCTTACTATGTCTGTACGAATTTGTCTACTCTGAAAATCCTTTGAGATAAAGGTTATTGTGTGACACTATTCCTGGGAATGCATAAGCAAATGTCTGATCAACCCATATTGAGATACCATGGCAGACCAAAGGAGGGATGCCATCAAAGTCCCAATTGGTGAACCAATGATTCTTCTTAGGGTTACTTACAGGAATGTAAGTGAAGGGTTGCTTGCAGGAGCATAAATCATTGAAGGTGGCTGCATCACAAAAAAATCCAACCCAGCATAATGACAGCTCATGAAACTAGAAATATGAATCACACTGCACAGCCTATGTGATACAGTTCTGAGGGGAAAGGTATCCTGACAGTTGGAAGCCAAAGAATACCACAAAATCACACTGCACAACAAACCTCACACAAGAGATTTATTGGGAGAGACCCAAGAGGGTGGCCACCTCTGCTTAGGTAAAAAGCATCAGAGACCTGAGCAGGAGGCAGGCTTTGCATAGGGTATCTTATGGGGCAGAGATTTCTAGGATGGTGTGGGATTGGTAGGAGTTTTATGGTCTGACCTTAGGCAAGCTCATGGACTGGTAGGATTCTGTTTTTTGGCTCTGGACTCCAGATTGGGGTTAAGTGTTTTCTTCCTCTTGGCCCTGGACTTGTAGTCAAGTCAGGGTCAGAGTGTTCTATTGTTGGCCCTGATCTCAGAATCAAGTCAGGGGCAGGATGTTCTTTCCCTTGACCCTAGCCTTGGGGTCAAGTCAGGGTCTGGGTGTTCTTCCCTAGGCTCTTTAACCCTACAGCCTAAAGGCAGCTGAACAGATTGGAGAGAGCTTTCCAGCTAACTCAGCCTGTCCTCCAAGCAGTTTGGCTGATCTCTGCCTCTTTCAGGTAGCTCAGCTAGTCTGATCCTCTTCTAGGCAGCTCAGCTTGTCTGAGTGTCTCTCTGTAGTCCTAAATGCTTAAGTCTTTCTGGAGAGGGAGGGGCCTAATGTATCTGGTCAGTCTTAGGGACTTGCTAAGCCTTTGGAGTGTTTGCTTCTTGAACTTAACGAGCTTCCCTGCAGGATATAATGTTTCATGATCCCTTGGAACATTCTGTTATTTCACCTCTCCTCAGAACATCCTAATTTCATCTCCCTTTTCAGCACCTTGCATCTAATGAGCTTCTCCCCCAAATACAAGAAAAGTCTCACTCCAAAATAGTCATGGCCAGCAGTTGTGGTGGTTGCATGTTTATTTAATGAAGCTGCTCTTTGTAAAAACTGATTATATTAGAGTGTTAGTTGAGAGTGAATGTCCACATTGAGAAAGAAGTCAGGAAAACTGAGAAAGTTCCTTAGTGAAAAGCGAGGTTTTGAGATCTCTCAATCTTTTGTATGATTCAGTGCCTCTTTCTGGGTTAAAACTTTGAAAGTAGAAAAAGTGTTACACATTGGGGTTCTTTTTAATTATATTTTCTTTTCCTGTTATGAAGCTAATGAGACACAGAAGACCCAAACCCATCTATCCCAGTCATCACTGCCTTTCACCTCTGCTCTCTGTTTAATGCTGGAAGTGCGATCGGCATGGTATACACACATCTTTGTTTCTTTTATTTTGCAGATAAAAAGTTAGCATGAAAGTATTCACTGGTCATTGTTTTAAGATCTGAAAGAGGACAGAAATATATTGAAATTTCTCTCACTCTACTTGATAGTCTGGTTTGCACAAATATGATCTTGAACATGGTTGTACATTAAGGGTCAGGAGATAATTATTCATTGCTTTAAAAAATAGTGTTTTTATTAATTTGTTGAGAATTTCATGTAATGAATTTTTATTACATTCATCCCTCTCCCTCCATTTCCTTCAAAAATCTTCATCACTTATTCACCCAACACTCCCCCTGACTTTCTCTTTTACCTTTGGATCTAATTGACTGGCTTCTTCTGGGTACAGGGCCATTCCTGGAGTGTCGTCCTTATAATATGTGTCACATCATTAAAGAAAACTGACTTTCCTTATCCCAGAAACAATCAAATACCACTAGCTCTCCACTAGGGGTAAGATTTCAGGAGTAGCTCCCCTCTTCTAAGCAAGGATTTTGCTAGATCTAATCTTCAAGCTTTTCACATGCTGTCACAATTGTTGTGAGTTCATATGTATATCTGAAACTCCATTTTCTTAATATCATTTATCTATAATGCTTTAAGCCCTTTCCTCTTCTGATAGATCATTTAGTCTTGAGCACAGGAGTTTGATATAGATTTCTAATTTAGGGCTGAGCACTCTAAAATCTCTTACTCTCTTCATATTGACCAGTTGTGAGTCTCTGAGTTAACTGCCATGATTCTGGCAACACATTTCGACCATTTCCTCTCCTCTACCCATCACTGCAATGCTACAGAAGATATATTCTTTTTTGTTTGTTTGTTTGTTTTTGTTTTTTTCGAGACAGGGTTTCTCTGTGTCGCTTTGCACCTCTCCTGGAACAAACTTGGTAGCCCAGGCTGGCCTCGAACTCACAGAGATCCTCCTGGCTCTGCCTCCCGAGTGCTGGGATTAAAGGCGTGTGCCACCACCGCCCGGCAAGATATATTCTTTATGATAATTAATTTTTGTATCTGAAATCAGAAAGTTAGAGAAGAAAGTACATTTATAACCTGTTAACTACTCTTACCAATAAATAATTATGCCATGAGCCTTTTTATCTCACCCATGGCCTACTTGAATTATTCCATCTAGAAAACTTTCTATCTCAACTGAGTATTTTGGTCCCATATATTTGATCATTGCCTGCATATTCTGTGACAAGGCAAAGCATTCTACTTAGGTGCTTGAACTGGAGTTTTAGGAACATTATGCAGTGCATGGAAAACTGTAGACTGTATTACACTAGCATGTCTCCTTCATATAGGGCTTCAATTAAATAATAATAATAATAATAATAATAATAATAATAATAATAATATAAAACACAGAAATATAAAAAGACTATTCAAAATAAATAAGTATACCATCTCATTTTTACCATGCTTGAATATTTTATCTTAATGACCTTCACAAGGCCCATACCCTTGAAGACTTTCTTAGTCACAGTTTCATTCTTATGAGGAGATGTTATGACCAAGGCAACTCTTATAAAAGAATATATTTAATCTGGCACTTGCTTACAGTTTCAGAAGTTTAGTCCATTATTATCATGGTAAGCAGAATGGCAACATGCAGGCAATCAATGGAGAAGTACCTGAGAGCTATACCCCAATGCATAGGCAGAGAGAAAGACTCTGGGCTTAGCATGGGGCTTTGAAATCTCAAAACCCACCCCACGGACACACTTCCTCCAACAGGGCCATATCTCTTAATTTTTCTAATTTTTCTCAAAAATGCCACTCCTTGGTGACTAAGCATTCAAATATTTGAGCCTACTTGGGGCCATTCATACTCAAAACACCACATTCCACGCCCTGCCCATTATAATTTTGTAGCCATACCATAATGCAAAAATACATTCAGTTCAACTTCAAAAGTTCCCATAGTCTATCATAGTCTCAGGATAATTTAAAATTCAAAGTTCAAGTCTCTTCTTACACTCAAAGCAATATCTTAACTGTAAGCCTCTATAAAAGTAAAATAAAAAAGCAGATCACACACTTCCATCATGACACAGGATATACATTACCATTCCAAAAGTGAGGAAAGGCGGCATAGTGAGGAAATACTGGACCAAAGCAAGACCTAAAACCAATAAGACAAACTGGAAATTCTGTATCTCCATTTCTTCTGTCACAATGTTCATCAGATCTCCAGCTCCTTTCAGTTTTGTTGACTGTAACACCTCTCTGTCTCTCTGTCTGTCTGTCTCTCTCTTCTACTCTCTCAGCTGGTTCCCCATCCAGTCTGCAGTTCTTCTTGGCAGGTATGCCAGAATTCTGGCATCTCCAATATCTTTGGGTCCCCAGTGAAATCCAGGATTCACTTTCATACCTTCAAGCAATATTCTCTCTGGTTCTCCACGTAGGGATGTCCGGACATATGCCTGGCCTCAGCAGCTTTCTCTAGCTGCAGAGGGAGATTCCATAATCCCTCTTTTGTATTCTTAACTCTACACCCAGAACCACATGGCCAAAGAGGCCAAGTTCTGCTGCTTGATGTGGCTTGTTCTTGACCCCCTCCTTCAAACACCTCTGCACCAGCTTTTTGTTGTCAATGGTTTCCTTTATTGCTTATGCTTTCCTTTAATTCCTTTTTACAAGATCAGTTTGATTGGCTGGCTTCTTTATCTAAGTTCACAGCTCTCTTTATTTCATTTATCATCAGGCTTTCTGTAAATTTTTTTATCTCCGTGACCACTAGCTTTAGCTCCATTATAATTCCTGATGCTTTTTTTCTCCTCAAACTATTTTCATTTTCTACCCATTTTCAGTATAGATCTGCAAAAGAATGACCACATGACCGCTAGTGACCATGTGGCACAGTCAACTCTAGGCTGTCTTGAAATCTCCTCTTGAAATTAATGGTCAGTGGCATTAATCCAAAACTTTCAGTTTAGCTTTAGGCAGATTTTTAGGGCAGGGGCAAAAAGTAGCCACATTCTTTGCCAATATATTACAAAAATAGACTCTAGGCCACTTCCTAATATATTTCCTCCATGAAACTTATGGATCTGGGCCCCTACATTTCAAATCACACTGAGCACTGTCATCCATGCTCCCATTGTGGTGGTTCATTAATACCACTTAAGGTATCCAATCACTTTTCTAGTCCAGTGTCCCAGTGTTTTAATATTCCTCTACCCAACAGCATGGTCAGGCCTGTCACAGCAATATGCTATTCCCTGACACCAACATCTGTCTTAGTCAATGTTCACTTAGTCATTGCTGGGAAGAGACATCATGATCAAGGGAACTCTTATAGAAGGAGGCATTTTAATGGAGGGTTGTTTACAGTTTCAGGTTTACTTTATTATCATCATCTTGAGGAATATGGTAGCATTCAGGCAGGCATTGAAGCAGTGCCTGAGAGCTACATCCTGATCCACAGGTAGTGAAAAACAAACAAACAAACAAAACAAAAACCAAAAAACACTGGGCCTGGTATGAGCTTTTGAAACCTCAAATCCTACCTCCAGTGATATACTTCCTCCAACTTCCCATTAATCCTTCTCAAATAGTGCCATTCCCTGGTGACCAAGCTTTCAAATATATGAGCCTGCTGATTCAAATCCCAAAATTAATACCATTAGTCATTAGTATCTTAGAAATTTTTTTCTCTCTCTCTCTCTCTGATGTTTTAAGTAATCTCAATCAGAGTAGATGACATAACATCTTTCCCTTTCACCTCCTTCCGTGTCTACTCATCCTTCTCTCCCCTCTCTTTATCTCATCCTCCAATCATTACTTCCTCCCTATCTGTCCTTACAGGCATACATGTATGGTTAAAATATTTCAAGAATAAAATCTCTACTGTTTATTAAAATGGACCTTTTATTCCTCAGTAAGGAAAATGGAAAAAGTGAAGTCCATTTTATTTTTCTCACATTAGATAGGATTTTGGAGACAAAAACAAAACAAACAAACAAACGAATGTATCCTCCTCCAGAAGTTTACAGGTAGGATGGTAACAACAAAGATTTTGTGAGTCAAAAAACTTTGTACAGTCACAGTTGTTCCCCCCATGCCCCTTGTAATGCATCCTTAAACAGGCTTAAACATTCCTGGGTAGAAATGATGTGGTGGATATCACTGTGACAGGGAGAGGGAAACTGAAGATTCACAGGGATTCTTCCCACATTGAGTCATGCTAATAAGATTGAGGGGGGGATAGATGACCAAAAAAGAGCTTGGAAATAACTAAGCGCCAAGGACTAGGGCTTCTTCACTACCACAGCTTGCTGTATAATAATCCTTTTGTACAATGTGAAGATTTGTCGTTGTGGTTGGTTTAATAAAGAAACTGACTGGTCAATAACAGAACAGGATGAAGTGAGGCAGGAAAGCCAAATTGAGGATGCTGAGAAGGAGAAGGATGAAGTCTGGAGTAGCCAACTGGAAGCAGAGGGAGCAGAAGATGAACATGCCATGCTAGTAAAGGTACCGCCATGTGACAGCACATAAATAAGGAATATGGGTTGATTTAAAATGTATGAGCTAGTTATTAATAAGCCTGAGCTATTGGCCAATCATTTATACTTTATATTAAGCCTCTGAGTGTTGTGGATGTCTTTCTATATGCTGTGAATGTGTTACTCTGATTGGTTGATAAATAAAGCTGTTTGGCCTAACCAGAATAAGGTTAGGCAGGACATTCCAACTAGAGAGAGGGGAAGGAAAAAAGCAGAGCAGAGGAAATGCTGCTAGGGGCCACCAGGAGAAGCAAGATGTAAAGTACTGGTAAGCCACAAGTCACGTGGCAAAGTTTAGCTTTATAGAAATGGATTAGTTTAAGATTTGAGAGCTAGCTAGAGAAAAGCCTGAACCATTGGGCCAGATCATTTGTAAATAATATAAACTTCTGTGTGTTTATTTGGGTCCAAGCAGCTGCGGGCCTGTGGGGCCATGGGAGCTGGGTGGGACCAGAGAAAACTTACAAATACATCTGAGTCAGTTAACTGGGAAGCAGCTGCCAGGTATTTGGGAACAGGAGGGTGGGAGAAAAATGTCCAACTGCAACACTATTCATTCTCCCCACTTTTGTAAACTAAAATGAGAGCTAATCTATCCACATGGAATCCATAAACAAGGATGAGGGATTCCTCAAAGATGTACTCTGGTTCCTCCATGTCCTGATTTTGTAATTTATCTTTGTCCAAGTGAGAATGAACATGATTGCTACATTTCCAGACACTGAATCTGGAAGTAGGGGCTAGAAACAAAGTAAGAACAGAATTCTTAGAGAACAGAGATTTAAGCTTCCTTTCCCTTTGACTAGAAAATGGAATCTCAGGGACTTTTTCAGTCCTGGAAACTCCATGATCACAGGGACTTTGTATCATCTATTTTCTCTTCCCCAGGAAAAAAAGGAAACTCAGAAGAATACCAAAAGTAAAGAAACTGCCATGATTTTTATTTCAGAAAATGAGGAAGACATTATTTGAGATAATGAGGACAAATTTTGTCTTTTAATCTTATCTCATTTTTCTTAATCAAAGAATTTTCTAGAAGAAAAGCACATCACAGAAGAACACCAACTGGAGATAATTCATCTAAATGATTAATCCCAGATAAGGGTAATTTCATGTTGCCGGAAGCTTTAGGATTGACTGGACTAAATAATCACCTTTAAAGGTAGCTATGCTATGACAGTATCATCTTAACAAATTGATGAATCAAAACATTTTCAGGTTTTCTATTGGTCAATTAAAATGCATACATGAGTGTTCTATGCTGACAGGAAAAACAGTAATTGAAAGATTCAAATGTTTCCCTCCATCAAAATTATTCAGGTCTATTTAGAATAATAACATACAGAAATATTTGTAGTTATTCTAAACAGTCCACTTTCATCTGTGAATGGTGTATTTTATGTCAATTACAACAGTCTGCTCAGCACATATAGGGTATTTGAATGAAGCACTATTTTATAAGCCAGGCACAAAGATGCAAACCCAGAAGTAAAGAGGCTGATATAGAGGACTGCAAGTTCGAGCCTTGCCTGAGCCAAATAGTAAAAGCCCAATTCAAAACAGAAATATGTGAACAAAATCATAAACATTTGTGATTTTGTATTTACAAAAATATAGAGCTATTGCTATAAAATATGAACTATGTGGATTTCCATATTTTGGGAAACTAGATCACTAAATCCTTGTATTCTTTATTTCTTCTGTAGATTTGATTCAAAATAGCAAAGCAATTTTTTTGTTATCTATCATTTAGAAAATAATAGCCATAGTCTCTGCTTTATTTTGGACTATATAATAATATTTTTTCCCTAGAAGTAACCTAATGTCAGACCATGGAGAATTCACAGAGTAGAGTTAGCTCTAACTCTTGTTTCCTCTGCTTCCCTGCATTCTGTTTGTCTGTAACTGAAATTCTGAGTCTAAAAAGGCTACTTTGAGTGACTTAATATATCCTTAATCAGAAAAGAGTACTAGAAACACCGAGGTCAAGAAAACAATGGCATTAAAGGAAATAGAATTTGTTGAACTTTAAAAATAAAGCATAGATATTTAGATAAAAAGGAAATATATTAAAATGTCACAGCTTTAGTACAAAATAAAGACTGAAGAGAGTAAAAATGCTGCAAGCTGTGGTGTTTGCTGATACACGGCACCAAGCACAATGCCCTGATTTCTAAATAGCTGAAATCAATCAAGGAAGTGAAATGTGAAGTTTGACATTTTTAATAAATTACACTATTTACCTTAATGCAAGTGACATAATTGAAGTAAATTAAATAGTGGAAAGGAACAACTGGGCTATAACTAAACCATGTTTTAGTCAATGCTCAAAGTTTTCTTTACAATGTATGCAGAATTTTTAACTTCTGGAATGACAGAAGTTAGTTCTTTATGTAATTCAGACTATCAGTCATTTCAAGCTAGAGAATAATGAAATTCTTTCACACAATTATATTTTTATAACAAAGGTGAAGAACATGGACATTTAGATAAATAATGGTAGCATATCAAGAAAATTACGCTTATGAACAGCATTAACTTAACGCATTTAGTATTGGCTGACATCCTGAGGACACAATGGGGTAGATCCGAGGACACAATCTTTTCTGTTATTAATACTGTCATGAAATTTTATTTCTGAAACCACTGACATCATTTCATTCAAGTTCATTAAAAGATAAATGATGTGAAATGCATCCGGAAAAAGTCATCTATTTGAACAAATAAATTTAAAAGATTTTAGATTTTTCATACCATAAATCTACAATATTTCAGGAAGCCACACATGTATTGAAAGTTGAAGAACAAATAAAGCAACAATTCTACTGGGGCAAAAATAATTATCTAAAAGATACGCTTTGAAAGGCTTTGCTTTATGTATAAGTCACTTTCAAAAATAACACCTAGTAAGGGGACGGTCCAGAATAATAAAAATGTAAGTCCTTTAGAACAGTTAATATTTCAATGACAACATACAGATGTTGAGAAACACATTCTCACACATGCAGAAAACCCATAAAAATCAAAATCAGAAACCACAATATATAAACAACAGCGCTGTAAATGAAAACAAACAAATAAACAAAAAGGCCCAGAAATAGCATTGCGAGACAACCTCCAATAATACCATTGAGTTCATTTTATGTGGGTTATCTACTACTGGGCATGGGGCTGTGCTTAAGTTTGGTTTCAATAGCCAGTGAGACTGTGGAGAAAACTAATTTTTCTTTTGTGAATGGTTATCAATTGGAAATAGCTTCTAGGTTAGGTATGGGACCCTATGTCTGCTTCCCCTCTCAGTTCTGGGATCCCACCTAGCACAGACCCCTGCAGGTTCTATGCAGGCTGCTATACATCCTACTGTGCTTAGAGGGCCTTATGTCCTTGATGTCCTCCACCCTGTCTGGCTTCCATACTCTTTCTACCTCCTCTTCTTCAGGGTTCCCTGAGTTCTCAGGGGAGGATTTTGATGGAGACATTCCATTTAGGATTGAGTGTTCCAATGTCTCTACTCTGTATCTTTTCTAGCAGAGGGTCTCTGTATTTGTTTGCATCTGCTTCAGAAGAAAGCTTCTCTGATGATGGCTGAGCAAGGTGCTGATCTATGGGTATAACATAATTTTATTTTATTGCTATGTTCCTTTATTAGAACAGTAGTATTTAGTTATCTCCTAGGTCTAGGTTATCTAGTCTCAAGTTCTTGGCCACATAAACTGTTCTGGGCATGGTTTCCATCTCATTCAAATTATCTTAATTCCAATCCTATAGTGGCTGGTTGCACCTACACTTTTTGCTACTATTGTACCAGATTACTGTGCAAGCTGGTCACAATTGTACCTGGGATGATGTTATCTTTCTCCTCTGGTAGTGTGCAGAGTACCTTACCATACTACTCAGTAGGGGTGAAGGTTCTAGTTAGGTACCAGCTCGACATCTTCCTGTTCTGGTTTTTTTTTTTGGGGGTGGTGGTGGTGGTGGAGTGGGTTCCATTGTGTCCCTTTAGCTAACATATGAGTTAGATACAACCTACTTCTAGCACTGGATGCTCTATTTGGTGGTGAGGGGATGTCTAGTTAGGGCTTTATCTCCCCTGCTAGTTCATGATTCCAATTTAGATTTCTTTCGTGTGTGTGTGTGTGTGTGTGTGTGTGTGTGTGTGTGTGTGTGTGTGTGTGTAGTTTTTAAGAAGCCTCTACTGTATTGCTTCCATCCATATGAGCCCTCAAATAGCAACCAAAGGCATTTTTATATTATGAGATAAAGTGTACCAAACTCATAAGTTTGATGAAGACAAAAGACAGTCCTGGGAATTATGTACCTTTTAGCTGTTTTTATGGGCAATATTCTTATTAAAACAATACACACACACATACACACACACACACACACACACACACACACACACACACATCTGGGGCAACTTATTTATTGTTGGTCTGTTTTGTTGTCTTTTTCTTTTTCACAAGGCCATGGGGCCAGCTCATCCCCAGATAATGGATATTTTTGCAAAGATAGTGCCAAGTACCTTATAGTGGCAAAGTTAATGTCTTCAATATGCAACATTCATAGCTTACAGAATAGTATTTACAAATGTTTCCAAGGACACTTTAATTTCTCTTAGTTTATCTTCTGATATTTTTAAGGCTATTACTAGTCTGAACTTCCAAAAGTAATAGATTTGGTACAATTTGATTCAAATATAATGAAATATTTGTTAACGCTAAGGGCTATATGTAATTAGGATACACAAAATCATACATTTTAATACTTTTTGTAAGTGTTGTCTGTAATCATACCATATATGGATGGTATGATTATATATTGGATACATAAATATATGGATATGTATGTATATATTGGATACATAAATATGTATATATTAGATACATAAATATATGGATAATAATACATATATATATACATATATATATACCTAAATAGACAGATACATACATATATCAATCAGTAAAAAGACACATAGATAGATAGGGTAAGTCCTCATTGTCCATGAAAGTATTACTATGGAGCCAGATGGTAAAATTGTGAATATTTTGGAGAGGATTGACCCATTGTGCTTTTGAATCAGAATATGTCTTTGTTAGTTTGGCAAATATCTATGTTTATGCTCTCTTTTAAACCACTGTACTGAAAGAAGAGTTATAGAATCAGCAGTGTTCCCAAAGGAAGAATAATAATGAATTGGCCAATATAGATCAATCAAACTTCAGTAGCAATTGTGATTAGATGTACAGTTCCTATGAAATTTAGGATTGATACATACACAGATAGTTAAAAGGCATATGATACAATTGATCATTTCTTGCATGAAATCCCATTACTATTTTGTCTTGACTTGGTGCCACAATTTATATATCACAAGGAGTATTTTTAGGGGTTATGCTACCCACATTTTGGTTCCACTTAAATTATTTGAGGATTAAGAATCTTTGTTCCCTCACACTGTTAGGATTGTCAGAAGGTTTCTTTGCTGTATTTTACTAAATTGCAAGACCACTAATTCAGCTATTTTGTCATGTTTTAGTTAGCTCCAGCATTTAATCTTCTAGTGACAGTCTGGATCAGTTACTAAATTTAGTATTTGAATTTCTGAGATGGCTAGACTAGGCCTTCAGAAGATCAGCTCAAAAGATTTTGGAAATAATTTTATTCCAACAGTAGTAAGAATAACAATTTATTTTATAGACTCTACTCAACATTCTACAAGGGAGTACAAATAGTACAAATCCAGTTCCACTGAGTTAGGAGTTATCTGAAAGGGTGCTGGATCAGAATCCTTAGTTTTCAAATACATTCGAGTCATTCCTTAATTTTCTTTTAAGATTTATTTATTTGTATGAATGTCTGTGTGTGCCTCTGTGAACTTATATGCACATGTGCATGCAGATGCCTATGATACCCAGAAGGTATTGCATCCCATGGAACTGGAGGTACAGTCCATTATGAGCTGCCTGGCTAGGTGCTGGGCAGTATAACCCAGATCCACTGAAAAGGTGAGAGCACTAACTGCTGAGCCATGTCTCCACTTCTAATCTTTTACATACACTATAATTTGGAGTTTGGGAGTAGTAAGTCACATTAATGGCATTTTTAAAAAGTTTCGCCCTTTTAGCCTGTGTATAATCTATACAGCTTCCATTATATTATCTTTCCATTATAAAAGGAATCTCACACTTTTTAAAATCAGTTTTATTTATTCATTCTTCTCTCATACAATATGTATCAACCACAACCTCCCCTCCCCCCCCAGCCCCTCTCCATTTCCTTCTCTCCCTTAGATCTACTGCTCTTCTGTTTCTCTTCACAAAACAGCAAAGCACATTGCTTCAGCCTTTCATTAAATAATTCGACTAAATCAGGATCTTTCAGATAATAAAGAATGTGGTATAAATTCATTTCATACTATGAGTCCTAGAAAATTCTTATAAAACTTATTTTTGAAGTGAGCAGTATTGCCACTCTAGATTTGCACAAGGGTGCCATATCATAGCATTATGGTTTCAAGAGTTCTAATGGTGGGCACAAAGGCCTGTAATCACATACTCAAGATAGATTTTGACTGTTACACTATTATATTGACAACTGGGGATTAAGTTAAAGTCCTCATATAATTAACTTGTCAGATTTGATCTGATTAATTTTTCCCACTAAGTATGATCTTCTCAGTGTGGCAGAATATCCCATCTCTGCTTCTACCAGAAAAGGGTATTTTAGGATACTCTCATTTTAATATTCTAAATGATAGGTATCCCATGGTGCTGGGTCCATCTGTGAATGGTGTGATCTCCAAGATTTTTGTTGTGTCCATTGTTCTGTTCCTTATGTATGCTGCTCTTGCAAAACTAGATTAGATTTTGTCTAAGGAGTCTAATGTCTGGTTGAGTGCTTGTTCTGTGCAATAAATCATACAGTGATTTTTAACATGAAATTCAGTAATTGTCTTTAATTGAGGCCATTGCCATAGATCACCTCCATATTTATTTGTTCCTTGTAATTCATTCATATTTTTGCCATTAGACCATCCAAATGGCCATTCCATCCACCATAGATAAGAAACTGGTATAGACATGGTGTTTTGGGGGTTCTCAATTTGAATAACCTGATATACAGCATACAGTTCTGCATGTTGACTACTCAAATATTTTCCTCATGTTTGTATGGTCTTTTTATCATTTGGATTATAAATCACAGATTTCCAAAAGCATAACCATTGACTGTGTTAGTATCCCTATTCATAAACCACATATGGGTCTGTGATCCAGGAGATAACATCATATTGTTTTCCCTTTATTATGACTACTAAATAGGAGAGAGGATAGTCTCTTTCCTACCATGAGGAATGCTACTATTTTTTTGGGTAGCAAAGAGGTTCTCTTTCCGACTCCTTTTGCTATGTCCTTTAATACGGCTAGACTCCTGTACAGTAGCACATGGTCTCTAAGAGCCTGTATTGAGCCATTCTTCTGCTCCATGCAATTTGTTGTTGAACCACTCTATTGAAATTTTCAGTTTAGTTATTGTATTATTCAGCTCTATGACTTCTGCTTAGTATTTTAGTTTGTAATCTATTAAAATTTTCGTTTTGTCTCTGAATTTCTGTCTTGAAGTGACAGATCTCAATTATAGTTATTTTAAATACTTCATCAAGTTAACTGCTTAGTATCATTTAATAAACTATATATAGGTCATTAAAATCATACAATTATAAAATTTTATAGTTATTAAGATATATATGTATGCTTTTTTTTTGGAAAACCTTTTCCTTCATCTTCATTTACTTTGATTCTGTGTTCTTTTCTTCATCCCTCCTTTCTCACTGTATGTAAGAGTAGCACTTCAAAAATCTGCTCAAAGTTTCCAAGAAGTTCTAAGATATTTTTTCTTCAGATTTGTATTTTAATTGTAGTAGTTCACTGATAGTTAGGATGTTCAAATCTTTGCTGACTTTTAAACAAGCAAGATAGAATTCACTCCCTTGAGAAACAGTTGGTGAAGTTGGATTGTTACATTTGTGGCCCAGTTACTTTATTTCTTGGTGGTACTCTGAAGCTCACATTTTTACCCATTCGCTCCATGCTATGTAGGATATATTGGCAAACGTGCATATTGTTTTTCCGGTGGCACACTCTTTTCCATTCACGATTGTAGCAGATGTCATGTCTCAGGACTAGTGAGAGATAAATGGCATTGTAACTCTGGAGCAAGCCCAGGGCAGGGCAGCTGTGGAAATACTTACACACCCATTTAGCATCTCAGAGGACTACTAATCGCCTGCCCCATCAGCTTCCAGATGCAGACTACTTAACAGCTTGATAGATGGCAGTAGCTGGGAAGGATGAGACATGAAGCATGCACTCAAACCCTTTCCAGTTAGAAAGTGGGAGCAGAGTGATTTGTTTGATCTGAGCTAGCCTGGGAGAAAGGGTCACTGATAGGGAGGAAACAACTGGTTCAGTTCCTTTTTTTTCTTTCTAATTTGTGCTTTTGGTACTGGCAAATGCTGAGCCTTGTCACATCCAAGCACTAAGACAGTCTCTTAGTGGGGCTTTGAAAATTAGGGTGCTCAATGAGTAAACTAAGTCCTCTGAGACAAGTGATGGAGAATTGGTTTAATTTTGTGAACAAACTGGGTTGAGGAGAGCAGATGGTTGGTATGTTGAGACATACTTGGTCAGACTGGCGAAAGTCTTACTGATCCCACCCCCACATGACACTCCAGCATGAAGTCTATTAAAGAGCAAAGCTAGCACAGCACCCATGGAAATATCCTGTAACCCTTCCAAGAGAAAGGAGGAACTGGACGTCATTGCTTGCTAGTGCTTCACTAAAGAGGGGGAAAGTGTTCATAAAAATGATCGTAAGCTCCTTTTAAGGCTCACTTTCAATTGCTGGACTCCAAGGAGGTCAAACAGCTACTCCCTCAGGAGAGACATGGAAAGCCTGAGATGTTTTAAGTATATTACAGACCTCTGTATTCTCAGGGAAAGTCTGGAAGTTGGTGTAGCAATAGTAAGGTTTAAAGGCATTAGGAGTCTCAACTTTCCCCACCTGGACATGCAGATGAGTTATTTTCAGTGGTGCTGTGAAGAGTGATCTCTCAAGTTATTCCTGGATTTCTTTTTGAGGGGATTTGCTTGTATCTTGTTATTTATTTCATTTGCACATGAAATGTGCAAATGGGCTTTCTATTTTGCTTTTGCCATCTTGTTGATGTGACTCTTCTTTTCTTGCTTTTTTTTTTTTTTTTTTTAGGTAAAGGTATATATCCTATAATTTTCCATGAAAATTGTCAAACTTCTCACACTAATTATCAGTAAGCCTGTGCACACACATACACTCACATCTTCACATACACACACTTATTTTTATTAATCACTTTTAAAATGGCCTATTCATTCTTAGTCAAAAGAATGAGTTGGTTAATTGAATGAAAAGAAAGCATTTGAATGTGAGTGATGAGCAGATAACCTTTAATCCCTTAGTTTGTTTTGTTGTTTGTTTGGTTTTGTTTTTGCTTTTGTCTCTTCACCTTACCCTGGGTGCTTCCTCACAGATGAGTGGTTTCAGAGGGAGTTTCAGTCTCTGGGCTGCTTCATGAGAAAGATTAAAAAATAAATCAAAACCTCCTGTTTTTGTTTATATCCTACTTCAGTGTTTTATTATTTGACCACTTGAAATAAAAATTATCTTTCTGTGAATATAACTACATACTGAGGTTATTATTTAAAGGCACATTTAAGTATTAGAATAGAAAATTGGAATAAAATCTACCTACTTTCTGGTACAAAGATTAAAATATGTCTAAATATTTCCATCTCAGAAATGGTTCATTAAATGATTTACACATTTTTAGTCTATTCACCTGTTCCTTTTTCATTCAAGAAGGGATTAAAAATACCAGCCTTTTACACTCCACTTTCCACCCACGTATTCTTCAACTTCTTGTTTGCTAATTGCATATTGTAGGCCATGCACTATGCTAGGTGTTGTGGACATAGAGAAATATAATAGTTCTGCCATGAAGGAATGCACATTTTTTTCAGTAGTTAAGATGTATAAGTAGATTAATTTTAAAACTATGCCTTATCCATTAGGGGGTTCTTCTATTTTACTTAAATGTTTCACTTAAGTGTTGCAATGGATAAAAGGCTTAAACTTTCTAGGGGTATAATGAATGGCAATGATCCATAGTGGTGGCTCTTTCTTTCCCTTCCATTTTGCAAAGGTAGGGGTAATGATGTCTATTGGATATCATCTAGTCAACCAAACAGGTAAAACTTCATGCTTTGTGTATTATTAAATATGCATTGCAGATGATCCTTGCTAGTTAAATGCTAAGTAGTAGGGCAAGTATCAGGGTAGCAATAGAAATAAGGGAGTTGGGAGGGAGAGGGAGAAGGAAATCCTATTCAAGTATGTGGCTAGGGTTAGAAGATTATATTTAACTCCAAGTATTTCCAAAAATCTCTTTTATGAGTGAGTTTAAATAAGAATTCAGAAAATGAAAGGCTGAGTTTCTCAAGTTCAGTGAGATTAAAGAAATTGGGTTTTGGGAACTCTAATATTATCTTTATTTATTGTATGAACTTGTCTCAATCTGCTCTTGAGCTGCAGGACCCTTTTGTGAGGAAACAGAAGCAGGGGGAGTCATCTGAATATTGCTTTCTATTATTCTGAACTAATAAGATTATTTTTATGAGCACAGCATGTTTCTTGAGAAAGGATATGCTGACATTGATATAAGAATGTCCAGCCCAAGTTATGGGTCATTCATTTTCTTTTCCTTCAGATTTAGACTGTGAGATAGTTGAAGCATGAAGAAGAAACAGTATTGAAAAACAGAGGTCACATTTATCTTTTCTGATATGTGAAGAAAAGGAAAAACTTACTTGAACATTTCTGTTACAGAGTTAAAAACAGCTCACAATCTAGTTGATTCCATTGATAAAATTTAGACTGTATTCCTTTCTGATTACAGAAAGGATATTCAGGGATTATTAGAAATATTTTCCCTACTAATGCTAAGAATGAATAAGACAGGATAAATATGATAAACAGATTTTTTACCACTGATTCCTCTATAATTAGCCAAATAATTGTAATTTAGGGTAAAGGGGAGCATACATTAAAACAACAGTTTTAAGTCATCAGAATGAGCTTCATTAAGAGAGAAAGCTTCTCGGCCATAGGGAGACAAGAACGGTCCTTGAATTGGGAAAACAATTCCAAGAGTTGTTCTACTGTACGTAGTATCATGGACCTTCAAAGGAATAGACAGAGAGAATATGAAGAAAATATGAACCTCGTTTCCCTTCAAATCCAGAGAGGACCCCATTAGGAAAGATAGGCACCATGTCATATTTAACACTACAGGGTCCTCAGCCTGTCTATAAGGCAGACCCCTTCAGTTCTGGAAAACAGATTGTCGGTGTTTGAGAAAGGGAAAATGAAAGGCAAAAGGTATGAACTTAATAATATTCAGTTTGCAAATTTAAGGCAATCCACTACCAATGATGTGAATACATGAGAAATTGTGAATTTTCAATAAATGTCTTAATAGAACTTTTTGGGGAGGTAAAGCCTCTATAATAGTTGTTATTACAATTATCATTTTTGCTACTATTTTAAAAATTGTATGTTCTGTAGAGTAAACTTCTTTCCAAGTGGTGATTGTACAGGAACTATTTTTTTCTAATTTAAACCTTATAATGAGATTAATTTCAATTCATTAGATAATTATATGATTTATTTAGAATCTCTGTTGAATTAACTTAAGTTCAAAAAAAACTATGGCTACATTTTTATCTCAAATGTCCATAAAATTCTAAAATTTCTTCTGTCCATTACCTAAAGCATCAATCTACTATAGCTTCTACCCTTAATCATGCTTCCTAGTTGTTTTACAACTAGAATTCTATTGGAAACATCACCACTTTGCTTATTGGCTCTTGCTGCTCCTTAGATACATTAGGATTGAAATACTCTGTAGCTTACAGTCCCTAAAAGATTTGCTGTATGTCTCTTTACAAACTAAAAGCTGTTTTCCTAGGATATCTGTTTCTGTTCAGTTCATAAAAGCCGAATAATAAATGAAAACCTTACCAGGTCCCACCTGACCTGTCGAACAGTCCTAAATGGGGGAATGAGGATTGAGAAATAATAGATAGGAACAATAGAGATGTAGAGGCAAAAGAAAAAGACAGAGACACAGGATAGCTTTGGGAGGGCTCTGAGTCAATACTGGAGCAGTCTTGAGTTTATTTCTCACAGCTTTATTACACCCAAACCAAGGGAGGCAAAAGACCTCCCCATCTCAAGGACACCATGGTTCAAAGTATAAACAAATGTAAACACTTCCTTAATTCTAGAGATATCTGGTAACTATGCCTTTGGCCAAACATCCTTTGCCATAAGGGGCAAAGACAAGCTTGAACTCTCTGACTTTGGGTCACGATGGAATCAAGCTACAACCTGGAGTTACTGTGGGCTCCCACAAAACCTCATTAGTGTCAGAGTAAATATTTGTATATCCTTCACTTATGAAACCTCATTGCCAAGTAAGATGGCATTAGGAAACAAGGCTGTATACAGACTAGAAATGAGGGAATGGATTCACAAATGAGAGTAATGTTCTTATGCAGTAGTAAGGGGACCAGGTGTCTCTGTTGGATGTGAGGACACAATGAGAAAATGCCTCCTATGAACCAGGACACAATCTTCATTGAACACTGACTCTGCTTGCACATTCATATTGTATTTGTCAACCTCTAAAATATAATAAACAGCTTTACATTGTTTTCAGACCACTGTTTTAATGGTGTTTTGTTATAGCAGCCTCTAAATGACTGAAATACTTATATTAAAAATTAATTTTTGTCATAAAATTATTTTGTATGTAAGTTCAAAAATATAGTATTGGTTTTATCTCAAGAGTCAATATTGATGTGCTGATGTGGCTGCCTATGGTGGGTATTAACAACAGATCTGAGGACGAACGAAACTTGCTCAATAAAGAAAACTGTGGTGGAGCCGGGCGTGGTGGCGCACGCCTTTAATCCCAGCACTCGGGAGGCAGAGGCAGGCGGATCTTTGTGAGTTCGAGGCCAGCCTGGGCTACCAAGTGAGCTCCAGGAAAGGCGCAAAGCTACACAGAGAAACCCTGTCTCGAAAAAACCAAAAAAAAAAAAAAAAAGAAAACTGTGGTGGATTAATTCTATTTGCCGTCACTGTGAAAGAGCTGGGTTTTGGTCATATTCCAAGCTCTGTATGAACAGATCTTTCAACATGGAATGGTTCAAAGGTCTTTGTACTTACTTCAAGCTACATAATCACTTTTTCTAGTGGGGACTTTTGGAGATGATACCTCTCCTGATACTCTAAAACAATTATTGACAGGTTCTAGAAATTCTATAGTGGATAAACAGGAGGCAGTGCCATGGTGAACAAGGGCCAGGGTTAGGTTAGTCCAGACTGATAATATGCCAATGATATATACATTTATGGCATCAGTTCTCTTTAGTCAGTTATGATAGCAAACATTCTTATGCCTTTTTATCTTATAAAATGTAATGTAATGCCATATATGGTTAAACATGAGTAAAAAGATGGTCTTCTATGATGGTTAGTTCTTGTTAACTGGACATAAACTAGAGTCTCATGGGAAGAGTAAACCTCAGTTGGGAAATTGCTTCCTTCAGAGTGGCTGATAGGAAATCTATGGGAAATTTTCTTGATTGATGAAATACGTGACAGAGCCCAGCCTAATGAGGGCAGTGCCATCCATAATTAGGTGGGCATGCTGGTAGAAGCAAGCCATTAAATAGCATTCATTCCTGTGATCTCTGCTTCAGTTCCCACCTCTAGGTTCCTGCCTGGGGTTCCTCAGTATAGAGCTTTGTCCTTTTTCTCTCAATGGCCTCTTGCTTGGACAAAGTAAACCTTTCCTCCCACAAGTTATTTTTATTCAGGGTTTTATCAAAGCAACAAATAAGCCATGTAGAACACCTTCAGCAAAGAAACCTTCTCCACAGAGTCAAAGGAAAAGCAATGTATCTTCATGACTGATGGATGATCACAGCATGTGATGTGTACCATAAACAACATGTTCTGGAGAAGACAAAGACAGCACACACACAAACAAACAATGATCTTCATCCTTCTATATAGAAAAGAAGATGGTGTCCACAAGATACATGTTTTTGTGATAAATAATCAGTTCTCAAGTAAAAGGACTTGTAGCATATAGTGAATCCTAAATTTACTTAATGATTATGGTGAACAGCTGTGATAATAAATTGTTTAGAAAAAAGATAAATTCACAAGTTCATGACAGGTTATAAACTAGCAAGTTGGAGGAAGGTCCTGTCCAGGTGACTGCTACTCTCCTCCCACCTATAAATACTGGGGGATGAGGGCACTACTTCTCTTGCTAATTGTATTTTAAAGAGATGAACTTATATATAAAACTACAAACAAGAAACAATAATAAAAATACAAACACATTAAGTAAAGTTGTAAATGCAGAATCATTTTAAAAGGTTATATTGATACATAAGAACAGTAAACTATGCAAAAAAAACAAACTAAGAAAATCTCACTTACACATAGAATAAAAAAGGATGAAATACAGTATATTTTTAAATAAACATATATTTAGACACGGCTAACTGAGCTAATTAACTTATGTATATGCCCATTACCTTACTTATCAAAGGGAGTTTTGTTAAATGCATACTTTTTAACTGTTGAGAATTTCAAACATGTATACAGTGTGTTTTGATCAAATCCACTCCCCCATTTATCTCCCCAAACTTCTCCCAGCTCTTCCACTCAGAGTGAGCATTTTTGAGTTTACATTTGGAGAACTCAGATATTTAAGAACTCGGAAGGTAAAATCTACTATAATAACTGAAAAATCATACTCAAAGTCTGCAGAAGAAAATCATTACACAACAGAAAAGACTTCTATCCAGAAATCTAAAGTCTGTCTTTGAACATTAGTATGTGGAAGGAAATCTAAACAATTATGGGCTTTTTGTAACTATGCTGGAAACAGTCATAAGTATAAAAACAGTTTTAAATCCTAAGGCATTTGTTAGTGATCAATATTTCTAAAGGGAGGAAGTAAATAAATGATTCCTGTGAATTAAAATAAAGTATGCTATGTCCGCTTGAATATATGGTAATATTAAATAAAAAAATAAATGTATTGTGGGGACTTGGTCCCTTGGTGCTGACTTGAGTCTCTTCTAGTTCTGTCTGGCAGCCCCTTTGAAACTTTCCTCTCAGCCCATCTCCATTCTTTTGTGATTCTGTGAACCTACAGAACTCTCTACCATGGACCCACAGCGACCACAGAAGATGAAGGTAGAGGACTTGCCTCAATCCCTGTCTCTCCAGACTTAGTCAGGCTGCAGCCGTCTCACAGGAGCATCTCCTTCCAGCCTACCTCTGTCCCCAAGCACATGTAATCAAGAATTAAGCAGGTATAGCTATTTAATGTTTGACAGAACAGGCTTCAAACTTAATCAGAAGAGACTAACAGTGTCCTCTAGTTCTTCCTAGTGGCTCCTCTAAGCCTTTCCTTATCTCCACTCCTTTGTGATTCCCTGACGATCTGCAGAACAGCCTCTTTTGGGGACCTCATACCCAAATACGTGTCTGGGACCCAGAACTGCTTTCTTCCAGGAACCCAAGAGATACCACACTTCTCTGGGCCTCAGGAACCCCACAACAATGACATTTGGCTAGGACCCAGATTAGACAAAAGTAGTCAGAGAATAAAACACCCATCCAACAAAGACAAGACCAAATATTTGCACCAAGGTGTAGTAGGACAGGTCCATAGGGTCCAGGAAATTATCTCAAACCAGTTGCCAAGGCACGCACATCATGTACTTCCTTGTGATCCAACCTGGAACCTGCCCGAGGGCCTAGCAACAGGCACTGTCAGAGTTCCTGATCCCTAGCTAAAATGGGGGGCAACCATGCAATGTCACTAGATTGAGACACAGCCTGAGTGCTGGGATAAGGGTTGATAAGGCCTTCCCCTTTATTGAATAAAGGAGTCTGATGTTTACATTCACCCGATTCCCGGTGTCTGTGTTATTGACACCATGCCTTCTCACCCCTTCCCCTGAGGCCGCTGTTAGGATCCAGCAACACCAAGGGACACCAAATATAACTCTAGATGTCTAAATCCCATTATTTTCTGTTGACTAGGGTTTCTTTTCCTCAATGCCTATTATGTGTAAGCTTGGACTTTCAAAATTTCTCCAATTTTCTGTATGTTTTTGAAAAGTTTCTGCCCCCTGATATTAAGCCTCTCTGATGAAGCAGCAATCCAAATCAGACAGAATCAAACAGAATTAAAAAAAAAAAAAGCCCAGGTTTAATGGGTAAAGTATTTCCCGATGATATTCTGGTGCCCAGAGAACAGACAGGGAAGAGAGACCATAAAACCATGTGTCTATTTTCTGGGGGGCAGTTTAAATACCCGGTGGGAGTGGTCTTGAGCATCTGTAGGGGAGGAATCATGTTTGTTGGGTTTCTGAGAGGAGGCAGGGTTTGGAGAGACAGAAATGGGGGAGAGGGACTGAGGTAGAGCTTCTATAAGAACATTCCAGACTCTTTGGGTATATGGATGCTGGTCAATGTCTGGCTACTTCCTGTGGGCATGGGACAATTTGGGGAGGGGGAAATCAGAAGTCAGTGGGCTCACACTCAGCAGGAGGTGTGGGTGGAGAATCATCTGATTAACTGATGTCCTGGAGACCTCACGAATTTGTTTCTAGGAAAAAACAGATTATTAATACCTACTCTAGGTGTAGTGAAAGATGAATGTGCAAGGCAGAAGAGCAGATAGGCCTTTCATTGTGACATCTTGGAAAACCAGAGGGCGGAGGGTCCCAGTGCTGGACGGACCAAGCAAGTATCCTGAGTAAGTGCCCACGTGAACCTGGGGAGATGGTACCAGCATTGGTGTCCCAGGAGCTTGGCAGCTGAAGGTGTGGCCAGGGTCATGGCATAGGGTTCTGTCCATCAAGGCTCAAGAGACTTAGGAACTAGCTGTTTGAGTAGTACTTGGTCACCCAGGGGAAGTGGGGCAGGCTCAGGGACAGTTGGGTGTAGCAGGAATCTTAAAAGTTTTTAATAAAAACAAACCTGGAGTCAGGTATTGGGGTGAATGCTGGAAGATCAGAGAAGCAGAATAAGCCACAGTTACCTCACCTTGACAGTTTCTCAGTTGGTCCTGTTTCTTCAGACTGGAAACCTCTGAGTCCTCATCCAGAATGGATCTCAGCTGAACTGCTGCTAGAAGCCTAAAAGCTTAACCAGCCAAATGCTTCTAGTTTCTGGTCCTCCACGCCTTATATCCTTATATATCTTTCTGCCTTCTGCCATTACTCCCTGGGATTAAAGGCTCACTTCATGGGATTAAAGGGGTGTATCACCATGCCTAGCTGTTTTCAATGTGGCCTTGAACTCACAGAGATCCAGAGGGATTTCTACCTCTGGAATACTAGGATTAAAGGTGTGAGTGCCACCATTTTCTAGCCTTTGTGTCTAGTGGCTGTTCTGTCTCTGACCCTAGATAAGTTTATTAGGGTGCACAATATTTTGGGGAACACAATACCACCACAGTTGGGTCTGCTGGTGTGGGAGCAGGGAGATTGCTACCAGCATGAGAACTGAGAAGAGACTTCAGAAGAAAGAGGTAGGAGAGGTCCCTGGGCAGTGGAGGAATTTGGGCCAGGAGGTAGTGATTGAGGAGGAAGGACCTTCCATAAAGGAGCCCAAAAGGGCTCAGGTCTGTAGGAGAATGTGGGGTAGCCCGGAGGTAGGTAAGGACAATGAGTAGAAGGGAAAGCCAAGATAATCTGAGTTCAGCGGAGAGCTTGGTGAGCTGTTGTTTGATGAATTCAATGGCCATCTCAACCTTTCCCAAGGCTTGTGGATAGTAGGGGATGTGGAGCTTCCAGGAAATTCTGAGAGCTTCCATGACCATGGAAGTGAAGGCTGGCATCTTATTCATTTGTATGGTCTGTGGAAGGCCAAATCGAAGGATGGTGTGGTCCAGGAGTACTTGAGCCACCATGTCTGCTATTTCATTGAAGATGGGGAGAGCTTCTATCCATCCTGGAACGGTGTCACCCAGAGTTAGGAGATAATGGAGGGTTTTTTTTTTTGTTGTTGTTGTTGTTTGTTTGTTTGTTTGTTTGTTTTTTATGGGTGGGCATGTGAGTGAAATCCACCTGCCAATCCTTGCCTGGTTGGTGTCCTTGAAGCTGGTGCAAAGTCTGACATATCTGGAGGGCTCCCAGTGGGTTGGCCTTGGCAACAACTGGCAGGAGGAGTGGACCTGTAAAAAAGGAGCTTGAAGATGGGTGGTGTCAAAGAGGAAGTCTAAGAAATGGAACAAAGCTTTGGAGCCTATGTGTAAGGTCTGGTGGATCTGAAATGATGGACAGTGCCTGGTTCTGAGGGAGGATGGGCAATTATTACGTAGAATTATCCATCCTTTGTCTGCATGGCCTCCTTTTTCAGGAGTTTGTCCCTCTCCTCTGGTTGATAACAAGACTGATAGGAGGATGTCAAAAATATGTTCTGTTGATCAAGAGGAGCTGAAGGCCTTTCTCTGGGCTACTGAGTTTGCCTTGGCGTTGCCTAAGGCCACTGGGTCCTTGGTGGACTGGTGTCCCCAGCAGTGAATTTTGGTTAACTCTGCAGGGAGCTGGAGGGCCACCAAGAACTTGGCTATCAGGGGTCCATTAACTATGGGAGTGCCTTTGGTAGAGAGGAAGCCCCTTTCCCTCCACAGGAGAGAATGGGTATGGGCTATTAAAAAGATATAATTAGAGTAACTTTAGATGCTAGTCTGTTGACCCTTGGATATCTGGAGCAAGCTAGTCAAGGTCAGTCCTCCCAGACTGAGCCAAGCATCCCTGCATAAGCCCCAGGTTACAAACAGCCAACTCATGCACTGAGCACAGGACCCAGTCCCACTGCCTAGATGCCTCCCAAACAGATCAAGCCAATCACCTGTCTCACCTATTCAGAGGGCCTGATCCAGTTGGGGGCCCCTCAGCCTTTGGTTCATAGTTCATGTGTTTCCATTCATTTGGCTATTTGTCCCTGTGCTTTATCCAACCTTGGTCTCAACAATTCTCGCTCATATAAACCCTCCTCTTTTACGTAGTTAAAAGGATATTTATTAAATGGCGTAATTCACAAATTAAGTAATGGGTAGGTCGCAGGGTCTGGGGAAGGTGTATTGCAATCCAGCAGTGTTCTCCGGAGCTCTGCACAGTCAATCTGCACCGGTCAGCGTTCCGGCACCGAGAGAGCGCCCAGAGCGAGCGCTGGCCCATCCAGCTCTCGGGTCCCCAGGCGCCTCCCCTCGCCCCGCCTCGTAGGCGTGACAGTTGCCAGAGTCTCAATGGGGGTTGGAACTTCCAGAACCAAGCTGGAATGGCTACCCACTACATCTCCCCCTTTTTGTCTAAATAAGAAGGTTCTAAACTAATACAAGACTATATACAAAGGAATGGTTATCAAATATTGTCCAGAAATAATGAGAGATAATGACCTAGATAAGATGTAACTACAACCAATGCAAACAATATCAAGCAAGAAACACATACTAAAATCCAGAGAAGTATAGAGCATAGGTAAACAGCATGTTATAAAGATCATTCAAAGGTGTCCTATCCTAAAGAACCTGAACCTAATACTTAATATGTTCTATCTAAGATATTATATATACTAAGTTGTAACTATAACTGCTAGTCTTCAATCCCATCAAAGACCTGAGAAGGAACATAATGATCCCTGAGAAATGGTAGATGGATGCAAGCAACTTTCGGGAATCTTGCAAGAGTAGACCAAGACAGCTGGCAGCCTGGACAGTCACCTAATGTTTCTCAGCATTGTTGGTGCATTCAAATTGGCTACAGGCCTAGAGTATCTGACAGACCATTTTCAGAAGCAGGATTTCTGAAAGACCATCTTACCCTGTCTTGGCAGAGTACAGTGGTCGCTTTCCTTGTGTCCCGCTTGTCCAGAAAGGACAGCATTGCATTTGTACTGTCAGCCATCAAGGCAAGGGCAGTTCTTTGCCCAGTAGGCCATTTTGTGCCAAAAGACAAACTTCCAAATGGAAATGTCTTAGAAGCCCAACATTCTCTCGGGATCAATTGGTGCAGCCAGGAGCAATTGTGTCTCACGTCAACAGAATTCTAAGTTATTTAAATGCCATATTCTCCAGGTCTATGAAGTGTTTGAAGATTACCTGCCCATCTGACCTATGTATCTGTAAATCTGGATAACCTAACTAACGTAACTATAGAGATGACAGGCATAGGCGACTATAAATCTATAAATCTTATCTATCGAAATAACCTAAGGACTAAGGCTTCACATAAATAAGGTAAACAGTCTATAAGCAAATGTATGGTGAAGAACGATGACTTCAAAATTGTGACAATACACAAGATATTTATAACAGAGGTAGGAATATATAGTGTGATATGCAATATGACAATAATATTAAATATATATCAATATACCGAATATCCTAAACAGAAGTAGAGCATATATTAAGTATGACAGATATAAATTTACATTTGTATCAATATAAATATGTTTCAAATGAGAGTAGAAATATATGTACATTATAACAAATATAGTTCTGTATTTGTATCAATATACAAATTATCTTAAACAGGAGTATAAAAATAGATTACATTTGTATCAACATGTAAGAATCTATAACAGTACAAATTACAGTGCAAATTATCTAAGGTTGCTATTTTACTAAGTTTGTTTACTAGTACATACAATGATTTACCATCATATCTTATACCTATCTGTTCCATTTCTTCTCCCCCCCCTTTTTTTTTTACAATACTGAGTTAATATTTTCTTCCACCCCCAACCCTATAACCGTCATCCATAACCATGAGAATTATGAAACCTAAGGGAGAAGGGGCGTCGTTTTCTTAGAATTGCTTCCTGCCGTTTAGGGGGTGATGTTATCTGTTGAGTACTGTGAGAAAGCTCAGATAGTTAAATCTCAGTTAGACTAACTGTAGGTTCTGCAGCAAGTTTTAGAGTAATGGGTAAGATTGTCTGAAATTCTGGCAAGAAGTGTAGTATGATGATGATTACCATGGCATCATTCTGGATTGGGTAGAGTTGTTGTTGTTGGGGCCCCATCTTCCTTCTGGTGACTTCTGAGATTGCTATTGGAAAAACTTATTTGTTATCAAAATGGGAGGTTTGGATTTAAAGAGGACATAGCATGTAAGAAAGGATTCTGAGAAATCAAGAGTAAGCATGGAGAGAATTAGAATTTAGAAGACAATGGTCCCTTTTTATTGGTTTCCTTCTGTCTCACACCAGAGGGCTCTTCTGATATGGGACTGAAGAATCTCTTAAACTTTTATTTTAGCAATATGCTTGGGTTTAGAGAAGGAGTGAGCCAATTCCATCTCCAAAGCCAGCTTGGCTATAATTGAATTGGAACCACAACTTTTCTAGATTGATAGAAAGATGTTAGACAGTGAGATTTTACCATGTGTAGATTGGTACCAATAGATTCTTCCTTTCTGCTGTAAACATCCGGATATCCAAGGCCTTGTGAGTTTTGGAAGATGGGTATTTCCATTATCCTGGAAAGACAAAAACAGAACCCTACCCCACCCTTTGATTGTTAAATTTTTCTTACAACTTGTAGAGATGTCACATTGGTGGATGATCTTTTACTTCTCTTCATCAAGGGGTTTTTCCTGTTCGAATCGAATTTTTATTAATTTTGTTGGTATCCATAGCTTTTCTTCTCCTGCAGAAACAAAGGCAAAACCCCTTCCCCAACGTAGAACATATCCAGGTTTCCATTCTGAGGTCAGCACATCCTTAAAATAAACTGGTTGGTTTAGCTCAGGAGTTTTGTCTGTTGTCCAATGTCTCTCCGCAGCTGTTGTTCCTTTCTCATTAGCATTGAGAAAATTCAAGGTTAATAAAGCACTATGCAGTCTATTTCTAGGAGTCATTGTTACCTGTTGCTGTTTATTTAGCATATCCTTTAAAGTTCGATTGGATCTCTCTATGACTGCTTGGCCTGTGGGATTGTGTGGTATACCTGTAACATGCTTTATATTATAATAAGCAAAGAACTGTCTCATTTTATTGGAGACATATGCTGGGGCATTGTCTGTCTTAATTTGTACAGGTATTCCCATGATGGCCATAACTTCTAATAGGTGTGTAATCACAGAATCAGCCTTTTCAGAACTCATAGGAGTTGCCCATTGAAATCCTGAATAGGTGTCAATGGTATGATGTACATACTTTAATCTTCCAAATTCTGCAAAATGAAACACATCCATCTGCCAAATTTCATTTCTTTGTATACCTTTTGGATTACTCCCTGCAGGTAATGGAGTTTGGTTATAGATGGAACAAGTAGGACATTTTTTCACAATATCCCTAGCCTGTTGCCAAGTGATGGAGAAATCCTTCTTTAAACCTTTGCTATTTATATTGTGTTTCTTATGATATTCTGAAGCTTCTAGCACATTACCTATTAGTAACTGATCAATCTCATCAGTACCTTGTGCTAAAGGTCCTGGCAGACCTGTATGGGATCTGATATGTGTTATATATATAGGATGTTCCCTTTTTCTGATGATTTCCTGCAATTGTATGAATAATGAAGTTAATTCTGTATTATCAGGAATAAATTCAGCAGTTTCAATATGTAAAACAACTCTCTCTGCATATTGAGAGTCAGTGACTATATTGAGGGGTTCTGTGAAGTCCATCAGTACCATAAGAATGGCATACAGTTCTGCCTTTTGTACAGAGCTATATGGACTTTGCACCACTTTACTTAAGTCTCCTGATTTATATCCTGCTTTCCCTGATTTATTTGCATCAGTATAGAATGTGAGGACTCCAGAAATTGGCTTTTGTCGTACAATGTGAGGAAGGACCCATTCAGTCTTCTTTATGAATTCTATTCTCTTGCTTTTGGGATAGTGGTTGTTAATCTCTCCCAAAAAGTTACTGCAGGCTCTCTGCCAGTATTCATTATCTTTCCATAGTGATGAAATTTCCTCATTAGTTAATGGTACTACAATTTCTGCTGGGTCCATTCCTGTCAACTGGCGAAGTCTTAATTTACCCTTTTGAATCAAATCAGAGATCTTTTCTATATAAGTCTTTAATTTCTTATTTGGTTTACGTGGTAGGAATATCCATTCCAATATAATATCTTCCCTCTGCATCAAAATACCTGTTGGGGAATGTCTGGAGGGGAATATGACAAGAATGCATTTAAGTTCTGGATCCACATGATCCATATGTGCTTCTCGAATTGTCTTTTCTACTAGAGCCAATTAATTCTCAGCTTCGGCTGATAATTCTCTTGGACTATTTAATTCTTTGTCCCCTTCTAGAGTATTAGCCAAATTTTGTAGTCCATCTTTGGGTATTCCCATGATACCCAGTAAGTTGGAAATGCTTCCTAATAACTTTTGAAAATCATTAAGAGTCTTCAATCTATCTCTTCTTAGTTGTACCTTTTGGGGTCTAATTTTTTGTAGCTCTATCTTATATCCTAAGTAATTAATAGAATCTCCTCTTTGTATTTTTTCAGGAGCAATTTGCAGTCCCCAGCGAGGCAAAACTTTTTTTACTTCTTCAAACATGCTTTCCAATGTATCTAACTTTGGATCAGCTAATAGGATATCATCCATATAGTGATAAATTATGGATTGTGGAAACTTTACACGAATTATCTCTAATGGTTTCTGCACAAAGTATTGACACAAAGTAGGGCTGTTTAACATTCCCTGTGGGAGGACCTTCCATTGATACTCTTGACTGGCTGAGAATTATTATAATTAGGTACTGTGAAGGCAAATTTTTCTCTATCATTTTCCTGTAAGGGTATGGTAAAGAAACAGTCTTTTAAGTCAATAACTATTATAGGCCATTCTTTTGGTAGCATAGAGGGCAAGGGCATCCCAGTCTGTAGGGAGCCCATTGGCTGAATTACTTTATTAATAGCTCTCAGATCTGTCAGCATTCTCCAATTACCAGATTTTTTTTTAATAACAAATACAGGAGAATTCCAAGGACTGGTAGATTCTTCAATGTGTTGAGCATTTAACTGCTCTTGAACCAGCTGTTCTAAAGCTTGTAGCTTCTCTTTTGTCAAAGGTCATTGTCCAACCCAGACAGGTTTATTAGTTAGCCATTTTAAAGGTAAGGCAGTTGGTACTTCTGAGAGTTCAACAACAGTCGTGCTCTGTTTGTGAACAGCCTGAATGGTTGGTGACTGATTTTTATAGCATGTTATGATATTATTCCTAGAAACATGCATTGGTCTGTATTCCTTTTCTGAAAGTGTAGGAATTTTAATCTGGGTTTTCCACTGTTGTAACAGATCTCGGCCCCAAAGATTTACTGCTACATTTGCTACATAAGGCTTCAGCCTTCCTCTCTGTCCTTCTGGCCCTATGCATTCAACCCATCTCGAACTCTGTTTTATCTGAGATAGGGTGCCAATCCCTAACAGTTGGACATCTACCTCTTGAAGAGGCCAATTCGGATGCCATGATTTTGGTGTAATTATAGTCACATCTGCACCTGTGTCTACCAGGCCCTCCAGAACCAGGCCATTAATTCGAATTCTAAGCTTTGGTCTTTGTTCATTTATGGAAGTCTGCCAAAATATTTGTTTTATAGTGTTCTTTGTAAACTGTGATCCAGCTATCAAAGCTGTTTTATCATCCATTGCAGTATCGGTTTTTACATTAGGCATTGGTTTATTCAGTTGTCCTGGAGAGGAATTTCTTCCACAGTGGCAGGGAATGTTCGTACTACGTTTGGTTTGGGGGCCTGCAAGAGGCCCCCTGAGGCGTTTCCCGCCAGTAAGGGTTGCCTCGTATATCTATTTTTGATCTGCATTCACTGGTCCAATGTCGGCCTTTGCCACATCTTCTACATAATCCAGGAGGCGGTTGGGGTCTCCTGTTTAGGCTATTTCTAGAAGGAGTATTGCTTCTAAGAGTACCCCATGTACAGTTTTTACTTATATGACCTGGTGTACCACACTTAAAACATTTGGTAACACGGGGCCTTCTTTCACCTCTGGGATTTGTCTCTCCTATCCAAGCCTCATTACTGTAGTTAAGAGACTGAACACCATTAGTATATTGAATCCATTCTTCCAAAGGAGCTGATCTGATCTTTAATGGTGTAAGTATTTTTCTGCATTCTGCATTAGCATTGTCAAACGCCAAGGACTCAGTTAATACTTTTCTTAATTCTTTGT
Organism: Peromyscus maniculatus bairdii; assembly: GCF_049852395.1. Classification (NCBI taxonomy): domain Eukaryota; kingdom Metazoa; phylum Chordata; class Mammalia; order Rodentia; family Cricetidae; genus Peromyscus; species Peromyscus maniculatus. The sequence continues at coordinate 16,821,837 of NC_134854.1, read as the reverse complement.
CTGACACAGCTCTTGTTATAGCTCTGTTCAGTCTTTGTAAAAAATCAGTGAAGGGTTCATGCGGTCCCTGAAATATCTTTGTGTATACCTCAGTTGTTTTTCCAGGTTCTGGAATTTTTTCCCAAGCATTTAGAGCTGCTGTACGGCATAGGGATATTGTATGCTCATCATAAGTGGCTTGTACATTCCTGTCAGTGAAACATCCCTCACCAAGTATTTGATCTTGGGAGATCACAAAACCTCTGATTTTACCTTGTTGTTCTAAATTTTTTGCCTCTTCTCTCAACCAGCTTTTCCACTGTAACTGCTGACTATATTCTAGAACAGCTGAAATTAACTGATGCCAGTCATCTGGAATGATTCTATGTGAGGTAGACCACGAATTTAACATCTGTTTTACATATGTGGATTGTATCCCATACGTAACTACTGCTTCCTTTATATTTTTAAAGTCCCTTGTTGAAATTGGTTGTAATGTATATGTCATATATGGCTCAGGGTGTGTGTCATCTGCTGGCTTCTCATGGACAATAACAGGATAAGCCATTGTATGAGAGCCATTTGGAGATGTTACAACCTCTATGGTCTTGACCTTCTGCTTATTAGTTCCCTTGTCATGTTTACTGAGAGTTTCTTCTAGGGCTTGCAAACGAGCACCTAGGGTCTGTTCTAGGGAGTGAACCTCCTCTCTTGCAAGGGACTCCATATTTCTCATGGAATCATAGAAGTTTTTATGTTCCTCAGAAACACATGATTCCATGGACCTTATCCTATCAATTAATGATAAAATTCTTCCTTATATACTGTCTGAGTAGCCACAACTTCACTCTGGAGAGTTAGTGTTCTATCCATTAAATATTCATATTTATTATCAATAAAATCAATTTTGGGTACAAGCCTGTTTTGTAAATCCTGATTAGCAGATTCTAGAGAAAGAATCTTTTTCTCTAAGCCTTCATTGCTATCTTTGAAAGCAGATTCCAGATAGAGAATCTTTTTCTCTAAGCCTTCATTGCTATCTTTGAAAGCAGATTCCAGAGAGAGAATCTTTTTCTCTAAGCCTTCATTGCTATCTTTGAAAGCAGATTCCAGAGAGAGAATCTTTTTCTGTAAGCCTTCATTACTATCTTTTAAAGCCTGTATCAGTCCCAATAATGACTCATCTTTGTTCTTAAACCAGTGTTTGAACACTGTGTGAATTATTATGATGAATACCAAAATGGTATAGCCCAGATATGCCTTAGGAATGTCGTATATTTCCAGGAAGATGTCATTCATCATACAGGCAAAAAGGTTTTTAAACTCTTGTGAGGTAATGTTGTCGGCCATATTACACGAATTACTCAAAATTTGTTAGTCAATTTTAAGGTGTAAAATTATCAAGTACCTTTACTTGAAACAATATGCTTACCTTTCGTGTAGTAGCACTTTTCAGCCAGCAGGTGGTGTTGGTACAGCTCCGAAACAGGGCCTGCTGGCGATCTTGGCTGGAGTCAGAGGGAGATGGCGGAAATCGGAGCTAGCACTCTCCTGCCTCTTTCGCTGGTCTGGGGCTAGGCTAGGGAATTGAGATCGGACTAGCTGCTCCCTTTTTCGGGAATGGAACCGTGTAGGTGTTCCCTGGTTGTATGGAACTTTGCAGGCGGGTTTAGGTACCCGCCAGCTAGGGAGGAGATGGCGGGAGCCGCCCAGGCCTTTGGAGTTTGCCCCACGTGAGCGCCAGATATTGGAGAAATTATTTTGGCCACTCCACGTAGTTAAAAGGATATTTATTTAATGGCGTAACTCACAAATTAAGTAATGGGTAGGTCGCAGGGTCTGGGGAAGGTGTATTGCAATCCAGCGGTGTTCTCCGGAGCTCTGCACAGTCAATCTGCACCGGTCAGCGTTCTGGCACCGAGAGAGCCCCCAGAGCGAGCGCTGGCCCATCCAGCTCTCGGGTCCCCAGGCACCTCCCCTCGCCCCGCCTCGTAGGCGTGACAGTTGCCAGAGTCTCAATGGGGGTTGGAACTTCCAGAACCAAGCTGGAATGGCTACCCACTACAGATGAGCATAAGGCTTCCACAGCATCTAGGTAGGAGTGACAGGAGGTACCAAAACGGGAGGGGACAGGAAGTACAATTGCAGGGTTTAGGGTATGAATACAGGGAAGGGATAGAATCTTAAGTTGGAAGGAGGGGGTCCTGTCCATCGCCATGACAGAAATTGACAAGGGAACTGTGGGACCTAAGTGAGATGTTAAAACAGAATAGACAGCTCTCATGTGTAGATGAATTTCTAAACAATCTTATTAAATAAGAAACACAGAGCCAAATACAGGGGTAATAGCTGAAGAGATCAGAGAAATAACGAAGAGCCACTGACTAACCTTAGCTTACCACCACACTGTAGCTTCCCAAGAGAGAGCTTCTTCCTGTCTAACCTGCACTTTTTTAAAAAAAATGTAATTTATTTTTTTCCCTTTTATTTTATTTTACAATACCATTCAGTTCTACATATCAGCCATGGATTCCCTTGTTCTTCCCCCTCCTGTCCCCCTCCCCTTCCCCCCAGCCCACCCTCCATTCCCACCTCCTCCAGGACAAAGCTTCCCCCCCCCCCCCGACTGAGATTGACCTGATAGACTCAGTCCAGGCAGGTCCAGTCCCCTCCTCCTAGACTGAGCCAAGCATCCCTGCATAAGCCCCAGGTTACAAACAGCCAACTCATGCACTGAGCACAGGACCCAGTCCCACTGCCTAGATGCCTCCCAAACAGATCAAGCCAATCACCTGTCTCACCTATTCAGAGGGCCTGATCCAGTTGGGGGCCCCTCAGCCTTTGGTTCATAGTTCATGTGTTTCCATTCATTTGGCTATTTGTCCCTGTGCTTTATCCAACCTTGGTCTCAACAATTCTCGCTCATATAAACCCTCCTCTTTTTCGCTAGACTCCTAGAGCTCCACCCAGGGCCTAGCCGTGGATTTCTGCATCCAGATTCCTCAGTCCTTGGATGGGGTTTCTGGCACAGCAATTAGGGTGTTTGGCCATCCCATCACCAGAGTAGGTCAGTTCCAGCTGTCTCTTGACCATTGCCAGCAGTCTATTGTGGGGGTATCTTTGTGGATTTCTGTGGGCCTTGCTAGCACTTTGTTTCTTCCTTTTTTCATGTGGTGTTCATTTACCATGGTCTCCTATTCCTTGTTCTCCCTCTCTGTTCTTGATCCAGCTAGGATCTCCCACTCCCACAGGCTCTCTTTCCCTTGACCCTTGCCCTTCATTACTCCCACTCATGTCCAGGTTGTTCATGTAGATCTCAGCCATTTGTCCGACACTGGGCAATCCTCGTGTCTTTCTTGGGGTCCTGTTTTCCAGGTAGCCTCCCTGGTGATGTGAGTAGCAGTCCAGTCATCCTTATTTCACATCTAGTATCCTCCTATGAGTGAGTACATACCATATTTGTCTTTCTGAGTCTGGGTTACCTCACTCAGGATGATTTTTTCTAGATCCATCCATTTGCCTGCAAACCTCATGATGTCATTGTTTTTCTCTGCTGAGTAGTATTCCATTGTGTATATGTACCACAATTTATTTATCCATTCTTCAGTTGAAGGCATCTAGGTTGTTTCCAGGTTTTGGCTATTACAAACAATGCTTATATGAACATAGATGAGCAAGTGCTCTTGTGGTATGATTGAGCATTTCTTGGGTATATGCCCAAGAGTGGTATAGCTGGATCTTGGGGGACATTGATTCCCAATTTTCTAAGAAAGCGCCATATTAATTTCCAAAGTGGTTGTACAAGCTTGCATTCCCACCAGCAGTGGAAGACAGTTCCCCTAGTTCCACATCCTCTCCAGCATAAAGTGTCTTCAGTGTTTTTGATCTTAGCCATTCTGACAGGCATAAGGTGGTATCTCAGAGTTGTTTCTAACCTGCACTTTTATTGCCTTCCTGTTCTGCCTTCTCATTGGCTCTAAGCCCAGCCACATCACTTCCTCGTCACTGTCACTGCCTGTCTATACAGACCTCCAGGTCTCCATGGTTGGTACTGGGATTAAAGTCGTGTGTTACCACACTTGGCTGTGTCCTTGACCACACAGAGACTCTACCAGCCATGTGATCCGATTAAGGGCATGTGTCACCACTGCCTGACTTCTGACTTCTGTTTATGGCTCGCTATGACCTCTGATCTCCAGGTAAACTTTATTTATTAACATATAAATAAAATCATATTTCAGCACAAATAAAATATTACCACACTCATGTCCAATAGAAAGTCAATGCAGCATCACTCTAGGCTCTGGGTAGTGGGAGTCACTAAGTCTAGGTCTCCTCAGTCCTTTGCCAGGCTGAGGAGTTCAAAGACTGAAGAGTCTCAGAAGCCTGTGTCAGTGATGCTGGACCTCCTTGGTGTGACATAAAGGATGAGCCCACATGGGAGCATTCATATTTCCAGTGCCCAGGTTGTAGTCAGACTGGGCATGGCCTTGCTTTGGGGGCTAAGGGTCAGGGCAGTAGTGTGACCAGTGGCCCTCCTGGCCACATTTGAAGCAGGCTCCTGGCAGAGTTAACTTTGGCTGAGCTCTAGCAGGATGGAGCCTAGTGGTCCACTTCTCTTGGTCCCCTGGTAGCCTCAGGGCAGCTGTCAAGGTATGGGCTTGGAGTACATCCTACTGTTGCAGTCTTGCCTGTCAGGAGGACTCAGCTGCTTCTTCTCAGGCCTTCAAAACTTCACCAATTCCTGTATGGGAGTTTGGGGACCCTCCTCAATCTTTTTTATTTTCTTTCTAATATCTGGTGCTGACTGAGAAATAAAATAGGTGGCCAGGACCGTAGCTCCTACTGAGGAGGCTGGGTAAAGTTGCATATGCTGAACTATGGTCTCTTGTAACCAATTTAGGAAAATGGCCGGATTTTCGTCAGCTCCCTGTATAATCTCTCGGAGTTTATCAAAATTAACACAACTTTGTCTGAGACTATTTCTGTACTCTGGAGGAAGCTGTGGACCATGATGTCCCTCCTCTGGCAGCCATTTTGACCCGCTTGGTAGTCCCAGTAGGTCTCCGTAGCTGGCACTGCCATGTCACCCACAGGGACCATCACCCACAGGGACCACATTGTCCACTAAGTGGCTCTGGTTTGCATACTGTCTAACTGCTGCTCCTCGGAAGTGAGAGTGGAGGTCTCAATGATATAGAAGTCGTGCCAGGCACATATAACCAAACGCCTTCCTATAAAAAGAAGAATTAGCAGAGAAGTAACCCAACCTCTTTTCTGCTTGTGAGAAGTCCTGCAGAGAAAACTGAGTGTGGACTCCAACAATTCCATTGGTTCCAGTGACCTCTCAGAGAGGGCAGAGGAGGACAGGAGTCTGGCGCGACTGGGTATGAGAAGAGACCAGGAAGGATGGAGGGAGAGCGGTTAGGCAAATGTGTAGAAGAGGACTAGGAGGTAGGTTGTGACACTGAAGAACAGGGAGAGGCAGTGGGAGGGAGGGAGGGGAGGACAAGAAGTGGGTAAGGAGGAGGAATTTGGACTTTGACCTTTGTCCCAGGTAGGGAATGGCGGGGGGGGGGGGGGGGGTGTGAATGGAAGGAGAAATGTGAAGAATGTTGGTTCCTGAAAGCAACATGTGGCAGCAGAGGAGGGGGATGGGTAGGCAGGGTTTGGGGGAGTGGAGGAGGGGCCAGTTTCTCTGGCATGGTCAGAGCAGAATTTTCAGGGTTCCAGTTCCTAGAATCTGGAGGTGCCTGACCCTAGGCAACAAGACCAGTGCTGTGGTACACTTGCTGCTGTAGGGAGGGCGGGAACACTGAACCCAAAAAACATGGACATGGGGCAATTCCGTCCAATTATTTATACACCAGTAAATATTTTCAAGATCACAGAGGATGAAAAATTCAAAGGTTCCCTCTGGTGGCCATCTTGATTGGTTATCAAGAACATATTGTGGCCAGGCTTTAGTGCTCAGAGAAATCAGGCATTCAGGACAGATGCTATTATATAGCCCCAATTTGAATAGATTTTGTAAAAGATACCCCAGAGGAATTTGAGGATTTGGCTTTGAATTGTAGGTGCCCATTTCACATGTCTATGCCAGGACCTGAAGCCTAGTGCAATTTGTCCATTGTGGTAGGCTTCGGGTCAAGAAAAGGGTGTGTGTGGAATATGAACATTTTCTAAAGAAGGGGTCCCAGGGAACAAGGGGAGGTCTTTGCTCCTGTAACAGATAGGGGGCCTGGCATGGCCATGTCTCTGGCTGGACAACTGGAAGATCAGAAAAGGTCCCAGGCCTTTAAAGCAATGACTTGGAAAGGACAACTTAGTCAGCCAAAAGTCTATCTTAGTCTGGCAGAGAGCAGGTATGTCGGGGGGTGGGAGCGTGGGGGAAGGGAGGATGTTTTTCCACCACATGGCCCAAGGCTGGTGGGGGAAAATCAGCCCTTCCTTGTAATCTCCAGATGAAAAGTTTCTGCACCCTGATATTAAGCCGACACAGCCATCCAAAACAGAAAATTGGGGGAAAAATTTTAAAACTCCAAGTCTACACACAACAGGCATAGAGGATGAGAAACCCTAGTCAACAGGAAATAAGGTAGGCTGCCACAGAACTCCTCTTTGTTCCCCCAGACCTAATCCTTCAGTCTAGTCTCTAGCAACAGAACAGTCCTGCCCCTGGCTGTGCAACGGAACACCGTCGAAGCCTCCCTCCCTGTCTGCCCACATCTGCTGTGGATTCCACAAAACATCCCCTTCTAACTGCCCTCCCCACTCCTTGTTGTATCCCAACCTCCATCTTAAGTAGGTACCTCTTACTTAACCATAGACTACACTGCCAGGAAAGCAGGTAGGCTGCCTATAGACTTTCTCTTTTTCTGTTCCCCCATACCTAGTCCTTCAGTCCTGTCTTTAGAGCTGCAACAGATCACCATCTGCAGTCTCTGCCCACCCACATCTCCTACGGATCTCAGAGATTATCCCTTCCTAACCCCCCAATTCATTGCTGTATCCCAGGCCCCAGCTCTAGCAGGCAAGCCCTGCTCAACCACAATCTATGTCTTCCAGAGAAACAGCTAGGCTGTCCATCGACCTTCTTCTCTCTCTGTTCTCTTAGACCAAATCTTAAATCTCATTCCTAGTGCTATAACAGATTACCAGCTGCAGCATCCCTCTCCTCTGCCCACATCTCCTTTGGATCCCAAAGAGCATCTCTTCCTAACATCCCTCCCCCAACTCATCTCTACATCTCTGCCTCCAACACCAGCATGCATGCCCTGTGAACACACCAATTGAGCAGACTAGGAAAACAGGCGACACATTCTTTACATTCCCTGAAAGTTCAGAGAGAAAACAGAAACAGAAACCAAAGAACAAAACACCTGCCCAACAAAGACAAAACCAGAAATCAGCACCTAGCTCTACAATCATCCCAAGCCCAAATGTCTAGACAACAGCACTTGAATACAATCAATAGCAGCCAGAGCAATATGTCTCCACCAGAGCCCAGCTATCCCTGCCACAGCAGGCCCTGGATATCCCAACATAATTGAAGAACAAGAAAAAGACCTTAAAATCAACATATGAAGAAGATAGATGTCCTTAAAGATGAAATGAATAAATTCCTTAAAGAAATCCAGGAAAACACAAACAAACAAATGGAGGAGATGAATTAATCCCTTACAGGAAGCCAAGAAACACAAACTTTTGAAAAACAAAAACCAACAACAACAACAACAACAACTGTTCAAGACCTAAAACTGTAAATAGTAACACTAAAGAAAATGTAAAATAAGGGAAGTCTGGAAATGAAAAATTTAGGAATTCTAACAGGAATTATAGTGGCAAGCTTTACCAACAGAATACAATAGAGATAAAAGAAACAATCTCAGTCATTGAAGATAAGATAGAAGAAATGAACACATAGATTAAAGAAAATGTTAAATCTAAATATCTCCTGACACAAAAAAAAATCCAGGAAATCAGGAACTGTAAGAAAAACAAAACAAAAAAAAAATAGGAATGGGGGAGGAGAAGAATCCCAGCCCAAAGTCCCAGAAAATACTTTCAACACAATCGTAAAAGAAAATTTCCCTAACCTAAAGAAGGGGATGTCTATAAAGGTACAGGAGGCATACAGAACACCAAATAGACTGGATCATTAAAAAAAAAAAAAAAAAAAAAAAAAAACTCCCTGATAACATAATAATAAAACACTAAACATATAGAACAAAGAAAAAGTATTAAAAGCTGCAAGTGGAAAAGACCAAGTAACATATAAAGACAGACCTATTAGAATTATACAAGACTTTTTAATGGAGACTCTAAAAGCCAGAAGGACATGGACAGATGTCCTGCAGACTCTGAGAGACCACAGATGCCAGCCCACACTATTACACCCAGCAAAACTTTCAATCACTATAGAGGGAGATAAAAGCTATTCTATGACAAAATCAAATTTAAAAAAAAAAAATCTATTTCCATTATAGCACTAGAGAAGGTGTTAGATAGTTCCAACCTAAGGAGGTTAACTACACACATAAAAACACAGGAAATAAATAATCTCACACCAGCAAAGCCAAAAAATGGAAATACATACATACCACCTCAACCAATAGCAAAATAAGAGGAATCAACAATTATTGATCATTGATAGCTCTCAATATCAATGATCTCTATTTCCTAAGAAAAAGACACAGCCTAACAGAATGGATGAAAAACAGGATCCACCCTTCCTTTGCAACCAAGAAACATCTCAACATCAAGGAATAGGTATCACCTCAAGGTAAAGTGTTGGAAAAATATATTCTAATCAAATGAATCTAAGGAGTAAGCAAGTATAGCCATTTTAATATCTAATAAAATAGATTTCAAGCCAAAATTAATCAAAAGAGATGGAGAAGGATACTATGTACTAGTCAAAGGAAAAATTCACTAAGATGACATTTCAATTCTTAACTTTACTAGAGCTTAAGTCACACAGTGATAGTGGGAGACTTAAATACCAGACTCTTACCAATGGACAGGTCATCCAGACAACAAGTAAACAGAGAAACACTGGAAATAACAGATATTATAAACCAAAGGAACCTGACATATTTACAGAACATTTCACCCAAACACAAAAGTGTTTGGCTGGAAATCTCCAGTTCACTTCTGTTTGATCCAGAAAGCCCCACTTCTCTCTCCAAACCCTGTCCTCTTGGAAAATCTCCAACAAGGAGAAGGTGCCAAAAGCCCAGTTCTGCATTGTTGGCAGTGGCAGAGGCTCCTCCTGGGAAGTTGCCAGTGGCCCAGAGACCCTGCCCAAAGCAGACCATACTTGGGCACAAACCCAGCTTATGGAGGGCATGTCATCACTCCCTTGCCTACAGGACATTTAAGCTCCTTTAGTTAAAGCATGTGACTTCTCCTGCCTCCATCCCTGGGGGCTGAAGAACTCACCTGGGAGTTGCTTTGCTCAAAATAAACCTATACTTTTAATTTTTCAGTTTGGCTTGATCTGGATAGACTACTTTTTTGTTTGTTTGTTTTGTTTGTTTGTTGTTTGTTTGGTTTTTTGGTTTTTCGAGACAGGGTTTCTCTGTGTAGCTTTGCGCCTTTCCTGGAACTCACTTGGTAGCCCAGGCTGGCCTCGAACTCACAGAGATCCACCTGGCTCTGCCTCCCGAGTGCTAGGATTAAAGGTGTGCGCCACCACCGCCCGGCTAGGATAGACTACTTTTGAGATACAGAAAACCTATTTAAAAAGTATACCTTCAACTCTGTACCTCATGGAACATTCTCCAAAATTGACCACGTACTCAGACACAAAGCAAGTCATAGTAAATACAGAAAAATTGAAATAACTCTGTATCCTATCAGAATACCAGAGATTAAAACTGGATATTAACAACAGCAGAAACAACGCAAAGCTTACAAACTCAAGGAAACTGAACAACTTTATTGAATGAAAAATGGGTGGAAACAGAAGTAAAGAAATTAAGGACTTTCTGTAGTTCAATGAAAAGGAATAGATAGCACATGCAAACTGACAGAACACAATGAAAGTAGTGCTAAGAGGAAAGTTCAAAGCATTAAGTTCCTACATTTAAAAAAAAGGAGAGATCTCATACTAACAACGTAACAGCATGCTTAAAAGTTCTAGAAGCAATCACATTTGGAAGAAGTAGAGGGCAGAAAATAATCAAACTCAGGGCTGAAATCAATAAAATAGAAACATAGAGAACAATACGAAGAATCAATTAAACGAAGGGTTGGTTCTTTGAGAAAAATGAACAAAATAGACAAACACTTATCCAAACTAACTAAAAGGCAAAAGGAGAATATCTAAATTAACAAAAATCTGAGACAGAAAGGAGGACATAACAACAGACACCAAGGAAACACAGAAAAATCATAAGGACATACTTAAAAAAAAACCTTAACTCCACCAAATTTGAAAATCTAAAGGAAGTAGATACATTTCTCCACTTACCAAAGTTATATCAAGATCAAATAAACAATTTAAATAGACATAAAGCCCCCAGTAAATGTTTCCCAAACCCCCCTCAATAAAACCTTGTGGCCATATGGTTTTAGCACAGAATTCAAGCAGACTTACCAAGAAGAGCTAATGCCAATACTTTTCAAATTATTCCAGAAAATAGAAACAGAAGGAAAATTGCCTGATTCATTTTATGAGGCCATGGTTATCCTGATACCAAAAACATGTAAACATTTAACAAAGAAAGAGAATTGCAGACCAATTTCCCTATGAACATACATACAAAAACACTCAATTAAATATTGCAAACTAAATCCAAGAACACATCAAAAATTCATCTATCATGATCAAGTAGGCTTCACTCCAGAGACCCAATATATGATAATCAGTAAATATAATCTACCATATAAACAAACTGAAAGGGAAAAGAGAACATGAGTATCTTATTAGATGCACAAAATCTCTGACAAAATCCAATCTCCCTTCATGATGAAAGTTCTGGAGAGATTAGGATTACAAGGGATATACCTAAACATAATAAAGGGAATTTACAGCAACCCTATAGTCAACATCAAATTAAATGGAGAGAAACTTAAAACAATTTCACTAAAATCAGGAACAAAACAAGATTTTCCACTCTCTCCATATCTATTCAACATAGTGTTTGAAATTTTAGCTAGAGCAATAAGACAACTGAAGGAAATCAAGGAGATACAACTCAGAAAGAAAGATGTCAACGTGTTATCATTTGCACATGATATGGTAGTATACACAAGCAACCCCCAAAATTTCATCAGGGAACTTCCACAACTGATAAATGCTTTCAGCAAAGTTGCTGAATAGAAGATTAACAAAAAATCAAATAAATAAATAAATAAAGCAAAAACAAACAAACAAACACCAATAGTCCTTTAATCTGCAAATGATAAATGGCCTGAGAAAGAAACAATACCTTTCACAATAGTCTCAAATAATATAAAATATCTTGGGGAAACTCTAACCAAACAAGTGAAAGTCCTTGAAGAATGTAACTGAAGAAGATATCAGAAGATAGAAAGATTTCCCACGCTCATGGATCTGTATGGTTAACATAATAAAAACGGACACCCTACCAAAAGCATTCTATAGATTTGATACAATCCCCATCAAAATCCCAGCACAATTCTTTACAGACCATCAAAGGAAAATTCTCAGCTGTTTAAGTAAAAACAAACAAACAAACAAACACCCAGGATAGCTTAAACAATACCAACAATAAAAAAACTGCCGGATGTTCCACCTGTCTTGATTTCAAGTTGTACTACAGATCTACCATAATAAAAATCTACATGGTATTGGCATAAAAGCAGACATACTGATCAATGGAATTGAACTGAAGACCAAGACATAAATCCCCACACACTACTGATTTTTTATAAAGTATTTTTTAAGTATTACAAACTGGACAAAAAAAGATAGCATCTTCCACAAATGGTGCTGGTGAAACTGGATGGCTTCATGTAGAAGAATGCAAATAGATTCCTACTTACCATCCTGCACATAACTCAAGTCCAAGTAGATCAAAGGCCTCAACATAAACTGAAGCAGCAAGCACAAGACCTACATGGGTCTACACCAGGTCTTACGTATCTATAATGTAGCTGCTAGTTTAGTATTTTTATGGCACTTCTGATTATGAGAATGAATGGGTTTCTGATTCTTTTGCCGGCTTTTGGGTCTCTATACCTCCTGTTGGGTTAATGCGCCCAAATTTGATATGAAATTTTTTGCTTCATCTTATTATATTTCGTGTTGTTATCTCTTAAACACCCATGCTTTTCTAATGAGAGACTGAAAGGGAGTGGGTCAGGAGGGAAGGAGAGATGGGGAGAAACTGGGAGGAGTGGAGTGAGGGGAAACTATAATTAAGATTTATTGTAAGAGAAATAATCTTTCAATTAATTTAAAAAACCCATGTGAAAATCAGAAAAAATTTAAATTGAAAATAAAATTTCTCTCATATAATATATTCTGCCTACAATTTTCTCTCTCTCAAATCCTTCCAGATACTCCGTACTTCCCCATCCACCCAAATCCACATTCTTTCTTTCTCTCATTATGAAACAAACAGGCATCAAAAAAATCATAGCAACAAAATTTGTAAAAAAGAAACAAACTCAAATAGCTCAAAACAAAAATATAGGAAAGAAAGAACTAAAGAAAAAAATCACATCAAACACATACAGATGTGAGATGCACACATTTGCACACGTAGAAAAACCCATGAAACAAAATTTGAATAAAAATACATAAGTAAAATATAAAATAAAAATGCTCTGACAAAAAAAAAAAAACACCTTCAAAAAATACCATTGAATTCCTTTTGTACTGGCTATCTACTTTCAGGTGTGGGTCCTGCCCTGAAGTGGGGTTTGTATATTCACTGAAAATTTTCCTTTGTGAATGGCTATTAGTCGGAGATAAATTCTAGGTTTAGGATAGAGTCTTGTGTCTACTTCCCTTCATAATGCTGGGACTCCCAGAGAGCATGCCCTGTGTGTGTTGCCACAGTAACAGAAAATATTTTAACACAATCATAGAAAAAAAAATCCATACTAAAGGGTAAGATATCTATTAAGGTAAAAGTGGCATGTAGAACACCAAATAGACAGGACCAGAAATAAAATTCCCTGCAACACACAATAATCTAAATGCTAAATGTGAAGAAGAAAGAAAAAATATTAAAAGCTTCAAGGGAAAAATACCAAGTAACATATAAAGGCAGGCCCATCAGAGTAACACCTGACCTTTTAGTGGGGACTCTGAAAGTCATAAGGGCCTGGAAAGATGCTCTGAGAAACCTGAGAGACCACAAATGCCAGCCTAGACTACTATACTCAGCAAAACTATCAATTATAGTAGATGGAGGCGGGGGGGGGGGGGGGGGGAGCAATTTCTGTCTACCAAGCCAGTTCTAAAGAAGACACTAGAAGGAAAATTTCAGTCTGAAAAGAAGGCCAATTACATTCAAGAAAAAAACAAGTAGCAATTAATTCCAGGACAATTAGTCAAAAGCAGGGGAAAAATCCACACAATCACAGCAATAAAACAGGACTCAAAAATACTGCTAATTAATAACTCTCAGTATTAATGGTCAATTAACATATGAAAAAACATTGACTGACAGATTGAGTTAGAAAACTCATCATATTAAGATGTTGAAGAAATAAATTGAAACATACACCAGAAGATTTGTGAAAATCTCCCATGCTTGGGGATCAGTAGATATAATATTGTGAAAATTCCAACACTATTCTTCACAGAAACTGAAAAACAAAACAAAACAATAACAACAACAACAACAACAACAACAACAACAAGAAAGCCAATCCTCCTCAGCTTCATTGAAACAAACATTCCAGGAAGTATCACCATTCCAGATTCCAAAGTATACTATATAGCTATAGTAATAAAAACAGCACAGTATTGGCTAAAAATAGACACATTGATCGATGTAATCAAATTGAAGACCCAGACATAATTCCACACAAACACAGACACCTGACTTTTTATAAAGAAGCCCAAATTACACACTGAGAAAAAGACAGCTTCTTCAAGAATTAGTGTTGGTCAAACTGGATGGCTGCATTGAAGATTAAAAATAGACTCATATCTACCACCATGTGTGAACTCCACTCTAAATTGGTCAGGGACTTCAAAATAAAATCAGATTCTCTGGATCTGATAGAAGATAAACTGGGAAAGAGACTTGAAGTAACTGGCACAGATAAGGGCTATCTGGACAGGAGAGCAATAACACAGGCACTATAAACAACATATGCTAAATGGTGCCCCAAGAAACTGACAACTTTCTATATGGCAAAGGATACTATCATTTAAACAAAGCAGCCACCTACAGAATGGGAAAGAAAAGCTTGCCAAAAGTACATCTGATAGAAGGTTAGTACCTAGACTACAGAAAGAACTAAAACCAAATAAACAAACAAAAATACCACTCCTTACACACAAAAAGACAGCAAAATAAAACAACAACAAAACCTTAGAAAATCAAGAAAGCAAATTACCCAATCAAAGAAGTTGAATACAGAACAAAATGGAGAGTCTTCAAAAGATGAAACACAAAGGACTAAGAAACACCTTCACCATGTTCAACACCTTTAGCCATAAGAGGCATGAAAATTAAAACTACTATGTGATTTCATCTTAGTACAGTCGTAATTGTCAAGGTAAAAAAAAGACAAATAAGTGCACTTGGCAAGCGGGGAACACTTATTCAGTACTGATGGGAGCACAACCATACTGGTCCTGTGAAAACCAGTGTGCAGTTTCCTCAAAAAGCTGAAAATTGGTCTACCTCATGATCCAGCTATACTATTCTTGGGACACATGTCCAAAGAATTCTACATCTTACTACAGAGATGCTTGCTCATCCATTTTCATTGCAGCTGCATTAATAACACCCAGACACTGGCAATAGTCTAGATGTCCATCAACTGATGGGTGTATAGTGAAAGTGTGGTACACTTGCACAGGAAAATATTATTCAGCTGTTAAGCAAAATGAAATTCACAGGAAAGTGGATAGATCTGGAAACAAACATTCTGAGTGGAGTAATTAAGACAAATTCGCATGTATTCTATTATCTGTGGATGTTAGCTTTTAAGCTTTCAGTATGTATGTTTCATTATAAATAATCACAGAAGTTAGGCAGCTGGAAAGGGACTAAGTGGGAGGAGGAATTCTTCCAAGGAAGGAGAAATGAAGTGTGGTGTTATTAAGAGATAAAAGGGACACTAGAATAGATTATTGGGAAGGGTTATGGGAGGACTGGGTAAAGAAGCGTATATGGAAATGGACAATTAACACCTATGGCCTTTTGAAAAGCCATATGGAAACCTAGTTATGTGCCAAGAATGGGTTGTAAAGTATCTAGTCATTGATCAAAAAGGGGGTCCATAATTTCCCTGAAACATTACAGACGATTGTTGAAGCTATTGGTTACTCCCCAAACCCTATGGTAAGACCCTATTGCTGTATCCATCTTTCTTATGCTATCAAACATGGAAAATTGATCTTGTGCCTAACTAGAAGCTTCACCCCTAACTGACTGGCATTCATGATGCTAATACTTTGCATGTTACCAAAGGAGAAAAATAATGCTCAATATCATCCAGCTACAAACCCTGTTATCAACAAGAGTGACCTGTCTACAAAATATGCTGGTGGATGAGGGGAACAACTATTATGGGAGTTCCCAATCATTTTAAAATTTGACTTAAGGCCCACTCCATGTTGGACTCATACCCAAAATGGCTAAATTGCCAAAACAAAACAAAACAAAACAAAAACCTAGACTTGGTATGCCTAGGTGAAAACCTCCTGTTATTATTTTCTTAAGGAGACATAGAAATATAATGATGCCTAATAACATATCACTATATCCATAGATCAGAGCATCACTCAGAAAAGCTTCTTCTTGCATTATATAATAATTAACAATGAGATCCATATTGGTCAGTGTTGAGGGAGGGAGGGGGAGAGGGAGGAGAGAGAGAGAGAGAGAGAGAGAGAGAGAGAGAGAGAGAGAGAGAGAGAGAGAGAGAGAGAGAGAGAGAGAGAGAGAGAGAGGGAGGGAGGGAGGGAGGGAGAGAGAGAGAGAGAGAGAGAGAGAGAGAGAGAGAGAGAGAGAGAGAGAGAGAGAGAGAGAGAGATTGATTGATTGATTTTGGAGCATTCAGCCAAGATATGTTTTTAACAAACTACTCACTTCAAGGCTCAGTAATCTATGTGGAAGACAATATGGAAAAATTCCAAGAGCCAGAGGTGCTCATGACTTCAAGGAACTACTGTCATCCCAACACAATTCTACTGATCCATATATGCACTCATAGTGACTGTTACAGCACCCATAGGAACTGTACAAGTTCAAACTGGACAGAATCCCAGCATTGGGTCTGGATAGTGGAAATGGGGCCCCACCACTTGTTGCTAGAGTTTTCCGCCTTGCCCACAGTCAGGACAAATCTTTGTCACCCACCAGTCTCACAGCCGCTCAGACCCAACCAAGTAAACACAGAGACTTATATTGCTTACAAACTGTATGGCCGTGGCAGGCTTCTTGCTAACTGTGCTTATAGCTTAAATTAGTCCATTTCCATAAATCTATACCTTGCCACGTGGCTGGTGGCTTACCGGCATCTTCACATGCTGCTGGTCATGGCGGCGGCTGCCGTCTGGCCTTCTGCCTTCCTGTCCTTTTATTTCTCCTCTCTGTTAGTCCCGCCTATACTTACTGCCTAGCCACGACCAATCAGGTTTTATTTATTGACCAATCAGAGCAACTTGACATACAGACCATCCCCCAGTACAGCCAAGTGCAGACCATCTCAGACACCTGCACTCAGGCCCATGGTCCTAATCATCCTCTATGCAAACCTGCTGGGTAACGCCACAAGGAACCCAAGAAGGGCTCCCACAGGACATACATTAACATCCCACAGCAACCACTAACCGAAAAATTATTTGCAATTGATACCTGCTGGGAAAAGCAAGCAGTTTTCTTTACTGAAGTGTCAACCACACTCCAAGGCAGGCCCATGCTCAGGAAGAGTTGGCCAACACAAAGTGGACTTTACTCTGTTTTTTAAATGTGATAGTTGTTTTGTTTTGTTTGAGTTTTTTATTTTTTTTGTCTTAATAATTTTCTCTTTTCTGAATTTGTATATTTTGATTTTTGTGTTTTTGTTTTTAGTAGTTTGTAGTTTTTTTGGGGGGAGGTATAGAGATAGATAGATAGATAGATAGATAGATAGATAGATAGATAGATAGATAGATAGATAGATAGATAGAGGATGTGAGAGAGAGAGTGAACTCAAACACATGAAGATGAGGGATAGGGAAGTGGAGGATGACCTGTGAGGAATTGTGGAAGAGGACAGAATGTTATTAAAATATATTGTATACCATTTTAAAAATAAATATTTGAAAGTATAAAAGAAAAATATCTTGATAAGGCACATGCTGTTAAGTTATAACTATATCATGTGACATTATTTTTATATATAATGTTTATATATATTGTATAAGCATGTTTAAGAAAAATGTAACTTCACCACAAAATATGAAAATAATGACAGGAATTTTATTAATGATTCTCTTTTCATGGTTGAGTTATAGGCCTCTCTCTCCTCTTTCTCTCTCTCTCTCTCACTTTCTTTAAGTTCTTTCAGATTTCCACAAAGAGCATTCAGTTTATATGGGAAATAACCCTTTATTTGGAAAGGATGAGCCCTATGCTTGTTGCTACTTGCCTTCTAAGCTCTTCCCCTCCTAAGATCAGCCAGTGTTTACTACTGTGGCACAAAAGGATGCAAATATTTACTTGCTAAACAGTAGGAAAGGTTTTCAAGGCATTTGTTGGTTGTAGGCACTTGTACAGTGAGTTGATTAAGATTTGTATACCCCTAAAAAGTGTGGAGATTAAAGGAGAGGCCTGAAAATGTATGCATAATTAGAAAGGGGACCGTGGTTGTGTTTGGGACATGATTAACTGGTAATCAGTGAAGAACAACTGATTATTAGCTGTTCAATTCTTGTTGGTCTTAGGGGATTCCACTCAGTGCCCTAATTAAAGTGAGCTTGAAGTCTTCACATCTCCATTCAGTGGCAATTTCATTATAATATTCAGTGCTTTGCATGAGATCTGCCTTCCCCTCTTTAATCATATGTTTTGCATTTGTGTAACACCTTCCTTGATTAGTTTCTCTACAGGATTAGCTCTTGATAACTGCATGGTTTATGAAAGCAAATGTCACATATAAGACAATCTGGATTTTGAGGTTTATTGTCAGCCTTGGAATTTTTCAAAAAAGAAAATCAAACAAAAGACACGTACTTGTTTTAATTAAAATGCCTTTCTTTGTTTTCTGAATAGTTTGCTTGGCTCTGAATATTTTTTATAGATATGGTTTTAGAGAAAATGAATATTTCAATGACTCCAGAGAAATAAAAAAAAATATTTGCATTTTCATCTTAGACTCAGGGGATTTTTATTAATTGCATTATTCCCAGCGTGTTGGTCACCGCTAGGAAAGCAGTAGGTCTATTTGGCTCTGGGGGTGCTGCTTAGATTAAAAATACTCTCTGTGCTTTGAAACATGCAGCACAGAGTCTCTAAGTGTGTGCCTTTGTAGTTCTAAACAAAATAGTGATTTAGCAATTACCCTATTAATTTGATCAGGGTTGACAGCTGAACTGGGGCTTACTTGAATAATGTAGCCCTTCACATGAATTTTTGGCTACAAAGCATCTGGGTTAGCTATATAATTCATTGATAAATGAACTCAATTAAAAATCCCCAATTTCATTATGCTCAGCATAAGCTTACATAGACAAAGATCTGTTCACCCTAAATACATGGAAAGAGAAGAGTTTCAGAATTATGATATAACAAAGATATAAGCATGACTGTTCAATATTTTGATACTACTAAGCTGTATAATTAGCAATAAAAATATTCTAATATTTCCAGTACTTAACCTGTGTTACACTCTTTATCCTTAAAGAAGCCTTTACTTTCAAAAAGTAGCATGTCTTGGCAACATTCTCTATAGCCTGCTAAGTAGGTTTTAGGTATAAAATATAGAACCACATCCAAAATTGCTTGCATTTTCATTATGATAGTATTATGTAGAATTATTAAAATATTATTAAAACACTATTATAAAAATTAAAAAAGTTAAAATACATGCAAAAGTCTGTATTTTCAGTATAATGTACCAATGTAAAACTGATGATCATTGCAATAGCTATTTGACAGTTCTGAGGTAATTTCCATGTAGACAACCTGTTATCATTACAAAAATGTTTGAAAAAACCCACAGGGCTTGTCCCAGCATTTGATGTTTGAATTCCAAATTCTTTGGAGTTTATAAGAATTAGTGTACTCAGAGGAAAAAATCTATTCAATAAATTCTAAATTAAGGTGAATCTTAATAATAGAATATGCATCAAACTAAGACTAGTATTTTCATGAAGACAACAGGTTTTTTTAATTATTATTTACTGTGGATATTTCTAACTGCTGGTATAAAGATTGTAAAGTAGGAACTTGGAAAATTTTAATTTAATGAATAAATTAACTCCATGAACCATGAAAGTTAAAAACTCTGAAGATTATTCAGCTCTGTTTGGGTGCTTTCCCTAATCTCATTGATTTACTGAAAAAACGACCTCGTCATCTTTATAATCTCATTCATTGTTTCCTCGTTATTGCTGTTAGTAGGTCTAGTGTTTTATTAAATTTTGCACTTCAAAGACAAGTACATTTCTACCTTGCCCAGATGCATATAACAGTCTTCATCCAATATCTTAAGAGAATTTCTTTTCTAATTGATCAACGGAAAACAATTTCAATCATTTAATCATTGTTATACAGATCTTTTAACATTTGAAACCTTAGCTTATTTGGTAATAGAAAAGTTTATACCAGTAGTGACAAATTGCAAATTTTGTGAGTATGCATTTTGAATGCTTTATTCAGTAATGTGGAAATTTTTGAAACTTGATTATTATTAGTTAGTTCAATACTGATTCCTATTAAATACAGTGGTAGATGATAATTCTTGAGGTCCTGAGTGTCCTGATAAATGTGTACATAGGGAATATTTAGTGCAATCTCTAGGTGCATCTAGAATAGATATGACAAAAGGTAAGTGAGAACTTGGAATGCTTGCTTTACAGTCTTTCATTTAATTTAAAAACTATATCTCAATTTGACTCAAGAGATGGGCTATTTCTCCTGAAAATAAGTTTAAGTGTTATAATCTATCTTGAAATAATGTAATGATTTGATATATTTAACCCACAACATAAATATCTATTCTTTGTGTTAACATTTCACATTTTTCTATGTGTTAAATGTATCAAAGTACGCTGCTATAATTTAAAAGTTTAATAGTCCATTTTCTTTTTTTTCATTTTTCTTTATTAAGAAATTTTCTACTCACTTCACATACCACCACAGATCCCCCCTCCTCTCTCCTCCCACCCCCCCCCAGCCCTCTCTCCCAAGCCACCCCATATCCCCACATCCCCCCAGTCAATGTCTCCCTTGGGAAGTCAGCAGAGCCGGGCACACTGAGCCTAGGCAGGTCCAAGCCCCTTCCCATTGTACCAAGGCTGTGCAAGGTGTCACACCACAGGCACCGGATTCCCAGAAGCCTGCCTATGCATTTTCTTTTCTATTTACACTTTAGTTTGTATAATGTTCATATGTTCTATTCATATATTCATATTTACTGTGTTAAATCCATCAAACAACAAGTAAGAAATGTGTGCTTGTGTGTTGTATGCATGTGTGAATACCTGTGTGTAACTATGACTAAAGAAGATATAAGGCACCCTCCTAAGCTTACCCTTATGCATCCTTATCCACTGAGCCATATCCAGAGCCTTTCAAATAAGTTTTTAATTTAGATAATTTGGAGACTTTTAACAGTTTGTAATTTAGTCAGTCATTTTGTAGTTTGCATTTCAGCATATAATATATTTGCCCATTACATTTAACTTTTATCAAAAATACTTAGTTTATTCATATTTCAACTTTCATGCTAATTTTAAAATTGTATGCTCTGGAGGTGGCCCTCCACTTGTGATTACTCTGAACCACTATCATTTGCTATTTTTTGTCATATATATTTTACTATGTTCAGTACCTTGTGTGTAAAAGTACAATGGTGATCTAAGTGAAATTTCACCTTGGTTTGTTCAATTTCACATAATGATCAGTGAGCATTAAATATAAGTATTCTTGGTTTAAAAGTGACATTTTGCTGAAATTGTACCAACTTTCTAGTAACTGAATTTATCGGTTATTTGTCCAATCTGAACGCCTATAGCTAAGTTATCTGTCTTGGCCATTTTGAGCAGGGGATGGGTTGATCATTGTCATGGTATTAGAGGTTATTCTGATTGGTCTTTGATTCTGGCATGTCTCCAGACCCAAGCAATGATATGCAAGGATATGTAGTATTCTCGATTTTCTAGTCTTTTCCTTAGTGCCATTTTTTTTCTCAACAAAATAAGGGTGAGATTGGATGGAGTAATGTTGTCCTGGGAAAATGAGGTCTCTTATTTTATCAGCTCAGATGTTTTTGTAATGATCAGCTGATGTCTTCTGTCCTTGGGAGTCCTCTTATAGCTATCCCTCTGTCCTTCTGAACTCAGACCATGTCAAGATTTAGCTTTGGAGGCTGCCTAGCTCTCAATTCACATGCTAAGTACTAGCTTTATAACAAAACTAAGCTTTCCAACAAGGTTCTTAATAAAATCATAAAGTACATAGTGTAACTTTTATTCAGTGTTTTAGAAATTAATAGATCTTGTATTTTATATATACATACACAAAAAAAGTGGTCTTCTGTAATTTAATTTAAAGACAATTTAAAGTTAATTAATTTGCAATAGTTAGATTTATTTTTATGTTCAAAACAAAGATACGAAGATAACAGGGCTGTAGAATTAGCTCAATTTAGAACACTTGGTGAGAGAGAGAGAGAGAGAGAGAGAGAGAGAGAGAGAGAGAGAGAGAGAGAGAGAGAGAGAGAGAGAAAGAATCTGAGTATAAAGGATGAGGGCAAGTATTTTCCTTCCTGAATCTTGACACCAAGACTGAAAATATATAATGTAAACTGGTTTGTGCTTCACTTTAATTTATACTTTGAATTTTGAAAGATTCTGGAAGAGAAAAGCAGAACTATGTTTGATATTTGTAGTGACATGCAACATATTGTGGCAGTGACATCAATAGTGACATTCAGTGTCTGGCAGCAGGGATGTCACATTGGACTGCTCCCAAGTATGACCATAGTCTTGCTTCCTCAGAGTCCCCACCAAGCCTTCTATAATTTCCTCAAGCTGTATTTTTCTGTTCAAGTGATGTCAAAATTGATATTTTTCTTTTTATTTATGCACGTTTAAAAATATTTCTCTTATTTATGAGATTATAATACAACTACATCATATCCCCCTCATTCCTCCTTCCAAACCCTGCATAAAACCTTTCCTACTCTTTCAATTTCATTGCTTCTTTTCCATTAGTTGTTTTTACATACATATATGTCTCTGTATACATATTCCCGAATAGAGAAATAGAAGCTGCTCAGTGTGTATAATGTTCCTGGCACGCATGTTTTCTCATACCTTTTGGTTTTAGATAACCAATTTATGTTCTCTTCTCTAGAGACTATTTCTTTCACTCTCAGCATTCCTAATTTGCCTGCAGTTTTTGTCTAGGGTTGAAGCCTGGAGATAATCTCTTTTCATGACAGCATGTGTAGTATTATTCTCATGTTTAGGCTATAGTATTTGTGAGATTTTTATGGATATAGACTCTCACATTCCTAGGACACATAAACTTACAGAAAAGTCCCTGTCCTTCTGGCTCTTACAGGCTTTCTATCCTCTCTTCCACAATGATCCCTGAGCCTTAGATGCAGAAGTTACAACATTTTAATACACCAATATAATCCCTAACTGCATTCTGAATATTCATCGTTATACCCACAACTAAGTGTAATTCTCACTCCTTGTCAAGGAAGCTTCTCATGTAACAGACAGAGGCCATTACAGAAAACCACAATCAATTAAAATGCAGAGTTGTGGAGCACAGTTACAATTGATGCATATATTTGTATTTGTCTTAATTTGAAAAAAAAAACAAAAACTTCAAACTCCGTTTCTCCAATTTGAATTTTATAAAACTAAATACAGTGATCTATTTAACCTGCACAAATGCTGGCGTAGGATAGATTCTCCTCAAAGTCCACTTTTATTCTGCCATCAAAGATCTGAATGGTATCTTTCTATGGCTTTGAAATACATACTGATGGAGTGGAGATTATTATATGCTTACGTTTATTTCACTGTAACTGACAAATTCTACTTTCTTTAAATGATATCATGTAGGCATATTCTAGAACTATGAAGATCATAAATGTTACAGATATTATAATATAGTGAGATTATTAGACAAATGATAAGAATGGAAATAAACGTTCAAATGTTCAAATGAAATGTTGTTAATTTATTTACTTTAACTTTTTTTAAAAAATAGATGAAATACTTGAAATTTCTTTGTGAACCAGAGAACATGTAATGGTCTCATTTAAATGAGGAATACAATATATCATGAAAGAAATTTTATACTTTTTTATTTTATTCATTTAGAAATATTCTAAGTTAAAATTAATCATTCATATTTTAAATCTTTCTAATCCCCCATGAGACAATTTTGAAAGATGTTTGTGGGTTTTAAGTCTTCTTAGTGAAGAGAAAAATTCTCTCTTGTCATCAGATTCATTAATATTTAGGCTAACTATGATAATTATTCATAATTTATTATACATGTATAGTCCTTACACATACTGTATTGCCTGATACTACCTCACTTGATTTCCTAAATATCTTAATGTCTACAAATCCTTCCCCATTTTTAAAATAGAAAGTAAACAACATTATAAAGATGCTGCCTTTAGGATTTTGTTGATTTATTATATATAAGTGCAATAGAAATTAAAGCTATTTTTCACCAGCTAATGACAGTGGAGGGGATTGCACCAGGGCTTGCTACAGTTTGTTCAGGTCCCATGTTGGTGTTTGAATGAATTTTATCTTTTTTCCTGGTCCAGAAAATATAAATGCTGAATATAAACTGTTCTTGCTCTCATAAATAGTGCAGGTGTCTTGTTCCTGTAAGTAGAGCAAGCTGCTGAGAATAATAGGCAAATGAATACACAGCCCCAAAGAAGACTTCAATAAGGCTCAAGGAACATTGCATTGTGGAAAAGGGAATGGAAAGAATCCAAAAGCCCAAAGACACAGGGAAGGGCTGTGAAAAATCCTCTTCTGGGATAGACATAGCCATTGTATTCATGAACTCATAGCAGCTGTGAATACCTGCATTTGGTCTGCAAGGATGGAGGAGAGATTTGGGAGTCCCTCCCACTCATTGCTTTACTATTTGATAGATTCAAAATGATAATGAGAAATCACTTGCTGAGGAAAAACATCTCATCCACCTAGATGACAACTCTACAAGTTCTAAGAAAAACTCAACAAACAAGGGTCTGGGAAGGTGTGGGGGTATTGTGTTCCCCAAAATATTGTGCACCCTAATAAACTTATCTGGGGTCAGAGAAAAGAACAACCACTAGATACAGAGACTAGAAAATGGTGGCACTCATGCCTTTAATCCTAGCATTCCAGAGACACAAATCCATCTGGATCTCTGTGAGTTCAAGGCCACATTGGAAATAGCCAGGCATGGTGACACATGCCTTTAATCCCAGAAAGTGAGCCTTTAATCCCAGGAAGTGAGGGCTGTAGCTGGAGTTTTCTCTCCGGGCCCTGCCAAACTCTGGCAGTCCCATAATCCACTTATAAAATAAACATACAGACACTTATTTAAACTGCTTGGCCATTAGCTCAGGGCTCAGGTCTATCATTGTCTAGCTCTTACTCTTATATTCAGCTTATTTCTATTAATCTATACTTTGCCACGTGGCTTGTGGCTTACTGGTAACTTACATCTTCCTTGTCCTGGCAGTGGTGGCTATAGGCAGTCTCTCCTTTTCCTTCCTGTTCCCTCAATTCTCCTCTCTGTTAGTCCCACCTACATTTCCTGTCTGACTATTGGCCAATCAGTGTTTTATTTATTAACACATTTGCCATACATAACATCCCACAACAGAGGACAGAAAGCAGAAAGGTATATAAGGCGTGAAAACCAGGAACTAGAAATGGTTAATCATTCAGGCTTTCGAGAAACAGTTCAGCTGAGATTCATTTGAATAAAGACTCAGAGGCTTCCAGTCTGAAGAAACAGGATCAGCTGAGGAACTGATGAGGTGAGGTAGCTGTGGCTTGTTCTGCTTCTCTGATCTTCCAGTGTTCACCCCAATAACTGACACTGGGTTTGTTTTTACTAAGACCATTTAAGATTCATGCTACAGGCAAGGTTCTGTTTTTTGTCTTTATAGGATAATAGAAATACCCATCTTCAAGAAATTATAAGACCTTGGACCCCTAGACATCTATAGAAGAAAGGAAGGACCTGTTACTCTACAGGGTAATATCTCAGTATGTAACATCAATATTTCTAACTCTAGAATAGTTGTGGTCCTGATTCAATTATAAATCAAGCTGTCTTTGGAGTTGGAATGTGGCTTTCTCCTTCTCTAAACCCAAGCATATTTCTAAAACACAAATAAGGAGATTCTGTCTCATATTGGAAGAGAAAACTGATGTGATAGAGAAGAAAACCAATAATCTAGGGACCATTGTTTTCAAGATTCTATTTCTTTCCATGCTTATCCTTGATTTCTGGGAATCCTTTCTTGATTCATTATAAATCCAAACTTTCTATTTTGTTATTAATAATGTTCAAGTTTTCCACATTGAAAAATAAGTCTTTCCAACAGCAATCTCTGACATCTCCAGAAGTAAGGTGGGTCCCCACAACAACGACTCTACCTGGTCCAGAACGATGTCATTTTGCCTAAGAACATTATTCAATGATCAACTTTGGATTGAAAACTCTTCAGGACAGTCCTAAGATGAGATGGTCCATCATACTACACTTCTAGCCAGGATCTCAGACAACCTTACCCATTACTCTGAGATTGGCCTCAGACTCTACAGCTAGTCCTATTGAGACCTAACTATATAAACTTTCTTACAGGAACCCACAGAAATACCATCACCCACTAAACAGCAGGAAGCAAGTCTAAGAAAACAATGCCTCCCTCTCCCAAACCTTTCAATTTTCTCAGGGTTATTGATAATGGTTCTAGGATTGGGGGCTGGAACAACAAAATTAGACTCAGTATTCTCTTAAGAAAAGAAAAAAAGGAAATGGATAGGTATAATATATTAAGATAGATTATTATATATACTAGTAAACTAATTTAATAAAATGTCAGCATTAGACAATTTTCACTGTTACAGATTTATGTACATTGATATAAATGTAAACTATTTTTATATTCTTATTTAAAATAATTTGTATATTCATAAAATACAAAACTGTATTTGTCATACTGTATATATATTCCTACTCCTATTTGAAATATTCTATATATTGATACAAATGTAAAATTATATTTGTCATACTATATGTATGTTCTATCTCTGTATAATATTTTGTATAATGATACATATTAAGGATATTGTTGTCATATTGCATATTGCATTATACATTTCTAACTCTGTTTAAGATATTTTGTGTATTGTCACAATTTTGAGGTCATTGTCCCTATACTGTACATTTGTTTACAGACTGTTTAACTTGTTAATGTGAAGCCTTTGTCCTTAGGTTATTT
This sequence comes from Peromyscus maniculatus bairdii, assembly GCF_049852395.1. Taxonomy (NCBI): domain Eukaryota; kingdom Metazoa; phylum Chordata; class Mammalia; order Rodentia; family Cricetidae; genus Peromyscus; species Peromyscus maniculatus. Next base: position 16,794,993 of record NC_134854.1, on the reverse strand, counting down.
GGGTAGATAAGATTTACAGATTTATAGTTATCCTTGCGTGTCATTTCTATAGTTATATTAGTTAGGTTTTCCAGATTTACAGAAACATATGTCAGATGGATAGGTAATCTTCAAACACTCCATAGATCTAGAGAATGTGACATTTAAATGTATTATTAGCTTAGAATTCTGTTGACATAAGACATGATTGCTCCTGGTAGCACCAATTTGATCCCAAGAGAATGTTGGGCTTCTAAGACACTCTGTTTGGAAGTTTGTCTTCTTCTTGGTACAAAATGGCCTACTGGGCAAAGAATTACCCTTACCTCCACTGATGACAGTATGGATTCTGTCTTTTCTGGACAAGCAAGACACAAAGAAAAGTGACTACTGAAACTTGCCAAGACAGGATAAGATGGTCTTTCAAAATTCCTGTTTTTAAAAATGGTCTGTCAGATACTCTAGGCCTGTAGCCAAATTGGATGCCCCAACAATGCTGAGCAACTTTAGATGACTGTCCAGGCTGCCAGCTGTCTCTGTCTATTCTCGAAAGAATTTAAGAAATTACTTACTTGCATTTTTTTGTTTTTTCAGGTATTATTGTGTTCCTTCTCAGGTCTTTGATGGGATTGAAGACAGTTACAACCTTCCTGTATCTTAGCTAGAACATATTAAGTACTAGATTCAGATTCTTCAGGATAGGACAGCTATTGGAATAATCTCTGTAACATGACATTTACCTATGTTCTGGACATCTCTGGATTTTAATGTGTTTCTTGTTTGATGTTTTCCTTACTGGTTACATTTCTATTTCTGTTTAGGTTATTACTTTTCCTCTCTCCTGTACAATACTTGATAATTGTTCCTATTGTATATAGTTTTGTAATAGGTTAGAACTTCTTTATTTAGACAAAAGGGGAAGATGTAGTTGCTAGCTGTTCTGTCTTTCCTTGAAGCACCTCCCCTCAAGATGCAGCAGGTAACTGCTCCACCTGCCTATGACCTTGAAGTACATGCCCCTGGGGCATGGCTTCCCAGACACTTAAGACCTGAGATGCACATAGGCATCTCTCTCTTCACTCCCTTGTGAGACTCAGATGTGGTGCTAATTCAGGCAGCGGGAACAGTATTCCAGAACCTCTGTCAATTCTGGTCTGTACAGTGAGTTATTCCCCTTAATAAGTTATTTTGCCCTTTAAATAGACTCTGTGGATTTCTTGTTGTAAGTATGAACTGGATTTAGGAGGTTATCTAAAAAAAGAGAAAGTGGGGAGGGAAGTATATTGGAGGGTGTATGGAGGAATTCAGAAGAGAGAATGAAGAGTTGATATGATCATATTGCATTGTATGCATGTGTCCCCCAACATCTATATTTCCTCTTCTACCAAAGAAGGTACATTTGTTATAATAATGAGGATTCTATACTCACTTCATCATCATCATCACAAAAATCCTTAGCTTACATACAGGTTAACTTTGGGTTTGAACATTTAAAGGATTTGGGCAAATATTTAATATCATATATAAGTATAGATGTAACAGTCTTATTAAATAAGAAACAGAGAGCCAAATGCAGAGTTAAAAGCCCAAGAGGTCAGAGCAGTAGCTAAGAGCTGAGACTTAAAACCACCTTCTTACCCTTCCTGCTACTGCTGTCCATCCCCTCAGAAAGAGGCCCACTTCCTGTGTGTCGTTTTTGGACTAGTCAGGCTGCAGCTTGCAAGCAACTCTAATGAATAATCATTATGTCAGTTCTATTCTTCTAGAGAACCCTAACTAAAGCAACATACCTGTGATTTCCAAGTTTGGCATTTTGTGTGTGTGTGTGTGTGTGTGTGTGTGTGTATGTGTGTGTGTGTGTGTGTGTGTGTGTGTGTGTGTGTGTGTGTGTATACTTAAGTATTTTAACTCATGTGACTAAATTTCAAAGACTATGATTCTGCATTGTATGTAAGACACATGTTTAGTAGAAGAAACTGTTCAGCGGATTTACAGGTTTGAAAAAGGTTTGTCACCTATACCCAAAAGCAATTAATGTGTGTTTTTGTTGCTTTTATCTCACACACATTTGCTATTGTCTGTTTTGGACTTAGGCCATTGTCTTAGGTATGAATAACCATCATGTTGTTCTAAGTTTTAATCATCTGATATAGGATGCTGAGCACTTTTAAATATGTATTTTCCATTTGTTTGTGTATCTTCTTTGATGATTTTTTTCCCTGTTCAGAGAGTTTGCTTAAATTTAAATTGGTCTGTTTCCTTTCTTATTTCTGATTTTTGAGAGTTCTTTGGATAGTTTTAGTGACAATCTTTTACCAGATCTGACTTTGGCAAATATTTTGCCATAGTATGTAGCTTCTCTTCTCTTGAAAGCTTGGACAATTTTGATTACTAGTTTGTGAGAAAATTCAAAGCTACATAAATTAGACAGTGTTGGGTACATATACACATCTATTATCAATTTATGTTTTAGATAGAGGTCCACAAATTCTATGCTTTTCCTCAATTTAGTGGATTATTTTGAAAAATACCAGACTTAATTTCATGTTATTTGTAAAGATTTCAGAATTCATTCATAATTAAGAGGAACATCTTATTTAATCATGGCCATAGGTGAAGATCAATTGTGTGAGATGACACACTGTTTGGCTATAAGCCAGTGTTCATGATGTGGGTGCAGGCCTTTCAATACTTTGAAGCCTGCCAGGAATACAGTTTGTCCACCTATATGCTACACATTTGGCATTTCAAGTCAGTATTACATCAAATATGAATATGGTTTTGATAAGTAAATGTCCTCAGGTTATTCTTTTCTAATATCATATTAATTGTGCAAAGTACAAATTTAACATTACATTTCCATGTGCCCATAAAGTGTACTTTGGTTATTTTTCATCTTTCAGCTAAGATTTATTTTTGTTTTAATTTTTAGTGTACAGGTGCTTTGCCTGGATGCATGTCTTTGTGCAAAATGTGCATCACTGGCTTGCTTGATGTCCAAAGAGGTTGTCAGATGGCCTGGGTCAGGAATTACAGTGATTAAGAGCCTCCTTGTCAATGCTAGGAGCCAAATTCAGGTCCTTGGGGACAACAAACACCCTTAGTCACCAAGCCTTCTCTCCAGGCCTCTATGATTTATCATTTTGCAGGGCAATTTTGTTTTTAATTTGTACTTTATTGATTTCTATACTATATTTTCACCTTCTTTCCAGTGTATTTGTTGATAGCATGTGGCTATTTGCTTCTCCTTTAGCTAAACGTTGAGGCTCTTTCCTTGCTCCCTCTCTCTGTCCCTCCTCTAACTTGACCATTCCTTTCCCTCATGGTCTCCTCCCCACGCCTCTCCCCCACCAACCTTCCAATTCACTCAAGAGATCTTATCTATTTTCCCTCCCTAGGGGGATCCATTCATGTGTCTCTTAGGGTTCTGCCCTAACTGTTATCATAGGACCTTCATCCTGTAACTGAAGGAAGTAGATGCAGAGATCCACAGCTAAGCACTGGGCTGAGCTCCCAGAGTCCAGTCGAAGAGAGAGAGGAGGGATTATATGAGCAAAGGGATCAAGATCATGGTGGAGAAACCCAAGGAAACAGCTGATGTGAGCTAGTGGGAGCTCAGGGACTCTGGATTGACAGCTAGGAAACTTGGATAGGATCGAACTAGGCCATCTGAATGTGGGTGGCAGTTGTGTGGCTTGGGCAGTTTGTGGTGCCACTGGCACTGGGACCAGGATTCATCCCTAGTGCATGAGCTGACTTTTTAGAGCCCATTCCTTATAGAGGGAGGGATACCTTGCTCAGCCTAAGATACAAGGGAGAGGGGCTAGGCCTTGCCTCAACTTGATAGCCAGACTTTGTTGACTCCCCATGGGAGGCTTTACCCTCTTTGTGGAGTGGACGGGATGTGGGGTTAGGGAAAGGTGGAGGGTGTGCAGGAGGATGAGATGGAGGATGAACTGTGGTTGTTATGTAAAATGAAAAAAAACTTGAATAAAAAAGATAACAAAAAACTTGAGGCTCAGATTTCATTGTAAATTTTTTCCTTTGTTTTTTAGTCAAATATAACATTATATTATAAGTGTGCATCCTTTTTCCTATTCATTATATAATATTCTTTTTCTTTTATTAGTTCTCAAAGAATTTTATATAATGTGCTTTGATCATAGTCACTCCTTACCCACTTCTCCCAGACTCCACTTTTCCTCCCCAAACCACCCAACTTGTTTTTTTCCCTCAACTGTATTTATTGTTTAAAGTTCACTTGTGATAGTTTAAATATGAATGGTCCTCTATGAGACCAGGTTAGTTGATTGTGCTTGGGACTGACCTAGGCACTCTGCATATATGTGACAGTTGTATAGCTTGGTCTTCTTGTGGTACTCCTAAGAGTGGGAACAAGGGCTGTTTTTGAATCTTTTACTGGCTTTTGGGACCCTGTTCCTCATATTTGTTTGCCTTTCCAGTCTTAATACAAGGGGAGGTTCTTAGTCTTACTGCAACTTGCTATGCCATGTTTTGTTAATATATGTGGAAGGCCTGCCTTTTTCGGAATAGAAATGGAGGAGGAGTGTATGTGGGGGTATGTGTAGGGAAGGGACTGGGAAGAGAAGAGAGTCAGGAAACTGTGGCTGGGATATAAAATAAATGAATAAATAAATTTATTGAAAAAGAACGCTCTCCATAGACACAGATTTGAAAGCTTAAGGAGTGGCACTATGTTAAACAATTAGAAAGTGTGGTCTTGTTCATGGAAGTATGTCACTGGTGGTGGGCTTTGAGGTTTCAAAAGTTCATACCAGGCCTAGTGTCTTTCTCTTCCTGGACCCTGCCAATCTAGACTCTAGACAATTCTCAACTACTTCTCCATCACCACATCTGCCTGTGTGCCACCATACTTCCTGATGAAGATCAACTAACCTTTGAAACTGTAAGCAAGCCCTAATTAAATGTTTTTGTGGTTTTGCCATGGTTTCTCTTCACAACAGTAGAACATTGACTAAAACATCATCAAATAGAGTTGATGCTGACTATATGTACTTAGGTGTTTGGCCTTCCATTGGGTCATGATCAACCCATCAGAGGTCACATGTTTAAAGAATATTGACTCTTCCATTATCAGCAGCTATCAATTGCCAATGACATTTTAGTTAGGGAGTATAGTATAGGTCTCCCTATACTTCCTTCCATAATCCATGCTAGCATTTTGCCCAACTGAGCTTGTACAGCTTTCAAAACACATTTTCCTTGTAGTCATATACATCTTTTGACTCATATTCTTGCCTCTTCTTCTGCAATTATCTCTGAACTTAGGAAAAAGCAAATATGCTATAGATGTCCCATTTAGGGCTCAGCATTATATAGTTTCATATTTGCTTCACCTTGACCAGTTGTGGGACTCTATATTAATTACCATTTACTGCAAAAAGAAGTTCTCTGATTAAAGGTCAGGAATGGACCAATCTATGGGCATAACAATAAGTCATTAGAATTTATTTAATAGTATTCCAATTGAGCAGATTAATTGTAATAGGTTCTCTCCTAGTGTCTGTGACTTTCTAGCCAAGGATTCTTGGCCTCAATATCAGTGTCAGGTATGGCCTTAAATCCAATTCAATATGGCTGATTTCTCTCATAACATTCCTACCACTATTGCAGCAGTGGTCATGTCTTGCCAGGTTGGTCCTTATTATATCTTACAGGGCTCACAGCTGGGTAAGAATGGTAATTACTTTTTTATTCCACTAGCATACATAGCACCTTCCACAACCATGATAGCTAACTAGTAAGGATGAAGCTTCACATGAGTACTATCTTGATTTCTCCATGTACTATGACTCAAGTATGTTTTTGGCAATTAGGTACCCTCAAGTTATGGAGGGTAATCCGTATCACTGGCAGTCAAAGTTTTGTAGTGTTTGGGGGTCTGCAGGTGTAGCTAGAGTTTTCCTGCCTTGCCCACAGTCAGAACAAATCTTTGTCACCTGCCAGTCCCACAGCCACTCAGACCCAACCAAGTAAACACAGAGACTTATATTGCTAACAAACTGTATGGCCGTGGCAGGCTTCTTGCTAACTGTTCTTATATCTTAAATTAACCCATTTTTATAAATCTATACCTTGCCACATGGCTGGTGGCTTACTGGCATCTTTACATGCTGCTTGTCCTGGCGGTGGCTGCAGTCTCTCTCCCCCCTTCTTCCTGTTTCCCCAATTTTCCTCTCTCTTTGTCCTGCCTATACTTCCTGCCTGGTCACTGGCCATCAGTGTTTTATTTATATAGAGTGATATCCACAGCACTTCCCCTTTTCTTCTTTTTTTAAAAAGGAAGGTTTTAACTTTAACATAGTAAAATTACATATAACAAAACAATTATCAAGCAAGAATTACAGTTACAATATTAAAGAAGATGTCTTATCTATCTTATATTTGTGAATTTAAGGTTTTATATCTAACTTATCTTTTATCATAACTGAGGAAATTACAACTATCTAGTCTTTAACTACATCAAAGACCTGAGAAGGAACATAATGGTACCTGAGAAATGGTAGATGGATGCAAGCAACTTTCGGGAGTCTTGCAAGAGTAGACAGAGACAGCTGGCAGCCTGGACAGTCACCTAATGTTTCTCAGCATTGTTGGTGCATTCAAATTGGCTACAGGCCTAGAGTATCTGACAGACCATCTTCAGAAGCAGGAATTCTGAAAGACCATCTTACCCTGTCTTGGCAGAGTACAGTGGTTGCTTTCCTTGTGTCCCGCTTGTACAGGAAGGACAGCATTGCATTCGTACTGTCAGCCGTCAAGGCAAGGGCAGTGCTTTGCCCAGTAGGCCATTTTGTGCCAACAAGACAAACTTCCAAATGGAAATGTCTTAGAAGCCCAACATTCTCTCGGGATCAATTGGTGCAGCCAGGAGCAATTGTGTCTCACGTCAACAGAATTTTAAGTTATTTAAATGCCATATTCTCTATGTCTATGAAGTGTTTGAAGATTACCTATCTATCTGAAATATATCTATGTATACCTAGAAGACTTAACACAATGGCTACAAATATGATTATCATAGATGACTAATAATTAATCTATTTTTTAATTATCCATTACAATTTTAAATGAGTTAAACATAATACCTCAAACAAGAATATATATAACAAAATTATAAATATAACAAAATTAACTTCAAGTTTGTATCAATAAACTAAAATTTATACCAATGTAAAACATTTTAAACATAAACTAAAATCTATACCAATGTAAAACATTTTAAACAAGTTGTTCTTTAAAAGTAGGTTCATTAATCTACCCTTTTATCTTATCATTTCTATATCCTCCTTTATATCTATATCATATCCCCTTTTCTTTTTTAGAAAGAGATCACATTTATAATCAACCTGTTTTAAAAATATTGGTTTTTCTCTGTCCCACACCAGAGGGCTCTTCTGATTTGGGACATAAGAATCTCTTAACCATTTTTTTTTTAAAGCAATATGTCTAGGTTTTGAGGGGGAGTGAGCCAATTCCACCTCTAAAGCCAGCTTGGTATATTTGGGAATTTGGGCATAGCATCTCTTACTACTTCCTCCTGGAGGGGGGCGCTGTATCTTATGGGGACGCAAAGAAAATTTTAGGCCTATGGGGTAGTCCTTGAGGCTGTATTGTGTGAACCAGTTGCCTTGAAACCGTTCTGGATGTTGGATCATCTGGGCCATGGTGTCATCGGAGACCTTTCAGGGGGTCTTGGCTGGTCAAACCTGATGTATCTTAATCTGGAATAAATCCATAGCCTCTGGCTTTCTGTGTAAACAAAAGCAGAAACTCTTTTCCTAAGTAACATATCCTTATATCCAAATTTTGAAGTCAAGGTACCTTTAAAATTTACATTTTGGCATAAGTGAACAGCTTTTACAATCAAATGTTTTTGTTTGGTTATGAATATCAAAGACAACATAATCCAGATTTTATGTGTGATAGCCATCTTTACGTGGCTTATTACCTTCACTGTTTTTTTTTAAACACTTTATTTTTAGATACTATTTGTTTATATAACGGTATATATTTTTTCTTTTAAGCCTAATTACATTTTTACATGTATTATAAACTATTTCATCCCAATCAGTTTATTGCGAACTTATTGCTTTAAACTGTAGCCTTTTAAGCCTGAAATGGCGCTGTGGCTGCTGGCTCCGCCCACTTCAGCTTCCCAACATGGCAGTGGTACATTTTCTGCCAGCTCTGGAAGCCATCAATTCTCAGAAATAGTGGGTCTATGCTTCTTATCAAAGCAGGGTGTAGCCCGGAAACTTTTTTTTTTTTTTTTTTTTTTAATACTAGTAAAGACTAAATCTACCATACAGCATAATGTGCCACTGGCAGACACCTCATTCCCGCCATACTGCTGGTCAAACGCAAACTCCAGGAACCCGCCAGTGTTCAAACCTGCATTTTGCGGCATCTAGCTGCCCGTATGAGACAAGAAGCAGGAACCTGGTTTTGGCTCTGTTTAGAATTGGTTATTAAATATTATCAGGTTTAAGGTGGAAACTTGAGCCGTTGGGCGCCATTTGTAGCTAGAGTTTTCCTGCCTTGCCCACAGTCAGAACAAATCTTTGTCACCTGCCAGTCCCACAGCCACTCAGACCCAACCAAGTAAACACAGAGACTTATATTGCTTACAAACTGTATGGCCATGGTAGGCTTCTTGCTAACTGTTCTTATATCTTAAATTAACCCATTTTTATAAATCTATACCTTGCCACATGGCTGGTGGCTTACTGGCATCTTTACATGCTGCTTGTCCTGGCGGTGGCTGCAGTCTCTCTCCCCCCTTCTTCCTGTTTCCCCAATTTTCCTCTCTCTTTGTCCTGCCTATACTTCCTGCCTGGTCACTGGCCATCAGTGTTTTATTTATATAGAGTGATATCCACAGCATGCAGGACTTTACTTGGCAACAATTCCAAAAGTTGTAAATCATTCTTGACACTGGCCTTCGCATTAATTAGCTTATAGTATCTAGTAGGGCACTGTTACCCCATTATAAGGCAACTACATTTAAATTCTTTTTTTTTTTGTATATGTGTGTGCATGTATTTTAAGAAGCTTATGCAGTATTAGTTTTCCCTATGAATTTTTTAAATATGCTACTCATGGTAGTCATCCATCACCATCCCCATATTCCCTCTTCTGCCTTCCCTCTGCCACCTCATCTAACACTTCCTGACCCATTATTCCCTCTGAACTCCTTATACCTCTGTAAGCATTTTTTTCCCACAATAAAATATCATGTGTGATGGTTTTATGTTCAGGAAGAATATCATAATCCCTACTATCCTATAGTAACTTCATTTTTAATTCTACATAAAAATTAACAAAATGGTGACAGGGTATCCTTCTATTTTAACATTTGGATGGACAACCATAGTGAATTGTTTTCCTTAGTTATTTTCATACAGTGACATATATTTTTTTTTAAGAAATACTGAAGGAATTGCTTATTTATCTGGAATGTTTCCAAAATGGATGGTTCCTCACACTATGAAACCATTACATTTGTTTAGTTTTGTAAATAGTATTAAAATTATATTTGTCATGTGACTTGAGTATTAGCAATGTTTTTGTCAATAGATATGAACTGGTTTTTTTTTTTTCAGAAGAAATCTTTGTGAATTGACTCTTGTAATTTATTTATTCATCTAAGTTTTGACTTGATTTCAATGTTTATTTTATCTTTTCCTTATACCCCCTGAATTTGTTTTTATTTTTTAATTACTATTTTATTATCACAATTAATGAGGTATAGTGGGGTAATTCAATATATGTATATAGTGTGTAGTGATAAGATAAAAGTAGTTAATATTAAATTCATTTATTCATTTAGTTTTTGTTTAATCTGCAATACTTTTACATATTTATGGGATACTGTGTGGCATTTCAATTTAAAAGTACAATGACCATGGCCAAATCAGGTATTATTCTTATCTATACTTTGTGCATAGGGGATTTTGAGCAACTCTCATTTGTTTATTAACAACAGATTATTGTGACTGATAACCTTTATCATGGTTCCATCAAACAGGAGAGCTTACTACTGTTTAACTCTACTGAGTGCATTGTTTATCTCTTTATAATTCCTATCACTAATCTAAATTGTTATTCACTATTTGCAATATACCATAGGTCTATGGGGAGGCCATAGTTCCCAGTGTTGCAAATATTTTTAAGAGAAAATATTTATTCCAAAAAAAGATATAATGAACATTTAACATACCCATGTATATCACAATGACCACAGCAATGGTAATTACTATTACTTAAAATGTTTATTATCCCACAGCTTGCTTTGGCTGAGGTTGAGACCACAGCTTAGCTGGTTCTCTTAGGGTCTCCCTAAGCTGTAATGAAAATAGTAACTTAGCTGCATTCTTATCTGGAGAAGCATTCAAGTCAATACTCAATCCTGTGTCTGGTAGAGAGAGGGTGGGGAGGAGGAAGAGAGAGGAGGCAGAGGGAGAGAGAATTAAAGACATTTAAATGTAGTTTCTGTATAGGAGAGAAAACACTCAACATTTGTCTTTATCCTCCACCCTATTTCTTCTCCAATTCTATTCTCCCATCTTTATTTAGAGTAGATTATTTACATCACTTTGTATGACAGAGGGTCCAGCTGTTTTCCTGGCTTGTATCTAAAGGCTGGTACCATTTTCTTCTAATTTATCAAGACTAAAAAGAGAATCTTCGACTTCAAAGGCAGTCCAGTCCCTCCTTTAAAAGATGCCAATTGATTAAATTAGGTCTATTCAGGATAATCTCCCACTTGATTGATCTAAACCTTTAATTACCTCTGAAAAGCTTCCTTGCCTTTGTCTTATTCTGTCCATAGAAGCCAGGCGCAGGTCCACACATACTTATGGGAAGGAGGTTATTTAGGATTTTAATACAAAGAAAAGGAGGGCATGGGTGTCACTGGAAGATTCTGTCTGTATCTGGGATATTATGATTAAAATAAAATTCTTTTTGAAATAAAATATTATTAAATATGTAAATTACATGGCAGCTCCAGTATAGGAAATGTATTTTATGACTGGTAAATGATATCAAGCCTTGTGTAGGAGAGTACAAGATATGTCTAAAGTCAAGTGTCTGGAATTAAAGGAATTTATGATACATTTGACACTTCTGGACCCTTGAGTCAATGTTAAGTGAACTGTAGAGACGATTTTGAAGGAGATATGGCAATTGCTTTGGTTACAGATATCTGTAGGCCTTTGTAGATAGAATAGAATCATCCAGAGAGGGCCCAAAGGAACTTGGTGAGAAATGTAGCTATAAAGATTACAGTGAAAAATAAAAGAAAATTCTAATTTTTTTGTTTTTTTTTTTTAGAGACAGGGTTTCTCCGTGTAGTTTTGGTGCCTGTCCTTGATCTCACTCTGTAGACCAGGCTGGCCTCTAACTCACAGAGATCTGCCGGTCTCTGCCTCCTGGTTCTGCCTCCTGAGTGCTGGGAATAAATGTATGCGCCATCACCTCCCGGCAGAAGAGAACTCTAAAATGTGTGTGTGTGGGGGGGTGGGGGTGGGGGAGCTCAGAGATGTTCAATTATGTCCTAACAATTAAAAATAAACAAACCCTGATCAATAAAATGTGCACTTAATCTGTACAGAATGAAAACCAAAGGTCAAGTCACCACTGTGAAATCTAGCCACGTGAACACTGAGAATCAGTGAGTGCTGGGGACAGCAGCTGTAAGTGGAGTCCACTGTATGCCATCTGCCCCTTTCATCTGACGTCATCACACCACCCTGACACTTACACTTCTTCCTACTGACTGCTCTTTTCTATTCTCTTCATGTTTAGGTGCTTTTCAATCTACCCGAGGCTACCTCGGGTTAGGTTGTTCTCCCTACCTTGACCACAGTCCATCATTCCTGGTAGACTGCTTTCTGTACTGATGTTTCTGTGCTCTTCAGTCTCTGACAACCCCAATGTGCTGGTGTCCTGTCCTCTATGAATTTCCTTGTCTCTGCATGTTCTGATAAACCACGTTTACAACATCACCTGAACTCTCCACATCCCTGACAAATTCTGGCATCTCTATCTTGCCACTTTATTTTTCTTATTTTAAGCTGGCCTTGACAGCCCATACCCTAATGAGGGCTTTTAAAAGTAAAGTGTCCTTGGAGGCATGTAAGTTGATATGTCCTGGAAGCCCTCCAAAAGGAATAAACAATTGATTTGTGCTATTTCCTTTAACTTTAGCTGCCTCGAGGGATTTTATAAATATATTACAATGATTTTCATGAAATTATATGAAAATTACAAGACAATCTAGATTCAAGATAAATAAGAATATAGCCAAAAATATCTCCTTAATTTCGATTGGGTTTATAAACTAAGTGAGGACAGGTATTTTGACACACAATTGTATGTTTCACGGGAGCTGGTCATGGTCTCTACTCACAGATATCTGAAGGAGCCAAGAGATTACTAATGCTAGAAAAAAATGGACCAAAAAATTCTTGGGCTTTGGGCACTTGGATCAACCATATATATTTACCCCAATTTCTTGTGACCAGAGAAATTCTGAGTGTGAAAGGACAGAGGATTCAGAAGTTGAGTCCAGGTATCACATACCTCCACCATGGTAGTTATGGTGTTTTGAAAGAAAATGACCTGTAGGTAGAAATTTCCATTCCACCTGCAGCTCCAAAATAAATACACAGAGTCTTATATTAATTATAAATGATCAGCCAATAGTTAGCTTGTTACTAGCTAACTCTGACATTAAAATGAACCAATATTTTTTTATGTATGCTTTGCCATATGACTTGGTGCCTTTTCTCAGTATGGCATGCATATCTTATTCTCTCTGCATCTGCTCATGAATCCTCTGACTCTGCCCTTATTCCCAGCATTCTCAGCTTGGTTCTCTTGCCTAACCTTATCCTGTTCAGTCAGTTTCTTTATTAAAACAATTACAACAGCAAATATTCACACAGTGTAAAGGAATATTCCACAGCAATGACCTCCAAAGGGAATGGTACTATTAGGAGGTGTGGCCTTGTTGGAGGAAGTGTGTCACTGTGGGGACAGGCTTCAAGGTCTCCTATGCTCAAGATATCACCCAGTGTCACAGTCCACTTCCTATTGTCTGCAAGATGTAGGACTCTCAGCTACTTCTCTAGTACCATGTCTGCTTGCATGCTTCCATGTCCCGCCATGAAGATAATGGACTGAACCTCTGAACTGTAAGTGAGCCACCCCAGTTAAACGTTTTCCTTTGTGGGAGTTGCCATGGTCATGGTGTCTCTTCATAGCAATAGAAACCCTAAGACAGTATTGCTGTGCACAGTGTGGTATATCCTTTTTTTATTCCTTTTAAAACCTTGTTTATAGTACTTGGGAAAACTTCCTAATTTAAAATTATCAACAGAAATCTGTGGAACTATTTTCTAAAACTAAGAAACAAAAATGTGCTTCATAATTTGGCTAAGATATGCAAAACTCTGATCTAACCCTCCTGATATCTTTGAAAAAAAATATTGGTTATTGAAATGAAAGAGACAACTCTGGGAATCCAGCCAGGCTCAGCATCCAGACAGGGAATTGAATCTGTGAATTAGCACAAAGAAGAATAAGTACTTTCTGTCAGAGGGTAAAGGATGTGAGTTAGATGGATTGCCTGCATCCTCTCCACAACTAGCAATGAAGTAGGACCTTTCTTTAATGTCTATGTTACAAACAAGAAAGAATACAGAAAGCCCGATAAGTTCATAGAAGTAAGAGGGCTACAAGTAAGGATAAGTATTTCCTAGTTAATGTTCATAATATAGAGCAGAAAACTATATGACAAACAAAATATTCTGTTAATTATACTCTTCATTTTTGAATAATTTAAGATGCACTTGAAGTTGAAGGTGATAATCTAAAGATTCTTTAAATACTTTACTCAATTCCCACCAGTAATGATAGCATCTTGTAAGATGTAGAATAACTTATCACTCTTCAAACACACCTGTTCATACTCTAATGGATCATGTCCATTATTACAAGTGTCTTCATATTGTGTATCATAAAATATCTTTTGAGAGTATATTATAATTATGTCATTTTCCATTTTCTCCTTTATCTCCAAAGTCTCCCATGAATTTGCTCACACCACATTCCTCCAATGGCCGTTCCTTTGTAATCTCAGCATACACTAGCAATTGTCTTTTCTATTTTTTTATTCTAAGAGCTTTATGTAAATTGAATCATGTAGTACTTATTCTTTGGGTAAATTATTTTACTCAACAAAACCTTTTGGGAAATCTCCCAGCTTATTTTGTACAATAACATTTTTTTCTTAATTTTTATTTCTGAATAGTATCCCATGGCATGGACATACATACCACTTCTTCTTTAACTATTTCCAAAAACCATTTCCAAATGGTTTTCAATGTTATATTATTATTAGTTTTCATTTCCTTGGACAAGTACCTAAAAATGTCATCACTAGGTTATATAGTGGGCTTGTCTTTAATCTATCAAGACATTGTCATTATCCAGTGTACTGGGACTATTCCATATGCCCAATAGCAACAGAGTGGTGTAGTTTTGTGATTGTACTTTGCTCTTATATAACCTTTCCCCCAGTGTCCTGCCCCATAGCCATTTCCTACTTTACTTTCAAGTCACATGTATTCCATTACCCCCTCTTTTTTTTTTTTTTTTTTTTTTTTTGGTTCTTCAAGACAGGGTTTCTTTGTGTAGCTTTACGCCTTTTCTGGAACTCACTTGGCAGCCCAGGCTGGCCTCGAACTCACAGAGATCTGCCTGGTTCTGCCTCCCGAGTGCTGGGATTAAAGGTGTGCGCCACCACCGCCCAGCCTCCATTATCCCCTCTTACTAACTTCATGAATGCCTTTCCCTTTCTTCTCACAATCCACCTTCTACTTTTAACACCCCCTATATGCTCACACAGTCTAGAGTCTGAATATGACAAACTCTATGCTACTAGTTTATCTGAGTCTGACTTAATTTGCTTAACATTATGATCTATAGTTGCATCTATATTTTCTGCAAGTATCATCTTTATAATTTTATGAAGTTCTATTGTGTATGTGCATTGTATTTTCTTTATCCATTCATCTGATGATAGAAATCTATGTTGGCTCAACTTTTTAGCTACTATGAATAGTACAGTGACCACCATGGATGTGCAAGTATCTCTGGGGTGCTGACAGCATCTTTTGTGTATATACATGGAGTGACTGAGCTGAGTATTATGCTTGTTTAACTTTGAGGATTTTTGAGGAACAATTACACTGACCTCGATAGTGGTTACAGTAGTTTACATTTTCACCAGGAGTGGAAAAGAGTGCCTCTTTCTCCGTGTTTTCACAAGCATATTTTGTACTTTGTTACCTTCACAATAGCTGTCAGTTTGAGGTGAGATGGAATCTCAAAGAATTTTGAATTTGAGTTTTCCTGATAGCTGAGGATTAGGACATGTTTTTCAAATATATATTATTCATTTGTTTTTTTCTTCTTTGGAGAAACTTGCATTCAGGTTATTATACTATTTGTTAATTTGATATTTTTGAAGTTTGTGTTGCAAATATTAGCCCCCTGATTAATGTATAGTTTGCAAAGATTATATTTTACCCATTCTGTATGTTGTCTGTTCCCCCTGCTGTTTGTTTGTTATGAGTTGTTTTTTTTTTTTTTTTGTACTGTGGGAGTCCTGTTCAGATGGCCCTTACTTTTGCTTATGTGTTTAAGTACTTTGCTCATGTTTTTTTTTTTCCTAGCAGTTTGAAGGTTCTGGATATCATGTTTAGGTCTTGCATTAATTCTCTTGTGGTATTTTGACCCTAGTGAGAGATATAGCCTATTTTAATTTTTTGTACAAGTGTATATTAATTTGCCCAGCACTATTTGTTAAAGAGCATCTTGGTCAGTGTTCTATTGCTGTCAATAGACACTCTGACCACAGTAACTCTTGTAAAGGAAAACATTTAATTGGGGCTTGCTTACAGTTTCAGAGGCTTTTAGTCCATTGTCATCATGGTAGGAGCAGGGGAGTATCACAGCATTTGGGCAGAAACAGTGCAATGCTGGAGAAGTAGTTGAGAATTCTGCATCCAAATTCAAAGGCAGTAGAAGAGTCAGTCACTGGGCATGGCTTGGGCATTTGAAACTTCAAACCCATTCCCAGTGACACGCTTTTTCCAATAAGGTTCCACCTACTCCAACAAATAGTGTCACTCCCTAAGGATTCAAATATATTAGCCTTCAGGGCTATTCATGTGTCAGTCTCCACAAAGACCTGGCTTCTTTTCAACTACACATTTCTGATACCTTGAGTCTAGGTTAGCTGTTTCTCTGTGCTTCCAGCCTTTGAGTTGTTGTGAGTCACTGTTTGATGGTTTGCTATCTTTGAAGTTGTTTCATAGTAGCATTTTTTTTTTTTAGTAATGATTAAAGCTTTCTTAGATTTGCAATAGTTAAGTAAATTTAATTTCCTTGATGTTCTGTGTGATTTCTATTACCTGGGCTGTCCCAATGCTTTAATGATAAAATACTTTAAAATTATTAAATCAATAAGAAGGAAGTTAGTGGTAAATTGGATAATTGAAGGAAAACTATATAGCAAATGAACTATGATAAATTCACAGAATCATCAGTGCAACTTCTATAACTGATACACTACTTTAGAATTATCATTTAAATTATACCATTTTTGGAGAGGTTATTTCTTTTTCATTTATTGAAATTAGGTTTTATTCTCACATATATCTCACATATTCTCTTATATATACTGGATGCAATTTCCCTTCCCTCTGCTCTACCTAGTGCCTTCCCACCAACCCTCCCATCTGGATACATCCCTTTCTGTCTCTCATTAGAAAACAAACAAGTATCTAAGGGATAGTAATAATTAAATAAATTAAGATAAAACAAAAAACTAATACACTGGGATTGGACAAAAGAAACCAAGAGAAAGAAAAGAGCCAAAGAAAAGACAATAGAAACAGATACTGCCACAGAGACCCACTTATTCAAACACTCTAGAAACCCATAAAAGCATCAAGTGGAAACCATAATATATCTTCAAAGAATATTCTTTTTGCCTCCTCTTCTGCCTGTTGCAGGGTTCCCTGAGCTCAGAACGGAGGGGTTGCCGCCTTACTCCATCTCTCCCCTCCCTTGCTCTCTTTACACTTTGTACAGGTGCTCAGAACTTCTATGTGTTCATGATTCTTTCAGCTGTGCCAATTCAGAGGTCAGTACTTCTTGCCCTTCCCCATCCTCTGGATCCCACAATCCCTCCACTGTCTCTATTTTTTTGACATTTCCTGGGACTAAGAGAGGGTAAAACACATGTTCTGTTTATGGCCACACATTCATTGGTCACTTATCTTACTAAACATCATTTTTTTGATAAATATTTATATTTTCAGGAATGAAGCTACTTTAGAAAATATTAGAAAACAAGTAGTGACATTTTTTTTTTTGCAAATCATCTGTAAAACCTAGTAAAATAAATGGGGCTCTCAAAATTTCCAGTCAATGGCAACATTTTACCCTTTGTAAACCTTATATGATATGATGTGGGGTCACATGTATATCAATAACTTGATGAAAGGTGTTTTGTAATTGTTTCAGTATTATTATTCAGTATTATTTCGTGCTGTGTCCTTTTGTATACTGTATCAATAACATTAAGGTAACTTTCAGAGAGATTTAGATTTATCTTATTTGATTTCCCAAATCATTTGAATCCACCAAAATGTTTTCTTTTCTTCTCAAATGTTACAAATATATGTGCATTAAACTCGGTCCTATGCTTCTGGATATCAAGATTGTATCTTAAGAGGATGCATTGCTTTTTTTTTCTATTTTGTTCAGATAATGCTGTATCTATTTTCATTGCTTAGTAACTCCATTAATCCTAATTGTTCTCATCTTTATTATTACTTCTTCCCATGGGAAGTTTCCTATTATAATGATGTATTGGGTGACTTACTTTTTTTTCTTGACTCTGTAGTAGCACCAATTTAAGTTATTTTATTGAAATGCAAATTTTATACCTTTAAATTTTTAATGTACTTGAATATATATGTTTAATTAAAAGGCATGCATGGGATGGAGGAGACATCACAACAAATATTCTATTTTTTTCTTAAAACAATTTTCAAGAGAAAGAATCTTTTCCACATGCAAATATATCTTATTATGTTGGCTTAAAAAATACTTCAAGGTAAACTGGAAACTGAGGGGGATAAAACTCTTTTGTATAAATATACAAAATACAAATAAGAGTTAATGCCATATGTTTTCATGGCCCCTCCGTTTCTCTCTGCCAATCTACAATCAAGAATTAATATTTCTTGCTCATATAATCCCTCCTCTCTTGGGCAGGGGAAGGCTGGGATGGAGAAGGAGGGAGAACAGGGGAATCTGTGGCTGATATGTAAAATTAAATTAATTATAAAATAAAAATATTTTAAAAAGAATGAATATTATAGTATTCATATACCATTAAGAAAGTAGCCTCTGATAGCCATGTTTCACTTCTGAGAATTTGTAGATATACAAATATTTCATAATTATGTGTACCACTACTTCTGATACGATGATTTCCAGGGAGATGAGATGCTGCACATTATGCATAGGCTGTTGTAAACTCTAGGGATATATTTTCATATACAATATTAGCACATCATCAGTCATTTGAAAAATGGGGTGCATTTTACCCGTCCACCCATCAGAGTTAAGCTGGTGGAAGGTGATCTGTACAGAAGAAAAGGGAAGGGAAGCTCACTGCATCCTGTAGGTGACATCACAGCAATATGATGAGACAGGAGAAGGGACATATCCATCAAGTAAAAGGAAGCAAGCACCCCTTCACGTCTTCATGATCAGAGATTTATAAACTTTTCAATTGTCTTGCACTGAGGACTTTCCCCCTTAATGACAGCACTGACTGTTAAGTAAGTGATGAATTCACAGACCAAGAGCAAGTCTAGACTTAAACAATGTTCAAGTATGAAGATGGAGAACATTCCAGTGCTTGAGATGCAAGCATCATGTTACTTCTCATTTTCATCTCTTTTTTCTCCTACTGCAGTAAATCAATAAAAAGAAAAGAAAAAAAAAGTAAAAAGCATTTTTTTTTTTTTTTTTTTTGCTTAAAACCCGACTGAGCTGGTTTTGAATGGTAAGCAGAGTTTCCCTTGGAGAGATACAGGAACAGATGCACACTTTAGCTGTGACATAAAAATTACAGGTTCCCAGAATAAAAATAGTTCCCTTAATATGTATGTGCTGTATCATCCCTGTCATTCTTCCTAAACGGATGAGACTGGCAGCTGTTATTAATAAGTACGTTGATTGTGGGTATCTTTTTCACTACACTAAGACCTAAGACCGCTGGCAGTTTTTCAGAGAAGATTTTCCCACGCTTTTGCCATTGTTATTTTTGTCTGTTAAGACAGTCTCGTATGTAGCTATAACTGTCATAACCTAGATATGTTAGCTCAGGGTGGCTGTGGACTTTTCTCCTCACGTTTGAGACTTACAAATGAAGAGATTATTGGTGTGTCTCACCATGTATAGCTATGTATCTTTATTGCAAGATATGAAATTAATCTATCATTTCTAATGAAGCTAAGATTTTGTTGTGTTTCCTTTTTTTTTTTTTTTTTTTTTTTTGGTTTTTCGAGACAGGGTTTCTCTGTGTAGCTTTGCGCCTTTCCTGGAGCTCACTTGGTAGCCCAGACGGGCCTCGAACTCACAGAGATCCGCCTGCCTCTGCCTCCCGAGTGCTGGGATTAAAGGCGTGCGCCACCAACGCCCGGCGTGTTTCCTTTTTAATACTGATTTTTATACTTAAATTATATCATTCATGCTTGAATATAAGTTATCTGCTTTTATTGCAAAGTGAAATTATGCAATGTTTCTATGGAAAAATAAGGTTGTGAAAGGACAAAAATATGTAATTATCCTGATCTATTGGAAGAGAAATAATTTTATTGACTATGAAGGGTAAAGTCAATGTATTCATTTGCTTAGAGTATGATGATTTATAAAAAGACATCATTTTTTTTTTTTTTTTTGGTTTTTCGAGACAGGGTTTCTCTGTGTAGCTTTGTGCCTCTCCTGGAACTCACTCTGTAGACCAGGCTGGCCTCGAACTCACAGAGATCCGCCTGCCTCTGCCTCCCAAGTGCTGGGATTAAAGGCGTGTGCCACCACCGCCCGGCCAAAAGACATCATTTTTAAAAATAATTTTTTACTAGTATAAACTTCTTTCTTTTTATTATGCTTAGCTTAAAAACAAAAATTACACAGAGGTATTCTTATAATAATGAGCTAGTAGAGGCCTGGCTATAAGCTTCACAAAGCAGAGGACTAGGTCTGTGCTGTGTGAGCCCAGTGCTGAAGAGCGATACCTAGTGCAGAGTACTTGACAAGTACTAAGAAATCAGTAAACTGTCAGTAGTGAAACTTAATCATAATCTTGTGTCTTGTATACTAAATTGACAGTACTTAGGAGGTATTAGCACACATATTTCTACATATATATGAAATACATTCTTCTAAAATTAGCCCTGAGGCACTTTTTTGTTTGTTTATTTTGTTTTGATTTTGTGTGTATGTCTTGTTTGCATCTATGTATGTGCATTATGAACGCATCTGGTTTCCATAGAGTCCAGAATGGGGCATTGGACACATTGATACTGAGTTACAGCTGTGTATGAGCTGCCATGTGGGTGCTGGAAACCAAATGCAAGTTCTCTGCAAAAGCACTCTTCACAAAACACTCATCTCTTTACAATCATGTACATAAGACTCAAGGAGCATGGCAGAACGGGATGGGAGGGGCAAGAAGATTCTAAGAGCCAGAGGTTCCGAATATCTGCTGAGGAAGAGTCTGTCCTCCAAAAGAGAAACCAAACCCAAACCAAGAAGATAAACAAGGGGAAGCGGAGGCAACTTAGGGAGAAGATGGATCTGGAAGAAGCTGGAGGCACGACTATAATCAAGATACACTATATGAAATTATCAAAGAATTAATAAATCTTATAGTATTAAAAAAAAGATCTTTAAAATTCAGTTTTTATTATTCTCAAGGAAAGAAAATTTTCACCATGTTAAAATTATATTCAATTCAAATATCTAAGTTTCTGTGGAAGGAAATGGGATTGTGTTCCTTTAAGGTAAGTTTTCATGATTTCATCAGATTACATTTTTTTCAGCATGTGGTTCCAACTCCAGTCTTTTTCTTAATGCAAATAAGCTATTTTCTTTCATGAGCTGTGTAGATATTTCTGCTAACCCATCTGCTTTAAAAGCACCAGCTTGAATTTTAATGAAGCAATATTATTTACTGTACTTGTTCCAGCAAATTTTCTAGTGTTTGACTGTCTTGATAATTCCTTCTGAGAATGGGTCAAATTACCTCTGCCTTTCTGGAGAAGTTGGCAGTAAGGGTTGAAACTTGATTAGTCAGTGAAGCTCAGGGATGTGAAAGTTTAAGTTCTACAAATTCAAATAATTGGAACTGAGACTTTAAACAACGAGGAAAAATCAGGAGGCAACCAAAGCATCCTGGAAATAATAAATGAGCATCCTCTTTTACACACAGAGAGGAATATGTATCTTAAATGGCACTAATGTGACCATTGAAGAGTTTGGTCACATTCACAGTGGGAGAATCATAATTATGTCCATCATGGAGTTACTATGAAATCGTCTTCATTTGCAGCATTAGTGATTAGTTTCTTTGAAGAACTATCTTGATAACTTTTTTAAGAGTAAATAATATCAGAATAAAATCATGGTATAGATATTTAAGGTCCATATTTTTCTTGAGATGCAATGGATGGGAGTATGCTTACTGTCTTGTAAAAACATCAACAATTATCATTCCCATAATGTTTGTTTCTGTGAGAAGCAAAGAGATTGAGATCTCACTGTGTGGAGAGAGTTTTGGATGGGTGCTCACACCATCGTTTCCCTTAGGAAAACCCTTCTGCAAATGAATGATCACACAAAGTCCACATCATTAAATAAAAAGAATGAATTTACAGAACAGTATAGATTTTCAGCAGTCTTAATTAAAGTTCACAGAACTTTAGAAAATTGAGAAATGCCCTCTCTTGACATTTTGTCTACTGTTTAGCTCTGATTTAAATACAGTTTAATTAGTTATTCTTAGTATGCAGTAATCTAGAGAGAGTTGGGCTGAATGCTCCTTCCTTAAGAAATGATTTATCCCTTTGGCTATTATTGAAGAGGCTGTAGTGTGTTATCCAGCCTCCCCCACCCCATCATGGTACCTCAGTCTTTGCAAAGTATGGAGAATGGGCACAACAGAGCATGTAACTTCCCAGGAGTCACAACTCAGTAGCACAAAAGCAAATCTGCTTTCTCATATGCAAGACATGAAGATTTGAGCATCTCAAGGATGAAAAATTTCCAGCAGGCACTAGAAATAATGGCTAGTGTTGAATTAGTAAAGGAATTGGGGATTTCAATTTGTGTGTATGTGGGTTCAGCTAGCTGTCTCTGCTTGAGTAGAGCTCCTCTGGCATCACACCTAGAAGAGCCCAGAGTGTCTAATGGAAATGGCACTTGAAGCTTATTTGAAGTTAGGAAACTGTCCTCCCCATACCCCAGTGTGTTTGAAATTATTTCAAGAATGAGTACTTAGCTAAGGGACACAAACAGCCACCACTGTGCTACCTTAATAAGCTCCTTGGTTGCAAACAGAGCCTACTTCATAACATAGGGTTAAAAGTCTAGAAACATTTTTCATCGAATCTTGCACTATTCTTTGAAATTGAGGCTGCTCTTCGAGGCATGCAATGTAAAGGTGGCATTTTGGATCAATAATATTCCATCTCCTAGAAAATAGCTCATATAGTGAACTGTTCCTGTGGGGAAAGATTACTTTGGGGTTTAAATTTGCTGCTTGGTTTTGCTGTTTTATTTTCCCCAGAATTCCCTTTCCTTGTGACTTGGGGTCTCTTGACTTAAGCCTTAAAATGTGACAATTAAGTCCTGGCTCATAAACTGAGCTTAGTTGTTAAAGTTGTAGGTGAAAGGATACACACAGAGCTGTGTCTAACAAGCACTCAGCCTGATGTGCAGCAGTAATGCATCCCTTTACCCTTCTCTAAAGCAACATTCTGTTCGCTGGAGTTTTTGAAGCAAATCGTGTTTCGGCGTGGGCAGAATAATTAGTAGTCAAACAGAAATTCAACGGTCTGAAAAGAAATTGCTGAAACCATTCCACAATATGGTCGACCCATCCCAGGTTCACTTTTATAGAGAATTATAAATTTATTAATGAAATTATATTTTCCATATAAGAATTATTGCTCAACCTTGCACTGACTGTAAGGCAAGGTAGTTTATCTCAAGTGGTGAGGCATGAACATCAGAAAACACATGTCAAAATGTTTCTTGGTCTTCCTCTCAATGACCAAGCATCATCCAAAGTTCAATTCCTTACAAACATTTTTATAGGAAGTGGAAATTTTAGTGGGGATGTAAGGCACACCCTTTAGAAACAAAAATGACACTGCAGTATACATTTTCTATTGATAATAATATTTTCTCATTAAAAATAAAGGAAACTCAAAGCTTTATTGGTTATGGATGGGAAAATGTATTAGGAAAAATTACATCTTATTCTGAATAAAGAGGAATGTACTTAAATTCCCCATGTGATTATAAGCATTTAAAGTTGAGAATACATGAAACTTTGATACTTTGTTTCTTATTATTACTCATGTCCTAGGCAGATAAACATAAGCTACTTGTCTTTTTCTGTTTCAGAATATAAATTATTGCACAAAAGAGGGGGATCAGATTGTGTAAGGACTAGGGGTCAAGAATTCATAATAAATAAACTATGTTAGAATATATCAAAAACATAATCAATTTCATGCAGAAACAGAAATCATATAATCTGATTCTGAGCTTTTTATTTTCATCCATGAAGAAAACAAACAATGCTATCATAATTCCAACAATTCAAATTCTAAACTGACATTTAGTATCCAAATGTATTCAATCCTATTCACTTTGTAGTCACAGTTTAAGGGAATTGCTTGACTTCCTTAATACTTTATTACTGTACTACTTCCTCCTATAAGGAACAAAGTCAGGCTTGGTTTCACCATGCTTGCAGCTCCAGCACATGGGAGACTGGGCATTAAGAACCAACTAATTTTTAGTAATTTCTCATAGTGAATGATGAGAGTTCAGTTTTGTTTATCTTAAGGCATATATACCAGAATGAGTAAATTCAAGTAGGAAATTTTTGCATTATTTGGTAATGAAAAAATAAACTAATTTGACTGTCATGTAAGTAACTAAAAAGGTACGATATTATTGCTCTTAAGTGCAGATATTTTACTAAATTGTGTTTCTACCTCATAGAAAACAATGTTTAAAGTTGATTCAGTGTTTTTTTAACCTTGCATTCTCCCTAGAGAGTCAATATCCACCACTAATAACTAATAGCTTCATCTAGCAAAAGTCTAATTAAAAGTCATTGTATCAAAAACAGCTGAGTAGATAATGATATTTCAGACATTTTAGAACATAAACAAGAATTCCTCCAGAATCACAGGTAGGTCTGTTTCATTTACATCTCCTGAGAACAAAGAGAATTCCTTGTTTTAGATAACCCACAACAGGGCTGATAGAAAATGTCATTACCACTAATTGGAATAAATGCCTACCTTTCCTGTCGTAAGTCAGTGCTGCTCAAGATTTTTGTCTGATAATGTGGCAAGAGTAGCCTCACTTTCATCTATTAATGTCATCTCTTGTGTGCCTGCAAAATTTGCCAGAACTGATTAGAGCAGATATTAAATGATAATTGGACATTTAGTGCTCATCAAACAGAAAGTGACAGATGGGGCACTAATTAAATTATAGTTCTGACATTATTCACAATGGTTTATGACCCTTCAGTGACGACCTTCATGCATCTCTTCTTCAGACTCCCCCCACCCCATGGTGGGGAAAGAAGGATTACAGTTTGACTAGCAGAAGGAAAAGAAATCTTTAATAACCAGTGAGCAAGATCCAGAGAAGTTGAAAAGTCCCACTTTGTTGGTCCTATCTATCAAGATAAAACATTGCTTAGTAGTGAAATGAATAATCACACAACAAAGAGAAAACTTACTATGAAGCTAATGAAGTGGGAAGAAAATACCTATGTAGTCTTCAAGAATGCAGGAAGACAGATTACAATGACCTTATTTCTGAGAATGGTAAAGACTTTTGTTCTGATTTGAATAAAAATGTAATTCAGATATCAGAATTGAAGATGTGGTACCTTTTTATCATGCCTTTTCAGTCTGTTAGCTCAGGCTCGCATTACTACTCATCTACACCAGCTAAATGATAAGCAGTTTCTAACAAAACAGGGAGGTGGGGTGGAGCTTAAAAGAAACTCTAAGCAATGTTGCTAAACCAGGACTTCATTTTCTGTTTCAATTAAAAGAGAAAACACAGCGTTGATTACTTTCTAACCATAGTTTCTTTAATTTCACTCCAGTGTTTAGTTGTCTAAAAATAATTTTAAAAATAAGCCCACAAAGCCAAATGTAACCAACTTCAATGAGTCTGAGGTTTTTCTTTAGGCTCACTTTAGTGAACCTTTCTGTTTAGTGAATAAACAGTCAAAATTTTAAATAAATCATTCCATGGCTCACCTTTCCTATAGTTTTCTAAGTACACATTATGCTGACAGAGCCACACAGCCTTTTGAGTGATGAGACTTGGTCTCGTGACTTATCAGAACCCTTTCTGCACTAGAATGAGTGAAATATGGAGGAAGACTGATTCTTCAGATTGTAGTAATCTCTTCAACGTGTAATGGAATGAAAATATAATGCATGAAGGTGTAATTTTTGTAGATGATTTTAAAAACATTTTGTTGTGCAACTATAAAAAAATCAGCTGACATGTTAGATGTAAGGAATTATACATAGATTCTGTAGCTGCCTAGCTAGTCATCTTAATTTTGAGAATTTTCTTTACTTGAAAGAGTCTTTATTGCCTCATTGATAAAATCATAGAACTTTAATAAATATTTTATGTCTTTTCATACTGTCAAAAGTCTGGTACATGTTATGGATGACTTTTGTTTTTCAGTCAGTAGAATCGATGTATGTCAGCAGTAGTTTATTTCTAAAGAAACTGTATTATGCCACCAATAGTAAGAAATGTAAATGTATTCACCTACTGCAACAGAACAATGGTGTTTAGAAAATTTTCTCATTAATAGCTGGGCATCCAACTATTCAAAATCTTTACAGTGTTTCTTCTTGTCCCATTTGTTGACCAATAATAAATGGATACTATTCCAGCTGCAACTGAACTGGTCAAAATTGTTTTTATATGTCTATATTGGCCTCTTTATCAAGCATTCTTTTAGAGCTGAGTTTTATCCCTATTATATGGATGAATAAAAGCAACATTATATCCTTTGTTTTTCTGTTATGGTGATTCCATGGAAGGAAAATGTGTAGTTACTAGACAATAACACTTTCTTGAGAACCTTATACACTATGATTTTATTTATTCTTTCCTACGTTCACACAAATACAATTTTTCTCATAACCTTATCTTTAATTAAAATTTCCTTTTAATATGTTTTGTCAAAAATAAAAATCTATAATATCTAGTACTTTCTTATTTTCTCTTTGAAAATCATAGCATTTAATTACTTTGTGACATTTTTTGTTTCTGTTATTAGAGAGAAATCACTATCAACAGAAGTGTTTCTATTTTTTACACTTGGAATTCACCTCAGTCCCTTGGAATGCACTACCTGGAGCTAAATGGAGACAGATTTTCCTTGTCCTGCTTACTGTAGCTTCTGTGATTTCATTCACAAGCATTCTTGTTTCAGTGTACACAGAGTTCTTTAAGAAAGAAGGTATAATAGCAGCCACACACTTCTGCTTTCTCTTTTGCTAAGATGTAGTTGATTCAAAGGCCATCAAGTTTCACTTTTCATCTTCTCCAGTTTTACTTTATTAAATAATAATTCAATGATTTATACTACCTCTCAGTACACTAAAGCTGTGTGATTCAGGCTGATCCAGAGCTGTTGTGATCATCCAAAGTAACTTTCAATCTTAGACATGCTAAATCTGTCTATTTCACTTACAATAGTATTTTAGTAAATAGTGGAGCTGCTGGAGGCATTGGATATTACTAAGACTAGCTTGTTATTTTAAATTGAGATAATTATAGAATATTAAAATTTTAATGTTATGCATTTATCTATTTGGCACTGTAAACTTCACTGAATAATTTAAATGCCAATAGTTTGCATTATGTATTTATGAATACATTATAAAACATCTAAATTCTTTAGGAATAAGCCTAAGAATCTTATAAAAAAACACAGGTGTAATAACTACTTTCATAGGAGAACCACATGCTCTACTAAACACATGCTCATATTAGAAGAATTCTCAGGAATTATTTAACACAATATCTTCAATCTGAGGATACTAAGAACCATATAGGATAAAACTCATTATCCCAATCATGAATGGTATATCTGATTTCAAAACAAACATCAAGTAAACAAACAAGCAAGCAAAAAATCCAGCTGTCTTTTATGTGTTAATGTAGCAAACTTTTTCCTTATCATGTGACAGCTAAACTTTACTTACTACAAAACAATTGTATGTAGCATATTTATCTGCAGCTTTGGTTTTCCTGGTCTTGTGACCTCTTGCAAATACTCAAGTCTGTAGGTATAGACTATATGTTAAACAAGTGAACATGAATTATTATAAAGCAATCCCAATCAAAACCACATGACGTTCTCTACAGAAATATGGAAAAGAAATCCTAAAATTAATATGCAAGCATAATAAACCCCTGATAGCTGAAGGAATTCTGAGCCAAAACAATTCTGGAGTGATTACCAGACTGGACTTCAAGCTATATTAGAGAATTATAGTAATAAAAACAGTATGGTATTGGCATAAAAACAGATACACATCAATAGAACAAAACAGAAAATCTAAACACAAATGCATCTAACTACAGCCATCTGTTATTTGACAAAAATGCCAAAAATACACACTAAAGGAAAGGCTTAAAGTGATGGAGATTGGACAGGGAAAGCTGGACGTTCACCTGCAGAAGAATGAAATTAGATCAACATCTATTCCCCTGCATCAAATATCAACTCCAAATGGATCAAAAACCACAGTGTAGAATCTGAAATGATGCAACTGTGCGAGAAAAAACAGAGGTGGTACCCTAGAAGATAGGGGTATAGGAAAGAGCTTTCTGATTAGGACCTCATTATCAGGAATGAAGTCCAAAAATTGACAAATAAAACCCCATAAAACTAAAAGTCTTCTGTAAGGATTCTGCAAAAATGGAAATATTGGAGTGAAGACGAATCACACAGAGTACAAAGAAGGAGCCCAAATCATACATCTTGGTAGAAAATTAATATCAAGAATGTATAAAGAACTAAAAACTAAAAAGTCCAACAAACAAACCACAAAAGCCAACTGACAACCAGGAAAACAATGGGCTAGAAGGCTGAACAAAAAGTTCTCTATCACATTTCATCAAAGAAGCCTCTTTTTACAGAAAATGGAGACATCGTGGTGAACTACAACTGAACACCATGCAGAGGACTGCTCATGGAGAGCCCAGCACCAGTGGTCACATCAACATCACAGCTCCTGCAGTTCTGGCTCAGAGGACATCATAGATGTGGAGGCAGGAAGATTGTATTTGGTAGGGGATACCATGCTATAAAAACGCCCCATTATGTTCACACAAACTGAGGCTGCCTGTTGTAGGTAGCTTCAATTTTCAGCTTAACACCACTGAGAGTTATGTGGGAAGAGTTTCAATCTCTTGCATAACCTTACTTGGTTATGTTTCTCCTTAAAGATTCTTGAACTATGCCATAGTTCTATGCAATTTCTTTTCTTTATCTTTTGTCTTTTGTGTTTAATTATTAATACCCAAGACTCTATGGAGTCTGAGAACAGCCATTGAAACCCACGACTGCAAAAATCTCATTATAGCATTGTTTCTAGTTTCTTTTCAATATTTAGTCCCTGGTGTTTTCGCTAAGTTTCTTCAAAGCTCTAATACACATTTAAGTAATGCTTGTTTACGCTGAGTTTTTGGCTTTCTAGATAGTTTTGAATGGAAGTATGTTAGGGTTAACTAGATTGCAGTATCGTAGGCCATAGAAGTCTCCATAATCCATATCATATTTGTAGCTGCATTGAGTCTTATAGGAATATGGAAAACTGCAATGAAAATACTGAACTTGTCTAAATGGAAGACATTATCCTTGAAGGTATGAGACATTCGATTATTTCAGAGTGCCACCAGGGACAGATTATATTTTGCTTTTAGTTGACTAAAGTTAGTTTTCTTGTAGTACTAGTCTCTATTGAATACTGTTGCTCACTTACATGGGTCTATTTCTGTTTTTGTGAAAATTTTAAAAAATGTACTTGACAAATGAGTGTTCTGTGCTCAAGCTAGAGAGAGATTTCATTTTTCTTAGAGTTTCTCAAAGACTGATAGTTATGTAATCCAAAATTTCATCTAAAAACCATAGTCAGAGAAAAAAATGCTATCAAATTTTTTGTCATAAACTGCAGTGGTTCAGAGAGGAATTTCTTTTACTTATAAAGACAGTGATGATCTTATATTTTCCCAGGAATCATTTATTTCCCTACTTTTCATTTCTCTTTCCTCCTAACACCTTCTCTCTTACTATCATCTGATGTCTGTCTTACATCTCTTTACTCTGTCTCCCTTATGTAACTTTCTCAAATCCTCTCTAAACAATAATTTAATTAAAAAATACAAAAATTATGGCAACAATACAGTTGTAATACATTTTCCTTACAAATGGTGTACTGATATTCTTAACATTAATATCAATATTGATACAGATATTTATCACTGAAATTATTTATTCCTTCAAAAAATACTTGATGATGACTTTGAATTTCAAACACTGTTCTGGATGACATGGTATGCTATGAAAATGATAATATAATCCTTGACTTGTGAACCTTACTTTCTATTAGAATACCAGAGATACCAGATAATAAATTAAAAATTTTCATTTCATGAAACATCAATTAAAAATGGTCATAATTGCTATTATATGAAGCAAATATGAGTGATATCCTTGAGGGTAACTGGAATTGAGATTGTGCCATGTGAATGAAACTCGTGCAAATAAAGGTTTTAGGTGGGGATAAAAAATATTTCTGGTACTAAAGTAGGGATAGTAATCAAACATAGCAACATGATTAGAGTGACATGCTGGAAAGAAAAAAAAATTATAAGGCTGAAGGGATACAGTATTGCCATGTTCAAGAAATACAAGAAACCTAATATTATTTCTTTCCAATCTTTTATGATAGTTTTTTTTCATATTAATCTGAAGAATCTCATGTTCAAATACATAAATTGCCAAGGCTGCATAAATGCTGAAAACCATTTGGTCAAATCTGATCTCAGAAGTCTAGTCCATATAAATTCATAGATATCAACATGTGCAAATGTTCCTACTCTTGTTCTTTGCACACATTGTAGAGTACATGTCTCCAGTGCTCACCTCCTTACCACACATGAGATATGTTAATGAGTTATACTTATTTCTGACACTCTGTCTCTCTGAATGCATGTCACACCATTCATGAGACTTTCACAAATGACTGACTTTCCGCCTGAAATGTATTTCCATTATTTTACACTTTACAGCTTACTGTGTTGCATCGATCTTATTTAAATTAATAATTCCCAGAAAGGACTTTCCTAATCATACCATCTAAAGTGCTGTGCTCAGTTTCCAGTGGCTCCTATGACAGGGAATTTTTCCCCTCCAATCAGACAACTAAGGTATCCATTCTTGGATTTGTTTTATTACTAGTCAACAGGTAGTAAAAAATCATGATTGTTAAAGTGAGGAATCAAATATAATCAGCCCTAACTCACTCTAGACAGCTTCCTGAAGGAAGGTTTCAGCCATCAGATCAGGGAACTAAAAGGTAGGCAGAGTTTAGTAAGGCTTAGTAAGTAAGGATCCTAAGAAGATTTTTGGGAATTCAGGATAGTTAGGATTAAAGGGACCTAGTAACATCATGGTGAGAGCTGCCTGGATATAGAGAGATTTTGTGTTTTGTAGGGAGACTTCCTCCAGTCTTAAGTTGAGAACAGATAGTATATGCATGTGAAGATATTTATCAAGCTTAAAGATAGAGAATCTTACAATAAAAAAGAAAACCTTTTTTTTTTTGTAAAATCAAGGACCAGAGATAATAATAACCCAGCATCTAAAGAGAAAAAACACGTGAAAGAGCAGAATATTAAGAAGGGTATGAAAGCAGGTACAGGAAAATGGTTTTCTATAAAGAACAAGATAGCCATGTGACCATGTGCATGTTTGTGCATGTGTGTGTGTGTGTGTGTGTGTGTGTGTGTGTGTGTGTGTGTATTCTCCATAGAATTTAGCCAGTTCTGAACCATAGAACAAAAACAGACACAAGCACTGTGTGTGTGTGTGTCAACGAACAGATGATGAATGGCCCAAGGCTCCAGTTGTCTTTAAAAGAGACTTCAGCTTTACCTAAAAAATTTAAAAGATGTCTTGAATTCATTCAGTTTTTTACATATAATTTAATTCAGTGTTAGAAAAAAAACAGAAAATGATTGAAAAAAATCACACTAGAATATATAAACACTAAATAAATAAAATTACTATGAAAAAATTGCTCAAGTCCTTAACAGAGTAGGAAATTATAAATTGTAGGAGAGAAAATTTCGGATAAGTACAGCTATGTAAACATAGAATAGATTACAGGATTAAAAGAAAATCAGTTAATACTGGTATTGAAACTATTGTCAATGTGCCCCCTCCCAAAAAAGGGAGAAAGACTGATGATGCAGAGCAGTAGAAAGTATTGAAATAGAAATTAGATCACTAGAAATAATAAAAGATCTGGCAAAAAACAAAACAAACAAAAAACAAGCCCTGCAGGATTTACTGAAAATTAGGCAGTGGAAACAGAAAAAAAACTATTCACTGTCAAGCACCAAAAGGTTAAAAACAAAGATGTGAAGAAATCCAGAGAATGTCAGTGGCTATTAGACAACTTTAAGCAGCCTAATAAGGTGTAAATGAGTCCTCAATGGAGAGGAAATAGAATAGTAAGAAGACACAAAAGTGTAATTAGAGAAAAGAAGTGATTGCACATTTAAACTTAGCTGAGAATTGTTAACTCACTGATCCATGAATCCATTGCAACCTGAGCTAAAGAAATAAAAAATTTAAGCATAAGAAGAAAACAGCTAAAGAACAATATAGTTTATAAAAGAAGCTGGATGAAGAGTTATGGTTAATAGAGGTTACTGAGAGAGAAATAGTTTTTGTTTTTGTTTTTCAGAGATGATATGTTATCTGGTCCTAAGTGGTCAAACTTAAGTGCATATAGATACAAATAAAAGTAAAGGAACTCATTATGTCTAAATACAAATATGTATGTATGTATGTATGTATGTATATATATATGCAATAATAATTAAAGAATATGAAGCTATTAATTTGAGGAGAAGCAGGGGCCAGAGTGAGGACAGAAAATAAGGAGAAAGAAAAAGAAGGAAAGATGTTAATGAAAAGGGATCTGGGATCTCATTCAGCCAGGAGGTCAAAGACCAGGAGAGTAACTTATGGGAAATGATGCAAGCCAGAAGCCACTGCAACAACCCGAAATATGAGGTATAAATAAATTACTTAGTCTAGAACCATCTGTCCGGGTGGATACCTTCAAAAGAAGGCAGAGGAAAATTCAAAAATTGGGAGAATTTCTGTTAATAGCCCTGAAAAGAAGGCTAAAAATGCATTTCAGGGATATGATAAGAGACATTATCTGGAAATATAGACCTACACAAAGTCTTAAAGTTGTCAGACATATATAATTTGAGTGTCATTTAATATAATTATATTTTTTAAATCTGAAGATATGTCATAATTGTAGGGTGCTAGGGTATACAGCCTTTCCAGAGGTATGTCCACCTGAAGGAATTAATTCCCCAATTGAGCTTTCTTCTCAAGTGGGTTCTAGTTTGTGACAAGTTGAAAGTTAAAAACCGACTACCACACTCACTAAATTAATCTTAATTAAAAATTAAAAACCTCTAGTCAAAATTAAATTAAGGCCCCACTGCTTAATATCCCCCACTGTGGGATAACACAAGGCATTTGTAAGAGGGAATTCACAGCTGAATGTTCACAATTGAAAACCAAAGTGATCTCAAACAACCTAATGATGTACCCTAAGCTCTTAGTGAAGAAAGAACAAACCAACCCAAGATAAGTAGAAAGACAGAGATAATTATCAGAACTGAAGTTAATAGAGTGGAAACAAAAACAATGATACAAAGGGCCAAGGGCCAGACCTGTGCTTGCTTCTTCAGTCTCTATGAGCACATATGAGCCTGGTTAGCTGATTCATTTGGGGCGTGTTCTCCAGGTGTCCTCCATTTCCTGATTCCTACAATATTTCCTCCCCATCTTCTGCAGGGTTCCATGATCTCTGAGGGGAGGGACCTGATAAAGATCTCCAATATAGACTCTTTCTTCATGAGGCCTGGCTGTGGATCTCTGCACCTGCTCACATCTCCTGCTGGGGAGGCCTCTCTGATGAAGACTGGACAAGGCTCCGATCTATGGATAGAGCAGAATAGCATTAAAAATATAATGAATCATTTCTTTATTCTTTCTTTCTTTTTTTTTTAATGAATGTGTGTGCCAGTTGTGTTTTTTTGGTTTTACCCTAGGGCTCGAGGCTAAGTAGTTTCCAGGCATGGGCTCCCTCTGGTGGTGTGGGCCTCAAGTTAAAGCAGACGTTGGTTGGGCACTCTGTTAACTTGGTGTTTCTATGGGACTCCTCACAGTGAGAACAGGTGTGTCTCTGACTCCTTTGCCTGTTCTTGAGACTCTTCCTCCTATTACATTGCCTTGTCCAGCCTGAGATGAGAGTTTTTGCTTTGTCCTGTGATATCTTGTTTTGTCCTATTTGGTTGTTGTCTCTTGGAGGCCTGCTCTTTTCTGAAAGGAAACAGAGGGTGAGTGGGTCTCGGAGATGGGGCCTGGGTGAGAAGAGTAGAGGGAGGGGAAACTGTAGTCAAGATGTACTGTGTGCGAGAAGAATTTATTTTTTAAAAAAGAGTAAAGGACAAGATGGGCAAGGATAACAATCCTTTCGCCAAACTAACCAACAGAAAATAAATGAAGATGCCATCTTAAGTGTTGTAAAAGAAGGGAATTAGCCGAGCGGTGGTGGCGCACGCCTTTAATCTCAGCACTCGGGAGGCAGAGCCAGGTGGATCTCTGTGAGTTCGAGGCCAGCCTGGACTACCAAGTGAGTCCCAGGAAAGGCGCAAAGTTACACAAAGAAACCCTGTCTCAAAAAACCAAAAAAAAAAAAAAAAAAAAAAAAAGAAGGGAATTATCAGTGAAAGGAAGATGCCAAATCTCACTACTTTTGTTTCCTATAGTGTTTAAAAATGCAGAGCTATGAAGCAAGATAGGGAGAATATAAACAAAATAAGTAGTAAATAATATATATTTGAATGAGGGATCTGAATGCAGAGATCCACAGCCAGGCCCCCTGTGGAGCTCCAGGAGTCCAAATTGGAGAGAAAGAGGAGGGTTTGTATGAATGAGAATTGTTGAGACCAAGGTTGGAAAAAGTACAGGGACAAATAGCCAAACGAATGGAAACACATGAACTATGAACCAATAGCTGAGGAGCCCCCAACTGGATCAGGCCCTCTGGGTAAGTGTGACAGTTGATCAACTTGATCTGTTTGGGGGGCATCCAGGCAGTGGGACTGGGTCCTGTACTCAGTGCATGAATAGGCTTGTGCAGGGACACTTGGCTCAGCCTGGGAGGAGGGGACTGTACCTGCCTGGACTGAATCTACCAGGTTGAACTCAATCCTCAGAGGAGTCTTTGCCCTGGAGGAGATGGGAATGGGGGTTAGGCTGGGGGGAAAGGGGAGACGCGGGAGGGGGGAGAACAAGGGAATCCGTGGCTGATATGTAAAATTAAATTAAATTATAAAATAAAATAAAAAATAAAAAAATGAATTGTATTTGAAAATTATTCAAAAGCAACCAATCATAGGGGAAGTCGATATATGCTTTGATGTTCTGAAAATGAATTGGTTTAATATTATTAATGTTGATGCTGATTAATTAAATATATGTAATTGAAGTAAGACACACATTTCCCCGAAACATATCCAATAAGCTATCAAAGATTAAAGTAGAATCACACAAAAATACTCCAGACACTGTAATCTCTGTTCAAAGACAGACATTTAGACAATAGAACAGTGTGGAGGGTCTGTGAGGAGAATAGGGAGCAAGCAGGAATAATTAGAACATATTGTTTGAAAAACATAACTAAAAAATACACAAATATAAAAGAAAAATAGAACTGACTAAGCTGACACATATGTACCCAATGATTTTTAGGATGAGTGCCAATAAAATGGAGAAAAGACAACGTTTACAATATATAACGTTAGATCAATAATTACCAAACATGTCAAATTAAACATCTAGTCTTTCTTTTACTAATGAAATTAAGTGGAAAAATTAAAATATACTGCTTACAAATGAAAAGGAAAACCAAATGCCAGATGAAAAGTACTAGTGTATAATATATTTAAGTAACCTTTAACTCAGTATATATTTGAGGATAACAAATCAAATGGAAAATAGCTATGCAAAATGTAGAAAAGATAATGCATAGGGATGTGGAATGGAAACAAAAATATATTTTAAAACCATTTATCATTATGAAAACTTAAATTTGAAACACAATGAGATGCTGCAATATTTTTATTAAAATTACTTCAATTCCAAACCTATGTATGCTTAGTGTCATGGGGCAGTTAGAGCACAGGGCTTCAGACTGTATGATATGTATGATGCTAAGATTCCTTCTGAAATGAGTTCAATAAATTATTTGCTGTCAGGGTTGTGGTATTTGAGACAGGACCTCAATTTGTAATACAGGTAGGCCTAGAATTTACTGTATAACCCAGGTCTGCCTCAAATTTCCAACAATTCTCCTTCTTTGGCCTTCAAGTGCTAGGATTGAGGACCTGAATTACCTCATCCAGTCAGTCTAAGAATTTTGTGAAACATCAAACTCATACCTGTCATAAATCTATTCTTTTTAACGGCCATAATAAGCATGTAACATTGTTTTTTCATATATTTAATCATTATAATAAACATCTGCATATATTTCAAGTGTCCATTAAAGATTAGCAGAGCCAAAAATTATGATGGAATATATATTCAAATCAATATCCCAGGGGTAATAAAAATGAAGGAAACTAGTGATAGTACATGAAAACATAATGAACCCAAAGTTGTTATGTGTGAAAGAAGCCAGACCCCTCACTACAATAGTACATAAGGTATGATTCCTTTTACACACAATTCTAGAAAGTAACACAGAGTGATAGATAATAACCTCCAACAATAAAAGGATATAATGGTGAGGAACAAGTTCATTCTGGAACAAGAGCATCATGTGTCTGTTCATTATTTTAAATATTTTGATATTTGTTTTAATTTATGTGCATGAGTATATGTTTGTGCTTTCATATATGTATGAGTTCCATATCCCTGTATTTGCTGTATAGGCTAGAAGAGGATATCAGATCCTCTGGAACTAGAGTCACAGATGATTGTGATCCACCATGTGGGTGCTGAAACCAAACGTGTCCACAACATAAACCAGAAGTGCTCTTAACTGTGGAACCATCTCTTTAGCCATTTGTTTATTACTTTGATTTGTGGGTTTATAAATTTTTTTTCTTTTTGTGAGATTATAATATAATTATATAATCTCTCCCTTCACTTTCCTCCTTCCAAACTTTCCCTTATATTTCTCCTTGATCTTTTTCAAATTCTTGGCCAATTTTTTCATTAACTGTTGTTACATACATGTATGAAATATAGGCAAATTAAGGATGCTGAGAGTGGGAGAAATTGACTTGCTGTTATCAATATTGATTCTATCAAGCAACATTCTCATGAAATTTCATAATTTAAATGTGTACAGGCTATTGTAAATATTTTATCAATTTGATTTATCAATTAATATACAAACATTAAAATAAAATGTTTTTCCATATTTCAGCAAATATTCATTGCAGGTTCCTACTATTTATGCAGTCATTTTTCGTTTGTCCTTTATGATGTGTTCCAATCATCAATTGTCATATAAAATTGCTTTAAAACTTCTTTGGAATTTAAAATACTAATATTCATTTTCTGGTGAGTTTAAAGTCTGACAAAAAGCTGTGTGTGGTCAGCTTACTGCTGCCCCAGTCTTCCAAAGCCAGGAAATTGGAATCATTGAAATCATCATTTAAATGGCTGGTGATTGATCTACATGTTGGCTGGGGTGATGACCAGACAAGCACATTTGACCTTTGCGTATTGTTGCTTGGCTTTCTTCCAGCACATGAGTTCTGTAAGACAGGGACAGGCAGAAACTCTGTCTCTATATGACATCACCTTAGAAATCATGCAACAGTACTTTGACAGCATTTTACTTTTCAAAACAAGTCATTTAATCTCACCCACAGTCAAGAGAAGAAAAATTAGGCTTCTATACTTAATGGGAAGAGAAATTGTAGACATGTTTGAAACATGTAACAAAAGTGATAATTTATGCTTATATATTAATTTTTGCATTAATTTTCTATTACTTCATTAGTCTAAATACTTCAAGGGTAGATACTTTCATGTGAAGTAGAGTTTAATTAATTGAATAATTCATGTAGGGAATAATTTTTAATTGGAGTTTTTTTTTCATTTTCAAATAATGAAGCTACTCTGGATCTGCAGCTCCATGCAACCCAGACTTACATCTGCCTAAAATCATTGCTTTTGCTTTGTATCAAAATGAAGCTAAATCTGAGTCTATTGTAAAAGCCAGTCTCTAGTGATGACAGGTGATTGATTGTTAAGTGCTATACAGTATTTATTTGGAATGCCTTGATTAGAAATTTGATGATGCATGTGGAAAAATAAGTGCAAGAGCACAAAATCTATTTTTTATTACCACTGTATATCCTGTGCATTTCCTAATTAACATTTTCAAGAAAAAATGATAATATTTTCAATCTCTTTAGCATGAGAGATCCATTTGTTCAGTTCCTTGGAAAATTAAGGATGATTCTGGAGTGAAATAATACAGTCATATCTGAATGTATAATTGAAAATTAATTACTTCAAGACTAGCAGCATAATGAAAAGCCTTTATGACTAGTTCCAACGACATTATTGAAATTTAAACTTATTTTGTTTCTATGTCATACTTAATTCAGTCAATAGAAAGTCTTTCCTTGCCCTGTTTTACTCTATCTTTAAATGTTGAAAATATTTTTAATATTTAATATCCAATAATTAATTTTGTACTTTTTAAAAGGTATATGTATTTTATGTGCATTGGTGTTTTGCCTGCATGTAGGCCTCTGGTACCCTGAAACTGGAGTTACAGTTGTGAGCTGCCATATGGGTGCTGGGAATTGAACCTGGGTCCTCTGAAGAGCAGCCGGTGCTCTTAACTGCTGAGCCATCTCTCCAACTCCCCAATAATTAATTTTATAATTTAACTTTTGGATACTATTACTTTGAATAATGCTTAACACTTAGAAAGATTCTTTATCTAAAATTAGACTTTTGTTTTATTTTTTCCAGACAGAGTTTCTCTGTGTAGTTTTGGAGCCTGTCCTGGATCTCACTTTGTAGACCAGGCTGGCCTTGAACTCACAGAGATCTGCCTGCCTTAGGTGTGCACCACCACTGCCCAGCTAAAATTAGACTTTTTAACCTATTTATTTTTTGCTTTTTTGTGTATTTTATGAACCTGATTAATTTAAAACAATTGACACATTCAATCTATCCACTAAATCTATACCATAAAACACTTAAAGACTCTTCCATGAATTCACTCATTTTTCTCTATTTTAAAGTGTATGTTTAATTCTCATTGTTGTTTAATAAGCTCTAGTTCTACCTTTTCATTAATAATCTGTATTTCAGAAACAATAATGGAATAACACACTATATTCATTTTTGTTCCTAGTTCTTAACAACATAAATAATATACCACTAAAGTTGAAGTTTTTAAACTTTAAAGTTACACTTACACATTCCTGACATTAAATCAGAAGGGATTCTCAATCTGTACCCAAATAAAACTAAACAACACTGCCTACGAGAACAAAGCAAAGTAAGTTTGAATTAATGAAACCCTTGAACTTTTTCTCTGGTACCATGTAAGAAAATTTGATCCCAGGCAATGACAGCTGTTCTAGAAATAGACAAAAGCAAAATAAGTAGATAAATATGTGAATAATAAATAAATGAGAAATACTTCACTGCTGGAGGGAAGTGATTGATCATTGAACAATGGAAACCAAAATGCTAAGGAGACGAACTGGGGAGAAGAAAGGGCTAATACGCCACAGATGTGTCTTCTGTTGACCCAGAATAGGAAGCTCCAAGGATATGTTACATCATGTTGAGTGAAAACTTCAAGAAAGGCTGGCTTAACAACAATAAAACAAAATAAAATAAGGGTAATTAATAACTACATATTTGGTGATCTCTTTATTCCTAATACGGGTTTTATACCAGATTCTTAGACTTGTAATAATTAAGATCTGCACCCCATTTGCTTTCCTATCAATGGATTTAACTTAATCCTGTTTGTTACCAGTCTGGGAAGAATGTTGAGTCAGTATTTATTTCTCCTCTATCCCAAACATTTGAGAACAGAATTCCTTAATGTCTTCATCTTTTTCTTTCTGTAATAAAAAAAAAAAAATCCCTTGCCTGGTTTCAGTAGGTAACGGATTTGTATATCCTGTTCCAACTTGATTTGTCTTTGCTTCCTGGTCACCATGAGTCAGCCAGTCACTTCTCTCACTGTGGTACTACTGCTACTATGGTGTTACTTCTCACTTTGGGTCCTAAACAGAGGAGCCAGCTGCACATGGTTTGAAACCTCTGAAACTGTCAAACAAAAGATATTTCTTACCTGACGCTGTTGTCCTTAGGTAATCTGGTCACAGAGACTAACTCATACATACTCAAAAACTTTAAATGCTTTTCTCTTTTAACATCCATCTTTTGCTCAGGTATTGTTCTTATTCAATATGGAGCTTTCCTTTGTAGGTTTAAAAATAACTCAAGTAAAATATTACACATGCTCTTTTGTTTGATAATGTATTTCCTATTGCCTTTACCAATGTTTTAAATGTTAATTTACATACAGTGCTTTATCTCATATATTTGAGCCTCATCATGTGCATATATGTATATACTATATGTGTAATATTTTTC
This sequence comes from Peromyscus maniculatus bairdii, assembly GCF_049852395.1. Classification (NCBI taxonomy): domain Eukaryota; kingdom Metazoa; phylum Chordata; class Mammalia; order Rodentia; family Cricetidae; genus Peromyscus; species Peromyscus maniculatus. Next base: position 16,754,540 of record NC_134854.1, on the reverse strand, counting down.
TTAACTTCTTTTTTTTTCAATTTCTGGATTTAACATTTAATTTCTTCATGTCTTTCTAGAAGAATGATATTTCCATGAGAAAAGAGAAGTAAAGAAACAGAGCCAGTGTTCAGTAACTGTTACTGGATGCACATATGTATGAAGATATACACATACATTCCTAAATATAACCAACTTAGTCTGCATAATGTTATCTGTATATATTTTTCAGGGCTGACCATTCAGCACTGAACAATCAGCTGGTGTGCTGTCTCTGGGTAGGATCAGCTCCCCTGCTCACAGCTTTCTTCAGTTGTCTATAGTTCTTTGTGTAAGGTTGGGATCTTTTGGGCTTTCCCTTGCACAGTTTGGCACATCTGTTGTCCTTGTTCAGTTCATGTGTAGGTTGTCATGTCATTGAGACTTTATGGATGTAGCTTCTCATTTTATCTGGAGAGAAAATCTTATGGCAACCTCTTTGATCCTCTCCAGATCCTCTGACTCATAGAATTCTGCTACCTCCTCTGAATGTTGTCTGTGTCTTAGGTGTGGGGATATTTAGTAGATGTATCCACTGGGACTGGACTCCACAACTTACAAAAATTCAATATGCATTCATTCTTTTTATACAATGGTTATTCAACAGAGTTGAAACATATATTAAAATATCAACCTCATAATTATTTACTATTTCTCTTCTCCATCCCCTTGGTTCAGATGTTTTAATTGTTCTAAAAAAAAGTCCTGTGATTTCTTTGGGAGAGAATGACATCAAGCTGAAGGATAACTCTACTGGTGTGACCAGAGTATAAGAAACTGGTATAAGAAATTGCTTGCCAGTCTTATACTTACTTTCTTCTCAGTTTGAGTCCTTGATTACTCAATTTATGGCTGAGAATTATCCTCTGTTAAAATCAAAGCACACATGTATTAGAGGCTTAAAATACCCTTGAATATTTTTATTGATGCTGTTTCTTTTTGTGTTTCTTTCTTATGGACATATGCTTTCCTTTATTATGTTTTCATTCTTGCCTGTCTGAGGCACACTATGTACATCAAGTCATATTGATAGAACTTCAAAGGTTGCACAGGGATTCCTTATGTCTATTTATATAATTTATCTTGTATTATTCTGCAACCTTCCATAACAGCACCACCAACTGGGGAGTAAGCTGCAATATATGAGCATGTGCATACAACTTATATTTTAGCTGCCACCCCTAACTTATAGAATCACCTCTGTTTGCTATGTTTTTATATGCACTAGAACTTCCATATCCTCATTCCTATACACCAAAAAATGCACTCTGTGTGTTTAAGCACATTATTAGTGTATGTGTGCATGTGTGTGAAGAACTCTGTAAGACTAAAAATCTATAGATTGCACTGCAAAATTCGAGGGAAAATTCCACTTGTTTTCAAAATGTTTGTATTTGAGTCCAATATTGTTCAGAATTTTGTTTCATCAGCAAGCCTGAAAATGGCAATTGTGAAAAGAATGTAAATCTTTTAATTAGGTAAAATATATAAAATCCAAAAACAATTGTTACTGCTTTCACTGACAGATACAGTAACAGTCAGGAGGCTGCAGAGCACAGCTGAAGTATTTATTTGACATTTATTAAAAAGAGTTTAATGGCAGTGACATTTTAATCTAATTTATCAATTTAATAGTTTTCATGAGAACGGTTCATTTACTTAGACGCTTTATGTATCTTTTCTAATCTCACTAATCATTTTTGTTCATTTGCTATTGAAGCAGGTTGTCTTGAAATAGAGCATTGCAAACAGAAGAATACAGCTTCATAAAGCACTATCATTAAAAACTATCTAGATTAAGAGGTAGTAAGTAATTATCATTTTACAGGATTATTTTTCCATTTGTCTCAATGACAGTAAATCATTAAACCGGAGAAGCCATCGGAATGGATCTATAGATGCAAGCCAGAGGTCATCTTTGAAAACATCATCATACATTATTATGAAGTCCCAATTTATAATAGTTTTTCTACTTTAAAAAATCTTTAGTGGTAATCTTTTTTAATGAACATGATAAATTTGATAATCATCAAGAGAGTTTAGCTTTAAAAATTTTGCTAAATCAGTAGAACGCTTAAGGTAAAATAATAAGTAGACAAATGATGCTGATCTACACCTTAGGGAAGATATTTTGTATCTTGGATATTCCTGTAGCTGACCTTACAGTTTCAAGTATGTATATTTATAAGTAATCAATCGGTAAGTTACTACACTTTGAAGTTTGAACCCAAGTAGATTTTTGTTTTCTGCTGACAGTATTTTCACTGCCCGTGTATAGAGTGATTAAAGATATACATTTGTGTTTCCTGAGGACCCTAGCCCTACTGAGAATAGATGGTTGCTAAACATCCAATTAACTAATAGTAAAATTTCAGCATAGAAAAGTCTTTTGTATCATTATTAACCCCTGACAACTTTACGGAATGTTTCCTAGTAGAGTTGTCTATCAGATGAAGTTCTTCTCTATAATCATTGTGAATGGGTTGTTTGTAGAAGAAATTGTACATTGGAGTTAGTGAGGTGGTTCAGAAAAGGCCACCTAGCAGACTATGAAATTCAGATTTGCATTAATCTCTACAACAGAGTTAAATAAAGTAGGTAGATATTGAACCTATTCTTCCTGCCTCTTGTGGAAAATTGAGTCCTTGATTATAATGCGTTTCTGAATTGTTCTATCATCTTGTAGCTTAATAACAAGTTTGTTATAATTGTCTACTAAGAAAAACATATTAATTTCTAGTACTTTCCAGTTTCTATTCTGTAGATATTAGCCAAATGGTCAAGTTTTACCTACAAATAACATTAACACAGATTTAAAAACTAACACACATTCTCATTTTGATAATTCAATACCACTTGTAGTTTTCTTTTTTAAATCTGTGTTAGTCAAAATAAAAGTGGGGATTTAAGAATGATGAATGATAAGGTACTTGTACAGATCATGAACATACCATTTGAGTGGACTTACGTCGTAGTAAAAATTGATTTCTGGAAGAAGACAGTTTCTTTTCTCTTGAATGTCTAGTCACTGTGTTATTTCAGTATATATTCTCATTTCTAGGTTATGAGAGAGTCTCCGGGAGTGGTTGCATATGTATTTAATTTATATATGATATTAGTAAGCATGATGATTGAAAAATAATTCCAGTAGGGATCCCAATTTTTCTTTGTCATGATACAGTGATTTTTTTTCCTTCTGTAAGCCCCAAGTGAAAAAGCAAAAGAAACTCACAATAATCCTAAAAGTTATGTTTGAATATTAAGTTGAAGTGGCTTTTTCTGTGTATTTACATATTAACATTTATAACAAATTGAAACTCTTTTTTCGTAATTGAAAAATAAAACCATATCTATGTTTATTAAATAACTAAAATTATTGACTTATGGAATGTATGCATTTGCTCAGGGGCACTTTATCTAATGATGCACAACTCCTCAGAACTTGGATTCTCAATAAAGAACTGGATCTTTCTTTCCTATATCATTGTCATGTTTTCTCTTTTTGGGTAGCCATTGACAAACATCAAGCTTTACAAAGAGATGGTAACACTAAAGAAACATATGAGTGATATTTCAAAAAATTGAGATTTCTGATCCTTGTTAGTTCTTTACAGAAATACAGTATACTTGGCATACCATTTAGGAATCATGTACTTCTAGAACAAGTTCTATGTGACTGGCCAAAGTAATGAAAAATACCTCAAAGTACAGTGATAAAGGGTAAAGAGATCTTGTTAAATCATGATTGCTCATTGCTTTGATTTTCTCAAAATAAGGAAGATGATGATTATCATGAATTGATTATAATGAAGTTAATGATAAGGTAGATATTTTGTGATAACTGTGTATTAGTCATTATTTAAGTGCATCTTATTCTATTATCTTAATTAGTTTTGGTTGAATATTCTAAGGTGCTTATACTTGTATGCCATTTTTTTTAGGTATCAAAATGGGAAGATTAGCACCCATTTAGTTAATTTTACACTGCTAAGTGGTATAACTGAACAGAGAATGATTTTGCTTGAGGTCAGGACATAGGAATTCTTGCCAAAAGGAGACTGCCATAATCAGGTAAAAATTGGTTAGGAGTTTGTGTTCCTTGGATAATCAGATAGAACGAAATAGATTGATGGGTAAATAAAGAATTTCTGACATAGACACATACCATGAAGGACTGGAAGAGATAAATGTTACATATCCTATGAGTTCTGCAAGTAGGTGTGTGTGTGTGTGTGTGTGTGTGTGTGTGTGTGTGTGTTCAAGAATGTATGTGCTCATGTACACACAAATATACACTCAAAATTTTCACTGTTTAAAGTTCCAGTGCTTTACAGGACACTAAAAGTGAAAGGAAGGGGAAAAAAAGAGAAAACAATACAAAACCCAAATGGCAGCAGCTTAAATCATTTAGTAATTTTATAACCCCATTTATCACCTTTGCTGCTTGTTAGCAATACTAAATGCTTATACATCTACAGTTCTATGACAGACCTGGCAGTTAGCATATTGTTCAATTTAACTACAAAGTTTAGACTGAGGGATATTTTTAATTTTGTTATTATTGTTTTATATTTTTGTGTATATGGGTATTTTTCCTGCCTTTAAGTCTGTACACTATATACGTATAGCACCTGTGGAGGCCAGGAGAGGGAATTGGATGTACTAGAAGTGGAGATACAGATGTTTGAGATACACACACACACACACACACACACACACACACACACACACACACACACACACACACACACCTATGTACATATCTGTGCTAGGAATCAGACCCCGGCCTTCTGGATGAGCAATCAGTACACTTATCTTCTGAGCCATCTCTCTATCACCAGGAGTTTTTCTTTGAAAGCATCAATTTTGGGGCTAGAAAGACTGTTCAGTTATTAATGCTCTTTCTGTTATGTGGACTTAGTTCTAAAAGGTGGCACACATTTGTTACCACAGTACAGACAATTCAGAAGTAGGCAGACCTTGTTGGTTACCAGCCAGCCGCACCAACTCAGCAAGTTCCAGGCCAATAAGAGACTCAGTCTCAAGAGGCATGGTGGAAAGCTCCCGGAAATACCACTGGAGATTGATTTCTAATCTCTACATCTGTTCATGTGAACACATTTGTGTACCTACACACAGACATGCACACGCCTAGCACAGAAACAAGCACAGACCCATCTCCCCTTATGATCTGTATTTGCCTATCATAACTTCAGTGTAAACCTGGCACCCTTTGGAAGAAGGGATAACAAACGAGGCATTTTATCCTTTGGATATTCCAGGGATAATGTCTGTGAGATTTTTTTTTTAATGTGCTAATTGACATAGGAGGTCCGTAATCACTTTAGGCTGTCCCATGCCTAGGCCTGTGGGTCTGGAGTTTATAAGAAGGGAGGCTGAAAAGGCCAGAGGAAAAAAGCAAGTACATAGCATTGCTCTGGGGTCTCTGCTTCAAGCTCCTCCCTTGGCTTCGTTTGATGGTGGACTGCAACTCACCGGGTGAATTCTCCCCTTCCTCCTCAAGTTGGTTTCAGTCGGTGTTTGATTGGAGCATGAGAAAGCCAAGTCATGCACAGCCTCACACATATTGGGTGAAATTCCAAAGACATCTGTAATAAAAAGGCAAAATTTTAGAATTGCTTGCAAAGCCTTTCAAATACTGCAACAGTGAGTAAGTATTCATATTAAGAAGAAGAACACAAATTAAAAGGCAGGTAATTCCACAAATAGCAGATGCTACTTTTACCAAATCATGAAGGTCCCTGCTGAGAATTACTTTGAAGCCTCTCTTGTGGCTTTAGCTCAGAAAGAGATGAGCAGCCAGCATGCGTTGTGCTGTCAGCATTTTCCTCTTTTGTTCAGTGTCTGCTAATGGGAAACTCCTCACACAACACTCCCTTGTTTTTCACCTGATGGTGTGTATGTAGATGTATGTTAATTTATAGTGTCTGAGATAATTTTTTGAGTAACTCTCTGGGAGAAAATTATGACAGATGTCTTATCTCATTTGTTAGATGTCACTTCTCATCTATAGTTCATTAATGACTATTTACTGCTTTAATTTTTTATGTATGTGCATATGTATAAATGTATGTCAGTATATAAGAAGTATTTGCTTATATTTTATTTACATTATTTACACACATCTATTTCAACGTGGAGAATCCCTCTGCACTATTCTTGCACTTATCTCTCCATCCTTTTTCAGTCCTTTGCTTGCTCCCGGGAACTTCTGCACTGTTCAATGTTATTTCTCATTTTTGTGATGTTTGTAAAGTCGGCAAGCAAACTAGATTTCTGGACTATCTGGAATGTCTAGTTCTTAAAGAAATAGAGAGGCAGTGCTTAGAAAATGGGGATAGGAAGTTCAATATATTGCTGTACAAGGCCCTCATGGTAACATACGATTTAAATAGATTGAAGTCAATTGTATTTCTTGATGTGTCTTTCACACATTTCTATTGTGTATGATAATGCCACTTTTGAGTAGTGGAGGCAAAGAAGGTAACTGAAGAGGTAATGATGCTAATTTACCTCATCTGGGAACTGTGCAAAAGTGTCCTTTTCTATTTATCACGTTAAAAGGAGAAAGTGATGTGGGAGTTTGCTTTAGAAATACATGGTAAAAAGGAAAATTGATCTTTGCCTGTGTTTGTCCTCTTTTGTTGATGTGGGAACAATATTGAATGGCTTCTGGCAACTACTAATCAATTGCTATCTTCCTTCTAACAATCTCTCCTGTCATTGTTTGATATTCTTTTATCTCTTTCCCCAGAACATCCTATATTAGCGCTATTCATTCACTCAAACATTTATTGAGTGCTTACCTGTGGTCCAAACTATACTAGGTGTTCCAGGGAGTAAATATAAGTAGAGAAGAAAAAATGATTTCTGCCTTTAAAAATATATCAACTCCCCTCTATTCAACAAAATAACCTGGGAAAACACGTTAACATGCTCATGAGCAATGGGTCCACACATCTAGACAGAAACAATTTTAACATCTTATGTTATAGCCTGCTGTAAACGTATCTTCCATCCTTTCCCAACCTTTTGACACTTTCTATTTTTTTGTGATTGTAACAATAAAGTCTAACATTAAGATATTATAATACTTAATTATGATAATTCCATTTTATTAATTTATCTTAGCATAAAGTGTTACTCAAAGAAAGTATCCTGTTAGAAACTATTGTTTACTTCATTAATCTTGACACTTATTGCTATAAAAAGGGCAGAGTAGTTACTAGCTTCAACTCCTCTCACATCCAGAACACAAGATGATTTTCATTAACGTTCCCACCTAGCTAGGGAGTTAGTTTTTGTTACTTATGAGTTTATGGGGGAATCGGAGGAAACTCTGGCACTGAGCAGTGTAACAAAGAACTGAACCAGTAGGAAAGGAGCAGAACCAAAGTGTCTGTTTGTCAGATTTTAAGCTTAAGAGTTTATACAGTGAGAGCGTTAGGAACAGGAAGCAGTTACTTCAAGCATCTGGTCAACAGAATGGAGAAAGAAATGTGACAAGTTACCAGCCTTTTTAGAATGTTGTGCACTATGTTGCTTCTGATCATTCTGAAACTCACTATTACACCCTAGGAGGGATAAGTAAAGAAAATCATACTTCACTACTTTTCTGTGAATTTAAGAGGAAAATTGGTATGATTGGTTACAGTGTAGAATGACCTTGCATGAAGATTATTTGGAAACCAATATTGGAAAATTATGCTAGGGTTGTGACACAAAACCTGTAGCATTCTATGATTATATTTTATTTTTAATATGAAATTTCTTTATTTAAAAATATAATATAATTAAAATAAATCATACATGCAAACACTTTTATTTTATTATTTCAATAATTTCATAATATAATTATTTTACTTTATCATATAAATTAATATTTTAATAAATATAAAAGAGGTCTGGCCTTGCTTCCAGAGATTCTTATTTAATAGTCTGGGGTGTGACCCAAGCACATCTTTTGTCAAAGATCACAGGGGATTGTACGGTGTACCTGCTACCAATGGTCAAGGCCCTTACACCCAGTAGGAGAAACTCAAGCAAAGGATGTGGGTTGGGAAAGCAAACAATTATTCATAATTTCAAATGGCAAATAAGAGGCTTGAATATTGAAAAAATAAACACATTTATTAAAAAGCACATATTGCTTTATTTATTGGGGTTTTGTTTCTTTTTGAGAAAATTAAAGTTGAATGGGTATTGGGGAGAGAATCTAGAAGGACTTAAAAGAGGGAAAGAATATGATCAAGATATATTTAAATTGAAAAATTGAATAATAAAAATATAACAGAATATCTAACTTTTCTACCTCTTGTAATCAATGAGTTTCACTCCATTTAAACTTACTAATTCACTTATTTTAATATTTTACTAGTTAACTCTATATGTGCCTTTTTGTATTTAGTGGTTTTGTTTTCACCAAATCCTGTTTATATTCTCAGATAGTTTGATGTGTTCTTATATGAACATGTGCATGCAAATGAATTAATTTTCATAGGAATAAATTTAGACAATAATTATTTACAGTTTGATTGAGTCTAACGTGAAGTTCCAATTGTATTTTTTCTGAACTGAAGCAATAAGAGTATAAAATTTTCTATACATGCATATTATCATTTGTAATTTTTTTTTTTTTTTTTTTTTTTTTTTTTTTTTGGCTTTTCGAGACAGGGTTTCTCTGTGTAGTTTTGCGCCTTTCCTGGAACTCACTTGGTAGCCCAGGCTGGCCTCGAACTCACAGCGATCCGCCTGGCTCTGCCTCCCGAGTGCTGGGATTAAAGGCGTGCGCCACCACCGCCCGGCTATCATTTGTAATTTATAAAAGCCTTATAATATTTATTTTGCTTCTCTGAAGTTGTGCCCATTATATTCTTCCTATGATAAGGTCTTTCCTTCTAGGAATTATAAAGCCATGATTTATTCTTTCTAGGTTAATGACATATTTGACTTACTGGAAATCAGTCTACCTAAATTAAATACCCCAAAGCATTTTATTGTATCTGCTCATAATGTACATAGTAAGAATAGTGATGTGCTCTTTCTGAACAATTTTAATCATTATAATATATGAGATATATTGCTCAGAACATACAGTAGAATTGAAAATTCAAACAGCTAGAGGTTTTGATTTACTCACCAAGAATTACACAGCTAGATGGTCTCATTATAAGAATGAACTGTCTTCCACATACTTAACTCGCAGTCAGAGTTATAGATGAATATATATATCGTGTATGCTTATAGCTGACATTTAAACCAAGATATCCCACAGAGCTCCTAGTTACATTGTTTTAGAACTAAAGAACAAATTAGAAATGAAATTCCAAGTCAAACAGTGACCTTTATATCCAAGTGATATTTCTGATTAAATTAAATTTAAACCAAATTTTCTTCAGTTTCTCTTTTGCATGCTATTGTCTCAAATCCTCATTGCTTTTGTTTTCTGTGTGGCCTTTGAAATGCGATTTTTATTAAATTAATACTTTTATTGCCCAATCAGAATTCTCTCTTAACATTTGGGAAATTATCAATAAACTGAAAGGTCACAGCTCTATATCTTGGAGGTGTGTACCTACAGTTTCTGTAAGTGTTATTTAAATTCAGTTAAGACTTATGAACTTGGTTTCCTAACGACAAGCAACTCCTTGAATCTGATTCCAGCATTCACAGCTTCAGGCCACTACTGATAAGAATGTATGGAAAAATACATTGTACCGATCAAAAATTTACTTTTTCTTGTCATTATTCCCTAGCAATAAAATCTAACAATTATTCACATAATTATATTTTATCTTATAAGAATCCTAGTTATATTTTAAGTATATGAAGATGCACTTAAGTTAAAGCAATTTTGTTAAATTTTCAAGGAAATATGATCATTTATAGACCTTTGTATCCACAGGTACAATGAAATATTATCCCACAAATATTGAGGGATACGTCTATAAATGATTGAAGGAGTACATGAGAAAATACTTTTAACAGTTGTGCTGGGTAGTTTTATATCAACTTGACACATACTAGAGTCATGTGAGAGAAGGGACCCTAAATTGAGAAAATGCTTCCATAACATCAGGCAGTAGGCCATTTTCTTAATTGGTGGTTTATCAGAGAGGCCCCAGCCAATTATGGGTGGGAATACCTCTGGGCTAGTGGTCTTACTTCAAGTGAAGGGATTGGGACACCAACCCCTCCACATAACTTTTGGCTTGCCTATAGTCAGTCCTGCCTGTGGTATGTCCTGGGCTAAGGCTGGCCTAGAGATTGAGGCAGTGGTCAACCAATGACTGGTCTAGCCTAAAACCCATGCCAGGAGAGTAAGCCAACCCCTGACTGTTCCTGAAGCACCAAAACCCACAGACTGGATGAACTGGAGACCTAGGATAGAACCAAACAGGACTAAATGTGATGATGCTTAATGATATTCTGCTTATACTCAAAGATTGGTGCCTTACCCAATTGACATTGGAGAGGCTTCATCCAGCCGCTGATGGAAATACATGCAGATCCACAGCCAAACAGAGCTCAGGAAATCCTGAAAAAGGCAGGGGTAGGAGGTTGGGTGGGTGGGGGTTGGGGGTGTATTTTAGGAACCAGAGGAGTCAAGGACACCACAAGAAAACCCACAGAATCAACTTACCTGTGGAAAAGGGACTCACAGAGACGGAACCCACAACCAGGAAGCCTGCACAGGACTGATGTAGGCCCTCTGCATATCTGCTACAGTTGTGTAGCTTGGTCTTCTTGTGGGTCCTATCAGTGGGAGCAATGGCTGTTTCTGACTCTTGCTGGCTCTGGGGACCCTACTCCTCACACTGGTTCACCTCACTTAGCCTTAATATATAGGAAGGTACTTAGTCTTACTGAACCTTGATATGCCATGTTTGATGGATATCCATGGAAGGTCTGCCCTTTCCTGAACAGAAACAGAGGAGAAATGGATTGGGCGGATGGGGGCAGAGGGAAGGTGGTGGGGGGAAGGACTAAGAGAGGAGGGAGGGGAAACAAGGTTGGGATATAAAATAAATAAATTAATTGAAAAAAGAAGCAGACTGAGCAATGCACGAGGAATAAGCCATAAGCAGTACCCCCTCTTTTGCCTCTGTATTAATCCTGCCTCCACATTACTGCCCTGTTTATGTTCCGGCCCTGACTTCCTGTGAGATGAATGGTGATTCGGAGGCTTAAGCAAAATAAAGCCTTTCTTCCCCAATTTACTTATTCCTCATGGTGTTTCTTCACAACAATCGCAAGCTCTGACTAAGAAGACAAGAATCTATGGCATCCACGCGCCTATGTTTTTATATGCATGCAACAGCCTCTCCTGCTTTTTTGTTCTTAACTCTTCCTTCAAAGAACATTCAGAAAAAAAGGACAGAGGGGAACAAGGCCCAATGTTATGAGGGTTTTTTTTTTTTTTTGGGGGGGGGGGAATTGTATCTGCCCTGAGTTCAGGCCTGCAACAGACAACTCTGTCCAGAGTACAGTTCCACAACAAACATCAAACTGTGGTTTACACTGTCATAGAAAAGGCTGCCAGGTATTTAAGGGACTTGGTTATGTATGGAACTTATTCTACTTTCTTGAAGTATCAAGATAGGTTTTGTAAGTGACTTTCTCTAGTTCTTTCTACCCTAATTTGCATGATTATATTTTTCTGGGCAGTGATAGACAATCTTTTCCATTTGCAAAAACTACTTAGGCTGGCTATTTGAGATAAAGCAAATTAAAGAGAAACTATCACAGAATTCAAGTTCATAGAATCATTTATTCCTTGATTTTCAGTCATTAAGTAGTCATGCAAAACCTGTCTTTGTCAAAATTAATAAGTTTGAATGGGGTTTCAGGGAAGCTGGTAAAACTTGGATAATTGCAGAAATACATTTAACCCATCCCTTAGGTCTAAATGTCGGCTATTATTAGGGTGAATTCAGATTTACCTTTAGATCCATCATTTTCAAATGCAAAATAATTGTAGGATTGCAAACTTTTGACCTTTATAAATGTCAAAAGATAGGGAAATGTCTTCTATAAGGCCAGTCCTCTGCAAACCCTGTAGTGATTTGTTTCTTTACCTCTGCTCAGGACAGTTTTGATAGCTAACTAGATCCCTTCAATACAAGTAAAGGAGGAGAGTCTGTTTCCTTGCTGGATTGAATTGACGGTGCTTTGTGGGTTAGATTAGTTTTATGTAGGAGAACTCTCTTTTTTTATAGTTTGGGTTTGCTCTGTCCTCATTGAACAACCTAAATACGAATGGCCACTTTCAGTCTGGGTTTTACACAGAGACAGGAGAGAAAAGAGGGGTAAATCACACTGATTGACAGATAGAAATTTATTTCAAAGAATTGGCTTATGTGGTTATTGTAAAGGTGAAAAACTCAAATTCTGTGGAACCCGTGGGCTAGAAAGTATGGAAGAACTGGCAGTATACATTATTTCTTATTTCTTATTTTTCTATTGTGTAGATGGGTTTGAGGACTGAATATGGTCCGCTGTCTAATTTGTGGATACCCCCTTGTGAAAGGACATAAGTAACAGTCAAGAGGGCTCAGCACTTAGGGCTTCATCATTTTCCAAAGATCTTCTTTCTTGATATCATCATCTTGAGGTTAGAATTTTTAGAGGACCCAAAACTTCGAGCCATAGAAGCTGTCCTGTAATATCTTCTCTGTCCAGTGTCACGACATCTTTCTACTTCACTTTTTTATCCTAAGGTTCTCTATACTCTGTAGTGCTTTAGGTGCATTTACCTTTAACCCATAACCTGCATGGTATTTTCTGAAAAATAAAAGATGCCTGGATGTTTTTTTGCTACAGAAGCTTCTCCTAAGCAAAACACCAGTTGAGTATTCACTGATTTATTTTTTATTTTTAAGTAAATACTTGTGTTCACAATCTCATTTCACATTGTATTCACTTCAGGAAAAATGTGCCTTCTTCATGGAGTTAGAGAAACTGGCTTACTGCAGAAAGTAGCAGTTGTTTGGGTTGCAGAATAATTGTTTTACTGTGTAAATATGTGTTGCATTTTTCTTGCCAAATAATTGTTTAACTACGTAAAGATATGTCACTGTTTTACCTTGCCTTCCTGTGGTTAGCTTAAATTAAAAAAAGAGTTATCTAAAAACAAGCCTAACCTAAGGCCCAGCTTTCATAATTAATAATAAGTCTCCGTGTCATGACTTGGTGGCTTGTGGACCAATAAAAATCCCACTACACCAAAATTTATGTGAAGTTTCAATCTAAATGCTTGGCAAATAAAGGTTACATAAAAGTAAGCAGTATTTGTTGTGGCATTTAACAACTTTACTGTGATAAACTTTTTTAAATGTACAAACCTAAAATGAATACATATCCTAGTAAAAACAAAAGAGATTGAAATAGCATTTGATATTATTTACTAATTTTTATTATTTATTACTTTTCTTTTTACTTTTATGTTTGTTTCTCTGTATTTATGCCACCTGTGCATAGGCACACAAGGAGGCCAGAAGTGGGTGGTGAATCTCTTGGAACTGAAGTTATGGATAAATTACTGTCTCCTGACATTGGTACAGGGATGAACTCAGGTCCTCTGGGCAGGCTGTGGGTGCTCTTAACCACTGAGTCATCCTCAACAAAGAATATCTAGTATAGATGTTCTGTGAGTTGTTTCATACTTCTTTCTTTTCCATTTCATCATGCCTTTCCTAGTCAAAGAGACTATACTATATTTAAAATTAGGCTAGGAATCAGGTGTGGTCATGTATTTGTGGAAGAACAGTACTCAGATGGCTGAAGAATCTCATGTTCAAGTTCATTCAGTTTAAGACATGGCCACAAACAAACACATGAACAATAAAAATATAAAACAAAGAAATAACAATAACAAAAGGCTGAGCTGGTGGTACACCTCAGCCATAGAGAGTGAGCATAGCAATCATTAAGCTTTGGATTTAATCTTAAGTACCATGTAATACATGTATGTACAGATGCACACATAGTAATAAACAAAAGTTTACATTTGTTTACTTCCATTTTAAAATTTTTAGTGCAGTTATTTATATTTTCAAAGATAACCGTTTTTTCTTTCTTTTTTTCTTTTTTTTTTGGCTCTGGAAGAATGAAATTTTTTAAATTTATTTATTAAATTTAAATTTACATATCAGCCACAGATTCCCTTGTTTTCCCCCATCCCCCCATCTTCCCTCCAGCCCACCCCTCATTCCTATCTCCTCCAGGGCAAAGACTCCCCTGAGGATTGAGTTCAGCCTGGTAGAGTCAGTCCAGGCAGGTCCAGTCCCCTCCTCCCAGGCTGAGCCAAGTGTCCCGGGTATAAGCCCCAGGTTCCAAACAGCCAGTTCATGCACTGAGGACAGGACCCGGTCCCTTTGTTTGGATGCCTCCCAAGCAGATCAAGCTAATCAACTGTCTTATTTATCCGGAGGGCCTGATAGAGTTGGGGGCTCCTCAGCTATTGGTTCATAGTTCAGGTGTTTCCTTTTGTTTGGATATTTGACCCTGTGATTTTTCCAACCTTGGTCTCAACAATTCTCGCTCATACAAACCCTCCTCTTACTCGCCAATTGGACTCCTGGAACTCCACCTGGGGCCTGGCCATGGATCTCTGCATCCGGTTCCCTCAGTCATTGGATGGGGTTTCTAACACAACAATTAGGATGTTCGGCCATCCTATCGTCAGAGTAGGTCAGTTCCGGTTGTCTCTCAACCATTGCCAGTAGTCTATTGTGGGGGTGTCTTTGTGGATTTCTGTGGGCCTCTCTAGCATTTTGCTTCTTCCAATTCTCATGTGGTCTTCATTTATCATGGTCTTTTATTCCTTGTTCTCCCTCTCTGTTCTTGATCCAGCTGGGATCTCCCACTCCCCTAAGCTCTCTTTCCCTCAACCTTTGCCCTTCATTACCCCCACTCACATCCATGTTGTTCATGTAGATCTCATCCATTTCTCTGTCATTGGATGATCCCTGTGTCTTTCTTGGGGTTCTCTTTTCTAGGTAGCCTCCATGGAGTTGTGAGTAGCAGTCTAGTCATCCTTGTTTTACTTCTAGTATCCACCTATGAATGATTGCATACCATATTTGTCTTTCTGAGTCTGGGTTTCCTCACTCAGAATGATTTTTTTCTAGATCCATCCATTTGCCTGCAAACCTCATGATGTCATTGTTTTTCTCTGCTGAGTAGTACTCCATTGTGTATATGTACCACATTTTATTTACCCATTCTTTAGTTGAAGGGCATCTAGGTTGTTTCCAGGTTCTGGCTATTACAAACAATGCTAATATGAACATAGCTGAGCAAGTGCCCTTGTGGTAGATTGAGCATTCCTTGGGTATATGCCCAAGAATGGTATAGCGGGATCTTGGAAATGAGTCTCCCCCATGATCCAGATAACCCTTTTTTCTAACATACAATCGATAAAAATACAAGATAAACATCCATATTGCTTATTTTCTTTTTCAAATTAAATTACAAATGTCATAATTTTCAACTATTAAAAAAATAGTCAGTGTTTTCTTCTTAATAGAGAAGTAGACTAACATAGCCATTTTGTAGCATTTATATTGAAAAATTACCTATACTTTCCCAAATTATGAATTATGAATTATTTTTTTGAAATATTATTTTTGAAATTTTACTTAATAAAAAAGCATTCGATTTTGAATATAGCTAGTATTTTCTATATGGGTAGCTTTGGCATTTCCTTCAGGGATTCTATGTTATCAGGCTCATATTGAAGAATATAAAACATAATTTCAATGTGTAGATCTCTAAGAAGAAATGTTAGTGAAGGGTCCAATTATTTCCAACCATCTGCAGAATTTGCTTGATAGTTTAACCAAGAGTTTATCTAGAATTTTAGAGTAATCTGCAGTGACTGAAGAAGCCAGGATGTCGCCTCTCTTTGTTCAGAATCCCACAACATCATCACCATTCACACTGTAAATCTCTCAAATTTAGTCATTTCAGTTAATATCTTGCTTCTTTTGATTAATGTTTTCCATTCTCCTAGTCCCTCAGTCATAGAAACTAACATTTTATACCAGGTACCTGTGAGTTCAAGTATTTCTGGACTGGTCATATGTTAAGACCATGGATTATTTTTCTTACTGCCCCAGGCTTATTTCACTTAACAGTGTTTCCTCTACTTGCACCCATGTTGTCACAAATAGCATGGTTTTCTTCTGGAAACTACGCAATTTACAAGTTTTAGGTCAAGGTGTTTCCAAAAAGGACAATGAAGATGCATGCTGCTTGATGGCAATATGAGCAATAACTATCATAGAAAGACCAAAGTCTCCCTTTTGTGGCAGCTTTTAATTTCTGCATCACTCTTCCAAAAGAGTAGCAGTGAACCTTTTGATGTCTTAGTGTTCTTCGACAGTTGCACAGCATTAACATATAACCTCTTGTTGAAAAAAATATGTTCAAAAGTGATAACTGAATAATAAACAGACTGTAAGAAATCAAAGGTAGAATTTATAATAGCAACTAAAAGATTTCATCACAGAAGGCAGTAGTAGTGAAAACTGAAAATTCTGAATCACTTCTTGGATATCTGGATTTCATCAGACTAAAGACTCTCAACTCATCTCCTCTTTCATTCATCAGTTTATGGACATCTAATCTGTTCACATTTCCTGGATATTTTGAAACTGTGAATAGAAGAACAGTGAACATGGATTCCTAAATTTCTCTGTAGTAGATTATATACTCCTCGGGAAACATTCCCATATTTGATATATGCTAGCATATATCAAAGCTGGCATATGATATAGCACAGGAGCTATGAATGGGGAATGGAAACTATCAGTACAGAAAGGTTCTGGATTCCATGAAAAGGAAGGAGAATGTGTGATGGTGGACTCGATATCCCTGCTTCCTAACTCTGACTGGGATGTCACCGGCTGCCTCAGGTTCTTCCTGCTCTGCCTTCCTTGCCATGACTGACCATGCACTCAAACTTTGAGCAAAAATAAACTCTTCATTCCATAAGTTGTTTTCATGAGGGCATTTTTATCAAAGCAGCAGGAAAACTAATTCCCTGTCTAAGTGAATTATCGGTTTGATATCAGTCCAGATTATCTGCTGTGTTTTCAAAAGTACTGACCTATTCCCAGACTAATTCACCAAGTCAAATTGCATTAGTTAAATAAATAACACTAAAGCAGAATAAAGTAGTGTGCTCTTGTGTGTGTGTGTGTGTGTGTGTGTGTGTGTGTGTGTGTGTGTAGTGTGTGTGTCCCTTCTATGAATGCTTGCTTTGGTGCATGAGAAGGACAGAAGAACATAGCATGTTATTTATCAATAGATACATTCTAGCAGAGAGAGAAAAACAATAAAATTAGACTCTTAATCACTGGTTTGCAACCTGTGGGTCATGACCCCTTCAGGGGTCAAACAACACTCTCACAGCGATTGCATATCAGATATTTACATTATGATTCATAACTGTAGCAAATTACAGTTATGAGGTAGCTACAGAAATAATTTTGTGGTTGGGGGTCACCACAGCAAGGAACTGTATTAAAGGATCACTGTAGTAGGAGGGCTGATAATCGCTGCTCTAAATGATCATGACATAAAAAGAAGGAAAAGATAATCTTAGATTTACAGAAAACAAAATACTTTAGAGAACTCCTCCCTAAATGACTGTTTACTAAACCCCACACTTCAAGGTTGAGAGATCTATGCAGAGGAGAAGGCAGAAAGGGTGTAAGAGCCAGAGGTAACTGATAACACCAAGGAAGCAGCATCATAAGATACAAGAGGACTGAGACACCTGTGAACTCAGAGACAGTGACAACACTCACAAGACCTGCAGAAGGTCTAAACCAGAAAAATCACAATGCTGTAAAGGTGAAGTGGACACAAAACCCCACTCCGAACAAAGAAGAAGCTGTGTGCAACTGATAACTGCTGAGAAAGGGGACACCAGCTTCTCCAAAGGAATGTTACTGTGTACATCAACCAAGTTCCAGTGTAGAACACACGCTCCGAGAACAGATAAAGAACCCCATGTGTTTCTGTTTGTTTCTTTGTTTGTTTTGTATATTTGTTTCATTAGGTTTTTTGCTTATTTGTTTTGATTTTATAAAAACATGAAGTTGAGTGGGTAGGGTAGTGGAGAAACTCTGGGAGAAGTTGAAGGAGTAGAAAACAATATGATCAAAATATTTTGTGTGAAGAAAATCAAATGAATATTTTTAATTTACAAAGTTTACAATAAAATGGGTTTTTCTTCCCAATACTCATTGCTGGATGAGGAAGATAGCTCAGTGGGTAAGAGTATGTCCTGCATATGCAGTAGAATCTCAATTTTAATCCATAGCACCTCTGTAAAAAGTCAGGTATTGTTACTGTGTTTGTAATCTCACCATCAGAGGTCAGAGGCATGTACATGTTAGGTAAATGCTACCAGACCAGCCTTGCCAAAACAACCTGCTTCTGGTTCAGTATAGTACCCTGTCTCAAGGCAGTAAGTTGAGGAATGGTTGAGGAACATTTTCAGCATCCTCCTCTCATTACCAAATGGGAAAAGACATCCCACACTTACATCTATGTACCAAACACACATAATCTCACTATAAAACAATATATGTAAATCTTATAAAACAAACCCATTATGATGAAATAAGTATTATAAAGATGAATTGTACTTTTTACTAATTTTACAGATAAAGGCAAATATCTTAAGCCTTTTTACTCACTGTTTTATAATCCTATATTATCTATTGGATTTATATGACCAATACAAATAGTGACCAACACCTATTTTAGTATTCCATGAATAAACTTGTAATAAAAACTGGCCTCAACATCACCACATCCCTTATCTAAATTTGCCCTGCTAACGAGGCAGTATTACTTTCCGTGATGGAATTTGAGCAATGTCAAATTTGGCACTAGTATTTATATGTTTATTTTCACCTTTCTCTCTATTCTGAAATGCCCATTATTTTACATTGCTCAGCAACAAAAAATGTATCTAAGGGAAATCTTACAATTATTTCAAAGCTCATTCTTTGCAAGTCTGGAACAAAATTAGAGATTACCAGATTAAGAAAATCTATAGTTGCTGTCAGCCCCATGAGATTTGCCTACTTCCCAATTCAATACTTTTCCTTGAGTTTCCATTAGTTTTTATGTCATCCTAGTCTTTCCAATAGCCTTCTGTTTTATCATGACAGAAATGAAAAATTGAGTCTTTCTTACCTTGAGGGATATTTCTCCAAGTAATATAAATACATTCAAAATGCCGTAATGGCTTCCTAGAAGACACTCTAATTTGATACGTGTTTACATGTTGTAGGAAGTTCAAATATAGTTAGCACTATTAGGGTGATGGTGCTGCTTCTATAGTGAGCTACTCTGTGCTTTCTCCATGTGTGGTATAGCTATTTTGGGTGCTGTCTAATGTATATTCATTTTCTATTATCTGTCATAAATTGCTTTTATAATTTATTTCTTCTTCCATCATTTTTTTTTCACTCAGAAAAAAAATCATATGGAAAAAATTAAGAGTATTCTTTGCAAGCTCAGTGACTGAACTGTATACAATTTAGGGCTCCAAGCAATGATCTGGATCCGTAGAAATCCTATAGACAATGATATATAAGCGCTTGGTCAGAAGAAGGTGGGATGCTTCTGTGATGCTTGGAATTAACAAGGAAAAGTGAAATGTGTTGTGCTTGAAACAAAGAAAAACATTTTGCTTCATAATTTCATTGATGGCTTGAAGAATAAGTCCATACAGCGTAATCTACAAGCTAATATCTGTGTGTGGTAGTTTGCTTCGCAGTCAGACTCTTCTTTGAGGAAACAACCTGTTACCTGTCAACCTCGGTAATAAAGGAAAAAACAGAGAGAGGGAGGAAAGTAACTGGTGTAGAATTGTAGAACTTAAGAGTCAAAGGTGTAGTAAATATTGCAATTATAGTATAATCTCAAAAACATTTCTTTAAAAGTACAAAGCCAGTTAAAATAGGCAATATTTATTCAAGCCACAACTGGAAATCATAATTTTCATACTCCCTTGGTACTTCAACAGTCAAAATATGAAGAGTTGGTTAAGACTAATGAATATAAAATGGTCAAAATGTATTTTGTGTTTCTTTCTGAAAATATTATTCTATAGAGAATCTGGAAAAGAGATAAAAGCAATAGGAAGATATTACAAAAAACTAGACAGAAAAAAGAAAAATTAAAAAGGAAAGTTGTCAATGTAAACTGGCATTCTTTATAACAACTTCTACTTAGGAATGAGGTATCTCTCTCTTTTTTTTTATTCCAACTGGTTATAGCTGTTTTTAGTCTATATACTTTGCTCTAACATTTGATTTTCTCATTTATCCAACAAAGTTTCTCTTTTAATTTTTCTTTTGGCCTCAAAATGTTCAACTCCATTATCAAAATATTCATTCTAAAATCCATATCAGACTGATGGTGTTGGGCTCTAAAACCTACTGCAACTTTACATCGCAGATAAAATAAGGACTCTTCCTTCAGGTGGTTCTTTCATGTTAATACCTCTTCTCAGGACCAGTATTCAACAACCTTCTCCCCACTGGTTACTGAAGTTGACACAGCAGTTTATAACCACTGGGGATGTTTTGGGAGTAGAAATTTTGAGATCCTACTCTGTTTGTGAGCCAGAACAGCCCATAAGCTGAATCCAATCACTATGGTAGAATGTACAGGAGTGAGACCAGAGCCTGGGAGCTGCACTGGTTTCTTTGTTGCTGATTTGGTATACTGAGGGCCTTGCTGCTTCTGAATGTCAGCTGCCACATCTGTTCTGGCTTTTTTTTTTTTTTCAGCTGTCAATGGAACAGCCACTAGCATCAGTTCTTACAGCCTTCCTATGGACAAACGTAAAGACAACAGAAAGCAATATACTGTGAATAACTAAAACTATTAGATAGCTGAGAGCCTTGACTGCTAGGGGAGGTTTGCAGAAGGCTGCCAGATTCATTGCCGCAGCTGCTGGAGAGCAGCCCATAGCTATAGTACTAAGTGCCAAGGGTCTTGACACCCTACTCTTAGAGCTGTTGGCAAGATACTTTTGGCAGATATCCTGGGTGCTCTCTCCTTAGCACTGGGTTCCATGCTCCCTTAAAAGCCCACTGCTATAATATTAAGATCAAAATGTTCTCAGCATCATGAACTCACAGCTACTAACATGAAGGGAGTTAATCCTCACCTATTCACAATTTTATCTAAACACAGCAACAGAATTCTCAGCAAGTTGGTGGCAATGATCAGCAATTGTAACATTTCCTAAACTGCTTATTTTTTTTATAACTTCACATATGCATTTTAATTTCCTTTACAGGTTTGTTAAATGTTTCTGTATTGTATGCTAATTTACATTAAATTTATTTGAAAAAATATATCAGTTGGCATTAAAATGATTAGTTCTAGGTCTAATAAAACATGATTACAAAAATAAATAAAATAGGAATGGTGGAAATGGAGGTTGGGTAGAAAAGAAAATTGCAGAGGGTTTGATGGGAAAAATCAAGAATACTTGTTTTAAAGAAACACATGTCTTGACCACAGTGGTGGATATGCAAATATATGCATGTGATCACACTGCATAGTACTAAAACTAAATATGCACATGCACTAACACACAAACAAGTCACACTGGGAAAATATCAATTTTCTATATGGATTAAGTCATGTCAGTAGGACATGGCATGGTGTTTGTGTCAGTACCATATTATGATATTCTAACAAAAGAAGTTACCACTGAGGGAAGTGAGTAGCAGTCTGTATTACTAGCACTTAAATAAAAGGCTATTTCAGATGCGATGCTTATATTTGTGTAAAGTATCAACACAAACAAGGATTGAGCTGTTAATCTACAGACATTCTAGAAGCCCCCTTAAAAAGTATTTTTAGGCAGTCAACACACGAGTGTCCATAATCTTCCAACACATGCATGCATATATTCATAAGCAGTTTTTTTTCAGGGAAGATAGAAATTTCCATTAGGATGAAAGTGTAATTGGTAATGAACAGTTTTCTTTTCTGTCCTTCCTAGACGAAGAACTGATGACTAGTGAATCAATATCTTGCACCATAGGGCTGCAGTTGAATAATGATACACTAAGTAACTGGTGCTCTAAATTGTTCAACTTAAATATCAAAAAGATATTTTCTTGACTATTTGAAATCTGATGGCACAATAATCACTGATCCCTGGGTTTTTAGAGGTCTTTGGATATGTGGAGCATGAAATACTAGGCAGCTCTGCAAAGCAAAGAACGTCTGTGTGTTTTCCACATTTGGCTGCCTGTGAGAACTTTCTGGTGGGAACCCCCACAAATGCTGCCAGGAAAGAAAACAGCATAGATGTTTTCTAATTAAAAGAGCCACTTGTTTTAGGAAGCACATCAATGAAGCCTTTGGTTTTAAATTCTATTTGAACAACTACCTTGTAATTTGGAATGCTCATCAGGAACTATGTGCCATTAAGCAGCACAATGTAACTTTGTTAAGGATCCACTTTAGAAATTACATTCTATTTTCTACTTGCCTTTTCTGGAAGAACCTGGTATTTAGGGGATGCTCCCTTCCTCATTGGATTCTGCTTTGTATTTATCATTAAATGTGAGAACAAGTTTCTTTACCGTGTGTGTGTGTGTGTGTGTGTGTGTGTGTGTGTGTGTGTGTGTGTGTGTGTGTTTATAGGAATATTTAGAAATGTGTAAAAAATTCCAAGGTGTTTTAACTAAAATTTAAATATATATTGATAATGTAATCTACCTTTTAGGGAATCATTCTATTTAATTTCATGAATGAGGAATTTAGAGAATTGCTGTGTTAATTACCTTTAATTTAGTTATGTGAAACATGGTAAGTGTGATGAAGAGCCCACTTTGACTTGTATATTCATGTGAACTAATAAATAAACCCATGTTCACACTTGTATTCATGTTCCTGAGATTAGGTTCTCCATGTGTTGATATTTTTTCTTTTCTTGATCAAAGTTCAGAAATAGAAGTATGCTCTTTCTTTCTAAGAAAGTGTTAACTTTTACACATTTCTGGCACATATAATGGGTTCTTTCTCTAAATATTTATTTACCCAATTCTCTATTTCAGTGTTATAGTGTGTCACCAGAATGTGGTATTTATATTTAGTATCATGAGGCATGAATATACATTTTAAACAATTTCTGAAAAAAATAGGACTAGAGAAATATGTGGTTCAAAGCATAATACTATCATCAAAATAGCCCCAGTCTTCAAAACATGTCAGATGGCCTGCATTAGAGAAAAGACAGGATGATTCTGAGATTAGAACCATTGCCCTATGTTTTCATTCGGTGCCTTATCAACACCTTTCCCTGAGATCCTACGGGAATTAGGCCCTTTTCTCTGAGAGAGGCTGTTAAAGTACCACAGGAACATTGGTCCTGTAAATGCTGAAATTATTTATGAGACTTGTAACTGTTGCAATTGTATTTCATGATGATTTTGATAATATCTCTTGTTGGAATTCAGCTACTATGCTGTTTTGCCTAGACATTTCCATTGTCAGAGTACTTACTCTTCCTTTCAGCTCTAGGTGATATGTCTGTAGGTATTATATGATTACTTAATACTATTCTTGTCAACATTTAGCATCTACTTGACTATTGGGTCAGGCTGTGCAAATATGGCCAAACATCTTTCCCTTAGCCACCAGAAATTTCACTGAAGACAGAGATTGTGACTTCCTAACAATGTACCCATGCCACCCAAACACTGTACATTAAATTTATATCTTGTTAAATGGTGAATTAAGGTTTCAGGTCGATGAAGTTGTGGTGGGAAAGCACAAGGCTATTAAAGAAAATAATTTGGAAAGTGTATTGTGTAATTCTTTGGAGGAAAGTACAATGGTTGTAAATATGAAGTAATTGTGATGTATTTACTTTTCATTGACTGTAGAAACTAAAGACTGATTTTAAAATGGAAGGGGAGAAGAAAAGTTAAGATGGTTGACTTTCAATACCTAAGGACTGTCTTATAGGAAGTACTAATGGGATTTGAAGAAGTGGGTGTGTTCTGCCATGGAGATGAAGACAAAAAGTAACCAAATCAACATGTTTCAAAGTTAATTATAAAGGATTTCTGATTATATGCTTCAGGAAACTAAAGAATTCTCTAGATAGTGCTTATTATTACTATTATTTATTTCTATTTCATTGATTTTATCTTTAAACTGTCTGAATTATTGGCAACAATCATTTGGGTCATAGAGAGCACACATTGGAGTTTTCTCTTAACCAATTTTGTAATTTCTTTTTCCCTTTGCTATACTATCCTTTCTTATTTGAACTCAATGAATACAAGTCATAGCCTCTTTTGTTTCCTCTTTTTTTAAAAAGCATCCTTGCATCATTTTTCTTTGTGATATGCTATTTTTTGCTTGTGGCTTAGAAGGCTGGAAAAGAGTATAATTTGGGTTTTTCTAATTGTTTCCTGCACAATTTTAACACAACACCCATGTATCTGTTTAAAATTTATTGACCATCTACCACAAATGCAGCATGACTTGGTGATTAGATTTTCAAATCTGAGTGACAATCTTAGCCAGAATTTTGTTGCTGAGACAAAGTACTTGAAAAATACCAGCAAAAAGGAAGAAGGATTATTTCTGCCCATACTTTCTGAGGTTTTAGTTCATGGCCACTTGTGAAGTGTTTTGTCTATCTTGGCATGGGAAAGCTGATTATCTCAAGGCGACATTAAAGGAGAAAAGGGTGGGGCTGGAGAAGAGGAGACAGAGTCAACAAACCAATATATTCTTTTTAGACAAGTCTTAGAAGTCTGCTTTCCCAACTACACCTCAGATCTTAAATATTTTACTACTTTTCTGTAGTATTACCAACTGGGGACCAAACATTCAACCCATGAACTTCTATTTACATGGTTTTAAATGTTTACTGTGTGTTTTGTGTGTTTATGTGTGTAAATCTGCACCCCCACTTGTGTACACTTGTACACGTCCTTGCACTCATCTATACACTATCCATGTGCAGAAGCCATCGGAGGACTTCAGATGTCTGTTCTTTCACTCCTAGCTTTATTCTCTTGAGACAGTATCTCTCACTTTATCTGTAGGTAGGCTGGCAGCCAGCAATCCTCAATGATCTTCCCAAGGCTGCTCACCAAAGGTCTGTGTTCCAAGTATGGATAGGACTATGCTAAACTTCATAAATTGATGATGTCAATTTCATCTCTGTTCCTCACAGCTGTATGGCAAGTGCTGTTATCTGCCGATCCATCTTCTCAGTCTCCATCCTATGGGCTTTAAAAGGTGTGACTCAAATGCAGTGCATAATGCCTGAGGAGCATTTGTACAAGTATAAAGGTGCGTCTTCAATGCAGAGTGTAACAGGTCATGAGCGTTTGTATAAGTATACACAATGTCACCTGTATTCCATGCATGCATACCAGAATCTTACAAGATGACCTTCACTTCTCTTTATAATTAAAAATACTTGAGTGTCTCATTTATGTGACCAAACATTTTTCTGTGTTTACATCATATGAATATTTGATAACCACCATGTATTAAAACTTTTATCTTTAACACTAATACTCAACGTTGGGTATCATTTTCTTGAATTTACATACATATGGAGTCTGTGGTTCAGTACATAAGTAGTGAATAGCTATAATTAATAAGCGACAGACTATGCTAAAGTAGGTCTACCTGTCATCAAACTTCTGATTTTTCTGCTTTCATTTTTATATTTAGGAATTTATTAAAAATTAGTTAATCCTGAAATTGTCTTTAGAGGTATCTTGTAAACTCAGAGAAAATAAGATTTTATGAAATGTTCACTAACACCTGTCCTCTGCACAATGCTCATCTAATAAGGAAAAGTGCAGGACTAATTGTCCATGAGTAAATGTGCACAATATTTGTGACTATTATTTATTGGAAGGTTAATGATGTTCTGCCTTACTAAAACAGGATGGTCTCATGAATAACTTCTAAGAGAAGTGTTGGGCAGACATTTCATTTGATCCGTGTTTTAAACTTGAAACTCAATATTTTTCTCTCAAATGGTTTTCTAAAAGGTCAAAATTGGCAACTGGCATGAGGTTATTTGGGAAATAATTAAGAGAGGTGGTGAACTGTGCATACACTGCCCATATTTTGCCAAAATAATCAGTGTTCCCCAGGTTTTCACTGCTGACTTTGCATTATTTTATTTGTGGTTATTTATATAGGCCTACATAATATTATTTCAGCTGGAAGGCAGTATGACTATCTATAATATACAGATTAATGACTTTCAAATATTTCCCTAAAATGGGAGTCAAGGGTTATTTCATTCAAAAATAATCCAGACCAGGGTTATTTGTGACAACAATGATAATAACACAAATCTCATTGTATGCAGCATAAAATCTTAAGATCTCATCTTATTAATTGAAAACCAAAATCACTTGAAGAAGAGATTTAAGGATTAATTTTTAAATCAGTTTTAATCCTCTTTTTCATTTTTCATTATACTACAGTGAAAATCATAATGAAAAATGTAGTCCTTAACCTTTAATATTTTTTTCTTATTTCAATGTATTTGATTATAAGGACTCTAAGGTTCTATCTTCCAACAACAAACCAGAATGTAGATGTTTATAGCCAATGAGTTGTTATACCATGAGTTGTACAATTCAACTTTTGGACCAGGCAGAGTTCTAGCTAAGGCAATGTGTTCTAAGAGATGTTTACGGAGGTGTATTGGGCTTTCTAGGAGAAATACTGTGTGTGGAAATGAAAAATTAAGTTTCAAACCTCAACTGGACTCCCAGTCTGTGCATGAGTAAAATACATTCAAATCAAATTTCAAATTAAATAATTATATGTAATTATACTAGTATATGTTAGTATATATAACTGAACAAATTTAATTCCTGTTGTAGTACATTGTCCATATGAAATAGGTATATATTTATTTCAGAATATCAGTTAATTGCTTTTTAACTATAACTGAAAACTTATTTAACTGAAGTAGGTATAAATAAATTGATATAAATACTCTAAATTTCTCTAAATTTGGGAACTCTCACTAGTGTCCGCCAATTAAAAAAATGTAGAAAAAAATCATCCTGAGTGTAATAATCCAGACTCAGAAAGACAAATATGGTATGTATTCACTATGTATAAATTAGCTGCTAAGTCAATGATGAAGAATCTACAAATCTGTGGAATCCCAGATGTTAGGTTTAGAGTAAGGGACTAGGGAGGCCAGATGGGTATTGTTACAAAAGGGAACTGTGATAGATAGGTATAGATTGATGGGAATGATCAAAGGAGACTCAAGTGGAGAAAGGCAACGAAGATGGGATTATGGGGTGGGTGCAGGGAGAGACAGCTAAAATGAGGGCCATTTGAGGGGTAGAATGGAAACAATATAGTAGAAGCTTCTTGAATACTGAAGGTGATCTAGATAAAATCCGGAAATAATGGGGGAGAGGCGTGGCCTCAATTGGACATCTCTTGTCACCATATGAAGCTTCCAGTACTGGGATTGAATTATATCTAATTGAGTTTTTGGCTAAAAGGGTCTCATAGGAATCCACAAACCATCCAGGTTGTTGCTAAGACTATAGGGTGCTCTCCACAACCTGACTTAAGGTCTCTGAGGAGACCTACACAACTCAGTAACTACAGAGAAGTTGGGCTGTTGCCTGCATAGAACATCCACGCATAATACTAGTGTCTTTGGTACAGGAAGGTACTCTGCAAAAAACTATAGAGGAGGCATAAATACCCAGCCAGACACACACTTTTTATCTACAATAGTGCATTCCCTAACCATATACTAAGACAATGGTGACACAGACTTGATGGAGTAACCAACCAGTATCTGCTCTGACTTAAAGACAACTCCATAAGAATGGAACCCATGCCGGGTGGTGGTGGTGCACGCCTTTAATACCAGCACTCGGGAGGCAGAGGCAGGCGGATCGTTGTGAGTTCGAGGCCAGCCTGGTCTCCAGAGCGAGATCCAGGATGGGCACAAAGCTATACAGAGAAATCCTGTCTCGAAAAAACAAAACAAAACAAACAAACAAAAAAAGAATGGAACCCACACTTGTCATGCTTGAGTGAGCAAAAACCTGAGACTAGACAGCACAGGGACCTAGGGAAAATAAAATACTATTGTTATAATAAAAAGTAGCAAATATGACTCATACTAACAAACTGCTGTACTCACAGATCAGTGGTTTGCTCAGCCATCATCAGAAGAGGTTTTTGGTTTTTTTGTTTTTTTTCCCTGCAACTTGTTTGTACACTTGGGATTCTCTTAAAAACATTAAACTGGAAGCCATAATATATACATATTGAACTTGGTGCAGACCTGTACAGGCTCTGTGCATGCTGTCTCAGTCTCTGTGAATTCAAATGTGTCTTCCTTGTTTTGATTTAGAGAGCCTGTAGAGATGGGAGAAAATACAGAGACGCACAGCCAGACATTATCCAGCCAGTAAGAGATCTTACAACACTTAGCCCTGAATGGGATATTACTATCAAATAAATGCCTTTCATCAGAGCTTAGGGAACCACATGGAAGAGGAGGCTAAATGAGTGTAAGAGCTAGAGGGGATGGAGAACTCCAAGTAAACAAGAACCTCTGAATCAACACAAGGAAAGCTCATTTGAATTCACAGAGACTTGGGCAGCATGCACAAGGCCAGTACAGGTCAGCACCAGGTCTACTGTGTATATAGTATGGCTTCCAGTTTAGTGTTTTTATGGGATTCCAGAGTGTGTGAACAAGTGGGCCTCTGTTCTTGTGCCTTCTCTTGGGCTCTTTTCTGCTGTTTATCTTGTCCAACTTCAATGTGTTAGTTTTTATTTTATCTATCTATCTATCTATCTATCTATCTATCTATCTATCTATCTATCTATCTATGCACCTACCTACCTACCTACCTACCTACCTATTTATCTCTATCTCTTAGAAGCCTGTTTGTTTTCTGGTGGAAGACAGGAAATGAGTGGATCCAGATTGGAGGGGGAATGGAGAGGAATAAGAGAGAGTAGAGTGAGGGGAAAACATATATTATATGATTTAAAAACAGTCTATTTTCCATAAAAGGAAATCCTGATGACACAGCTGGATGAGGAGTGAGTTTGAGGCCATCCTGGAATTTAGAGAGAGCTCAAGGTCAGCCTGGGGACCAAGATGAGATCCTGTCTCTCATATGTAGATCTTAGCTTTGAATCTTTAGATTTGTGTAATTAATATGGAATGCTTGTAGATGTCAGAAACTTTAATGCTGAGGACGATAGTAGAACACATGTGATTTTAATGTAGAGAGGAGCATACTGAGGTATAAAGGTTTAAGTGGAATGGTAGAATAACTTATGGGGGAAAAGAACAAATTTTTCACTAAAATGAAGGATGTATGAAAGTTAAAAAAAAACCCTACTTTGAAAGATAATAAAAATTAAAATAAAAATGCTACATTCATAGTAGTGACAAAAATATAAAAAAATTATAACCCAAACAGATAGCAAAACATGCTTATAATAATGAAGCTAATGCATTACTAAGGAAAGCAGCAATTGTAAAAGAAAACAAACCCAGCTCTCATACCTTTTCAAACAAACGCCATTCAGTAAGATTATCTGCTAAGCCAGGAGTCCCAGGTCATTTGAAAAGACCAAATCACAGGGCAACTTTCTCAAGGTTGTTCTCTCCCTCAGCTCAAAGTGCCAAGGTTGGCTTGAAAGTGAAATGAGCAGACACAGTGGCCTGTAAATAAAGAATTGTAGTGGTGGGCTTAAAAACATTTCTGGATAAATGTTCTACAAACTCAGATCAACCACAGATGCCAGGAAAACTATCAATCACAATTGACAGAGAATGAAACAAATTCTTTGATAAAACCAAGTTTAAGCAGTTTCTAAATGCCAACACAGCATTACAGAAGGCAGTAGAGAGAGAACTTTAGTCTGAAGAGGTCAACTTGTTTATATCTTTTCAAAGACCCGCTCTTAGATCCATTGAATTTTTTTATTGTTTTGTTTTTCATTAATTTCTGTTTTAAATTTTTCATGAAGCAAAAAGGTTTATCTTAGCTAATACTTTGGAAAGTCTCACTTTATAAATGGTAGACTTTCTTAACTTTCATTTTTGAGATTATAATTTAATTACAGCGTGTCCCGTTACCTTTCCTCCCAGCAAACTCTCTATATACCCCTTCCTGCTCTCTTTTATATTCTTGGCCTTTTGGTGTCTTTTTAAACTAAGTATTATTACATAAATATAGCATATATAGTCTTAAATATAACCTGTTCAGTACATATAATAATACCTGTATGTATGTTTTCAGAGAGGACTGTTCATCATTGGACAACCAATTGGAGTGCTCTTTCCTGGGAAGGACCACCTCTCCTGTTCCCTGGACTCCCCAGTCACCTATAGTTTTGTATGTAGAACTGAAGTCTCATGGACTTTTCTCCATCCAGTTCGGCATGTCCGTTGGTGTCCTTCGTGTTCAGTTCACATTTGGGCAGTCCTATTGTTAAGACTCTATGGCTGTAGCTTCTGATATTACTGGGAGACCCAATCTCACAGCAAACACCCTGATTCTCTGGCTTTGACAGTTTGTTTTGATATTAGTTATTTATTCCCATCTACTCGATTCAGGGAAATGTAAATTAAAACAACACTAAGATTTCATTTTACCCTAGTCAGAATGGCAAAGATCAACAAAAATACAAAATCAATAAATTTTGACAAGAACTCAAAATTCTGCTCTACAGATATTTTCTCAGCAATGTTCATAGCTGCCCTACTCAAAAGGTTAGGAAATTAAAACAACCTAAATATCCCCCAACAGATGAATGGATAATGAAAATGTAGTACATATACAAAGTGGACTGCTATTCAATTGAAATGAAATCATGTAAATTACATGCAAATGGTTAGAACTAGAAAAGAATATATTGAGTAAAGTAACGTAGACTCAGAAAGACAGATAACACACGCTCTTGCTTATCTGGAGTTCCTAGCTTCAAATCTTCAGATGCAAGCATATAGCATGGAGTAACTGGTAGAGAGTGGTGTTGAGAGGGAGAAGATAGCAGGATCTGCATGATATGACAGGGTAAACTGCAAAACAAGAAGGGACTCCAATTGGTGAGAGACAAAGGAGAACAATAAAGAGAAGGAGGAAAGACAGAGAAATAACAGCAGAATTGTTTGATAAATCCTCAAGGAATCATTATTTTATGTCTACCTAAAATTATATGCAATACAGGAATATATTTCATATAACACACACACACATGTGGCTTAAATATATACATATATGGCTTAAACAAAATAATCTACTTGGGCTGATAGCGCTTACTAAAAAGCTGTAGCCAATCTACTGAAAGCCCCTATACAGGCTGAGGGAATCTCTGTTCTAATTGTTGTCAGGGTAGTCCAAATGATCACACACACACCCCTTGGACAGAGTAAGCTATTGCTCTCTCTCTTGTTTTTTTGTTTTTGTTTTTGTTTTTGTTTTTTTCAGAGGCTGAAGCTAGGTCCCTGTTGCTGAAGACATCACACACTTAGGATACGGGATTCAGACTATTTGAGTTGGGTGTAACCAGAAATCCCCCTTCTTGTGGTCTAGCTTTCATGGTATCATGCAGTACTGTGCAAAACTCCCAGGAAGGGAAGAAACCAATATTCCTCTCCATCTGTGATGCCTATGGAACAAAACAATGACAGGTCTTTAAAGAAATCCCTAATGGTGCAATAGTGGTACTCAGAACTTGACAGTAACCAATAGCTGACCAATAAAATTAAGGCCCAATGAACAAGAAGAGATTCATGTTACTGTAGATCTCATCACTAACCCAGGGTTAGTGAGGTCTTGGAGGAGAGCCTACTGCTGCTAATTTATTAGATCAGCATAATTTCTAACTACATTCCAAATTTACCTTTATACCCATGAAGTGTGTCTCACACTTCATCAAAGATAAATTCTCTTGGTAGAACACTCAGACTATTACAGAAAACCACAACTGGACACAATGTAGAGATCCAGGGATAATCTGGAGCCTAACCTCAGTGGATACATCTGCAGCAAAACTCTTGCACGTAAGGCTCCAGCAGAAGAGGTGACACAGAAAGAGGTAAGATCCACAGAATCCGGAAATCAACTGTGATTTCCTGTCTTCTAGAAATGGCTGCTTATATAATACTTACACAATGAAAATATAAATAGACAGGAAAGGATTAAAAAAAAAACCTCACAGGGTCCACCCTAAACAAAGAACTATGGGCAATGAATAAGTGCTGAGAGAGGCAGAATTAGCCTCCCCCAAGGATGAGTCCTTTAATTGATTATGTAGTACAAAGTAATACAAAACAAAAACAGACTCGGTAGTTGTACTTATATATTGCTCGTGCATGAATGTGTGTGGGTGTGTTACAACGAAAATCAAAATAAATGAGACCATAATTTTGAGAGGGAGTGAAGGAAAGATTTGGAGGATGGAAAGGGGATGGGGAGGTAATATAATTACATATTAACAAAAATACATTAAAAATTTAAACTACAGGCAACTGAACAATGCTGAGAGTGAGAGGAATGATTTCCTCAGGACTGAACCTCCTAATTGGTTATGTAATACCAGTGGTCAGACTTGAAATCTTATTTACAGATAACTAAATGGACTGAACAAGTGTGTGTATATATTTATACACACACACACACACACACACACACACACACACACACACACACACACACATATATATATATCTGTATAGTGGGTAGCCATTCCAGCTTGGATCTGGAAGTTCCAACCCCCATTGAGACTCTGGCAACTGTCACGCCTATGAGGCGGGGCCAAAGGAGGCATCTGGAGACCGGAGACCTGGATGGGCGGCGCTCTCTCTGTTCCTGGGCCCTAGACAGTGAAGGTTGACTGAGCAGAGCTCCAGAGAACACCGCTGGACTGCGATACACCTTCCCCAGACCTCTGCAATCTACCTATCACTTAATTTGTGAGTTACGCCATTAAATAAATATCCTTTTAACTACATGGAGCGGCCATAATAATTTCACCAATATCTGGTGCCCAACGTGGGGCACGAACCCACGACCCTGAGATTAAGAGTCTCATGCTCTACCGACTGAGCTAGCCTTATAGATTTATAGTCACCTATGCCTGTCATCTCTATAGTTATGTTAGTTAGGTTATCCAGATTTACAGATACATAGGTCAGATGGACAGGTAATCTTCAAATACTTCATAGACCTAGAAAATATGGCATTTAAATAACTTAGAATTCTGTTGACATGAGACACAATTGCTCCTGGCTGCACCAATTGATCCCGAGAGAATGTTGGGCTTCTAAGACATTTCCATTTGGAAGTTTGACTTTTTGGCACAAAATGGCCTAATGGGCAAAGAACTGCCCTTGCCTTGATGGCTGACAGTACAAATATAGTGCTGTCCTTTCTGGACAAGCGGGACACAAGGAAAGCAACCACTGTACTCTGCCAAGACAGGTTAAGATGGTCTCTCAGAATTCCTGCTTCTAAAAATGATCTGTCAGATACTCTAGGCCTGTAGCCAATTTGAATGCACCAACAATGCTGAGAAACATTAGGTGACTGTCCAGGCTGCCAGCTGTCTCTGTCTACTCTTGTAAGACTCCCGAAAGTTGCTTGAATCCATCTTCCATTTCTCAGGTACCATTATGTTCCTTCTCAGGTCTTTGATGGGATTGAAGACTAGCAGTTATAGTTACAACTTAGTATATATAATATCTTAGATAGAACATATTAAGTATTAGATTCAGGTTCTTTAGGATAGGACACCTTTTGGAATGATCTTTATAACATGCCATTTACCTATGCTCTATACTTTTCTGGATTTTAGTATGAGTTTCGTGCTTGATATTGTTTGCATTGGTTGTAGTTCCATCTTATCTAGGTCATTATCCCTCATTATTCCTGGACAATATTTGATAACCATTCCTTTGTATATAGTCTTGTACTAGTTTAGAACCTTTTTATTTAGACAAAAAGGGGGAGATGTAGTGGTAGCCATTCCAGCTTGGATATGGAAGTTCCAACCCCCATTGAGACTCTGGCAACTGTCATGCCTATGAGGCAGGGCCAAGGGAGGCGTCTGGAGACTGAGACCTGGATGGGTGGCATTCTCTCTGTTCCCTGGACCCTAGACAGTGGAGGTTAACTGAGCAGAGCTCCAGAGAACACCTCTGGACTGTGATACACCTTCCCCAGACCCCTGCAATCTACCTATCACTTAATTTGTGAGTTACGCCATTAAATAAATATCCTTTTAACTACGTTGGGTGCCGTCTAGGATCCAGGAACAGAGAGAGCGCTGCCCATCCAGATCTCGGGTCTCCAGATGCGTCCCTTGGCCCCGCCTCATAGGCGTGACAGTTGCCAGAGTCTCAATGGGGGTTGGAACTTCCAGATCCAAGCTGGAATGGCTACCCACTATATATATATTCCATTTTCTTTGTTTTTTATATATATATATATATATGTATATATATATATATACATATATATATATATATATATATAAAACAAAGAAAATAAAAGTTCATGAATTAGAGAGGCAGCAAGGGGATACTTGGGAGAAGGAAAAGGCAGGGTGGAAATGATTTAAATATACTTAATTTAAAGTAAAAACTATGATTGAGCCCATATACCATATTGGGTATATGCCCAAGAGTGGTATAGCTGGATCTTGGGGGATATTGATTCCTAATTTTCTAAGAAAGCACCATATTGATTTCCAAAGTGGTTGTACAAGCTTGCATTCCCACTAGCAATGGAGGAGAGTTCCCCTAGCTCCACATCCTCTCCAGCATAAGCTGTCTTCAGTATTTTTGAGGTTAGCCATTCTGACAGGTGTAAGGTAGTATCTCAGAGTTGTTTTGATTTGCATTTCCCTGATGATTAGGGATGTTGAGAAATGCCTTAAATGTCTTTCAGCCATTTGAGTTTCCTCTGTTGAGAATTCTCTGTTTAGTTCTATAGCCCATTTCTTAATTGGACTGTTGGGCATTTTGATGTCTAATTTCTTGAGTTCTTTATATATTTTGGATATCAGACCTTTGTGGGGGGGGTCAACCACGAGATGTGGGGTTGGTGAGGACCTTTTCCCATTCTGTAGGCTGTCACTTTGCCTTGTTGACTATATACTTTGCTCTACAAAAGATTCTCAGTTTGTTGAGACCAAGGTTGAAAAAAGCACAGGGACAAATAGCCAAACGAATGGAAACACATGAACTATGAACCAATAGCTGAGGAGCCCCCAACTGGATCAGGTCCTCTGGATAAGTGAGACAGTTGATTAGCTTGATCTGTTTGGGAGGCATCCAGGCAGTGGGACCTGGACCTGTACTCAGTGCATGTGCTGGCTGTATGGAACCTGGGACTTATACAGGGACACTTGGCTCAGCTTGGGAGGAGGGGATTGGACCTGTCTGAACTGAATCTACCAAGTTGAACTCAATCCTCAGGGGAGTCTTTGCCACGGAGGAGATGGGAATAGGGGGTGGGCTGGGGGGAAGGTGGGGGAGTGGGGGAGAACAAGGGAATCAGTGGTTGATATGTAAAATGAAATTAAATTATAAAATATAAAAGTAAAAACTAAAAAATCTCAAGTAGTTTTTATTTAATTTCCTTAATTATTGGAGACATTAAAAACATTTTGAACACGTTTCTTAGCCAATTTTAAAAATCTGATTCTTTGAGCATCTTCTGTTCAGATCCATAGTCCTGTTTTTTACTGTGTCATTTGTTTTACTGGTTCCTTTTTAATGCTTTATGTACTATGAGTTTTCAATCTTCAATCCAGTGCACAGTGGCAAACACTCTGTCCTCCTCTTGGGTCTTCTCCTTATTAAGCTGACTATTCCCTTTGATATACCCCCTTTAATATACAAAGCCTTTTAGGTTTATGAGGTCCCGTTTGTCATTTTTCATCTTAATTCCTGAGTGAATAGAGTCCTAGGCAAATTGTCCTTACACTATTACCTTGAAGGGAATTGCCTATGCTTTCTTGTAGCAGTTTCAGCTTTTTGGAGTTCACATTGAGGATTTGATACGTGGTTGGAGGCAGGAAAGAGCTCTGAAGGGTGCTAGTGAGACACTGTTTCTGTGAAAGGAGGAAGGAGGAAAAATGTGAGTGGTTAACAGGGAAGGGAAAGGCGATAGTGTTACAAGGGAAGAAGGACAGAAAGATGGTGTTAAAGATGCTTGAAAAAGCCATAGAGAAACAATAGTCTATAAGCTTACTTAAACTCCGTAACATTAGATGTGTGTGTATTAGATGGAGTTACTTCACAGGGGGTGATGTTCCTCTCCAGAGGAACACATTGTCTAACAAAACCCTACCAACAGTAAAAAGAACTTCTCTTTCTTTAGTACATCTACAATACAACTCTTACTACCTAAAGCTCAGGGAATACTATGTAAGGAGTGGGTAGTAAAGTTGTAAGAGTCAGGTGACAAAGACGATTTCTGTCAGATTGTGTCTTCTAGAAATTAAAGGGATGCTCATAAACTCTCTTATTTAGGCAACCATATTGTTGGTTGATGGTATGATGGCAACAACAGTTGATATGACAGTGAAATTTTCACAAGACTCTACTTCCAGATGAAGAGCTCCAAGCAATCAGTAACTCCTAAGAGAGGGTCAATCAGTCTTCTCCAGTGATGAGCTTACTGATAGTTAATCCAACCCAGTTGCTACAGCAATTACATATGATTGTTCTATTGGGTAACATTTTTAAAACTATTGCAATAATTCCAGTATTTGTTCTAAAATGTATTTCTTAAGTTAATTCTAACATGTACATTTATCTTAATACAATGAAAACATATTTAAGTTTGGCTGAGTAATTGCAACTATAATCCACACAGCTTACTCAAAAAAAGTATTTCCAAATAATACTTAATTGAAAACGGGCTGCAGAAGTAGTTCTTTGATCTTTCCCCTATTTGCTGATCTTAAACTGATATATGCATGTTGAAAATATACCTATGTGCTATTTTTACTATTT
Source organism: Peromyscus maniculatus bairdii (assembly GCF_049852395.1). Lineage (NCBI taxonomy): Eukaryota > Metazoa > Chordata > Mammalia > Rodentia > Cricetidae > Peromyscus > Peromyscus maniculatus. The sequence goes on along the minus strand of NC_134854.1, from coordinate 16,717,414 downwards.
ACTATTATTCTATACATTTTAATTTGGGATATATTCATATTATTTGCTGGAAGTACTCTAACACACATCAACCTTCAAATGCTTCAGTTTGTCATCATTAAAAATTCAAATCACTATGCCCTAAAAATTGGCCTTTCTCTTCCATAACCTCTGCATCATCTACCAATCATTAGAAACATTCTTCCTTTTGTTTTCCTCAAGGGAGTTTTGGAACGTTTTGGAAGGTGGGGGTTGGGAGGACAGGGGAATCCATGGCTGATATGTAAAATAAATAAATAAATAAATAAATAAATAAATAAATAAATAAATAAAAGAATTCTGTATACATCATTTCAGACGTGAAAGTCTTTGGAATAGATTTTCTAAGCCACATCACTTTGTAAGAATTTAAGAGAATTACCCATATACGTAGGCCAAGAAGAAGGAACACAGTGGAGTTTCAAACCCTTGCTTCCTTCTTTCCTCCTTTCTCAAAGAAAAATACATTACAATTAGTTAAATGGGCAAATATGGCAAAATGAAGAACGGAAAGAGAAATGCCAAAATCCTTTCTGGACCTGCAAAATAAATGTTATAGTTATTGTTAAAATAATCATATAATTTGGTGGGCAGAAACAGGGAACTGATTTTAAAAACCAATTAAATATTTGTTCCTTTTGCTACAGTATGTGATATGGCTTCTCTAAGGACATTGACTTCAATAACATTCTACTTTTTATTAGAGTTCAAGAAATTGTACTTTAGAAAATTGTGAATATTTACAAATGAATAATACAGACTCTCTTTTAAAAATAACTATCAAAATTTACTGAAGATTTGCTGGTAGCTAGTGAAAACTCATTTTCTGCTTCATCCTGAACATTTTATTTTTAAATTTTCTAGATGAGACAATGTCAGTTTTAAATTTAGCTTCAGAATACTTCTTGATAACTTGTAGGATTTATTTATATGTTTGCAGTGAGATGGGCTATGTCTCCAAAGATAATCTCAAGAGGAAACAAAGGCTGGTTATTTGTAGCACAAACTCTTAGCTTTTTCTTTCCTCAGAGTACATCCAAACACAAGCAGCTTAAAAGAGCTGATTTGTCTTCATAAATTGTGGTTTATAACTGGCTAAAATGCTAGTTTCAGATGCTGTTGTATTCTTTAAATAATCAGAGGATGCAAGAATGTGAACACACAAATTGGTTATTGCTGCAGATTAAAATTCCATGCCAGATGACTGAAGCAATAATCAGCTGATACATGTTTACACATATATATCTAAATATATGTATAACTATTATATATATATAGTTTATATATATATATAGTTTATATATATATATATATATAAACTAATACAATCATTATACTCTACATATCTACAAATAAAGATTGTCCAATTGACATTCACTTAGGTTTTTGCAGTTTTATTTCAAAGGGTACAATATTTAAATGTTTAAAAATTAGGCAACTGAAGAGTTTTTTCAGTGTTTCAGAACACTGGATATTCTTCTACAGGACCTAGGTTGAATACCCAGCACCCAATGGAGGCTGACAATTATTTATAATTCCAGGTCCAGAGGATTGAACCCTTTTCTGGACTCTGTGAGTATTGCATACATACGGTGTACACACATACATGCAACCAAAATACCAATACACATAAAAATAAAAGAAGTATCCCTGCATAAGTCCCAGGATTCAAACAGCCAACTCATGCAACGAGCCCAGGACCTGGCACCAATGCACAGCTGCCTCCCAAACAGATCAAGCCAAATGACTGTCTCACCCGTTCAGGTGGCCTGATCCAGTTGGGGGCCCCTCAGCCTTTGGTTCATAGATCCTATGCAGGGACACTTGGCTCGGTCTGGGAGGGGGGAATGGACCTGCCTGGACTGAGTCTACCAGGTCAACCCCGGTCCTCGGGGGAGACCTTGATCTGGAGGAGGTGGGAATGGGGGGTGGGCTGGGGGGAGGGGTGGGCGAGAGGGGGAGAACAGGGGATTCTGTGGCTATTATGTTGAACTGAATGGTGTTGTAAAATAATAATAATAATAATAATAATAATAATAATAATAATAAAACCAAAAAAAATAAATAAATAAATAAAAGAAGTATAGACTCTCCGGTCTGAAGGGGCCACAATCAAACAGGAGCCACTGGCCCAACCCAGCTCTGAACTAGCGATGGACACAGTGAGTGTTCCCCTGAAACGTGGGTCTGTGGGGGCCACAATCAAGTAGGAGCCTCTTGTGGTAGCCCACAGAGGCTATGTAGTGAGAAATTACTTAGGGTCAGAGAATCTGAGCTTGTTTTACCCAGCAGGGATGCATAAAGAGATGATTTGGCCACAGGTGTGTTTACCAGGTGTTTGGAAGGTTCTACACTTGGTTGTATGGTGTGCTTTGATCATGCAAAGGGAGATCTTTTGCCTTTTCATCTCTTCCCTTGGCATGTTATAAAAAGCTTTTTGTATAAACCTTTGATGATGTTAGGTATTGACCCAGGCCCTCCGGAAGCTATCCTGTGTTTGTCTTTCTTCTCATGTCTAGGTCTCTCTGTCTGATATTTCCTTATCTCTCTCTCCTCCTCCTAAGAAACTTAGCTCGACTCACACAGTCTCCCATAGCCTCTGGTCCAACCTGGGCTTGAATTGGCAATGGGCACAACTCAGCAGAACAGGGCAGAGGATTCTAACCCTGGCCTAGAGGGGAACTCCAGACAAGCACTCAGCCCATGGCATAGGCATCTGGTGTTTGGGCACTATAATGATTTCCTTGCGATGAGGAAGCATGGCCCAGTCCAGCCTCATAATGACCTGAGTGAGACAGGGAGATCCACACGCATATCTGGGGATGCCCATCCCAGGCTTCAAAATGAAAGCACAGGCCCATCAGGTACCTTGCAGCATCAGCCAGAAGGCCACTACTGGAGTGAGCAGAGGTACTGTATGGTGTCTTATGGGGAGAGCGAGGGACAGAGAGAGAGAGAGAGAGAGAGAGAGAGAGAGAGAGAGAGAGAGTCAGACAGAGACAGAGACAAACAGAGAGATAGGCAGAGAGACAGAATGAGAGACACACAGAGAGACAGAGACAGAGAGAACAGAATGGTTCAGGTCCTGTGAACAGAGGCATATCTGAAGAGAAGATAGAGGGACAGGCTCAGATGGTGAGAGACCACCAGTTTTCCCTGACCAGTGGAAACTCATGGGAAAGCAAGCCCTGGACTTGGTCTGGACAGCACAGTTCTTTGATGAGAACACATGTGAGCCAACCCTGAGGAAGTGAGCATGGGGACCTAGCCCCACCCCTCCCCCCATCTGCTACATAGTGGCACTGGCTAGGGAGAGATGCCCTTCCCCCACTATGTCCATCAATGCCTGGGGAAGGTGGTCATAAGAGCAGAATTGTCTAAGACTCCCACCAGCTGCAACACTCAGGAGAGCAGGTCATGCACCTCACCAGGGCAGCACAATTGAGCCAACCCTGTTATCAGAGATATGGTGAGCCAGGCTTGAAGTCATGAACATGGGACAGCTGTCCTGATTACCCATCTCCCTTGTGGTAGCAAGGGAAGAGGAGAGTTGTCCCCCTTGCCCATAAATGCCTGAGGCAGGCGGGAGAGCTGACCATGTGGCCATAAGTATGGGAGAGCTATCCCTGATTTCCACCAGCTGCAACACTTGGGAGAGCAGGCCCTGCAACTCACCAGGACAGCACAATCGAGCTAACATTGTTAGGTGTTGGGAGTTAGCCCCAAACTGTGACCATGGGAGAGTTGTCCCCATTTCCCATATGGTGGATCAAACCTTCAGCTGCTAAGGTCCAGACCCAAGGTTTCAACATGGTCTGTCCCAACATCCCCTCCATCTATGATCTGCTGGAGAAAGTGAAGGGACATGACTTGCAGACTCAAAGCTGCAGGATCTCCACAACACAGGAAATCAGTGGGATGTTCAGGAAGAGTCCTAGTGGGGGCCCAGCATCAAACCTATAGTGGAGACAGAGGCTTCAGACCAGACAAATGACTTTTTGCAATGAACACTTGCAAGAAGAGATGTATAGGCAAAGGGGTATATGGCATGACTTGGATCACATTCCAGCTTCCATGAAAAGATGTTTAATTCCTGACCTTGCTTTTTTTTAAACTCATGTTATTTTCTTTCTTTGAATTTTGTTTTATTTAGGGGGCATGCAGGGAATGGATGTGAATGGACTGGGAATGAATGTGATCAAGATATATGATGTGGGGGTATCACTAACCAAGCAAGTGAAGGACCTATATGACAAGAACTTTAAGTCCCTGAAAAAAGAAAATGAAGAAGATGTCAGACAATGGAAAGATCTCCCATGCTCATGGATAGGCAGGACTAACATAGTAAAAATGGTAATTTTACCAAAGGCAATCTACAGATTCAAGGCAATCCCCATCAAAATACCAACACAATTCTTCACAGACCTGGAAAGAATAATACTCAACTTCATATGGAAAAACAAAAAAACCCAGGATAGCCAAAAGAATCCTGTACAATAAAACAACCTCTGGAGGCATCACGATCCCTGACTTCAAGCTCTACTATAGAACTACAGTAATAAAAACAGCTTGGTACTGGCATAAAAACTGACACGTGAACCAATAGAATTGAATTGAAGACCCTGATATTACTCCACACACCTATGAACATATAGGTTTTGACAAAGAAGCCAAAAGTGTACAATGGAAAAAAGAAAGCATCTTCAACAAATGGTGCTGGCATAACTGGATATCAATGTGTAGAAGGCTGCAAATAGATCCATATCTGTCACTGTGCACAAAAATTAAGTACAAGTGGATCAAAGACCTCAACATAAATCCAGCTACTCTGAACCTGCTAGAAGAGAAAGTAGGAAATAGTCTTGATGCATTGGCATAGGAGATCACTTCCTAAATATAACACCAGTAGCTCAGACACTGAGAGAAACAATCAATGGGACTTCTTAAAACTGAGAAGCTTTTGTAGAGCAAAGGATACAGTCAACAAGGCAAAGCAACAGCCTACAGAATGGGAAAAGGTCTTCACCATCCCCACATCTGACAGAGGACTGATATCCAGAATATATAAAGAACTCAAGAAATTAGACATCAAAATGTCCAACAGAACAATTGAGAAATGGGCTATAGAACTAAACAGAGAATTCTTAACAGAGGAGAAACTCAAATGGCTGAAGGACATTTAAGGAATTGCTCAACATCCCTAACTATCAGGGAAATGCAGATCAAAACAACTCTGAGATACCACCTTATGCCTGTCAGAATTGCTAAGATCAAAAATACTGAAGACACTTTATGCTGGAGAGGATGTGGAGCTAGGGGAACTCTCCTCCACTGCTGGTGGGAATGCAAGCTTGTACAACCACTTTGGAAATCAATATGGCGCTTTCTTAGAAAATTGGGAATCAATATCCCCCAAGATCCAGCTATACCACTCTTGGGCATATACCCAAGGAATGCTCAATCATACCACAAGAGCACTTGCTCAGCTATGTTCATATCAGCATTGTTTGTAATAGCCAGAACCTAGAAACAACCTAGATGCCCTTCAACTGAAGAATGGATAAATAAAATGTGGTACATATACACAATGGAATACTACTCAGCAGAGAAAAACAATGACATCATGAGGTTTGCAGGCAAATGGATGGATCTAGAAAAAATCACCCTGAGTGAGGTAACCCAGACTCAGAAAGACAAACATGGTATGTACTCACTCATAGGAGGATACTAGATGTGGAACAAGGGTGACTGGATTGCTACTCACATCACCAGGGAGGCTACCTGGAAAACAGGACCCCAAGAAAGACATGGGGATCGCCCAGTGACAGAGAAATGGATGAGATCTACATGAACAGCCTGGATATGAGTGGGGGTGATGAATTGTGAGGGTCAAGGGAAAGAGAGCTTGGGGGAGCAGGAGATCCCAGCTAGATCAAGAACAGAAAGGGAGAACAAGGAATAGGAGACCATGCTAAATGAAGACCACATGAGAATAGGAAGAAGCAAAGTGCTACAGAGGCTCACAGAAACCCAAAAAGATGCTCCCACAATAGATTGCTGGCAGTGGTTAAGAGACAGCCCAAAGTGACCTACTCTGGTGATAGGATGGCCAGACACCCTAATTGTCGTACTAGAAACCCCATCCAATGACTGAGGGAACTGGATGCAGAGATCCACGGCTAGGACCCAGGTGGAGCTCCGGGAGTCCAATTGGCGAGAAAGAGGAGGGTTTATATGAGCAAGAATTGTTGAGACCAAGGTTGGATCAAGCACAGGGACAAATAGCCAGATGAATGGAAACACATGAACTATAAACCAATGGCTGAGGCATCCTCAACTGGATCAGGCCCTCTGAATAGGTGAAACAGTTGATTGGCTTGATCTGTTTGGGAGGCATCCAGGCAGTGGGACTGGATCCTGTGCTCATTGCATGAGTTGGCTGTTTGAAACCTGGGGCTTATGCAGGGTCCTTTGGCTGGGCCTGGGAGGAGGAGACTGGACCTGCCTGGACTTAGTCTACCAGGTTGATTTCAATACTCGGTGGAGTTTTTGCCCTGGAGGAGATGGGAATGGGGGGGGGTGCACTGGGGGGAAGCGGAGGGCCGCAGGAGGGGGGACGGATAAGGGAATCTGTGGCTGATATGTAGAATTAAATTATATTATAAAATAAAATAAAAAGATACATGATGTGAAAAATACATAGTATAAATAAATAAAAAATTTAAAATTTAAATAAACACTAAAAATTTAAAAATAGCAAAATAACCATAGGTTTTAAATAAACATAAACATATTTACATATAAATATATGTTTCCTAAACATCCATATAAGATGTAAGTAGTTTGAATAATGAATTCAAAATTTAGGATTGCTAAGCAATTAATTCTTTATAACAATATTTCAAATCTCCTTGGGAGAAAAATGCAGTTTGTGATAAAAAAAAAAAAACAAAAACAAAAACAACAAAAAAAAAAAAACAGTAGATCAAGCAGATTCTAGTGAGAGAAACATTTGAGATGAACCTGAAATATTTTCATGCCACTGAAAGATAAGACAGTCCCTAACATAGGTGTGTGCTCAACACATAATGCCTATTGACAGACTGTGGGTCAAACTGGTCAGCAAACAGAATAATGAGTTCAATTGCTTTTCAGATCATACACATACGAACACTCTTCTGCTTGACTATAATATTCAACAAATGGAATGGCAAAAATATCTATTTGTTTATCACTGAAAATATGCATGATTTCAATGATAGGAAAATTAAAAAAAAAAAAAAGAACAGAGAATAGTCAACCTTATGGTATCTCCAAGGCCAAATTGTGTGTGTGTGTGTGTGTGTGTGTGTGTGTGTGTGTGTGTGAGAGAGAGAGAGAGAGAGAGAGAGAGAGAGAGAGAGAGAGAGAGAGAGAGAGAGAACAAGAGAACAATTTAGTCAATTATGTTACAGAGACTGATAGGAAGTGAGGGCCCAGAACTAAACTTAACCTTAGTGTTTATTTGCTCTTTGTTCACTCAGCTATCAATACACTCACAAAACTTACTGAATGACTGCTCTATGTTTTCAGTGTTACTTCTTCTCATATCTTCAAATGAAAATTAAGGGAAAAGAGGGTAAGGTAACAAGACAAGAAAATAGGCAGTTGTGATTTTGTGTTCTTCACAAAAATATAGAAAATTAGAAATGTATTTGGAAGATTAAAATGTGTTTAAGAGACCTATTAGTTGTGTGTAATTTACAGCTTACAGTCTTGTTTCTTATTTTCAACAAATCATCAATAGGGGTGAATATAGATCTAGCATTATATAGCTCAGGTGAATTGTTATAAATACAATTAAGTAAAATAAAGTTATTAATGAAGTAGGCATAGGTATGACTCATAACTCTAAAATAATGTAAGAATATATGTGGATATGTTAGGGTTTGTTATACTATTATCTTTAGTTTATGTGATTTAAAATTTCTGTAGAACTGTGGAAGGAGAATGTATAATAAGTCTGTAATACTTATAGCCAATTTGGTGACAGTGAAAGAGAAGAGAAATGAATGATGAAGCAAGTGCTGTGTTTGACAGTTTCATTCTAGGAGGTCTGAAACCTGTCTGATCAGCTAGAATACTTCCCCTTCTGCTTAAGGGCTCATCTTCTGAGAGCTGAGTGCATGCTCATTTGGCTATGTACTGATATGCCAGGTCTTGCCTGGGTGAGTAAAGCAGAGATGTGTTCTAACTTGAATTTTAACTGTAGAAGACTAAGGGATGAAGAACGGAGAAGAGGCATAAACAAACAGACCAAGTGCTGTGGGATGTTCTGTTTGACAAATGTGTTACTCTGGTTGGTCAATAAATAAAACACTGATTGGCCAGTGGCTAGGCAGGAAGTATAGGTGGGACTAACAGAGAGGAGAAAAGAAAAATCCTGAAGGCAGGAGTCACTGCCAGCCACCACCAGGACAAGTAGCATGTGAAGATGCCGGCAAGCCACAAGCCACGTGGCAAGGTATAGATTTATGGAAATGGATTAATTTAAGCTATAAGAACAGTTAGCAAGAAGCCTGCCATGGCCATACAGTTTGTAAGCAATATAAGTCTCTGTGTTTACTTGGTCAGGTCTGAGCGTCTGTGGGACTGGTGGGTGACAAAGATTTGTCCTGACTGTAGGCAAGGCAGGAAAACTCTAGCAACAGACTAAGTGTTGGCAACTTAACTATGTGGAATCCCTAGACAAAGAATGAGCTAAAGAGCCTTGTTTTAAATGGCTCACCAAAAATATGTGTCTCAAAAAGTAGGATACTCTTGTAAATGATCTGAGGTTGATGCTTTATCTTTAACAGAACATCTGATGGGAGCGTAGTGATAAAGGCAAAAGTTGCAGGCGTTGAACTTAAGGCTATGCTTCTATCTAGGTAACTAGGGGAGGCAGTTTGGTCAGCCATCATTCTACGTGCTTGCACACAATCTTTGACAGAGTAGCAACTGAAATGTGAATTGAATTCTAAAATTAAGTGTTATTTATGTCTAATATCAATGCAGAATTTTAGGTATCTTTTGTGAAAAAAAATGGTTTAGAATTGTGTTTGCCATTATTCGCTTAACCATATATCCAAATTATTTTTCAACAAAGAACTTATAGCATCAAAACATTATAATAGATCATACTTTGAGAAGCAAATTCATTTTCAAAGTATATATTTTTAGGGATACAATAGTGTAAAGAAAGAAAACCTATGTTCTTAGCCTGGTTCTGATTCCACTGTTGGCACAGTACAGCCTCAATGCCCTGCAAGGGACAGTGAGTAGAGCCATTCCTTGCCATATGTTGGTTATTGCTTGTGGTAATGGCTGTTTTCTAACCAAAAAGTCAAGACAGCAACTATCTGGAATCCTGTGACTTCAATAGAGGCTTTTATGTGAGATTTTACATGTGGTTAACTATAAGACTGAAGCCTGGTGGAACATCCACAGAACATCATCATTTTATGTATCTAGTCTCCTCCTTTTCGCAGTATTCTTAAGATTTATTTCTTATTTTATGTGTATGAATGTTTTGCCTATACATATATGTAGTGTGTCACCAATGTAGCTGGTGCCTGTGAAGGTCAGAAGACAGGATTCCATTCCCTGGAACTGGAATTCAGATGTGTGTAAACTCTGGTAGGATCTAGGAAATGAACCCAGGTCCTCTGCTAGAGCAACATGTACTCTTAAACATTGAGCCAACTCTTCAGTCCCCATGATCCTAGTTCTAATCATTATTAATGCTCTCTGCACTGACTTACTTATTCTGAAGATTTCTTTCTTTCCTTTTTTTTTTTTTTTTTTTTCATTTTTTGAGACAGGGTTTCTCTATATAGCTTTGCGCATTTCCTGGATCTCACTCTGTAGACGAGGCTGGCCTGGAACTCATAAAGATCCACCTGGATCTGCCTCCTGTGTACTGGGATTAAAGGCGTGTGCCACCACTGCCCAGATGAAGATTTCAAAAAAGTGGAGTCACACAATATGCTGTCTTTAGTAACTCACATGATCAGTCACCACATATGTGTACCTTAATCTTTCTTTGGAGGAAGTGATATTACAGAAATATAACACTCATTAATAAACTGTTATAGTAAAGGCAAGCCTGAAACTCCTTCAGTCTCTTCCTGAGCACGAACCACTCTTCTCTACTTAATTATTAATTATCTTGAAATATAATTATTTTCTTTCACTGAGAATTTACTAAGTAGATATATAACATGTATACATATTTATATTATAGGTCTTTGAATTTATGATTAAAATAGAGTAAAGAATTTTGTACTATACTTTTCACAGAAAACTTTAAGATTCATCATGGATTATCAGTAGGTTATTTTTTCTATCTAACATATTTATATTATTTTTAAGTTATATTATATATTAATTATAGTGACATTAAATATAAAATTGTATTCATGTAAATATAATTAGAAATTAATAATGGTCTTAGATACTTATATTAGAGTATAGAAATTTATATTATAGTTTATACGTATGTTACAATATGATACTATTTATCTAAATTTAACATATTCTAGGAACATTAATATTTATTCATATATGCAATTTATTGCATGTGAATACATCTTTTAAGGTACATGTACCTAGCAATGAAAGTTTTTGATGTTTAACTGAAAAGACATATCTAATGTCATATGCCAATTGACAGTGTCTCCAAAAGTGTATGAAATTGCTTGCAATTCTACCTACTAACATTGATAATCATCACTTTAGAAAAACTGCCACTGAGTTTTTAGTTTATTTACAATTTAATGTGTAGATCTTAGTTGAGCAACTTAGTGAGCTTGGTAAATGAATATATCCATATAATCAATGTCGTTAATTGAGGTTAGAATATTCCAACTCCTCTGGAAGTTCATAATCTATGGATCACTACCTCAATATTTTAATTGGCAATCAGTTTTGAATTTTTATACATGTATCAAATTTATCTCTTCTGAACTTAATATACAAAGCTGAAGAAAGTATTCATTCTTTTAACCAACCTTACTTGTTTTAGCACAATGCCTGAGGCCATTATCCATATTGTTCCATCTATTAATGGTTCGTTCTTTTGGTTTCTTAGCAGAATTTTGTCAAAAAAGTAGGTTTAAAATACCCATCCATTTATTTGATGGAAATACTTGAAATGCTTTTATACTATTTTCTTTGCCTGCTGAAAATAAGATTCAAATATGTATTGCTAGGTTAGTCTCTGTAAGATAAATTATTTACTTTCTCTAGATTCTCAGGAAATATATCAGGCATATTCATATATATGTATTGAGGAAGAAATGCAAGCTCCCAAGGAAACATCCAATAATGTTGGACATTAATATGGCAAATGGTTATAATGGCATTTTTTGAAATATTGTATAGACTTGCTTGGTCTATATGTGTAAGCTCAGCAAAGCTAAAGTCTAAATCTTGCTGGCAATCACCCAAATAACAGACCATAATTTGCTGAGTCCTTGGCATAATCTCACAAACTGTTAGAAGCTGTACCTGATAAGAACCCAGGCTACTCAGGTCACAGCAGTAACCCCTGACAGTGGTTTTCACAAAGCCCAAATCAATAGAAATAAAATGAGCAAAGCAAGATATTTGGTAAGATTATTTGACATGGTATATGTAGATTGATTTGAAGCCATTCTATGACCCTATCTCTATGAACTATGAGGCTTCTTTTAGATATTCTGTATAGATGGAGATGTTTAGGGTTTTGGTACTGTATATTGAATGCTGTCACCAAATTTCAGCAAATTTGTTCTAATTATGAGGTTGAAATTCTACATTCTATGTAAAATGAACACAAAATATGTAAACTCTTCCCAACTAAACTCAATTGAAAATAAAAACTCCAATATATTTAGTAATAAACATATTCTAAACTTTATGCTTCCTTTTAAGAATTTTTCTAAGCCTAGGGGTAAATAAATAGAAAGATTTTCCACATCAATAGACTTAGTTAGAAGTGGTTTTTCCAACTTTCACTTTCTCTGAAGTTCATTCTATTTCCTCACTCACTGTGATAGCTTGCTTACTATTAGTGCAGAATGAAATACTCTCAAAGTAAGTTATGGTGGCACTCACTGCAAACAGGAAATCATGTGAACTACCGTTTACTTTTTCCCTTTTTACCCTCTGTATCATTTCTTTACGTTTTTGTGCATGTAACTTAATTGTATTGCTAGTGGGTCCTAACAAGGTCCATTTACTTTAAAAGTGGGGCATGATAATGGCAGTGTAAGATAGTACTTAAGCTCTCCAGCTCTGATGTACAAATGCCACTTTTCAATTTGGGACTTTTTTAATTCAGTCTTGCTGTGAAATCTACTGTCAGTAATGTCTAATTTACACATTGTCTTGAAGAATAAGTGAAATAATATTTATACTCATCACTACACATAAGAAACAACTTATACATGGAAGAAAAAGTCAATAAAGAATATTAGGACTCTACTAGGGCTTGACCTCCTCTATGACTGCTTGAAGCTACCAAGAAAGAAGAAAAGGAGAGTTAGCTACATCCTCACATATGCACATGTTGTTGGCTGGCTGAGTGTTTTGGGCTACAAATAATCAATTCATGTAATTTCTAAAGCACAATTTCAATTGAATTCACCTGATAAAATTATGTCACCCTTATGTCTCAGGCTCACAATGGCAAATACTGCCAAGTGACTATGCGCAAGTCTTGCAGCATGAGGGCAGTTTGGATCAGAGACAAACCAACTTCTCCACACAATTTGCTTTGTCATAATTGGTCAATTTTTGCTTCTTAAAATATGGCTTAAAAGTATAGATGTGAAAAGAACAATCCCATTTATGCATATTCTACATTAAGAGTACATTACAATTTTTGAATGAGAGCATTTTATTAGATTCAAAAATGTACAAAAGTATCTATACTTTTTCATTGGGACCATGATAGGTCAAGAAATAGACTTGCAAACTTTTGTTTTTGTAGGCTTTATTTTTAAATTCAGGTATACAACAAATATTGTGTGTGAAACAGTTCACTTTGCCCATTAAGCTTTATGTGCTTGTGACTGAGATTTTACTCTTTTTCCTGGAAATTTTTTAATCTAGATATTTATTTCTAAAGGCATTCACATGAACCTCAAGTTGATTTTTACCACACAAAGAAATTGAAACTTGAAGTCCTGCTATTGTGAATTCAAAAATATAAATTAATACATTTAGTACTTTTTCTGATACCATCATCTTTCTACTATTACACTTATTCCTTAAGATATTAGAGTACTTATGGGAGCTTCAAAAAATAAATTATATTATTTAAAAACAACAAGAAAAATATGGGAGAAACAGTGAACTAAAGAAGATTAAACTTTCACACCTTTAATATTCAGAAGGGTTCACTTGTATCATGCTTCACAATGCTGCTTCTAAGGTAAGTCTTTTTGGTATATGGTGATTAAAAAGCATGTGATGGAATGGTACAGAGCCCAAGAAGAAATCAATGTTAACCTATACATTATTTCTGCCTGTAAAGTATTTTTTCAAAGAACTTATTGGTAACTTATAACTAGGAAAATTTATGTATAAAATGAATCCCAAATAACGTTTTATATAATAAATAAGAACATGACAATTTCTCTAAGAAATGTTGGTATATAACTATCACTTTTTCTGATAATTCTCAGTAAAGACAATGTTGAAATGTGAAAATAGACAATATATTGAAAGAGCAATATAGAAACTTCTCTTAATGTAGCTCAGATAGCCTGGGAAATCATTCCAGCATAAAATACCAGACCACAGCCAAATCAGTAACCATTAACTTTTCAAATATTTTTATTTTCTGTGTGAATTTCATATACTGTGTTTTGATCACATTATCAATATCCTCTCAGATCCATCCCCACATTCCAAACCCACCAAGTGTTTGTCTTTATTCATTTATTTTAAACCATCAAGTCCACCATGTGCTGCCTGTATCCTGTTCAGTGCTTGGCCATACACAGTATTTACATGCTTAAAGAAAACTAACCCCCTCTTCCTTAGAAGCTATCAGTTACCAACATCTCCTCAGGTAGTGGTGGTATTTCAACTCTGCTTCCCCTGCCCATTTCCTCTAGCTTAAGCTTGTATAGGCCTTGTGTACACTGTTACAACTGCTGTGAGCTCAGAGGTCCAGCTGCCCTAGTGTGATTAGAAAATGGTTCCTTTAGAGTACTGGACCACTGTGCTCCTCACAGTCTTCTTACCACCTCTTTCTCAGTGATCCCTGGGCACTTGGAGTGTGATTATGATGAAGGTGTCCTGTTTAGGATTGACCATTTGTCAGTCATTTATTCCCTGTACTTTAGCTAGTTGTGAGACTCTGTTATTTGCCATATACTTAAAACAGAAGCTTCCCTGATGAGAGTTGAGGATTCTCTAACCTATGGCTATAATGATACATCACTTAATTTTTAAAAATTGTATGTGTATGAGTGATTTGCTAGCATGAATATCTGCAAACTACATGTGTGTCAAGTGCCTTCAGAGGCCAGAAGAAGGCTTTGGATTCTGTAGAGCTGGAGATACAGATGGTTTTGAGCCATCATGAGGGAGCTAAACAAACCCAGGTCCTCTGCAAAAGCAGCCAGTACTCTGAACCACTAAGACATGTCATTTTGTGCATTTAGTAGAATAATAGTAGCAAGTTCTTTCTTAGTAACTATGATATATCTAGCTACCAGTTCTTAGCTTCCTTAACAGTGCCAGGTATGGGTTCCATCCCCTGCAACACGCCTTAAATCCAGTCACAAAGTGGTTTGTTATTCCCATGACATTTGTTAAACAATTGTATGAGTGGGAATATCTTGCCAGGCAGGTAAGTATTTTAATGATCAGGGTTTGCAGCCATGAATGAATGATGATTACCTTTCTTCTCTGATAGCCCTTCTAGCACTATTAATGCTAGCCAGTGAGAATGAAGTTCAAGTGAGCAAAAGCTTGATGTCTTCTTGTTCCATAACTGTCCTTGCTTGCCCTTTGACTCTCCTGCAGCAGCTGCCTTGCCAGATAAGGACCTTAGACTCTTGCTAACAACTCTGCCCCTTCTTATAAGACTTGACTAAATATGGAAGAAAGAAGAGAGAATTTCTGTGAGTGAACTTTCTCTTAGGCAAAATATAATGAAATATGAATACCAATCACACTCAAGGAACACAATTTTTTAAAGATACTTAATGGAACTCACTAGCAGATTATTCATAACATTAAGCACATTTTGTAACCGAATGGCACCTTGGCTGGAGTGGGCCAGACTGAAAGGGTCTAAGAGATGTAAGTGTGCAAAGAGAGGGCTAGCCTGGCTGGCATACCATGAAACACTTTGAAAACTTAGAAAAGCATTTGTTTGCACACATTTATATTTTCAATATTTTAATATTGAAATATTAAGTCTGGTATTAAATATTAAATACTTCTATCAGAGGTAAAAGTATTTCTGAACATGGTGAATCTTAGCCATGCTTATACAAAGAAACTGGGGTCTGAATATTTTAATGATCTTCTGGAAAAACAAGTGAATCCTTTCAAATTTCTTTCAGTGGAGTTGAAAGTGAATGTCATACATAACTCAACTAAGTGTAAACTCAATGGAAGGGAGAAGTGGAAAAAAACATCACATTAGGCAAAAGAGATGAAAATAAAATGGAGAGCTGAAAAAAGGGGGAGATAGAGGGGGAAGGAGAGAGAGAGAGAGAGAGAGAGAGAGAGAGAGAGAGAGAGAGAGAGAGAGAGAGAGAGAGAGAGAGAGAGCACAAATGACCAATGTCAGGAAATCAAATAAAAGAATAAGGCATTGTTGCCACTGACATGAAACACTAGTCAAACAACAATATGAATATTTTGTAGACATTAAATTCATAGTTTTGGCCACCTATGTGATGGCTTAAAACATTTTCTTCCATTACTTTTCTCCTACCTTTGAGAAGCATTAATAAGATGATTGGAAGTATGTTTGAAGTTGTGCCGTGCTTTTCAAAAACCTATTTCTTTCCCCTCTATTTTTAATTTTCTATTTTGGTAAATTTCTTTTGCTATATCACCAAGATTGGAAAATTTTCTTGTTTAGTGAATATCCTGCTGTAATTGTTAGTCTAGAGGAACTTTCTTCACTTGAGTTTCTTTTGGCAAGTTTTTTCTTCTACAAATTTCTCCTATATATTCTCTTTTATTGTTTGGGTTTTTTGTTTGTTTGCTTGCTTGTTTTGGTTTTGTTTTTGGAGACAGGATTTCTCTGTAACAGTCCTGGGTGTCCTAGAACTTGATTTGTAGACCAGACTGACCTTGAACTGATAGAGATCCTGCTGCCTCTGCTTCCTATATGCTGAAATTAAAGATATGTGCCACCACTACACAACTCCTATATCTTCCTGAATGAAGTTTACATCTAAGGTGCTTTTGACTTCCCTCTAGTATGTAATATAGGGCTATGTTTCCCTGTTTCTTTGCATGGCACACACTTATCAACTGGATTTCATGTATCTAGATTTCATCTTTCCTTGGTACCAAATAATATTGTCTTACTCTGTTTCAGTTAATATTCTAGGTTACAACTGAATTAATTACAAAGATTTTGATTTTTTTAGATGAAACATCGAAAGTCTAGAATAAAGAAGGACATAATATATTTTATCTAGAAATTAAAATGTTTAAATTTTACAGAGACATCTATAGATAATACAGATGAATGTATGTGCATTAGTAGTAATCAAGTCTTACAGAGACGCTGGTTCCACGTCACATATCTAGGTATATAAAACCTTGTGAATATAGCAGACACTACTTGACAATAAACAGCAAAAAGAAACCTCTGTGGAGCTAAAGTTCATTCAAAGCGAAGAAATGGAGGGAAAACTTGAAAGAGATTCAGAGTTTTGAAACATTCACTAAGTACAAAGATAATACAAGTCACTTAGGCAGATAAACAGAATAACATGACAGATAAAAATGAAGGACTTTGAAAAGTCATATTATATTTTCTACAAGATTTCTTTTGAAAGTATAAAAGTCCATACTAGTCTACATTTAGATATTTATTATTTATACACCTTCTATGATTTTGTATATTTTACATATTTATTTAATGGGCTTAATACATAAGCTTGTATACAATATATTTTTAATTTTCATTTTACTATTTGAGAAGTAAGTAATTATATAGATAAATGAAACAAACACATCATTATTTATTGTTTTTAAAAGCAGATGTCAGTATTTTACATAAAATCTATATTTTGGAACTTCTTAATATATTTTGAATTAAGTTAACTTATCTGAGAAGGGAAATCTTAATTCAGGACAGTATATTTGGTGTATTCTACTACATCAGCGAGGCACATATAATGCATATTTGAGGAATTGGAAAAAAAAAAAGAACAAAAGCATGAAAAGAAACTATGCATCTAAGATCAAATCTTAAGATTATAAAATGACTTAAAATAGTTCTGCTTGATGAAAATGAATGATTGGATTTCCTGGTATTTAATCGTTAATTAATGATTAAATTTGTCAGAAGTGCTATTAACTCAGATTCCTTTAACTTCGTTTCCCAGTTAAGAATTTCCCTAGGAGAGTGCCCTACAGGGGCCCCCATAGCAACTTTGCCCACAAATGTTCTAATTAACTGTACCAGAGGGTCTGCTGTGCTGTCTTGTTAATGCTTTCTATCCGGTTCTTCAGTGCCCATCATGTATCATTGTTCAGCGAGTGACAGCAGTCAGGTTATTAAAGGTGTAGATATTAAATTAACAACAGTAGTAAACATTGTAGCTGTACTTCACATCTCAGCAGAACCAATGAAGTGGATGACACTGAATCCATGCTGATATTCTGCAGTGACAGATGGGCGTCATTTAACACAATACATCAGTGAGCAACCCACGTACCACAGCTGTCTTCCACTAAATGAATTAGATCAGGGTAATTAATCTAAGGCAGAGAGTATTACTAAACTGGATCCTAAGCAGAATTAGAGAAGAATGAACTCCTTTGCTAAAAATTTGCAAAGGTTTTTGCATTAATATTTCAAGTGCTGATAAGTTTTCCAGAAGATGTTGCACTTGTTAAGATTATATATATAGATCTTCCTTTTGTTGAAACATCACCAACAACACAGTGGCAAAGACCCTCCCATTTGAGCCTAAAATGGGTGATGCCTTTTCTTTTATTTCTGTTCTAAAAATAGATGCTAGCAGCAAATGAGGCTTAACCTGGGAGGGGCTCTTAAACCTAAATCCCATCTCATTATCTGTTATCACATATGTTTGTTCTCAGCTCTAATGCTTACAATGATAAGAATTTAGCTGTTAAGTTCTCATAGTTTTTATTGGTTTTACCTCAGTTGCTAAATTGATATTGGTTAGATGGATGGGTAGAATGAAAGACAGCTTGTTTTTCTTTCTGATTTCAATTCCTGTCCCGCCAAAGGTTATTTGGATTCATAGAATTGATCTTATTAAGAGGCATATATACATTCTTAACAATGTGAAATTGCATAAAGGAATTCATAATTTTAAGAATTTATTCTTAAATATATATTTAAAATATGTATATTGCCAATTTAGCCTTCCCCTTTCCATAATTATGTAAACCTATATGTATAAGAAAATACAACAGTTTTTTTTGTTTTTTTGTTTTTTTTTTTACTTTCAAGTGTTTGTATGGTGCTAAAGTAATATTCTGTGATGTTTGTCTCTATAGAAAAATACTCTGATCATTATGTTACCAATAAATCAAACTCATGATTAGGAAAAAAAAATCAGAATCTTTATAAACCTCAGGTAAACAGATACATTTTTTATACTGTTAGTGTTAAATCAATTGTGCCTAATTATACTTAATCTTTTATTAATCTTAAAAACCACAAAACTCAGACATGGTCTTTGAATTCATGAGTATTTTATGAATTTAATTTCTAATTTCTATTGCACAAAGTTCGATGCTTTCGTCTAAAGTATGTTTACAGCAACTAGCTATTGATCCAGCAGCTCACTGCGTGCTCCATTGTCACAGTCCCCTCTGGCTGATGTCTTTGCTTCTCTTCTGCAGAAGTTCCTTTCTTCTGCTGATCATAGCAAAGAGGAAAATCATGCTGCTAATTATGGTAGTTGAAATTTTTAACACTGCAGGAGATATCCAAACACCAGATCCTCCTTTATAAAGAATTTACTGGTTTCTTGTTAAGCTAGTATGTCTTTGTTGGAGGCCTGCACCAATCATGTCAAAGTATTGTATGTTTATTGTAGAAGCTTAGCAAGCTGCCACTGGGGGAAGCTACCACATGCACGATATCTGATTTTAAAACTTTATTATCTTGATTGTCAGTGATTAGAGTAAATTGTGAACTAACTGCTTGTCACATTTAAGTATTAAAATTGAAAACATATTTGAAGAGGAGAGATACATTAGCATAAAGTACATTCAGCCTTTTTTCTAAAATTCTTAACATTAAAAATGCCTATTATATTAAATCATATTATGGTTATCATTTATCCTATATCTATTTTTGACATAGTGATTATATTAAAAACAGAGGAGTTGTACTATTTAATTCAACTCTATTGAGTGATAACTATTTTAACTGCAAATTTAGATTGATTATAAAGAACTGTCTACATTGATCAAAATGATCAGTTTATCATATTTTTCAAACATCAGTAAATTTAAATCTTAGTGGTTTGACTTTGTTCTTTTTTTTCTGGTATGGCAAACTGTAATATTATGCATTCTATTTAGAAGACCACTGACCAGAAATTATTGAGAGATGAATTTTAGTTATTGCTATGTGGGGATATTTTCATTATGTTCAGAAGCATTTTGTTCATAACACCCTCTAGTGTATCCATAGAGTTTAAATCCTACACATAGATAGGCAACAATAAAACACCACTATAAACTGATTTTACTGCTGTAACCTATGATAAGACAATATAGAAGAGCTGCAATATCATATTGTCCTTTATGCACAAGCATTACTGAGTACCTGCTATGGTTTGGATTTAAACTGTAACAAAACCAAGTGGTGGTGGCACACACCTTTAATCCCAGCACTCAGGAGTCAGAGGCAGGTGGATCTTTGTGAGTTTGAGGCCAGCCTGGGTTACAGAGTGAATTCCAGGACAGGCACCAAAGCTACACAGAGAAACCCTGTCTCGCAAAACCAAAATGATAATGATAATAATAATAATAATAATAATAATAATAATAATAATAATAAGTAACACAAAGCTTGCATGTTGAAGACTTGCTTGCCAGCCCATGTTGCTAATTTGGGATATAGAGTGTCATAACAGGTAAGGAGTAGATAGTTGGAGGAAGTTAGGTTATTGTTTATGTGCTCTTGGAGAGGGTATAAAGACTCCTGTCTCTGTCTGTCTCTCTGTCTCTGTCTCTGTCTCTCTTTCTCTCCCTCCCTCCCTCCCTTCTTCCCTTCCTTTTCACTCATGGCCTCCATCCTTGTTACCTTCCTCTCTTCCTGGTATCTCCGTGATGCAAGGTATTTGATATATTCACTTATATAAATATAACAGTTTCAGTATGTACATCAAAATATCACATTGTGTTCTGAATATATGTATGGAAAGAAATCAGGGAATAAGGGGGGGGGGACTTTAGAAGCAAACAAATTAGGACTTACTATCTCCATCACAAGTGTGAGCAGCGTACTTCTATATACTTGGCTCAGTTTTCTCACTCAAGAAATGAGAAAAATACCCAGCTTGCAAGGCAGTATCTAGATAAAATGCAGTACAGTCAATACAACAGAGTCATCAAGATTCTGATGCAGAGTAGAAGCTCGATAGTTGTTTATAATGCCCTGAATGAAATCAAAGAAAGGGGGAAGTTACCAAGTAGGAAAACAAAGCCTTTTATTTTCTTTGTCTTGTTATCATCAATGATTTACTTCCTTCCCACTTCAGATATTCATTTTCAACAATGCAAACAAATTCTTAGAGAATGTTATCATTTTACTATATAGAAAGAGTTCTCTATGGACAGTCATCAATAGTACACTGAGACTAGATGGATGATGGCACCATTATCTTGAATTAGGAATGGATTAACTATCTATCAAAACTTAGATAAGAGTCACCACCATGTCCTGAGTTAAAGGAGATGATCACCTAATTTATCAACTTTTAATTGCTTAAATAAAGAAAAGAGAAACTTGATGGCAAAATGATTAGTCATTTTAAACCTTCCAAAAAGTCTTTAATCATTTAAAAAATATTTAATTACTCTAGTAATTTTGAGGAAATCTTAAATTGTACTAAAGTGTCAAAATTATGTATAGTATAATTAAATGCACCATTACTTGAGTGTTTTAACTGTTTAGGCTTTCCTCTCCATGCTAAATCTCTTGTTAGCTGCCAGTTAACATTAGAAATGCCTACCCTAATTGCAGTAGGAGAGAATCTTGTGTTATATATAAATGTGCTGTGATGGTTCATTTCAGTTGTCAGCCTGATTGGCTTATGAAACATCTAGGACAGCAGTAAAGCAGATCTTTGATTGAGTCTATGTGGGGTTTTTACAGAGAAGATTAACTAAGGAAGGAAGACTAAGAACATGAATGTGAATAGGAGCATCTTTTGTTATGGAGTATTAGCTAAATAAAAATGAAAGAGAGAATAAAGCTGGCTAAGCATTATACTTTCCCCACCTTCTGCTTCCCAATCCATTCATGTGTGAGCTAGCTTCTTAGCATTCTTGAGGCCACAGACCCCAGTATTTCCTGCTGCCCTACTTTCCCTAAATCATGGACTATCATTGCCAAATAGTAAGCCAAACTGATCTTTTTCTCTTATGATTTTTCATCAGGAACTTTATGATAGCAATGAAAAAAGTTACTATACAGACATATATGCATGCATAAATACACACACATGTAGACAAAGATTACATAAATGTATTTGCATGTGTATCATTTGATGATGCAAGAAAAATATTCACCTAAGTCAATATGTTTAATGAAAACAACTGATGTATGTTCCATTTTTCTCAAGGACAAAGTAAATGTAAGAGATCAGTAACGGGTCCTCTAACAAGTGTGTTTAACTAATTACTGAAAAATACTAGAGAAGTTTTTTCTGACTACAGAACATTTCCAAGCATTTCCAAAATAGTGCCAAAATGATAGATGCAGCAATTGTTACAGATTTCATTAGAATATATCCTAAATGTTTGCGAATGCCAATAAACTTCATTCTCTGATTTCAATGAACATGCTTTTTTGTTGGTGGACTATTGGGCACAATTACTGTGTACTTATTTTGTGATATGTGTATGTGTGAATGTACATATATTTAGGCATATATAGATGTCTAAAAGGGCTTAATTTACATTTCATCTCAACTATGGTTAATTTCTATGAATTTTAACAATTCATAATATGGTTTTCCTATGGAGTCTCATTGTTTGAAACAGGTTACTGCTTTCCTGTGGAAAAAAATTAAAGCGTGAATCTAATTAATCTTAACAATAAAAACCTGGAGTCAGATATGGAGGATGAAAGCTGAAAGATCCAAGAAGCAGAGCAGCCAGTGACCAGACTTCTTCGAAATATCAGACCAACTGGTTCAGCCTGTCTCTATGAATCCTCAGACTAAATGGGCAGGCGGTCCTGTCTCCACCCTGCTTATACTCTTATCTCCACCTCCCTAGTGCTGGGATAAAAAAAATGTGAGCCTCCGAAATGCTGGGATCAAAGGCATGAGCCTCCCAGTGCTGGGATTAAAGCATTATCCTCTGAAGTGCTGGGATTAAAGTTGTGAGCCATCTCCAACTGGCTGTGTTTCTCTTTTAGATTGGTTCGGTCTCATGTAGTCCAGGGTAGCCTTGAACTCTTGATCTTCCTCCTTCCTTCTCCCAAGTGCTGAGATTAAAGGTGTGTGCCACCACTGCCTGGTCTCTATGGTTAACTAGTGGCTAGCTCTGCTCTCTGATCTCCAGGCAAACTTTGTCAGAACACAAACAAAATATCATACAACACAAACTTACTCCACATCCAATGCAATGAGGGTAAGTCCTAGCATATAGTAGGCACTCTATAAATGTTACTTTCTGCATCTGCCTTTTCCTCAATTTATAGTTGTAGTGGTTTGAGGGAGAACACCCATATAGGCTCATATATTTGAATGTTTTATTCCCAGTTGGGAGAACTGTTTGGGAAGGATTAGGAAGTGTGGCCTTATTGAAGTGGATACATTACAGGTGATAGGCTTTGAAGTTTAGAAAGTGCATGCTATTCCAAGTTAGTTCTCTCTGTGCCTTGTAATTGTTGTCTCTAAATGTAAGCTCTGAGCTACTGCATCCAGACAATGCCTGCCTGCTGGCTGCCATGCTGGCAGCCATGATGGTCACAGAGTCTAACCCTCTGTAACTTTAGTAAACCCCAATAAACTCTTCTTTTATAGGCTGCCTCTTGCCACTTCATAACAATGGAAAGGTAACTAAGACTATAGCAAAAGTTCAAATTATATCTAATTTTAAAAAGCTTAATCCTAATAAAATTGAGATAAAATCAAATGTTATTTACTATAAATATGCACATATACACTACCTAATAAATTAAAATCATTGGAAACAGATCTGTTGTGTCTGACTTACCTCATTCTAATTATTATTTGCGTCTTGTGTTAGGGTTGCTCAGACTGCTGAGTGCTGAGTGATGGTGGATAACTCAGGGCAGAACCTTTTAATCTTTTTCAGGGGAAGAAGGCCATATTTTCACTCAGACATAAAAGCAGAATACTTGTCTTTTATTTCTATATCTCTCCAAGTTAAAAAAAAAGCTATAAATGCTTAGATCTGACTATGAAATTTATAGATATGTTAAATTTATTTCTAATATTCTTCTTGTATGCTGGCCATTAATATAAATTAAGTAAGAATCTACTGGTCAGCTTCTCCTTGCTTGGTAGTCAGCTAAATCCTGACCTTGAGTATATCTCTAACAATAAGTAATTCTTTTTCCTTCCCCATAATAGTAAATACTTTCCATCTTAACACATTTAAGGAGGGAGCAATGCTGTGCAAAGGCTGAGCCTAGGCTGCATATTGTCTGAACATCAATGTTGATAGGAAATTAGCATAGCCAACGAGTAACACATAAGATCTATCATGTACTTAATTCTTTTCTACTAAGGTAACCTAAAGGCATTATAATTTTACAGAGGGACTAACTTGTCTGAGAACAGAGGCCATTAATCTCTCTCATAACAGACTGCTGAATCATTCTCATTCTGTCATTGTCACTTTATAGCTGAGTTTCAGACAAGTTTTGCAGGAATAAGATGTATAAGCATTTGAAGTGCCGAGTGCTCCTAATTATGTCCTTAGTTTGTATTTGCTTAAGGCTTTTATGTTGCAGTAATCCTCTCTTCAATTTCTTCCATCTTTTACTGTGTCATATTTGGCTGGTGCTAGTACTATACCATTGTAAAGCTGTTAAGCCTCTACTAACCATAAACCTCTACTAACGATGAATAATCAGAAGTTTTGGTGAAATATGTGGAAGTATTGATCAAAGATAGGCCAAATATCATTCTAAACACTATGCTGAATCAAACACAGTTATATGTTAAGATGAAAATTTTCTCTGAAATCTAATACCATATCTATGTTCAGATGAGGAAGGGAATACTTACTTTCTACCTAATTCTTGTAGACAGAAGCTATTTCCTCATTTTCACCCCAAAATGTCTCCCAAAGTTATTTCCTCTTTGTGTTTTTGTCTCTTTATGATGTCACTTTTTTATCTTACAAAGTCATGTTTCTATTTGGCATATTAATTTTACAACAATTTCAAAACTTGGGAAACTATATTGAACATCAAATGACATGTCTTCCTGTGAGGACTAACTATGAGCTTTTAGTAAGTTAAAAATCTGTGTGGTGTATTTCCTCACAAACTTTTTAAGTATATATATATATATATATATGTGTGTGTGTGTGTGTGTGTGTGTGTGTGTGTGTGTGTGTGTGTGTGTGTGTGTTTAGAAAAGTTATTAGAAGAATAGAATTCTAATATATTTCTTGCAAAAATTTCCATATTATTAATATGATATTAGCATGGAACAGTTTTTTTTTTTTTCACAAGTAATAAAGCAATGCAACTCACTAGTCCTTCATTGTCTTTCTGTTCCCTTATACCTCCTTTCAGGAAGCTTCTCTGAGTTTCTTCAGGTTGAAGATTTTTGACAGATTTGAGGGAAACTGATTGGTTATAACTGATTATACTTTAATGAGGATGTCACACACATATGCAATATTTTATTAATTGTAGTGAATTTCACTAGTGCATTCAGTGTAGTTGAATCCTATCTCCCCCACATGACTCACTTTAACTCCTCTCTGATCCATTTCCACCCTAAAACCCCACTCAATTTCATATTTTATTTTTATTGTTTTATAACTTGGTCCAATTTATGCTGCCTATGTATGAATGAAAGTATGGCCATCCATGGAGCATAGTAAATCTTAAAGGATGACATACCTCAAGAAAATAGATACTCCCTCCCTCACCAAGCAGCCATCAACTGTCAATAGCAGCCAGGAGGGGGCGGGTCATGTACCCTTCCTTCTCTATGCTATAATGTTAACTGTCTTGATTTTGTACAGATTTTTGTATAATCAGCTACAAATATTGTGAGTCAATGAGTCCAACTGTCCTATAAAGCCCAGAAGACATGGCTTCTTTATAGTTTTTATATGGATCTTACAATCTTTCAGCCCTCTCTTTCTTGGTGTTTTCTGAGTGTCAGTGGGAATAGATGTGGTACAGATATCCAATTTATGGCTGACGACTCCATAGACAAATATTCTCTGTGCTTTGACAAGATGTGAGTTTCTGTATTAACCATGTTCAATGCATGGAGAAGATTCCATGATGAAGAATGAGAGATATATTAATCTATGGAAACACAAACACACACACACACACACACACACACACACACACATCGAGTTTTATTGCTGTGAAAAGACACCATGACTACAGCAACTCTTATAAAAGAAATCATTTACTTGGGGTTGACTAGCAGTTCTGAGGTTTAGTCCATCATCGCCATGGCAGAAAGCATGGTGACATACAGACAGACATAGTGCTGAGAGTTCTACATCTGAATTCTCGGGCAGCAGTAAGAGAGAGTGAGCCTCTATGCCTGGTTTGAGCTCTGAAACCTCAAAGACCAGCTCCAGAGTCACTTCCTCCAACATGGCCACACTTTCTCCAACAAGGTCACACCTCCAATAATGCTACTCTCAATGAGCCTCTGGGGGACATTTTTATTCAAACCACCATATGTATTTATAAATATATATCATGTCTTTCCAGGGTGGTCATCATGGGAGCTCCCACAGACCATAGCTGGGTACACTGATGATGACTTTTCTTCTCTAGGCAGCATACTTGGCACCTTTATTGGGTACTATGAACCTATTCAGTAGCATACATATGTGTATATATACACATACATGTATATATACATATATATTCATATATATATTCACATGTATATATGACAGTTCAACAGTATGTCCATTTAGCAAAATAATAGTTATAGGTTCATTCCTGGGCCTTTGAGCTCAAAACCCATGGCTTCTTGGTCAGATTTATAGTACCAGGCTTGTGTCTTTTCCTGTGGAACACTGGGTATGCTCATAGCATTTGTGTAACTATTGCATCCATGAACATGTCTTTTCAGGCTGCTCATCATTGGCATTCCCACAGATTGCAGCTGGGTAAAACTGTTGATGACTTTTCTCCCATTGCAGCCTACTTAGCACCGTCCTTGGGTACTTATGAAAGCTATTCAGTAGGGATGAAGTTTCCAGGTCTGTATAAGCTTGATTCATCAATGTCCTCTGACCAAAAAAAAGTGTTATAACCTTAAGTCAACCAGAGATAAATGTGTATAAAAATATATTGGTGCAACAGTGAAACAAATGTTATGAGAATAACCAGCCACTTTTAGAATAGATTTGAGAACCATTCTATAAGGTGGAACCCATACATGGCACTGTGGTCAACATCCTGGATTTATGTTGAGGTCTTTGATCCAGTTGGACTTAAGTTTTTGGCACGGTGACAGATATGGATCTATTTGCAGCCTTCTACACATTGATATCCAGTTATGCCAGCACCATTTGTTGAAGATGCTTTCTTTTTTCCATTGTACACTTTTGGCTTCTTTGTCAAATATGATATGTTCATAGGTGTGTGGAGTAATGTCAGGGTCTTCAATTCAATTCCATTGGTCCACATGTCAGTTTTTATGCCAATACCAAGCTGTTTTTTATTACTGTAGCTCTAGAGTAGAGCTTGAGTTCAGGGATCATGATGCCCCAGAGGTTGTTTTATTGTACAGGATTCTTTTGGCTATCCTGGGTTTTTTTGTTTTCCATATGAAGTTGAGTATTATTCTTTCCAGGTCTGTGAAGAATTGTGTTGGTATTTTGATGGGGATTGCATTGAATCTGTAGATTGCCTTTGGTAAAATTGCCCTTTTTACTATGTTGGTCTTGCCTATCCATGAGCATGGGAGATCTTTCCATTGTCTGACATCTTCAATTTCTTTTTTCAGGGACTTAAAGTTCTTGTCATATAGGTCCTTCACTTGCTTGGTTAGTGTTACCCCAAGGTATTTTATGTCATTTTTGGCTATTGTAAAGGGTGATGTATCTCTGATTTCCTTCTCAGCTTCTTTGTCCATTGTATATAGGAGGGCTACTGATTCTTTTGAGTTGATCTTGTATCCTGCTATGTTGCTGAAGGTGTTTATATGCTGTATCAGTTCCTTGGTGGAATCTTTGGGGTCACTCAAGATGACTATCATGTCATCTGCAAATTGGGAAAGCTTGACTTCTTCCTTTCCAATTTGTATCCCCTTAATCTCCTTATGTTGTCTTATTGCTCTGGCTAGAACTTCAAGTATTATATTGAATAAGTATGGGCAGAGTGGACAGCCTTGCCTCGTTCCTGATTTTAGTGAAATTGCTTTGAGTTTCTCTCCATTTAATTTGATGTTGGCTGTTAGCTTGCTGTAAATTGCCTTTATTATGTTTAGGTATGTTCCCTGTATTCCTGATCGCTCCAAGACCTTTATCATGAAGGGGTGTTGGATTTTGTCAAATGCCTTTTCTGTATCTAATGAGATGATCATGTGGTTTTTTTTTCTTTGAGTTTGTTTATATGGTATATTATATTGACAGACTTTTGTATGTTGATCCACCCTTGCATCCCTGGGATGAAGCCTACTTGATCATGGTGGATAATTGTTTTGATGTGTTCTTGGAGTCTGTTTACCAGTATTTTATTGAGTATTTTTGCATCAATGTTCATGAGGGAGATCGGTCTGTAGTTCTCTTTCTTTGTTGTATCCTTGTTTGGTTTAGGAATCAGGGTAATTGTAGCCTCATAGAAGGAGTTTGGTAATGTTCTTTCTGTTTCTATTGTGTGGAACAATTTAGAGAGTATTGGTATTAACTCTTCTTTGAAGATTTGGTAGATGCGCTGAAACCATCTGGTCCTGGGCTTCATTTTAGATTTTTTAAATGCCACAAAGACTCTTGTTTCTATAAAAGCTAATAAAAATAAAAATAATTAATAAAAGGTATTTGTATCAACCTTAAAAGCACTAACACATGAAATTGAATTTCTTTGTTGAAATGTATATAGTATTCAGGGATTGTTACTTGAGAGGGGATGTGGGGGGAACTGGGAGGAGTGGAGGAGGGAAACTGAAGTTGAGATTTATTGCATGAGAGAAAAATAAATAAAAAAACTGAGAAAGAAAAGTGATACATGATCATTTGAAAGAATTTAAAGATGTGGTAATATATTGTGTCCCCCAATATGTTGTGAATCCTAATAAACTTATCTGGGGTCAGAGAACAGAACAGCCACTAGACAGGCATAGAGGCCAGAAAAATGGTGGCACACACACCTTTAATCCTAACATTCCAAAGGCAGAGATCTGTCTGGATCTCTGTGAGTTCAATGTCACACTGGAAACAGCCAGGCATGATGACATACTCTTTTAATCCCAGGAAGTGATGGAAGGAAGCAGAAAGGTATATAAGGTATAAAAACCAGGAACTAGAGGTGGTTAAGGTTTTAGGCTTTTGAACAGCAGTTCACCTGAGATCCATTTAGATGAGGACGCAGAGGCTTCCAGTCTGAGGAAACAGGATCAGCTGAGGAATTGGCGAAGTGAGGAAGCTGTGGTTTGTTCTGCTTCTCTGATCTTCTAGCGTTCACCCCAATACCTGGCTTTAGGTTTGTTTTTATTAATAAGACCTTTTAAGATTTGTGCTACATAAAGATGCATAAAGATATAAAGAACCCCCCGAAATGCACAATCCCAAAAATATAATGAATACTTTAACTTGTGTCCTTTGAATATATGAAATAAATATGCTAACTCTGAAACAAAGTAAATTTAATGACACATTTTGAATTTTTCCATAGATATTCAAAAACAGAGATTTAGACATTGTACAGAGAACCTTATCATATGTCATATATGAATTGTACAATATCCTAGCTTTAGTTCTTCCTCTAAAGGGAGTATTCCATCTGTTAGTGATAAATAACAAGCAGTATTCATATAAAGGCAAAGTGACATAAGATCATCTCTTAAATATCTGTGGTGATTTTTCCAGTTGCAAATATATCATGATCATCACTTAGAATTTCTAATCTATACCACCCATGACACAAACATTTTTCATAAAAAAATTTATAGATATAAGAAAGAAACTTGTTTTCTGTCATGCATCATAATTAAATATTTCACAAGTATTTTTCTTCCAGTACCACACAATGGCAAAGTTGCAACAAACAACATGTTAAAAATGTTTATTTAATGTTTTATTTTATGTATATAAATGTTAAGTGTGAATGTGCTAGGTTCTGAGCATGCTGGAAGAGAGAGCTGAATCCCATGAACTGGAGCTAAAGATGTTTATGAGCCTCTATGTGTTTGCTGGGAACCAAACTGTCTTCTGTATGAACAGTGTGGTGGTTTGAATGAGAATTTCCTCATAGGCTTATATGTTTGAGTACTTGGTCACCAGTAAGTGGAACTGTTTGGGAAGGATTAGAAGGTGTGGCATTGTTAGAGGGGTGTGTCACTGGTGTCCAACTTTGATATTTCAAAGGCCTGCATGCACTATTCCCAGCTAAATCTCTGTCTCTCTGCCTTCTGACCGAGAATAAGGGCATATGCTCTTTGTATTGCTCCAGTACCATACCTGCTACCTGCTGCCACGGTCCCTATCATGATGGACATGCACTCACTCTCTCAAAATGTAATCCCCCAATAAATACTTTTTTCTATAAGTTGCCCCAGGCATGTGTCTCATCATATCAATAGAAAAGTAATTAAGACAAACAGCAAGTGTTCTTAATTGCTGAGTAGTCTCTCCAGTCCACAAACAACATGATATATAATGCAATATATAACACTCATATATCTATAAATTCATGTACTATTATAATGCCTTGTGTTATATAAACTCTGTAGCAGCTAGTTTATGAGCAGTGCATATAATTTAGGTTGAGAGAGTGGATTTATTCACTGGTCATGAGAAAATGTCACTTAGTGGTCTTAAAAATTTCATTCCTGCCTATACACCTTCCCTATTTATATTTTAAATGGAAAAGTTCCAAATTTGTACAAACAAGCCTTCCAGTGTTAATGCCACAGTGCATTGCTCAGCTCTTCTCTTTTTCTTACTAAGGAATTTTCTGTCAGAGACTCATTTTCTGTGTCTAATTCTTTCATAACAAACATTTTTATTAATTTTCAAAATAGTAAACTTTTGCTATTCAGAAGAGTTAAATATATTATTCTCATGTTTAATATGAGTTTATAATTATGCTCGTAAATTTATGCTCATTACACTTATAAAATTGTTATTTTCTTACTACATTTTTATTTATTTATTTATTTAAAAGCTTTCTTTTCATTTTACATACCAAGCACAGTTCCACCTCCCTCCCATTCTCCTGCCACCCACCTCCACCCATTCCAACACTATCCATTCCTCAAAGAGAGTAAGGCCTCCCTTGGAGAGTCAACAAAGTCTGGCATACTAAATTCAGGAAGGACCAAGTTCCCCACCCTGCTCCATGTCACTGCTGACACCAGCTAAGACTCCTAGCAATAATGGAGAGGGTACCTGAACTTACCTTCCCTTAAAACTAGATTGGTGAGTACCCTAACTGTTATCATAGAACCTACATCCAGTAGCTGATGGAAGCAGCTGCAGTGGTCCACAACCAAGCACTTGGTTGAGCTCCTAGACTTCAGTTGAAGAAAGAGAGGAGGGATCCCAGGAGCAAGTAACATCAAGATCATGATGGGGAAAACTGTAGCTGGAAGTTTTCTGGTGTCTGGCCCGGTCTGCAGATGCTCAGACCCAAATAAACACACATAGGCATATATTAATTATGAACTGCATGGCCATTAGCTCAGGCTTATTACTGACCAGCTCTTACACTTAAATTAACCCATAATTCTTATCAATGTTTAGCCATGTGGCTTGGTACCTTTTCTCAGTTCTGCCTTGTCATCTCGCTTCCTCTGCATCTGGCTGGCGACTCCTGACTCTGTTCTTCCTCTTCCCAGATTTCTCCTCATCTGCTTGCCTCACCTATACTTTCTGTCTGGCTACTGGCCAATCAGCATTTTATTTATCTACCAACCAGAGCAACACACGTTTACAGCATACAGAATGATATCCCACAGCACTTCCTTTTTTCTGTCTAATCAAAAAGGAAGGTTTTAACTTTAACTTAGTAAAATTACATATAACAAAACAGTTATCAAGCAAGAATTACATATCTAGTCTATTTGTATTTGGCAAAATTAAAGAAAACATTCTATCCTATATTTGTGAGCCTAAAGTTTCATATCAATTAATCTTTTATTATAACCAAGGAAAACGATAATTATAACTATCTGGTCTTCAATTACATTAAAGACACCAGAAGGATATCATATTACCTAAGTAAAAAGGAAGAACAGTAAGCAACTTCCAAAAATCTAGAATAACAGAGACACCTGGCTACCTGGACTATTATCCAAAGTTCCTCTGCAACACTGGAGCATTTTTCTTTAGCCTATAAGCCTAGAGTCTCTCAGTTGCTTCTCTCTGTGTGTTTTTTGCTCTGTTATTGTGTTTTTGGAAGCCTTTTTAAAATTCTTTTAGGCGTTATGGAAATTCAAGAGCCGCACGTTGGTATACCAAAGCAGTTATAATTAATATAAGCCTCTGTATGCTTACTTGGGGACATGAGTGGGAGAGATATGTCCTGAACACCAGCTGGTTGGGACACAGGAAAACTTCCAAATACATTTGGCTGCCTGAGCTAATGGCCATACAGTTCATAATTAATATAAACCGCTGTGTTTATTTGGTTCTAAGTGCCTGCAGACCAGGCCAGACACAGGAATACTTCCAGCTACAGGAACCACAGAGACAACTGACCCAAGGTGGTGGGAGCTCATGGACTCTGGCCTGTCAGCTGGGGAACATGCATGGGACAGAACTAGTCCCTCTCAATTTGGGTGAGAGTTATGTGGTTAAATCTTCCTAAATTTTTAACTTCCATTTTGTTATAGTTCAAACATACAACACTCATTTTTCTCCTAATAAATTCATATGGTTGGGACTATCAGACATAGTACAATATATATTTAACTCAATTCCCAGAATATTACTGTCATCATATTCTCAGTGAGTAATGTAGTCACTGTCACACACATGCTCATTAAATTTCTTTAATTAAATGACAATAGTAAAATAAGCCTCAAGTTTTCAAGACATAAACGACTTTCTCTTAAGTTGCAAACATCAAGAAAGTTCTGAAGTACTTTTTTTGCAAGAGAAGTTGCAGATAGGCGGTATGAGGTAATGTTGATGTGAAATATCTCCTTGCACTGTTCCAGGTAGGATGTGGAAGTCAAAACTAAGCATAATCAACAGTTGATGTATAAATGCTGGCCTTTGCCATCTGCTGAAGAAGTGTTATAACTGCCTCTAACTCTCATTCAAAATGCCAGCTGGAGGCTACTCTAGATCTTAAATATTGTTCAGTTCTCTCTTGGTTGGCTAGAGTTTATTGGCTTCAGATGTTCTGAGTGGCACAGGTAATTTATCTTTTATTTTAGTGGATATTGTGTGATAAGAAAGAATAGATAACACACAGTAAACTACTTTTAGAAGTACTTTAAAGAACATTTTTCTTTCTGGTGACCCTTATTCTATTCAATTTTCACTAAGCAGGCTCCAAAAGGATAGCAATGTAAATGATATTTAAGTCTTACAGATATTATGGAATGTGGTATTTCTTGGATACTTAATGAAACATAACAAAAAATTTACATCCTGAAAATCCTCAGTTTTAACTTGAGAACATACTAAAACTTTTAAGCATAAATGTTTGCAGATTTCTTTATTTCTTCCTCAATAGTGTCCCCTTATATTTTTGTGATAATTGGCATTTAATTTTTTGATCCATGTATTTCTCAGTCATTTATAATAGTAACAACAAAATCAATAGGCAATATGAGAGAAGAAACATACAGTTTCTTCTGTCTTTTTACCACCCATTGTTATTTTATTGTAGAGATAGTTCTGTTGCTGGCATAGAAGCTATAAAGATAAAACAGAGGAGTTTTATTCATATAAATTGGTGTTTTGAAATTAAACATATAATCAACAACAGAAAGCAAACAGAAAGTCAAGTTGATCTGTACCAATTATCTCAATTATTATTTTTTAAAAATACAATTCATTATTTTTTTAAAATAAAATACCTGTAATGGATAAAAAGGGGATAGATGTATAGCTTAACTTGAAATAGGCTGAAACTGGTAGGAATGTATGGAAAAGTACCAATAATACACATAAAAAAAAAGAAAAAACATGTACTGAAGAAAGGGCAGGATGCCTCAAGAGGTGGAAAACAAATGATTCCGAGTACTGACTCAGTTTATCACAAGAGCAAACGCACAGCTGGAGGACAAGCAGCCAGCAGCTGAGGACTGTCCATGGCAAGTGAACACTGAGTTCAAGAAGCAGAGTTGAGAATGCCTTGATGGCAAAGGCTACAGCATCTACCTGTCAGTCTTAGAGAACTGAGATCTGCTTAAGAGACCCGGGTCTCCTTACAGCACTTCACCAATTCTTCTTTGGATATGGGAGTAGGGATCAAATTATTTCTGTGAGAGATACCAAAGTTAGTGAGAGGAAGAGCTGGAATTTATACAACACGGATGGCACTCTATGGCAGTTCCACTAGCTAGATGCTTAGGAAACCTAAGGTAGTGACTAGGTTGTTCAAAAGAATCTTCATTTACCTTTAAGGAAAAGTATAACTTTGACAACTATTGTTTGTGTCATATTTAACACATTGTAAAGTAAGTCAGAAAGATAAAAAAATAGTTTGAATACTTACCTGCATTCCTCCAAAAGAATATAAGGACAAAATATTCTAGGATTCAAAAGGTGAAATTTATTTCTGTAATTCAATGAACTATTATCAGCATACAAAGAGATAAGGTATGTGATTGTAGAAAAATTAACTAAATTAATGGCCCTTAACTTTTATACAAGTGATGTTTGAATTAGCTATTAAAGGCTGCTAATACGACTATTGTAATTGCATTCCAAGTGCACAAAAATAACATAGACATGATATGTATAAATATTTCAAATTGAAATTTCTAGAAATGAAAATTATGTGAAAAGAATGAATGGAAGATAAGACATTTTATATTAGTGAACATACAAATAGCAGTAGAAAGATACATAATGAAACACATAAAAGCAGTTTAAATAAATGATTATTAGTTATGGTAAACCTGAAAATGGCAAGGATAAGACCAAACCCATTACTGTCCAATTAAAGCAGGCTTTATTTAATACTGACCAGGAAAATGGACACTGGCCAGGTCCATGACCTGCGTTTCCCAGAGAAATGGCCAGAAGCTATGTTAGACAGGTGCTTATAAAAGCATACCCATAAGGCTACATACTTCTCACCTTCATCCAATTGGGGGTAAGTATATATCCTGACACATTTCCTGCCTACATAACTCCTGCCTATGTGTGATCAAGGACATCCTGTGCAGTTGAGCCAACCAATCTTGTTTATTGAAATGAAAATACATGGCTTATTATTTTACATTAACAACAGATCTTGGCATTCCATGAAGTTATCTTACTTAAGCAAGTGGAGCTTACAGGGTAACTTTAGCCTTTATAGTTATAGCAAAAAGAATCTCTATACTATGCCCTTTTATTCTGAATAAAATGAATTTTAAAATATGAAAATTTATGGACAACCAGGAAGTGTGTGAGCAAGAATAATGGTCTTCTCCAAGCAAGAGCCTCCAACTAGTTATCCAATACAGAGTGAGCAGTCCTGATGTTATATCATATTGGTAACATTATACACATTAGAAAAGGTATTTATGCATATATATATATATATATATATATATATATATATATATATATATATTCTTACATATATATGTGCTCTCCCTGTCTCTCTCTCTCCATCTCTCTCTCTCTCTTTGTCTCTGTGTAACAACAATTAAAGAAAAAGGTCATGAATTTGAGAGAGTAAGATGAGTGTGTAGGAAGGGTTGTAAAGAGGACAGGAAAGGGAAGGGATCATGCAATTATATTATAATCTCAAAAATTAAAAGAAATAATAAAGAATGGCATAGTACCTTGGGTAAAGCAAAGAAAGGCTTGAGATAGCCAGTCACTCTAAAGTGTCATGCTCCTGTGTTAGGCACTAGGGCTCCCTCCCATCAGAGGGTCCAGGCCAACTAACTCTAGGGATCTAATACTGATGAATCTCTTCCTTCCTTCCTTCCTTCGGGAAATCCTATAAAACTCACTATTGTCACCCAAATGAATGAGGGAGTAATGAATCTAGTAAAGAAATACAGTAGTCATTTTGCCGTGAGCAAATACATTTGGTCAATTGTAAGTTGCATATTTGGGCCCTAAGCAACTATTTATAGTACTTTATTAAAGGATAATAATATACCCATGATAAAAGGTGGAAGAGTTACTAAGCATAAAAGTGGTATTATTTGAAAACCACAAAACCTGAGTTTGTGGTAAGCTGAGGAAAATATTGAAACTCCAAGGATATACTTTATTAATATTTCCACTCCAGGTATAACTTCAGCCAATTACTTATCTGTTTTCCTATGAAATCGACTTTGCTAATTTTTGTCATGATCTGGAGCCGGCTATGTATGGTAAGACCTGGAAACAGGCTTTATTTGTTTATAACTATGAAATTAGTGAGGTTCTTTTCTCCTCTTGCATATTGGTAACTTTTTATTACTTTGCTCAATTAAATACTTAAACATACATGTCCACCACAGCAAACAAAAGGAATTCACTGTCACTTGAAATCATTGATAACTATTAAATTATGTTAATACTTTATCCAAAAATATGTACTGCTGTGTGGCGAGCCACAAGAATGTATCATAGAGATTCAGCTGTGTATTAAAGCTATACTTTGATGGCCAAGGGTCTGTTAAAAGGCAAGCCATCTATTATGAATATTTGGTGCTATCCAGATTTTAATATTTCAGTTGTCTTCCACTATAAAATTCTTGTGTGCCCAATATTTCCAGACCTGCTGAACTTCTAGGTAACTAACTCCCCTGCTGAGCCTAGGAGACAAGCTGGCTGGAGACACATAGCTTTGCTTCTTGTGAAATGAAGATCAGATCACCGCCCCCCCCCCTCCCGGCTTTGAGGCCTAGCAGCTCTCCAGAGCAATTGACTGAGAACAAAGGTAGTTTTTACATATTAAGGTGGAAAGCAGAACAAATTTCCTGAGGAGTCAGAGAACCATGGGCCAGGGAAAGAAAGGATGGGCATTTTCTGTAGAGAGGTACAGCACAGCATGGCCAGAGAGAAGAGAGGAAGACAGAGGTTTTTGTAGACGGTAAGGCAGAACTCTTGTAGAGTCCATTAGTACCAGGAGTAGAGAATAGTAGAGATGGAGAATGAGGAAACAGAGGGTGAAGGTAAGGCTGGAAGCATAAGAGCTTAGTCATTAACAGGACTATGATAGGGAACCAGATGGAACTGAAGCTATGTAGACAGGATTTCAGACCAGAGAAATAAAGTAGATGGATAAAGAGCTTGGTATGTCTAGAGTTATTCTTGTCCTGAATGCCTGACAGAACTATAGCTATACTGATAGAATTTTTTCTTAGAGGAATAAAGTTAACAGACATAAGAACATAGTGTATGCTTTTTATGCTTCGGCGCTGCTCCTCATGGCTGGTCGCCGCCTGTGGTAGCCATGCCATGGTTACATTTTTAGAGCTTTATTGGGGGGGGAGGGATGAGAGAGAGAAAAGGAGAGAGGGAGAGAGAGTGGAGAGGGAGAGGGGGGGCCAACGGGAGGAAGGAGCGGAAAGGAGAGGGACCCACAGAGGGCCCACTCGCTTTTTAGGCTGGGATGCCATCAAAGGCTGATGATGTAATTAAGGACCAAATCCTTACATCATACATAGATTTTTTTTCCCCTCAGATATCCCATGCCAGATGTAGGGAAATCCCAGGGACCTCTGGGTACTCAATACTGCTGAATTAATTTTATTATGTGAAGTAATATAATAAGATAAATGTAATGTCCAAACAACATGACGTCACATATTTCTTGCTCGATGTAAAATTTTAAATTAAGACCATTTTATTTTTAAATACTGGAAGGAAATTAGTAAGTCAAACATAATTCATTTATATTTTTACATTCTAACACATATTTTCTTTGTATATTTTTATTTTCTTCCCCATATTCTCATGATGAATTTTCATTTTTCATGGATGAATTCTCTCTTTTTTTTTTTTTTTTTTTTTTGGTTTTTCGAGACAGGGTTTCTCTGTGTAGCTTTGCGCCTTTCCTGGAACTCACTTGGTAGCCCAGGCTGGCCTCGAACTCACAGAGATCTGCCTGGCTCTGCCTCCCGAGTGCTGGGATTAAAGGCGTGCGCCCCCCCCCCCCGCAATTCTCTTAAGTTACTGGTTAAAATGCCTGAGATAAGTGATGCACATATTTAATCCCCTCATTTAGGAAGCAGAGAGAGTCTCTGTGATTTCCAGGACAGCCTGGTCTACATAGTGAGTTTGGGATCAGTCAGGGCTGCACAGTGAGACCAACTCTAAAAAGAAGTAATAAAAAGAACAACTCTTCTTATATATGTGTATATTTTATATATGGCTTTGATTACTTGTTATTAGTTATATATTTAAATTAAGTAAAAAATTTTATTAACTATATACTGATATAATATTAATGAGAATAAAGACTATTGTTGGTTGTTTTTGGTATTTTGGGGGGTCCTCGATCTAGCTCCCAAATAAATCACATGGAGGCTTATTCTTAATTATAAATGCCCAGCCTTCATGTGGATTATTTCTAGCCAAATTTTCTTAATTAACTTTAACCCACCTGTCTTTTGCCTCTTGGCTTTTCCCTTTCTATTCCTGTATACCTTTCTTTGTTTCTTACTCCATGGCTTGCTGTATAGTTGGGTGGCTGGCCCCTGGGTCCTCTTCCTTCCCTGACTATTTCTTTTTCCCTCTCAGAATTCTCCTATATATTCTCTCTGCCTGACAGCCCTGCCTATCCTTTTTCCTGCTTTACTATTGGCCGTTCATTTCTTTATCAGACCATCAGGTGTTTTAGACAGGCACAGCAGCACAGCTTCACAAAGTTAAACAAATGCAGCATAAACAAAAGTAACACACCTTAAAATAATATTCCCCAACAAAAGACATACATGTGTATTACACAATTACATAAAGAACTTTATTTGAGATTGATACTTCATCCTTAAGTTCATTTAAATAAATTCATCACAATAATACATTTGGATGTCACATAAATAATCCCTAAATCACACCTGGTAGTTATCAATTACTTTTGAAGTACTTAGCAGTAAGGAGAAATAATCAGAAAATAATAATTAGTTTTACCATCAGAGAACTTCCAAACCATTATCATACTTTCAGATCATCCTTAGAATTCCCTCAAGACTGAGTAGATAGATTTCTTAGGAAATTATTAGTATTTTTATTAGTAACTTAATTCAGTATTTTTGCTATTAAATATATATATATAAAGAAATTAAAGAAAGGACTTAAATAAATGAAAAAAGAAAGAAAAAGGAAGGAAGAAAGGAAAGAAAGAAAGAAAGAAAGAAAGAAAGAAAGAAAGAAAGAAAGAAAGAAAGAAAGAAAGAAAGAAAGAAAGAAAGAAAGAAAAAGCTTATCTGAGGGAATGAAAAGGGAATAAAAATAAAATTATATGTAAATCAGGAAAATATTCCTTTGGCTTAAGAGATGATGTAACTGCTAAATTGTGCAGTGACTTTTTCAAGTACCTGGAAACTGAGATGTCTTCAATAGCCCTTCCAGGGGTTTCATCTCATACACCCCAGGGACAAAGGCCATGAACTCAGAAGAAGTTAGTGTTCTTCCTCTGGCTCAGCCTTAGCATTTCGTTGAAGCTGCTTAAAGACTCAAGAATCAAAAGGAGGATGACATGGATTTTCTTTTGTAGGGCAGAATGGTTTAAGAGGAGCTTTGAATGGGATGTAGCAGCCTTGTGTCAAGGCCACAGCACAGGCATCACTAATTATTTATATCCTGCTGTTAAGCATGAAACAGTCTTTGCTGCCCTTACACCAGCTGCAGTCCTGCCACATGTGCGGCACCATGAACTTTATGTGGGAGCTCTCCTGAAGAGCTTGCAGGGGCAAGGGGCACTACAAGCAGGTAGAATCATTGTCAGAAGAGCCTTCTGAAGAGGCCTGGTGCACCGGCAGTAATTAATGCAGGTGGTATTTTAGACAAGGGCGCTAATGAGCTTTGATATGCATGCAGGTGAGGGAGTGCTGAATCAGTAGAGCCATTAATGAACCTATGACAGCCTAATTAGCTACAATTTAAAATCTATGGAATCTAATCAGAGGAGCTGAACACTGCTGCAAATCTGTGTATGAATGAGTCTTTCTAAATACTCCAATCTGTTGCTTAGCCACTGATTGATAGTAATTGCTTTTTTTCCTCTATTGTGTATAGGAAAATGCCCAATTTTGCTCTGATAGGGGAGGACACAACATTGAAGTTAAATGCCTAAGATGTTTTAACTGCTTAAGTTTAATCAGTAGATGTTTAAAAAAAATTCAACACAAAATTAATTTTCAGCTCTGAATATAGAGGCTTTAAAATATATCAGCAACTTTCTTATATATTGAGTTGGCAAAGACAGTGTAGCTGTTAATCAACACCCAAAGCCTCTCGGGGGAATAAGCAAAGGTGCTATCACACACAAATACATAAAACACATGTATTAATCCATGATTTTGGAAAAGGTTATATTTATGCTGGTTATCAGAAATAAGAGGGCCGTGTAGGTTTATTGAATACATTAAGTAAAAAATAGTTTTCCGAGGTTAACACAATCTATTAAACATTTTTTTCAAAGTGCCTGAACTAAATCTCTATCAGAAAATTCGACTAGTTTTATGAAGGTGTGCAGGGACCCTCTTTTGTAGTGCCATTTGGTAATAACTGACGCATAAAAGGTACAAGCAGTTTTTCTGCTTTGACATTTCACCCTTATCCAGCACAATTCATCTGAGAAACTTAAAGAACTCTGTAGGCTCTGATTTATAGAGTCTTCTAACACCAGCAAGACAGGTCACTATGTCTAGCCTCCTTTTACAGTCAGCTCAACTGAGCTCCATTTGTTGAAGGTCACAGGGGAGTCCCTGGAAGAACTATAAAAAGAAAAGCCCAAAGCCCAAAGTGCATGTCCCATACCCTTTCTGGTTGATAAATGGTACATTTCACAATTCTGACATTTAACAAAAATAAAGTAAAGTCTATGTATCTCTGTATCTAATTTTTGGACATAAATAGAAAAGTAATAGCTATGAAATATAAATATACTAATTGTGCATTATTTTTAAAAGGTGTTTTTTTATTTCTGTTTTATCAATTAAGTGAATTACATTGGTTTAAAATCCAGTGAAATTATGTACAACATCTCTTTTCTGCTGTCAAAACAAATCTTCATAAAGATTTTTTTTTTCTTTCTTAGAATAGCTACCAGGGCTAAGGCTGAAACCTAAAACAAAGATGAAAATAAAAAATTCTCTGCAGTTAGATTGTAAAAATAAGAAATGAAAGAAGCAAGCAAGGAAGGGAGAAAAGAATTAAGTAAAGAACAGAGGGAAGGAGAAATTAGGAAGGAAGTGAGGGGGCAGAAACAAAAAGCAAAGACGAGAAAGGAAAGATGGAAGGATGAAAGCAGAAAGTGTTGAGAGACAGAGCGGAGAGATGTACATGAAAGGAAATGCAGCGCACCTGTAAATATGGTACTAAAAGGAGTTTATGCAGGCAGCTACTAAATGGATGCTGCAGCCAGAGAATAGAGGTACAGCTCCTTAAATGTATTATTTAGTTGAAGCATTTGCTATGCAGAGAAGAACAAGAATGAAGACACCTTAAAATATACACCAAAAGATTTTTGTTTACATGCCAGAAATTCTATGTATGCTCTTTACTAGTTAACATGTGTTCCTCAGTGATGATTTCAAGAAACAGGATTTTAAAAGGAGATTGTCTCTTACCTGATGTATAACAATTTCTTTCAAATTTGATAATATTCTTGCTTCTTGGTCTTTCTGATAAAAACAAGTGTAGCATTTGATCTTATCAGTTTAATATAAGATCCATTCTCTATCTGAGGATATCATATTAAATAGTGTTTTTGATCTAGGAAATTGATAACAGGTTGTTCTGCCCACTCCATTCATTGACCTAGTGTTACAGTTCTTCCAGGAACTATGTACCTCTGTGGGGTAATGAGACTTGATCAATCTGAGGGTAAGAATTTTAAGCTGATTAGCCAAAGTTCTTAAGGGAGTTCTTAAGGGTCACTTCCAGGGATGCTTTACTGTTTTCTCCTTAGCAGGTTTACAGATTCCATTAAGAATATGATATTGCATTATTCTACCATTTATGTATGAGGTTTTTTATAAATCCACCCATAATGTATTAGTTTTTAAGTTATTTCTTGTATTTTTCAAGATTATAATATAATCACATTACTCTACCTTCCTTTTCCTCCCTCCAAACTCTCCTATATATCCTTCCTTGCTCTCTATCAAGTGGCATGGTATATTCATATATATTCCTAAGTATATAAATTCAACACACTCAAATTGAATATAAACTTATCTTGTGGATGATAATTCTCAAAACAATGTTTGCAAAAGTATCCATTTTCTTTTTTTTTTTTTTTTTTTTTTTTTTTTGGTTTTTCGAGACAGGGTTTCTCTGTGTAGCTTTGCGCCTGTCCTGGAACTCACTTGGTAGCCCAGGCTGGCCTCGAACTCACAGAGATCCGCCTGCCTCTGCCTCCCGAGTGCTGGGATTAAAGGCGTGCGCCACCACCGCCCGGCGCCCATTTTCTTTTCTAAACAGCTATAAAAGTGCTATTAAAACTGAGTATGTTTTTGTATAAAACATAATTTTATGTTAATCAAATATTAATCAAACTTTATAATAGTTTTACTTGTATTAGCAATATCTGGAGATCTCTGTCCTGTTTGCATACACTCTGCTATGGTATAAAAATATAACTCATCTAATTTGGAATCAATTTTTTATT
This sequence comes from Peromyscus maniculatus bairdii, assembly GCF_049852395.1. Taxonomy (NCBI): domain Eukaryota; kingdom Metazoa; phylum Chordata; class Mammalia; order Rodentia; family Cricetidae; genus Peromyscus; species Peromyscus maniculatus. Next base: position 16,674,606 of record NC_134854.1, on the reverse strand, counting down.
GATTTATTATTTACAAATAATATAAGAATGACGTGTTTAAGTTGATTGGTTATTTATTGAACAAAATATATGTATTAATAAAAGTGATCATCCATGTAAGATCACATTTGATGCATACACATTTGATAAATAAATAATTAGTATGTTAGAATCAGAAGACTTCATTTAAAACATTATAGTACATATATTTACTATCTGTATAAATTTGGTTTTACAGTAAAACTAAATATGACTATGTATAAATCATTAGTTTTACATATATAAATTTAATTATAGTTATGATTTTAACTTACAATAATAAATATTATGATGTACCTAAATATAATAGGTTATATTTATTATTATTATTATTCAGCTTGTTCTTAACAGATATAAGTATTTAAAACATCATGAAAAAACAACATTAACCAACTTTTTATTTATTTATGTATTTTTTTGGTCTTTCAAGACAGGGTTTCTCTGTGGAGTTTTGGTGACTGTCCTAGATCTCACTCTGTAGTCCAGGCTGGTCTTGAACTCACAGAGATCTGCCTACCTCTGTCTCCCAAGTGCTGCTATTAAAGGCGTGAGCCACCACTGTCCAGCCATGAAGCAAGTTTTATGAATACATGAGGTAAAAGCCTATGCCGAAGATACAGGAGAAAAAAGAGGTAAATTAGTTGTCTTAAATCAGGCTTCTTTAATTAAAAAAAAAAATTGACCTATACATTGGAAATGTGTCTCTTTCAGTTCTCTATGCTAGTAGTTCAAGGTCGGAGAGTCTATATGAATGTTGGGCCTTTGTTAATGGATTTCTTTTTTCTCATCTCCTAATTTCATAATTCCAGTGCTAGTGAGCATTATTACCTCCCTTAACTCTAATCATCCACCAAAGCCCTCTATACTATACCATTAGGGGCCAGGATTTCCAAGTACGAATGCTAGAGGAAGACTCTGCCAATATTTCACAATGGCAACTTAGGGGCTGTGAAGGTGATTCACCGGGTATGAGCATTTACTCTGCAAGCACAGGGAATTGAGTTGAAATCTTAACACACACAGAAAAAGCCAGGCATAGCTGTGTGTGCCTGTAACACCAGCTTTGAGGAGTGAAGACAGGTGGAACTCAAGAGTTTATTGCTAGATGAAATAACAAACATCTAACCCCATGAGAAAACCGTGTCTTAAGATACCGATGTAAAGTGATGTACTAAGATGCCTAATATACTCTCTGGCCTCAATATGCACATGGCCACACACTCCTGTACATACATCACACACACACAGACACACATACACACACACACCAAACATCCAACCATACTATACATAAAAATGAGCATATAGCAGTAGATTTTAACACTAACAAAAATGATATAAGATCATAATACTTAGCCCATAGATCATCTAAAAATGCTCCTTTAATTGTTTTGAAATTGTTTAAGAAGTTTTATGTCCATTCTTATACACCTGTAATTTAACAAAAATATAAATGTCACAGTCTTAAATATAACAAATAAAGAATGAAAATAGAAATCTGAATATTATTACATATAATTAGTAGTCCTTGCTTATACAATAGCCCAACATTTACTGTTAAATTTTACTGTTCTTTCATTGGGGAATTGTTAAAATTTATTTTTCAGTAATGTATTGAATTTTAGAAAAATAATTAAGAAAGTAAAACAATTAGTCAAATATCCAATTACACCATGCAAATTAAAATTTGTTAAATGATAAAGCTGGAGAGGTGACTCAGCGTTCAGAACATGCACTGCTCCTTCAGAGAACCTGAGTTAGGTTCTTAGGACCTACTGGGGAAATCACCATTTCTTCTCTCTCCAACCGCTAGGGAATCTGGTGGCCCTCACCTCCATTGGTAACCACATACATATGTTCATACACTCTCTCTCACTCACACATAATTAAAAATAACAAAAGGAAATCTTTAAAACATTAACAATCAAGATAATATTATTTGTTTGAAGTCAATGTGAATAACTCAAAAGTCAGAGCAGAAAACACTACCACAAGGAACAGAATATTAGATGTACTATCAAAACGTAAGGTGGATAATAAAATAGAAAACAAAACAGGACCCATCAGCTAGTCTGTCACTTTTGCTGAGGCAGTTGGCACATTATAAATGTTTTTGCTCTGTGTTTTGAACAGTGATTCATTCTTTCAAATACACCAAATATCAAAATGTATAAAAATGGCATACTACAAGTAAACGATAAGCATTTTTATGGAATGAGCTTTGTGAGTAAAACAAGTTCCTAAATCTGTAATTTTGACACATGAGACTCCATTGCACCATTGATCTATCTAGGAAATTCAAATGCTGCCTTACTTTAATGCTATTCAACAATGGTTGCTTATGTTTTCCAATAAGTGTACTTGTTGTAAAAACTTCAGTAAGAGAGATGAATGAAAAGTATAAAGGTTAAATTCACATACTCTAACATGAAGTCAGAAAAGAGTTCTAAAATCTTTATTAGCTAAAGAAATATTAATTTCAATGACAAAATCAAAATCAAGAAAACAGTGAAATATACTCATTTATTAAAAATAATTGCTTCTATGAAATCTTTATAACCTATTATCCAATTTGAAATTTTAGACATACTTAAAACTTGATCAGTTAGGCAGATGGCTCAGTGGACCTACATTCGGATTCCCAGCACTGCATAAGATTTTATGTGATGCATCCATCAGTAATCTCAATGGTGGGAGGTAAGGGGTCAAAGATAGTTTCTAGGGTCTCATTGGCTCGAGGTTAGCTAAAAGAATGAGCTCCATTCCTTTAAAGATACCTTTTCTCAAAATATAAGATGGATACAAATGGCCTCCATATGGGCATTAATGAGTGAGTAACCACCTGACATATTAATCAAAATATGACAGATTAATTAAATATTTCTATGTCAGAAATGCTGGCCATGAGATTAAACATATGCATGTGATGGGGATGTCTTTCTGTACGCTGTGAAAATGTGTTGCTATGATTGGTTGATAAATAAAGCCATTTGGCCTATTGCAAAGCATGTTAGAGGCAGGCAGGAAAATCTGAGAGACAGGAGACAAGAAAAGAGAGTGGGGCAGAAGCTGTTAGCTGCTTCCAGGAGAAGCAAGAGGTAAAGTACTGGTAAGCTATGAGCCACAAGGCAAAGTATAGATCTATAGAAATGTATTTATTTAAGATATAAGAGCTAGCTAGCAAAAAGTCTGCCATGGCCATAGTGTAAAAATAATATAAGCCCTGCTCGGTGGTCATGATGGGCAGCAAGGTGGCTTCCACCACCGGGGTCATGCAGGTAGTGAAGGTTCCCTGACAGAAGAGACAATCCTAAACTCAGTGCGTCAGAAGCTCTGAGATCGGCTGGGCTACCCTCCCACTCATCTATAATTTCACAGACATCTAAGGGAAATATATCCTCAGATTCGCTGATGCATCCAGGGCCACCATACACTGAAGAGATAATAAAAACTTTACCTCAGAAATACAGAAGGAAACCTATATCTCAAGAAGAAATGGAATTTGTCCAACGTGGAGGCCCAGAATGACCACTGTGGTTCCTGTTTGCCTTCAAACAAAAGGATTATCTTTACAACGCAGGATTTCAGAAATGTCAAATAAAAATTGTATATTAAACAACGTAGAAAAAATAAAAAAAAATAATATAAGCCACTGTGTGTTTTTTTGGGTCTGAGCAACCATGGGACCGAGCAGGACACAGGAACACTTTCAACTACATGCATCTATGTGTGTATGTGTGTATGTATGTTTGTTTGTTTGTATATTCCTCATCTTAAATGTTAGTTCATAATATTCAGCAATGTGTATATTTTTATACATTAGTATGCAGGAAATTCCTGGCTGAAATGCTTAATATTTACTTAATACATATGAAAAGACAAAAAAACTGACCATCTTAAATTGATGGTCAATAATTATTTCCAAAAGTAGAATGTATCAACAAATAATAAGACATTCTTTTTTTATGGGAAATACTTTGAATCAGAATCAGAACTTTTCACGATTTTTATTGTGAATAGATGTAAAAAGCATACAGGAAATATGGTTTCTCATTTTTACATGTGATCAGTATGTATTCTCATTCTTCTCATTACTGCAGGGATATTGGCTAGTAACAGCTCACCATCCTCATTTGTCTATAAGCAGGGACAAAGACAACAATTTACATGTTCATGTCATCTCTCCTCATTCCTTATAGTCATTTATAAGGTAAGGATAAAGAATTAAACTAATCTTATATAGTATTATTTTTGTTTTGGTTTAGATTTTTGAAATAGGCTTTCCCTGGGTAGCCCTGGCTATCCAAGAACTTACTGTGTAACACAGAATAGGCTTTGATCTTGTGACAAATCTTATGCTTCAAGTCTCCTAAGAACATTGATTACAGCCATGTGGTGATGTTGTGTTCCCCAAAATTTTGTATACCCTTATAAACTTATCTGGGGTCAGAGAACAGAACAGCCACTAGATATAGAGGCCAGAAAATGGTGGCATACACACCTTTAATCCTATCACTTGGGAGGCAGAGGTCCATCCAGATCTCTGTGAGTTTAAGGCCACACTGGAAACAGCCATGCATGGTGACTCATGCCTTTAATCCCAGGAAGTGAGCCTTTAATCCCAGGAAGTGATAGCAGAAGCAGAAAGGTATTTAAGGCTTGAGGACGAGGAACTAGAGCTGGTTAAGCTTTTAGACTTTTGAGCAACAAACAGTTCAGCTGAGATTCATTCTGGATGAGGACTCAGAGGCTTCCAGTCTGAGAAAACAGGACCATCTGAGGAACTGGTGAGGTGAGGAAGCTGTGGCTTGTTCTGCTTCTCTGATCTTCCAGCATTCACCCCAATACCTGGCTTCAGGTTTGTTCTTATTAATAAGACCATTTAAGATTACTGCTACAGTCACATATGACAACTATCATTTTAATTTATTAATTTTGAGAAAATTTGATTTTATAAAGCATTAATTCAAAGTGCTTCATCATATATAACCTTTTTCTCAATTCTTATAATTAAAAAATGTTTTTATATCCATAAGGTGGCATTTATTGAAACCAAATACCGAGGAATCAAAGTCACATACCCAAGACCAAATGGATAAAGACTGGCCATGGAAATCAACATAATCCTTGACCAAGTTCTTCTGTCTTACAGGAGCTTTTTAACATCTCCATTTTCCTTAAATATGACAGAATTGATGATTCAAGTGAAGCAAGGACCCAGTGTTCTTACCAAGGAGCAATGACGTCTTCGTTTACTAGTGAGTGCCGTGGAAAAGTATTCCTAAATTTTTCAGCTGATTCAGCATTCCAACTTGAAATATTAGTCAATGTGTATGGCAGACTTAGAAAAATATACCGAAAAAGAAAAAAATTCATTTCTTCCAAATTACTGAGGTCAGCCATCATAGACACTAAATGAAATTTGATTAAACATAACTAAGTTTTCAAAGTCTCGGTGCCTTTGCCTAACAGAAAAAAAAAAGAAGCCCAAGACATGCCAGACTGCTGCTACATGGGCTTTCTTTCCTTTTTTTATTTTTGCTTTGCTTGGATGTGAAGATATCCTGTGAGTGAGTGTCTCATACTGAGGAGTCAGCACTGCGGCTGCCGTTGAAAGAGCTATATTGAGCACTTTATTATGCTCATCTGAAAAGCAGAATCAGTGATTATGAACAACTTACAGGACAGCTGAAAGCAGTTAAATCATTTACTTGTAATACTCCCAAGATCTTAAAATGCTCCGATATATAAAACACATTCAGCTCTTCTACACTCAGACAGCTCTCTGGAATCTGCGGGAGCTTTCAATTTCATTCCTTTTCTCCCTATTCTGTTGGGAGACAAAAGTTTCTACAAGTAGACAGTTTCCTTCCTTTTAATTGAACTTGAGGTTTAAACTCAGAGACTTTTAAATGCAGCAAAAACAAGCAGCAGTTAGCAGAAGATTTTTCTCTATTGATACTGCCTATTTTGAATTTGGAAAGGCCCATCTATGTGGAAGTTCTTGGGCAACATGCTCCAGTTCCAGCCAGGTCATGTATCAATGCTCAGACCAGGGAATTCATGATCAAGGCTGACTTCAGTTAAGCAGTAAGAAATGGAGAACATAATAGCCTAATCCTAATTTAGCACTGCCCTGGTTAAATGTGAGGTAGAAGAGAAGTGATTTGACTGATAGTGAAAGTTTCCAGAATCAGATGGTTAAAAGGTACTTGATTTATATAAGTTGATAAGCACTCTTAAGCAAAAAGGATATACAATCTTTTAAACAATTTTCTTATCATGAATAAAAATATATTTAAGAGTAGACAAAGAGATTCTTCAAAATATTACATGGTTATTTGAACACCAGTGATTTAATGCTGCTACTCTTCCAAGTCCATCATCTTCATTATTCTCCTCCTCCACTTTATCATTATCATCATCAGCCTTGAGACTGAGTAGTCACTAATTTGTTCAAATTACCAGCTCTTCTATTCACTAACAAATCTTTTCAGTATATTTTTGTAACAGACCCCCAGACCTTAGCACAACTAATGCTATGATAGAAGTAACATTCAAGTCTTGGAATCAAGCACATAGATAGCAACTCCTGCCAAAATAAAGTCAAAGACCTAATATATCAAAGTTCATATTTCTAGAAGTCTCTAATGTACTAATCTTGCTTTTTGGATGACTATTTTTTGTAAACTGGGGTGTGTCAACCAAGGATGTGGTTTTTGTGCTTAAAATCCCATCCTAAGAATGTCTTAGGATTGTGTTCAGGTTCTTAAGATGCAGTGTAGTTGTTGGCAGGCTAAAAATGACTTTCTATTGGGTTGAACCCTATAGAAAAACCAAATGGTTTTCCCTGGTGTGTAACTCACAACATGTCCTTGACTGAGGCATCTCACAGTGTTTGTGACAGCATGTATAAGATCTGTGAAAATTCGCCGGGCGTTGGTGGCGCACGCCTTTAATCCCAGCACTCGGGAGGCAGAGGCAGGCGGATCTCTGTGAGTTCGAGGCCAGCCTGGGCTACCAAGTGAGTTCCAGGAAAAAGGCGCAAAGCTACACAGAGAAACCCTGTCTCGAAAAACCAAAAAAAAAAAAAAAAAAAAAAAAAAAAAAAAAAAAAAAAAAAAAAAAAAAAATCTGTGAAAATTCAAGCCAGACAAAATTCCAGAACTAGAGGGGAGGTATGTATAAAGCCTCACCTTCAGCTGAGGCGCTATTGGCAAATGGGCAGCTTCTGAGAGAGGAGACTCAGGCTTTTCTCTAAAAAGTATGTCTCCTGGTTGTTTGACCATTCTTTGAGTGGATAGCCATTACTCGTGTATATGGATAGCACAAATTGGACTTGGTGAGTTTGTAGAAGAAGAAAGAGGAAGGGAATGAGGGGAAGAAGAGGAAGAAGAAAAAGACATGAAATTGAGTGGGAAGGAACTGGGTGGGTTTGAAAAAGGGGGTAAATAATATCAAATGCACTGTATGAAATTCTCACAGAGGTAATAAAAATAAAACAAGGAAGTGCAAAATTCAGTATGCCCACTGGTCTCCTTAAAAAGTGCACTGAATCGAAAATAGGCTCTCAAGAAAGTGCCTTGTATTTTCAGTATATTTCTCCAGGTTTGTCTCTCACTGTCCCTCAAGTGACTATTCCAGGAATTCTCTTTTTAAAATATTTTTTTTTTACTATGAGATTTTCTATACATTTTACATACCAACCACAGATTGCCCTGTTCTCCCTTCTCCTGCCCCCAATCTTTCCCCCTAAACCTACCTCCTGCCCCCCAAGTTTTCCCCCAATTCCCACCTCCTCCAAGGCAAGGTCTCCCATGGGGAGTCAGCAGAGCCTGGTACATTCAGTTGAGGCAGGTCCAAGCCCCTCCTCCCTGCACCAAGGCTGTGCAAAGTGTCTCATCATATGTACGAGGTTCCAAAAAGCTGGCTTATGTACTATGGACAGGTCCTGATCCCACTGCCTGGGGCCCCCTACACAGTTCAAGCTAAACAACTGTCTTGCTTATCCTGAGAGCCTAGTCCAATATCATGGGGGCTCCTCTGCTATTGGTCCAGAATTTATGTATTTCCACTAGTTTGACAGGTCTCCATATCCCTTGCTCATAGAATCCCTCCTCTCTCTCATCAATTGGACACCTGGAGCTCTGCCTGGGACCTGGCCATGGATCTCTGCATCTGCTTCCATCAGTCACTGGATGAGGGTTCTATGATGACAGTTAGGGTATTCAGCCATCTGATCACCAGAGTATGCCAGCTCAGGCACCCTTTTGACTATTGCCAATAGTCTATGGTGGGGTCATCCTTATGGATTCCTAGGAACCTCCTTAGAAGCCTGTTTCTCCCTATTCCCATGGTGTCTTCATTTATCATGTTATCTCTTTACTTGCTCTCCCACTCTGTTCCCATTTCAAGTCGAACCTCCCACTCACTAAGCTCTCATCTTCCATCCCTTGCCCTCCATTACCTCCCTCACCCCCAGTTTGCTCATGTAGCTCTCATCCATTTCTCCAACACTAGGTAATCCATGAGTTTTTCCTAAGGCCCTCCTTACCAGCTTTCTCTTTGATGCTGTGGGTTGCAATGTGATTATCCTTTGCTTTATATCTAGTATCTACTTATGAGTGAGTACATACCATGTTTGTCTTTCTGAGTCTGGGTTACCTCACTCAGGATGATTTTTTTTCTAGATCCACATCCATTTGCCTGCAAACCTCATGATGTCATTGTTTTTCTCTGTTGAGTAGTACTCCATTGTGTATATGTGCCACAATTTATTTATCCATTCTTCAGTTGAGGAGCATCTAGGATGTTTCCAGGTTCTGGCTATTACAAACAATGCTGCAATAAAAGTCTGGGAACAGATGGTTTCAGCACAGAATTCTACCAGAATTTCAAATAAGAGCTAATTCTAATACTCTTCAAATTGTTCCACACAATAGAAACAGAGGGGACGTTACCAAACTGTTTTTTATGAGGCTACAGTTACCTTGATACCCAAGTCATACAAAGATGTAACAAAGAAAGAGAATTACACACTTATCTCCCTCGTGAACATTGATGCAAAAATACTCAATAAAATATTGGCAAACCGAATCCAAGAAGACATCAAAAAATTATCCTCCATGATCAAGTAGACTTCATCCCAGGGATGCAAGGATAGTTCAACATATGAAAATCTGTCAATGTATATAGACTATATATACTATATAAACTGATAGAAAAAAACACATGATCATCTCATTAAATGTTGAAAAAGCGTTTGACAAAATCCAACACCACTTCATGATAAAGGTTCTAGAGAGATCAGGAATACAAGGAACACACCCAAACATAATAAAGACAATTTACAGCAAGCTGACAGCCAACAGCAAATTAAATGGAGAGAAACATGCAATTCCACTAAAATCAGGGACAAGACAAGGCTGTCCACTCTCCCCATATTTATTCAATATAGTACTTGAAGTTCTAGAGCAATAAGACAACAAAAGGAGATCAAAGGGATAGAAATTGGAAAGGAAGAAGTCAAACTTTCACTATTTGCAGATGATGTGATAATGTACATAAGTGCCCCAAAAATTCTACCAGGGAACTCCTACAGCTGATAAACTCCTTCAGTAACGTGGCAGGATACAAGATTAATTAAAAAAATCAGTAGCCATCCTATCCACAAATGATAAAAGAGCTGAGAAAGAAATCAGGAATTCTTACTAGATGACCAAATCTATAGTCTCTATCTGGCTCACTCTATATGCCTTCTATGCATAAAACTACACTTGAACAGACATTTATTTTCAATCAATGAATTAACCTTTATTTTATCTTAGACTATAGAAATACTACTGTATACTCTTTTCTTTGTATTTCCTAAACTATCATACTTAGTACATTTATTCATAATATTCATCTTGTTTTCAAATTAAGTACTATAATCTTTCTTCTCCATCCCCTCCCATCTCCTGTGGATGCCACAGACCTTCCCTTTCTAACCTCCTTTCAACACTTGTCACTTTATCCCAGTCTCCAACTGTTTGCCTTACCTTCTCCAAACATCCAAAGAGAAAAGAGAAACCAAGGAACAAAATATCCACCAACAAATCCAGAAATCAGCTCCTAGGCTTATAATCAACACAAACCCAGATGCCTAAATGCCTGTGTAAAAACAGTCAATAAGATTCAGAGCAATATGTCTCTAATAAAGCCCAGCTATCCTACCACAGGAAGCTCTTAATATACCAACATAGCTGAAGAAAAAGAAAAAAATCCTTAAAAATACCTAAATGAATATGATAAAAGTCCTTAAGAAGTCAATAAATTCTTTAAAGAAATCCAAGAAAACACAAACAAGGACTGTAAGGAAATGAATAAAACTGTTCAGGACAAGAAGATGGAAATAGAATCAATTTAAAAAAAAAACCCAAGGTGAAGAAATTCTGGAAATGAAAAATTTATGAATTTTCACAGGAGCTATGAGGCAAGCTTCAGAAACAAAAGATGGAATAGATAATCTCATGCATTGAAAATATGATAGAAGAAATGTATACATTAGTCTAAGAAAATGTTAAGTCTAAAAATTTCCTGACACAAAACATACAACAGAAAATCTAGGACATGATGAAAAGACTAAACCTAAGAGTACTAAGAATAGAGGAAGGAGAAGAAACGCAGCTAAAAGGCCCAAAAATGTTTTCAATAAAATCATAGAATAAAATTGTATTAGCATGAAGGAGATGCCTATAAAGATAAAAGAAGTATACAGAGCACCAAATAGATTTGACTAGAAAAGAAATTTCCTGATCACCTAATAATCAAAACATTAAATTGCAGAAGAAATAAATAATACTAAAAGTTGCAAAGGAAGAAGACCAAATAGCAAATAAATGTAGACCAAATCACACCAGACTTCTCAGTGGAGAACCTAAAAACCAGATGGTCCTGTGGAGTTGTGTTGCAGACTTTAAGATAACCCAGTTGCCAGCCCAGACTACTATACCCAGCAAAATATTCAATCACAATAGATGGATAATATAAGATATTCTATGATTAAGTCCAATTTAAACCATATCTGTCTACAAATTCGGTATTACATTAAGTGCTAGAAGCAAAATTTCAAAATAAGGAGGTTAGCTACACCCATAAGACCATAGGGAATAAACAATCTTACACTGACTGGCAAATCTAAAAAGTAGACACACACACACACACACACACACCTACCCCCACCACTAAAAATAACAACAAATAGGAATCAACAACTATGGGTCATTAATACCACACAATATCAGTGGTCTCAATTTCACAATAAAAATACATAAGATTAACAAAATGAATGCAAAACAGGATCCATCCAATTGCTGAATTCAAGAAATACATCTCAACACCAAGGATAGATATTATCTCATGGTAAAGGGTTTGAAAAAAATATTCTATGCAAATGGACTGATGAAGCAAGATGATATAGCCATTTTAATATCCAACAAAATAGACATCAGCTCAAATCCCAATCAAGAGAAATAGGGAAGAAAAGTACATACTAATAAGATGATAAATCCCACAATACAACATTTCAATTCTTTTTTTTTTTTTTTTTTTTTTTGGTTTTTCGAGACAGGGTTTCTCTGTGTAGCTTTGCGCCTTTCCTGGAACTCACTTGGTAGTCCAGGCTGGCCTCGAACTCACAGAGATCCGCCTGCCTCTGCCTCCCGAGTGCTGGGATTAAAGACCTGCGCCACCACTGCCCAGCTATTTCAATTCTTAATATCTATGCCCCCAAACAAGGAAGTCCAAGTTTGTAAAAGAAACTCTACTATAGACTACATCACATGTTGATTTTCACACACTTATACCAGGAGGCTTTAATACTCAACTCTCACCATTGGACTGATCATTCGGACAAAAATTGAAAACAGAAATACTGAATATAACAGATGCTATAAACCAAATGGATCTAACAGATATTTACAGACTATTTTACCCAAACACAGAATAATATAACTTTTTCTCTACATTTCAAGGAACCTTCTCCAAAATTGACCTCATACTTAGACACAAAGCATGTCTCCATGGATAGAAGAAAATTAAAATAATTCCTTGCATCCTATAAGACCACCATATATTAAGGCTGGATATCAATAACAACAGAAACAATGAAAAGATTACAAATGCATCAAAACTAAATAAATCTCTACTGAAGTGAGAATTGGGTCAAGACAAAAATAAAGAAAGAAATTAAAGAGTTTGTATAAATAAAAATGAATACACTGAATACCCAAATTTATGGGACGGAATACAAGTGGTGCTAAGAAAAAATTCATAGCACTAGTTGCCTAAATAAAAAAGTTGAAGAGATTGAATACTAGCAATTTAACAGCATACCCAAAAGCTCTAAAACAAAAAGTAATCATACCCAAGAGAGTAGATTGCAAGAAATAATCAAATGTGGGGCTGAAATCAATAAAATAGAAACAAAGATAGCAAGATAAAGAGTAAATGAAACAAGGTTCTTTGAGACAATTAACAAAATAAACAAACCCTTATCCAAACTAACTAACAGGCAGAGGGAGAATATTCAAATTAGAAATGAAATTGGAGATAAAAGGGGCACATAATACATATGTAGGTGGAGTTTTCTGTCCTGCCAGTCAGCTCTGTTCTGTCAGCCAGCTCCCCAAATAAGCACACAGAGACTTATTAATTATACATACTTGGTCAATAGCTTAGGCTTGTTGCTAACTAGCTCTTACACCTTAAAGTAACCCATATTTCTTATCTATGCTCTACCACATGACAGTACTTTTGTTCAGCATGGCACATTCCTCTCTTGATTCCTCTGCCTCTGACTGGCAAATCTATGTCTCCAACCTTCTTCTTCCAAGTGTCCTCTCTGGCCTGAAAGTTCTGCCTAGTTATTGGCCATTCATCTTTTTATTAAACAAATCCCAGCAACAAATCTTCACTGTCGCTAGAGTTTTCCGCCTTGCCCACAGTCAGGACAAATCTCTGTCACCCGCCAGTCCCACAGCCGCTTATAAAATAATCACTCAGGCGCTTATATCACTTATAAACTGTATGGCCGTGGCAGGCTTCTTGCTAACTGTGCTTATAGCTTAAATTAGTCCATTTCCATAAATCTATACCTTGCCACGTGGCTGGTGGCCCACCGGCATCTTCACATGCTGCTGGTCATGGCGGCATCTGGCAGGGTCTCTGGTCATGGCGGCGGCTGCATGTTCATGTTATGAGGCCATAGTTAGCATGATACCCAATCTACTTGAAGACTCAACAAAGAAAGATAATTACAGAAAAATTTCCCTTATGAGCATGGAAGCAAACATACTCAATAAAATACTTGCAAACCAAATCCAAGAACACATCAAAAAGATCATCCACCTTGATCAATTAGGCTTCATTCCAGAGATGCAGTCATCGTTTAATATATGAAAATCAGTATTTATAATAAATGATACAAACAAACTTAAAGGAAAAAACACAATCATCTTATTAAATGTAGAAAATCCTTTGTTATAATCCAACACACTTTCATAATAAAAGTCCTAGGGAGGTTAGGGATAAAAGGAACATACCTGAACATAATAAAGGCAATTTAAAGCAATCCCACTAAAATATGGACAAAGACAAGTTTGTCAACTCACTCCATACCATTCTATCTCCATACTATTCAATATAATATTTGTAGATTTAGCTATTACAATAAGACAACTGATGGAGATCCAAGGTATATAAATTGGAAAGCAAGAAGTCAAAGTGTCTTTATTTGCAGATGATATGATATTATACATACATGGCCATAAAAATTCCACTAAGGAATCCCTACTGCTGATATTCAGCAAAGTGGAAACACATGAACTGAGATCCAATAGCTGAGGAACCCCCATGGAACTGGACTAAGCCCTCTGGATAAGTGAGACAGTTGTTTAGCTTAAACTGTTTATGGTTCCCAGGCTTAGTGCATGAGCTGGCTTTTTGGAACCTAGTACCTATGCTGAGACACTTTGCTCAGCCTTGGTGCATGGAGGAGGGGATTGGACCTGCCTCAACTGAATGTATCAGGCTCTGCTGACTCCCTATGGGAGACCTTGCCTTGGAGGGAGTGGGGATGGGGGGTGGGTTGGCGTGGGAGAAGGGTAGGGGGTGGGAGGAGGGAGGACAGGGGCATCTGTGGTTGATATGTAAAATGAATAGAAACTCTCTTAACAAAAAGAAAAGAAAAATAATTCCACTAAGGAATGCCTACTGCTGATATTCACCTTCAGCAAAGTAGCTGGATACAAGAATAAATAAAAAATCAAGCTGACTTATGCACAAATGGCAAATAAACAGAGAGAAATAAGGGAAACAATATCTCTTACATTAGGCTCAAATAACATAAAATAACATAAAGTAACATAAAATATTTTGGGGTAACTCTAAAAAAGCAAGTGAAAGACATTTATGATAAACTTCAAATCTTTGAAGAAAAATTTTAAAAAAGATATTAGAAGATGGGCCAGGCGGTGGTGGCACACGCTTTTAATCCCAGCACTCGGGAGGCAGAGCCAGGCGGATCTCTGTGAGTCCGAGGCCAGCCTGGGCTACAGAGTGAGTTCCAGGAAAGGCACAAAGCTACACAGAGAAACCCTGACTCGGAAAACCAAAAAAAAAGAAAAAAAAGATATTAGAAGATGGAAAGATCTCCCATGCTCATGGATCTGTAGGATTAACAAATAAAAAAGCATCCCACAAAAAGCAATCTGCTGATTCAATGCAATCCTCTTTATGATCTCAACACAATTCTTTATAGACCTTGAAAGGACAATTCTCAACTTCAGAAGGAATGCAAAAATCAAAAAACAAAACAAAACGGGATAGCTAAAAAATCCTGAACAACTCTGTGAAACTGAGTTGCATTCAATGTAGTTGATGTCCACAGGGGTACCATAAAAATCCCCAAACAATTCAGGCTGTTGAAAAGGCAATGGGTTGTTCTCCATAAACTGAATGTGGGGTCACATTGACAAAGATAGCACCCACAGAACTCATTGAACATAGAGGAGTTGAGCTGGAGCCTACATAAAGCCTTTCCACATACCTTATAGTGTCTTTGGTGAGGGAATGTACTCTGCAGGTTACCAAAAGAGAAATATAAACACCAACCCAGCCACAAAACCTTTAACCTGCAATCTATTTGGCCTGTAAGATATGCTAGGGCAAAGATGGCACGGAACTTGCAGGAGTAACCAACCAATGTCTGATTTGTCTTAAAGCCCACTCCAGGAGAGATGGAATCCATACCCTACACCGCACAGATGACCAATGACGAGACACTAAATGTCCCAGAGACTTCAGATAAAACCAAATATTGCTGGTTAAAAAAAAAAAGAATCAGAATCCATCCTTGGTGCATGAGGGGACTCTTTGGTGCCCACTACCTCTGATCGGACAGCTCATGCAGCCTTGAGGTAGGGGAAGGGCTTGGACTTGCCTGTAATGGATGTGCCTCCCCATCGGAGGCCCGTGCCTTCTTGTGGGGAGAAGCGGGAGGTGGGTTGGGGGGGAGACTGGGGGTTGGAAGGAGGGAAGAAGGGGATCTTTGTTTGATGTGTAAAATGAATGAAAAAAAAATTCTTTATAAAATTTTTTTTATGGGACCCCTGGATGTGTAAACAAGTGAGTCTCAGATTCTTGTGCCTATTCTTGGGGCTCTTTTCTTTCTATTGGCTTTCCCTGTTTGATTCTTTTATTTTAATTTTATAAATATTTTTCCAATGTCCCTACAAATTTTAGTATTTTGAAGAATACCCAAATTAGAAGGATATTTCCAAATTTTTGTTCAGTCAAAACAAAACACACAAAAAAAAATCTCTAAAATATAATAGGACAACAAATGTACAACCAAGTGTAAATTCAGCTTCAACATTGTCTAGCAATCCTGTTATTCATCACCAGGCTTCTTCTGTGTGGTCTTTGAAAACTTCTAAAATACTTTTGATCAAAATGTATGACTACACTCCATTTTCACATTCAGTTTTATTAAAAAGTCATGAGTAGGTTGCCATAAATAAGAAATATTGTTATTAAAGTGACATTCAAGACTTGAGGACTTTGTTTGTTCCAACTTTACAGTTGTTGCTGTCTGTGTAAAATATGAAGTGTGCATCTCTCCAGAAAGTGGATGACTATTGAAGTGACCTCTCTCTTATCTTTCCAAGTTCACTATTAATTTACTATATTTAGAAACTTTTTTCTTTTCTTTTCTTTTTTTCTTTTTCTTTTTCTTTTTCTTTTTTTTTTTTTTTGCTTTTCAAGACAGAGTTTCTCTGTGAAGCTTTGCACCTTTCCTGGAACTCACTCTGTAGCCCAGGCTGGCCTCGAACTTACAGAGATCCACCTACCTCTGCCTCCCGAGTGCTGGGATTGAAGGCATGTGCCACCACTGCCTGGCTTATATTTAGAAACTTATTCAACACACAAGTGCTATATAATATACTTTATTGCTTATTTATCTTTTAAAAATTCTAGACAACATTTATAATAATAATATCTGGCTCACTCTTTAGTTTGTTCAGTACTATCATCTGGAAGTACTTTTAATTGGAATAATAACATGATCCTTTATTTTAAACTATGCACTGCCTATAAGCAAAGGGGCAGGGTTATGGGGCTTATATAGTAATATTTAATAGAGAGTACATGGCACAATATCATAACATACTACTATCCTTTGCCTGCTGGTGAGGGTTTATCTTCCTTTTCAATATACAAAATGGGAGGAGATACGATTGCATGCAAAAATCTTTGGCAGAACAAAATCATATAGAAAATGATAGCCGGGCGGTGGTGGCGCACGCCTTTAATCCCAGCACTCGGGAGGCAGAGCCAGGCGGATCTCTGTGAGTTCGAGGCCAGCCTGGACTACCAAGTGAGCTCCAGGAAAGGCACAAAGCTACGCAGAGAAACCCTGTCTCAAAAAACCAAAAAAAAAAAAAAAGAAAATGAGATACACTACTCCAACAACAGAGCATTTTGTATGTTTACTGATATATACATTTTTATTATTATAAGATAGATGAAGTAAAACAATCACAAATGGCCTGCATTTATGACCACTGTGATAACTGTATCCTTATGGGATCCTTTTTTTTTCCATATGCTGACCTTTATTGCAAAGAGAACATCTGCTTGATTATAACACAGCTTTCAAATAGGTGAATTTTTAATTACTTCTATTTTATAAATGATTTTAAACTTATATCAAAACAGACAATTTTAAGAAAATAGTTTTAATTAATATTATAAGAACATTCTTTGATATTAATTTTCTATTTCAGTTATCTGTATTTTTCCTTTTTGAAATTTATTCTTTTAAAATTCTATGCTGTGTACTTTTATCATGTTCTTTCCCATCTGCCAACTCCTCTGATTCTTGATCCTTCCTACCCACCCTATTTCATGTTTTTTACCTCTTAGCAACATAGACAAAACTGAAAAAGGCACTGAAAAACATGGAGTCTGATGTGTGGTGGTCAACTGCTCCTGAGCATGGGGCCTGCTCTGGAGTGTGGTTGATACACCCAGTGCCATTTCACTGAAGAAAACTGATTTCCCTCTCCCAACAGCTATCATTTGTGAATACCTTCTTGACTAGGGGTGTGATTCTGTGCCTCCCTCCCCTTCTTCTTCTGGTGCTTTCTTTGGCTTGTCTTCTGCATGATACCAGAGTCTCTGTGAATTCATATGTGTATCTACCCTCTTTTGTCTAGAAAGTGGTGTTTTCCTAGACTTGTCCACCACCTCCAGTTTTCCCCATTGTTCTGCCCCTTTCACCCCACCTTCATATAGATCTCTGAGCTTTGAATGGAGGGATAAGAGAAGTCCCATTTTTTTATTTGAACACTCCAATGTACCTTGCTCTTTTCATGTTTTCCAGATGTGAGTCTCTGTAAATTACCATATACTGCAAGAAGAAGAATCTCTTGTAATGATTGAGTGATGCACTCATTTATGGGCATAGCAACATGTCATCTTATTTTATTTATATGTTTATTTAGCAGAATAGCAGTGGTTGGTTTTCCTGTAGGGGCCAAGATATATCCAGACTCTGATTCTTGGCTTCATTAATAGTTTCAAGTATAGTTTCCATCTTGCATAGTGGACCTTAAATTCATTTTTTAATATGTGATTGGTTGTTCCCTTAACATTTGTGCCACTATTGCATCAATGAACATATTTTTCCAACAGTTAACTATTATAGTTTTTGAGGTTTGTAACTGGGTGAGATTGCTGATTACTTTTCTCCTCTGGAAGTGTGTGTAGTTCCTGGTTGTACTACGAGTGCTAAGCAGTGGAAGTGAGGCTTCTAGTTGAGTATCAGCTAGATTTTCTCATGTTATATGCCATTAAGTATATAATAACTTTAGCTATAGGATCTCATCATCATGTTTGGGAAGATTACAAATAGCATTGATAATAGCTTGTAGTGTTTGGGAAGTCTGTGGGAGTTTTTTTCCCAATGGCTCAAAAAGATGTAACCCATTTCTGGTGCCTAGAGTTTTATCTGGTAACATATGATACCTATTTTGCATTTTCTTCCTTATTTAAATTTAAGTTCCCTTCATATATGTATACATTTTAGGGAGTTTATACTGTAGTCCATTTTTTCATGGCTTTTTAAAAGGCCTGCATTATTAATTGTTTGTCCCCCACATTCCTTCCTCTACACTGTGCTCCTGTTTAAGTCTTTTGGAATTTATGAAAATAAAGATCTAGTATGAAATTTCAAGCAGCATTTTCTTTATATTTTATTTTTACTTTGGGTTGTTTGTGTGTGTCTATATATGTATATGTCACCTACATGCTGGTTCCCATGGAAGCCAACAAGTGTCAGAGCCCCTTTAACTACAGTTGCAGGGTGTTTGGACAAGCCCAGCTGGGCTGCTGAAGACCAAAGTCAGGTCCACCAGAAAAGCAGCAAGTACTCTTAACCATGGAGCCATTTATCCAGGTCCTTTAGCACTCAATTTATTTTGTTATGAATATATAAATTTTCATATGTGATAAATAAAGGACATATGTCATTTTAATGTATTGATAGGAAATGAACAGTTACAGAAGATGGGGTGTAGAAACAAACATTGTTACCAAATCCTTTTCCTTTACAAATTTACTTTGTAATATACAGACAGCACAATTTCCTAATAAGCATGCATAAATTAGAAATTGTTACTTTTTTATTTTTTCATAGAAATATACCAAATATGTACATGGGTAAATTTTAAATTATTTAGCACCTACATATCCAGTCAAGATAAATATTGTCTTTATAACCATCTGAAATTATGAAGAAGCACATTTCTAAATTAAATTTATGCGTCCTTTCAACAGTTTTTGGAACAGACACTATTTTCAGTATGACTCATTCTGAAACATAGTATTTGAATTATATTATCTACATTTGAGAAAGTATATGTGGTGTTTATCTTTTTGGTATGGCTTACCTGGCTCATAATGGTGAATCTCTATACTACTGATTTATTTGTGAATTTCATGTCATTATTTTTCGAAAATGAACTTCCTTTTCCTTATATGTTTTCTAAATGATTGACATTTAGGCTGTTTCTATTTTTTGACTATGGTGAACAGACCAGCAATGGACAGAATGAACAAGTATCTCTGTAGTAGGATGATAAGTCAGTCCTTGGGAACATGCCTAATAGTTGATCATATGTCATACGTACTTACAGATTTTTAAGGAAACTCCACTGATAGTAGCTGCACAATTTGCACTTTCCTCATATCCACAACAGCATGGTTTATTTGCATCAGGTTGTATTTGATTATTTTTATTTTATCCATTCTGATTGGAGTAAGATGGAATTACAGTCATTTTAGCTTGACTTCTCTGCCAGCTCAGTGTGTTGAACACTTATAAATATTTCTTATCCATTTGTGTTTTTTTTTAACTTGGAAACACTGTATGTAATTTCATGTTACAATTTTAAATTTTAATTGTTCGTTTTTTCTTAGTGTATATTTTTAAGAGTTCTTTGTAAATTTAAGACATAAACTCTCTTTTGGAAGGATAATTGGTAAAGCTTTTTTACATATTCTGTATTCTGCCTCTCTTTACTGATTATGATATCTTTTATTATGAAAAAAATCTTCAATTTCATGAAATCACAATTGTCATTTATGGGTTTTAATGTTTGCACTCTAGATATGTTTAAATATTCTATATTTGAATATTCAGATATATTTCAATTGCAATAGAAAGCAGAGAACTAGTAAGTGGTCATGGTGTGTGTGTGTGTGTGTGTGTGTGTGTGTGTATGTGTGTGTGTGTGTGTGTGTGTGTGTGTGTGTGTGTGTGAATTTGTATGCAGATTTCTAGAGGAGAGTAGAAAGCAGGTGGTATGAAGAGGGAAAGGGGAATAATAGAACAGAAACAGGATGGGTTAAATGGTGTGGAGATGAGAGGACAGATTGAAGAGCAAGAACAGGTAAGGATGACTAACATTAAAAATATTTGAAAATGCCACATGGAAACATACTACTATAAAAGCTTATTTAATTATTGATTTACCTTTTAGAGGGGACAGTGCACCATTCCTGGATCCCTGGGATGAAGTCTACTTGATCATGGTGGATGAACTTCTTGATGTGTTCTTAAATTCAGTTTGCAAGTATTTTACTGAGAATTTTTGCATTTATATTCATAAGAGAAATTGATTTGCAATTCCCTTTATTGGATCTTTATATGTTTTGAGTATTAGGGTAACTGTGGCCTTGTAAAACAACTGGGCAATATAACTTCTGCTTCTATATTGGTATTAACTATTATTTAAAAGCCTAGCAGAATTCTGTACTAAAACCATAAGATCCTAGACTTTTTTGATGGTAAACTTTTAATTACTCTTTCTATTTCTTTGGGAGGTTATACATCTGTTTAAATTGCTTATCTGATCTTGACTTAACTTTGGTAGGTACTATTTATGGAGAAAATTACTCAGTTCTTTTAGATTTCATATTTTGAAAGAGTACAGAAGTTTAATGTGTCTTATAATTATCTAGATTTATTTGCTGTGTGTCGTTTTGTCCCCCTTTTGTCTATGTCTGTAATTTGTTAAATTGGATTTTCTCTCTACATCATTTAGTTAATTTGGATAAGGATTTGTTGGTCTTACTGATTTTCTAAGAACCAACTCTTTGTTCCATTGATTTGTTTTATTGTTGTTTCTAGTTTATTGATTTTGGTCCTGAGTTTGATTATTTATTGCTGTCTACTCCATTTGAGTGTGATTTCTTCCTTGTGTTCTACAGTATTCAGGTGTTTTGTTAAGTTGCTGGTATGAGATCTCTCAATTTTTTAAAAAAATATAGCCACTTAGTGCTATCACTTTGCGTCTTAGAAGGGTCTTCACTATGTCCCATATGACTGAGGATACTGTGTTTTCATTTTTATTAAATTCTAGAAAGTTTTTCATTTCATTTTTCATTTATGTCTTAACTCACTTTTGATTTAATAGTGAGTTGTTCAGTTCATGAGTTTGTAAGCCTTCTCTTGCTGTTAATATCCAGCTTTAACATTTCAACATACTTGTATCTGTTGAGGATTGCTTTGTGTTCAAGTATGTGGCCAATTTTCGAGAAAGTTACTTGAGCTGCTAAGAAGAAGGCATACTCTTTTTTGTTCAGGTGAAATGTTCTGCAAATTTCTGTTAGGTCCATGTGGTGTATAGTATCAGCTATCTCCAGCATTTCTTTCTTCAGATTTGTCTGGATAACCTGTGTATGGGTGAGAGTAAAGTGCTGAATTTGACCACCATTTGTATGTGAGTCAATAAGTGTTTAATCTGTAGTAGTGTTTCTCTTATGGACTTGGATACACTTATGCTTGGTGCATAGATTATAATAATCTATTGAAATGTTCTCTTGATGGATTTTTCCTTTGATGAGTATGTAGTGCCTTTCCCTAGCTCTTCTAATTAGTTTTGTTTTGAAGTCTTGTTTTGTCAGATATTAAAATGGCTGTACCATCTTAATATGTCCATTTAGTAGGGATATCTTTTTCCTAGCCTTTACCCTAGGTGATGTTTATCCTTGATGTTAAGGTATGCTTAGTAGACAACACCTACACAACTCATTGAACACAGAGAATTTGAGCTGGTTGTGCATAGAGTCTTCACTCTTACAGGCCAGTGTCTTTGTTACAGGAAATAACAAAGTTATTTGCATGCAACAAAACATGAAACATAAAAACCAACCCAGGTACCAATCCTTTGGTTTACTGTGCTGTCCTATCTGCAAAATATGCTAGGGTACATGTCCTCATCCCTAACTCAGAAGCTGTCTCCAATCGATAACTACTTTCAAAGAAAATATAGTTTCCTTCCAGGAAGTCTCACTGGGGAAACAACCTAATCTTCAGAAAAGGCTGCATGCCTAGCAGTAGATAACCACCAGAAAAGGATTTCAAGGGTGTCTTTAGAGGTTCCTTGTCTCATAGTGTTCTATCATGACTTTTCCTTTCTTTTTATTTTAATTTTATTCTCTTCGTCTCTTTCTCTGTCTCTCTGTGTAGTCAAACGATTTCCTGTGTCCTGCCCGGCCCATGCTCAGGACAAATCTTTGCCATCTGAGTCGCAAAGCTGCTTGGTCTCAAGTAAACACACAGAGCTTATATTATTTACAAACTATATGGCCTGTGGCTAAGAATTCTTGCTAGTTAGCTCTTTCATCTTAAATTAACCTATTTCTATTAATCTATGTAATGCCATTGGCTGTGGCTTTACCTGTGTCCAATTACATGTTGCTCCTTGGGCTGCCAGCTCGCATCTCCTCTGCCTGTGCCTTTCTCCTTCCTGTCTCTTGGATTTCCTGCCTGGCTATAACCTGACCCACCATAGGTCAGAGCAGCTTTATTATTAGTCAATCATAGCAACACACATTCACAGCATACAGAAAGATATCCCACAGCACAATTATATGGCATAGAGTGACTGGGATAGCTCCCTTGCTTGTACAATGCACTTCCCTTTCTAGGAAGAGGTGTTTCAAAGCAAGGTGTTGCTTGCTGGTGCCATCTAGTTTGGAACTCCCTAGGTAGACCAGGTTGGAGTGACCCTTCTACCTCTGCCTTGCAGTTGCTGGAATTAAACTTGGGCATCAGCTTCCTCAGTGTGCAGTCCTGTTCAGGTGCTCTAAAGGGCTGCTGTTGAAACGGCAGTGTGTGATTCAGCACAGGGTTTCAGAAAGCTCTACTTATGCTGATACTGGTTTCCATTAGTATGCTGTTTTGTTTTGTTTTTTTGTTTTTGTTTTTTCCTTGGAAGAAGGAACCATTTCCCTAAGGATATGATGGTTGTTTCTTTCCTACTGTAGTTTGTTATTGCTTTCAGTATCTTTTATGTTGATTGGAATTCTTTATGGGCAAACTTCAGTCTTTACTTAAACACTGTCAGTGTAGATTTTACATGCTTACTTGCTGCAGGAAGACTTTTCATTTATGTATTTATTTTCATGGAAACACATATATTGCTCTTAAACATTATTAAGTGATAATGATAAAAATATCTCTGAGAATTAGCATGGTAGTCTCTAAAAGTGGAAAAATCTGCCTCTTGAGGCTTTGGATTTCTCACGTGTAATTCAAATTATCTAATTTGTGGGTTTTACTAAGATCATTGCTTATGATAGACTTTTGCAATTCTCTGGTTGCATCTTAAATGTAAGTGTAGTGGACAATAATCAGATACATTTGTGACATTATTTGAAAGAGAAAATTTAAGGATACCTTCTGTTAAAGTGTTAAAATGAATAGCTTATATTATATTACTTCTGAATCTCATTTGTACCATGGCTTCTACTAAAACCTTAAAAGTGGTTAAAACATTCAATTGAAGGAAGTCATTTTGCTAGAGTGGATTTGTATTGTTAACAAATTCAGAAAAGAAATGCACTAAAGGGGTGTAAATTGTATATACATTTGAAAGACATCAAAAGATAGTTTTGGGTTGGTAATACTAGTTAGGATAGAAAGTGAATTAGGTACATTTTGGACTCACCAAAACAGGATAGCTAATGGAATATTTTTGCTGAATTTGTCAAATGCAAATGAACTAGACATTGTTGATATATTTATTGCCTGCATATATTGCATATAGTTATTTACTTACTATATATAGTTTTTCTTATATTAGTTATAACTTTTTTATTTTAGACAAAAAATGGGGGAATGTGGTGATATTTTATTTGTGCTATAACAAATAAAGCTTGCCTGGGGATCTGAGGACAAAATCAGCCACTCTAATAAACACAGAGGTCAGGAAGTGGAAGCACACACCTTTAATTCTAGCATTTTGGAGGCAGAGATTCATCTGGATCTCTGTGAGTTCAAGGCCACACTGGGAACAGAGACAGGCATGGTGGCATATACCTTTAATCCCAGCACTAGTTAACAGAGATCTGGAGGTCTGTACAGACAGACGGGAAGTGAAAGAGTTGGGCAGAAAGAGGAAGTGATGTATTTGGGCAGAGAGAGGAAGTAAGATGGCAAGGCACAGAAAGGTTTATAGGCATGCATCTACAGGAAGTATCTCTCTTGGCTAAGGATTTCCCAGCAGTAAGAACTTGACGCTGGTTTGTTGTATTGCTCTGATCTCTCAGCTTTCACCCCAATGTCTGGCTCTGGGTTTTTTTTTTTTATTAATAAGAGTGTTTAGCAATTCGTGTTACATCTCTCTCTCTCCCCCTACAGGTATATTTTTGCTTCCAGTTTTGTGTTCTTCTGAGATTCCTTAGTGTGAGAATAAATAGGTCTAATCATCTTCATCTATTTCTTGAACATTCCCTTGGTTTCTTTTCCTTCTAGTTGTTTTGTCTTTTTCTGATATATTTATTTCTGTTTTATCTTATTTTCTTTTATTGTTATCTCTTAGAAGCATGTTGTTTTCCAATGAGAGATAGAACGTTTGTGGATCTGAATGGAAAGGGAGGTAGGGAGGAACTGGGAGGAAAAATCATAATCAGGATATAATATATTTTCTGTTTTCAGAAAATCTGTTTTCAATAGAAGGGAAAGGAAATTCTGAAACTTTTAAAGAAAATATAATATTTGATTTTTAGTACTTTGGTTATATTTCCTGTTTAATTTCTACATTCTCACTATAAGGAAGTTTTTACCCAAAATGTAGGCATTACCCATTCAATAGTCCACTTATGTCATGATAAATTGTGAATTTTGAACATACATAAGATGCCAGTACAACCTAAATAACATAAACTATTCAAAACTCAAAAAAAAGTACTCTGTATAACAAAAGGTCAACAATTTCATTGTTCTTATAAAAGGACACGCACAACTTCGCTCATTTGTGTTAAATTCCAAGGCAAGAGCTCAGTTCCTGTTTTGAATGACACTTGCCCAGTCATAAATAGAATCAGTACCTTAAAGAACAGAACAAACAATAGAACTTGGCTTATGTTCCAAAGGCTGCGAGCCTGGGTTTCTTCCTCAGAAGGAGTTGTTTGCTGTGGGCTACAATTGCAACAGTGGAAGCCCAGCTCGTTTCCAAAATGAACACCAATATTATACTTATAAACAATCATTCATGAACATGTTAAGTGCTCATTTTTATTTAACATATTTATAACAGGAAAGTAAATAAAACAAGCCATTGAAAAATTACCATTATTAAATAAAATTGTTGTTCTAATGTTGATGGTGTGACATTCTTAAGATTTAAGTTCACAACACCCTTTAAAATTTTGATGTAAACATCAGTGTTCTGCACACACACACTACTTCCTATCTCCATATCCTTTTCTTCCTTGCTTTGAAGTCTTTCTCCCCATCTCTCTGTCTCTGTCTCTCTCTATCTCACTCTCTATCTCAGTCTCCCTCTGGCTTTGTCCTTCCCTCTCCCCTCCCATTCTGTCTGTCTCTCTGTGTCTCCTCCTGAACCCCCCCACTGATATACAGATTAATAAGAGCTTCATGAATTCTCAAGATAGTTTAAAGTGTATCAATGGCAACATGAATACATAATTAATAATGTGGGGATATACTACAAATTAAAAACCCTTTCTGACAAAAAAAGTAACAAACTTTCTAGTAACATTGGCTTTTATAAATGTTTCTTTTTAGAATCAGTTGTCTTAGTATCCTATGGCTATGAAGAGACACCATAATCAAGGTAATTTTTATAAAGGACAGCATATAATTGCAGTCTTGCTTACAGTTCATGAGGCTTAGTCATTTTCGTCATGGTGGGCAGCACTGCAGGGGCAGGGTGGCACTTACAGTGCTGGGTTAGGGCTGAGAGCTTCACATCCTGATCTTAAGCAGCAGGCACAAAGACCTAGGCTTTTGAAACCTTGAAGCCCATCCCCAGCAACACACTTCTTTCAACAAGGTCACATCTACACCAACAAGGCCACACCTCCTAATCCTCCTAATCCTGCTCAAACAGTGACATTCCCTGATGACTAAGTATTCAAATATAATGAGCCTACTGGAGAAATTCTTATTCAAATGACCACAGTAGCATAATGTCTTATATACCTTATATCATTGTGAGAAAAAAAACAAAAACAAATAACTTTATGTAGCATGAATCTTAAATGGTCTTATTAATAAGAACAAACCCAGAGCCAGGTATTGGGTTAAATGCTGGAAGATCAGAGAAGCAGAACAAGCCACAGCTTCCTCATCTCGTAATTTCTCAGCTGATCCTGTTTCTTCAGACTGAAGGCCTCTGAGTCCTCATCCAGAATGAATTTCAGCTGAACTGCTTCTCAAAAGCTTGAAAGCTTAACCAACAGTTCCTGGTTTTCACGCCTTATATACCTTTCTGCTTTCTGCCATCACTTTGTGGGATTGAAGGCATGAGTCACCATGCCTGGCTGTTTCCAGTGTGGTTTTAAACTCACAGAGATCCGGATGGATCTCTGCCTCCAGAAGGCTAAGATTAAAGGTGTGAGTGCCACCATTTTCTGGCCTCTGTGTATGTCTAGTGGCTGTTCTGTCCTCTGAACCCAGATAAATTTATTAGGGTGCACAATATATTTTGGGGAACACAGTATCACCACAACTTTATGTGCTTGAGTGTTTCTTAGTGAATTAAAGATGGAAGCTCATAAGAAATAAAATGATGAAATGAACAAAAATATTTTATATTCAAATTCATTTGCACATGCTGACCATTTTTAACTGCTCCAGTTTATTGGCCTTAAAGAAATGACTGTTGCTGGTTTATACAAAATAGAAAACTATATCTAGTGTGTCACTTTGCATATTTAATGAATAATTTGTGTACAACTAGTGTGTAATATTGTACTCAGCAAAAATAGTTACTAAATTTGCAGCATAAAACTAAGGTATGGAGAAAATTTTTGACTTACATAAAATGAGTTTAACAATGGAGTCTGGAGACTTGCTCCTGAAATTCTACATATGGGAGTCATTGATGGAGGCTGCATAATTTTAATAAAACGTCTACAAAGAAAGAGATGAATCTTCATAATGAGCAATAGGCAGTTTCTAGCATTTTATTTACTCTCGATAATATAGATAGGTTTCACTCAAATAAGGGCAAGCTGTACAGATGGAATTAATGAAAGGACAAATTTGGGTATGCCAGTTATAATGATAATGTATTTAGCAGCTCTTTTAGATATAATAAATTTCAATGAGAAAAACAAAAGGAGACAGAAGCTTTCCTTCATTGACAAGGGAAGTAGACAGTGTTGTGTCTTATCAAATGAGGAACAATAACACACCATAGTGTGCTCACTATGTAACATGAATCTAGGGAGTGTATGTTTTTGTGTGCATACATGTACATGGGTGGGTGTGTAAGCAGAGGATATAGACATTGGATTCTCCTGGAGGTGGAATTATAGGCAGTTGTGAGCTCCTAGCTATGGGTGCCAGAATTGAACTTGGATCATTACAACAGCAGTAGGCATTCTTAACAGCTGAGCCATCTTTCCTTACTCAATTAGGCTTTGGATTTTCTTTTTTTTTAATTAAGAATTTTTTTATTCATTTTACATACCAATCACAGATCTTTGGATTTTTCTGTGGCACTATTTCCATATATTTGGAGTTTAATTATACTTGCAAAGAAAGTATGCAAGTATACTATATAACAGTACACATGATTGCTATCACTTGAGCATAGTAGAAACATCCAGAAAGAAACCAATTTATTAATACATACATACTGGTTTTAGACCTTCCTCTCCTGTGCTCCAGATAACCCATCAATAAATTATCTTCAGTTAAGCCAGAAGTTAGAAAGATAGACAACATTCAATATACAGTCAGAAGGACATCTAAAGGTGCACAGCAATACCTTCTTCCGAACTGCTAAAAGAGATGGAGTTACAGGCAGCAATGAGCCATTGTGTGAGTGCTGAGAATCAACTCTGGGTCCTCTGCAAGAGCAGCTCGTACTTTTAAATGCTGAGCCATCTGTCCAGTCCTGATATCCCATACTCTTAAAATCCTTTCCCACCCATATTCCCCAGACTTCCGCTTGAATGAATTAACAAACTCATTAAGCTCTTTAGTAGTGTAGTGTACCTCTTCATGGAGGTACATTTTTTTACCTTCTCTCCAGGAGCCTGCTTGGTCTTAAGTCTGATTATAGGTCTGGAGACAACTATTGGTGAGTCCTGGGGAGGGGGAATAAGTATTTTTTTGCCTGGTATTTCCTTCATACAAGTTCACTGCTAGTTAGCAGACAATGAAGGATTAATTTCCTCAGTAAAACATGGAAAAGACAATATTTCAAGGGAGTGTGGGTGTGAGAACATCTTCTGTTGAGGGTGGAGAGACTACTTCCCCAGGTGAGGTAATTACTATAAAATCTGAGGATTCAAAATTCTGAGCTTCAGTAGAGTCCTCCCACCCATCCCTATGCCAAGTTATAGAATCCCATTTTTTAAAACCAATTAACGCCCTTACTTTAACTGCCCACACCCTCTGAGACAGGGAGTTGAATTTTGCTATAATTCTGCCAAACTTATAATGAAGTCTTTGGTTTGATTTTCTACAACTTGTTATTTGTGGCTGCTGGAGAGAAGATTCTCTTCTAGGGAAGACTAAAATAATGATGATGATGATGATGATGATGATGATGATGATGATGATGATAATAATAATCCCTTTAGACTGTTTATGCACATGTGGAGCCTATCAATTTTATCAGTAATTCACTGTCCTTCACCACATTCTGAGATGATAGAAGTTGGTTAATTTTGTCATGGAATTCATTCCTATCCTTTGCTAAATTATCCAGAGATACTAAGAACAACAAACCACCATCTTTATTTTCCTTATTTTTCTATAAACTGTTAAATGTTTTATATACAGTTACCAAAAACATTACTGCCCACAATTGGTGAATTAGAAAAATCAAATGTAATTAATTCCTTAAGTTTGTAAAATAGTTCACATCATGGATTTTTAGGATACTCTGAACTCCCAGGAGAGGCTTTGGAAACTGGAAAAGTTCAAGTACCTCTAGGTTTTAGCAAATTGGAAAGCCTATTCCAGATACTTAAAAGATTCAAGCTTACATGTGCATTGCTCTACAACCACTTCTGATACCCAAATCTGTATTTGTCAGATTTTTTCATAGTAACAGAATTTATAGAATGAATATCTCTTTCTTAAGGAGAGGGATTTATAAAAGTGACTTATCGACTATGGTCCAACTAATCCAACAGTGGCTGGCTATGACTGGAAAGTCTAAGAATCTGTAGTTGTTCAGTACACAAGGCTGGGTATCTCAGCTGGTCTTCAATAGATGCTGGAATCCTGGAGAAGTAGGCTCTTATACCAGTGAAGGAATGGACTTGCAGAAAAGTGAGAGCAAGCAGGAAAAGAGCAAAAGCTTCCTTCTTCCATGTCTGTGAACAGGCTTCCCCCAGAAGGTGGGGCCCAGTTTAAAAGTGTATCTTCCTGCCTCAAGATTTGGATTAAAGACATGTCTTCCTACCTCAAAGGTCCAGACTATAAGTAGATCCACCCACTTCAAACCAGGCAAAAAATACCTCATAGGTGTGCCTTCCATTTCTGGATTGTAGTTAATTCCAGATGCAGACAAGTTGACAACCAAGAACAGCCATTACACGTAATATGACCTTATTTTCTGTAAGTCAAAACAATCAAGCAATAAATGTAATAAAACCCCAAAATATTCATATTCATTTGAAATTTTAGTGTCTTTCAAACTAAAATAAAGATATAAAAAGTGCTCGAATTATTTTTACAAGTTTAGGAAGGTCATTTATTGATGTTTATGTAAATGCATATATTTACATATACATACATTTCTATGTTTATGTGTTTAAAACATTACTTAACATTAAGGCCACTACTTCCTTAAATTAAAAAGGTAAAATATGACAGGACATGGTAATTATTCAACTTTTGCAAGAGTTTTACAGAAAGGTAAATAAACTGATATTCATTGGTGGTAAATTATATATTCCTGTCTAAAATGTTGAAATTTCACTAGAATATATGTTGAGTTAACAAGTAGCTCCAAAGAAGACCTCAGGTAATAACATTTGAATGTAAGATGATTTTAGAGTAATGTAGTTATCTCATTAATATAATCTGTCTGTCCAAAACATTTCTGATTTAAAATGTAACATTACCATATGTTTTGAATGCAAATAAATAATGAACATTGGAAAAAAATTATGAGGTCTTTGTCATAACATAGGAATGTATGAAAAGTTGTATCTTCCTGATAAAAATATGTATTTGTAATACACACATGTGTACTTATCTACAAGTTAACTATATATGTATTATTTTATTGATATTGTTAATAAGTATCTTTATTTTTTTGGTTAGTTTGATCTTTGATAAAAAAATTACAAAATATAATTCTGACAAAAATACCTTCAAATTTTTATTAAAATATATTAAATTTAAATATGAACTTACTTGATAAATATGTTATGTATTTTTAATTTTATATAACAAAACAATGAAAACACATACTATTATGTGTATATATAGTTTGTAAGTGTAAACACACATTATTTTGGAGCCAATAACCTATACTCCTAAAGAAGTAGGTCAAAACTGATAAGCATATATGACCTGCTCATTAATTACAGGAAAGTAACTTTTTATGTCTCTAGTTACCTGAAATACTGTACTAATCTAAATCTTTTACAAAAATTGATTTTTGATTAAATCACCATCAGTAGCCAAGCATACTGTTACACATGTTGCATTTCCAGCACTTAGAAGATAGAAGTAGAAATCATGATTACAAGTTTGCCTTTGGATACACACTGAGTTTGAAGCTAGACTGGAGTATAAGATACTTAGTCAAAAATAAAATAAAATATAACTTTAATTTCTACCTCTAATATTTTTGGAGATGATAGATGAAACATACTACATAGAAAATTATTAAAGAAGAAAACAAACCAATAAAACAATGATAAATTTATGATTTTAAACAATAGATTAGAGACACAAATTTCAAACAGTTTTACAGAGGTAACATATTTTCATCAGTTAAGTTTTTAAGAAATGCATTGCAATGATTACTTGCTTTCTTTCTCTTAAAGAATGTCTATCTTCAAAGGTTACTTTCACATTTATTTTATACTTCTTTCTTTTCCTTTTTTGTGGGTTTTTTTTTGTGATAGCTTCTTTGATGCACAGTTTCATCTGAAACTTACTTTGTAGTATGGAGTACAGGGCAGGGTAGCATAAATCTCAAGGAAAGAATTCTGATTCAGTATCCACATTCATTTTTGATGTGACATGGCTTTTTTTTAATTCTATTGATAATATCAACGTTTTTATTACATTTGGGCGAGGAGGTTTTCTCGGTATCTTGAGTATATAGAAATTAAATGTGAATTTGCTCAAATGTAGACCTCAAATGGTGTTGAACACCAAATAGTAGTGCCATAGTGTGTCTTCTTATCCTGTCTTAAAATAATGAGCTTTCAACAAATCAATAATTTTACTGGCTTCTTCAGGAAAATGCTTCTTTAAGTTATTAAAAATATTTAAAATTCCATGAGTCAGTATGATGAATAAATAGGGAAATGACATGTTTTTAAGCTGAAAATTTCCTTTCTATTGTAAAATTTAGCTAATATCTTCTTCAGAACACTGCTCTCTACCAGTTTTATATCAAACAAACAAACAAAAAACAAAACAAACCCCCACATAAATAGGAATATCCCTGACTCTAGCTCTCCATATTTCTACATTTAGGGTTTGAGTCTTTCCTGATTGTGATAGTTAATATGTAAAATATTTGGAGAAATTATACTTTAGAGATCCTGGTCATTAATAAGATCTAAACTTGAAATTATAAGCTGCAGGGTAGCATTTGGTTTTTATGACTGGTTACAAGCTTGATGAAGTCACCATACTAGACAGACAACTTTAGGAATTTATAGTTCCAGATACCTTCAAATCTTAAAATTATGCTAGAATATTTGAAGGTACAGTGCTCAGATAAACTTCTATGAAAATGAGAACCAGGGGAAGTGACCTATAAATAAGTTGAGTTGTTGATTATAGGAGTCCAAGAGACTCCCAAACAAGGTGGTCTATTCTCATTGCAGGGGGCTGTCATTCCTAAACCTGAAGGTAAATCCCTAATGGCAGAATACCACCCACTTTCAACTCAAGAATTGAAGCAATTGAACAATTGAAGTGATTGAGCTGAAACTGACAGGAAACCAGTGCCCTGAGAAGAAGCTCTCAAGGTACTGAGAGGTATTACATAAACTGCCAAAGGAGGGGAAAAAATAAAACCCTAACAGCTGTAAAACCTACAACCCACAACTAGTGATGGGCCCAGCAAGATGTTTCCAATGATACAATAGTGGTACATATATCTTGGAAGTAACCAACAGCTGTATAATTATACTTATACCTATGCAATAAGGGAGAAGCCATGCCAGGGACTGTAAAACTAGCCAACTGCCATGGCTGGAGAACTCATAAATAGTTGAGGAAAATTTACTATTATTATTTTCCAAAATATATATAGTTTCCAGCCATATTTTAACTATGTACGTTTAAATCCATTCATATCTGTAGCTCTCACACTCCACCCCATTAAATAAGCTTCTTTTTTGCAGTATATTGAGGGTATTACAGAGATACACAGCATATCAAAATGTTAGGAAAAATTGAATGTGGACTAACTACACCAACTTGTACATCTACAATACTACGCATACATCTAAAGCTCAAAGATTTATACCAGAAGGGAGATTTCAAAAACTGTAAGAACCGGAAAACCAGGACACCTACTGTGAGACAGTATGACATTACAAAAGTTGCACTCATGAAATCTAAATCTCAACAATAAGTTTGCCAAAACAAGACCTGCATGATGACAACATCTTTGGCCATGACAACGGGAAATTTGACAAGCCCCCCACTGTTAGATGAAAAGATACAGGCAATCAACTGATGCAGAGAGAGGAGAATTACTTTCTCTAGAGATGATCCTCCTGATATATTATCTACTTCCAAGGGGTCAGATCTAATCATATGTCCAAATGAGCATCATACATGTGTTCTTTTGTGTTTTGTGTGAGTAACAGTGATACATATAGAGGAAGATGTCATACACTTAAGATGGAATAGGTAGAATGTGAGAGGAATTGGAGGGAAGAATGTGGTGTGGAAATATGATATATATAAATATATAATATACATAGTAATATATTACTGCATATAAATATATATGCATAAAATTTTAAAAATAAAATAAAAATTTAAAAGGTAGTTAATATGTTAACCTGAAAATAAAGTTGAATACAGTAATTTCAGGAAGGTAAGAATGATTATCCATGATAAATATTTAATGGGAGAACATTACTAAGAATTAACCATTAATTGGAAAAAAATGGAATCAGCTCTTAACCTTGGTAGATTTATGTTTCAGAGTTCCATATGAATGCACAATTAAGTAAGATTAGACATTGACCACTGTGTGTGAAAGATAATGCCAGTGGGACAGTGTTTGTATATTTAAGTCTTCTAAGAGAAACTAGGTTGTCAAAAATCTAACAGTCAAATAAAATTTCAAGAGAAGCATCTTCAAAAAGCAAAGAGAGAAGATAAATGCTATGAATATCAGATAGGTTTAGAGATGATACTGGTGTGCAGTTGAGTTGCAGCTAAGGAGATAGTAAATAATCAGGTTCTTGATATACCACTCCAGGGAACAAGCAGGAAATCCTGGAAGAATGGATATAAAAGTTGACATGAGGGGGCCCTAAGGTTACTCTGAGTTTTCTTTATTACCAGACCTGTAATGTTTTATTTGTCTTAACTGCAATGGTAGTGATTTTGAAAAAAAAAAAGAGCATTTAATTTTTTTTGTGTGTGTGTCTGTATGTATAAATGGCATGGGTATGCAGTTTCCTCCAGAAGCATGAGAAGGATATCAGTTTCCTGAAGCTGAAACTGCATGCAGTTGTGAACCCTCTGATATGGGTACTGGGCACTGAATCTGGGTCCTCTGGAAGAGCAGTGAGTGCTCTTAACAGGAAGGTTATTTTTTAAGGATATGTCAGGTAACACTACACAGCTTTTTTATAAGGTTTCACTCTTTTTTGATCCATTCACTGTAAAATCTAATGTAGGCCTGTTATCTGCATACAAACTGCCACTATTGACTTCATCTGTAATGTGACTGATAACCTAATACTTTTATCTGACAATTGATTACGTATAACCATGTCATGTTTCCTGTTGTATTTCTGTTTGTTTCTCTCTGTTTACATTAATAGATTCTAGTAATATTCCTAAGATTAAAGTTACTATCCTCCCTCAATTTAACAGTTAATAATATATTGGATAATCTGTTTTGTACTTTAGGCATTGCTTGAGATATGGATCTCAGATGGCATGTTATACTGCTGATCACAGTGATGTCTACTGTGTGTTTTCAGTGTTGTACCTCACTTGCTCACAGCACAAACCACAAAATTGGCAACACCCTAGCAAATGGTGTGAACTGGAAAAGAGATTTCAGAAACACTTCCAAAAGGAACATTAAGCATCTATATCATATGGTATTAAAACTTATGAGGGGAAATTATTTATTCAACATTCATTCCAGATTTTCATTTTTAAATCTTGAGTTTCAATTTTTATGCAAGAGCAGAGAACAATGGGATTATATAAAAGTTTCTGCTGGAATACTAAAGGATCAAAAATCTGCTGTAGGATTGTCATATATTTGAAGTATAAAATCTGGAAGGATTCAACTAAGAATTATAAAAAAGCAGGTGTTTGTTTTAAAACTAGACTACCAGAAGAGTGAAATTTTTCAGAGATAAAACTTACTGAAAAGAAACTCATAAACATGTCACAAAAGATAATTATCTCAGATGCAAGCCAGATGTGCTCCTGTGTGATGTGTATTAATATTCACAGTGATAAGATTTTGCTCAGATAGAATTCACCTGTTGGATTACATAAATAAAGAGCAGATAATCTGCTTTGTAGTTGAGGATGATGGAGTAAACATTCATGACTTTAGATTGGGGATTTATTTCAGTATTTTTTTTCTTACATCTGGCTTTAGAACATTCTTTCTTTTGACCTTATTGGTCATCCAGTGTTTTTGAACTTTATAAATTACACTTTCATAGAAATCACTTTCCTCACAGTTCCCTGCTTTTTACATGAAGTGTAATATAAACTACACACACACACACACACACACACACACACACACACACACACACACACATATATATATATATATATATATATATATACACATTAAATATAACATTGCAATGTATGTATGGTATTAATGACTCAAACTTTGTTATTAAAGGTAGAAAAAGTTATTTGGAATTGAGTAAATTCTGTAGGAAATTATAATATGTTCAGTAAACTGTTCTTTAAGTTTCTTACTATGTGGCCTGAAATCATGTTAAGTAACAGGAGCTCAGACACAAGGTATCAGATCAGTGACCCCAGGCAAATTAACCCATCAAAAATGAAGAGGCTCCCAAATGCTAAAAATCAGATGAACATGACTCAATCAGCATCAAAATCAATGAGTTGAAAACAGGTGAAAATCAATGTTGGTGAAAATGGACTTCCTTGAACTTGAATTTTACAAATGTGGAGCCTGTCTTGAATACCACAGTGTGTTTAGGCATAAAGGAAAACTGCCTCATGCTAGAGCTTTTAACAAGCTCTAAAATGTTATTTTATATTATGTGATTTGAATATCTTTTAAACTTAAGTAAGTCCAGAGTTTTGAAGTGTGAAGAATAAAATTATCCTCTATCAGATCTGGAGCATGACATCTTTTAAGCAAAGCAGATGTGTAACATAATGAATCACCAATATACTACTATCTCACCTGCCATTCATCAAGTTGTCCCATCTATTGAAGCTTCTTCAAACACTTAAAAAACTATGATAAAATACAGTGTTTGCAATATAGCTCAGAATAGGGTTGCTAAATGATAAATATGCGTGATATATTTTTGTATCCTAGCTTTGTCTAAAAATTATTTTAATTGCAAACTAGGTTATTTGAGAACATTTGCAATCAATGTAGATTATTTGTTCTTCAATCTAACGTGTTAACAACTTCTGTCCCTCAACAGTCTTCCTTCCCTAGTTCAGGGATGATAATGCTGCTCCCAAATACTTAATACTAGATACTCTTTCATACTAATACTAAACATTTTTCCTACAGTATTATTCTAGATGACTTATGAGAACCTGAGTAATGTTGATGCTGAAGTATATTAGATCCTCAAATACAAGTTCTTTGGAAATTTTTACTTTACATTATATTTTCCTGAATTGGATTTGTGGGAATAAAGCTGGCTTTAAGAAGCAGAATGTGGTTGTAACCAACATGACAGCACCCTAGTTAAAAATATACATGTGGTGGTATATTGTGTGCCCCACTATATTATGTACTCTAATAAACTTATCTGAGGATCAGAGAACAGAGCCTGGCACTAGATTAGACAGAGAGGCCAGACAGTGATGGCACACACCCTTAATCCTATCACTTGGGAGACAGAGATCCGACAGAGTCTGGATCTCTGTGAGGTCAACGCCACACTGTGAACAGAGCCAGATGTAATGGCACACATCTTTAATCCTAACACTTGAGTTCTTATGCCTTTGCTTGGGAAGCACACATGGCTTTAATCCCAGTAAGATGGCAGGGCAGAAGAAGGTATGTAAGACATGAGGAAACAGGAACTCACACTCTTGAGGCTGAGGATTTTGTAGAGGTAAGAACATGGCTGGCTTGTTTTTCTGATCATTCACTTTTCACCACAATATCTTGCTCCAGGTTTTTTTTTTGTTGTTGTTGTTGTTAATAAGAACATTTAGCAATTTGTGTTACATATATATCTTATCTTCTGATTTTATTAAATTTGGTTATAGTATATACTTTTATGGAAATGATTTTATATAGTCCATAATTAAAATAAAAAGTGTATACTTTTGGTGTGTCAAAAAATTAATATTATTTGAGTTTTTATTCATCTGAATTTATAATTTATTAAATGTAAGATTCCAAAATGAGATGGTAAGCCAAATTTTCCTGGCAAGGATGAATATACCAACTGCATTCTGTGGTAGTCACATGGTGTATTTATGTATATTTGTAAGTACTGGAATTTTAAATTCCTGTTATATGTGAATTAAAGTTTGAAAATGATGAAAATGTTAATTTTATTTCATCTGTTCCTTACTATACAAAGATTTCATACAATATATGACAGATTACTCCAAAATTAACCCACATTGTAGATTAAATTTCCTCCACTTGAACATCATTATATTATTTCATAATGCATAATGAGTACAACCTGGCTAAGGCAAAGATAAATAAATAAATAAATAAATAAATAAATAAATAAATAAATAAATAAATAAAACAAAACATTAACTGTTATCAGGAGTAATGATATTAAACTTTGCTATTTTGAGATAGATTTATTTTAAATAGATTTTTTTTCATATCCTCCATTATAACAAACTACACTTTTAAAAACATGTATACTATTATAAAGGGCACCAATATTTTGATTGGCATACCAAAATCATTTCAACTCAATAGATGATGTAAACCATTTTCTTTTTGCTCGTTTTAATGTATTTATTTGTATATACCTATTTCCAATGTCTAGTTCCCTTTATTTTCCTTCACATAATTTATAGACTGGTTAAAGAACTGCTTAAGCTCCCTTCACAGTTGACCCTGCCCATTCCATGGCTAATCAGTGATGTTGTACACAAATCTCCAGTTCTAATACGGGCTGGGTCTCCTGGGCCCTCGTATCAAGCTTCTGAGCTTGCACAAGGTCACCCCCACCTGCAGACTAATTTGATACTTCAGACTCAGTGGCAGTTAACTTAGGGGCTGCCACTGTCCATTCACCCTTAAAATCCTCCAGGGTCTCAGCTTTTCAGCTGTGTTTTTTCTTCCTTTGTAGTAACTTCATGGTCTCTGTAGAAGTAGAGATTATGTATGACTTAGAATTGGTCTCCTCAGATCATGCCATGCATGTTTAAAAATTTCTGAACCAGTGTCCACCGTATCAGACCCAGGCAGTCTGCTCCTACTGGAGATCAATATTGATGTCATTTGAAAGGTTCTTTCTGTAGGGACTTGGATAGAATCTTCTCCCTTACTTGCAGGGCATAAAAGGAGTAGGCTTTGAGAAGGCTTCCTTAGGTTTTGGTGAGAACTAAACATTAACACAACTACCCACGTTGAGTAGTTCATAAAAATCTAGTATATACATAACAAACAAAAATAACAAATTTGACA
The DNA here is from genome assembly GCF_049852395.1 of Peromyscus maniculatus bairdii. Lineage (NCBI taxonomy): Eukaryota > Metazoa > Chordata > Mammalia > Rodentia > Cricetidae > Peromyscus > Peromyscus maniculatus. Next base: position 16,635,745 of record NC_134854.1, on the reverse strand, counting down.
TTTTTCTGCTAATGTTATCTCTTGCTTAATTTAAGATTATTTTGAAGCCAGTACCCTCAAGTAAAAACTGTTTCAATTATATTGTCTTTACTTATAGTTATTGATTTATTCATTCAGGAAATTGTTTCTTGGCTCTTACAAATTGCTAGGCACTGTTCTAGAAACTTAATATTGATTTATAAAAATGATCTTGTTCTTGCATCAGTTTCTATGGTACTGTAGTGATAGGGGGAGGAATAAGAGCATATTTGTAGAAACAATACAAGGAAAAAATTATAAAAGTACACGTTTGTGTGCATTGTGATCATAGGAAAAAGACTAGTCAAAATGTTCAACATTCTCATTTTAAACCATTCCTGAGGAAGTGACTTTTCAGCAGGTAAGTGAGGAATTGTGCAACTGGGAAAGATGTGGTACTGACCAGGGTAGTGCAAGAAGAAAAATTTGTCCAGAACATCATGCCATTAAGCAGAACAGAATGTGAAGTTAATGGTAGAGAATAGCCAGAGGTCAGCAACAAGGTGTAGTGAAATTCTTACTTTTAGTAGAATATAAACAGAAATTGAGCTCTCACTGGACAAATAACTAAAGGACTTTGTCCTTAAGGTAACTGGAAAAGCATAATGATTCTGGTATGAAATTCTAATATGCACACGTATGCACTCATACATGTGTGTGTGCACACGTTCGCACAAACGCGCACGTGCGCGCACGCGCGCACACACACACACACACACACACACGTGAAAGGTACAATATTTGGATCTTAATATTGTTTTCCATTGGACATAAAAGTGTTTTCATATTTTTTTATCAGGGGTGTTTTAGCTAAGAGAAGTACTTTAATCTGGGAATAACAGGAATCTGGCAGTTGTCCTTATGGCCAGACATAATTTATAGGACCTAGTGCAAAATGAAAATTCAGAGCATCTGGTTTTAAATACAAGTGTACTGGAATATAAAGCTTTTAATCCACTATCCTTTGTTTCTGGAAATGTCAAATTGTTTTTGTTTTTTTATATGATATTATTAAATGAAGAAAAGCTAAAACTGAAAATGTCTAGAGTGTTATTATTTATGGTCTGTTGTACAATGTCAGTTTTGTAGAAGAGAATGCAGTCACCAAAAATACACAATTTCAGTTTGATATCTTATTCATATATTATATAATTTGTTCTTAATAGAATAACAGAAACAGTGAAAATTAGCGTACTTGTTTATATTTACACACTTGATATGTATATTTTTGCCAATATTATATCTTTGACTTACCAATGAGTGAAGAAGGGCTAAAGAGTATGATTATCTTATCCTTTATTTTCTCTGCATCACTTTTTAAAATATATAAGTGGTTATCCATTCTAGGAAATAAGCACATGTAACCAATTGTGTTTGGTTCATGGGTAGATTGTGTTGCATGGAACAGCACTGATTTCTGCATTTAAACCAGGTTCTGTATCGAAAAGAAAGCAGAATGCCAATGTGATACTGTTACCTTGTACTCACTGAGTTTATTATTCCACACTCACCTTGGGTTCAGTAGAATATGGTCTTGATGTAGCACTCTGAATGTTACATGTAGACTGGAGCACAGGGAACAACATGCATGTTTTTTAAGTATGTTTCTGATGTGCCTGCTTTACTGTACCTTTGGAGTTCTCCAATAAAAACAAACTCGAAAATACAATCATTAAGAATTTCAAGTAAACCACATCAGAAATTTAAATGACGTAGAGTCCATGAATTTAGCTATCTCTGCCTAATTGAGACCTATCTCTCTTTGAAACCTCAGGTTAGCTCAGGCTTTACTTTGTTGGTCAAAGCCCTGATTGTGATATGCAGTATCCAAGTACAAACGACACTCAGGGTCATATGTCTTAGCATGTACCATTTATTTTCTCTACAGTTTTACTAGCATCTGGCACTGAGCACAATGGATGATATTTTGAGTACAGTATTTGGGTAATTAGTAGGTGTTATAAGTTAAAAGGGTAGAGTGCACATGCAGGGAGTGCACATTTATAAAAACACTCATGAACTAGAACATGTTTCTTGCTTACCCACCCGTGAAGGCACAAGAAGAAGGCACTGTGTGATATTTGGAGACCTGGAAAAATCATTTTATGGAATAAAAGTCCACACGATCATCTTGGATTTTGACTCTTCAGAACTGTGAGAAGTTAGTCTCATTTCAACCATTCAGTCTATGATATTTTGTTATGGATAATTTTAGTTAATATATATCTAAGTGTAGAACCACTCAGATAACTTCTGAGTAAAGGTTATTAATTTAATATTACCATTTGGTTATTTTAATATTTTAATCTTTTTAAGCACTGATTTCTAATATTATTGCTTAATAGTTAAGTATCTGGTGTTTCACAACATTTTGACACTCAGTAGCAAATGTAGAGAGAAGAAAAAAATTTGAAAGTGTTATATTTTTATACTCACAGGAACACCCAAATTCATTCCCATGTGCATATTTAAATTCAACAGGCTTAAGTATTGAGTATATAATAATTTGATAGCTATTAGCTTTATAAGATATCTTCAAATATACAATAAAATGAATCTATCTTTAACAGCTTTTATATTCCAAATTATCAGTAGTAAATAACACAGATTTTATAATATATATATATATATATATATATATATATATATATATATGACATAGACCAAAATCTCTCCATTTACCCATCTATGGAGATAACATCCTATAACACATATTACTCTTAAATTTAATACTTTTCATGCAATTATTTTTTAAAATAAATTTAGCATATCCAATAAGATCTTTGCTGAATGACTTTTTGGACTGCCAAAGAGTATTTTGTTAAAGGAGAATTTTATATCACCACTCTTCTTTTCTTTTGTACTTTTTTTCTTTATTAAGAAACTTTTTATTTATTTTACATACAAACCACAAATCCCCCTCTTATCCCTCCTCCCATTCTCCCTCCAGTATTTCTCCCATAGCCCCCTCCCATTCCCTCCTCCAAAAAGGTAAGGCCTCCCATGGGGAGTCAGCAAAGCCTGGTACATTCAGTTGAGGCACGTCCAAGCCTCTCCCCCTGTATCATCCACTAGCTAATGGAAGTAGATGTAGAGATCCACAGCCAAGCACCAGGCCAAGCTCTAGGAGTCCAGTCGAGAGGGAAGAGAGATTCTATGAGCAAGAGGAGTCAAGATCAGGATGGGGAAGCCTACAGAGACAACAGAACCAAGCTAGTAGGAGCTCATGAACTTTATAGATCAATAGCCGTGGAGCCTCCATAGCACTGAACTAGGCTCTCAGCATAAGTGAGACAGTCATGTAGCTGTGGTGATATTTTATTCATGCTGAAATGTGGTGATATTCTATTTGTGCATTAATAAATAAAACTTGCCTGGAGATCAGGGGGAAAAGGCCAGCCATTTTAAGTAAACAAAGAAGTCAAGCAGCACACACATTTAATCCATTAGCAGGAAGGATCTCTGTGTGTTCAAGGCCACACTAGAGAACAGAGCCAAGGATGGTGACAAATGCCTTTAATCCCCATACCAACCATAGAGACTTGGAGGTCTGTACAGACAGACAGACAGTGACAGAGATGTGTAGGAAGAGGAAGTGAGGTAGTTGGCCTAAGAGCCAATGAGAGGGCAGAAAAGCAAGGCATATAAGCCTGCATACACAGGAAGTCATTCTCTTTGGAAGCTGCAGAGTTGGTGAGGTGAGGTTAGCTGGTGGCTTTCCCAAATTTCTGGCTCCATGTTTTTTATTTAATAAGACCATTTAGAAATTCAGCTACATGTAGCTTGGTCTGTTTAAGGGGCCCCTGGCAGTAGAATCAGGATCTATCCCAGGTTCATGAGCAGGCTTTTTGGAACCACTGTTCTTTGAATTTAGATTTGCTAGTGTTTTATTATGCTACCATTTATATAGACCCTTAACTTTCACAAATGTTTTACCTCAATGAAAATAAATACAGAGATAATACATGTGTTTTCTTTTATAGTCCTACAAATGGGTGATTCAGAAAGATATCACCACTCTACCAAAACCTGGTCTCCTTTGACTAATAATTCCCCCCCTACACATAGATTTATACCTATAGCTTAATTTTAATGCAAATTCTCTTAACAGATTGAGTATATTTTTTATTCAAAATATTTCTTTTAGCAAGAAACTACTCAGCATAAAAAAAAAACCTCACCATATTGTAGGAGCAGATTTTAAATAACGTGTCAGACAAATATTTTCAAAACATACAGGCTGTTAATTTAAAATTAGGCTGGGCCTTCAACAGAGTTGGAAAATGCAGCTTTCATCATTTAGTTTATACAAGTCTGCCTATGATCTTGGCTCAATTGATCAAGGCACCTTGTAGGCCCAGCCAAATTCCAGCCTCCTTTAATCTCTGACAGGGAAGCCAGCCTTCTGCTCAAATAGAATTCATGCAGGATTCATGCTTGTATCAAGTTCCAATCCAAGTTTTTTGTTTTGTTTTGTTTTTTCGAGACAGAGTTTCTCTGTGTAGCCTTGAGCCTTTCCTAGATCTCGCTCTGTAGTCCAGGCTGGCCTCGAACTCACAAAGATCCGCCTGTCTCTGCTCCCCGCCCCCCGCCCCCCCCCCCCCCGAGTGCTGGGATTAAAGGTGTGCGCCACCGCCCAGCCCCCAAGTTAATATTATGCTAGTATCTAACAGTAGTTCTCAATGCATGTGCTGTGTCCCATTTTGGGCACTGTACATCAGATAACCTGCATATCAGATATTTATATTATGACTCATAACAGTAGCAAAATTACATTTATGAAATAGCAACAAAATAATTTTATGGTGGGGAGTCACCACATCATGAGGAACTCTATTAAAAGGTTGCAGCATTAGGAAGGTTGAGAACCACTATGTTAAACTGTAGTATGGTACATAATTAATTTTTTAAGATGAAAAACAATGAATCAACTAAAATTCTTAATAATATTTAACTATTTCTTGATGAATGAGTAAATAAATATTCAATTGAGTTTTAGGGTTCAACATACTGCTTTCAATTTATTGTAGTAAACACAGGAAATTATTAATTTTGTACACTGTATTAAGGTACATATTTTCTTGCACACTTCTGTACTACAAAATCTATGTATGATACATGAAGGACAGTGAGTAATATTCTAAATATTAAAACTCACTCAAATAAGTTTAAATAGAAGGACACCAAATATTAAGACCGTCCCAATGCATTAAAACATAATAATACTATCACATGAAAAAGATTGCTTGGTATGATGATGATCCATATTACTAGGATAAAATACCAAATCCTTCTGTGATTACTATTGACAGCCTTTGGAAAATTATAGATCTTCCAAAGTATCTTTAGTTTATTTTTAGTAGAAGTATATCTTTACACCCACACATCATTTTCCTTGTATCTAAATGTTTCTTGAAATTATATGGTATGATGAAATTATGATGGTAAATGGAAATAAGGAAAATAATATAGAACACATTTGACAAAAAGTTAATATCATACAAAATGCTGGGAATTATGAGTCATGTCTTAGGAAAGTTTATGGATTTAAGGTATTTGTAAGGATCCCACCTATCTCGATATCATATTTAAAACTTACATATTTTACTGTTGACTAAACTGCCGTGAGATATTCTTATCTCCAACTGAATGATTTAATAGCATTGATTAGTATAATTGTTTGGCAAAGTGGCTTGGAATGGTCTTCTCATGCTGTTAAATGATTTGGTTTTCAAATAATTCCTCTATGTGTTTCTATAGAATTATGCCTAGTATTTTTCTTCTATTCTGTGGTTTTTCAATGGATGAACAAACGAAAGTTGCTTACAGAAATATTTAAGATAATATATATGGGAAAGGCAATTTAAGTCACCTCCTTTTTGCATCATCATTTACTCCATTAGGAGTTAAATTATTCTACACATGCTTGAAATTATTCTGAGGGCAAATGGTCTTTTCATGAAAACCAGCTGTTTGCATGAATGCAAATCTGTGTCATAGTACAATCTACTGAAAGGACAGAGCCAACGCTAACCTTTTGCTGTGCTAATTAATTGTGAATGAAAGCTTCATCAGAGACTATTGTCTGTAACTATATAAAGATCATCTAGGTACAAGGAAGTTTCACAACATACCAATTATATAGATCCTGGCACATGTGAGAGCTATTAAAGCAACAACCAACTAGCGCCAGCTGGAAGATGGTCACTTCTAAAATCTGAAAATACTTCAAATCAAGAGCTTGCATAGAGGTGGTACACTAGTTAAACATCAGACCCTTTGGCTTTGAATGAAGGGATCAGGACGATGTATGCATATTGGCTGGTAACACTATTTCTTTAGATTTAGCAAATGACTTAGCAAAACTGGGTTCATAAAAACAAAAATTGACAGATAGACAAGGCACTCTCTGTTCATGGTATTTTCAGATTTTCTAGGGAAATGCATCATCATTTTCATATTAAAAAGCTTCAGCAGGAAATCATCTATATTTAGTATGATTATCAACCTTTAAACATAGAGTCAACTCTTCTTTGATGAAGGCCTGTACGTCTATGCAAATCACATTCTTTAGATTCATATGTGATAGCCTTCTGCATTAAGAACATTCTTTTCTAGAGAAGACACTCAGCATACAGGGTGAGGGATGGAGAACAGAACCTTGCTTGGAATCTTAGAGAAAGCTTTACAAAGGGCGTGGATTTTTTTTTTAATAGATCTTGAACTTTTTATAAGGAGGAATTTCTTTTTCCAGGGTGAAATGAAAGGACAATGTGTATATAAACAGCCATGTTGGATGAATGACATAATGTTAACAAGGGTATGTTTGTAAAAGAGAATAAAGGGGACACATTTAGAAGTGGGTTGATTTTGAAGGAATTTTGTGAAAGAATACTGTGCAAATGAGATCATCATCTTTGTACTCTAAAGATCTGTCATAGTTGGAGCAAGAAAGATATGATAAGGTAGGAGTCTTGTCTACTCTTCTCACCTGTTCCTAGTGAAAAGAATAGTACTTACAGCACAACATGTTGGTAATGAGCAGACAAGAGGAGGAATCCAAAGTGTCTTCAGAAAGCAGAGCTGGCTGACAGGACCTGAAGCTCCAGAGGATAAGGCCAGAGCTTTTGAAACTACATGCTGCATCAAGCTGTGTTAAGCTAAGTAGAACTGAAGCTTGCCCAAAGTCCAATTAACATTTTCAATCAAATTAGAATGGGCTGAACACACACTACTAATCAAACTGATTCACTTCCCTCAAATATTTACAAGCCATTTCTGGGAATATCCATCAGGGACAGTCTATAGGAGTCTATACAGCACTGAATAAGTTGGACTTCTACAGGTACTAGATTTAACTTTTGTTTCCATTCACATACAATATCGTGTGAATCTCCTCCAAGCTTCTGTTAATCCATGCAATGTCACTGAGAAGCACTATTCTGCTCTGCCTCCACGAGTTTGACTATTTAGATTCCTCCCAAAAGTGAGGTACAAGGTTGCTTTGAGCAGCTTGTCACAAGTGGCCTAATGTTCAGTCTAATTTTGCACATGTTGTTAGAGTTAATGGCTGATGCTGGGTAGGTTGTTTCTCTTTTTGTAACTGTTACACAGGTTTTTTTTCCTTATTTTATTACATATACCATTTCTCAGTGTTTTTCTATTTTCCTGTATTTATTATTGGCCATTATTTGCTATGGATTTTCTTAGTATTAATGTTTTTAAATAATTAATCATCAAGGAAAAATTTCATTATGGTGTCAGTAGCATATTTCTGATTGTAGAATTTTGGCTATTAAAATTTTCACCTTTTATCAATTCATCTGGAAACTGTCTTTCTTTTAGTGTAAATAAAAGATCAATTTTTTTCTGTTCATAATTTATTTACCCAAAACTAATTACCAAAAAGCTATAGTTTCTATCTACCACTTATTCATCATTTGCATGCTTGTTTTCATTATTATCTATCTTTCTGTATATCCTCTGTATATCCATCACCAGGTTTTAGACACTTTATTCTATTCCACTTGTGTGTTATTTTCTATAACACTTTTTATCAGAGATGCATAGCTTTAAATATTGTCAGTTCATGTGATTTCATATCATGATTTATCTTAGTTTTGTTTCTGTTGCTTTGATAAAACACTGACCAAAAATAACTTGAGGAGGAAAGTGTTAATTTGGCTTATATATTCCAATCTCAGTTCAACATTGAGAGAAGTCAGAGCAGGAACTTAAGGCAAGAACTGGAGAAGAACAAATTTTTGGTCTGCCTATTCCAACAATGAGTGCCTTCCAATGGAAAGTCCAAGAATCCCTTAGTTTGGTATACAAGCCTGGATATTGCAGATGGTTTTCAGAAAATGTTAGAATCCAAGAGATGTGGGCTCTAATGCCAGTGAATGAATGAATTTGCCAATGGGAGTGAAGACAAGCAGTCAGAAGGCAAAAGCTTTCTTCTTCCATGAAATTTACATAAGCTGCCACAAGAAAGTATAGCTGAAGTTTAGGGTAGGTCTTCTGACCCCAAATGGTCTAGATTTAAGCTGAATCTTCTCTGCTCAAATGAACAAATCAAGAAAAATACCTCCCAGGTATATACAGCTGCTTGGGCTTTAGTCAATTCTAGATGCAGTCAAGTTTACAATCAAGAATAGCCAGCACAAAGCCAAGTACCACCTGCCAGCACAAAGCCAAGTACCACCTGCCCAACGGTGGGCTGGGCCTTCTCACATCAATGATCAATCAAAACATGTCATATGGACTTGCCTACAGGACAATCTTTTGGGGACATTTTCTCAACTGAGATTTTCTCTTCCCAGAATACCTGAATTTGTTTCAAGTTGACAATAAAACTAGCTAGCACAATTGGCAACTTGTCCACTTGACACACAAATACATCATCATTAACTGATAACATTTCCTTTTGTCTTTATCCCCAAGATCTCATAAAAACACTACAATATAAAATAGCACAAATATAAAGTTCCCATAGATTTTTAAAAATACATTAAGACTTTAAAATTCTAATTTCTCTTCAAAAGTTCATAGTTTCTTACCTGTCAGTTTCTATAAAATCATAACAAAACAAAATAGCAAGCAAAATACTTTTTTACTTCAAGTGGGAAAAAATAAGCCACAACAGAATCCACTCAAAGCAAACCCAAAATTCAGAAGTCTAAATAGTTTGCTGTTTGATGTCTTAGAATCAGTCATGGATGTTTGGTCTCTAAGGGATTGTGAAGATCTCCAGCCTTGTTATTCACAGCACACACAGCTTATCTACTAGGTTCAGAAGAACCCCATTCCAAACCTTTTGCTGCGTGTGTGTGTGTGTGTGTGTGTGTGTGTGTGTGTGTGTGTGTGAGTATATTTCAGCTTAAAACTCACAGGTCCCACTCCATCATTGGAAGTTGGGTAGGAACTAAAGGGAGGGACTTGGAGTCACACTGACCCAGTTATCATGGAGGAGAGCTGCTTACTGGTTTGCTTTAGATGGCTTGATAATCCTGCTCTCACAGCCCAGGACCACCTGCCAAGGACGGCACTGCCTGTGGTAATCAAGGAAATGCCTTGCAGAGTTGCCTAGAGGTAATCTTCCAGAAGCATTTTCTCAGTTCAGGTTTCCTTTCCTTAGATGACCATAGCTTGAGTCAAGTTGAACAAAACTGCCAGAACAAATGTATTCTTTATAGCTTTCCATGTAAATTTCAAAAAAAAAAAATATTTTGTATCTTCCATGAAAAATTCAACTGCTTGCATTTTTTCTAAATCTCTAAGTGGAATTTAAGAAGAATCATTATCATTTAAGGAATCCCATAAAAACACAAAATTGGAAACCATAAGATATTATCAAATGCCAGTAAATTAAAAAAAAATCAGACAAAGCATTATGAGGAAACAAACCTCCAAAACTACCATTTAGAAAATATATTGGCTATCTACTGCTGGGCATAGAGCTTGCCCTTAAATGTAGTTAATATACTCAGTGAGACTCCATTGAGGAAAATTAAGTTTTCCTTTGAGAGGAGTTATCAGTTGGTGATAACTTCTGGGTTATGAATAGGGTTTGTGTCTGCTTCCCCTCTCAGCACTTGGACCCCCTTGGCAATGACCTGTGTAGGCCCTGTGCATGCGCTACACATGTAGTCTCTGTGAGTTTTGTGTAAAAGGTCTTCTTTCCTTCTCTTCCATGCCTACTGGCTCTTACAATATTTCTGTTTCCTGTTCTCCAGAGTTCCCTGAGAATTGAAGGGGGCATTCATGACAGCCAGAAACTGGAAATATCCTAGATACCCATCAATTGATGAATACATAAACACTATGTGGTACATTTACACACTATAAGGTTATTCTGCTGTTAAATAAAAAAAATCATGAAATTCACAGAGAAATGAATAGAGTTACAAAAAAACAAAAACAAAATAATATCCTGACTGAGGTAACCTAGACACAGAAGCACAAATACATTCTCTTATATGTGAATGTTAGCTGCTAAGTCTTCCATAAGTAGCCTACCCCGAAATTAGGTGTAGAGTAAGGGATTAGTGGGAAAGGAAGAATCTCTCTAGGAAGAGGAAATAGAAAAGATAATTGTGGATGGATAGGGGAACTGGAACAGGAGAATTAAACAGAGAGATGGAGAGAAGATGGAGTTAACGAAGGAAATTCAGGGAGGGATGGATAAAACTAAAATCTGTTTGAGGGGCTGTTCGGAAACCTCCTACAGCAGACAAGAGTCTTCTTAAAAATATATCCACATAAGAAAGAAATCTAAATGGAATTACCAAATCATGGGAGGCTGGGAGCAACAAAGCAACAACTAAACAACTCTCTCCACCAAATGAACCCTCCTGTGGCAGGAATGGATTGCATTTAATGAAGTTGTTGGCCAAACGGGGGGGCCCTTAAAAATCCTGTAACAGTGTAGGTTATCCCCGAGTCTATCGGTTGCTCTCCACAAACTTATGGTAAAGTCCTATTGCAGAAGACAACAGTTACACAACGCATTAAATATCTAGAAGTGAGCCTTATTCTTATCTAGAGCCTCCAACTCTACCGATTAATGTCCATGGTTTCAGAAGGTGGTGTACATAAAGCTATAAACCCTTTGATCTGTAATGGTGACCTGCCTGCATGATACTCTGGTGAAATAGTGACAGAAAAGTCACTATTGGAATAACCAAACACTATCTAATCAAATTTAAGGACCAGTCCATGATATAACCCATACTTGACACTGTGGGGGGGCAAGAGCCTGAGACTATATGAGCCATGAACCTAGGGGAAAACAAAATATCACCATTCTGCCAAAGGAATGTAGCAATTAAATGACTCCTAAGAGCATTCTGCTAGACTCATAGATCAGTGTCTTTCTAGGCCATCATAAGATAAGCCTCCTCCTGCAGAAGATGGGAACAAATACAGAGAGCCACAGCCAAATATTATGCAGAGTGAGAAAACTTGTCCTAATTGGAATGTCTCCACTTAATTACATTTAATAGCAATCTGTATAAAGGTTTTTATATATTCTTCATTTGATTGATACCTAAGATTTTAATGCTTTTTATTGTGTAAAATCTGCTTTTAAAATTCATCATTTACTATGTGTTTCTGTCTAGTTTACAAATAGATCTTTGTATATCATTATTATATTCAGTTGTAGAAGATTATATGCTGTTATTATTTATACTGGTGTATCACAGATTTATTAGAATTTTCAACAGATTGTTTTCTCTGTATAATGATAGTTAAATGTTTTACTTCTTTGCCGGTAAAACATTCTTTTACTTTGAATATCAGATTGTATGTACTGTCTATAATTTCTAGTAAATTTTAAAAAATTGGCATGGCAGATATTTCTTTCATTATGATTATGAAGAGAGATGCTTTGCCTTTAAATATAAAGTTTTCTAGACATTTTAAATTGTATTTAGATTAAGGAAGTTTCTTCAATACCTCAGTAAAATCTTTACTACCTCAGTAAAGTAAATACCTATGTGTCTTCATGACATCTATAAGCTTGCAATAATGCTCTTTTGAAACTGTTGAAGTAAACAAAGTTTAGTTCTTATTTAATTTTATTTATTCTCAGGTGACTAACTAAGTTGATTGGTGAAAATTTAAAATTGCTTCCTATAAAACCTGACTGGCTTTCTCTCCTGCCATTGGATTTTCTTGTCTAATTTGATAGAATAGTTTTGTTTTATCTTACTATATTTTATTTTGTTGTATTTTAAAAGTGACTTTTATTCATGAATGAATGAATTAAAACCTAGGTATTGGGGTAAGAATTAACAACTGAACTTTTATTATAACCGCTGGGAAAGGGAAATTCAGTTTTCTCCAATTGAGTGATACAGGATATATCAACTACTCCAGTGCACACCTCATGTTCAGAGGCACTTGACCAATGTATAATGGATGCCACAGAATACTTTTTGTGTGTTTTTATTTGGTTACAGTTTCATGTTCTTTGCGGTGGCTATATTGTTTTCTTGGTTTTGGCGGGGACTTGTTGTCGTATTGGGCTTTTTCTGTTTGTTGGAAAAAAACTTAAAGTTGGGTGGGTACAGAAGGGGACAGGATCTGTAAGGTCTTAAGAGAGAGGAAGACTGTGATCAAAATATTTTTAAATTTAAAAAATAGTGTTAAATAATAAAGATATAAAAAACTTAACTTGCTAAAACAGAAGCATACTTTCTGTATATTGATAGAGCTAAACTAATTATTTCCGATGTATCTGTACTTAATTATAATATTGGGTGTGAGTATTCAAATTGGCAAACATGGCTCTTCCCCCAAAGAGGAACCCCGAGATCTAAGCCCCTCTAGACATGAGTGACTGACTAAATATTTGGTATGAATTTTTTTTTGACTGTATCATTTATTCCCTGCCTCCCCCAAAGTAACGTGGACAGCACGGGGAAAGACAGGCACAGGAGCAAAGAGCACCCATCGTCCACTCGTCCACGGCAACAGCTGGGAAGAACTGCAGCTCAGCTCAGGAGCCTGGGCTTCTGGGGCAGGGCTGAGCTGTCAGAGGACTTCCTGAAGCTCAGGTACCCTCAGCCTCGGCATATGGAACTCCAGGTAAGCTGACGGCCCCCATAGGCCTGGAGGGTTTGTGGGGTCGCAGGCTGGAGCAGCCTACAGGTCCCTCCAGCCCTGATCCCCTTTAGCAAGGCTCGCCAACTCCTTTGTCAGGTAAGGCAGAGGCCTGGCCTTCCTGCGCTTGAAGGCCTCCAGGTCCCGGAGGGTGCTCATAATCAGCCGATTGAGACTGGAGAGCTCCATCACAAGGCTGTGCACTGTGTATGTGGCATCCTGCATCCTGCAGGCCTCCTGGGCCCAGGTCTCTGTAGGGGGTCTAGGCTGAGCTCTGGTCACTGCCTTCAGGGATCCTCTGATGGCATCTGGGCTAGGGGAAGGCCAACCAAGGCCTGGCACACTCTCTGCAGGAAAACCCTGCTCAAGTAGGACCTCCACGTTGGGGGCATCCATGGCGTCTTGTATCTGACTGTCGGGCAGAAAGTCTAGTTCCATTGCTGAGGACTCCGGCCATGTAGCCTGATCTCTAGAACTGGGAACTGACTGCTCCTGTCCTGCCAGAATTATGGGAATTCCTGGGCTGCTAGGACAGGCCTTGGTCCTCTGGGGAAGATCACTAGCTGCATGGCTATGCTCTAGCTGAGAGGAGGTATGAGGGGACAGACTGAGGCCTTCAAAGTCTTGATGGCAGTTCAGGCTGCTCAATCCCACTACCCTTTGGTTCATGGGCTGTGCCTGTGAAGGCAGCATTCCTGTCCCTCCTGGTAACTGTCCATCAGAGCCAGGATCCTTGGTCTTGACAGCTGGACTCATTTCCTGTTCTATACAGCCTGGATCTCCAGCATCCACCATGGGCTCTTGTTCCCCAGGAACTGCAGCCTCAGGTGGGCTTGCCAGGATGTCACCAGGGGATCCTTCTTCTAGCCTGGTCTCCCTGGGACTTTTTAATCAGTAAATATTAGGAAAATGAAGGCATGAAATGTGCAGGGGTAAAAGAGGAAGGTAAGTAATGAATTCATATCTGGAAATTTTGAAATTATGTTGACATTCCTTAGTTTTTGATACTGAATAGGCAGGTGTGTTTCATTGTGCGATGCACTATGCTGAGTTCTTCAGAAATTCTGTAATAGGCATATATTTATTTTGTTTTACACCTAAAAAGAAAAGATAAAAACTATGTAATCAATAGATGACTGCAGTTGGCATTGTGAGTCTGGGGTACCTATCTGGAAGTGGGTGGTCAGAGTTCCTGGGCCACGAAGTCCATAAGTAGTACACAGGGGTCAAGTGGAACTAACAGGATGAGTCTGGAGTCCTGGTATACAGAGGTGTCCAGAATTTGGGCAGAGTACATGCAAGACTCAAGCAGGACAGAGGTGTGTAAGGAGATGGTGTTTAAAATCCAGAATCTCCATGAAGAGAAAGGAAGGAGTGATCAGAAGGCAGGCAGGATACATCATTCTACAGTAGGTCACAGGACTGGGTAGAATTGATGCTTAGAGTCTAGAGTGTTTATTGGGAGTAAGGGGATGCAAGTTAAGCCAAATGGATTGTAGGAGAAATGCTCTGTAAACTGTGTGAGGACCTTGTATCTTGTACTTGTCTCTACCTTTCTCCCCAAATCCAGGTAGATGCCATAGCCTTCTGCCACCAATTCCACTCATAACAGGGACACACAATTGATCAAGGAGCAGAGAATAAGTGATTGAAGATTGATCCACCTTTAATGGGACGTCTGTATCCCATCCACTCCTCTCAAGGTTCAGGATCATCACAAGAGGAAGATCAGAAAGACTGGGAGAGCCAGAGGTAGCACATGAATACTAGGAAAATATCCTGCACACACTATCACAGGTGAACATATGAAATTAAATTGATTGTGATAGCATACACAAGACCTGTAAGCTCAAGCAAGATGAAATCCTGACATGGACAGGAGTTGTACACTAGAAGTACAAGACCACCCCTAGCTGAGGATCTACTGGTAATTGATAGCTGTTAGAAGATGGAGACTTAGTTTTCTTTAAGTATGTCATTCATAGTATGTCAAAAAAGGGCCAATAGATGACCACACAGGGAAAGTACATAAGCATCACTAATTGGATACAATATTGTTTTAAAAATTAACCAGGACACAAATTTGATTGTATATTGAATGGGATTGTAATCTGGGAGATGAGGGAAGGAAGGGCACATGTGATCAAAATGTTACCTTCTTGCAGGAGGGAATGAGGGGTGGGAGGAGGGAAAAGGGGGATCTGTGATTGGAATGTAAAATGAATAAAAATTTCTTAATAAAAATGCAATGTATGAATTCTCAAAAAATTAATATTCTTAAAAATAGATAATTGCAAAAAATATCTGTGAGGTTCTTAGAATTCTAAAAATTCTAAGAATTCCTATTATTCTCATAATTACCAAAACAATAGCTTTGTTCATGTAGTTATAGAATTAGATAATTAGAAACCATGTACAATATTTCTAAGTATACAAGGACATTCTGTCTCCATTAGCAGTAACAATGTCTTAGAAGATATTAAAATTTTTGGAGCAGTTTGCTATCATCTGTTAGAGAAAATATTTCTGTGGATGTCCTTGAGTTGTAAAGAACTGGCCTAGAGTATGTGAGGTCACGGCTTCTGTCTCGTTCACCACAGCTGGTGGGTGACAC
Organism: Peromyscus maniculatus bairdii; assembly: GCF_049852395.1. NCBI lineage: Eukaryota > Metazoa > Chordata > Mammalia > Rodentia > Cricetidae > Peromyscus > Peromyscus maniculatus. Next base: position 16,620,006 of record NC_134854.1, on the reverse strand, counting down.
TAGTGATGAAAGGAGTTTCAATGATCCACAATTATTAAGTGACTTAATTGTTATTGACTATGGATACTTAATTTGACATTGTGGAGGGAGTATTATAGAGTCATCAACAGGAAAGTTTTCCATTTCCCAAGAAACATTACAATTTACAATTGCTATTTCTAAAACTTCTTTGACACTAGATAAGTCACCTTATTAGTAACATCTAGGCTTCTGAACTTACATTGAGGCATATTTTTCTTTACAGTAGATTTTTTTCTTCTTTTCAATTCTCTCTGGGCTCATAATCATTAAGAAGGCAGAAGTGCTGTTTGCATTGAATGAGAATAAATTCATGTGACATGAAGCCTTTGCTGTTGTCACATTATTACTGTGATTTCAATTGAGTCTCTGGGTGTCGTCCTACGTTCAAATTCCAGCACCCAAATGAATGAAGAGCTGCATGAATAAATGAATGAAGAAATTGTCAGTCTCACAACACATGAGAAATTACTGTCTCCTGGGGTCAGTCGATGTGGTGTCCACTCACAGGTGCAATTATCTAATATCCTTCCCATTGTCGTTCTGAAATATTTTACAACACACCTGTTTCTTACATAGGAGTGTAGACTGTAGACTGCTGTCATAAATTGCATTTGAGGAAGGAATGCCTTGCTGAGGAAACATATGTAACATTACAATATTTAAAATATGGATTTAGAATTTCTAGATATTTAGAATATGAAAAAAATAGATCTTCAACAATTCTGAATACACTATAATTCTTTTTTTGGTTGTAGACAGAGTATTCCCAATAATCACAATCATTTTAATATAATTGAAGCAAAGTGCTGAGTTCAGGTCATTATAGATAATTTAGATAATCTTAATTTCTCTAAAATCCTATGCCATTCAATGTTCCTATAAGGACTTTATTAGATATTAGACATTTATACATGTTTTATTACTGGGTAACATTATTTCATCCTAATTTGGGAATGGCATAGTACTGAGCTTCGGAGAAAAGCATATGGCATTTCAGGAGGCAGGCTTAAGAGTCATCCTGTTGGAACTTCTGGTTGTTTTATTTGTAAATTGTGGGCTTTAGAAAAATCAGTCAAATAATCTCTGTTCCTCCCTCTCTCTTCCCTCCCCCCTCCTTCCTTCTCTCTGTCTGTCTCTGTCTACCTGTCTGTCTTGCTTTCTCTCCCCGTTTTTGTCTCTGTCTGCCTCTGTGTTTTCTTTATCCTGTTCTTTTTTATTTTAATTTTTTGATTTAAAACTTTTTTTTCACTTTACATACCAACTCCTGTTCTGCCTCCCTCCCCATCTCCTGCTCTCCCCACCTCTCCCCCATCCCACCCCTATCCCCTCCTCATAAGAGGTAAGGCCTTCCTTGGGTAGTCAACACAGTCTAGCATACCAAGTTGGGGCCAGACCCCTCCTCCTTCCATCAGGCTGTGTAAGTCATCCCACAATAGGGAATGGGCTATAAAAAGCCAATTCATGTACCCAGGATAATGTCTGGTCCCTATGTTAGGGGACCCAAAAACACATCAAGTCACACAACTGTCTCCCACATTCAGAGGGCCTAGTGTGGGTGCCATCCAGGCTCCCCAGCTGTCAGTCCCTGAGCTCCCAATAGCTTGGCTTAGCTGTCTCTGTGGTTTTTCCCATCATGATCCTGACCCCTCCTGAAATCCCTCCCCCCTCTTTCTTTATTTTATAATTTAATTTGATTTTACATATCAGCCACAGATTCCCCCGTCCTCCCACCTCCCGCCCCTTTCCCCAACCCACCCCCAATTCCCATCTCCTCCAGGGCAAAGATTCCCCTGGGGATTCACTTCAACCTGGTAGATTCAGTCCAGGCAGGTCCAGTCCCCTCCACCCAGGCTGAGCAAAGTATCCCTGCATAAGCCCCAGATTCCAAACAGCCAGCTCATGCACTAAGGAAAGGTCCCAGTCCCACTGCCTGGGTGTCTCCCAAACAGTTAAAGCTAATCAACTGTCTCACTTATCCAGAGGGCCTGATCCAGCTGGGGTCTCCTCAGCTATTGATTCATAGTTCATGTGTTTCCATTAGTTTGGCTATTTGTCCCTGTGCTACTCACAACTCCAGGGAGGCTACCTAGGAAACAGGACCCTAAGAAAGACACAGGGATTGCCCAATGACAGAGAAATGGATAAGATCTACATGAACAGCCTGGATGTGAGTGGAGGTAATGAAGGGCAAAGGTCGAGGGAAAGAGACCTTAGGGGAGTGGGAGATCCCAGCTGGATCAAGAACAGAGAGGGAGAACAAAGAATAAGAGACCATGATAAATGAAGACCACATGAGAATAGGAAGAAGCAAAGTGCTAGAGAGGTCCCTAGAAATCCACAAAGATATGACCACAATAGACTACTGGCAATGGTTGAAAGAAAGCCCTAACTGACCTACTCTGATGATAGAATGGCCAAACACCCTAACTGTCGTGCTAGAAATCTCATCCAATAACTGAGGGAAGCAGATGCAAAGATCCACAGCCAGGCCCCAGGTGGAGCTCCAGGAGTCCAATTGGCGAGAAAGAGGAGGGATTGTATGCACGCAAATTGTTGAGACCTCCCCACTCTCTTTAACCAAACTCCAGCCCATATGCTTGACTATGAGTCTCTGCATCTTCTTTAATCAGGCACTGGTTGTAGTTTCTATGATGAGAATTAGGGTAGACACCAATCTGAGTACAGGGGAAGGTTAGTTCAAGCACCCTCTCCACAATTGCTATGAGCCTTAGTTGAGAACATTCTTGTGAGTACTTGGGGATTTCCCTAGCTCCAGATTTCTCCTTAACCCCTTAATGGTTCACACTGTCAAGATATCTCTTTCATTGCTCTCCCTCTCCATCCCTCCCCAACTCACCCATCTCGAACCCTCATGTTCCCACCTGGCTTTTTCAGTATCTAATGAGATGATCATGTATTTTTTTTTCTTTCAGTTTGTTTATATGCTGGATTACATTGACAGATTTTCATATGTTGAGTCATCCCTGTGTCTCTGGGATGAAGCCTACTTGATAGTGGTGGGTGATATTTTCGATGTGTTCTTGGATTTGGTTTGCTAGTATTTTATTGAGTATTTTTGCATCAGTGTTCATGAGGGAGATGGGTCTTTAATTCTCTTTCCTAGTTGCATCTTTACATGGTTTGGGGATCAGGGTAACATACCCTCTTAAAAAGAGTTTGGCAATGGTCCTCCTATTTCTATTGTTCAGGATTATAGGTATTAGCCCTTCTTTGAAGTTCTGGTAGAATTCAGCACTGAAGCCATGTGGCCCTGAGGTTTTTTGTTTGTTTGTTTGTTTGTTTGTTTTGGTTTTTGGTTAGGAGACTTTTGATAACTGATTCTATTTCCTTAGGCTCTATAGGTCTTTTTAAATTGTTTATCTGATTTAATTTTAATATATAATGCCTATCCAGAATATTGTCCATTTCTTTTACATTTTCCAGTTTTTTGGAGTACAGGTTTTCAAAGTATGACCTAATGATTCTCTGGATTTCCTCAGTGTCTGTTTTTATGTCCACCTTTTCATTTCTGATTTTGTTAATTTGGATATTTTCTCTGCTTTTTGGTTAGTTTGGATAAGGGTTTGTCTATCTTGTTGATTTTCTCAAAGAATCAACTCTTTGTTTCTATTTTATTAATTTCAGCTCTCAAATTGATTATTTCTTGTCATCTGCTTCTCTTTGATGAGTTTGTTTCCTTTTTTCCCAGAGCGTTCAGATGTGCTGTGAGATTTAGTGTGAGATTTCTCCAACTTCTTTATGTAGGCACTTAGAGCTATGAACTTTCTTCTTAGCACTGTTTACATAGTGTCCCATAAGTTTGGGTATGTTGTACATTCATTTCTGTTGGATTCTAGGAAGTATTTAATTTCTTTCTTTATTTCTTCTTTGACTTAGTGATGATTCCATTGAGCATTGTTCAGTTTCCATGAGTTTGTAGGCTTTCTGCAATTTGTGTTGTTGAAATCTAACATTAAGCCATGGTAATCTGATAGAACACAGGGGGTTATTTCAATTTTTTTGTATCTGTTAATATTTGTTTTGTTACCTAGTATGTGGTCATTTTTGGAGAAGGTTCCATGAGGTGTTGAGCAGAAGGCATATTCTTTTGTGTTTGGGTGAAATGTTCTATAGAAGTCTGTTAGGTCCATTTGAGTCATAGCATCTGTTATTTCCCTTATTTCCCTGTTAAGTTTCTGTCTGGCAGACCGACCTGTCCAGTGGTGAGAAAGGGGTGTTGCAGTCTCCCACTATTATTGTGTGAGATTTGATGTGTGGTTTGAGCTTTAGTAATGTTTCTTTTACAACTGCAGGTGCCCTTGTATTTGGGTCATTCATGCTCAGAATTGATACTTCATCTTGATGGATTTTACCTGTGATGAATATGAAATGTCCTTTCTCATCTCTTTTGACTAATTTTAGTTTCAAGTCTATTTTTTTAGATATTATCATAGCTAAACCAGCTTGTTTCTTAGGTCCATTTGATTGGAAAATCTTTTCTCAACCGTTTACTCTGAGATACTGTCTGTATTTGAGGTTGAGGTGTGTGCAGCACAAAGATGTATCCTGTTTTCATATCCATTCTGTTAGCCTGTGTATTTTTATAGGCAAATTTAGCCCATTGATATTAAGAAATATTAATAACCAGTGATTGTTAATTCTTGTTATTTTTGGTTTTGTTGGTGGCAATGGAAGTGTGTGTGTTTTCCTTCTTTGTGATTTGCTGATAAGAGGTTATGTATTGCCCATGTTTTGGTGGTCATCACTAACTTCCTTGGGTTGGAGTTTTCCTTCTAGTACTTTTGGTAGGCCTGGTTGTGGTTATATAATGTTTAAATCTGGCTTTATCATGGAATATCTTGTTTTCTCCATTTATGGGGACTGAATGCTTTGCTGGGTATAGTAGTCTAGGCTGGCATCCATGGTCTCTTAGTTTCTGCAGAATGTCTGTCAGGATCTTCTTGCTTTCAGAGTTTACATTACAAAGTCAGGTATAATTCTGATAGGTCTACCTTCATATGATACTTGAACTTTTTCCTTTGCTCCTCTTAATATTCTTTCTTTATTCTGTATGTCTAGTAGTTTGAATATTATGTGCCAAGAGGACTTGTTTTTGTGGTCTAGTTTATTTGGTATTCTGTATGCTTCTTGTACCTTCATGTCTTTCTTTAGGTTGGGAAAGTTTTCTTCTATGATTTTGTTGAATATATTTTCTATGTCTTTGAGCTGGAATTCTTCTCTTTCTTGTATCCTTATTATTCTTAGGTTTAGTCTCTTCACGGTGTCCCAGATTTCCTGGATGTTTTGTGTTAAAAATTTGCTGTATTTAACATTTTCTTTGACTGATGAATTATTTCCTCTATAGTATCCTTAATGCCCCAGATTCTCTCTTCCACCTCTTGTATTCTGTTGGTTATGTTTGCCTCTGTATTTCCTGTTCACCTCGGTTTATATTTTCTTTATTGCCTCTGCTTCAGTTTTCAAGTCTTGAACTGTTTCCTTTACTTGTTTGATTTTTTTCTTGGGATTCTTGGATTTCTTTAAGCGTTTGATTTTTTCCCCAATTATTTGCTTGTCTTTTCCTCCATTTCTTTAAGGGATTTTTTTCATTTCCTCTTTTAGGGCCTCTATCATCTTCATAAAGTTTTTTTAAGGTCTTTTTCTTCTGGATCATCTGCTTTGGGATGTTCAGATTCTGCAGTTATAGTATCACTAGGTTCTGGTGGTGCCATATTGCTCTTTATGTTGCTTAATGTGTTCTTATATTGCATCTACCCATTTCTTCCTTTAATTCATACTGGTGGAGCTCCAGGTTGCTTGTCTTCCAATTGGTGCTGGTGGGGTACGTGGCTTCTATGGTTACTCTTCCTCCCAATCCATGCAGGAAGTGCAGAAGAGGCATATGACTCAGGTGGTCATTAGTGCCCCAGGGGATGGTTCCCCAGGGGGCAGGTGAGGAGGCTACTGTCCCACTGGATGTAACCCCTGGGGCCTAGAGTACTAGGCTGTGCAGTCCAAAGATCAGGGCCTTACCTCTTCCTCATTCATACATGGGAGTATATCTATCTTGTTCTTGTTCTCTCTCTAGATCTTTCTCAGAATATTATTTGTAAAGCTGTTAATTAAAAATATGTACTCAATATATTCTGTGACTTAGAATAATTACAATTTTAACTAATAATTGCAATCATTAATCTAATCTAATATAGCTTAACATTTGTGAACATTTTTTAAAATTTGAATTCAAGAAGTGAAATCTTCTGGAAAACTCTTTCTTAAGCAAATTTCATGTCAGTATAAAATAAAAACACACTTCAATTAAATTCAAAGTTTCACGTTTTATGACAATGGTGTTTTAAAGCATTCTGCATGAATTTTGGATTTAGAGAATCCATGTCTTGAGGTGTTCAGGTAGAACTAGTTATAGAGATGCTGGTAAAGATTTCAGTATACAAGGATATTGAGAGGCAAGATTTCTACAAAATCAAATATTTCAATATCCAAGTAGTATTGAAATTTAGAAGTAAAAAAAAACAACCTTGTTCTTTCATCTAACAGAATATATAGGCATTGTAACAGAATGTGCATCAATACCAATACTTAAGTTCATTGACTAAGCCTAATTTCAATGTTGCAGTATTGTTTTTCTGAGCCGTTAATACTTCAGAAATGGCTCATGCATGGCAACAGTTAGAGGAGATCACACTGCATGAAAGTCAAAGTCAATACTGTATTGTGAAGTCAGGGACACTCCATGCACAATAATTAAGACTATCCTATAAAGAAGTGTGAAAAATATCAGCAATATGATAATCTTGCCATGTGTTGTGGGATAAAGGGAACATTCACTCTTTATTCCTAATTCTCAAGATATTTTTCGCTGAAAGACCACATGAGAAAAGGAAGAAACAAAGTGATAGAGAGGTCCACAGAAATCCACAAAGATACCCCCACAATAGACTGCTGGCAATTGTTGAGAGACAGCCCGAACTGACCTACTCTGGTGATGGGATGGCCAAACACCCTAATAGTCATGCCAGAAACCCCATCCAATGACTGAGGGATCTGGATGCAGAGATCCACAGCTAGGCCCCGGGTGGAGCTCGGCGAGTCTATTAGTCCTCAGGGGAGGCTTTGCCCTGAAGGAGGTGGGAATAGGGGGTGGGCTGGGGGGGAAGGGGAAGGGGGCAGGAGGGGAGAGAACAAGGGAATCCATGGCTGATATGTAAAACTGAATGGTATTGTAAAATAAAATAAAAGAAAATAAAAGGGAAAAAGAAGAAGAAAAAAAAAAGGTAGAGAGCACCTGAGCAACAAGAGGCAAGATGGTCCTCTCTATTCACACACACACACACACACACACACACACACAAAGTGAAACATTGGTCACCTGATCTGAAGCAGAGTGAAGGCTGTCAAGAGCTTGAAAAACATGCTTGGAAACAGAAATATAGCCTTGGGGATTGTGACAGAGGACATGCATCTCAGTGACAGAGGACATGCATCTCAGAGCATGATTAGTGTGAAAGGACAAGGATTGGAAGCTCACCCCAGGTGGTCCTGATTTGAAAGAGGTAGAGAGTGAGGACAGACAGGCAGACAAGGGAAAAAAAAGAAAAAGAAATATTGCATAAAATTTATTTTATGCATCATATCCAAGTGCTTTGCATGCAATTAATCTTAATAGATACAATTAGTGATGAACAAATAAGCACAATGATATTAATGAATTTGCCTATATTCTGTACCTTCTATAAAGGGGGGGGCTCCTTAGGAATAAAGGATGAATGTTCATACATGTAATTGAGTAAAAAATAAAACTTTTAGTGGTTCTAGTGTTCTAGTTTAGTCTTTATAACCTCCTTACACAAAGAATGTAAAACTAGTTTCAAATAATTATTTAATGGCCAAATCTGGATTTTATACTGTCATTTATAATAAATTAACATAAAAATTATTCTCAAACTGCTGTGAAAAAAAATGTGCAGCAAAATAACCATAACAAAAGTACGTAGTGCTGTCTTTTAAATATGTTTTGTACTTTTAGCATCCCACAACACATGTCTTTCTTTATCCCAAACCCATACCTAGTAGTAATGCACTATCACATTTGGAGGTAGTCATAAAGTTATAGGATATTTTATTCTGAAGGTATTTTAACTTCAGAATACAAACACATAAATACATAAGAAAACCATAATTGTGAAGAACAAACACCAAGAAAATCATGCCAAAATCCAAGCAAACCAAAGCAATATTTTCGTGAAAAAAAAAAAAAAGAGTCAAAATCTAGAAAAGAAGAATTTATCTTAAAAGTACAATTCACTATGCTTTCTTAAAGCTGATGAAAGAAAAACTGGCTGGTGCCTTTGGTAAATGTGTAAGAAATGAAAATCTGCACTGAATGTAACATTAGGATGCAGAAGGCTTACTTAGAATAATATATTCAATGCTTAAAATAATGTAAGTAAGAGACCCCAGCCACTTCCTGAGACTTAGAGACCGGCCCCCAGCTCCCATCCTGCCCCCTACTTCCCTTCTGGACCAGAGGTGAATATCCGGGCCCAGCCCGGACCACATCTCTGGGCACCAGCCACTCTGGGGAAGACCTGCCCAACTTGGCACCATGTTCTGGCCACCGGGCAGGTCCCCTTCTAGCCCCACTGGGAAGGATCCTCTTCTCCAAGCCCCACGGCAGCCCCTGCAATCTCCACGCCCTGCCCCCATGCCCATCTGCCCAAGACCCCAGCCATTTCCTGAGACTTAGAGACCAGCCCCAGCTCCCATCCTGCCCCTGACTTCCCTTCTGGACCAGAGGTGAGTATCCGAGCCCAACCCGGACCCCATCCCTGGTCACCAGCCATTCCTGGGAAGACCTGCCCAACTTGGCCCCAGGTTCTGACCATCAAGCAGGTCCCCTTCTAGCTCCACTAGGAAGGATTCCCTTCTTCAAACCCACCTGGCAGCCCCTGCAATCTCCACGCCCTGCCCCCATGCCCATCTGCCTGAGACCCCAGCCACTTCCTGGGACTTAGAGACTGGCCCCCAGCTCCCATCCTGCCCTGGACTTCCCTTCTGGACCAGAGAGGGCTCCCATCCTGCCCTGGACTTCCCTTCTGGACAAGAGCTCACATCCTGCCCTGGACTTTCCTTCTGGACAAGAGCGCCCATCCTACCCCAGACTTCCTGTCTGGACAAAAGCTCCCATCCTACCTCAGATTTCTTGTCCAGATAAGAGCTTCCATCCTGTCCCGGAATTCCCATTTGGACAAGAGAGGTCCCATCTGGACAAGAGAGGGAGACTTCTTGAATCTGTCAGCTCTGTGTGAACCAAGTGCGCTGATAAGACCAAGAACGAACCACAAGGAGATGGGCAGACATCAAGGCAGAAGTACATATAACAAAATGAAGAGCAATACAGCATCACCAGAACCTAGCCCGCCCCCAACATCTAGACCTGAACATCAAAAATTGGAAGAAGCAGAAGAAAACAGCTTTATGAATAACATCATGAAGAAGGTAGAGACTTGTGTAGAGGAAAAGACAAAAAAAAATGGGAAGAATGCTATAAACAACTAGAGGAAAGGGCAAACAAATTAAAAGAAAACAATAAAGTCCTGGAAGAAAACAATAAAGTCCTGGAAGAAAACAATAAAGCCCTGGAAGAAAACAATAAAGTCCTGGAAGAAAACAATAAAGCCCTGGAAGAAAACAATAAAGTCTTGGAAGAAAACAATAAAGTACTGAAAGAAAATCATGAAAAAGCAATGAAACAAATAAAAAAAAAAGTCCAAGACCTGAAAAGGGAAATAGAAAAAATGAAGAAGACACAAACAGAGGGAATGCTGAATGCTGGAAATAGAAAATCTGAGTAAAAGATCGGGAACTTCAGATGCAAGTATAACCAACAGAATGCAAGAGATGGAAGAGAGGATCTCTGGCATTGAAGATACAGTAGAATAAATAGTTTCATCAGTCAAAGAAAAAACTAAAGCCAACAAAGTCATGAACCAAAATATCCAAGAAATTTGGGACACCATGAAAAGACCAAACCTACGAAGTATAGGGATAGAAGAAGGTGAAGAATACCAACTCAAAGGCACAGAAAATATATTCAACAAAATCATAGAAGAAAACTTTCCCAACTTAAAGAAGGAAATGCCTATGAAGATATAAGAAGCCTATAGAACAAGAAAACAGACTAGACCCCCCAAAAAATTCCCCTTGACACATAATAATTAAACAACTAAATGTACAGAATAAAGAAAGAATATTAAGAGCAGCAAAGGAAAAAGGCCAAGTGACCTATAAAGGTAAACCCATCAGAATAACACCCGATTTCTCAATGGAGACTTTGAAAGCCAGAAGGACCTGGACAGATGTAATGCAGACACTAAGAGACCATGGATGTCAGCCCAGACTAATATACCCAGCAAAACTTTCAATCATTATAGACGGAATGAACAGGACATTCCAAGACAAAGCCAGATTCAAACAATACTTATCCACAAACCCAGCCCTACAGAAAGCACTAGAAGGAAAATTCCAACCGAAAGAAGTCAGATACACACTCGAAAACACAGGCAATAGATAAAGCCACATCAGTAAACTCCAAAGAAGAGAAGTACACACACACTACCACCAAAAAATAACAGGGATGAACAATCACTGGTCATTAATATCCCTTAATATCAACGGACTTAATTCACCTACAAAAAGATATAGGCTTACAGTATGGATACGAAAGCAGGACCCATCTTTCTGCTGCATACAAGAAACACATCTCAAATTCAAAGACAGACACTACCTAAGAATAAAAGGCTGGGATAAGACTTTCCAATCAAATGGTCTTAAGAAACAAGCAGGTGTAGCAATCCTGATATGCAACAAAATAGGCTTCAAACTAAAATCAATCAAAAGAGATCAAGAAGGGCATTACATACTCATCACAGGAAAGATCCACCAAGATGAAGTTTCAATTCTGAACATTTATGCCCCAAACACAAGAGCACCCACATATGTAAAAGAAACATTACTAAAGCTTAAACCACATATAAAACCCCACACATTAATAGTGGTGGATCGCAACACCCCATTTTCACCACTGGATAGATCTCCCAAATCGAAACTTAACAGAGAAATAAAGGACTTAACTGATGTCATGACCCAATTGGACCTAATAGATATCTACAGAACATTCCATCCTAACAAAATGAATATACCTTCTTCTCAGCACCCCATGGAACTTTCTCTAAAATCGACCACATACTTGGCCACAAAGCAAATCTCAATAGATACAAAACAATTGGAATAACCTCCTGCATTCTATCAGACCACCATGGTTTAAAGTTAGATTTCAACAACAACAAAAACTACAGAAAACCTACAATCTCATGGAGACTGAATAATGCTCAACTGAATCACCAATGGGTTAAGGAAGAAATAAAAAAGAAATTAAAGACTTCCTAGAGATCAATGAAAATGAAGACACCACATACCCAAACTTATGGGACACTATGAAAGCAGTGCTAAGAGGAAAATTCATAGCACTAAATGCCCACATAAAGATGTTAGAGAAATCTCACACTAGTGACTTAACAGCACATCTGAAAGCTCTAGAACAAGAAGAAGCAAAGTCTCCCAGGAAGAATAGATGCCAGGAAATTATCAAAGTGAGAGGAGAAATTAATAAAATAGAAGCTAAGAGAACAATACAAAAAATTAATGAAACAAAGAGTTGGTTCTTTGAGAAAATCAACAAGATAGACAAACCCTTATCCAAACTAACCAAAAGACAGAGAGAGAGAATCCAAATCAACAAATTCTGAAATGAAAAGGGGAACATAACAACAGACATTGAGGAAATCCAGAGAATTATCAGGTCATATTTAAAAAACCTCTACTCCACAAAACTGGAAAACCTAAAAGAAATGGACAACTTTCTGGATAGGTACTACATACCTAAGTTAAATCAAGACCAGATAAACTATTTAAATAATCCAATAACCCCTAAGGAAATAGAAACAGTCATTAAAAGTCTCCCAACCAAAAAAAAAGCCCAGGACCAGATGGTTTCAGTGCAGAATTCTCCCAGATCTTCAAAGAAGAGTTAATACCCATACTCTCTAAATTGTTCCACATAATAGAAACAGAAGGAACATTACCAAACCCCTTCTATGAGGCTATAATTACCCTGATTCCTAAACCAAACAAAGATACAACAAAGAAAGAGAACTACAGACTGATCTCCCTCATGAACATTGATGCAAAAATACTCAATAAAATACTGGCAAACAGACTCCAAGAACACATCAGAATAATTACCCACCATGATCAAGTAGGCTTCATCCCAGGGATGCAAGGGTGGTTCAACATACGAAAGTCCATCAATATAATACACCATATAAACAAACTCAAAGAAAAAAGCCACATGATCATCTCACTAGATGCAGAAAAGGCATTCAACAAAATCCAACACCTCTTTCTTTCATGATAAAAGTCTTGGAGTGACCAGGAATACAGGGAACATACCTAAACATAATAAAGGCAATTTACAGCAAGCCAACAGCCAACATCAAATTAAATGGAGAGAAACTCAAAGCAATTCCACTAAAATCAGGAATGAGGCAAGGCTGTCCACTCTCCCCATACTTATTCAATATAGTACTTGAAGTTCTATCCAGAGCAATAAGACAACATAAGGAGATTAAGGGGATACAAATTGGAAAGGAAGAAGTCAAGCTTTCCCTATTTGCACATGACATGATAGTATACATGAGTGACCCCAAAGATTCCACCCGGGAACTGATAAAGCTTATAAACACGTTCAGCAACATAGCAGGATACAAGATCATCTCAAAAAAATCAGTAGCCCTCCTATATACAATGGACAAAGAAGCTGAGAAGGAAATCAGAGATACAACACCCTTTACAATAGCCACAAATGACATAAAATACCTTGGGTTAACACTAACCAAGCAAGTGAAGGACCTATATGATAAGAACTTTAAGTCCCTGAAAAAAGAAATTGAAGAAGATGTCAGAAAATGGAAAGATCTCCCATGCTCATGGATAGGCAGGACCAACATAGTAAAAAGGGCAATTTTACCAAAAGCAATCTGCAGATTCAATGCAATCCCCATCAAAATACCATAACAATTCTTCACAAAACTGGAAAGAATAATACTCAACTTCATATGGAAAAACAAAAAACCCAGGATAGCCAAATGAATCCTGTACAATAAAACAACCTCTGGAGGCATCACAATCCCTGACTTCAAGCTCTACTATAGAGCTACAGTAATAAAAACAGCTTGGTATTGGCATAAAAACCGACATGTGGACCAACGGAATCAAATTGAAGACACTGACATTAACCCAGACACCTATGAACATATATTTTTTGACAAAGAAGCCAAAAGTGTACAATGGAAAAAAGAAAGCATCTTCAACAAATGGTGCTGGCATAACTGTGTATCAATGTGTAGAAGGCTGCAAATAGATCCATATCTGTCACCATGCACAAAACAAAGTCCAAGTGGATCAAGGACCTGAACATAAATCCAGCAACTCTGAACCTGCTAGAAGAGAAAGTAGAAAAGAGTCTTAAATGCATTGGTATAGGAGATCACTTCCTAAATATAACACCAGTAGCACAGACACTGAGAGAAACAATCAATCAATGGGCCCTCTTGAAACTGAGAAGCTTTTGCAGAGCAAAGGATATGGTCAACAAGGCAAAGCAACAGGCTACAGAATGTGAAAAGATCTTCACCAACCCCACATCTGACAGAGGACTGATATCCAGAATATATAAGGAACTCAAGAAATTAGACATCAAAATGACCAACAGTCCAATTAAGAAATGGGCTATCGAACTAAACAGAGAATTCTCAACAGAGGAAACTCAGATGGCTGAAAGACATTTAAGGAATTGCTCAACATCCCTAATCATCAGGGAAATGCAAATCAAAGCAACTCTGAGATACCACCTTATACCTGTCAGAATGACTAAGATCAAAAACACTGAAGACACTTTATGCTGGAGAAGATGTGGAACTAGGGGAACCCAGACTCAGAGAGACAAATATGGTATGTACTCACTCATAGAAGGATACTAGATGTGGAACAAGGATAACTGAACTGCTACTCACATCACCAGTGAGGCTACCTGGAAAACAGGACCCCAAGAAAGACACGAAGATCACCCAATGACAGAGAAATGGCTGAGATCTACATGAACAACCTGGACATGAGTGGGGTTAATGAAGGGCAAGGGTGGAGGGAAAGAGAGCTTGGGGGAGCGGGAGATCCCAGCTGGATCAAGAACAGAGAAGGAGAACAAGGAATAGGAGACCATGCTAAATGAAGACCACATGAGAATAGGAAGAAGCAAAGTGCTAGAGAGGCCCACAGAAATCCACAAAGATACCCCCGCAATAGTCATCTGGCAGTGGTTGAGAGATAGCCCGAACTGACCTACTCTGGTGATGGGATGGCCAAACATGCTAATTGTCGTGCTAGAAACCCCATCCAATGACTGAGGGAACTGGATGCAGAGATCCACGGCTAGGCCCCGGGTGGAGCTCTGGGAGTCCAATTAGCAAGAAAGAGGAGGGTTTGTATGAGCAAGAATTGTTGAGACCAAGGTTGGATAAAGCACAGGGACAAATAGCCAAACGAATGGAAACACATGAACTATGAACCAATGGCTGAGGGGCCCCCAACTGGATCAGGCCCTCTGAATAGGTGAGACAGTTGATTGGCTTGATCTGTTTGGGAGGCATCTGGGCAGTGGTACCAGGTCCTTGGCTCATTGCATGAGTTAGCTGTTTGAAACCTGGGGCTTATGCAGGGATGCTTAGCTCAATCTGGGAGGAGACTGGACTTGCCTGGACTGAGTCAATCAGGTCGATCTCAGTCCTGAGGGAGGCTTTGCTCTGGAGGAGGTGGGCAGGAAGGGGGAGAACAAGGAAATCTGTGGCTCTTTTGCAGAACTGAATAGTATTGTAAAATAAAATAAAATATATAAATAAAAAAAGAAAAAATAATGTAAGTAGATACAAATTTAGTGATTATCAAGTTTATATTAAATATAAAATAATTAAACACATAAGCAAGAAATGTTTATTTGGATCAATAAATACGAGTGCTCAGTCTCCTAAGCACATGGAAAAATTACGATAATAAAAAAATTGACTAAAGAGTTCTGAACAGAGAAATTTTCATTATTGATAGAGTTACAAGCAATGATACTATTACCTATGAAATTACCTATGAAACAATTCAGTCACATTAACAATCCAACTATGAGGAATTTGTACATCATAAGAAATAAATAACAATACAAATCCAAGAAAGAGTGTGCCTCAGAGCTGCTATTATATTATACTATTTTAGATCAATGATGTATGTGTGTAAACTTTTGTAAGGTTTATGAATTTGGATACAAATCAATTACACATTTGAAAATTGTAATGATCCTTTAAGACAAAGAAAAATGATAAATATTTGAGAAAAATACTTGGAAGCTGAAAAATAATAACTAGTTAATAAGAATATAGACAGTATTTCTAATAAAAAATTTTAAATACCAATTACTTTACTAGGTGCTAAGCATATAAGTAAATTCAGTTTTTGTTTAACTGATTTTTGTTCAAAAATTATAAATTGAAATGCATAGCTACTAGACAGAATTGATCCAGTAGAAATTTTAAAATAAATAAGTCCCACTATAATTTCAAAATGTAAAAGAAAACAATACATAAACTAAATGATTAGTAAAAATAAAATAATACTAATAAATATCCAAATATCATTATGGAAATCTGTTAATTAACATAAAATTTTAAAACTATTAGTAGTTTTAACTTCCTCTAAATTATAAGCTGAATGTACATCTTCTGTAAATTTCTCAGATTCAAGTATTTTCTTACAGCAATAGGGAACACTAACACAATTTGGGAGTGCTCATATAGCTTTACATATAAACATATACAAAATATAATTATCATCTATGCTCCTAAGTATGATTTTTAGTTTACTTTTATCAGTCATATTTTATGTTAAGTAAAATACTCTGAGTAGATGTTGAATCAATTTTCTCTTTTTGAGAGGCAAATTGTTCAACATTATGTTTACTTGGATTTTGATTTGGTGAAATCTTTATTCTTAATCTTTAATCATCATACTTATGATTCAATTTTAATTAACCAAGAAGCAAATTCACTATGTCAATGTATTGGTGTTATTCATTTTTTACTAAAATCTATAAACTGGCATAATGTTAAAATCTGTAAACTAAATATATGTTTAATAACTAAACAAATAAGTGGGAAAATATCTACGTGTAATAATAACATACAGCATGTATCATTGCTATAGTTGCTTTTTTTGCATATTTTAAGTGGTTTTCAGTAGGAAAATAAATTATCTGTTTTAATTTCTAAATATAAAATAATATTTTCATTGCAAAATTATGAATAACATATAAATATTTTCTTGGGGGACTGGAGAGATGGCTCAGAGGTTAAGAGCACTGGCTGTTCTTCCCGAGGTCCTGAGTTCAATTCCCAGCAACCACATGGTGGCTCACAACCATCTGTAATGAGATCTGGTGTCCTTTTCTGGCCTGAAGGGATACATGCAGGCAGAACACTGTATACATAATAAATAAATAAATCTTTAAAATAAATAAATAAATAAATAAATAAATAAATAAATATTTTCTCACTTAATATAATCAACTTTTTTCTTTATCTGTAACTAATGATATAAACCTTGTTTACTATTGGCAATCACATTTTATCTCACTTTTCCTAAGTAAAATCATAAAAGAAACATTCATCCAAACCTTATGTGATAATCAAGATGTTCTGATTGCTTATCCTTTTTTCAGTCTCCATAGAATGCATTCATGCTTTCTGTGGCTGTTAAGGGAGGGCAGCTTTCTACATGTCTTGAGGGTGACTAGTATGCAGCAATTTTCTGAAAATAGACATACTGTTAAGTTCTTCTTCCTCCACTTCCTTTAAGTCCTTTGCTGGCTGTTGAGGAAACAAATTCTGAGGCTATTGCAATTTGCAGCCTACCAAAGGGATTTTCTCAGCACTTCCAGAATCTCATTATGTGACACTATGGCTAAAATCACTTTCTCTGGTAATGAATGCAACCCATAAAAAGCAGTTGGTTTCCTAGCTTTCTTTCACTCTGTAATGATGAGCAATAGTGGGCCATTATCTGTTCCACATTCAGAATCCCATTCTCATCAACAGCAACACCCTTGCTTTTATAGATTTCTTAAGACTTAGTTTAACTTCTTTTTTTGTTTTTGCCAAAATCATGGAATTTCATAGAGAGAAAGAAACGAGTTTTAAGCTGTAGTTGCAAGTGATAGGAAATTAGTATCTAAGTCAAACTTTATCAAGTTCATAGGATCATTTGAAGCATACCATGAGTGCTGACCTATGCTTCTAATTAATTAAAGCCATGTCCAAGTGCTGCTTTGCATGGGAACTCTGCAGCTCACAAGCTCTCAGAAATCTGTCCAAGGAAATATGTGGTGAGAAATTTTACATTGGTTTACTCCTGAGAGCCTAAAAGTAAGAAAACTGTCCATAAGCAGCTCTCATTTTACATGGTCTTCTGCTGTGGGATGTTCTGTATGTTGCTTGTGTTGCTTGATTGGATAATAAATAAAATACTGATTGGCCAGTGGCCAGGCAAGAAGTATAGGAGGGACAATGAGAAGAGAATTGGGGGAAATGGAAGGCTTAGGAGAGAGACCTGCCAGCCACAGCCATGACAAGCAAGATGTAAGGTACTGGTAAGCCACGAGCCATGTGGCAACTTATAGATTAATAAAAATGAGTTAATTTAAGATAGAAGACGTAGATAACAAGAAGCCTGCCACAGCCATACAGTTTATAAGTAATATAAGCATCTGCGTGATTATTTTATACATGGGTTGTGGGACTGTGGGTCTTGGTGGGACCTGGAGAGAAGCTCTCCAGCTATAGTCTTCACTACTTACAGTTCAGTTAGCACTGGAGGACTAACAGAGAGCAATTGGCTCAGGTTTCTATATTAATTGGGTTTTATTGAACACTAGTGTAGATACCCAAGATCTGTATTAAAACAGATTCACCCTTAATGGGCCAGAAATAAATACCAAATAAAAATAAAACACCACCCTTTCTGTCTCCACTTATGAAATGCTCATTCTTGGACAGAGAACAGGAAACCCATAAAAGTGATTACTTGGGAATTTCTTGCCAAGTTTATTGTCTACTAATTTTATCTCCTTTGTAAAAATTTGTAACAATTTCTGTTTATTCTGTTTTCCACTTATACAGAAAGACTCAGTAGCCACCAAATTCCAATTTTAATGTAAAATTGCATATATTATTGAGGAAAAAGTATATTCATTATGATTGAAAAAATGCTTGTTTCTCCCTCCTACTATATTTTTAATAGTTGTGTCAAGCATAGACCTTGAATTCACTGGCTTTTAAGATTACATAGAAATGTTAGTGTTGATGGAAATTGTCAGTTTGCACTCATAAAGTGCCTCACTGACCTTTAATTTTTATATAAGTAAAGTTTGTTGTCATGTTCATAAAGATGAAGAGGCCTGAGCTGTTGGAAATGGAGATTCTATATTTAGATGTAAGCTGTGGCTTTCTCTTGCTCTTAAATTGAGCTTTTTGTTTACAAGTTCATGTATTTTGGATTGGAAATATCCTATATTCCCATGTATTTCAGTACAGTATCTTTGCTTTTATTTTGAGATTATAATGTAATTAAATCATTTCTCCCTTTCCTCCCCGCCTCCAACCCCTTTCACATATCCCCTCTTGCCCTCTTTCAAATTCATGGTCTCCTTTTTCACTAATTATTATTATGTGAATATTTGTATATTTATATACAAATACATTCTTAATATAGCCTGCTTTGTCCCTATGCTACTTGTATGTATGTTTTCAGCATTAATCATTTGACAGTGGACAGTGAATTGGT
Organism: Peromyscus maniculatus bairdii; assembly: GCF_049852395.1. Classification (NCBI taxonomy): domain Eukaryota; kingdom Metazoa; phylum Chordata; class Mammalia; order Rodentia; family Cricetidae; genus Peromyscus; species Peromyscus maniculatus. The sequence goes on along the minus strand of NC_134854.1, from coordinate 16,600,968 downwards.
GTAGTCTTCCCTGGAAAAGCTATGGAACCATGGACATTTTAAGTGGGTCACTGAGTCGGGGCACCATGGTGTCTATTGCTTAGGTACACTACTATCTCACTCTTGGTCTCTTCTTTTCCTCTTTGTCCTGCTCCTTGTCTATTCCTCCTCTTTCCCCTCCTCTTCCTCAGGATCATTTTTCTTTTTCCTATCCTCTTATTCCTCTTTCCCATAAACCTGCCCCAACTTCCCAGGCCTCTTTTCTCCCCTCTCCTCTATTCTTTCTCCACCTCTTTCTTTTCCTCTTCTCCACCTCCCCAGTTTGATTTATAACAGTTTAACCAGCTTCCCCACAGTCCTGTGACCATGGAGTTTCTGACTTACATATTTTTATGTCTTACTGGCCTCTACCTCCTCAAAGCAGGAGTCAAAATATTCTATTTCCCTTAAGGTGCTTAGATAGATATTTGGTTATAGAGTGAGAAAATTAAGGAATACAAAAGTGATCCACTCTGTGTTCCTACAATCAAATATAATGAATCCTTATTTCTAACCATTGACAATCAATTTCATTTTTTAGTTTTTACTTTTCATTTTATATAAACACAATCTGTGGTGTGTGTGTGTGTGTGTGTGTGTGTGTGTGTGTGTGTGTGTGTGTAAGCCATTGAGATTTACAGGTCCTCCAACCTAGTCTATTTGATCAGTGCAAGCCAAATAAGAGACTCTGCCTGAATGGCTAAGATTAAAAACACTAAAGTCACCTTATGCTGGAGAGGAGGTGGAGCTAGGGGAACTCTCCTCCACTGCTGGTGGAAATGCAAGCTTGTACAACCACTTTGGAAATCAATATGGCGCTTTCTTAGAAAATTAGGAATCAATCTCCCCCAAGATCCAGCTATACCACTCTTGGGCATATACCCAAGGAATGCTCAATCATACCACAAGAGCACTTGCTCAGCTATGTTCATATCAGCATTGTTTGTAATAGCCAGTACCTGGAAACAACCTAGATGCCCTTCAACTGAAGAATGGATAAATAAAATGTGGTACATATACACAATGAAATACTACTCAGCAGAGAAAAACAATGACATCATGAGGTTTGCAGGCAAATGGATGGATCTAGAAAAAATCATCCTGAGTGAGGTAACCCAGACTCAGAAAGACAAATATGGTATATACTCACTCATAAGAGGATACTAGATGTGTAACAAGGATGACTGAACTGCTACTCACATCACCAGTGAGGCTACCTGGAAAACAGGACCCCAAGAAAGACATGGGGATCACCCAATGACAGAGAAAATGGATGAGATCTATGTGAGCAACCTGGACATGAGTGGGGTTAATGAAGGGCAAGGGTGGAGGGAAAGAGAGCTTGGGGGAGCGGGAGATCCCAGCTGGATCAAAAACAGAGAAGGAGAAAAAGGAATAGGAGACCATGCTAAATGAAGACCACATGAGAATAGGAAGAAGCAAAGTGCTAGAGAGGCCCACAGAAATCCACAAAGATACCCCCACAATAGACTTCTGGCAAAGGTTAAGAAATAGCCCAAACTGACCTACTCTGGTGATAGGATGGCAACATGCTAATTGTCGTGCTAGAAACCCCATCCAATGACTGAGGGAACTGGATGCAGAGATCCACGGCTAGGCCCCGGGTGGAGCTCTGAGAGTCCAATTAGCAAGAAAGAGGAGGGTTTATATGAGCAAGAATTGTTGAGACCAAGGTTGGATAAAACACAGGGACAAATAGCCAAACGAATGGAAACACATGAACTATGAACCAATGGCTGAGGGGCCCCCAACTGGATCAGGCCCCCTTAATAGGTGAGACAGTTGATTGGCTTGATCTGTTTGGGAGTCATCCAGGCAGTGGGACTGGGTCCTGTGCTCATTGCATGAGTTGGCTGTTTGAAACCTGGGGCTTATGCAGGGTCCCTTGGCTGGGCCTGGGAGGAGGAGACTGGACCTGCCTGGAATGAGTCTACCAGGTTGATCTCAGTCCTTGGTGGAGTCTTTGTCCTGGAGGAGGTGGGAATGGAGGGTAGGCTGGGGGGGGGGGAGGAATGGGGGGCGGGAGGTGGTGAGAAAAAAGTAATTCGTGGCTGATACGTAGAACTGAATTGTATTGTAAAATAAAATTAAATAAAAGAGAGAGAAAGAGAGAGAGAGAGAGAGAGAGAGAGAGAGAGAGAGAGAGAGAGAGAGAGAGAGAGACTCTGCCTAAGAAAACAAGGTAGACAGTTCACAGGGATGGATACTGGTGATTATCATCTTACTTGTTAAGATCTGGGGCAAGAGCAATTGAAGAAAGCAGTTCAACAACAGCACTGCTTCCTCCTGCCACTATTTGAAAATTAATAACTATCTAAATCACAGCAAAGAAAAACAACAAAACAAACAAAAACCTACAAATCATTTCCTGACATAATTGCCTATACAACTAAATGTAGAGCAATCTCTTGAGTAGGAAAGGGAACCAATCAATAGCATAGAATACAGAACTCTAAATTTAATGTAGGAAATTGGAGCAATACTGGACAGTCATATTACTCAAAGATTTTGGGTCTATGTATTCATAGAATTCAATGAAAAACCAAAATGCTTTAGAAGGCCTTCTCTCACACATTAAAATGTATTTATGGATGAAGATACTATTACCACATTAGTGTGCCACTCCAAGTAATTTATATTTCTACTGCCATTAATACTATTTACACTAATAATTACTCATACTTCATGGAGTACCATCCACATGTTTTCACCTTTTAATTTGATTGTGCTAATCACATAAAATTAGAGAATAAATCCTTTAATGATAACAGGTGTGCTTGTTAGCATGCTTAATGGGTATTTTGATTAGTTCATACCAAAGTATGCAAACATTTTTGATTACCTGTATACAGTATAGCTTTACAGCAAAACTCCAAAATGAAGTCATAAAGAATTTCCCAATTGCAATTTGCAAAATTTCTTCAGGCTAAAGTGTTGGTTTCAAGGAGGGAAAAATAAAATTGCTTGGCAGTGTCATATTGAGGTTAAAGTTAAAGATTAATTGCCCACTAATTTAACATTCGTAACATTCTGGAACCCTAATTCTTTTACCTTGGTTTTGTGTAACAAAGATATTCACAGTGCTTTGTGTGTTTAACTTCAAAATGGGTGCCAAATCCACAGTATGAAATTTTCAGAGTATAATTAGATAATACCATTAATCCTTGTTGACAGCCAAAATTATATAACTTTGGCTTTTCACTTTTATAAAAAAATACAAAAGGATAATAAATACACCATTCATAAGTTTATTTCTAATTTACCTAAATAATATGCTTCAAGCTCGAATATTTCTAAGCTATTTTGATTCTCTATAAATATTTGTTTTATGGCTTATGTAGTTAAAAAGTAGATTTTAGAGAGAAGTGACAGGCTCACATTTACTGTAAAGCTGTATGGTTTTGCTATATTAAGCAACAATAGTTTTCCTTACTATAAAACATTAATCCATCAAACTCAGAAGGGAGTTATTGTTGTAAGGAATTTTTTCCCTTTTCACAATAGTAACTTGCTAATTCAAATAATGATATACAAATGTATTTTAAATATGAAAATATCCTACATATGGAATTTGAGTGTAAAAGAAATTTCTAATTCTACAAATTATTATCTTGGACTATAATTTAATGTTGTTCTATGTTGTGGATTGAGATTTAAGTAAATCTATGGAAACCATGTGCAATTAATTGTTATAAAATTCAGTTACAGATTTCATTTAATTATATAATAATTGAAATCTAACCTCTATCACCACAGTAATAAACTACAAATGAATATTTTGAATTTCTCTTTATGGTGATATTTTCTTTGTGACATAAAAATGTCTCTCAAATAAATTCACTCACCTGATCTTTCTCATGTATAGCTGTGATGATTGTTGATTACCAACTTGATAAGATATAGCATCTTCTAGAAGAAAAAAATCCAGTCATACCTGTGAGAGATTATCTTGACATTTTTGTGATGGATTATTTTGATTAAGTTAAGAGAGGTGAAACAACCCACCATAAAGAAGGGTAGCTCCTTCTCCCAAACTGGCTATGTAGATTGGAGGAAAAGCTTACAGTCAGTTGAACACCTCAATGCATAATTCTCTTCCTGACCACAAATTGATCAGCTGCGTGACGTTCCTGCTGCCAGGAAGTCCCCTCAAAGATGGACTATATCCCCTTGAACTGTAATATAAAATAAACTCTTTCTCCTTTAAGTTGCTTTTATCAGTCTTTTATCACAGAATTCAGAAAAGTCACTAAGAGAGTAATACAAGGATACTAGCCTTTCATATATGACTGTGTAGTGTGGTTGAGGTTATTGATGTCTTTATTGTCCTTTACAGGAGAATTTTCATTATGAAGTCTGTACTGGCCCTAACAAACTATCATGGTGAATTATCATGGTGAATTTTAAAGAATCTGCCATTTGACTTAAAATTTCATTATTCTTCAAATCACAACTTGCTAATAATTACTTATGCTTCCATAAGCATGTTTATTTATATGCTTATGAATCCAAAGCACCAGACACTTGGCAAAATGTCCTAGAGTTGGTGCTCCCCTGTATGTGTGACTAGTAATTGCATGCTATTATCATAGTGTGTTTTTGGTTTCTATGATAAATCAGTTACCAGAGATTGAAATGGTTATACCATTATCAGCACACAAGTGAATCATGTGGGTGCAAATAAATTAACACATAGAAGAGAACTGTCAACCAAAAATCATGTGAAGAAATTTAAATGAAACATCTTTAGCAAAGCCCCAAGGTTGTAAATGACCAACTGGTCCTGGGTTATCCATTAAAAGACCCGTGTACTTCTCAGCATCATTTAGAATTTCTTTCTATTTTTCTCAGCCTCCTAATCACATTGTAACAAACTTCCTTCAAAAAGCCAAGAACTTGCTTCTTGCATCACCTCTTGTTTACCTAACCCAGGACTGCAGTAAAAATAATCACTGGATCCATCTCCCAAAATGTACCATAAAACCCGGCATCTAAGTGTGATGGAATATTGTTTTACCATTAAGGAAATTCTATATTGGAGTCTTTACTCAGTGGGTAAAGCTCTTGCTGTACAAGTGTGGGGGTCTGAATTTTAATACTCAAATCACACATAAAATCTGAACACAGAAGTGTATGTCTACTGTTAGTGCTTCCATGGAAAGATGAAAGATGGAGACAGGAAAAGCCTCGGAGCTTACAGGTCAGATAGTCTGGTGCACTAAAATCAAAGAGGGGGGAAAAATCCTGTCTCAAACAAGGCAAAAGGTGAGGATGACAGCCAGGGTCATCCTCTAACTTTCACTCACACATATGGGTTTATATGGACACACATCTACATGCACATGCATTTGAACACACAGAAACAAAAACAGGAAATGAAAAAGGGAGAAATGAAGTTCTCCCGTGAAATTCTCCCATGTCTAAAGAGACAGGTGATTTTGGAAATATTTTTCTAAGTGAAACAAGGGCATTGGGGAAGAAGGAATGTCACAATTCCACTTGCACCTAATAATCTAGGTAAGCATGTAGGAAAGAGCTGAGTTATCAGAGGCTGGTTAGAGGACAAGGAAATTTCTATACAGCATATGCAATTTCAATCACGCATAAACATTAGTTATAGATATAGGCTCTGTAGTCTTAGGTCTATAGTGAATAATACCATATTATATACTTAAAAATTTAAGAGGAGTGGGTTCCATGCTAAATATTACTACAAAGAAAATAAATTAAAAAATATGTAATTACATATAATTTTTCTTCCAAGCTGTTAATGTGGTGTATAGCATTGGCCATCTTCCATGTGTTGAACTACTGCTTAGATATACAAACTTGGTAAATCTCTGCAAACCCTCAGCACACTGCCACTTCTTGTTCACTGACATCAGTGAGGATTTTTGATCCATATTCATAAGGAATATTCATGTATAGCTTTAAGCCAAATCTGTATTTGGTTTTGCTGTGAGAGAAATGAAGACCTCTTTGAAAATGCTTCTGCTTTTATTTCTGGAAAGAATTTGAGAAAAACGATATTATTTTACCCTCAAATAATTGATATAATTTGCCAGTGAAAATATTTCATCGAGGTCTTTCCTTGTTTGGAAACATTTCATTTCCTAGTGTGGCCACAATTTTAACTTTAAATCTCTAGTAATATGTGCACTTGAACTCTCTTTTGAGAGTTAAACCTTATTTTTTAATACATTTGTCATTCTCCATTAAATAGAGATTTGAGTCTGTTTTTAAAACAGCTATATAGAAAGGAAAGATTATTTCTCTGATCTTGACAGTATTTCCTATAGTTTTCCCTCAATATCTCAATAATTGCCTTATATTCTAATTTCTTTATTTTTTTCTCTTATAAATTCTCTTATAATTTCTGCTTTTATAATGTATGCTTCAGCTTTATTCCCCTAGGTTCTTATCCTGGTGTTTACAGTAAGTATCTTCATAAAACTGAAATTGCATTGACATCAGCTAATTTCAGTGTTTTAGGGGAAAAAAAACTAGGCCTTAAATTGCTTTTCAGATCAATTTCACTGATGTTGCCACAGATTACATCTTTATGACTTGTCAGTTTCTTGATGCTGTTTATAATTATCTGTTTGTATATCCCTTGTTAATGTAATGAAATAAGGAGTAATGTAGTGAAATAACAAAAAATAACAGTAAGTAAATCTATTTTTAGTCATTTGATCTACTAGACCACCCCAAACTCTGCAAGCTGTTGCTAATGCTATTGGTTATGCCAGCAAACTTGATGGGAAGCCCTTCCAATGAAGACACCTTATACTTATGGCATAGAACATGGAGAGATCTATCTGGTACTTACCTGGAATCTTCACCCCTACTGGCTAGCATTCATAGTTCTAGAAAGTGCTAATGTTGTTACTGGAGGAGGAAAAAAAGATCTTCAATCTTGCCCAGTTACAAACCCTGTGAGTTAACAACATGCCTTACCCTCAAGATATGCCCATTGGTGAAATAGTGGAAAGTATGCTAGAAGACAAACAAGCACTCTGGTTGAATTTATAATTCACTCCATGAGATAGAACCTATACTTTATATTGACAATGAGGCCCAGAATTGGAGAGTCAATAGGCCATGGGCTCTAGGAACAAATCTATTACTCATATTCTGATAAATGAACATAACAATAAAATAACTCCTAATGACATATTTCTGTGCCTGTAGCCCATTGCATCATTCAACTCACATCAAAGAAGCTTCTTGAAGTAGATGGTAATTATCTCAGAGAGCCAGAACTGGACAACATACAAGGAGTAAGACTCAGTCCTGGATAGGATATGATGTTTTATCAACCCTCCCTGAAATGTTCAGGGATATATGCAGATGAGGGGTCAGAATGATTGTAAGAACCAGAGACAGTGAATGATTTTAATGGAACACTGTGTTTTCCAGGCACAGCTGGTCATAGGCATATATTAACTACAGAAACTGTGACAGCATTTACAAGTCCTGTGCAAGCTCAAACCTGACACACTCCCAGCATGAAGAAAGGGAAGTGGGCATAAAATCCCAAACCTAGATAGAAAAGTGTTCACAAACAATAACTGCTTGGAGGTATAAAAATCACTTTTCTTCAGTGGAGTGGCAAGTGATCAATCCACCACACTCTGGGGCAGGCTCCATGTGTAAGAGAATAGTTGGCCAATACAAAGCTGAGTTCATGATTTTTAGTGACTTTCTTTTTTTGTTGTCTCTTAAAAGAGAGATAAAACATGAAGTTGAAAGGGTAGGGAGAGGTGAAGGATCTGGGAGCATTTGGAGGTTGTGAAAGCATATGTTAAAATACACTCTATGAAATTTTTAAAGAATAGCATTTTAAGATTCAGTATTAGAGATTTTATATTGAAAGGTGTGTCTTCCTTTCTCACTGCTCTTTTTAGTTGTGTGAGCACAAGATTCTGTCCATTGTTCCACTGTTTTATCCAGAGGATGTCAATGTATTGTATCCTGTCCATCAGGATTACAAATGACAATTTCTATTGGTTTAGGTCTCAGGGAATTTCCTCCCATCTCTTATATTTTAATAGTAATTTTGCATGATACAATATTTATTAAGTATAGGGTATGATTAATTTTCACTTAAAGCAAAAATTTTCTCTCCATATACAATATTGCTTTAGAAAACTAACTTTATTGTTCCCAGCAGTAAAAGCAAATTATGTCTTTTATATCATACTTTGGCCTACTTAGTTGCATATGACTCTTAAATTTAATCAGGGAGTCAATAATATCTTCTGCCAAATAATTAAAAAAGGCACATTTGAGAAATGAAATACAATCTCCTTAAGTTGACAATGATACTTAATTAGTCAGAAAATTATAACAGCATTATGAATAATTACTGTGTGACAGATCTTAAATTCTCTCTATCTATACTCTCCCCTGACATCCTACTTGATATAGCTAAGATCATCTATTATAAATGAGTTGCAAGAAGTCACAGAGGCTTCCTTATGGTCAAATATTTTGGTGGGGAATGAGCAGGGATTCAGTTCCTAGCAGTTGTGTTCTGATGATGCTACTGTTAATTTCTTGAAACATTGATAATGCCAGGAATGAAATAATTGAGTACACGATTATAGGTACTTATAAATTCCTACTTGATAAAATATTTTGAGAAAATTGTTAGATCACATGATGAAATTTAGGGAAACTATCTTCATTGTCATGGGTGTCTTGGAGCTATACTTGCATAAAGAAAAAAACACAGTGTGACTTCTCATAAATTTTGGAAATAAAAGTGAGTGAATATATATAGTCACAGAATACTTGTGTGTCTGGCTCAGGGGCATGTGACCAGGTTTACAGTTTATAGTTACTCTGACATGTCTTCTCATTGGGAATTATGAATCTTCATTTTCCTTACCCTTTTTTCTGTCAAAAAAGATTGATTTATTTATTCATATATTTATTTACTATTTTTATGTGTATATATGTGTAGGGGATCAATTTTTATGTTCCCTACATATACAACAGCCTGAAGAGACCAGAAGATGGTGATAGATCCCCTGGAACTACAGTTACAGACAGCTGTGAGCCATCGTGTGGGTTCTGGGAACTAAACCCAGGGCTTCTACAAGAGCAGCAAGTGTTCATGCCACTGAGCTGTCTCCCCAACCTTGATTATCCTTAAATCCTGTGCTGATTGTCTCACTCATGTGTTCTGACACTGATAACATATCATTTATATAAAAAATTCTCTACATGCTTTCTTTAAACAAGGGTATTTTCCCATTTTTGGTTTACCAGCAAGGTCTTTGGTCTCTGTATTTCCTTTGGTATCATAAATAAGAACTAAATCTTAGCCAGGCGGTGGTGGCGCACACCTTTAATCATAGCACTTGGGAGGCAGAGCCAGATGGATATCTGTGAGTTAGAGCCCAGCCTGGGCTACAGAGTGAGTTCCAGGAAAGACGCAAAGCTACACAGAAACCCTGAATCGAAAAACCAAAAAAAAAAAAAAACAAAACAAAACAAAACAACAACAAAAAAAAAAACCCTATACCTAAATCTTTAATTTTTCTCAGATAACAAATAACTTGAGTCTTCTTCAGTGTTCTATTGCTGTGAGGAGACACCATAACCACAGCAACTCTTATAAAAGAAAGTATTTAATTGGGGCTGGCTACAATTTCAGAGGTTTAATTTATTTTTATCCTACCGGGGAGCATAGCAGCATTCAGGCAGACATGGTGTGGAAGAAGGAGCTGAAATTGCTACACCCAGACTGGAAGACAGCAGGAAGAGAGCCACTGGGCTTGGCTTGGGCTTTTGAATCCTCAAAGCCCACCCCAATGACACACTTCTGATAACAAGGCACACACACAATAAGATCACCCTTTCTAATGCCTCCCAAGCAGCATCACTCCCTGATGACTAAGCATTCAAGCACATGAGCCTATGGAGACCATTCTTATTCACACCACTATAAAAAACAAACTCACAAACAGTAGTGTATCTTACTTGAGTATCTCACTGTGGACTCTCTTATTTGAGGATCTGATTCCCTCTTTCATATGTTACTTTTGTATTTTCAGCTACTTGCTCTTTCTCAGCAGAAAAGAGCAGCTGGAGCTGAGGTTCAAGCTCCTCTTTCTACCAAATACTGACATTATTGGCTGAGCTCTGTCTTGTATGATGTGGTTAATCCATTGTATAAAGATTAAAAATTACAAGGCAGTGGGTCAATCAGGAAGGCTTCAAGGTAGGTAGCTTAAAAAGAGGGGAAGAAAAGGTTTCTTTTTTTTCTTGCTTCTTAATGGTGCTGTGGATGGAATTTAGAGCATTATCAGTGCTAGGTAAGTATTTTACCACTGATACACCCAGCCCAAAAATAATGAATAGTACATAAATTGATAGCATATGTGGATCACAGCATGGTATCTAATGATATAGGTTAGTAGTGTATGGATTTCAAATCATGGTAGGTAGCTAGTATTTCAGTCTCCACATAAAATCTTTCTTAACTTTTGATGTGAGATATGAGATAGGGAAGTTGATGTTCTCATGTGCTCTGTACTGTTTTCTGAACTTTCAGACATTCCTTAGTGCATTTTCTTAGTATTCCACATTGGAAATGGTTTGTAAGAATGATTCTTATTTTCATAAGGTTCTTTTCATACTCAGTGCATCTATATGTTTCAGTAACCCTTGACCATTCTTCTCTTTTCCCAGAGCCATCATTGTAGACCAATGGTTCACTCTTAGCAGTACTCCACATGAACGTGACTATTTGTGTATTTTCTACCATCTATTAGCAAAATTCACACTCTAAAGAGTCCCAAAATCTCTTAATGGGCAGATTTATGACAAGAAATTTCTGTCACAATTGAGCCAGTTTGTTAGGATTGCCCTAACAAAGTGCCACAATTAAAGTAGCTGAAACAATAGGAGACCACGCTCATAGGTCCTGGAGTACAGAAGAAGCACAGAGTCAGGGTATAGATATGTAGGTTCATTGTGAAGGTGGCAGAAAGAACAGCACCAGGCTTGTGTTATAGGCATGAGAGGGATACCTACTCCCATGCTCTTTTCACATAATCTTACATTTAAGAATGTTGGCAGCTTTGCCTACATGATCTCTTTCTTCGCAGACAATATACTTATTATATAAGAACTCACACCCATGATCTCACGGTAAATGAATTACCTCTATTAAGACCCTCTATCCAACTATTATCACACTCTGTGTGCCTGTTGCCAGTTCCTAAAGAAAATCCTTTGTGATGAAATACAACAAACCACAATCACACCAACTCTTGCAATGTGTTTGGTAATTGTTTTTCATTATTTGCATTGTTTATGGGCTAATTAAACATATTTTAAACAGCCTACTCACCTCCACACATTGAGATTTGTTTTGGTGTCCTAAATAATTAGTCATTCTTCTGAGAAAAGCAAACAGAACATTTGTGGTGTGTGTGTGTGTGTGTGTGTGTGTGTGTGTGTGTGTGTGTGTGTGTGTGTGTGTGTGCACTGTGTGTCTATGGGCATATGTACCATGGGGTATGTGTGGACATCAGAAGACAGTTTGTGAGGTTCTTTCTTTCCTCCCACCTTTACACGGGCTCCAGAAATCTGACAGTGCTAGTGCTGTGTAGCAACTGTCTTTACTTTTTGAGCCTTCCTTTAGCTCCTCAGCTGAGTTCTAAACACTTTTTTCCATTTTTTAAAAAGCATCATAATATTGATATTTCTTTTCTTTTTTTTAAATATTGATATTTCTACTTTGTGACTTTAAAAAAAATTTTTTTGAGACAGGTTTTCTCTTTTTAGCTTTGGAGCCTTTCCTGGAACTCACTCCGTAGCCCAGGCTGGCCTTGAACTCACAGAGATCCACCTAGCTCTGCCTCCTGAGTGCTGGGATTAAAGGCCTGCCCCACCACCACCTGGCCTTCTTTGTAACTTTTACCATCTGCCTTCTATCAACCTTTTCCCATTCACAAATATAAATGAGCTAATATATTTCTTATTAGGCAAATGATTAGTCAACTACATGTCTTTGGCAACTTTTATTATTTTATTATAGCTCATGTCTTACCAAGATAACTCCAAGCTGTATTGCTTATGCAGCATTTTTCAAAAATCCCTGAATTTATCAGTGTTTGCTATGCTGTGTCCTGCTTCCTATTTCCATAATCTTCCTATAGTACCTAGTGCAATTGGTAATAGATATGACTGAAACACTTATCTTTCTTGACAAACACAGCCATAATATTATTCTAAGTATATGTTTATTCATAGCTTTCAGTCTTTATTTTTTGGCTAGCCATACATATTGCATATCTTTCCACATGTCTATCATGGTCTTTTGTTCACTTTTAATTCTTTCTTAACAATGGTAGGAAGGTGATGTGACATTCCTTCCCATACCTTCTATCACTGCTACCATGTAAGCTGTACTCTGGGCTTTAAATCTTTCTGATTCCTCCCCTGGGATATCTGGCAGAGTGATAACCATGTATTTCATCCACATGCCAAAATCAACATATGTAAAACATCACTCATGTGCCGAGCACAGTGATGGCAACACAATTCATTGTATGTGTCTTGTAGAACATATCAATTTGAGCAGTATCTGGTTTTACTAGTCTCATTCCTCTTCTCATCCCCTAGATATTTCATGTGAAGTAACTCCATAAGGAGATGATTTTGACTACTGCAGAACAGGAATAAGAACAAGACAGGAGCACCACCTCATCTTCACACTCTTAGGCTATATTCTGCAACAGCTTCTCTTTCTAGTCCATTAGAATTTTTACTAACTCAGTGTCTCTTACTAAATGCCATTCCCTGTGTCTCTGCAGAGATCAGTCTGTTATTGAAAATTTGCTTTACAAAGACTCCTGTCTTTTCTCAACTCATTCTGTTTTTTTTGTTTGTTTGTTTGTTTGTTTTTGTTTTTTGTTTTTTTTTTTTTGAGACAGGGTTTCTCTGTGTAGCTTTGCGCCTTTCCTGGGACTCACTTGGTAGTCCAGGCTGGCCTAGAACTCATAGAGATCTGCCTGCCTCTGCCTCCCGAGTGCTGGGATTAAAGGCATGCACCACCACCGCCCGGCTTTCTCAACTCATTCTGAGTTTCTTTAGTTTCTTTGTTCTGGAGTCCAGCATCCAGTATAAAGAGTCAGAATATTTGTAATCCTATATTAGATGACAAGACTTTTCAGAGGAGGATGTAACTCACCCCAGATAGGGAAGCCTTGATATTCTAATGTGCTTATATCACCAAAGTTCAACTTGGCGAGTCAACGAGTATTATAGGGGTTACTTATAGGTATCTAGATGAGTGGTTATTCACAGGGGCAAAAATGGCTGAATGACAGCTGCAGTAAAAAGAGCATGCCAGTTGGGTGAAAGCTCACAAAAGCTGGAAGTCGGGAGCACACTGCGGAAGCTCAACAGGCTGAGTGTTATTTCCAGCTGGCTCAATTGGTTCACATTTCTTCCGGGCAGTTCTGGTTTTGCTTCTTTCTGGCTTTTGGGGGCTAGTCTCTGCTTCTTGTTTGCAGCTTGTCTTGTCTGACAGTGGTTCTCAGAAATCTTTATTGTTTACTTTGAGGAGAGAGAGTCCTAGTGAATCTGGTCGGTTTCAGGGACTTCCTTAGGCTCTTTTGAGTTGGTGACTTTCTGTCTTGGACTTCCTTGCAAGGTGGAATGTTCTAGTCTTGAAAAAATAGCTACAGAAAATCTTCCTTAGGATTTATTTTTTGAAGAATCTGGGATGAGACAACTCCCTATCCTTCAATATCAAGTTATCATGCACCTCAGAATCCTGTATATCTGAGTGCATACTCTGCCTTCAGCCCACTTTCGTTGCTCTGGTGGAACTCCTTACCTGTCATGATTATTACACAGATTTTATAACCCCTCTTTATGCAAGAAGACTTGCTTTCAAACGTTTCTCCTAACTGAGGTGATGATCTTAGTCAGTTTTGCATGTCATCTTGCACTTTGTGTATCTAAACATTGACAAACCCCTCCATCGTGTTTAGAATAAAATTCAGACATCTTTCAGACTGCTTGTGGCAAGACACACTGAACCCTTCTCCTCTGAGAGCCTTGCTTTCTTCCTGGTTGGTAGAATTCTTTTGTCTCTCACCTGCTTTCAGTTATACAGTTCTCTTGCAGTTTTCTCCAAAATGATAGTTTCTCATGCTCTTCTCTCTGCCAAGATTCTCTTCTTGCATTGGAGCAGTCCCTCCCCCACTTTACCCTCATGCTATCACAGCAAACCATAAATCATATTTCACGTACTTTTGCTACTCTAACTTCCACAGTGTAGTCATCTTTAAGATTGATGTGATAGTTTCCAAGGATATTTTAACAGGAATCTTTAAGGTTTTTAGATCTCAGAAAATCCTTTGGGGATATACATTAATTTTCTTTTCTTATTGGATACTTTTTTCTTTATAAGTTTGTATTTTTGATATTGTCTTCACTGTCTACTAAAAGTAGCACTGGAAAAAGACTTTCATCAATTCACTAAATTCTCTTCTGTGATTTTCTCTATTTTATTTGAAAGAGTCATATTCTGAATTGCTCTCAATTTCACTTAACAAGGAAATTACTATTTTCTGTAGTCACTGGAAGTATTGGGATTAGATCATTTAAATTCATTTTTATCCTGAGAAATTAAGTAACATCTTATGAAATAATTTAAACACAGATATAATTACCCAATCTTCTTATCAAATAGTGTCTACAAATTGGTATTTGTAGTGATTTTAAAGTCACTTCATTACATGTCAATGCTATGATGTATAAAGAAACATTGAAACATCCATTAAGGTGCTCCATTAAGGTATTCTTTATTGGTAATTCCTAATAATTCAGATAAAAGACATAGACTCAAAGCTTACTGCTATGTTGTGAGTTGACAAAGAAGCACAGATGCAAGCAAAGGCGAGATTTAAAACAGCTTTGGTTGGGAACTGCAATCCCTAGGTGGTCTAATTCAAGCAGAACATTGCCAAAAGGCATAGGATCCAGGCACTGCTAGAGAACACTGGAGTCATCTGCCTCATTGTCAGATGGAGGCGCTTCCCCACCTCGTAGATGAAGCTCATCACAGCCTTGACAACACTGGGTTCCACATCATTAGTTTCCATTTGATTCTATAGCAACAAATAAGAGAAAATTAATTATAGTAGATGCTGGAAACCAAATAGTGGAATTAAAATCCCAGCATTCTCATTTAATGGCCACAAAACAAATTACACTATTACAGCAGAACAGCTTTTTTAACCTCCTGTGTTGTGCTAGTTTCTGTATTTTGTACAAAATATGGAGCTTGTATTCTGAAATAAACAACTTTCTTTAAAAAAAAAATGAAGTCTAGAATGTTAGGGTAGAGAGTACAGTCCGTAATTCCCTCCAGTGTATTAAGACTATGAGGAAACCATTTCTGGGTAGAATTAATGCTCCCCTCTTTTTGCCTAGTAAACCAGTCACCCTTCTACTTCAAAATCATCATTTCTGAGGATTCAAGCTGAGGAGGCAGACTGGTAAATCCTGAGCCATGTGATGATTAGATGTTCTATTGAAATCTCACTCTGAGGCTGATAAATACAGGAGAGTGTAAAGGGATCTTACTTTAAATGGAGATGATCCAAATTGCAGGCTGAGATTTAAGTCTCAATCAGAAGGGTGTGAAAGGAAATGGTAGTTGATAATTATTGTATCTAAGGAATCCCATTCAGCAAAGATGAGTCCTAATGTCCCCACCATCATCATCAGACAACAAAAGGACAGCTCTTCTTAAGAAAGTACTTCAAAGGAATGATGACATTCTCCTTTATTCTCTGATAATAATAATCTGCATTGATAAACTTTATAAGGAACTTTAATAGCAGTTTGAATACAAGGGCATGCTAAGTGGAAAATAATATAATCAAAATGTTTTGACCCTGGGCCATTTTTATCTAGTTTTATCTTTGATAGAAAGTATGAATTTCTGAATGACTGAAATCAGTGCTATTTGTTTTACTGTTATTTTCTATTGTGGATGTGTCTAGAAGGGCTTTGGTGGTGAATCGCTCTCATTTTGTCTTAAGCTCTTTGGAAAGAGTCTGTACATTCTAGAACTTCTAACATTGTTTCCAGGAAATATAATTTGTGGTGTTCACAGTAGATTGCCTAGTACCTAAATATCCACTTGTCTCCAGGGATCCTCCAAAAGAAAATTAGCTTAATGTGGCACAGGCTCCTATGGCTCTCATGAAGCTCAAAAACAGGCTCTAGTTTTTGCTCATAAAGGAAACCATTCTTTAGAAGAGCCCTGTCTGGAACGATAGGTTCATATGTGTCATTCAGGTGAAAAGGAGGAAGCAATGGAGGTGAGGTGGTAAGATAAGGCTAGTTGTGGCTCTTCTCTGATCTCTTCGGCTATTACCTCTGTATTTGGCTCTGTGTTTCTTATTTTAAAAGACTGTTTAGAAATTTGTCTACATTGAGCACCCAACGTGGGCCTCAAACCCATGACCCTGAGATTAAGAGTCTCATGCTCTACCAAATAAGCTAGTTGGGCTACTTGTAGCTACAGCTGAGTGAAGCTCTGACTGCAGCCAGACCGCTTGTAGCTCTGGCTGGGCCTGGGGCCAGTAAGCTCTGGCTGAACCAGGGCCTGTAACCCCTGGCCTGCAAGGCCACTGATTTTTTTTAGTGAATTCGTGCCATGCTGGGTGCCAAAATCAGGTGACATCCAGAGAAGGCAGCATATCAGACACATGTTATACCCAAAATGGATTATTATAAATAATCCTTATCATTTTTTTAAAAAAAATAATAAGTTTCAATTTATAACTATATATATTTATGAAGTACACAGTGATATTACTTTTATTAAAATATGAAATAATTAAATGAAATAAAGTCCTAATTTTTTTAACCACCTTGATGTATCTGTAGGTGGCTGAAAAAGAGAATCATACGAAGCTAAGTACAGTTTATAGTATGATAAAGTCAAGATTATATGCCAAAGGAATGCTCCAACAACAGAGGAGCAGTTTACTGCAATTCAGTCAGATATAATGTGAGAGTATAGTAAAATCATTCTGTCAGACACTATAATACAACATACAATAAGAAAATATAGAAAATATAGTCAAATTCTAGTCTATTTGCCATTTCCTATCACCTTTTGCTTCAACTTCTTTTATTGTGTTCATACTATATTATTGTACAAGTCAGAAAACTTGAGTAGCCTGTCGGCTGTTACTATTTATTTTTCCATTACTATATGCCCACTAGACAGTGATACTGATGGCAAGTGATAACACAAGAGAACTCACTCAGTGTTTCCCTACTCAGAAAATGTTTTACTGATTTTTTTCTCTCTGCCAGGATAAGAATGACAACGTTAGCAAGCTATGACTATGACATTACATGGCCTTAGTTCGGGCTTTAATTCAATGCTTTTTGTGTTCTCTGTTGGTTAGGTGCTGCCAAGCAAAAGGGCAGTTTAGGAAAAATTCTTGCAGACAATAGCATTTGGGCAAATTTAAAAACTTAGATATATTTCTTGGGAAACTTAGAGCTTGTGATTTGGTTGATGGCAATATCTGATAAAACTCAGATGACAACATAAATGGCCATGTTATTCTACTGTTTGAAAAAATTCAGCTCATAATTTGAGGTTCAATAAGATTACACCACTCCTTTATATGGACAAAGCTGCCTGGTATCCCAGTGGTGATGGAGAACAAATCAATTTAGGAGAGATGGTATACAGCTATGGTAAATACATTCTCAACAAAATCCTTTAGGTAGCTTAGAAATATATCTGTTTCTTGTCCAATATGGAAGAAATTCTTTTAGTGAGATATTTAAAGGTTTGGGAAGTTTAACAGTAGATTTTTGCCCTGGATTTAAAATAATTTGTCCTGTTCTACTTCCCCAAAGGTTGGGCATTGTTATGTAATAATAGAATAGCCAGTCTTGAATTTATATGTACATCATTCTCCTTTATTGGGCTATGAGGACAGCATCTGAACAAAGTGATGGCAGGAGAAGTGCAGGCTTGGACAGATCACAATGGAATATTCTTTGTCATTTATGTGGGAGTATAGACAAAATAAGAAAAGTAAGACACTGGACATCTAGAACCCTGTAGGTGCTTTTATCTGACTATATAATCTTAAGAGTTCTAACTATACCATCAATTGACTTTTTTAAGAAACAAGAGTAAAATATTTTCATATATTTTACTTTCACACCAATATTATATGTTTTTGGAATTTCCTTTCTAGTTTTCACACAAAGATAAAAAAATTATTCAAGTCATTTGCTCATTTTCATCCACATTGTTTTTTGTTATTGAGTCATAAAGATACTTATGTATTTTGTAATTAAACCCCAGATCAGATATATGGCCTGCAGATATTTTCATACATTCTACTGGTTTTATTTCATCTGTATAATGTCCCATTTGTTGTGCAGAGCATAAATTTGCTTTGATACAGCTGTATTATCCTCCTTCTATTTGATGTTTGTGGTTTGAAATATGATTTCCTATGAATACAAATAAATGGCCAATGAATATATGAAAATATTTTGAATACCATTAATTATAAGAGATGGTCACATCTATACTATAATTAGATGTAACCACTGATTTATCCAGATGACCATTTTATAACTATGTGTTATTTTGGTGTAGATGTGGAAAAATCAGAATCCTTAAGTATTTTAGCATAAATGTTAGGTTATAAAAGAATATGGAGATTCTCTTCAAAATAAAATAACAGAACTATCAAATTCAAATTAGAATCTCCAAGATATATCTCTATGACATTTGCTATTAGAGCATTTTTTAACAATAGCTAATTTTTAAACAACCCAAATATCAATGGTTGATGAATAGATAATAAAAATATGACATAAGCACAGTAGAGTATTAACAATCTATAAAAGCAAGAATTTATGTGATCTGCACCAATATACAGGAATGTAAAAGACATTGTACAAAATAAAATAAGCAAGATATATGGAGTCAGTTCAAAATATAATAACTTCTGTTGAATCAAGACTTCATGATCTCTCCTAAGATATCTTGCTATAATTTCTTTGTATAAGATAAAACCATTTATAATGGACTCTAACTTTATGGTTAATCATGGGATGAGGGATATATATATATATATATATATACAAACTGTTAAACATTATACTGAGATAAGTGAGGTACATTCCAACTTGGATGAAGTCTTTGTTTTTCTGGATCCATCTTCTAGTCCAAATTACAGAGAATCACTGGTTTGGTTGTATTCAAGTACTATAATTTTGTTGTTAATTTTGTAATAAAACATTGTGTAATCTTGGTTATTATGACTTCAGTTCTATGTCATCATTAACTAGTACCAGTTTTCATCTGCCAGGGCAAAGTATCTCAGAACACAAACCACAGAAAGTGAAATGCTCCTTGATTTTCACTGTGTTATATTTGCAGTGATGCTTATAGAAGAGAATACAACAGGTTTCAAAAGGTTGGTGGTATAGGAAATAATGAGGTATTCAAAGAGTGTACATTTTCAGTTACACTAGATAAGTAAGCTGAAGTGGTTTACTGAGCATTGTGTTTGTGCTTAAAATTTTATTAAACTGTAGACCATGTGTCCTTACAAATAAAGAGGAGATTTATTTTAGAATATTTTTGTGTGTTTTCTACTACTTTGGACTATTTTAGTTACATATTCCACATGTATCATTTTTTATTAAGTAAGCAAAGGTCCTAAAATGATAAATACTCATGAGATTTATGTAATGGAACTTTCCATTTGAACACAATTTAATTAATTTTGAACATGGTGCATAGTAATTAGCCTTTAGCAGATTCCCTATCTACCCTTCAAGCGATGGTAAACTAAAATGCTGTTTGTGCACAAAACTTACTTTCTGACAATTATATTTCCAGGAAAAAGTGGATTAGTATTTAGGAGGATGGAATTGCCTCATAGAAGACAGTTAAAGATAAATGACCTGTCATAAAATCAGGCTGTAGAGATGAGTCTATATTTATACTGTTTCTTTTACAAAGCACATTCATCAAGAGAGGTTAGGAGTAAAAGAGTGGCATGGTCTACTCATAATTCATCGGTCTATAAAGAACAAGTAAGAAAAGTGAATGCAAAGACCATGACTTCTTATCCCATCCTGGCTTCCTTCAATTCTTGAGATGTAATAGAAGATCCTTCAAAAAGAGTGTTCCCAGGCCAAAGACGAGAACGCAGAATCAGCACTGGAGTCAAAACAGCATATTACCTTCCAGGTCCATATGGAATCCAAAAGAATTACTGGTAGTTGCATTAGGAAGAGTCAGTGATCTGCCCCCGTCAGAGTTGACTCCAGAATTTCTAAGATACAATGTGAAATGAAAGTTCATGGGAGGTGGCAAAGGCAACACCTGGGAAATGCCCTTATTGCCACACCTAGACCTGAGGTTGACTCCCTCAACCCACAAGTTAAAAGAGCTGACTAGTATAAATTGTTCTCTGATCTCCAAAGATGTTCCATGATACATGTACACATACACACGCACTTATGTATACATGCACACATGAATGCATGAACACACAAATAAACAAATATTATTATTTATAGAAAAATATATGGGAGTGGAGGTCATTATCTTATATGAAATAAGGCAGACAGAAAATACATTTCATATATTTTCTCTCTTATATGGGATAGGACATTTATACATAATAATAATGGAAAAGGAGTGAATGATGGGGTGAAAATGTTTAGATGTATTATACTGCAATGTGAATATCATTATGAAACCCATCACTTGGCAAAATGAATGAATAATAATTATTTTTCAAATCGTCCTGAAATTTATAGCTCATATTTGAAACTGTATTTTACTTTAAAACTACTGCAAACTAAACAAATGTTTTAATTTATTTAATTATATGCCTGTATTTTTCCATACTCTTGGATTTCAGTTTGTTTTCAAGAAGGGTTGTATGAGCTAACCTCTTTTCTTTTATATTCTTATGTCTTTACTCTCAGAATGAATAGTTCTCCAAAGGGAAACAGTTTGAATAACAAAAGACTTTACAGGGTTCCTTGGACACTTGTGTTGCTTACAATGCCATTGGTGACTGTCTCTCTTTAAACCTGGCTCTTGGTGAAATAATTCTTAGTTTTTGGGACCTTCAATTTATACTATCATTGACAAGATACTCCTAGATCTTCTGTGTTTTAATGACCTTTAATGCTTACAATACATCTTTAAGATTGCTTATAACAAGACTATAAAGAACAGGGGGTGGGCAAAAGACAGCAAATATTTAGCCTATGTTTCCTAATTCCAAATGACCCTTCTGACAAAATACAACTGTAGCTAGAGTTTTCCTGCCTTGCCCACAGTCTGGACAAATCTTTGTCACCCGCCAGTCCCACAGCCTCTCAGACCCAACCAAGTAAACACAGAGACTTATATTGCTTACAAACTGTATGGCCATGGCAGGCTTTTTGCTAACTGTTCTTATGTCTTAAATTAATCCATTTCCGTAAATCTATACCTTGCCACATGGCTTGTAGCTACAAGCATCTTCACATGCAGCTTGTCATGACGGTAGCTGGCAGTGTCTCTCTCTACCTACCACTTCCCAGAATTCTCCTCTCTGTTAGTCCTGCCTTTACTTCCTGCCTGGCCACTGGCCAGTCAGTGTTTTATTTATTGACCAAACAGAGTAATTTGACATACAGACCATCCCACAGCATAGAACTTTAATGAAAGAATGATCAAGAGTATTGAGGTGACAAAAGCGGGACTTTATACCAAACCTCAAACCCTGTGCTCTAAATTTGCAAGCACACAATTTCCATTCTGCTTGCTTCTCTCTCAGTTTTCAACTCAGCATGGCCTCATCAGAGTGCTAATACCACCTGTGACTTCCAACCCTCATGTCAGTAAATTCTTGCTATACTGGTGAATGTGGTGTTTGTGACAATCTGTTTTGACTCATCCCTGGTATAAGAATTGTATTGAAAATCCAAAATTGCCTGATAAATTTTTCTTGAAAGATTATAGAGACAAATTTTATGTTGAGAGTTATTTCCACAATTGTTGCTGGATCCTAACAGCTTCCTCAAGGGAGGAAGTGAGAAGGCACAGCATCAATGACACAGATACTGGGAGTCAGTTGAAGGCAAACAGCAGACTCACTTGTTTATTCAATAATGGGGTAGGCCTTATATATACTCCTTCTGGCACCCAATCTGTGTCCCAATCTGGTGGCATTGCATAGACATCCCTTACTGGCTGCTCATGATCAGGCACTCTGACAGCAGCTGTTACTAGGCCCTTGTCTGAATTAATTGGAAAACTGTGTGTGTTAACTGTGATGAACAATGTGAAACTTAGCTGACAATGGGCCCTCGATATATTTAGCTAGCTTCTGGCCTGCTAAGTTAAAGTTCCTCATCTCAAAGGTGTTGTTGGCACAGGGCCTGTCAGCAAGGAGAGTGGCCAGGAAGGCAGTGACAGTGACAATTGGACCTGCACTTGGGTTGAGATCTCTGGTGGCCTGCACCCATTTATGAATATCCTCATTGTATGTGGCTACAACTGCATTACAGGTTTGTGCATGGAGCCCCTCTCCAGCCAGTTGTTTAATCATCGTATCTCTAGTGGGACCCTGCATTTACTCTGTGCTCTACTGCCTCATTGACATGGGACAGGAAGTTGGTGAAGAGCTTCCCTGGCTGTTGGATGGGATTGCAAAAGTAAGCCAAGGGGTCTTGGGAAGTATAGTCTCTGAGGTCCTTGAGAGCCATTTGAAAATAGGCATTCAAGCCAATCTGTGCCTGGTGCACAGGATGAACATATTCCCCACACCCTGTAAGGATACCATAGGTCACTGGGACATTAAGTAAGATGTTCATCCTGGCCTGGGATTCTGCCTGATCATCATAGACTGCATACTCCAACACAGCATTAAGCAAATGGTACCAATGGAAATAAGTTTGTAGCTAAATGGGACATTGAGCAAGGACCTGCTGAAAGTAGGGGGAATCTGGGCCTGATTCATTGGCTGCCTTCTGGATGAGGAAGAGATCAGCCATGGGGGTGGGAATCCAGGGCTGGGCATTGGCATTTGGGCCCACGTTGACTGGGAAGGTGTCTATGGGCCAATGGACTGACAGTGGCACAGGTTGTGAGGGTCGTAAGACTCCTGGCACTGTGGGAGAGTAGCCACCTCCTGAGGCAGGTGGGTACTGGGGTAGATCATCCTAATAATATACCAGCAGAGATGTAGCCACCTGTGCTGGTGATGGGGCAGAGTGGGGAGCAGTGTATGACTTAATGACAGATCTATTCTCCTTGATAGATTTTGCAGGGCTCCAACTGTCTGTCTCCTCCTCATCAGATATCATAGCGATATCCGACATGGAAGGGGTGGGGGTGATGAAAAGATTACCTATCTTTTATAGGGAAACAGCAAGCGAACAACAGTAGGAGAGAAGATGACAGTCAACAGAAGTAGAAATTGTATCGGACCCTTATGTCTTGTGCTTAGTGGGCGACTTCTGTGTTTTTTTTCAGGCCATGGCCCTATGGCCACATGGTGTCTGCAGACAAGGGATGGGGTTCTGGAGTTGAGCCTTGGTTCCACATCCTAGGGGGTCAATCTTTATGTGGAGGCTCTGGGTGAACTGAAACATACAAAAAAAATGTGCCTTCCTAATGGGATTGGTACACAAACATGACAGACAACACAAAAGAAGGAAAGAAATGGGAATCCCAATGCTTACCTGCTGAAGGGACCAAAAGAACACAACACTGAGGGGCCTTCTCACCATCTTGGGGATGTTGTGAAGCACTGTGAGTGAAATAGGGAGGGGATCAGAATCTGCACCAGGAAAGAGAAAGTAACAGAAGCCCCACATTCAGGTGCCAGATGTTGCTGTATGCTAATGGCTCCCTCAGGAGAGGAGGTGAGGTGCGGCATCAATGACAAAGACATCAAGAGTCAGTTGAAGGCAAACAGCAGGCTCATTTATTCAATAATGGGGAAAGCCATATATACCCTCCTCCCAGCACCCAAGCTATGTCCCAATCTGGTGGTTGTGTGGTCATCCCTCATTTGCTGGGCATGATCAGAAACTCTGACAGCATCTGTTGCTAGGCCCTCAGGCAGACTTCAGATTGGCTCATAAGGAAGTATATTATGTGCATGTCTTAGCAACTGGTTTGAGCCAATTTCCTCTACCCTATGAGCCTGTCCTAGTACAAACAATCAGTGTAAGCATTATAGTCTTACAAAATTGGATTCATTCAAACTTAGCAAAAATCTATACATTCTGAAATGTTTCAATTTTGACAAAAATGTAAATAATTTTAACAAGTTCAGATGTCTGCTGTTGGCATTGAGATAACATATATTATAGTATTTATAAAACAGAAAGATGAAAAATTAATATTTCAGTATAAATTAAAATATTTAACCTTATTTTTTTAATTAATATGCCTTCTACCTTCTTTAGTATACTATATATTTTGGCTTAGAAATCTAATTCTTGAATAAATTGCAAGCTCATTGTAAACAAATTTTATTTTATAGTCATCTATCTTCATTTAGCCATTGAAATGAAATGTGATATATCACAACTACAATTTATGTCAAATAAAAATTTGTTTTAATGTTAATGTACATTAATAAGGAAATATTGCCAGTTGAAGACTGCTGGGTGAAGGCATGTAATTCTTCTTTATTGGCATACTCCTATGTATATGAACCCACATCTGTGTGCATATGGACAACACTAGATGGACTCAGTGAGTTACATAAATACAAAGAGGACATGAAGTTTGGAGGAATATGTGTTTGGGGTAGTCTGAGAGGTTGAAAGAAAGGAGTGGGGGTAGATATGACCAAGATACATTGTATATTTGTATGAAAATTTAAAATAATATGTAAAAATAGAAAATAAAAAAAGTACTGCACTTGAAGTCTTGTGACATCGTGTAAAGTTTAGTGTGTCTAACTTGTGTATAAATTTCTGTTACTATAACTGTAACAAAATGTAGAATCATTCCACTGTCTCCAAAAGTCATTGTGTTGTCCCTTAAAGCTGCAGCTTTCTTCTGTTCCCTGACCCAGTAAGTACTGACCTGTTCATTCTCTATGGCAATCCCTCACATAGCCACCCATTAGCACTGTGAATCCTCATAACTGTAGCTTTAACTTTCTATAAAACTGTTTTACAAACACAATTTTTGGTGGTATTGGTAACATACAATTGTGACTTTTCTGAATCTTTGCTGACAGGAAGCATTGATTAATATTATAAATTTTTCATTATCATTACAGCTGCTTGTGATAATATATTGTAATGGACTAATTTTCTATGTGTATGTTCTTTGGTGAAGTGCTTGTTTTCTTTTTCAAATTTATTTACCTATTTATATTTGCACTTATTTTTATTGTTTGTTACTGTCACATATACAGAAAATTTAAAAATTTTAATTATTATAAAATATCCAACCCGTAAGTGATGCAATTTTCCTGTCATGCTTAAAGAAAATTATGTTTAAAACTGTAAATTCAGAGGCTGAAAAGATGACTCAGTGACTAAAATCACTTACTGCTTTTGTAGAGGACCCAGATGTGGCTCCCAGAATCCATGCAGCAGCTAACAGCTTCCTGTCACTACCAGAAATATTTATTTATTTATTTATTTATTTATTTATTTGCTTCTATATATGGCTGTTCCTCATACATATATGTCTGTGTACCAAGTAGGTGCCTGGTGCCTTCCAGATCCCTTAGAACTAGAGTTACAGATGTTGTGAGCCACCATGTGAGTGCTGGAAATGAATCCTGGGTCCTCTGGAGGAAGACACTATGCTCTTAACTTCTGAGCCATCTCTTCAGCTGCAGGTTCAGATTATTTGCTTAACCTTGATATTTATTTAACCAATAAATACCAACTTGAGAGGAATTGAAAATTTGCTAGATAGGATCTTAAGAGAACATAAAATGGGTTTGTCTCTGTTATTCCATGTAAGAAGTTAGTACTATGTTGTGTGAGGTGACACTTATAGTCCCCTGAACAAACAACATGATAGGGCATTTCCCATGTTTAGCATCAGGGTTTTTTTGTGAAATAGTGCAAAGCCCTAGAGGAAGAAATATCACCACATATGCAATTCCCCTAAAGAATATAGACATGTGTTATATATGTATTTTAATTAAGCTTATAAACTAATATAAAATACTTTCAAACATCCTTACTGTTATGTATCCCTACTCCTTTTATCCTGTTTTCCCTTCCTCCCTCTCCCCAGTTAAGTCCTCCTCCATTTCTATGATACACCCCTTGCCTTGCAGCACCTGTTTATTACTGTCCCATTCTCCAGGGCTCCTTCTTCTCCTTACCCCCAGGATATATACTTAAATTTAAAGACTTGGAACTGTAATATACAAATGAAAGAGGAGAAGCAGTATTTGTCTTTCTGGTTCCAGGTCACTCCACTTAGCATATTTCAGTCCCATCCATTTACCTGAAAATTTCATGACTTAATTTTCTTTTCATTTATATGGAATTCCATTATTTGTGAGCACCATATTTTCAGTGTCTATTCATAATAGGACATTTGAATTGTTTTCAAATTCTAGTTATTGTAAATGGAACTGCAATAAACTTGGTTGAGCAACTTTCTGTGGAGCAGGATGTAAAGTCCTTCCAGAATAAGCCAAGGTGTGGTATAGCTGGGTCATATAATAGATCTATTTTTAGCTTTTTGAATATTCTCCATACTGATTTCCAGAGTGGCAACATCAATTTACATTCCCACCAACAGCAAATGAGGGTTCTTATTTTCCTGCATCCTCACCAACATCTGTTGTCATTTGTTTTCTTATCTTAGCTGATCTGACTGGTGTCAGATCTCAGAGTGGTTTTGATTTCTCTTTACAAAAATACTAAGGCTGAAGAACATTTTTAAATCTATTTCAGTTCCACTTTCATTTGAGCGCTCTTGGTTCATGTTCATGCTGTCATCCAGTACTTGAAGCTAAGACTCTATTGCTGAAGTCACCACATATTTTTTTTTTTTGGTTTTTCGAGACAGGGTTTCTCTATGTAGCTTTGCGCCTTTCCCGGAACTCACTTGGTAGCCCAGGCTGGCCTCGAACTCACAGAGATCCGCCTGCCTCTGCCTCCCAAGTGCTGGGATTAAAGGCGTGCGCCACCACCGCCCGGCGTCACCACATATTTTAAATAGAGGGTTTGGAGGATATCATTGGAGGAAAGGCTGCTTCCTGAGCCCTGGCTCTCATAGTATAAGCAAGCTGCTAGTGGAAAGGCCAATTGGTATTTCTAAACACTTGTAAATGTTTAAGAAGCACAGCATCCCAGTCAGCAAAATATAGCCAAGGATGTAAAACTGACACTTATATCTTGTGGGTAACCAATATATCTGTAGTTGAAATTAAGGCCCATTCAAGAGAAAGGAATTCATGCCTATTAAAGTATATCTATCTATTCAATTACACATGGCTGGAGAAGCTATGGACCCCAGAGAAGAAGTTCTGCCATATTCTAAACTAATTCAATTCCTACCTGCATTTTAAATATTTATTCTATACTCACAGATAAATTTAGTTCCCACCCCCTCATAAAAATGTTTCTTTTTGTAATAGATGGGGAATATTATAGAAGTCCTTAATGATCAAATGTAGAGAATAAGGTTCCATGATACAATCAACCTCAATTGATACATTTACAATATAACGACTTAAATAAATCCCAGTGAACATCATGGAAAATGTAGCAGAGAGGCTGTAAGAGTCAGAAGACACATGTTCGTGATTTTACACAGTGACCAATATACATGACAAGGCCAAATTTCTAAGCAGTCTTATTAAATTAAAAACATGGAGCCAAATACAGGGGTGAAAGCCTTAGAGATCAGAGAAATAGTGAGAGCCACCAGTGAACCTTAAATCACCTCACTGTAGCTTCCAAAAAGAGCTACTTCTTATCTACCGGTGCCTTTACTGCCTTGCTGTTCTGCCCTCTCATTGGCTGTTAGCCCAGGTATCTCACTTCCTAGACCTCCAGGTCTTTGTGGTTGGTACTTGGATTAAAGGCATGTGTCACCATACTTGGCTGTCCCCTGGTGTGTCCTTGAACACACAGACACCCCGTCTACCATGTGATCAGATTAAGAACGTGTGCTACCACTGCCTGACTTTTGTGTTAATGGCTTGCTATTTCCTCTGATCTCCAGGAAAACTTTATTTATTAATATATAAATATCAACACATTTCCCCTTTTTTGTCTAATAAAAATAAAAAAAGGATAAAAAAGTTATAACTAATATAAGAAAAAATATATAAAATAAGTAAAATAACTATATAAAATATATATATAAGCAATAAATATATCAGCAATGTTTAGTCAATTTGTATTTGACAAATTCAGAGAAAATATTCCATTATTTATTCTATTTTGGTGAGTCTAAAATGTACCTAATTCACTTTCTATCCTAACTTGTGTTACCAACAGAAAACTATCTTATAATGTCTTTCAAATCTATATACTTTACACTTCCTTAGTGAGTTTCTTTCCTGAAATTTCTCTTAAAAAGGAAAGCTGTAACTACAACGATCTAATCTTCAACTCCCTCAGAGACCCAAGAAGGAAATAATATTACCTAGTAAAACAGAAAGTGCAAACAAGCAACTTCCAAAAAAAATGTGAGTTGACAGAAACAGCTAGCTGCCTGGATAGTCATGCAAGGTTTCTCTGCAACGTTGACTTTAAATGGTTTGCAGTGTGTGTAAAAATGTATGTAGGCTTGGAAGAGAGGAAAAGGAACAGAGACAGTTGTATAAAGAAATAGAAAGTTTTAAAAATAAAGTCTTTAAAGGGACAGTAATAATAATTGAAAAATAAGCCACATAAAGATGGATATTACACAGAGAATCTGGATTGTGTTGTCTTTGATATTTTTAACTGCAGAAATATATTTGATTGTAAAGGATGCTCACTTAAACCAATATGTATATTTTAAAGGTATTTTTACTTCAAAATTTGGATCTAAGGATAAGTTGCTTTGGAAAGGAGGCTCTCCTTTTGTTTCCACAAGAAGCAAGAGGCTATGGATTTGTTCCAGGTTAAGATGGACCAGATTTGATCAAGTAAGACCTCCTTAACCTTAACAGATGGTGCCAATCAACAAAGGTTATAGCTGGACTTGACCATTATCTCAAATTTTCTGAGGATCCCCATAAGAATACAGTGCCCTTTATTAGCAGGAAATAGCCTAGAACACAATGCCCACATTCCCAACAAATGGATTATGGTTGTTTCTCTTTGTTTAGGTTGTTAGTTACAAACTGTTATTGGTCATAGTCAAAATCTTTCTAACAGAAAAAGGGGGAGATGATATAGATATGATAGGATGAAAGGGTAGATTATTGAACCTACTTTTAAATAGCAACTTGTTTAAAATGTTTTACATTGCTATAGTTTGATACAAATTTAAAGTTAATTTTATTATACTGTATGTATATTTCTTGTTTAAGTTATTATGTTTATGTAACTCATTTAAATTGTAATGATAATTAAGAAATACAGATTAATAGTTAATCATCTATGATAATCAAACTTGTAGTCATGTTAAGTTTTCTTAGGTATACATAGATATAATTCAGTTAAGTAAGTAATCTTCAAATGCTTCAAATACCTACAGAATATGACATTTAAAATCTTTCAACACATACTTTCTGGACAGTGAGACATGCCTGCTCCTGGCAGCACTAATTTACTTCAAAGTGAAAGATGGGCATCGAAGCCCCTCCATATGGAGTTTATCTTCTTCTTGGCAAAAATAGTCATTTAGGCAAGAAACTGTTCTTGCCTGGCTGGACTGCTTGAAAAACATTGTATTGACTGGACATACAGGACCCATAGGAAGGTGACTGCTGAACTTTACAAGGCAAGATGGTCCTTCAGCTTCCTGCTTCACAGAAGAAACTGTCAGACATTCTACAGGACACAGAGAAAAGTGGCTAAGAGACTCTAGTCCTATAGGCTGAATATGGATGCTCCAACATTGCAGAATTTGGGTGACTGTCCAGGTAGCTAACTGTCTCTATCATTCTAGATTTTTGGAAGTTGCTTACAATGTTCCTCCTATTTACTTAGGTAATATTATATCCTTCTGAGGTCTTTGATATAGTTGAAGACTAGATAGTTATAATTATGGCTTTCCTTGGTTATGATAAGTGATAAGGTAGATATAAAACCTTGGACTCACAAATATAGGCTAAATAAAATATTTTCTTTAATTTTATAAAATACAAATAGACTAGATATTGTAACTGTAATTCTTGCTTGATAACTGTTTTGTTATATGTAATTTTAATAGGTTAAAGTTAAAACCTTCCTTTTGTTTAGAAAGAAATGGGGAAGTGATGAGGGAATGTACCATGTGAATATGTGTTACTCTGATTGGTTGATAAATAAAGCTGTTTATCCTATGGCAAAGCAGCTTAGAGGCAGGCAGGAAAATTAAAGGGAGAGACAGAAAGAAGTCCGAGAGAGACACCAGCCAACCATCCATGGAGCAACATGTAACGGGATGCATATGAAGCCATGAAACATGTGGCAATACATAGATTAATAGTTATGGGCTAATTAAAGATATGAAAGCTAGCTATCAAAAGGCTTGAGGCATGGCCATGCAGTTTTAATTAATATAGGCCTCTGTGTGTTTTCTTATGTCTGTGCAGCTGCAGAACTGGCAAGTAAGAGAGATTGTCCCAACTGCCAGCTGGCCGGGACATATGAAAACTTCAGCTACATACATCCATGAACTGTCAGTGGTACACAGTTGCCTGAACATGATGAGAATAATGACAAAATGAGTTGACATAATGCAGAGAGGGGATATTTCCCAAAGTTCTCAAATTTTCTAAAGTCCATGGATCAACTAAGCAGGTGAGCAGTGACTGATGTGAGAGAGAGAGAGAGAGAGAGAGAGAGAGAGAGAGAGAGAGAGAGAGAGAGAGAGAGAGAGAGAGAGAGAGAGAATCATTTTCCTTTAGGGACTAGCTCCAACACAATAGGACCAACACCAAGTGGTTAGCCATGAAGACATATGAGCAAAGCTGAATGAAGTCCATAGGATATATAAGTATGTATATGTGTGTATGTCCAAGAGAAAGGGTACAAAGGAAGAGTTGGAGGAGGATAAGAGGGGTAAAAAAAATCTAGGTGCAGTGTTCATGTTTGAAATTCACAAAAATAATTTGAAGTGGTAACTTGGTCAAGAATGATTCTAATGCTGTACAATAGATGATATTTGCAAAGTTCCTTTGCTTTGAGTTGGTGGGCCTGCAATTAGCAATGCATCTGAAGATTTTTGACGACCAGGAGGAAGTACAAATGGCATAGTGCTGTTAAGAGTCGACAGACATGTGCATACAGAAATCTCATAACCTGATGTCTTCTTTCATCCTACATCTACCCTTGAGTTATTGACCTATGGCACTGACTTTTACCATCAGCTCCTGTGTTGACATACGTGTCAAATCAGTATACAGAATCATCCTTTGGCTTTCCTATATTGATAGATTTTATACGTGATTTTACAAATGATATTCATCATACTTAGAGCCTCAAGTGTTCTGCTTTTCAGAAACTAGATCTGCAGCTAATGTTGGCCTTCATGTAAGTCTGTGTGGCTGAAATATTTGAGCCTCCATATTCCCGACAGGAGTTATTAATCTTGCCATGTGTAGATTAGAATATTTCTGTTCTTAGCTCGGTTATTTCTATTTGGAAACAGAAGTGCAAAGGCAAGCACAATTTCTTAACGAAAAAGTAGACTGGACATTTTTAAACCGTCAAAAGATTCACATCACCTTTTGCTCTATAAGTGTGCAAATTTGCCTCCCTTCTTGTGTGGCAGCTGTTCCTTTACCTGTAATTCAGCATCTAATTTCAGAAGCATCTGGAATCCTATATGTCTATGAGGAGAATCAGAATGTGTGCAAACAGATGTGTATCTGAGCATATTCCCTGATGGGTGTCTATTATGGAGGTTTTATTCTTGTCATTTTGGTATGGAAAAAATCATCTTATGTATCATTTTAGAGAAACTTGTATAATAGGACTAGGGCGATGGATACCACTGAGTCCCTCATTCCACATTTTAAAATGTGCATTAAATTATCACTGCATCTGAGGGGGAATAAAAGAAATTTAGAAACATTTTGTCAGTGTGTTATCACGTAAGATAATCTAATACAAGACTCCAATTACATATTAGATCAATTTTCAGATGAGTTTGCGTCTTGTCAGTTTGCTGTGCCAGATGCATGATAGTTTAGAACTTTGCTAAATTTTCTGATGAATGTGACTAACCAGTGAGTTTCTCTTAACTATTCTAGAAACTGGCAGTCTGCTCTATTTGGCATGGCTATGAGGCCAACAGACACTGCATTTAGAAGACAATCTCTTCTATAAGATGTGTTCAACATCTCTATCACACCTTAGCCCCAAGTAACTATTGTCTCCTAATCTTCCTATGTATTGGATATTATGAATAAACTGAAATTTTAAATGTCACATCCTCAGATGTTTTCAAAGGATAAAATTTATATATAACAAAGCAAGAGGTTATATATACATATATATGTATATATATGGTAACACAAAATGGACTCAATTTTAAATTTAATAGGGAGTGGATGGGTCACAAAGTAAGATTTGGGAGAAGGAAGAATAAGAATGATGTATACACTGTGTTAAACTGCAAAATTCTAAACAAAAACTTCAAATATAAAAAAAATAGTGTGTTTTCATTTCTACAGGAACTCTCAGGTCACTGCTCATCTAAAACTGTTCACAATCTTTGATATTATAGACATAGTTCTTAAACAATTGCTGGGTAGTTACAACAAAAACTAAAATTACACCAGATTAATCTCATCTTCACATTACTAGGCCTGGTTCTTGATATGAAGATCACACATGACCTTTGCTTGGTAAGGTCCTTTGCCCATCTCCTGCCTCTGAATCTATTCATCCACACTGGCACGACTTGCTCCAGATGTTGGTATTCAGCTTTCACAACTCCTTTTCCTGGCCTGCCTCCAACTGAATAGCTCATGCACCAGCTGTCCCTGGTCTGGCTTGGGTCTTATGGTGCACTCACAGCCCCAGCCTTGCTGGTTTGTCCATATAGTTTAAACAATCTTTATTCAGGGTTCTATTGTTATTTATGCCTGTCCCTTGCAAGTCCCTTGAGTTCTCCATGATTTACAATCACAAATGAATGTATTTATATAAATGTTGATATCAAATATTAAGAGACTATAAATTTGAATAGAAGGAGGAATAAGACTGGGGACAAGGCCAGAAATGGGGAGAGGGAGAAATGAGAAAGGAATCCCCCTACCAGGAATGTAGGTTACTGACTAAATTAGCTGGAAGTGCTCTGTGCTATGCATTGTACTATCTAATGTTTTGTCTGCACAGCAACAGTACAAGGTAGTGACTTAGAATTATCTTTGCTGTTTCATGGTTTTAGAGAAGCTAAGGCCCCTAAA
The DNA here is from genome assembly GCF_049852395.1 of Peromyscus maniculatus bairdii. Taxonomy (NCBI): domain Eukaryota; kingdom Metazoa; phylum Chordata; class Mammalia; order Rodentia; family Cricetidae; genus Peromyscus; species Peromyscus maniculatus. Next base: position 16,567,327 of record NC_134854.1, on the reverse strand, counting down.
CATTCTAAAATTTAACTGAGTAAGATCGAGACTCAAATGCAGATGTGGATTACTGCTTTCTTCTTTTTTCACCTTTTCATGTTTCCTACCTCGCTACTTAATTTAAGCCTTCCTTGCTGTGCAAATGGACTCAATGAAATGCAATTTTTATGAGTATAAAGAACAAATATAATGTGTGCAATTAAATGAAATATTAATTTTAATATATTTTAATAAGACCCATCCAAAACAAGTTATATATAATTTCTATTATACAAAAAACTTATATCTGATAACCTATCAATTTATGCCACTTTTTAATATATCAACGTTTGAACTTCTGTGTTCACAGGTTAATTTTGTTGGCTATTGTATTTTATTCATATACAATGTGTTTCTTTTTGTCTGTCTCTTACTCAACATCATACTTTTGAAGTCTATCAGCTGTGTTTTATGGATTAAATTCATGCCTTTTTACTGAGGTCTACTTCTTTATATATGTCATTCCCACATGGATGCTCATGTGGTTTGTTTTAATTTTGTAGGTAGATCCAAATGAAGAATTACTGATATATATATATATATATATATATATATATATATATATATATATATATTATTTGCTCTTTTTTGCTACTATTTAATTTTTAGACTTTAATTAGAACACTTCTCCTTTCTCTTTCCTTCTCCCCAATTTTCCCATATATCTCTCCCACTCTCCCCAAAATTCATGGCCTCCTTTATCATTAATTGTTGTTGTACTGACATGTATTTGTATACACATATATATTCCTACATACAACCTACAGAGTCCATATAATTTTACCTGTATGTATTCTTATAAACTTTGACACAGTTTTCCAAGCAGGTAGTAGCATTTTACACTCACACTCACAAATGCATGAAAGAAGTTCGCAACACAAGACAGGAACATACATCTCAGATTTTTTTAGGATAGGTGGTATATCCTCCCTTCCTCTTTTCAGAATTGTGTGCAATTTAGAAGGGATGAACTCAATCATGTTTGATAAGAAAAGGAGAAAGTGGATAGGAAATGGATTGAGTAAATAATTACATACCTTGTATATGATCTGAATATATTCTCCAATGATTCATGTCCTGAAAGCTTAATTCCCAGTGTAGCAAGGAAGATGCAGTGAAACATTTAAGAGGTTAAGCATGGTTGAAGATAATTAGGTATTGGTGTATTGTTCTAAAAGAAATTACTGAGTGATTTTTCAAGAGCATTTCATTATGAAGTGACATTATACCATGAACTTGGTCCCTTCTGCACATGCTGATCCTTTACCTATTTTACCATCTTATGATATATCTAGGATGTATTCACTAGCATTCTGACATTGTCTTGTTTTACTCCTCCAGTCATAGAACTATGAGTCAAATAAAGCTTTTTATTTAATAAATACCCAACTTTAAGTATTTTCTTTTTTTTTCATTTTTCTTTATTAAGAATTTTTTTACTCACTCCACATACTACCCACAGATCCCCCCTCCTCCCTCCTTTTACCCCTCAGCCCTCTCTCCCAAATCAAGGTCTCCCATGGGGAGTCAGCAGAACCTGGCACATCAAGCCTAGGCAGGTCCAAGCAAGGTACCACACCACAGGCACTGGATTCCCAGAAGCCTGCCCATGTACCAGGGACAGATCCCGATCCCCCTGCCTGGGTGCCTCTCAAACATTTTGAGCCAAACAACTGTCTTCTGTATCTAGAAAATATCATCTTGAGTGAGGTAACCCAGACTCAGAAGGACATAGTATGTACTCACTCATAAGTGGATACTAGATGTGGATACTAGATACATCTAGTATCTAGTTGCCAGACTGCAACCCACAATTCCAGAGAGGCTAGCTAGCAGGGATAGACCTTAGGAGGGACACATGGATGACCATTCAAAGGAGAAGTGGATAAGATCTACATGAGCAGACTGGATGTTGGGAGGGTGGCAGAGAGCGAAAAGTGGGGAATGAAAACATAGGGAAATAAGAGGGTCAAGCTGGAACAGGGACAGAGTGGGAGGGCAGGGAGGAAGATACCATGATAGATGAAGACATCATGGGAATAGGAAGAGTCACGGTGCTGGGGAAGCTCTCAGGAATCCACAAGGATGACCCCACCTTGGTCTGCTGGCAGTGGTCCAGAGGGTGCCTGGACTGGTCTACTCTGGTGACCAGTCTAGTGAATACCCTAACCGTCATCATAGAGCATTTGTCCAGTGACTGATGGAGGCAGATGCAGAGATCCATGGCCAGGCACCAGGCTAAGCTCCAGGAATCCAATTGATGAGAGAGAAGAGAGATACTGCAGGTGAGGGACGTCGAGGTCATGATGGGAGGACATGCAGAGATGACCAACCACACTAGTGGAAGCCCATGAACTGTGGACTGGTGGCTGTGGAGCCCCCATGGGACTGTTCTATGCCCTCTGGATATGGAAATATTTGCTAATACGAACATAAAATTTACCAATCTAATGTTGTATGAGGTCCTTGAAAGATATGAGTTGAATTCTGTGCAGGGTGAGAGATAACTACTTCAATTCATTCATAATAAACATTTGCACATTTATCATAATCAAATTTAAACTGTAGAGCCAGTGATAAATTTGTGGCTAAAATAATTTATGGTGATAAAATTACATGTAAAGTATATTTTAAATTTTAATACTCTTCTGTGACCTCTGTTATAGAAGGGTCTGTGAGCACAGATTTTTTTTCCTCAGGATTGAAATATATACTTATACTTTAAACTGATGATAAGATTTGTATATGCATGTGTATAATAATACACAAAGAAGTAGCATATATTACCACTTCCCATTTCTTGGCACTTGGTGTGTTGATATAAGGATTCAGGTAAAAATGAGTTCTACTGGTGAAATCTGTGATCATTTGCAATGAAGAATTAGAGAAAGTTGTATGATAAGTTGTTAAACAGTGCATACATTTAGAAAAACATTACAAAAACAATTTAGTTATTTCCTATAGCACTTTTACAGATGGTTGTAATACCTTGATCATTCCTGTTATTATAAATAGCATAATGTCCATATTGATGGCCATTTTAAGACTTGGCCAAAAAAAAAAAAAAAAAGAAAAAAGGAATGCATTAGAAGACAGAATAACCACTCAGGGCCTTAATCTGAAATTAGTATTATGAAATGACTGTCCTACAAAACATATCTGAATGCCTTATTTAGGGTTCTATTGCTGCAATAAAGCATCATAACCAAAAAGCATGTTTGAGAGGAAAAGGTTTACTTGGCTTACACTTCAACATTGCTGTTCATCACTGAAGGAAGTCAAGAGAGAAACTCAAACATGGCAGGATCCCAGAGGCAGGAGATGATGCAGAGGACATGTAGGGGAAGCTGCTTACTGGCTTGCTTCCCATGGCTTGCTCAGTCTACCTTCTTATAGAACCCAGAACCAGCAACCCAGGGATGGTTCTACCAACCATGGGCTGGACCCCCTCATCCCCCCATTGATCACTAAATGAGAAAATGCTTTACAGTTGGATCTCATCAAAACATTTTCTAAACTAACCCTCCTTCCTCTGATGACTCTAGCTTGTGTCAAGTTGACAAACAAAACAAGCCAGTACATTGGAGAATAATGAAATTTCAAGAAACTCTTATACTGCACTTGGAAAATATAGTTGTGCCAACAGTCACTCATGAATAAGAGATGTGTTGGTTGGGCTCTAACCCTTACTGTTAAACTACTTGCTATTGATCAATTTCAGGGAGAAGTGAGATCATTGTACCATATTTATTTGCACACTCAATGGTGAACCCACCAGTCTCCAAAGTTCCAAACTATGATAATTGCTTTAAATCCTTTTATATGGGCACAGGAAGAATTCTTTAAATAAAGAAAATCAAAGATAACAATGATTGTGGTTTTTCCTTATCTACTTTGACATATCCATTGGTGGTATTCTTCTTCAGCTCACATTTGTACAGTTAAATAGCTGAAACTTTATGGATGTAGCTTTTGATATTACTGGGAGACAAACATTTTCAGCGAATTCCCTGATACTCTGTCTCTTATAATCTTAGAGGCCTTAACCCTATACAAAAAAAATTATAAGCAACCAAAGAAAGATGGGTGTCGGTGAGGTGATCTTCCCCAGGGAAGTATACATCATCTAATTGTCCAGTATCAAATGATCAGTCCTGAAACCATATATACAAGTTACGTTATAGGAACTCAACAGGTTATATTTTGGGATATATATGCATAGAACGATGAATGAATATAGGGGCAAGAATTTGAAAGAGCGCAGGGTGAGGTATATGGGAGGGTTTGGTGGGAGGAAAGAGAAGGGAGGTATGTTGTAATTTTATTACAATCTCAAAAAAAAAAAAAAAAACAATGAGGATTGTCAACCTGAAAAATCTTGAAGCCTAGATAATTAGTTGACTGTTGCTGCTGTATTCCATCATTGGGAAGACAATGACACCAATAAGAGATGCAACATTTTTCACAACTTAATTAATTAATGTAAATGTGTGAAAAAGAGTGTTATCTATACTAATTTTCACTGCCAGACAAAAGCCAGGGCTCCTGAGGCCTTCATAGAAAGGGAATTTGTAAATACAAATAAAGTTAATTGTCTTTTAATTAGGTTTTAGGTGCATTCTGTTCCTAACATATTCTGCTGCTATAGCAAACAAGTACAACTAGAAAAACTATAGGCATGGTTGGAAATCAACAACTATTCTCAAATATTTTAGAAAAAGTGTTTGAGATAGCACCTCTGGCTCCTTAGTAAGTTTCCATGTAAAATGATATCATTTTGATATCTTGCTAGAACATGCTAAGGGGAGCATATTCAGGAAGTGAGACTTATTGTTAAAAAGTGAGTCTTTACAAGTTGGCATGGCTGTTGCACTCACGAATTCATAGTGGCAGTGGCTACCTGCATATGACCTGCATAAATACAATCTCATTAACATCCCATGGTGGAGGGTGAGTGCATCCTAAGGTTCCATCCTTCCTGAGCAGCTAGAGACAGTTAAAGGTGACCAAGAAAGGGGGGATCTTAAACCTTCAGTGCTCACCACTGGTATGACCTTGCTCAATAACCTGATACCCATGTGCAATCAGGCAATAATGAAGTACAGTGGGCCACAAACAAACAAACAAAACAGCCACAACAACAACAATAAAAATTCATGAAAATAGGTTAGGAATAAGAGGTTCAGGGGTGAAAGAATGAACTAAAACAAGGGGTAACAGAAAATATAAACCTAAAGAAACACCCAGAAGTGCCTGTATAAAATCACAACCCCCTTTACTTGGAGCAAAAGACACAGGTGACCTTTCAGTAAACTTAAAACTTACTTCAAAAATTACGTTTCAACTTTTTATTCCTGACTAATAATGAGACAATTTATTCAAGTAAGTAGTAGAAGATAGAATAAATGTCTAAATTGATATAAGGCTATATATTGGTTTTATATTTAAATTCTTGATTATCCCCAGATTGAAGAAGATGACCTGGTGAATTCTCTGTATTTTCAACTCTGTGCTTTTAATAGTGAGATTATTTTTCTATTTATTCTGTAGAATCCTGTTTTTCTTTTGGGTTACCTCAGTTCATGGAAATCTCCAACACAATCTACAATCATCTTCTTATTACCTACTAATACTTGTTCCACTTACAGGGTCCAGCTTGACCATACCTCAGAATGACCAACAAAGACAGCAAGAAGCATTGCTATGTTTGTGGGGGGAACATGGATATGGGAGGAAGTAACATATGTGTACTCTGTAATTTGGGAATCTTTCTCAAGAAACTACTACTTCAGCTGTAACTCCCATAGAAATTCCTATCTCTCTACCTCCCAAAGTTATATAAGTGTTAAGGACTCCTAAGGAGACAGACACATAGACTTTCTAACTGATGGAATTTGTTCAGAGAGCTCTAGAGTTCCTGTTTTTGTGTGTTGTAATTCATGGTGAGGTGGGATTTCAATGATAATGATTCTTTAGAGTCATCCATACTCCTGTAAGAAACCCTTCATCCACAGTCCTGTTAGTTACCCCAGTGAGGTCATTGGTTCACCATCTTGGACCTTAGTCATATAATTACATGTGCCTATTATGAGTTTTCTATCTGGGATTTATATATATATATATATATATATATATATATATGTATGTATATATGTATATATATATATATATATTCGTTCATGTTTCTCAAGAAATCATGTCACAAACTAATTTATGATTTGTCTACAATTATTCCCTTGATTATATGATGAATTTTGTCATGCGATTTCCAGCTATTATCACAAGACCCATATGGGATGGAACAATCAGAGTGAACACCCACTTATCAGAGCACAGATCTATGGTGCATTTGGCTGTATTCAGGTCAATGGGTCCTATAGCATCTTAAATATACATTGCCTTTATAAATCTCCATGTGGAAACTTTACCCACAACACCACATGGTGCTATATTAGATATATCACATGAATAAACTGTAGCAACTTACAGTGGAAAACCTGATGGACTCAGTATTATTTTCCTTAGACACAATGGAGGTTATTATTTAGTGAAGCTTGCCATGAAATAAGGCTCCTGCAGGAATGCACACTTCCTCTATTGCTCAAACTCATGTTCACCCTCGCAGACATCTTCCTACATTTACAAAGAGTACAACAAACAAATCAGTGCATATTTTTACACCTACAGATTGAAAGACTTATTTCTGGAAATACAGCCCGAATGAAGCAAAGAAATGAAATTTTCTGAGATAAGAAGATTTTTATAGCGAAAATCCAAGCAATAGATAATTATCCTACAGAAGAAAATGGGATTTTTTTTTTTTAAGAAACACGTAACATGAAGTCACTACTTTTAGGAAAAAAAACATACTAACTCTATTTCTGAGTATTTACTTATCTATTTGTCACTAGAGGTGAAACCTTTCTTGTTATTCATGGACCATGCAAATTAGCCTCAAAATATTTTAAGCATACCAGAGCTCTAAAAAGCATTCCATCACTAAAATATTTAGAACTCAGCAGTGAACTAAATCAATAGTCCTGCCCAGAAATGCTGATGAAGGGATTGTATGATCTGTTTCATGACAAACACATAATTAGTGCACATACATTTAAACTGATTATTTTATTCAGCCCAAGGGACATTAGGACTAGAGTTATAAAAAAAATCAAATCACACTTGATGTTTCCCAAATACCCTGCTTTGTGTGGCCTAATCAAGATTTCATCAAATGTTTTATCAAGCTCTGTCATAGGAGCCCAGCTGAGGCCAGCTGATCCTTTATTATTAGGCAAAAGTAAATTACATTCATTTTTCATCTGAGTTGCGATGAAATGATTCCTAAAATACCGGGGAAATATACAGAGTTCATTTGTAATATCTCTAAAACGATGTAGTACATCCATATGGCAAAACTTCAATAAAGGGGATTAAATATAAAATAGAATGTTTCATAATAGAAAAAATTATTAAAATATAAGGAGATAGGTAGATTGATAGATCATCATCTCAATATTTTCATGAGAGTTATTAGGTAGGATATGCAAAACTTACTTCAGCTGTAGTTATGGATTTATCACAGTTTTCATAAAACAACAGAGGCCAGAAAATAGGGGCAGCTATTAAAAATATAGATACCTGAGTTTTCAAACAAAGTCAGCTATTGCTTTGGTATAAAACAGTTTGAATATTAAACATATATCAAATATTAAATGCTGAGTATATGTGATTTAAATAAAATCATTCCAAACTCTACAGAAAGATCACAATTTGTCAGGGACAGATGATTTACAGTTCCCAACATAATGTTATTAGTAGATTTCTTTTTCATTCTGAATGCTCTTATGAAGATCATCATAAATTATGTGGCCAGTTTCTTCTCTATTAACAATGTGGACAGTATAGATTTGTGTTTTTTAGCTGTTGAGATCCAGATGTAGTTGTCACTGTCTTTTCTCAAGATGACATCACTTTCCCTTTAGCTCTCCAAGATATTCAGCTAGTTTGTTATTATGTTGGATTATGCTGATGATACCTGACAGATAATGAAGCTCACATGTTTAAATACGTTTATAAGAAGTTTTGTCATGATGTAAATACCCTTTGCAGTGCCATTCCTTATTGGTAAAGCTTTTAGGGTTTCAGTAGTCTAAGAAATGCTGACAGTGCCTCTGGAGTATAATACAAGACTGTCTAATGCCTCTTCAGCAAGGAAAGGAAACATGAATAATGGTTGTTGAACCTTGTATTTGAGAGGCATCAACATGATATGCTGTGTATGTATTTCTAATCAAACCACTGAATAATATGAAAACTTCTTACAAAGGCTTAGAAGATGAAATCTTTATGTTTTGATATAAGCAAACTAGTGTAGCAACCATCATGACCCAGTGTGGCTATGAACACCCTTAGTAGTTGGTATGCATTGTTAGTACCACTGCCAAGTACTAATAAGACAAGCAATAGCTTGGGAATTTTTAGTGACGTGATACCTTCTTTTCCTAACAGGAATCTTCAGTTGAGAAACTGCTTCAAGACCACTGTGCAATAGAAACTATCAAAGACATTCATGGCCGGTATATGATCTGATCCCACAGTCTTCGTAATTTGAGAAAACCACAAAATTAAGATAAAGTCCTGACCAGCATAATTCTATCACTTGATGGAAATGAAATCTATGAACTGACCCCCCCCCAAAAAAAAGAAGTATACAATCAAAATTAATAAATAAATAAATCTTAGCTGGTTATCACACAATATTTTTACTTTTTCCAATCTTTACCAGTAATTTTTGACACAAATAGAAATGTCAAAAGGTCATCCCAGAAAACTTGTATACAAATAACATTATACTGACTGAACAGGTTCTATTTATACATTTATAAATATATATGTATATATACACAAATATATATATATATAGTTTATATATATAGTTTATATATATATTGTTATATACATATATATATATATATAAACAATCAATGAAAAGAAGAGTCCATGGATTTGAAAAAAAGCAAAGATGAGAATATGAAAGGTTTAGAGGGAGGAAATATTTTAAGTACATTATATTCTCAAAAAATAAAAGAAATAGTTTTTAAAATGCAGCCTTGATTTTCCTATTGTTCTTCCTTCATAATATGTTATCTTTGATAAGAAGTGATGACTGCAAGTCCAGGTCCCCAAGGGCATGTTTCTGCACAATAGTAGTCAAAGTATTTTCAGTGAATGGAAATATGGGCTGTGTCTCAACATTAACCTGTGCAGAGTGGTTACTGTGTTGGATAGGACCTTAAGAATTAAATATTTAGGACTACTAGTAATGGGGAATATGTAGCCTGAATTGGCCATATTTTGCAACCAGGCAAGGCTTTCAGTGGTGGGACTGGAAGACCAACTCAACCACAAAACTTCAACCTACAATTTTTCCTGACTGCAAGAAGTGCTGGGGTAAGAACTTCTGGGAGTAGCCAACCAAAGACTGGTCTAACTTGAGGCCCATGCCACTAAAGGAGCCCAAGCCCTACACTGCCTGGATGGCCAAGAACTGGAGGCTAGACAGCTCAGAGACCTAGGATAGAACCAAACCCAACTGGCAAAACAAAAGAAAACAACAAAACAAAAACAAGTCAATAGAATGACTCCAAATGATATTCTGTTATGTCCATAGACCAGAGCCTAACATAATCATTATCAGAGAGGCTTCAGGAACTGATGGAAGCAGATGCAGAGACCCACAGGCAAACACAAGGTTGAGCTCTAGGAACTCCATAGAAGAGCTGCAAGAAAGATTGTAGGAGCCAGAGGGATCAAGGACACCAGGAGAGCACTGCTCAAAAAATCAACTTATCAGGGTTCATAGGGGCTCACAGACACTGAAGAGACTATTGGAGAGCCTGGATAGGTCTGTGTTAGATTTTCTGAATATATGGTATGGTCATGTACCTCGATGTTCTTTTGGGACTCCTAACAATGGGAATGGGGGTGTTATATCTGACTCTTTTGCCTGCTCTTGGGATCCTTTTCCTCCTACTGGGTTGCCTCGTCCAGCCTTGATATGAAGGTTGAGTTGTATGGTAGAAGAATAAATAGAAAAAAGAAAGAAAAAAAAATTTGTTTATTATTTTATTTATTTATTGTTTCTTACATCCTAACGAAAGTTTCTCCTCCTTCCTCTCCTCCCAATTTCTCCTGTATGATAGAAGAATAAATAGAAAAAGGAAAGAAAAATAATTCTTTGTTTATCATTTATTTATTTATTATTTATTCATTTATTATTTATTTATTCATTCATTCATTCATTGTTTCTTACATCCTAACCAAAGTTTCACCTCCCTCCTCTCCTCCCAGTTTCTCCTCCTCCACCTCTCCTCCCTCCATCTACTCCTCCTCCTTCTCCGTTTCTCTTCAGAAAAAGAAGGGCCTTCCATGGATATCAGCCAGCCACAGTATATCAAGTTTCAGTGAGACTGGGCACTTTTCTATTAAGACTGGATTAGGCAATCCAGTAGGAGGAAAGGGTCCCAAGGTAGGCAACAGAGTCAGAGATAGCCCCTGCTCCCACTGTTAGGAATTCCATAAGAAGACAGAGTTACACCACTGCATAATATGTGGTCAATCCCATGCAGGCTCCCTGGTTGAAAGTTCATTCTCTGCGAGCTTCTATGAGCCCAGGTTAGTTGGCTCTGTGGGTTTTCTTATGGTGCCCTTGAGCCCACTAGCTCCTACTATACTTCCTCCTCTACTTCTACAGGATTCTCCAAGGTCCACCTCATGTTGGGCTGTGAGTCTCTGCATCTGTTTCCATCGGTTGCTGGGTGAAGCCTCCTGATGACAATTGGCCCAGGTACCAATCTATGATTATAGCAGATTATCATTAGGAATCATTTCAGTGAATTTTCGCCTTTTTTACCAGTCCTCCCTGGTTCTATCCTAGATCTCTGGGCTGTCCTGCCTCTGAGTCCTGGGCCTCAGGGATGAGCTCCTTCTCATGTAATGGGTCAGCCATTGGTTGGTCACTCCTGCAATTTCTGTGCCACCCTTACTCCAGCACGTCTTGTAGACAGGACAAATTGTAGATTGATTTGTGGCTGGGTTGGTGTCGCCAACCCTCCACTGGAAGTCTTGCCTCTTGAAGGGAGATGACTGGTTCAAGGCTCCATATTTCCCATTCCTAGGAGTCTTGGCTTGGGCTGTCCTCATAGATTCCTGGGAGTTTCTGTTGCTCTAGATTTCTAGATTCCAGAGATAACCCCAGATTCTAGTTTTCTCTTCCAATATTGTCTCCCTCCATCCTCCCCTGTTCCCATCCCCCCCAAGAATTAAAATTTTAAAGAAAAAAAAAGATTTAAATTTAGCAACAAGAAGTAAAGTAATCTGGGAGAGACAGATAGGCATAATTAGTGATAAATATAAGTGTATCGTGTAAATTCCAATGAAAAGGACATTGACAATGGAGGTATTGTAAATAATTACATGATCTAGATATGAATCATTTCCCTCTCACTCCTATGTTCAATCATTGGACATATTTTCTGGATGTCTTTACAAAAAGAGCAGAGACTGAACAAAATCTCAAGAGTTTAGTTTTTTTTTTCTTTTCAATGACATGCTTTGCAAGGCTACTAAGTGCTAAGCACAGAACCTCAAGTTCTCAGTAGGAAGATGAATCAATCCTATTGAAAAAGATAATTAAAACACAAAAACAAAACAAAATAGAAACCTACTTCAGACATGTTCTATAAAGGAATGGGTAGGGTTTTGTCTTCTTTTGTTTTGCATGATAAGAAAGACAATGTACCAACATAGGTTTGCATTTCTTGCCCCAACTATTTTGCTGAAGGATATATTTGTAGAATTTTAGAAAGCTGCAAATAACAGTGGTATTTGACATAATGGTTCTCTGACAAATAAACACATTCTGCCCCTAAACAAGAGTGTCAACAGACTTCTGACCAATAGATTGATTGGCAAGATCTCCATGCCAAATTGATTTATAGTATCAGGTATGTAAAGTACACTTAGAGTGACTGGGAGCTAATACCCAGTGAAAATTGGTTATTTGGTCTATAATACACAACATGCAATTCCATTCATAAACTAACATGCTGTGCAAGATATGCAAGGGAAAGAATTTGTGTTTGTGTGGCAAAACCGGTGCAGCTTTGCTTCTGTTTGCTCACTAATGTATTTAATAGCTTACATTTAGAAGTTCTGCCTACCCTTTTGGCTTCAATTGCTCTAGTGTTTAAAAGAAGACATCCTTCAAGGAATCCAACTTTAATTATGTTAAATTAGAAAATGACATGTTCTAATAATCAGTTAGGTTTTCTTGCAAAATGGAATCATTAGGTTTAGAAATGTCTTAATGAGCTGCCTTTGGTGAATGATCCTGTACTTAAGGGAAAACAGGTTGACATAAACTCAAAAGAACCATACCCAGAGTGCCTCTAAACCCATGCATTCAGTAAAGTACATCAATAAAAGAAGCAAAATGGTAAAATTGGATTGCATGAGGGAAGTTATAAAATTAAAATTTGGGTCAAGCAAAAAAAAAATCACTATACCCAATATTGTAAAATAAGTGGTAACACTGAGATTAAAGAGTTTGTGTGTGTGCGTGTGTGTGTGTGTGTGTGTGTGTGTGAGAGAGAGAGAGAGAGAGAGAGAGAGAGAGAGAGAGAGAGAGAGAGAGCAATGAATGAAGGACATAACAAATTCCTGTAGATTTCAGAGAGGCTGAAAGGAATTTCTATATGCACTTTTACTTATACTCTGTCTTCCTTAGTTTCTTCAGCATGTGAAGTTGTTATTGTGGCTTCCTGTGGAACTACTGTATGGAAATGAGCCCATGAGGAAAAGCAGGTACCTGTTGTAGGGCCTCATATTCTTCACATAGAACTCCAACAATTTCTTAATGAAGAATAATAATGGAGATGGAACCACAACAAAAAGTAGTCTATGCTGGGTTCTCCCATGTTTGGACATGCACCTCTCTCACACCATTATGGTTCTCCTCTGGTTCACTAGAGGCTGACCTACTTGGATTGTATTTTAATGTTCTCTCCTTATGGTATGTAGTCAGACCTAGAAATGCAAAATCAAAGAAAAAGAAGGACAAATTGGGGGAGAAATGAATGTATTAGTATAATACTCCTTTGCCTTTGCCTTTGCCTTCAGATGTGAATTAGAACTCTACCCCAACGGACACCAGTCATGTGACTCCTCATCTGGATGGTTCCAAATCTCACTGGATCTTCACAGCCTTTTAAATTCCTCTTGTTCTATTAACACTATTGTAAATGGCAGTCTTGACCAGCCTTCTATTGTTTACTCAGTCCTAACCATGCTTTTATGCAAAATACTCATCAAAAATTAACTTAATCTTAATCATTGTTAATGGATTTCAATTAAAACCCTCATTGACACTGATCCTGATGAACTCTACATTTATATTACTCAAAGAATTATAGTTATTTCCATTCGATTCCAATAAATTTAGCACAGCATCTGTTTTATGGCAAAGAACTCCATTAATACTATTTGAACAAATGAAATAGGGGCTGTATGAATGAGTGAATGAAGGAAAGAATGGTTTTCCTGGGCTTTCTAATATATCTAGATTTTCTTTCTTGCTGTATTACTAGGAACAAGAGTAAGAGGATATGGTGTTTGGCTAGATTATTAAACTATCTGAGATGAATGGCAGCTGAAAACAAAGAGGAGAAATGATCTTGTGCTTCTGTTAGCATTCACAAATCTGTAACTGAAGTTCCAATGATGATGCCAAAGGAAAGTTATTGACAATTTCATGCAACTGCAAAACCTTATAAAGAATAAATAGATACTTTAATTTCGCTCATTATGACAATGATCTCTTTAGTATGAGGATTTAAGATACATTTGACAATAATATATATGTGTGTGTATTCATATACATATATATCATGATCAATGTATAAAACAAATTCAACTAAAACTGTGTTTCACAATATTATAAACACTGTCAAAAGGTTAACATGTTGATTTTTGTTTTCTATTTTATTTACTTATATTTGTGGTGCTGTTGATTAATCCTGAGCTTTGTACATGTTAGATAAATATTCCACCACTGAGCTATATCTTAGCCTTAATATTTTTTCTGTTCTATGTTTTTTTCTTGACAAATCATACTCTATAATTTGGCATACATGCTAGTCCATTACCTTTAAATGATATCAGAACAACTGCTATATCAGGGGAATGTTTTGTAAGTGGAAACCATATATAAGCTCATGAATTGTCTATACAAGAGTATAAGAGAGAAAAAATGAATCTATGTTGAATATGCCTTTAAACATAATGGTTATAATTTATATGTTATTGTCTGTCTTGAAATTTTAGTATTTATGACTTTATAGGTAGCAGTGGAATTTATTTAGGAGCACCTACAGCTATGGTAACATTACACCTTTGTCTTATATTGCAGAATAATATTGTGGATGTTTTATGGTAAGAAGTGGTAGGAAATGCTATTATTGCCATGGCCTATCTGTAATGTTTTCTTAACCAGGAAGTTTCAAGTATGCTTTCTATTTAAGAAATAGTGGGGAAATTACTATTAGTGGTTACATAAACCTTGATTAGCTTGTCTAGCATCTGGTATCATCATAATAACTGTAGCTACATTATATAACTGCATTAATGATTTAAATGTATTTAATTATTTATTGTTTAGAAAGATTGCCACTATGTAGTCCAGACTGTCATTTTGCTTTGTTTTGCATTGCATTTCATTTTGTTTTTTTATCTCTCTCTTTCTCCCCACTTCCTTCCAGATTCATGGCATATATATATGCCATGAAAATATATATATATATATATATATATATATATATATATATATATATATAGTATGGGTGTGCATGTGTGCATGTGTGTGTGTGCGCACGCGTGCACGTGTGCATGTGTGCATGTGCGTGCATGCGTGCGTGCATGCGTGTGCGTATGCGTGTGCGTGTGCGTGTGCGTGTGCGTGTGTGTGTGTGTGTGTGTGTGTGTGTGTGTGCATGTGTGCGTGCAGATAAATTTAGAAACACAACCTGCTGATTTCTTTTCCGGTTTACTTGTAGGTGTTTATTTTTAAACCTGACCATTAGGTATCAGATGACCACTTAGGGGGCTCATCCCAGGGAAAGACTAATTCTCCCTCTCTCAGCTATCATTAATTTCATGTAACTCTTCATATAAAAGTCTGTCTCTGTGGGATATTTCCCATTCATGTTGCCATGATAACTAGTGTTGGTATTGCTCAGATTTTGTTTAAGCAGGCATATTTTTTTTCAGTTTCCTGAGTTAGCTTCCCTGCTATATCTATAAGACACAATCACATAGCAGACTTCCTGGTCCCCTGACTCTTACAATTTTTCCATCACCTCTTTTTCCTGAGCCTTAAGTGTAGGGGATGTGTTGTAGATGTATCATTTGTGGCTGAGCAACCCACAATCAGCTGTTTTCTACATTGTGACCAGTTGTGTCTTTCTATAATTGGCTTCTTCTGCTGCAAAAAGAAGTGTCTTTTATGGGGATGAGAACTACCCTTATCTCATGGTATAGAAAGGAAAGCAATCAATAGTCCTACCAAGTATGAAGTGTATAAACCACAACAATGACCAATATGGAAAAAAAAACCTATTAAAGGTGTAATACACTTATATTTGGTAGTAAGCCACAGCTTTCTAATTAGACATAAAGCCCACTCAATAGTAGTACTACTGTAAACTTAGCCAATCATCAGTTGCCAGGGAGGTCATTATGGTGATATTGTATTTGTACTAAAATGTGATTTTATTTGTATGTTAATAAATAAAGTTGCCCGGGGGTCAGAGCTATTAGCAAGCCATAGGAAAGCTGGGCGGTGGTGGTGCACACCTTTAATCCCAGCACTTGGTAGGCAGAACTAGGTAGATCTCTGTGTGTTCAAGTATACAGCCAGCATTGGAGACACACGCCTTTAATCTCAATACCAACCATAGAAGACCTGGAGGTCTGTACAGACAGGCAGTGACTAGGAGGTCATGTGGTTGGGTTTACAACCAATGAGAAGGCAGAACAGAAACTCTATAAAAAAAAGACAGACACAGGAAGTAGGTCTCTTTTGGAAAGTTAGGACCACCGCAAGAGGAAGGGTAAGGAAGGTTTTTAGCTCTTAGCTCTGACCTCTTGGCTTTCTTCTTTGCATTGGTTCTGTGTTTCTTATTTAATAAGATGGTTGGTTACATCTACAGGTCATAGGTCTTAAAGGAGAATGTACTACTGCCACACCACCTAAATGAGGCTGTACTTAAATTCTATATTATCTATGCACCACCATGCATGCTGCTTTAATGATTACTTTGAAAGAATCATATTATATTCCATTGTTATTAAATTTCTTCTCAGAATTTCATAATTGCCATTTTTTCTAATACCTTTAGACAAGTCATAAAAATTAATAGTTGCGTGGTATGTGCTAAGTAGAAAACTCCTAAGTATACTCCATTTATTATGATGTATATAATATTCAGGAAATAGTTGGGCACATATAATTCATCATGTTTTTATGGTAGCTATATATACATCCACATAGTGTGTATCAAGAATAAATAAAACTGTATTATCAGAGGTGTTACAGGCACCATTCTTCTCTAACTTGCCTACAGCAAGACTCATTCCCCAAACACCAGCAAAATAAACATCTAGAATTATGAACTACATCAACTACTGTATTCACTTGTTCTTTAAAATATTTCTGTAATTTCTTTATTTACAATTATATATTTATCCTAAAATAGAGAGTACATGTTATAGAAATTGAAAGGAAGATATGTTCTCCTTTTGATAGATAAATTGTTCAATAAATCACTTTTTCAATATAAAAATAATTAAATTATTTATAAATGAATTATTTGTGCATATACTCTGAAATGTGTAATCAATAATAGGAAAATTGACACTATAAGTTGTAGTAATAAATAGTTGAAAATTATTTATCCATTTCCAGTGTCTGTCCATTTATAAAACTCCTTTGTAGATATTCATATCATTTATTGAATTTTTAAAAAAATATTAAATGTTTTCAAAGTATTAGTTTTGTTCTTTATTTAAAATAATCTTTAAGCAATTATCAGTGATTTTCAGAACTGAAAAAACCTGGACACTGTTGACATTTTCTGCAGAAGAATAATTCCTTTACTTCCTTGGTTTCCTTGATGATGAGCTTCGTGTACATAAAGAGCTTTCTTGATATTGACCTCCTATTAACTAGGATGTATCTCTTTACCATGTCGGTAAACACCATTGTTTAAAAAAAAATACAGTTTCTATAACTACCTTGTGTATATTGTAATTAATGCCCAGTTTCCTAAATGAAGTTATTTACAAAGAATCAATGCCACTGTGAAGGCAGCATTTTTTTTTTCTGTTGTGTCTGATAGTTACTTTTTATTTATTTAAAATTTCACTGTAAACTCTTGTCAATATACTTCATTCATAACTTGGTATAATTTGTCTTTGAGGGTTTTTTTTTTCTATATTTTAAGTAAGACTATGTTAAACCATAGTCTTCTGAAAGTTGTTCCCTATGTCAAATGTTTATTGCCAGTGTGTTATTAGCTGAAGTTCATAGTCTTTAATTTCACAGGTGGTCCTTGACTTCTTATCTGTTGAACTTTATCTCTCATTATTTCCTAAGACTGGATCTTATCTCAATCAGGTGACTGCTCTCAAGAAGATTACTATTATAATGTAAGTAAATGATTGCTTTACACTTTTCCTTTATGAAGAGTGGCATGAGGTTTCACCTCCAACAACATAGCTTGCATTCACAAACTCTCCTTGTAGAGTCATGTTGTCACTAAATCTTCTCATAGAATGAATCTTAGAGTCCTGGTAAAGACTAACAACATTGTAGGTATTCTCTTATCTGATAGTCCTTTGCTTGCTGTATCCTTCATAGCTTCCCAACATAGTCCTGTCCATAGCCCTGGGAATGATTTGCTTCTATCAGGAATGATGAAGGAGTTCAAAAATCACTTGGCAAATATTGATGGATCAATTTCCTTTTGGGTACTTTAAGTCTCTGATATTTGCCACCATCATCTGATTGAGCACACTCGTCTGCCCTTCTTATAAGTTGAAACAAATGGGCAAGAGCTGCAGGAACTAAGAATAAGACCCTACCTCAAGTGGATGTGCACACTTAACGAAGGCTGGCCACAATCGTGGGTATATTCTGAGAATTATTTAGTTTTGTTTTGTTTTGACAGACTTCCAGAAACCACCAGGGGCCATTGAGTCAAATTGCTCTAACAGGGTTTTAAAAAGAATGGAAGGAAGGAAGGAAGGAAGGAAGGAAGGAAGGAAGGAAGGAAGGAGACAAAGAAGGAAGGAAGAAAGGAAGGAAGGAAGAAAGAAAGAAAGGAAGAAAGGAAGAGAGAGAAACAAAGAAAGAAAGAAGCAAGGAAAGAAAGAAAGAAAAGAATATCACATTTTTCTGATATTGTAAACTTTGATGTTAACTAATTAGGGGTATAAAATTGATGTAAACATCTATTTATATTTTTCTCTTAGGTAACTATTGTTGAAAGTCTCCAATTCGACCTCTGGGGCTATTTTGCTCTTTAGACTGTGATTTCTCTGGGCAAGAAACTAGGAAGCTAAGTGCACAGTTAACCTTACCAGAAGCTGCAGTGTGATCATAATCTGAAATGTCATAGGAGGACACATACACTAGTAAATTTCACACAGTTGCCTGATTGGGTGAGAAACCAGTGTTCGCTTCCAAGCTGAGCTGTTGGTAAGGCGACCTTGAATCAAGTAGTAAAACTTTATATTTATTAGTTGCTCCTCAGTCAAAATAAGGGGTATGAATATATGGCTACTTACTATACATGAGTTTGGTGAAGATAAAATCAGAGAATAGGATCTAAAGAAATGGGGAATTGCTAAGGATATATATATATATATATATATATATATATATATATATATATATATATATAAACATTAACTGTCTATAATGTAGGTTTTGTAATTTTATTTGAAGGTGTGATGCTTAGGTATTTTGTTGGTTGGGATTGTGGCTTACTTTAGATTCATATAAGGTAACTTTACAGAAGAGATTAGGTTTTTATGATCTTTCTCCCTAACAGAAGCAGGTAGTTACATGGCTGATTTCATCTAATGAAAAGATTTATTGTTATATTGAGGTAAAAATGTGATAAATGTATTTCCTAATTCAACCTTTCCCAATCTGCATATATCACATTTCAATCAAATCCAAATGACTGCCAAGCAATTATTTTATTCGCTTGAACTACTCCAAAAAGGGTAGAAATATAAATATTAAGAAGATCAAAATATAAGTGAAAGAATCTCTTTTAATTCTGGAAGGAAAGAACATGACTTTTAAATGCTACATTAAAATTCTAAAAAAAATCAAGAAACCACCTATTCTTTCTTTTTAATAATAAAGTAAAATCTAATAAGACAAAACAAAAATTAGCACTTTGAATTTGGAAAAAAAATGAGCAAACAGAAGAAAAAGAGCCCAAGAGAAGTCACAAGAAGCAGAGACCTAGCATTTTACACATTCAGGAATTCCATAAAATACACTTAATTGGAATTCATAATATGTGCCCAAAGGTCCCAAAGGATAAAAAGAGAGAAGAATATATAAAGAAATGGAAAGTAGTAGGATAAAGTTATTTTTGAAAAGGAAAAATCAGTAACACAATATTGTGAGATGTCTCTATAGATGTGGTTGAATTCTTTTTCTTTTAGCCACCTGCTGCTGAGCATGTTGCTGACACTTAAGACTATTTTTTCCCAGTGAGACTCCCTTGGAGAAAACTATATTTTCATTCCAAGTGGTTCTAAATTGGAGATGGCTTCTGTGTTAAGGATAGAGTACATATGTACTTCTTTCTGCTGTAGGCCTCCAGCTGGTATAGATCCATGTAGGCCCTGTGCATTCTACCTCTAAGTTCATTGAATGTAGAGCCTATTGATACTGAGGGCCTTGTGTTCTTGGTATTCTCCATCCACTCCAGCTTTTATAGTCATTCTGTATCCTCTTCCACAAGGTTCTCAGATACTTAGCAGAAGCTATTTGATGGAGATATCACATTTAGGGCTGTGTGTTCCAATCTCAATCCATAGAACCTCAAAGGTAAGAGTAAGAGAATAAGATAATCAGACAGAGCTCCCTAGGAAAGGGAAACAGAAAAGAAAATTATGGATGGATAGGTGGGTGGGGGTACTGGAACAGGAGAAGCAAGTAGGAATCAGAGGGATGAGGGAGGGAATACAGGAAAAGTCAGCTAAATCTCATACTCTGCATAATGTCAGGCTGTGAGTCCCTGCATTTGTTCTTATCTACTGCAGGAAAAAGCTCCTTTGACAATAGCTGAGCAAGGCACTAATCAGTGAGTTTAGCAGAATGTCACTAGGAGTCATTTTATTGCTACATTTTTTTTCTTTTTTTTTTAACAGTGACATTTGGTTAATAAAGCATATATGCATACACAAAATTGCATCTTTAGTCTAAGTAGAAATAATAAATTTCGCCGGGTGGTGGTGGCGCACGCCTTTAATCCAAGCACTCGGGAGGCAGAGCCAGGCGGATCTCTGTGAGTTCGAGACCAGTCTGGGCTACCAAGTGAGCTCCAGGAGAAGTGCAAAGCTACACAGAGAAACCCTGTCTTGAAAAACAAAACAAACAAACAAACAAACAAAAAATTTCTTCATTTAAACAGTTCCATTTTTAACCCAATTCCAGAAAACAGTTCCTAGGTCATTACTATAAGTAAACTCAAAATTATCCCATTGCAATGAAATCACTATTATTCATTTCATTCCTTAAGTCCCAAAATTCAAATAATAAATTCTGGTACTAGCCTTCCAAATATGAAGAAATCCATAACAAAAATCTTTTTGTACTTTTCTCATTTTTTTAAGTTCAAAAAGTTCAAAAAGGTAATTCTGGCATCAGACTTTTACTTCCAAATATGAAGAGATGTTTTACAACCAAAACTTGTTGCAGTTAACAATTTTAGTTCAAACAAGCATCTCTGTAACTTTCGTTCTCAAGCCAAAGACATTTTTACTTATAGTTACATTTTTAACTGCACCTTTTTTGTTGTTAGCTCAGGTTTTTCTGTGTTGCGTTGATTTTTCCACGGATCTCAGCTTTGGATGCCGTGTGCTGATTTTTGGCATCCTCCATCCTTATCTTCTTAGCTGCTTCTGGAGCTTTTGAAAACCACTCAGACTGCTTGCTTTGGAGTCTACAAGGACACTACCTTCTGTGTCTCAGGTTCTTTCACCATATACATTAAGAATAGACTCACACTTAATATTTACACTTTTTACAAACTCACATATAACATATTTTGCCTTGCAAAGCATTTAGACTCACAGTCAACATTTATACTTTTTACAAACTCACATATATTAACATCATCTCATTTATACTCCTTAAGGAAACTATAGAACTGCTTTAGCAAATATATTGCTTATTTACTTCTTATTTTTATTTTTTACAACTAAAATCTTTACAAATTCTTAGGGCTACCATTAGTATATATCTAACTTAGCAAATACCTAAAGATTTCTTAACACAGAGATCTAACAAGACAGAATAATTTCTACAAACTCACATATCTTATTTTCATCTTTTTCTACATCTTACTCTTAATTATCATCACTATCTCTATTAGAAAGATTCACTTAACTAGACAGGAAGTACGTATATCATTTCTAAAGTTTAGAGTTTATAGTCAGTTTTGCTATACAACACTGGGATTTAGTGAGTGTTGCCATTATAGAGTTGTGATACTTGTTGCTAGGGGACTCTAACATTCTCAGGATGAAGCCACATCCCAAAGTTGCTGAGTTCCGGAGCCAGCAGAGATGCACTGTCAGCAGTAAATGGTTTTTAACTAGAGGCTGTCCCTTCACCCAAATTCATAATAGCTCTCCTAAGTGCTTCAATTCAGACAAACATTTCTATTACAGCAGTACTTTTGGTTTTTTTCTACTGAAAAACTTCACTTCCTTCTGAGGGTGAAATTGCCATATGTAGCTGCTGTAAAGCTCTTTGCAAAATACTGCACAGCTATTAGGTGATATAAAGTATTTTTCTAAAGGAGCTAGTAAAGTCAAAAGCGGTACAGCTCCAAACTCTATTTCCTCACTGTTTGCGTTAACCAGTGACAAAACCTCAAACACTAACCGAGCCAGTTTCATTTTGGTTCCTTTATAGGAAGGTCATTGGAGCTGACCTTCCTTAGTTCCACGCTCCTTACCAGATGCTCCAGTAACCACCGAGCTTTATTATTCTCTTGTGAAAAAAGACAAACATGTCCTCAAACCCATATTAACACAGGATCTGGACCCTTCCATAATCCCGAGCAGGGATCTTTCCATTTCACTGGAACAAAAGTCGCTTGGGTGCACTGTGCCAAAATCTGTCTGGAGCAGACTGCTCACAGACATCCATATTCAAAAAGTGCAGATCAAAAAGAGCATGATTTAATGCATTATGTGGTGATTGAGGGTAATTTCTTCCTTTTTATTTTTATTTTTTGGAGTTGTATTTTAAGACTGCTATGAGCCTTTTCTACAATACCTTGTCCCTGAGGATTATAAGAAATACCTATTTTATGTACGGTTTTCCATTGGGTACAAAATTGTTGAAATGCTTTACTACTATATCCAGAACCATTATCAGTTTTAATAATTTTCAGTAGACCCATATACAAAAAACACTTCAAGCAGTGCATAATTACATGTTTTGTAGCTTCCCCAGGTTGTGCACTAACCATTAAAAATCCTGAATGAGTGTCAATGGTCACATGTACATATTTTAATTTGCCAAATTCTGCAATATGAGTGACATCGATTTGCCATAGATGATTAGGAAGAAGACCTTGAGGGTTTACCCCAAGGTGAGGGACAGGAGAATATTTTGGACATAATCCACATTGTTTAACTATTTGACGAGCTGCTTCTTTGGTAATATTGAATTGCTTTCTTAAGCTTTTGCTATTTTGATGATGAAGAGCATGTGACTCTTGAGTCATTTCCACTTGGGATAATGCTACTATCTTTTGTGAATAGCATCTTGAATTTGTTGAAACATTTTTTTGACTTGATTGTTGTTAGTTCCAATATTTTCACCAAAACTGTTACTGTTCAAAGAAGTCAAGAGCATAGATGTTCTTTCAGGAAACATATCCTTCATTAGCTTACTTTGAGAAAAAGCATTTTCAGGATTTAGTATTTTCACTTCATTAGCTTTAACTCCTGATGTTATTATTAGCAGCTGTGATATTTAACAATGATTTCTTATAAGGAACTTTCAGGTGAAGCAACTCTTTTGTAAGACAGCTAGATTTTCTGAAGTTTCTTTCCCATCTATAAAGCAGTCATTTCTTTTTGAATGCCTGTTTCCTTGTCTCCTTAATAGATTTGCAAAGGAATTACTCATTGTAGGCAGTTTGTTCAAAAGGCAAAGAACTTTTTAAATTTTAACGTAAGTTTCTTCATATCTTAGACTAAGTTCAGTGTATAAACTGCTTTCCCTTGTTTTAAGGATTTTAAAGTGGCTTGTTTGCTCTTATAGGTAGCTTTTTGTGTGATCTGAGTTCTCAAAAGGTAAGATTAAGCTTTCTAACATTGCTTTGGGAAGAAACATCATTCTGAGCTGAAAAGTTTTTGGACAGCATCGCCATCTTTAGCTGAAATACTACATTTCCCAGAATTCATTTTCTTCATCAGTTCACTGTTAAGAGCTAGCTTATGGACTCCATTTCCCTATATTCTTTTGCGTCCGGGAGTCAGCCTCCAGTACTTTTACCAGACTTGCTTACAAAGTTTTAGCTTTTGCAACAAGAGATTTGAAAGAAGCATTTTAAATTTTCAACTGCGGGAGATTGGGAGATTTTTATTCTCTCATCTGGCTTTAACAGGTATCTCTCCTTCCTTTGACACCAGCCCCAATCAGAACCACACCTGCCTCATTAGCATGCATTGAGGCTGGCATTCCTCATAGAAACTTTCCTAGGGGCTTGTGTTTGCATTAGCTAGTCAGTGAAAAACAAAACCATTTACAACAGCTATTCCATAGCTCCTTCAGAGAGATTTTCTCCCACTGATTTTCTAATTTTGCCTGTTCCTTTCCCCCCAAATGCAGAGCTTCAAATATCTCAGGCTCCTCCATTCCTCTGCTAGCTAGCTACCATTGGAGGTAGGGGCTCCCCCCCCCATCTGCCTCAAACTCTAGCAGCTTTGTGAGGTCAAGCATTTTCTGGAGAGGAATCTGTCCCTTCTCCATTTCTTCAGAGAGTCAGTTCCCAGTTTGGTCTCAGTTTATCGCCTCTGCCCCAGAAACAGTTTTTGACACTAAAGTGGTGGTTTTTCCTGTTACTGAAGGTAGGGGCTTTTTGTCCATTTCTGTTTTCGGGGTCTGTGTGGTTTGTGAACAGACTGAAAATCTAACAAGGGAGGTTTTTGCCATTTCTAAATTCCCATTAGGACAGGTGTTTTGCCTCATCAGGCCTTCACTGGGCCCAGTCCCCCAGTGGGTTGTGTTTGTCTGGGTGCTCAAGGACAGAGCTTATGCCAGAGGCAATCACCCCTCAGGGCTACACTCCCTCATCTCACTGGGAATCAGTTGAAACAAAGCTTTTCTCAAAGATGCTTTCTCTGACAGAAAAGAAAGCTTTACACCTGCATAGTTCTATTTTGCCCTGGCTGGGCTCTTTCCCTAGACAGCATTCTGATTCAGCTGCACAACTGCTTCATACACAGTTCATCTTTATTGTTTTCCCAGAAATGTCCTTACTCTGATAGGAAAGCTTTTCTCAGAGATTTCTTTTTGCAGTTGTGGATACTGTGTAGTCCTACCTAAAAAACCAGGACTTGCAAAAAAATGGACAACTGTGGCGTTCTGGCTTTAGCTTTGTTCATTAGCAGTTTCCCCCTGGGTCCTGCACCTTCCTGCTTCAGCTCTGTGCTCCAGGAAGTTTACAACTGCAGGAACCCTAGTATCCCCAAAATATACTCCAACTCTGAAAAGCTGGCCAGTCACCTCTAGGTTTTTGGTCAGAAGCTAGGATACAATTCTAACAGAGTTTGCATTGCTTCAGGGGATCTTTGTGTTAGGATTAGAAGCACCTTTTCATTCTGAAACAAAACCCTTGATGCCTCAGCTCAGCTGTAACTGAAAAGCTTGGCTTTTTTGGTTTTCTCAGGTAAAGTTTCCTGCCCTTTTGGGCTCTTTGTAGCTCTTTACCTGCATTCTCCCAAGCATTTCCCTCAGGGGACTTTGACCCACTGTCTTTTATTATCTCGAAGAGACAGAGCTTAGAAGAAAGGCTTTTAGGAACTCCATCCCTGTCTCCTGCATTGCAGGGAGGATTTTTAAAGCTTGAAAGAGAACTTGGAGAGGTTTTCCTGTCTTAAAAGGTTTGTTTGCCCTTAGAGCTAATCACAGGTGATTCCCATACTAATAACTTCAGGTGATTCTAATTTTTGTCCTTATGAGAGAGAGTTATGAAAGGCTTTAGTTTTTAAGTTTAAGAGAGCTTTTAGTTTGAGAAAGAAAGAAAGATTAAGACTTTTTAGAGAGATTTTTCCCCCCAAATTTTCCAAGAAAAGCTTTTAGATTAAGAGAAAGATTTTTTTTTCTCCAAGAGAGAAAGACCAACTTTCCCCAAAACTTCTGAACTTTAAACTTTGGCTTTTTACACCCCCATTTTTGCCTCAGGGAGAAATCACTTTCTCCTGCTGCTTGGACTTAGCATTTCAGCTGTCCCCAGGACAAAAGCTTCCATAGGAAACTTTTTCTTTCCCATAAGCTCAAAGAAGAGTTTTTGTT
The DNA here is from genome assembly GCF_049852395.1 of Peromyscus maniculatus bairdii. Taxonomy (NCBI): domain Eukaryota; kingdom Metazoa; phylum Chordata; class Mammalia; order Rodentia; family Cricetidae; genus Peromyscus; species Peromyscus maniculatus. The sequence goes on along the minus strand of NC_134854.1, from coordinate 16,541,406 downwards.
TTTTTTTTTTTTTACTCCCCCTAAGCTCAAAGAAAGATTTTTTTCCCCAGTTTGCATTCATAGCCCCCAAAGTTAGAAAATTGAAGAGTTTTTCTGTCTAGTTGCCTTACTTATTTTCTACACGATCTTACACTTCTAAGTTTTTCCTACACTATATTACTACACTATACCTTATACTTATTTTTCACAGATAGAAATTGAGAAAGGGATAGAAGAAAGAAAATTTTGACAGAAGAGAATTTTGCGCTGCAGCATCAGAGATCCTTTCAGTCCATTTTTCCTTTTCTCTCAAGGATAAAAACCCCTGCCCTTCAATAATACATATATAATATATATATTCCATAACACTGGGCATGCCACTTTCCAATTGGCAGGGCTGACTCAGCACTTTCACCAAAAACTCTGTAATAAAACTATTATTTTCCTTTAACTTTAGTCCCTATTACTTTGTCTTTAGTCCCCCTTTTTGTCTTTAGTCCCCTGTTTTATCTTTGGTCTCCCTTTTTGTCTTTAGTCCCCCCCCCCTTTGGCCCCTGTTCATGGCACCATTCTGCAGGGTGTTTACCCACTAACTCCACAGCTCCCCAGAGTTTTCTTGAGTGCAAGCAGCAGAAAATATTAGATAGAAGGATTTAGATTGTGGAGATGAATAGATAGGAAATAAAGGATAGCCTTGACAGGGCCTGGAACCTATTCCAATGGTCCCTGACTGTCTCTGCCTTAGGGTATTTATAGAGATGCCTTGGGTGGAGCAAAAGACCTCCCCCCAGCACAGCCAAGTGCAGACCATCTCAAACACCTGCACTCATGCCCGTGGTCCTAATCATCCTCTCTAGGCAGACCTGCTGGGTAAAGCCATGAGAAACCTGAAAATGGGCTTCCACACCATAGGACACATATTATGAAAATTCTTTCTTCAATGTCTTAAAGTTTTTATCAGCATGTCTTTTGCTTATCTGGATAGAGTTAGTTCAATATATATATTTTAATTTGGGGCTGTTGTAAAAGGTATTACTTTTATGATTTCTTTCTTAGTCCATTTGTCATTTGTACATTGGGGGTGATTACTGAACTTTGTGAGTTAATTTTATGTCCAGCTATTTTTCTGAAAAAGTTTTTTAGCTGTAAGACTTCTTCCTTTTTGAATTTGTACCCACCTTATATCCTACAGTTATCTTATTACTTGAGCTAAGACTTCAAGCATTATGTGGAATATGTATGGAGAGAGTGGACAACCTTGTCTTGCTCCTGAGTTTAGTGGAATTGCTTTGAGTTTCTCTCAATTTAAGCTGATGTTGTGTGCTTGCTGTAAACTCCCTTTATTATGCTGAGGAATGTTGCTTGTATCCCCAATCTCTCCAGGACTTTATCATGAGAGTGGACTGATTTTGTCAAATTTGTTTTCTGCATCTAAGGAGATAATCATGCAGATTTTGTCTTTGAGTTTGCTTATTTGATGGGTTACATTTATCTATTTATGTATGTTGAAATATCCCTGCGTCTTCAAGATGAAGCCTATTTCTCTGTGGTGGATGATCATTTTCATTTGTTCTTTGGTTCACTTTCCAAGCACTTTATTGAGCACTTTTGCATATATATTCAAAAATGAAATTGGTCTGTAACTCTCTTTCTTCATTGGCTCTTTATCTGGTTTGGGTATCAGGGTAACTGTGGCCTCATAAAACAAATTGGACAATGTTTCTTCTATTTCTACTTTGTGGACTATTTTGAGAAGTTTTGCCATCATTAATTGTTCTTTGATATTCTGGTAGAACTCTGTGCTAAAATCACCCCTCCCCCTTTTTCTAGTTTGGAGAATAATAGTTACTGCCTCTACTTCACTAGGGGTTATGTATCTGTTTGAATTGCTTATCTGATATTAATTTAATTTTTATAAGTTGTACCTATTAAGAAAATTATCCATTTCTTTTATATTTTTCAGTTTGGTGTAAATAGGTTTTTAAAGTATGTTCTTAAGATTCTCTGGATTTCCTTCATGTCTGTTGTTATGTCCTCATTTCCATTTTTCAGTCTGTTAATTTGGATCTTCTTTCTCTACTTATTAACTAGTTTGGATAAGGGTTTGTCAATGTTACTGATTTTCTCAAAGAACCAACTCTTTGTTTCCCTGATTCTATGTAATGTTTCTTGTTTCTAGTTTACAGATTTCAGCCCTGGGTTTATTTCTTGCCGTCCACTTCTTTGAATGCAATTTCCTTTTGTTTTAGAGCATCCAGGTGTGCTGTTAAGTTCACAGAATGCTGTAAGACCTCTCCAATTTTTTATATAGATTCCTAGTGCTATGAATTTGTCTTTTAGACACATCTTTGCCATGTCACATTTGAGTATATTGTATTTTCATTTTAGTTATATTCTAGAAAGTATTCAATTTCTTAATATCTGTCTTCACACATTTTTTTCATTCAATGGTGAGTTGTTAAGTTTCCATGATTTTGTAAACTTTCTGTTGTTTTTTTTTTGTTATTGATAATTTGTTATAATTTGTGGTTGTCAGATAGGATACAGCATGTTATTTTAATTTTCTTTTGTATGTTAAGACTTGCTTTGTATCTAACTATGTGGTCAGTTTTGCAGAAAGTTCTGAGCTGCTGAGAAGAAGATATATTCTTTCATGTTTAGGTGAAAATTTCTGTAAATATTTATTAGGTCCATTTGATGTATAACTTCAGTTAGCTCTAGCATTTCTCCATTTAATTTTTGTCTGCATGACTTGTCCATTGGTGAGAGCAGCGTATTGATGTCTCCCACTATTGTAGGTGGAATTTTTTGTCCCATCAGTCAACTCCCAAATCATGACACACAGACTTATTTAGTTATGAAAGCTTGGCCAATAGCTTAAGCTTTTCTCATTAGCTCTTATAACTTAATTAACCCATTTTTATTCATGTAATGTTGCCACATGACTTGTGGCATTTAACTGTCCTCCTGAATGTGCTGTTCCCTCTTGGTCTGGCTGGTGACTACTTGTGTCTGCACTCTTCTTCCTCCCAGCATCCTCTGTGCCTGGAAATCCTGTCTAGCGATTGGCCATTCAGCTTTTTATTAAATCAAAAACAGTGATACATCTTCACAGTGTACAAAAAAGAATAATCCACAAACACTATCAGTATATAAGTTGTTCTTGTGTTTGGAGCACAGATGGTAAGAATTGCATTGTCCTGTTGGTGGATTTTTTTTCCTTTAATGGGTATAGAGTGTCCTTCTCAATCTCTTATGAGCATTTTTTGGGGTGAAAACTATTTCATTAGATATTCAAATAACTACACCAACTTGCTTCTTAGGTCCTTTTGCTTGGAATATATTTACCCTGAGATAGTGTTTATCTTAACTTTGAGGTTAAATTGTTTCTTGGATGCAGCTGAAGAATGGATCTTCTTTTAGGATTCATTCTGTTAGGCTGTGCCTTTTTTATTCAGGAATTGAGACCATTGATGTATAGAGGTATGAATGAGTAGTGTTGATTTAATCCTGTTATTTTGGCTTTTCTAATGCTGACTGTGGTGTGTGTTTGTGTGTGTAGTGTGTGTGTGTGTGTGTGTGTGTGTGTGTGTGTGTGTGTGAGTGTGTGTGTGTTCTCTTTTGCTTTGCTGGATTGGGATTGTTTATTACTGGTGTTTTCTTGGATGTGGTTAAACTCTGTAGGTTGCAATTTTCTTCTGGCATGTTCTGTATTTCTGGGTTTGTAGGTAGATATTATTTAAATTGGGTTTTATCTTTGTGGTTGAAAGTTTTGCTGTTTATAGTAATCTCTGCCTGCATCTGTCGTCTCTTATAGTCTGCAAAATATCTTTCCAAATCCTTTAGTCTTTTAGAGTGTCTACTGAGAAGTCAGGTATTGTTCTAATAGGTCTTTCTTTATATGTTATTTGGTATTTTTCCATTGCAACTTTTAATATTCTTTCTTTGTTATGCATATTTAATGTTTGAATTATTATCTGCTTAGCAGATTTCATTTTATAGTCCAGTTTATTTGGTGTTCTGTATACTTCTTGTACCTTTATAGACATCACCTTCTTTAGATTAGGGGAATTTTCTTCTAGATTTCATTGAAAATAATTTGTATCTTTGACCTGAGTTTCTATCCTTCCTGTATTCCTATTATTCATAGATTTTGGTCTTTACATAGTGTTCCAGGTTTCCTCCATGTTTTGTGACAGGATATCTTTATATTTAACATTTTATTTGAACAAGGTATCAATTTCTTCTATCATATCTTCAATGTCTGGGATATTCTCTTCCTTCTCTTGTATTTTGTTGGTAAGACTTCCCTCTGAAGTTCTGGTTTGAGTTTCTAGATTTTTCCTTTGGCTTTTCTTTATTGATTCTTTTCCACTTTCAGAATTTGAATGATATTATTCATTTACTTCCATTGTTTTCTTGTGTTAATAGATTTCTTTAATAGATTTATCTATTTGCTCTTTAAGCATACACATCCACAAACACACAAATAACACAGAACTATCTTGGATAGCAAACTAAGTCTTGCTTGCATAGGTAATTCTAAAATGTGGTCTGGAAGAAGAGCAAAATACATGATGGAAACAGCAAAGAGAAATCACCCATGGATAACTGAGATTTGATTTAATAGCCCTGGAATATCATAGTGATAAAAATTTATGTACTGAGTATTTCCAGGAAAAATATTCTTAACAAATTATGAGAAGCCATTTTATATTTCCTATGTATCTGACAATAATTTATATACTTAAGGGGGTGTAATATGTTTTGATATAAGTTCATATTCTAGAATAAATAAATCTATTAAAAACAAAAAATATACATCATATCACATATCTATTATATCTGTAAAGTATCTCTCATATCCATAAGGGCTATTTTAAGGTCTTTGCCTTGTATTTCAGCTGTGTTGTGATCTTTGGGGCATGCTTCGGGGCATGGTAGAGTTTCTGGGCTCTCATGGAGACACATTGTCCTGGCTGTTATTATGCTTTTACTCTGATGTCTAAGCATCTGGATTTGGGAAGCTTGTATTTCTAAATTCTCATGTCCAGTCATTTGGTGGTGGGTTCTTTCTTCCTTGGCTTCTGTAACACTCTCTAGTTCTTATTAGAGTGTAGTGGCTCAATGTTTCCCAAAAGAAAATACTTATAGGATCCTGATAGGTATGGTCACTAGGGGTTTGGGATAAAATGTTTCCCTAGGTATTGGGAGCTGGCAGTTAAAGGGATGGACTAGGATGAGGGACTGAGGAGGTCAACAGGAGGGAGGAAAACAGGGTGTTCCATCAGGATCTGCTTAATTCCCTGGCAATGTGGCATAGAGTGAGGAGATACCATCACAGGAAGACTGCTACAGACTTGGGAATGAGACCGGGCTATTGGATAAGGAGGAGGGGAGAGAGAGTGAAGATCTGAAGCTTACTTGTATGTTTTGCTGGTCTACTTGCTTCTTTGTCAGGCTCCAAAGAAAGACTGCTGGACTTGTGGCCTGAGGTAACAGGATGATTGCACATGAAGGTTCAAGTAGAAAATCTGCACTATCTACTAGAGATGAGGACAGAGAGGAAGGGGAAGCTGCAGCAAGCTGTCTGCTACAGAGATGGAGGTGAGACTAAGCAATTGGATTTGGAAGGAAGAAGAGGCGAAGCTGAACAGTTATGCTAATTGTTTCCTTGCCCAAAAGTCACCTATGGGTTCCCAGGGAGTGCCTGCTGGAATTTGGGGCTGGGACAAAACCATGAATATGGGGAAGGAGGTTGCAAGGGAAGATCTGTGTAATCTGCTGGAGATGGGTGTGCTTGGGTCTGGGGTGAGTCTGATGCAGGTGTTCTGATACAGAGATGAGATGAGACTGGGGGATTAGATTTGGAGGAACAGAAGGAAATGTAACAAACTACAGTTAGCCTACTTGCTTCCCTGCCTAGAGTGCCTGTTCTTTCAAAGAAGAAATCTAACACAGATTTCTAAACAACTAAAAAAAGTTAACACACACATCATTTTAAAGCTGAGGAAAGACAATACCTGGGATTACAAATCACATTATTGTAATACTTTTTATTTTAAATTTCAGTGTGTGTGTGTGTGTGTGTGTGTGTGTGTGTGTGTGTGTGTGTGTGTATACACAAGTGTACATGCCATAGTGTTTACATGGATGTCACAGGACAACTTGAAACCATTGGTTATCATACTGCACTCAGGTCATCATGCCAGGCAACAAAAGCCTTTAGTCACTGAGGCATCTTGTAAGCCTTTCTTATTTTATATATTATTCATCATCTATCATTGACTGATTCAGAAATGTGTACTGGTGAGTCTATGAGGAAATATACTCTTATGATAGGGGATCTAGACAAAAAATAAGGATGAAACGATTGGATAACAAGGAAGAATGAAATTGGCTTACCTACTATAGAAAGGAGGAAAACTTTGCACCTGCATTTATTAATCAAATATATTATTAAATCAATGATAGTATACAGTAGAGTTCTTTAAAGTAAAATAAGCTGGGGAAATAGGAAAGTGAGTATTTGCTGAGTCCTGTTCATAGCTGTTTTTTTTTTTAATTTACTAATAGTATACAGTAGGCTTAGTCAATATATATATAAAAATACAGGCAAAGGGATTTATTACTAGGGTTTGTCTGAGTTGACTGTTGAAATACAGAAATATTGTGATCAGCCATCACAGAGATGGAAGGCAGGAAAGATGGAGCTGTAGTTCTAGTCTCATTCCTGGAACTGGAATCTTAGAGATGATGGTAATGGCATAATTTATGATTTAAGTCTGAATTTCTATGGACAAGAACAGATACTGGAGAACAGGAGATAGATTGATTAGTTCAAATACAGAGAACAAATTCACCCTTCTTTGCCTTTTGTTTTGTATTTTAGTCTTATCTATATAACGATGGATAAGATCCAATCACACTGTTTATCTTATTTGATATGTCTACAAATTCAAATGTGAATTTTTCCTGGAAGCAACCTTACAACCACATCAAGGGATACTATTGTACAAAGTATCTGGAAATCTGATTGTTCAGTTTAAATGAAATATGCAATTAACCTTCACAGTTAATAAGAAAAGAACTTTTGCTGGATTATGTAGAATATACTCTCTCTGGTTCTGTCCAATGTTCACATCTTCCATGTTGTGTGATACTTCCATGTTAGCATTCATTTGTTAAGACACACTAATGATCACACACACCTTTTGTGACTTAGTTCTGAGGAGTCATAAATTGGTTTATATTTATAAAAGTCCTAGAATTTGTGAAAAACAGACTGCTTTTGTGGATCTTTAGTGATAACTGTTGAAATCATAAACAATGGGCTATGTTATTTTCTTAAAGTCTTTAGAATCAAATTTCAAAACTGGTCCAAATGAGATTTACAGCAGCCAACAAGTTTTAATACTCCACTTTTGATATATTAATGGAATCAACTCATGTGAACTGAACATAACAAAATAGAGAAATTTCAGATTAATAGAAAAATGAATCAAGAGTGATTATATAAAAGAAAGCTCACTTAAAATTTTGCTCCAGGAGCAGGTGGGATGAGTCACCAGGTGTAGGTGTTTGCCACCAAGACCAATGAACTGAGTAAAATCTTTGGAATTCACATGGTAGGGGAGAAGCAACCACTGAAAGCTGTCTTCTGACCTCCACACTATGTGCCTTCCCACCACCACAAACACAGAGGAATAAGTGAAGGTCATAAAATACTTTTTCTCATTTCAATTTGCTTTTTGTATTCAGAATATGTTTTGAAACTCATTGTAGTCAAAAAAGCAAAACAATAGTAAGCAAAGAAAAAATTATATAGGATCAAGTATACTAGAGTAAACCACTCAAAAGGAAGACCGCATGAGAGAAAAATGAATGAACCACAAAGCCAAAGAGCACATTATTGATGACTGAAGTAAGACCTAACAGATCAATATACCTTTAATGTCAATGAACTAAATTCTACAAATGAAAGACACAGTGACTAAGTAGATTAAGAAAACTAAAACCAATCAACCAAATAAAGAACATCAATTCCTGGATCTAAACAATGTTTCTTACAGGAAAGTTACTTCATCTGTATGAATGCATGTTGTCTAAAAGTAAAGAGGTGGAATAAGATGTTTCATGAAAATTGAACCAAAAAGAAAGCAGAACTAACTGAGCTTATATCAATTACAAACTAAAATAAGTTAAAAATGGAGAATATTATACAATAATAAACATCTAAATCCAACAATAGAAAATAATTTATGCATATATATTTATATATAATAGTTTTTAAAGATTTGAATTTGAGAAAGGGCTCAATGGTTAAGAATACTATTACTTTTGCATAGGACCAGAGTTCAGTTCTTGGCACCCAAGAAAGCATCTCACCATTGTCTATAACTATAGATCTATAGGACCCAAGACCCATTTCTGGCCTCTGCAGTCACCTATACTCAGTTATAGATATTGTCACATGCTAATACAGGATTAAAGTAATTAATGTTGAGATTGTTTCAAAAATAAAGGTATCTAAAAATAACTTAAAATGTTTTCTTAAAACAAGACTATTGAATCATACTTTTAGAATTAAAAAAAATGAACACATAAATGCCAAATAAAACCTAAATATTTTATTCTTGAACAAAACATGGCTCTTCCTTCTCCCTTCATTTTGGTAATTTCAGAATCAATGCTGAGGAGTTCTGAATGAATAATTATAGAGGTATTTTTCAGTAGTCAGGGAGGATTTTCCAGCCATTTCATGAGCAAGCCCTTATGTTTTCTTCCAGCTTTGTGTTTACCTAATCATTTACAAAATAGGACTCACAGGTCCTCTAGCACATAAATATAATTAGCACAAATTAAAATGCACTTAATGTATTTTTAAGGACTAGAGAATTATTGTCTGTAAAAAAAGTGTTATAGAATGCTACATGCAATAAATTAAAATACTAGACTGCATTATTTTTCTTCAGAACTAACAATATGTAAGCAAGGAAATAACTCTAAATTTTAAAAAAATAAATTTAAGTAATTAAAATATGAAATCACTTACAAAGATGTAATAATTGAACAACTTATACAAAACTTCAATTCATATGATTCATCCTTATAAACACAAAACACCATGTATAGGCCTCTAATTTAATAAATAATATTTATTTAAAAATTTTTTTGAAGTTAATGTTCAATCTGTTAAATTGCTTGCCTATTCCTTATTCCGTGTCTGAGCATCGCATACAACTCTACAATATAACCTAGAGCAAAAAAGAAAACCTGAAAGACAGTAAGTGAAATCCTACCTTTCCCACCACCTTCTGATCTGCACTGAAGAATGGTGAAAATAGAACTGGATGCGGCTTTCTTAGGCTCCTAGAATAACACTGCTTCTTTTAAAACTTCATTTCATTTTTTGAGCCTTTTGTTTATGAACACTACGGGAAAGATAACCTAAAAGGCATCCACAGTCTCCATTATACTCACAATCCAAAGAATGTTGCTAATCTAAAATAAACAAAGGAACTACAGGGATTAAGGTTTTTGTGAAGGTTGTTACTGACAACATGATTTCAGACATTACAGATTGTGGCAGGAATAGAGTGAAATGGCACAGCCGCTTTGTTTCTCAGGACCGTTACACGAAGCAAAGTCATTGGGTTTGCCTGGCTTTTCGTTCTAGTTAATAGAAGTGCATTTTGGAATACTTCCCTGTCTGCAGATCTCAACTATGACCATGTAGATGTAACCAACCGTCTTATTAAATAAGAAACACAGAAACAATGTAAAAGAGAAAGCCGAGAAGTCAGAGCTCAGAGCTAAAATCTCACCCTTCCTCCTGCTGTCCCAGCTTCGCGAAAAGAGACCTACTTCCTGTCGGTTCGTTTTTTTAAAGTATGTTGTTCTGCCTTCTCATTGGTTGTAAACCCAAACACATGACTGCCTCGTCACTGTCTGAATGTACAGCCCCCTAGGTCTTAAAGGCATATGTCTCCAATGCTGGCTGTATCCCTGAACACACAGAGATCTTATGGGATTAAAGGCGTGTGCCACCACCGCCACACTCTTGCTATGGCTCTAATAGCTCTGACCCCCAGACAACTTTATTTATTAACATACAATCAAAATAATAATTCAGTACAATTAGATTACCACCACATTTCCCCTTTTCTATTTTAATAAAAAGAAAAAGAAAGCAAAAGGTTATAACTAACAAAAGAAAAACTATATACAAAAGTACAATAACTATATACAATATATACAAGTAATAAATACCTAAACAGGTATTTGACAAATCAGAGAAAACAATTCCATTATCTATCCTATTTTGGTAAATCCAAGATGTATCTAATGCACTTTCTATCCTAATTAATTTTCAACTATAACTAACTAATCTTCAACCATAACTAACTAATCTTCAACTCCCTCAGAGACCCAAGAAGGGAATAATAGTAGCTAACAAAAATAAAAACAGGAAGTGCATGCAAGCAACTTCCAAAAAATTTTGTGAGTTGACAGAAACAGCCAGCTGCCTGGGCAGTCACCTGAGGTTTCTCCGCGGTGTTGGGGCATCATCTTCAGCCTATAGGCTTAGTGTATCTGACAGACTCATTTGTGAAGTAGGATGTACACAAGGTCAACAGTTCAACCTCACATTGGGTGAGAGCAGTCCACGTACCAGAAACACCTGAATTCCACTAGTGTCCTGTCATGATTCAGGATTTTAAATTCTGGAAATTGTTGACAGTTTTTTAATTCAGCTGTCCATTCTTCTTGGCTGTGTATATATGGCTTCATCTCAGCATCCCCTTCTTCTCCACATCCCTCTATTAAATGCCAGTCTACTTTTGAGAGGCATGAGCTTTCAGCTGCTGTTCCATTGTACAACAGAATCCATCGGCCCTCTGCCTGTTAAGCTGCCTTCGAAGAAAAGGGCACCGTACCTTTTCCGGATGCGAAGGCCACTTCAGGGATGGGGCCATATTGTCCTGGCCTCAGAAGATGCCTTTTGATAAAGCCATAACCACACTTGTTTTGGCAAGAATCAGTAGTCCCTTGTTTCATGATCTGTCTGTCCATTTTGTCCTGCTGATTCGAGGATACTTTGTTGTCCAGTGGCTAACTTTTTCCAGAATGAAAGTTGACTCCATATGCAGTTTCTTCAATGCCCATATTTTCTCTAAAGTAGATTGGTACTGCCAGGAGCCGACATGTCTCAAAAAAGAAAAATTTTCTAAGTTATTAAAACATTTTAAATGCCATATTCTGTAGATCTCTGAAGGGTTTGAAGATGACCTGTCTAAAACATCTCTGCTCAATTTTTAAAACATATCTAATATGACTACAAGTTCTATGATAATGTCTAACTACTAGCTTTCATTTCTTTATATCCTAATAGTTGATAATAATAACATTCAAGGATCAGAAATTTGCATTACATTGTTAAATGGATGGAATAAATACAATTAGAAATATACATATAGCATTTTCTAACAATATCAGTTTCAAATTTGTGTACAATATAAAACAATTCAATCCAATGTAAAGTATTTAAAACTAGTAATTGTCTTTCTCTTTTCTTTCTTTTTTCTTTCTTTCTTTCTTTCTTTCTTTCTTTCTTTCTTTCTTTCTTTCTCTCTTTCTTTCTTTCTTTCTTTTTTAAACAAGAACCTTAAATCTAATCTCCTTTGCTTAGCCTTTTTCCTAACCCTTGACAATAACTTGTAACCAACCCCCCTAAATACTGAAAATTATCCCAGAACCAAAACCCATTAAAAAGACCAAAAAACCACCCGCCCCACACCACCTCTTTGGGAATGTGGGCGTCGTATTCTTAAAATTGCTTCCTGCTGGGTATGGGCGAAGTTTTCTTTATCCTGAAAGAAAAATTTTAGGTTAATTGTCAAATTCTAGGAGAGGTAACTATATCCTTCATTATCCAGTCTGTGTATAATGCCAAAGTTTAGGGTTTATCTCAAGTCCTTATTCAAGTAGTCTTTGAGACTGGATCATCTCAGCTAGTCATCTCAAATTTGCTCTGAGCACCTTGTAGTTCAAAGCTGATCTATGGATGATGTTTGTCAGCTTAATGATATTATTATTGTCCAAGTGGAATTGTTGTTGTTGTGGGGCCCCATCTACTTTCTGGAGACTTCAGTTGATGTTAGGCCTGGCCATGATTTCCTGCAGAAAACTGATAAGAGACTCGAACACAAAAACATATATATGCAGCTAGCCTTTTTTCTAGAATTAGTTAGTACTCTATGTGACCATTCATATCTTAACAAAGTTTAAAATGTATATATATATATATATATATATATATATATATATTAATCTTGTAAATTTTGATATAAAATTTATACTTTGAGAAAAGTTTAAAGAATCAGAATAGAATCAAAGAGTTGAGATTAGTAATAGAATAGTCCCTTAATTAATTTTGCTTTTGTCCTGTACCATAGCAGAAGATGGCTCTTATTCTGGCATGATACAGGGAGTTTGCATTTTCCTTTTAACAACATGCTTGATTTTAAAGAAGGAGAGAGCCATTCTCCAACTCCAAAGTCAGCTTTAAATTTTAATTGAACTGGGACTATTAGAAAACCAAGAGTGTTAAATCTTTAGAGAAAAGCAGAAACAAACATTTAGGAAGACATAAAATTTTTTTTAGATAATATATACCCATACACCGTTTCACTCTGTTTCTTGGGATAGATGATTTGTCCCTTTTCTTCAGTTGTCTCATTTGTCCAGTGTTCTTCAGATTCCTTAACCTTCATTCTCCTAAGAGACAAAAACAAAAACCTTTCCCCAAGACTAATTTTGGGGATGTTCCTTTTTGGCAAGTTATTATCTGATTAAATGAAAAGGCATGTTTTATTGATACAAGTTAGTTTAAATTGGATGTTCATGCTGGTTGATGAACTATCACCTCCTCTAATTAAGAGGTGTCTCTTGTTCAAATCGAACCTTTATCAATTTTGATGGTACCCACAGCTTATCTTCTCCTGTAGAAACAAAAGCAAAACCACGTCCCCAATGTAATACATACCCTGGTTTCCATTCTGAGGTCAGCACATCCTTAAAGTATATAGGCTGATTTAATTCTGTAGTTTTTTCTATTATCCAATGTCTCTCTGCAGCTGTTGTTCCTTTCTCATTGGCATTCAGAAAATTCAAAGTTAGAAGAGCATTATGCAGTCTATTTCTGGGGGTTTTTGTTACCCATTTCTGTTTATTTAGCATATCCTTTAGAGTTCTGTTTGATCTTTCTATAACTGCTTGACCTGTAGGATTATGTGGTATGCCTGTAATATGCTTTATATTGTAATAAGCAAAAAACTGTTTCATTTTAACAGAGACATATGATGGAGCATTGTCAGTTTTGATTTGTGCAGGTATACCCATGATGGCCATAACTTCTAGCAAATGAGTGATTACAAAATCAGCTTTTTCAGAACTCAAAGCAGTTGCCCATTGAAATCCTGAATAAGTATCGATAGTGTGGTGTACATATTTCAATTTTCCAAATTCTGCAAAGTAAAACACGTCCATCTGCCAGATTTCATTTCTCTGAGTACCCTTTGGGTTACATCCTGCTGGTAATGGCGTCTGATTGTAGAAGGAACAAGTAGGACATTTCTTTACTATTTCTTTGGCTTGTTGCCAGGTTATGGAAAAATTCTTTTTTAAACCTTTACTATTAACGTGATGTTTTTTATGAAATTCTGAGGCCTCCAGCACATTTCCTATCAATAATTTATCAATTTCATCATTGCCTTGTGCTAGAGGGCCTGGCAGACCAGTATGGGATCGAATGTGAGTTATATATAAAGGATGATTCCTTTTCCTGATTGTATCTTGTAATTGAATAAATAGTGAAGTTAATTCTGAAGCATCAGGGATAAATTCTGCAGTCTCAATATGTAACACCACTCTTTCAGCATACTGAGAGTCAGTTACTATGTTGAGAGGTTCTGAAAAATCCATTAATACCAACAGAATAGCATACAATTCTGATTTTTGAACTGAATTATACGGACTTTGAACCACTGTACTTAAATTTTCTGATTTGTAACCTGCCTTTCCTTCTTTGTTGGCATCTGTATAAAATGTACGAACTCCAGATATGGGTTTTTGCCGTACAATTCGAGGCAAGATCCAATCAGCTCTCTTTATAAGATCAATTCTATTGCTTTTGGGATATTTGCTGTTAATTTCTCCCAAAAAATTACTACAAGCTCTTTGCCAAGGTTCACTTTCTGTCCATAATTTTTCAATGTCCTCCTTAGTTAATGGTCCGACAATTTCTGCTGGGTCTATGCCTGCTAATTGACGAAGTCTCAGTTTTCCTTTGTAAATCAAGTCAGAGATTTTTTCCACATAAGTTTTTAATTTTTTATTTGGTTTATTTGGTAAAAATATCCATTCCAATATAATATCTTCCCTCTGCATTAATATTCCAGTAGGAGAACGCCTAGAAGGTAAGATAACCAAAATGCAATCCAGCTTTGGATCAATACGATTCACGTGTCCTTCATGCACTTTCTTTTCTACCAAGGCTAATTCTTTCTCAGCTTCAGGTGATAATTCTCTTGGACTATTTAAGTCCTTGTCACCTTCTAAGGTTTTGAACAAATTAGTCAGTTCATCATTTTTTACCCCAACAATAGTTCGTAGATGAGAAATATCTCCAAATAATCTTTGAAAGTCATTAAGAGTCTGTAGTCTATCTCTCCGAATTTGCACCTTTTGGGGTCTAATTTTTTGTAGCTCTATTTTATATCCTAAATAATTAATAGAATCTCCTCTTTGTATCTTTTCAGGAGCAATTTGTAATCCCCAGCGAGGCAAAATTTTCTTTACTTCTTCAAACATTATTTCTAAAGTATCTGCATTTGAGTCAGCTAGTAAAATATCGTCCATATAATGATAAATTATAGATTTAGGAAATTTTTTACGTATCACTTCCAATGGCTGTTGTACAAAATATTGGCACAGAGTTGGGCTATTCAACATTCCCTGTGGGAGGACCCTCCATTGAAATCTTTTAACCGGTTGAGAATTATTTTAAGTAGGCACTGTAAAAGCAAATCTTTCTTTGTCTTTTTCTTGTAAGGGTATTGAAAAGAAACAGTCTTTTAAATCAATAACTATGAGAGGCCATCCTTTTGGTAACAGAGTAGGCAAAGGCATCCCAGATTGTAGAGAGCCCATTGGCTGAATTACTTTGTTAATTGCTCTAAGGTCTGTTACCATTCTCCATTTACCAGATTTCTTTTTAATAACAAATACAGGAGAATTCCAAGGGCTGGTTGATTCTTCAATATGCTGAGCATTTTAACTGTTCTTCTACCAGCTCTTCTAAAGCCTGGAGTTTCTCTGTTGTTAAAGGCCATTGCTGGACCCATACAGGCTTGTCTGTTAACCATTTTAAAGGTAGAGCTGTTGGTGTCTTTGGAAGATCATCAGTTATTGTGCCCTGTTCTTGTATAATATGGATGGCTGGTGACCACTCATTAGAACAATATCTTCTAATATTTCTCTCAGTAACATGTGCTAGTTTATGATTTGTTTCTGAGATTGGAGGGATGTTAATCTGAGTATTCCATTGTTGCAACAAGTCTCGACCCCACAGGTTCATAGTTATGTTAGCCACATATGGTTTTAATTTTCCTCTCTGTCCTTCTGGACCTATACATTCGAGCCATCTTGCACTCTGTTTCACCTGAGATAATGTCCCAATTCCTAACAGTTGAACGTTTACCTCCTGAAGAGGCCAAGTTGGATGCCAAAATTCTGGTGCTATTATGGTAACGTCCGCACCTGTGTCTACCAGACCAGACAACAAAACACCATTTATTTTTATCGTTAATTTTGGTCTTTGTTCATTAATAGAAGTTTGCCAAAAAATTTTCTTTATGTTTTCTCCTGAATTTTCTATTCTCTCTGTTTCATCATTCTGACCAGCATGATTTATTCCAATAGGCATTTGGTTATTTAATCGCTCTCCAGAGCAGGCATTTCCTCTATGGCTGCCGGAAAGGTTTGAACTGGATTTGCACTGGGGGCCTGCCTGAGGCCCCTCTGGGAGTTTCCCGAAGACTGAGGCAAAGGATTACCCTGTCTGTCCTTTGTTGATCTACATTCGTTGGTCCAGTGTTTTCCCTTACCACACCTTCTGCATACTCCAGAAGGAAGGGGCATTCTGTTGCCATTGTTCCTTGAAGAAACATTGTTTCTGGAAATGACCTGTCTACAGTCCCTTTTCAAATGTCCTTGCTTTCCACATCCAAAACATCTAACAGTCCTCAAACCTTTTGAAATTACTTCTCCTACCCATGTATCATCATGCTCATCAGCTTCAACATTAATTGTTTCTCTAATCCAATCTTCCATAGGTGCAGATCTTGCCCTTAATGGCCTGATTATTCTTTTGCATGCTGCATTCGCATTCTCAAAGGCCAAAGATTCAATTATTGCCTTACCAGCTTCTGAATCCGAGACCATTCTCTTTACTGCTGAAGCCAGTCTTTGTAAAAAATCTGTAAAAGACTCTTTTGGGCCTTGCTTCACCTTTGTAAATGACTCAGATTTTTTTCCTGGTTCCTCAACTTTGTCCCATGCATTCAAGGCTGCCGTTCGACATAAAATTAGGGTTTGGACATCATATAAACATTGTGCTTGTGCTGAAGCATATTGGCCTTCGCCCATAAGCTGATCCTGGCAAACTTGTACTCCTTTATCCCTCCATTGTTTTTCTATGTTTTTAGCCTCCTCCTTAAACCAAGTCAGAAATTGAAGTCTCTGGCTGGGTTCCAGAACACCTTGTGCAAGGTCCCGCCAGTCCTGTGGTACTATCCTATTATATGTTGACCAAGTGTTTAACATTTGCTTTACATATGGGGAATGCATGCCATAAGATACTATTGCCTCCTTAAACCTTTTTAAATCCAACATTTCAATTGGAGCCCAAGTATTTTGTGTAGCCATTTGATCAGGCATCTGCTGTACAGTTACAGGATAAATTAAGGGTGACTGTGTGAAAACAGGCTTTCTTTCTGCAACCTTATGATCCCGACTTGAAACAACTTCACTGTTAATTTCTTCTGTCTGAATTTTTACAGGTTTAACAAGTTCTTCTAAAGCTGTTATCCTGGCACTTAAATTGACTATCTTTTTAAATATTAAAATGTGGATTATTATAGTGATAAGGTGCATAATTCCACCAATACTAATATTATATAGTTGTTCCATTGCCAGACTGCCTAAAATTTCGAACAAAAACCAATTTTCTTCCAATGTACACATAAAACCCATTTGTTTTTTAATGTGGAAAAAATTCTCTTTTAGATAGTTTCCTTTAAAATATCTGATATATTATGACTTACCAAATCTGCGTAGAACAGTAGAAATCCGAGGGGATTTTCAAAGCAGCCACCTAGTGTCCCAGGTGTAAATCCAGAGAGAGAGAGAGAGAGAGAGGAAAGAGAGAACGCACAAGAAAGCGTAGCCGGCTAAAGCTTAAATGCAGCCACGTGTTCCCTCTTGTGCCGAGTCAAGGCTTGGGTCTGGCTTCTTTAAGCTCCGACCACGTGCGTTGGCTTTACAGGCAGGGCCCTGTTCGGCAGGGCAGGTCTGAGTTGTTTGTAGCACCGGCTTTAGGCAAGCTGCTCACAGACCTAGGCCTGGGCTAGAAGTTGCTACCCGGACTAGGAAGCCGGCAGCTCAGACTAGGAAGCTGGCAGCTCAGACTAGGACGCCGGCAGCTCGGACTAAGACGGCGGCCGCTTCCTGCCGCTTCCTCCGCCGCCTGCCACCGCCTGCCGCCCTTGCGGGAAAGCGGACCTGCCGTCAAGCCAAGCGGTTTTTAATGGATTCTTGTCACGTTGGGCGCCAGATGTAGATGTAACCAACCATCTTATTAAATAAGAAACACAGAAACAATGTAAAAGAGAAAGCCGAGAAGTCAGAGCTCAGAGCTAAAATCTCACCCTTCCTCCTGCTGTCCCAGCTTCGCGAAAAGAGACCTACTTCCTGTCGGTTCATTTTTTTAAAGTATGTTGTTCTGCCTTCTCATTGGTTGTAAACCCAAACACATGACTGCCTCGTCACTGTCTGAATGTACAGCCCCCTAGGTCTTAAAGGCATATGTCTCCAATGCTGGCTGTATCCCTGAACACACAGAGATCTTATGGGATTAAAGGCGTGTGCCACCACCGCCACACTCTTGCTATGGCTCTAATAGCTCTGACCCCCAGACAACTTTATTTATTAACATAGAATCAAAATAATAATTCAGTACAATTAGATTACCACCACATGACCATCCAGATGTTGATTCTCTCTCCTACTGGACTCCTGGAGCTCTGCCTGGTGTTTGGTTGTGGATCTCTGCATCTGCCTCCATCAGCTACTGGAGAAAAGCTCTGTGATGACAGGGTATTCACCGATTTGATCACTGGGGCAAGCCAGTTCAGTTCAGGCACCCTCTCCACTATTTCTATTAATCCCACTGGGATCATCCTTGGAGATTCCTGGCAACTTCCCTAACACTGGGTTTCTCTCTATCCCTAGATATCTCCCTCCATCATGGTATCTCTCTCATTACTTTCCCACTCCATCCCTGTTCCAACTCGACCATCCCATTCCTTTATGTTCTCATCCCCCATCCCCTACCCTCCATTGCCCATCCCTCAACCACAGTTCACTCATGGAGATCTCATCCATTTCCTCTTCCCAGGTTGATCCATGCATCCTTCTTTGGATCTTTCTTGTTAGCTAGCTTCTCTGGAGTTGTGAATTGTTTTCTAGTTATCCTTTGCTTTACTTCTAGTATCCACTTATGAATAGGTACATACTATGTTTGTCTTTCTGAGTCTGGGTTACCTCATTTAGAATGATATTTTCTAGTTTAATCCATGTGCCTACAAATTTCATGATGTCATTCTTTTTCTATCCTGAGTAGTATTGCATTGTATATATGTACCACATTTCTTAATCCATTCTTCAATTGAGGGGCATCTAGGTTGTTTCCAGGTTCTGGCTATCAGGAATAATGCTGCTATGAACATAGTTGAGCATGTGTCCTTGTGGTATGATTGAGCATTCCTTGGGTATATGCCCAAGAGTGGTATAGCTGGGTCTTGAGGCAGATTGAGTCCAAATTTTCTGAGAAACTGCCATACTGATGTGAGACCAAAATGAGTCATCTTCAAAATAAGACCAAAATGATTTCACCCTAAAACTAAGGCCTAAGATTTCTCTTTTTAGCTGCAGGCTATGAATTACTGGAATAGGCCATGAGTTACTGAAACCAGTCAGTCCAGATTCCAGAAACCAGGAAGTGTAAACGTACAGAGTCACAAGGTAGTCACGAGGTAATGACTGCCAGACTATGGAATGTCCTCTCCCTGGTTCCCTAGGTAACTGTTTGACCAAAGAATGTTCCAACCCTGGTTTTCAGGACAGCTGATCATAAAAGTGTCCCCACCTGAGGGCAGCCAATGAGAAATGGTGGTGGGCAGCCACCCCCTTAGAAATAAGATTAAGCCATGATTTCTAGAAAGTCCCTAGAAGGGAGCCAATCAGAATTGTACCTGTACTAGCACCCCTAAATGATGTAACCTTGTGATTTTTGCCTTTAAAAACTGAGCTTACAGAGATGTGGGCACTTCCTCCAGCCTCCACTGCATTGGATCTTTTGGAAGAAGTCCTGCCTAGGCTTGTATTGCTTTTGGATATCCAGAATTAAACCTTGCTTTTGAATTCCAGCATGCTTGTCTTTGGTGGTCTGTCTGGGGGTCACAATCTGGGCACAACATTTGGGGGGCTGTCTGGGATCCCCAGAGACCCCTGCCAGGACTCCTAAGAGCTCCGAAGGTCCATCTGCATGGATCAGTAAGAGTGCTCCATTTTCTTGTCTTTGCTTTCCTTTTACTTTCATTTTCTTATCCAAAGCAGGTAGTTGAATCTGACAGGCCCTTACATTGGCAGACACGCCTGTAAGGTGACCCTGGAGGAGTTGGGAGATGTCTCAACCCCTCATTAGGATGTGGATGCGGGGTCCCCACAGGTTTCTTTCCCCCACTCCCCCTGTCAGAGTATGCCTGTGAGGGGTCTGTTTGTTTGTACACCTGTGAGGGGTCTGTCTGCTTGGACACCTGTGAGGGTCTGTCTGTTTTATGAACTCTGGGGATTGGGAGACTCTGTTGAATTGTCCCTGTCCCATCCATACGGTCTTTGGCATAATCAAGGCTTCCTCTCTGGACTCCTGTCTGCCTAGACCATCTGTAGGGCCCTTGTTCTTCCTTTTTGTCTGCCTATTTTGTGATTTGTTATATTTCTGCTAAGAAGTTTTGCCTTTCTGTTAGAATGCCCTACCTATCTAAATGTATAAGTGTGCGAGAACTGTGGCCACATGTGTGTTTTATGCCTGAACTTGTGTATGCATTGGGACTTGTGGGCCGGATGACCAGCAGAAGGAATAGAGGCCCCTTTGGTGGTTGAACTGGCACAGACTAACTGAACTCCCCCATTGCTTCCTTGCTCTCCCTCTGACCAGAGCACACGCAGCAGGCGGAAGAAAGCTCTGCAATGAGTCTGGCAGGCAGCAGCTGCACAGCTGCTATTTTGGGGACCCAGGGTGCCACTGAGAGGGCTAGGGGACCTATGAGCATCACAGGGCCGAGACACAGTGGATTGGGGGGGCAGCTCGCTCAGAGAACTGTGGAATGGAGGCTTTACAGCATGATGCAGGGGGTGGCCAGGTCAGCCCAGAGGCTGCATGGGAACTAGGCATGGCTGTGTGCTAGGGTGTGCTGTGAGCACCATGGGGCCCAGATATGGCCGGCAGGTTCTGGCTCAGCCCCAGTGGTGCAGAGAGCTGCAAGGCAGAGCTGGTGGTAGCTAGCAGGGGTGTGGAGGAGCTCAGAGTGTGACTGAATCAGGTCAGGGCTGGTGGAGAACTAACTGCCCCTCCAGGGTCACAGCTGAGGAGTGGCCTAACAAGTCTGTGGGCCAGGACATGGAGCCACTTTCAGTCTGCCTTTCTTGTGTACTTGAGGGTCTGAGGTTAACAGCAATCTTTTGTCCCCATGATGCATGCCTTCCCAACCTCTTCATCTTCCATGCTGTTGGGTGGGGCTCCCAAGACATGCCCTGGGGCTAAAACCTGATCAAGGTCTGGCTCCAAGAATGAAATGTCACCACCAGTTCCTTGTCTGTGGTACAGTGCTGATGCAAATTGAGAGTTATTCTTGTTATGGTATATGCATATATTTCTGTTCTTGTTTAAAATATTGTAACTTTACAATATATTCTAGATTACTGAGGGAAATCACAAGAAAGACTTTGGTAAGAGTTTCTGTTTTTAAAGAAAAGAAAAAGCAGATTTTGTCTAAAGTAAATATCTGAGGGATCAAAGGAATAGACTGAGGGTACATGGAAGGTTGTAGAAAGTCAGAGGGGATGTGATGTAAACTGTTATGGTTTCTTATACCTGCAAATACTGAATTTAAAAGTTAATTCTGCTTGGTTTTCATTTTAAAAATGGCTAATGATTCTGCAAACTGCTTATGTATGTATGTATGTGGACAGGTATGTGACTTGGATTTAACTACACGTGTAAATGTAAGCAAGCTTTAACTGTACATATGTATGTGTTTAACTTGGATCCAACTTTGTGTATGTGTGCAAGTAATTATTATTTAGAAAAACGTGCTTTAAACAGCAACCATGTGGCTTCATCTTGGCTGGTAACCTCATGGGCAGCCATGTGGCTGGCAGCCACCTTTTACTAAGGTTATTTATAATCTACTCAGGTTAACACCTAAGTGCTTATGTTTTTACTGAGTGTTCAACAGCAGGTCTCTAGAAAATTTAAATAGATGACAACATATGTTTAATAAATAAGATACTTAATAAATATTAAAGTTGCACATTAATGCTTTTATACATGAGAATATACCTTGCTCTGGCAGCTAAACTTTGTAATTTAAGATTTACCAATGTAATAAAATGATAATGATTTTAAAGACATAAAAGGATCATAGGGAACAGCTGAGGTTTGCAAATGTATGGCAGGACTAGGGTTCCAAAAAGAGTCTAGTTGCAGTGGTGGACCTTAGCAGTTTTGAAAAATGCTAGTGTCAGGTGATGATCACCAGAAGCACCAGCCATAATAAAATGGAGCAGGCAGGCTATGTATGTGCTGCCAAAGATAGGGTCAAAGAAATCATTCAAACCTCTAAGTAAAAGAAACAAAAGGATTATAAATGAATCCCAGATACTGAACTTTGGGATTTTTTGCACTTTGGAACTTGGTTTTACTTTATACAGATTGTGATGATGCCATGTTTTCTCCCCCTTAAAGTAAAAAAAAAAAAAAAAAGCACTTTTATTGTTGATATTACGGAAGACATTTGAGACATCTTAATCTTTTTAAGAACAGTTTTTAAAAATTTAAGTTTATAAGGTTATGGGACATTTTCAGCTTATAAAATGCTCTGTATTGTTAATGTTTGGACTTAAAATAAAAGGCTAAAAATTAGGGTCATAGCCATAAGCTCCAATTGCTAACCAGAAACTGGGATGTTCATTTCTTGTGATGCAGCAAGACAATGACCTAAGCAGTCTGACAAAGGGCTTAAAATAGCTTCTGACTCCATGAGTCTTCACCCTTTGGGAGTTGAAAAAAAAATTTCTACAGGGATGGCCTAGGACCACCTGTATCTCAGATGTTTGCATTGAGAGTCAACATTGGCAAAACTGCAGTTATAAAATAACATTGAGATAGTTGAAAACCAATGACTTAAAAAATGTTTCTCCTTACCCAAGGTATGTTAAGGCTTAAGAATGTTGTCTAGCCTCCTTGTATTTGCTAAGTTGGTTAAGCTTAAGTTATTTGGATAAACTGATACATATATATGTTTTATATTGATATTTTGTTTTGTTTTGTTTACTGAACCCGTATTTGATGCTAGAAGAGCTTCAACTTAAAATCATTGTTTTTAGGCTACTTATTGTAGACTGTTAGAGAACATAAATAGTCAGGATAAATAAGTACTGATGTAATATTACAGGGATAAGTTTGTTCATTTACTCAGTCCCTTGAGTATGTTTTCAGGGTTGAGCTTGAAACAAGAAACTAGAAACAAAGTTTGTCTATTCAGATATACCTGGACAGCCCTCATACTTCAGAGATCTGCAGAATATGGCATTTAAATGTTCATCTAAAAGCTTATTATGTCAGACAGACTTCCACATCCTAGCAGTGACCGAGAGTCTCCAAAGAAAATTATGTACAAGACACTACAACAACGTCTCTGCCTGGATTATGTCAACACTTACCACAGGGCAAGATACCCCAATGCAATGCCTGCTGCCAGGACCAAGCCCAGACTGTGAACAAGCAGCAGCACACTGGAATTGATTGCACCCTTTTGTCTGGACAAATCAAGGTCAGTCTTACATGTCCCTATTCCACAGGAAGAATATTTTGCCTTATGGGCCTGATGGTGGAAAAAGATTGATGCTGTTCTGACTGGTGCCTCCAATGCTATGGAGACCTGGGTAGGAATTGCTCCCTGTAATTTTTAGGATTGGAAGCTGCTTGGTCTGAACTCAGATATAGCTTATCCTTCTAAGATCTCTAATAGTACTGATGGCTAGGCTAGCTCTAACTTTGTCAGTATGGCAGCATCAGACAACCAGATCCTTCTGCAAGGCTATAGCCAGGTTGTTAGCTCACTTTTAAGAAAATGTTCTAAGATATAAAAGTTTAATTAAGTCATAAAGGTTCAGATATGAGTCTAAGATGGGATATGTTTCAGATTACTCTCCTGTTCTATGGTATAATGGTTCAGAGCTCAACATTTAGGAGTCTTGATGAGCTGGTAGAGTAATGACTACTTACTGTTCAGTCACAAGCTCAACATTTTAGATTTATTTTAGATGTCATCTAAATATATCTAAATGTAAACCAAAAAGTGCTTTTCATTAGGCCAAAAATCTCTGTCCAATTTATACCTGGTTCTCTGAACAGAAGGAAAATGCACAAGCTTTTAACCCAAATATGTAGTCCTTGTTGGGACTCGAAGGTATGAGTCTACTTTTGCTCTTTTACAGATACACATTAACTGCTTTGTCTATGATATGGATTTCAGTACAGATTGGCAATACTAATGTATCTAAAACTTTTATGTCATTTTGTAAGATACTTCATGTAGGCTTCAGAGGTTTAAAAGAGTCATAAAACTTGGAACCACTTCACAGAGGCCAAAAGGATCCTAGATAAGTGATAAGTGCAGCTTATTCCGAAAGATGGTATTTTTCCCTCTCTCCTGGTCTTGAGACTCCTGCTTTTCCCAATTACTAAGGGTATGGGCCTAAGGGTTCCAAATAAATTCATAAATCTTAACTTCTGTTCCTAGTTTAAGTTTGTCTCAACAGTTTTCCACTTGGCTGGCAGACACCTCCAAGTTTCAGTTGCTGACTCCACTGCTCCAGACAACTGTTAGCTTCGGACTTGGTAAAAGCTGATGTAGACTGGCCCAGCCAACGTGACTGTTCCCTGTCTCTACGGGGTCAGAGAGCCACACACTTCTGACAATTGCCCCCTTGCCCAGCCTTTGACTAGCCTTTCAGCCTTTTGGGGGCCTTGACAATGGCACGCCAATGCCAGCTCGAAGCAGTTCCAGAAGAGAATACATCGTCACATGTTTCCTGTTCAGAAAAGGCTGAAATGCTGGGTCAAAAGGAAACTCCCTGGCATAGAGACAAGATGGCTAACTATAAATGACCATTATTAGAGAGGGATACTTACATGCTAACTGGCCCAAAACCCATGATTGGGTTTCATTAGGCACATGAGAAGGGGGAAATGTGAGACCAAAATGAGCCATCTTCGAAATAAGACCAAAATGATTTCACCCTAAAACTAAGGCTTAAGATTTCTCCTTTTAGCTATAGGCCATGAGTTACTGGAATAGGCCATGAGTTACTGAAACCAGTCAGTCCAGATTCCAGAAACCAGGAAGTATAAAAGTCACAAGGTAGTCATGAGGTAATGACTGCCAGACTGTAGAATGTCCTCTCCCTGGTTCCCTAGGTAACTGTTTGACCAAAGAATGTTTCAACCCTGGTTTCCAGGGTAACTGACTATGAAAATGTCCCCACCTGAGGGCAACCAATGAGAAATGGTGGCGGGCAACCACCCCCTTAGAAATAAGATTAAGCCATGATTTCTAGAAAGTCCCTAGAAGGGAGCCAATCAGAATTGTACCTGTACTAGCACCCCTAAGTGATGTAACCTTGTGGTTTTTGCCTTTAAAAACTGAGCTTGCAGCCGGGCAGTGGTGGTGCATGCCTTTAATCCCAGCATTAAATCCTGAGAAACCCTGTCTCAAAAAACCAAAAAAAAAAAAAAAAAAAAAAAAAAAAAAAACAAAAAACCCAAAAACAAAAACAAACAAACAAAAAAAAACTGAGCTTACAAAGAGGCTGGCCGTTCCTCCAGCCACTAGGCTTGTATTGCTTTTGAATATCCAGAATTAAACCTTGCTTTTGAATTCCGGCATGCTTATCTTTAGTGGTCTCTCTGGGGTTCTTGATCTGGGCGCAACACTGATTTCCAAAGTGGCAGTACTAGTTTGCACTCCTACCAAGAGTAGATGAGTGTTCCCCTTGCTCCACATCCTCTCCAACATAAGCTATCTGTAGTGGTTTTGACCATAGCCATTCTGGCAGACGTAAGATGGTATCTCAGAATCATTTTGATTTGCATCTCTCTGATGACTAAGGATTCTGAGCAATTCCTTAAATGTCTTTCAGCCATTTGAAATTCTTCCTTTGAGAATTCTCTGTTTAGCTCTATAGCCCATTTTTAAATTAGATTGTTCATTATTTTAATGTCTAGTTTCTTGATTACTTCATACATTTTGAAGATCAGCCCTTTATCAGATGTGGGGTTGGTGAAAATCTTTTCCCATTCTGTAGGCTGTCATTTTGTCTTATTTACTGTGTCCTTTGCCTTACAGAAGTTTCTGAGTTTCAGGAGGTCCCATTTATTAATTTTTGTTCTCAGTTTCTGAGAGCTACTAGTGTTATATGTAGGAAGTAGTCTCCTGTGCCAATGAGTTCAAGTCTACTTCCTAATTTCTCTTCTATCAGGTTCAGTGTAGCTGGTTTTATATTGAGGTTGTTGATTCCCTTGGACTTGAGTTTTGTGCAATATGATATATATGAATCTATTTGCAATCTTCTACATGTTGTTGATGTCCAGTTATGCCAGCACCATTTGTTGAAGATGCTTTCTTTTTTCATTGTACAATTTTGGCTTCTTTGTCAAAAAATCAGGTGTTCATAGGTGAGTGGGTTAATGTTAAGGTCTTCAATTCAATTCCATTGGTCCACATGTTGGTTTTTATGGCAATAAAAACTGGTTTTATTATTATAGCTCTATAGTATAGCTTGAAGTCAGGTATGGTGATGCCTCTAGAGGTGGCTTTGTTGTACAGGATTCTTTTAGCTATCCTGGGTTTTCTGTTTTTCCAAATGAAGTTGAGTAGTTTTCTTTCCAGGTCTGTCAAGAATTGTGTTGGGATTTTGATGTGGTTTGCATTGGTTCTGTATGGTGATATTTTATTTGTACTAAAATGTGATTTTATGTGTATGTTAATAAATAAAGTTGCCTGAAGATCAGAGGTAAAAGTGATCCATTAAGCAGAAGTCCAATAGTGGTAGCACACACCCTTAATCTGATCACATGCCAGGCAGAGTGTCTGTGTGGTCAAGGACACAGCCAAGTGTGGTGACCTGAGCCTTTAAACTCAGTACCAACCATAGAGACGTGAAGGTCTGTATAGACAGGCAGCGATGAGGAAGTCATGTGGCTGGGCTTAGAGCCAATGAGAAGGCAGAACAGGAAAGCAAAAAAACACAAAACACACAGGAAGAAGGTCTCTCTCTTAAGGGAAGTGACGGCAGCAAGTTATAAGCTAAAGATAGTCGTGGCTCTTCGCTAGTGCTCTGATTTCTTGGGCTTTTAACTCTGTATTTGCCTATGTGATTCTTATTTAATAAGACCATTTAGAATTTCATCTACAAATCTGTAGATTACTTTTGGTAAGATTGCCATTTTTAGTATGTTAATTTTACCTATCCATGAGCATGGGAGATCTTTCCATTTTCTGATATCTTTTACAATTTCTTTCTTCAGAGACTTAAAGTTCTTGTCATACATGTCTTTTACTTGCTTAGTTAAGAGTTATCCCAAGGTATTTTATATGTGGCTATTGTAAAGGGTGATGTTTCTCTGATTTCTTTCCCAGCCCATTTATCATTTGTATATAGGTAGGCTACTTTAATTTAAAATTAATCTTGTATCCTGCCACATTATCAGTTCTTTTTGTTAATTAAGAAAAAAAAATTTATTCATTTTTACATACCAGTCACACATCCCTGTCTTCTCTCCTCCTGCCTCTCTATCTTCCCCCCAACCCACCCCCTCACTGCCTCCTACAAGAAGGTAAGGCCTCCAATGGGGAGTCAGCAGAGCTTGGTACATTCAGTAGAGACCCTAAGCCCCTCCCCCAGTCTCAAAGCTGTTCGAGGTGTCCTACCATGTTGTGAAATCTGAAAGTGGGATTCAATGAAGGCCCAGATGAGGAAGAGAGGGGTCATAGTGAGGGATTTTGGCAGAGACTATATTTCCAGGCTATTACTGCAATTAGCGAGGCAATTCCATGTAGTTTATCTGATAATCAAGATAAGTCTATTTCTGGGATAAATTACATACATCCAATAGTGGTTGGTTATAGGATCAGGGAGAGATGAGGTACCATCCAGAGGAGAACTGTGGCTTGGTGTCCCATTCAGCTTCCAGGACCACGAGGTATCCAGAAGGGGCCAGACATGTTTACACCTCAAGTCTTAAGGGGGTCCCTCTCAGCCACATCCAAGGGGCAGGTCAGCCCCAGGGGAAGGTCATAAGCGGGTGTGGCAATTACCTGCTGTCACTCAAGGGGCAGTGTTTCAAGGTCAAAGCTGGAACAGCTACCCACTACACCAGGCAGCATCTCTGTGTTTCTCCTATTGTCTCTCTCTAAGAAAGCTTTCTAAGCAAGAAAAAGTACAGGAGACATGTGACCATCTTTGTATACTTGAAGACATTGTTCCCCCCACACTGTTATTTTTTGCTGTATCTTTTTTCTAGTTCTCAGAGGTCCTTACCACAATACCTCCAAACATTTGTGGGGGAAAGGTCTTAACTTCATGAACTTATTTATGGTTGCTTCCTTGTCATTTTCTTCTTTAGTGGTATTAATTGAACAAAGTAATGCGTTTCATTATGTCATTTCCATATAGGCACATGATTTACTTTGAACATATTTATGCTCCTTAATACCTTTTCTTAGCTCACTTTCCACATGGGTTTTTCCATTTTAAAGTGTGAAAATATGTGTATTTACTTGCAATAGAGTAATTAATCTTAATGATACTAAAACTTGTTGGTCATACTGACTAAAGTCATTATATAATACCCTTTAAAAAACAGAGTTGAATTAGCCCAAATCATTTACTTCTTTGCCATTTTAATGTTCCAAGAAATAGATGTTTAATTTAAACATAATGGATATCTTAAAAGTTTAGATGGCTCATTCCATTTAGTTAGAATTAGTACATGAATTACTGTTTCCACCAAGGAAAGACTCTACAAAATTTCATAAATTCACAATTTTTCTTTATCATCTTCCTGATAATACATTTTTATCTTTTTGCTAGATAGCCATGGTATCTAAACAAATTAACTTAATTTATTAAATAATTAAAATTTTTAATTGCTCTGAAAAACTATCTTTGTTATTCTTCATCTAGTTTAATTCAACTTACTAAATTCTAAAAAATAGTGCTATATATTGATGAGCATTCAGTTGTTTCTATTCAATGCATATACACATATGCATATAACTATATATATGCATATATATAATTGTTCTTTGGGTTATATAGGCTTCTAATTATTTGTAGTAACACAATAAAAGATGTAATAGCTATTATTAGTTGTCAAATCGGCTACTTCTGGAATTAACAAAACCACAGGAAACTGGGCACATCTGTAAGTGATTTTCCTAGATTGAATTATTTGAAATGGGAAGACCCACCTGACTCTGGATCTTTTGAGATAGGCGGGGCCACCTTAAATCTGGTTCCACCTTCTGACGGAAGCCCAAGTAAAAAAAATGGAAGACAGAGGCTCTTGATTTTGTGTGCTTGCCTTCACTTTTGCTGACAAGTTCATTCCTTCACTCGTATTACAGCCTAGTTCTTCAGTATTCTAGTGTATCCTGAACACCAGCTGAGACATCCACCTCCATTAACTGAATAACTACTGGGTTCTTTGATTTTCTATTGGTAGACAGCTATTGTTGAACTAGCTGGACCACAGCCTGTAAGCCACTTTAATAAACATCTCACCACTCTGAATATATATATATATATATATATATATATATATATATATATATATATATGTGTGTGTGTGTGTGTGTATACTACATATATATATATATATATATATATATATATATATATATATATATATATATATTCATTCTATCAGTTCTATTCCTCTAGAGAACCCTGATTCACATCTCAGTCATAAGCTGGAAAAAAGAGAGGGAAGTGGAGAAAGTGAAGATTTTTTTATTCTCAAAGCGGGCTCCCTGTGATGTACTTCCTCCAGCAAGGCTACATGTCCTCAAACTCATCACAAGATGACACCAACTAGAAACCAAATATTCAAATATTTTAACCTGTGAGGGACATTCTTCTTCAAACCACTGCAGAAAGTTTTATAGTATGTTCTGAACTGTTAGAAAGCAAAACTAACAAACCCACAAATGAAATACAATGAAACATTGCTAGAAACGACTGTGTGTGGCTGGGAATATACAGCTCTATTGTAGATTGCTCACCTAGAATGCATGGAGCCCTAGGTTCCATTCATATTCACTGTCCCTCAGATACAAAGACTTAAATATATCTTGGATTATTTACACTTTTATAATTTAGCACTGATTTCCCTCTTTACTATAGATATCCACTTGTAGCATATCTACCTCATTTGAAATAGCATAATATAAGCCTCATTATAAACAAAAGGCAGTATTCTCTAATCACTTAGAAAGTTATTAAACAAATGGAATTGCATTGTGGGTAAGCACTACATATTGCATTATTTATGAAGATGATGGTGATGGTAATTATGAAAGCTTAAAGAGATTGAGTGTTTATTATGTGTCTACACTATTCTAAATGCTTAATATTCATTAGCTATCCTCCACAAAGGACTCATAAAAATCTTGCAGCCATACATGTTAAGTAACTTGCTTAATTTAACTAGAACTTAGGGAGTTTCAGGTTTCATCTACATTATCTGAATCTAGACCTGCTTCCAGAAACATTTCAAAATTTCATTTTGATAGTTCAATATTTACCACAAATTCCAGATAGATTTAATTCTTTTTCAAGGGATATTTAAAAAGGAAGCCTAAGGATATTTTGGAAAGTACTGGTTTGGTTTTTTAATTCTCAATAGTAAAACAAACAAATGCATTCAATAATATGATGCCACTAACTGTGCTTTGTAAGACATGAAGAGAAAAATAATATTAACCTTTCAAATTCAATAGACCAGTCAAAAACACATTAATAAATTAAATACATGTTTTAATATTTCACTTCAATTTCCATAATAATTGAAATAAGACCAATAATAGTTAGGATTTGTGTGTATGTGCATGGAGTATGAGCATGCATATTTGCACATGCAAAAGCCAGAGAAGGAGGGTGAATGTTCTATTTACCTTACACTCTTGAGAATCTCTCACAGATCCTCAACTAGACAGGTGAGAAATGAGGCACAGAGACAACTATTATCTCTACCTCTGCCCCACAGTGCTGTGGTTACAGAAGTGCTAAGCCTCGCTTCAATGTTTTACTTGGATCTTGAGGATTTAAATCCAAGTCCACATGCTCAAACACCAAGCACTCTTACCTAGCGGGCCAACTTCAAAGAGTTTACTTTTCTATGAGTTGTGTTATTTTGACCATTTCTACAAAATTCATTTTTAATTAATATCATGAGTTTCAATGGCTATTTTATGGCATAACCTCTAATTTTAATTAATAAAATTATTGATGTACTTTATTAGGACAAATAATTCTATCATTGAATTGTTTATGGCTAATGACATCCAGAAAATAATTTCTTATTTTACTTACCTTGAGCATCTTATAGAATGAAATGATTTTCATAACCATACTAAATATTAGTATGATTCTTATTTTCTTGAGTAAATAAATGTCATTACATAAATGCCCATTATATAAATGCCAATCCTTAATGTAAGTTTATCATTATGGGTTTATCATTATGGATTCTCAACATTACCCAAGTTATCATCCAATGTAAGTAAGAATTCAGGACTGATCTTGTACCCAACCACATTGCTGAAGGTGTTTGCTTCTCAGCTGTAGAAGTTCCCAAGTAGAATTTTTGGGTTGCTTATGTATACTATCACATCATCTGCAAATAGTGAAAGTTTGACTTCTTCCTTTCCAATATTTATCCTTTGATTTCCTTCAGTTGTCTTATTGCTCTAGCTAGAACTTCAAGTACTATACTGAACAGATATGGAGATAGTGAACAGCCTTGTCTTGTTCCTGATTTCAGTGGCATTGCTTTGAGTTTCCCTCTATTTAATTTGATGTTGGCTATTGGCTTACTGTATATTGACTTCATTGGGTTTAGGGATGCCCCTTGTATACTAATCTCTCCAAGACTTTTTGTCATGAAAGGGTGCTGAATTTTGTCAAAGGCTTTTTCAGCATCTAATGAAATGATCATGTGGTTTTTGTTTTTCAGTTTGCTTATATGGTGAATTATATTGACTGATTTTCATATGTTGAACTGGATCTCTGGGATAATGCCTACTTGATCATCTATTTGATGATCTTTTTTATGTATTCTTGGATTTGCTTTACCAGTACTTTGTTGAGTAATGAGTCTATGTGTTATCAGGGTAACTAGCCTCATAAATGAATTTGCAAATGTTCCTTCTGTTTCAGTTTTGTGGAATAATGTGAGGAGTATTGGAGTTAATTATCCTTTGAAAATCTGGTAGAATTTGGCAATAAAACCATATGGCCCTGGGCTTCTTTTGGTTGGGAGACTTTTAATGACTTCTTCCAGGATCCAGAAGCATGATTGCTCAGAGACATAGGGCAGAACCAAACATGACTGACAAAAAGAGTCAATGAAATAATTCCTAATCTTATTCTACTATACTCATAGATAGGTGCCTAGCCAAATTGGCATTAGAGAGGCTTCCTACAGCAGCTGATGGGAGGAGATACAGAGATCCACAGCCACATATTAGGTGGAGCTTGGGGAACCCTGCAGAAGAGGAAGGGGGGAAATTGTAGGAGCTAGAGGGGCTGAGGACACCAGGAAGACATGACCCACTACATCAACTAAACAGGGCTCATAGGGGCTCACAGAGCCTGAATTGGCAAGCAAAGATCTTGTGTGAGTTTAAACTAAGATCTCATAATGCATGCTATAATTGTTTAGCTTGGGGTTTTTCTTGGACAGTAGGAGTTGGGTGTCTCTGATTCTTATGCCTATTTCTAGTACCCTTTTCCTTCCACTGAGTTGCCTTGATCAGCCTTGATATGAGGGTTTATGAATAGTCCTATTGCATCTTGTTATGCCCTGTTCATTTGATATCACTGGGAAGCCTGTGTTTTGTTTTATTTTGTTTTGTTTTTAATAAGGGAAATGGAGAAGCAGTGAATCTAGGGAAAGAGGAAGGTGTGGGTTGACTAGAAGGAGGGGAGTGAGGAGAAGCTACTGTTGGGATGTATTGTGTGATTAAGTTTAAAAAAAGTTAATATTTACATTAAGAAATTCAGCTTGGTGGGGGTGGTGCACACCTTTAATCCTAGCACTCAGGAGGCAGAGCCAGGCAGATCTCTATGAGTTCAAGGCCAGGCTGGTCTACAGAGCAAGATCCAGGACAGGCACCAAAACTACACAGAGAAACTCTGTCTCAAAAGAACAAAACACAAAAAACAGAAACAAAAACAAAAAAACAAACAAACAAAAAAATTTATTCTTACATATCTGATTATTTTGTGAAGTAAGAAAAGTATACATTATGTTTCTAAAGAACAATGCTTAAATATTTTATTTCAATTCATTAAAATCTGCCCTCCATTGCAATTTTGTCAAAATTACTAATAACTGATTAACTTTCTCTCTGATACAATTATCAAGACATTAAAAAAGTATCTTTTAGTATCAAGTATCAAGACATTAAAAATGGTTCTTCCTATTTTGGTAGAGTATGTACTTACTTTCCTTATAATTTACAACCAGCTTTTGTAGCTAGAGTTTTCCTGCCTTGCCCACAGTCAGGACAAATCTTTGTCATCTGCCAGTCCCACAGCCGCTCAGACCCAACCAAGTAAACACAGAGACTTATATTGCTTACAAACTGTATGGCCGTGGCAGGCTTCTTGCTAACTATTCTTATAGCTTAAATTAATCCATTTCCATAAATCTATGCCTTGCCACGTGGCTGGTGGCTTACCAGCGTCTTCACATGCTGCTGGTCATGGCGGTGGCTGCAGTGTCTCTCTCCTCAGCCTTCTGCTTCCCAGAATTCTCCTCTCTCCTTGTCCCACCTACTTCCTGCCTGGCCACTGGCCAATCAGTGTTTTATTTATATAGAGCAATATCCACAGCAAGCTTTTTCATGACTTTATGTTTCATAACATTTTCTGTTAGAATATAAGAAAGAGAAAATCCTTTGTCATTGGTTGTGTGGCCAGTTTTAGAGAGAAATTCTGAGAGGAATGGATTGTAAGCACTACAAATCAACCCTCAGATGAAACCAGTATTATCTTCAAAGTACTGAGATTGTTTTACCGTGTAAGGTTTTACAAGTGTTTTTTGAAGAGTGTCTAAAGTCTACAAAGCTTCTAGAAGAGTTATATCAGAGTCATGCTACACATCCCATGATGAGATCTTCACCTTGTCTTTTGTACACAGTATCCATGCATGTGATAGTAATAAATATCAAAAACAGATATGAATATACAAAGTCATTTTCTTTTCTAACTTGTTACACAAGGAGCTTAGTGAGTTTTATTTTTTGAATCCCTTACACCTTTCCATAGCAAACTTGCTTTCTATGTCTACAAGCCTTCTGTTTCTTAGTTTGAAAACAAAAGAAGATATATGAGTATGATATACAGAAATAATTAAATATTAAGCATTTACCTTTCTTGGTATAAATCTTGGCAAAATCAAACATAAACTCTTTAAATTTTTTATCTTATTTTTAGAATTGCTAATTGCATTAAAAATTAGAATAATAAAATTGGATAATTTATTTTATTGTGCTTGTTCAAATTTAGGAATTTCTTTGGCAAGTATTTGACTAATATGATTCACTGTGGCTTGCTTTGTCCTGTGTACAATTCCCTACATCATTAATATGCCTTCAGAGAGGTCAAAGAACCAGTTCACAAGGCCTGCCTTTTACCTATATTCTAAAAGAACAATTCTCAACCTGTGGGTCATGACCCTTTTGCAGGCATCAAAAAACCCTTTTACAGGGAACAGATATCATATATTCTGCATATCAGATGTCTGCATTATGATTCATTATAATAGCAAAATTACAGTTATGAATTAGTAATAAAAAATTTTATGTTTGGGGGCCACCAAGACATGGGGAACTGTATTAAAAGGTTCAGCATTAGGAAAATTGAGAACCACTGCTATCAAAAGAAATATTTGTCAGCCAGGCGGTGGTGGTGCACACCTTTAATCCCAGCACTCAGGAGGCAGAGACAGGTGGATCTTTGTGAGTTCGAGGCCAGCCTGGTCTACAGAGCGAGATCCAGGAAAGGCGCAAAGCTACACAGAGAAACCCTGTCTCGAAAAACAACAACAACAAAAAAAAAACAAATAGAAATATTTGTCATTTTAATATCATGACAGGCAAGATTGTGAGTTATACAAAAGTAAATGTTTAGCCAACATATCAAAAACTTATACATTTACATGCAAATTATAACTAGAAGCAAAATGCACCTGTTACGTATGAGAACTTTGTGTTCAAAAGAAGTAACTTGCATTTTAACTCAAAGATTGCGAATGATGACCAAAATACAAAAGAAAAGCAAAGAACTTATGATAAAATCACTAGCAGTGGAGGGAATGTTAAGAACACAGTTTTTCAGATAGAATTTATATAATGCATGACAGTGATATTTACTTTATAATATGTTTTTATAATAAAAATTTTACTCTACTTTTGGGTCAGAAGTGCTATGGTTATCCCCCAAATAATCTTTCTCGGCTGAGTATGTATTTAGAAATGAAAATTTTATAGTATAATTCAGCCTTCTACTATTATTTCTCTAGAGGAAAGAAACTGGTTTCAATGAAGATAAGTGAAATCTTTGTCATCTCTACAAATATGTTTTAATACATTAGAAAGGCATTACCTCAGCATGATACAGAAATTTATTATATAAATAAAGTGATAAACTGTATTATTTCTCTAGTATATTATCTCTGGTAACATTCCAAGAGATTATATATTATTTCTATTTTAATACTGAAGTTGAAGGAAAGAAAATTACCTACGCATTATCTATTCAATTAACAAAATATTTATGTTTTATTTTATTTATAATATAACTTATTTTGTGGGATACTCTAGAACTGAAATTTCCAAAATGTGTCTGTATGCCAACAAACACCTGTATAGAAAATACATCATCTGTAGAATTCAGTACATTTTCCAAGACTCTACCCCTACCTATCACGGTCACATATTTAGTGCCCACAGCAAAATGTCATTTGATTTCTCATCCTTTCTAGTTGATTTTGCTATCAAAATACTTAATCTATGATTACAGTTTATCAAAGGAGTCAGCTTCTAGCTTTTCATTGTAGTCTTAGAGAGTCTTCCCAGTGCAGGCAAACAAGAAGAGAAACACCCAGTTGCCTGCAAAAATATAATCCAGAAACACAAATGTCCATGTTAGCATTAGAGCGAAGTGAAAAGAATTAAAATATTTCTATAAACTTAATATTTGATTATGCTGGTAATTAATCCCATGGCTTTTACAAGGTTAACAAGTGCCAGAAATAACAAGAATTTTTTATACTACCAAGCTTTTATTACATTCACTTTTATCAAGATGTATTTGTGTATGTGTGTGTGTGTGTGTGTGTGTGTGTGTGTGTGTGTGTGTGTGTGTACACATTCAAAACCCAGAAGACATTGCAGTGTTCCATTAGCCTGTAGTGGTTGTTGACTTCCCAAAGTGAATGTTGAGAACTCAACTCAACTCATGTTCTCTACAAGAATAGTAGAGACTCTGAACTAGCATTTCTCAACCTGTAGGCCACTAATGACCTTTTCCTAGTTTCCTCAGACCATTGGAAACCATAGCTTTTTACATTATGATTCATAACAGTATCAAAATTACAGTTGTGAAGTAGCAATTAAAATAATTTTATGGTCGTGGTCATCACAATAAGAGGAGCGCCACAGAATTAGGAAGGTTGCTAACCACAGCTCTAAATCAACACATCCTTTCACCCCAAACAACCTCTCTTTAGTTTCATTTCATATTCTATCTGTTGGAAAACTGATATGTTCAGTTTTGGGGATCATCTAAATTTGCAGGTAAGAACCAAAAGTGCAGCTCCATATACCATTGCTTATGATAATGATACTAAGAGATCAGTGATATTATTTATATAATTTTCTTTATTCTAAATAATGTACAATTATAAGAATATTTAAAGAAACTACAGCTTTCTAAAAGCATTAAGGAAAATCATTTGAGCCTCCTGGTATCAACCTGCACAGAATAAAACAAAAACAACACTTGAGTTTATATTCATAAGTTTATTTCACATGGATATTTGAAACAGTGATAACAGTTTTTTTAAATACTATGAAATTTAAATATTCTGTATTTCCCAGATGTTAAATAGCATGTTTTCAGAAAAGCAGTTAATTATACCAAAATGTGATTAGACAAGTCCAAGAGTCTGCCTGGACTTTATCTTTTATACAGTCTTTAAAGATGAATTTGGAAAATACTGCTTGAAAAAATATTCTTAGTTCTCAGAATATTCCTGAAGTCAGGGCATGTGCTCTTTCGGTAATATTTTTGTTGCTGCCTAAGATATGCTTCTAAACTAAAATGTGAAATCTCTATTACGTCTAGCAGATCCTTAAAGGCCTGTGCTCCAGCCCTGCTAGCAGGCATGCTATCAGGGAAGGCCTGTAGTTGAGTTTCAAGTGGAAATAAGTCACAGTCTTCCTTGGAGCCCTGCATGCTTAATGCAAACACTGGGAAAGCCTACAACACGACTATGAAAAAGCTAGAAAACGCTGTCTTTGACAGGCCTTGTCTCTCTTCTCAGCTGTTTTGCCACTTCATTCAGAGTAGTGTTAAAGACACCTGATCTAGGCATGAAAATAATATGGTTTTCCCTGATAAGGCTTGTATGTTTAGGTGGGCTTGATATTTGCCTCAGTGGAGGAAGCAATTATATTATCACCATGATTGAGAGAAATCCAATGTTCTGCTAAAGTTTTAGATAAACATGGTGAGTCTGTAGCAGAGAGGGTCATTTCAGTGTTAACTATCTATGAACATGTCTTTAGCATTAGCCAAATGTAGAACAAAATAATAGTGAGAAACAGTCCACAAGTTAGTTGTTTGTTCACTAACTGATAGAAATTTAAGAAATTGTGGACACATTTTAATTTAGAACACTGCTAATAAACCAGGACATGAATGTAAAGGGTGTGTTGGCTAACAATATGATTTTGTCCTATGAGCTACATGGAACCAACTGATGAGTTTTTATTCTGAAGCTAGTGTGTGTGTGTGTGTGTGTGTGTGTGTGTGTGTGTGTGTGTGTATGTGATGTGTGTGTGCATGAGTGTGTGTGCGTGTTTTATATGTAAATAGTATGATATTATATGTAGATCTGTGTGTGTATTCTATATATGTATGTATAATATATATTATACATAATGCCATCATCATCTATATTTTTCTTAATCAGATTCACATATTAGCATTTATTCAATAAGGTTTTGGTCTGTTATTTTTTTATTTTAGATGTAGAGGATTTCATTCCATTTATTTAGCATATGAACTCAGTGACATGGCATTTTTTATAGTGGCTTCTTTGTTTTTCATCTTTTATTTTTATTAAGAAAAAAATTTTTATTCATTTTTACATACCAATCAACCCCCCCCATTCCCTCCTCCTGTCCTTCCAGCCTCCCCCTTCCAACCCACCTTCATTCCCTCCTAGAAGAAGGTAAAGCCTCCCATGAAGAGATACATTTAGTAGAGGCAGGTCTAAGCCCCTCCCCCTGCCTCAAAGCTGTGCAAGGTGTCCCATCATAAGTAGTGGACTCCAAAAAACCTGCTCATGCACCAGGGATGGATTCTGATCCTACTACCAGGGGGCCCCTTAAGCAGATCAAGCTATACAACTGTCTCACTATGCAGAGGGCCTAGTCTAGTCCCATGCAGGGTCCACAGTTGTTGATCTAAATTTCACATGTTCCCACTAGTTTGGTTTGGTTGTCTCTGTAGGTTTCCCAAACATGATCATGATACCCTTTTCTCATAGAATCCCTCTTCTTTCTCATCTATTGGACTCCTGGAGCTCGGCCTGGTGTTTGCCTGTGGATCTCTGCATCTGCTTCTATCAGTTACTGAAGAAAGACTATGATGATATCCTAATTGTCATCATAGAGCCTTTCTCCAGTAACTGTTGTCTGTTCATCTTGGTAGATTTTTTCCTTTGATTAATATATACTGTCCTTCCCCATTTTTTTATTAATTTTGTTTTGAACTCTGTTTTCTTAGACATTAAAATGGCTGCACTAGCTTCCTTCTTAGGACAATTTGCTTAGAATATATTTTTCTAACCCTTTACCTTGAGGTAATATCTACCCTTGATGTTCAGGTGTGTTTCTTCTATGCAGCAAAAGGATGAATCCAGTTTTCACATCCATTCTGTTAATTTGTGTCTTTTTATTGGGGAATAAAAGCCATTGACATTGATAGATATCAATGAACAATAGTTATTAAGTACTGCTATTTTGTTTTTGGTGGTGGTGGTGGTGATGCTGTGTGTGCGTGTGTGCATGCACACTTTGGTCATGGTGTTTCATTGTAGCAATAACCACCTTAAGACAGCCACTTAACCACACATAGATCTGGATATTACATAGGGTTCTGGAAACAGCATATAATACAATCATAAGACATTACTTATTATCACATTTGAGTTAGGGAGATTTTATGTGGTGTTCACAACAGGTATATCAGCATTCTGATAGTTCTACAGTTCCTCAAATTTGGCCATGAACAACACATGACTTACATTTTATGAACTCTGAAAAAAATAGCTTTGTGTTGTTACATCATCTTTGGGGTTTACAGTTAAAGGCCAGGTCAGAAGTTCTGCTCTTTTGTACAATAAAGTTTCTTGTGTTTCATATGTACCCTGGTTACTTTTTAATCACAGTAGCTTCTGTAGGTAATGACATTTTTAAACTAAAACGATCTTCTTTATTTTTATTGTTATTCTTAGGTAATAATGCTAATAGAATAATCACACTGTGATGAATAATGTCTGTTGTATACGATGCCAATTTTGGTAAAAAATTATATTAAAATAGTACTGTTTAAATACATTATCATTTATTATTTACAAAAATGAATGATGACTAAAAGTATGTATATATAAAATAATATGATATGGACATGTGTTGAAGCCCTAGGAAATGCAATCAACAATGGCTTTCACTGTGTTTTGTATAAATATGTTTCAACAATGACAGCAACACCAGTTCAAAATCACCTCTTAGTAAACAGGAGATGGTTGGTGTGATAGCTCAGCATGTTAAGCTGTCTAGTTCAAAATTAAGGATTTGACTTCCATCCCAAAGACACAAATAAAAGAAAACAAAACTAACTCATTTGGTCTCTGACCTTCACATGCACACACACACACACACACACACACACACACACACACACACACACCACAATAGGCAAATGTGAAGAAAAAATTTAAAAATTTAAGGTTAACGACATTTGCTTCCAGTTTTAAATTTTTTGAAATTTGTTATGAGAGAAATGGAAGAAGAAAGTATGTTTCTTCTTCATTTTTACAAAATGGTGTAAAGTTCTTAAAGTTAAGTGAAACCTCATTTTGCTGATAATTTCAGTATAATTTAAATGCACAAATGCTGTTCACTAAAGAAAGCCTGTTATAAACTTAATAAAATTTACCTCTATGCTGTTCATTTGAATTTCACCTACTCTAACTTTTTCAAGGCAGGATACAGCTGTGTTTCTATTAATCATTCATTAAGTGTACAATGATTCCTGTGCTGGTGACAACAGGAACACCCACAGGGTGAATGTTTGAAGTTTAGGCTTTCCTGACTTCACTTCTGTGGGCCCATATCCTGTAGGAAGTCATAATTGCCCAAATGTTGATGTATTCTTTCAACTTTCCTTCATTAAAGTATTGACAGATTATAAAAGACAGGTCTTTGGAGCACAAGACTTATATAGAGAAAAAGTGATTTCCTGATGGTACTTAAAAAGTAAATAGAGACTTTAAAACTCTTATTCCTAAATTAAGAGCCCTAGAATGAATGGTCCTTCAAAGTCACACCATTCAGGTCAGTTACAAGTGACGTAGGATGCATAGTTGTGGATGGATGGGATAGACTGGACATTGGAGCAGGAGGATCAAATGGGAAGGAAAGAGGGGGTTGAGGGAAGGAACAGAAGGAGAACAGATAAGGGCTATTGGAGGAGCCTTGTTGAAACCTAATACAGTAGAAGCTTCCTAAAGTATGTACACATATGAAGGTGCTCTAAACGCAATCACCAAAAACATGGGGGAGACAGAGCCCCAGCTAGATATCTCTTATCATCAAAAGAAGCCTCCAATTTCAGTAATGGGTTACATCTTCTAGAGTTGCTGGCCAAAGGAGCCCTTTGGGATCCCCTCAAACAACCCAGGCTGTTTCCAAGGCTTATAGATGCTCTCTACAAACTGACAGTAAGATCGACCCCATTGCTGAAATGACACCTACACAACTCATTGAACATGGAGAAGTTGAGCTGGTGACTACCTAGACTACCCACCCTTATGAACTAGTATTCATGCTACTGGGAGGTACAAGTCAGCAAAAACCCCTCTGTTCTACAATGGTGATTTTCCTGCAATATTTCCTGGTATAATAGGGGCACAAGGCTTGTGGGAACAACCAACCCATATGGATTTAAGCCTTATTAAGTTCCATGAGAAGGAACTTATCCCCACCATTGCTCAGTCAGCTAAGAACTAGAATATAGATAGGTCAGGGACCTAGAGTAAAGCTATATATTATCATTCTGCTAAAGGAAATCAGCACAAAATGATTCTTAATGACATTCTGTTTTGCTTGTTGATCAACACCTTTCTTCACCCTTGTCAGAGAAGCTTCCTTCAGCAGGCCGTGGGAACAAATACAGAGATCTACAGTGTAACTATATGCAGAGAGTGAGAGACCTTGGAAAACTATGTCCTAAATAGGGTGTCTCCATAAAAATATTTTCCCTCGGGGCTCAAGAAACTCAGCAGAAGAAGAGGCAGAAAACATATAAGAGGAAAAGAGCCAGAGGAGATGCAGGTCCTCAAGGAAACAAGGCCCTCTAAACCCAGAAGGACCAATGTACATATGAATTTACAGAAACTGCAGCAGCCTACAAAGAGCTTACACAGGTCTGTGCAAGATGGGTTCTAGCACTGAGAGGGGAATTGGACTCAAAACCCCATCCCAATCCAGAAGCCATCTCTAATTGATAACCGCCCACAAGTGAAAAATTAGTTTTCTTCAGTTGAGTCTCACTGGTGCTACAAACCACTATTAAGGCCAGGCCCCATGCCCAGCAGTAGAGGGCAAGAACAAAAGAAAACAAGCAAAAAACAAAAACAAAAACAAAAAAGAAAAGAAAAGAAAAACTAACTTAATGTGATTTTGGTGGTATTTGTCTCATAATGTTTGTCAGGGGTTCCTTTTATTTTTTAAACAGTATATATGTTATGATTTCTGATTTTGTGTTTGTTACTGTGTCTCTATGTGTTTCTTGAGTTCTTTCTTTGGATTTTTTTTCTGTTTTTTTGTTATGGTCTATTCTGGTTGGTTCGTTTTATGTTTCATTTTATTTTAAATTTATTTATTTATTTCGATTCCTATTTTCATTTTAATCAGAGAAAGAAAGGATGTGGACTTTGGTGGGTAGAGAAGAAGAGAGGATTTAGGGGAAACCATAATCTATATATTGTATCTGAAAAATCTATTTTCAATTAAAAACAAAAAACAAACAATAAAACAAAGAAAAACAAACAAACACCTCTATTTTAACACAGACGGGAGAACTGGGAATATGCTGCCTGAACTCTCTGCTTGGGGAGTTCCCGGAGATTTCAGAGGTATCAGGCTTCTAAAAATTTTTTTTGAACAATGCATTTTTTATTTTATTCTTTCCTTTTTCCAAACTCCTCCCACATCTTCAAAACCATTCTATCCACCCAACTTGATGTTCTTTCTCTCAAAAACAAAACAAACAAAACAAAACAATACTCCTGGAGAAAGTTTACTATATCCAGTAGCATTCCTTTGGATAAAACTGGTTGTGATGGCTATTCTCGGTTGTCAGCATGACAATATCTGGGATGAACTACAATCTAGAAGAGTGGAGGACACACCTGTGATCTGGATCTTGAGGCAGGAAGACAACATGCCTTTGATCCAGATCTTGAGGTTTGATGACACATGCCTTTAATTCAGATCTTGAAGCAGGAAGGTACACCTTTAGTCTGTGCCATACCTCCTGCTGGAAGCCGATATAAGGACAATGGAAGAAGGAAGGTTTCATTTATTTTTTGCCTGCTTCCCTCGCCCTGTCAGCATGTCCATTCCTTTACTGGCATTGAAGCCAACTTCTTTGGGATTCCAGCATATATAGAGACCTGCTGAGGCACCAAGCCTTGTGGGACTGAGCAAACACTAGATTTACAGCTGGCCATTGTTGAATTGTAGCCTATAAGTCATTCTAATGAATTCTGTATAAATATATGGAAGGGGAGAGAGAGAGAGAGAGAGAGAGAGAGAGAGAGAGAGAGAGAGAGAGAGAGAGAGAGAGAGAGAGAGAGAGATTCTCCATAACATGTATAATTCTACAGAACTCTGACTAATACA
Organism: Peromyscus maniculatus bairdii; assembly: GCF_049852395.1. Classification (NCBI taxonomy): domain Eukaryota; kingdom Metazoa; phylum Chordata; class Mammalia; order Rodentia; family Cricetidae; genus Peromyscus; species Peromyscus maniculatus. The sequence continues at coordinate 16,498,033 of NC_134854.1, read as the reverse complement.
CTGATGTTCATTTCCTAGTAGGTATAAATTCCAAATAGCTTCTTGGTTAGCCAGTGGGATCTTATTTCTACTTCACTGTCTCACTGCTGGGTTATTGTTTGGTTTGTATTCATGTAAGTCTTGTGTGTGCTATTACAGTTTCTATTAGTTTATATGTGTATTGTTCCTGTTGTGTCTGGAAGATGCTATTTTCTTAGCGTCATCAATACTCTCTCCCTCTAAAATCTTTCTACCTTCTTCTCCACAAAGAACCCCAAGCTTTGAGGGGAGAAGCTTGATATAGTCATCCCACTTAGTGCTAAGGTGCTCCAAACTCTTCCACTATGTGGACATTATCCAATTGTGAATCTCTTTGTTAATTATCTTATATTTCAAGAAGAAAGTTCTCTGATGTGGATTGAATGATGCTCTGCTCTATTAATATAGCAATAAGTCCTTTGGAGTCAGGTAATTTCTGTGTTCCATTAGCAGAATGATAGTAGCTTTTCTCTTTGGCAGAGAACTCATCAATTTTCAGATTCTGGATCACTTTATCAATGTCATGTATGATTCCATCTCATGGAGTCGGCCTTAAATATAGTCCAAAAGTCATTGGTTACTTCTATCACATTTGGGTCACTGTTATACTGGTATAAGCTGTAGTCAGGGCAGGTTTAAGCTGTGGTTTAGAGAAGACGTAGCTGTAAAAATCAAGAAGTGACAGGAATTTACTCCTAGGTTAGATCTTTCTCACCTATCCTTTCTTATGTATCTCTCTAGAAGCACAGAATTGGATTGCACGCTACACAACTCCTTTCTTTCTCTACTAGTAGCTGGAGGAACCTACTATAAGGCAATGTATTCTTTTTCTTAAGTTTTATTTTTAGATTATAATATAATTACCACAACCATCTATTCCTTTTTCTTCATCAAAACATGCTCATATGCCCCACCTTCCTCTTTTCAAATTTGTAATTCTTTTTTATTAATTGTTACTACATGATTATATGTACATATGCACATATGGAGGTAAATATATATATGTGTGTGTGTGTGTGTGTGTGTGTGTGTGTGTGTGTGTGTATAACTTGCTCAGCCTGTACAATGTTATTTGTATGAATGTTTTCCTGATCCCCACTTCCCCGCACTTTCCCATTTACTTCATTAGATATGCATGCTGAGTCATTGTCAAATGTTACACTTGATAAATGTTATTTGTTTAAGTTAGTAATTACTCCTGTTTGAGTCTGGAGTGTTTTTTTTTTTAATCTTTAAACTTGTATCCAAACATCTCTGTGGATCAGACTTAAAGATAAGATCAGTTGGTGTTATTAATTTGCATGATACAGTTATTTATATTTCCTATGTACAAATTATATAAATAGGCACTTTGGTTTTATTATTTTCTGCTTTTCAGGACTTCATGTTTATTTAGGATTCAGTTATTTATTAATTTGAAAATGGGATCTGGTTAAAAGGGTGGGGGCAAACATGATCTTTATTCATTGTTTCAGCATGAAACTCAAATACATAAGCAAAAATTATGAAAGTCTTTGCTATTGTGCTCCATCTCATTGCCCCTTCATGCTGGCTACAAAGATTTCATCCTTCATTCCTTCAGCTATACCAGGCAACCTCACACTTCAGGTCTTTTACTCTGCAACTATCTTCAGAAGCAAATACATTTATCTTGTCTAAGAAAGATTGAAAACTTAGGGCAATGCCTAGGACAGAGAAACCATACAATAAATGGTAGTTGAATTGGTCATCTTTGAATAGTGCAATTAAAACAATACTATAAATGTAAAGAAATGACTCAAATGTTCTTTAACAAAATTTTCACTTTCATATAAGTAGCCTATACACATTTGGGTTCTCTCTAAGTATGTCAACCACTATTACAGCAGAAGATATAAAATATACACAAGTATAAATAGTTGGTATGATATTTGCAAATAGAAATACATACCTTCAGATGATTATGAAATAGAATCCATTTCATTTCATAAAGGTTGCTAGGCTCTGATGCCCTCAATCTTCTTGTCACTCATTTCTGCTTGTATCTCTGTTCATGATTCCTATTCTGGCATTTTGTTCTTACCTTTAGAAGAACCTCTTACATCTGCCTGAAAAAGTCATTAAAAAGATTTATTCATAAACACTCTATAAAATACTCACTGATCTTCAATGTCGAGTCACCTCTTTTCTCCTTTGTGGCTTAGGAGCTGTGTAAAGATTGCCATCACTGCTCTGGTTGCATTTATTTTATTTTTTTTTATCAAGAAATATTTTACTCATTTTACACACCAACTACAGATCCCCTTCACTTCCCTCCTCCACCCCCCCCCCCCACACACAAGCCTTTCTCCACCAACTCACTCACCATTCCCTCCTCCAAAAAGGTAAGGCCTCCCTTGGGGAGTCAGCAAAACCTGATACATTCAGTTGAGGCAGGTCCAAGCCCCTCACCCCTGAATCAAGCCTGAGAAAATTGTTCCACCATTGATAATGGGCTCCAAAAGGCCAGCTCATGCATCAGGGATGGATCCTGATCCTATTGCTATGGGGTCCCTTAAGCAGACCAAGTTTCATGACTATCTCGTTTATGCAAAGGGCTTAGTCCAGTCCCATGCAGGCTCCTCAGCTGTTGGTCTAAAGTTCATGAGTTCCCACTAGTTTGGTTTGGTTGCCTCTATAGGTTTCTCCATCATGATCTTGATTCCCCTTGCTCATGGAATCTCTCTTCTCTCTCTCTTCGACAGGGCTCCTGGAGCTTGGCCTGGTGCTTGGCTGTGGATCTCTGCATCAGCTTCCATCAGTTACTGGATGAAAGCTCTATGACAGTTAGGGTATTAGCCAATCTGATTACCATGGTAAGCTAGCTCAGGCACCCTTTCCACTATTGCAAGTAGTCTAAGTTGGGGCCAAACTTGTGGATTCCTGGGAACTTCCCTAGCACCCAGTTTCTCCCTATCCCCATGATGTCTCCCTCTATCAAGGTATCTCTTTCATTTCTCTCTCACTCTGTCCCTGTTCCAGCTGGACCATCCTGTTCCCTTATGTTCTCATCTCTCACCTGCTCCACCCTATTGCCCCCCTCATCTACAGTTTACTCATGAAGATCTCATCTATTTCCCCTTCTCAGGGTGATCCATGCACAGGAGATCACTTCCTAAATATAACACCAGTAGCATAGACACAAAGAGCAACAATTAACAAATGGGATCTCCTGAAACTGAGAAGCTTCTGTAAGGCAAAGGACATAGTAAATAAGACAAAACAACAGCCTAAAGATTTAAAAATGGCCAGGCAGTGGTGATGCACACCTTTAATCCCAGCACTCGGGAGGCAGAGATAGGCGGATCTCTGTGAGTTTGAGGCCAACCTGGGCTGCAGAGTGAGTTCCAGGAAAGGCACATTACTACACAGATAAACCCTATTTATAAAATTAAAAAAAAAAGATTTAAAAATGATCTTTCCCAACCTCACATCTGACAGAGGACAGATCTCCAAAATATGTAAAGAAGTCAAGAAACTAGACATCAAAATAATACAATCCATTTAAAAAATGGGCTACAGAGCTAAACAGAGAATTCAAAACAGAATCTCAAATGGCTGGAAGACATTTAAGGAATTGCTCAACATCCTTAATCATCAGGGAAATGTAAATCAAAACGACTGAGATACTATCTTATACCTATCAGAATGGCTAAGATGAAAAATACTGAAGACAGCTTATGTTGGAGAGGATGTGGAGCAAGATCACTCCTACACTGTTGGTGTGAATCAAAACTTGTACAGCCACTTTGGAAATTAGTATGGTTTCTCAGAAAATTGGGAATCAATCTACCTATAGACCCAGCTATACCAATCTTGGGCATATTCCCAAGGAAGGCTCAATCATATCATAAGAACACTTGCTCAATATGTTCATAGCTGCATTATTCGTAAGAGCCAGAACCTGAAAACAACATAGATGCTGGTTGCATTTTATTTTACTTCCCTTTCTCATGGATATCCCTCCATCAATTTTATTAAGAAAAATTTTGGTGAAATATTTGTCTTTCTTTGTTTTATAATTATCACTGTTCCCAACAGATATTGGTAGGAAATTCATGTGCTAATTCCTGAGCAAATGAAAGAATACATGAGAAGCTCTAGTGTAGGGAATTATCAGAGATATGAGTTCCTAGCATATATCTGAAAAATGTATGTGTTAGGTATGCTTTTAGTCATATCTTTATTGATGATATTGTTTGTGTTAACAGAATAATACAGATCTGTGGTGATATTGTGTTCCCCAATATATTGTGCACCCTAACAAACTTATCTGGGGTCAGAGGCCAGAAAATGGTGGCACACACACCTTTAATCCTAGCATCCCAAAGGTAGAGATCTGTCTGGATCTCTGTGTGTTCAAAGCCACATTGGAAACAGCCAGGCATGGTGACACACACCTTTAATCTCAGGAAGTGATGGCAGGAAGCAGAAAGGCATGAATACCAGGAAATAGAGCCTTTTGAGCAGCAGTTCAGCTGAGATCCATTCAGGTGAGGACACAGATGCTTCTAGTTTGAGGAAACAGGATCAGCTGAAGAATTGGTGAGGTGAGATTGGCTGGCTCCTTCTGTTTCTCTGATCTTTCAGCGTTCACTTCAATATCTGGCTCCGGGTTTGTTTATAATAATAAGACTTTTTAAGATTCGTGCTACACAGATCTGTGCAGCCTTTCTTAAAACTATTCACAGATAAAAACAATGTGGTGTTTTCACCACGAACTATCCAGGCACTTGAGCATCAATTCTCTCCTTGATCTATGATGCATTCCTCCTTACTGTAACCTGACAGTATCAGGAGAAAAGAAAGTAAAGGGTTTCGATTTACACCACCCTCATTCTTACATAATCCCAGGCAAGGGCAGAATCGTAAAGCAATATTCCTTAGAGTCAAGGAACAGACTCCGGTGTGCTAAAGGAGGGCATTAGTCTTGCTCCAGCTAAATTCAATTAGAACCCCTGTGTGAAGTTCTAACTATTATAGAATTTTGTTACCTCCAAATTAACTTCTGGTAGATTGTTTTTTTTTCTAACAAGACTAAATAAGTATATTTGAGTTCACTCAGAAATCCCAGGTAGATTTTATTTAAAGCTATAGATGATGAATTGACTCTAAGACAAGGTTTGTCAATGGGAATATTTTTACTAGGAAGATTTTTAGGAACATACTATAAAATTTAAGGATCTTATATATCTTCATCAGCACATAACTTAAAAGTCTAGATTTAGATTTCATGGTAATATAAAAATTCTAAATTTATTTATGTGTACATGCTGAATTGGAGAAACCCCAACTTAATTATATAAACTGCTATCTAAGATTTTGATGATAAATATGAAGAACTCTAGTAAAAGCCATTGTCATTAGATTCTCAAGTATTTTACCAAAAGTTATATCAGTAATAATAGCTTCCAAATGTTACAATTATCATATTCATATAAAAATAATTGGTTACTATTTTCCTTCTAATTAGTGATGCCTACAGCTCTTCATATGTAAAAGTAGGAGTGAACATTAATTGTCCATCACAGAATATAGGAGAATATAAATATTGTGGTAACCATAATAATGATATTAATACTATGTTCAACCACTGGGATCATTTTAAAATTCCTCCCTCACTCTGTACTTCACTTAACAAAAATTAAAAAAAAAACTAATTTTGCCTTACCTCTTAAAATTAGTTATTTTTTTTACCATCCAATACTTGAAAGAACAACTTACAAATGGTTTGTTTCCCCGTTTTTATTTCAGATCTGAATTTCTGTCTTTCATATTTACCTTTAGAAAAAGACACTAATATTACTAATAACCACACAAGTTTTCCCACAGTTTCTCAAACTGAATTTCATGGTTCTTAGTTCAAACATGATAACCCCATGGTGTTAAAGGTCATTTTCCTATGAGTTATTGGATATAGTTGTTTCAATCATTATAAATAAAACTCAATAAACTATACAACATTAACAACCCCTGAAAACTCAATAGATTTTACAAAATTAGGTTCTAATTTGCACATGTCAAGTTCAGTGTGTGATTGTGACGCACACTTCTCTGTCTTGGAGCATAAGAGAAAGTACATTGGAACAGATATATTAACTTTGTTTTATTTTTCACCAATTCACTTTTACATATTATATATATATATATATTATACAAAATATGGATTTCACTGTGATTTTTGTTATTTACTAACAGACACACATGAGCATATGCATACATAGAGAGCATTGTACCTTGATCATACCCACATCCTGCTACCCTAATTTATTATTTTCTAGTACGCTGGTCCAATGTAAAACAGAGAATCAATTTAAGACCTTTTTACACAGGGCAAACTTTCTGTCAGTTAGACAATTCATTATTATATACATTTTAATTAATCTAATTGTGTCCTATGATTCTGATATATAGGCCAATATGTCACAGATATAAAACTCTGAAAATTCCTCAGACACCACGGTGTGTTTTGGACTATTATTATCTTCTCCAATTCCAAACAAGCCCTTTATTTATGAAAATCCAATTACTTAGATAAACTTGTATTTATAATCCATATCTACAATAAATTCTAAATTGCATGTAAAAGTTTCACCTTATTTCCATAGTCACAGAAGAGTCATCATTTCTCAGCACTTTGGTGCAGTCTTACTGACCATTCCATTGTCATCCTATTCTCCATCAGACTTCAAATACATCTAGTAGGGTCCCATTAATTTCGTAACATTTTATCAAGGAAAGCAAAACATACATTGTTGTATACAAATGGGCATACAAAGCAAAAGGCTCCTGTATTTCTTCCAATGCTATTTATCATCAGTCAAAATCTTTTCACATTTGTGTACTAAAAATATCCGTTCTGATAAGATAAAGATTTTATTTAATCTTATTTATTTTATTTTATGTGTACATGTGTGTCTCTGATTGTGTGTATGCGCCCCAGAGGTTAGAAGAAGACATCAGATTCTCCAGAACTTGAGTTCTAATTATCTGATGTGGATTCTGAGAATTGATCCCATGACCTCTTCAAATGCTCCAAGTGCTTTTAACCTTTGAGCCATCTCTTCAGGTCCTAGGAAGCCATCTTTTATACTTGGGGAACTTCATGCATGAATACAACTCATTCCCAATCCAACGCCTCCTTGGTACCTTTATCGCGTCTTACTCTCAACTTCATACCCTTTTCTAATTTTTTAAATGATATATGTATAAAAATGTCTGAGTCTTTAATTCCAGGACTCGGGAGGCAGAGCCAGGCAGATCTCTGTGAGTTCTGGGCCAGCCTGGTCTACAGAGCTATCTCCAGGACAGGCACCAAAACTATACAGAGTTGTCTTGAAACAAACAAACAAACGAAAAAGTCTGAGTCTACTTCTATCAGTAAGTTCATAGGTATAGGACTGACCACCAGAGCATGAGCAACCTGTTAGGGGCCCAGCCACTGAAGAAATCTGACTCCTTCTCCTGCAAGCCATCCACTACTTGTAGCTCTTCCATCAGCTGTGGAGTCTTGTGATCTCTCTGCTATTCACACTGAGATGTTGGCTACCTTGAACTTGTGTAAGCCATGGAAGACAAGTGTAGCTGTTGAGAGCTAGGGGAGCAGCATTCCTGTCATGTCCAGTATATACTAGTTCACAGCAGTCTTCTTTGCCTTTGTCCCTCATGTTCTTCCCCCTTCCTCTTTCCTTCAAAGCTCTATCAAATCATTCCCTTTTCTGGTTTCTTTCTCACAATTAAATCTTTAGTTTCATTCACATCATTGCTGTGTTCTGTTGAAACATTATCATTCCATGTTATTATGTGATAGATTTGTTACTGTAAGACATATTACATTTTTTGTTCATTTACTTATTTTTTTAATTTATTTATTAAATTTAATTTTACATATCAGCCACAGATTTCCTTGTTCTCCTCCCTCCCCCGCCCCCCCGCCTCGCCCCCAGCCCACTCCCCATTCTCATCTCCTCCAGGGCAAAGACTCCCCGGAGGATTGAGTTCAACCTGGTAGATTCGAAGGCCACCTGGCCAAACATCCTAATTGTCATGCTAGAAACCCCATCCAATGACTGAGGGAACTGGATGCAGAGATCCACGGTCAGGCCCCAGGTGGAGCTCCAGAAGTCCAATTGGTGAGAAAGAGGAGGGTTTGTATGAGCGAGAATTTTTGAGACCAAGGTTGGAAAAAGCACAGGGACAAATAGCCAAACAAATGGAAACGCATGAACTATGAACCAATAGCTGAGGAGCCCCCAACTGGATCAGGCCCTCCGGATAAATAAGACAGTTGATTAGCTTGATCTGCTTGGGAGGCATCCAGACAGTGGGACCGGGTCCTGTCCTCAGTGCATGAACTGGCAGTTTGGAACCTGGGACTTATACAGGGACACTTGTCTCAGCTTGGGAGGAGGGGATTGGACCTGCCTTGTTCATTTACTTATTAAAGGACATTTCAGCTATTTCTAACATTTGACTATTATAAATGTAGTTTGCAGAAAGATTTCCATTTTATAAACCATTTATAGACATGCACTTTCATTTTTCTTTACATTGGCAGCAGTGCTTTAGATTGTATTAGTTCTTTATTGTGTGTGTGTGTGTGTGTGTGTGTGTGTGTGTGTGTGTGTGTGTGTGTATTTGTGTGTTTGTAAATGCACGCATGTCATGGTTCCTGTGTGGAGGTCAGAGAAGTGGTTCTTCCTTCAGGGATTGGAACAGTAACTCGTTAGGCCTTTTACCAGTTACTCCCTTCGCCATCTCCTCAGCCTAAGTATGTTTAATCTTGTCAGACTTAAAGCTACAGCAACCTAGTTGTGTGATTTCATTTTCACTAGGCGTATGAGAGATCAAAGGTTATTCACAGTCTTTAATCTGGATTTATATTTGCTGAAATATAAGCTCAAATATCTTAACACTGATATTGCTTGATTGATTGGTTTGAAATGTTTTTTATTTTATATTTTTATGTCTTTTGGATAAGCCTATATGGATATTTGTTTCCAAAGTATATTTTTGGTTAAACCATTGTGCTTTTAATATTTTTATAGTGATTTTAGAAAGACACAGTTGTACTAGTAAGTTAAATTTGTGAATTTTTTAAATTTATGCTGTGGCTCTTTCTGTGCTATTTAAATTTAATCCAATTATAAAGAAAATGATGATTATTATTACATTTACGTGTGTACAATAAATCAGTGTTTTAATGTTATGGCATATATATATATATATATATATATATATATATATATATCCTATTTTAGCTAAATTTTTACAAAGTTTGTTTTATTTCTAACTCAGCATTTATCTGTTTTAACTCTACATGTAAAGAAAGCTCTCTTTTCTCTACTAAATTTCCATCCATGAGTGAAAATCATTTTCAGAAACAGGCTTATGTGCACTTTTCTATTGATCTATTTATGTGTCTTGACACTAAGACCAAACTGCAATCTGTGGCCTTACTGATACATTTTGAAAGTAAGTATTGTGATTCCTTCAATTTTGTTCTTTTTCAGAATGATTTTGGCTATTGTAGGAGCATTGAGTTCCCATCTGACTTCTAGTCAGCTTTACAATTTTATCCATTCACATGCTGAGTGATTGATTTGGCTTACTGTGAACACAGATCAAATGGCTGGAATTGCCATCATAACACATTGACTGTTCTGGCCAAAGAACATGATCTAACCCTCCAATTACATGCACTTTCTTTAATTATCCTAAACATATTTTATTTGATTCTGCTATGTTCTGTGTTCCCATCCTGAACAACTCTGTAAAATTTGTTCTTAAGGTTTTTATATATTTTACATAATAGAGAAAAATCTGTGACTTTTTAAATGTATAATTTCTGATTTTTTAATCATCAATGTGAAGAGATAAATTGATTTTTGTGAGGACCTATATGCAGCAAGCCTGATTAAACTAACAAATCCACTGAAATAACCTTGAAAAAAGAAATTTCTGAGGATTTTTGTGCATAGAGAAGCATGCCATATTTGAACACAGTTTACTTATTTTAAGTGTTTTCTGTTGTTTTTCTGTGGTTTGTACTAACTGATTTCTAATCTGATCTTGTCATTTTCTCTGTCATTTATACTAGCTATTTAATTTATCCTTAATTCCTTAATTATTGTTTCTGGGGTGCAAGTGGAAATATTGACTTAAGTCTGTGTGTGCATGCATGTGTGTGTGTGTGTGTGTGTGTGTGTGTGTGTGTGTGTTGGAGGATGGATATGCTTGATCATGTGTGAATAAATGTAAGCCAGAGGTCAATGCTGTATATATTCTTCTTCTTTTTTCCTCCCTTTTTATTTTATAATTTAATTTTATATATCAGCCACAGATTCCCTTGTTCTCTCCCCCCCTGCCCCGCCCCCCCCCTCGCCTTCCTGCCAGCCCACCCCCCATCCCCATCTCCTCCAGGGCAAAGACTCCCTAGGATTGAGTTCAACCTGGTAGATTCAGTCCAGGCAGGTCCAGTCCCCTCCTCCCAGGCTGAGCCAAGTGTCCCTGTATAAGCCCCAGTTTTCAAACAGCCAACTCATGCACTGAGTACAGGACTGGGTCCCACTGCCTAGTTGCCTCCCAAAACAGATCAAGCCAATCAACTGTCTCACTTATCCAGAAGGCCTGATCCAGTTGGGGGTTCCTCAGCTATTGGTTCATAGTTCATGTGTTTCCATTCTTTTGGCTATTTGTCCCTGTGTTTATCCAACCTTGGTCTCAACTATTCTTCTCTATTGATTGGCACTATATTAACCTAGACAGGTTATTTCAATCATCTTAATGATCTGGAGATCACTGACTGGTGATAGGCTGGTGACCAGGTCTTGGACCCTGTAGAACTGAGCTTGAAGATAATCTGCCATGTCTATTTTTTACATGGATGCTCAGAATCAAGTTGAAACTCCTTGTGCTCATGAGGCAAGCATTTTATCAATGAGCCATCTCTCCACATTTCTGAGACTTTTTTCTTTTTGTTTCTTTATTTTTCATTTTTCTTTATTAAGAAATGTTCTACTCACTCCACATACCACCCACAGAACCCACCTCCTCTCACCCCACAGCCCTCTCTCCCAAGCCACCCCACATCCCCACATCCCCAAAATCCAGGTCTCCCATGGGGAATCAGCAGAGCCCAGTGCACTGAGCCTAAGTAGGTCCAAGCCCCTTCCCACTGCACCAAGGCTGTGCAAGGCATCACACCACAGGCACCGGATTCCCATAAGTCTTCCCATAGACCAGGGACAGATCCCAATCTCCCTGCCTGGGTGCCCCCCAGTGCTGTGGGCCGCAGGAATATATCATAAGAACTCAGCTGGTTATGGCAAAATCACTACCTGGAGAAATCAGGGAATTCCTCCAGAGGAAGCCAAATTCCAAGGAGTTTTGGTGTTACTTGACTTGTTATATATCAGCTGTCTTCTGTTATGAAAATCATGTGTGCCTTCATAGTTTTCCCAATTGACTTTTCCCTAAGAAGGGCTAACAATATGGACTGATCACTCTCTAGACAAACACATTCCAGGCATTTGGAGAACAGCGTCAGGAAAGGCTTTCTCTGGAATCAGATATCTCCCCTAGCCACTTTCAAGGACTAAAGGAGACACCACCCAGGTGGTCGCCCAATTTCCGAGGACTAACAGTGATAATAACCCATAGGCAAGTCTCCTGATTTAAGGTAAATTCCACAAAGAGACACTGCCTAGGTGAGGTGGACATTAAGTAAATAGCTTTACACAATTTAGCTTGGCCCCTCCCTTTTTATACTGGCACTTCCAGGGCATGAGAGGACAGAGAAGAGAAAAGAGTATGGAAGAACTAGACGGGTAAGAACTTGCGAGGAACAAATTGAGATGGGGAAGAACAAGTTGAGGAAGAATGAGATGAGGAGAGAGGAGATGGGAGAAAAGGTGATATGGGAGGGAACAAGATGGATGAGAACCTAGAAGGGCCAGAACTAGATGATTTATTGGCATGTTATTCTGTTTTTTTCTCAATCTTTTTAACATTGTTGAGTATTTGTTGCCCAATTCTTTTTATGCTTAATTGCCAAATAACAATATGTATATTTAAAGTGTTTGATTCGGTAATATCTATATCTATCTATATCTCTCTATATATATGCCTTGTGAAATGATTTGCACACATGCACCTATATACAATGTGAAATGATTTATATAATCTAATATACTTATTATATCAAATAATTGCTTTTATCATTATATGATATTTAATATTTTTCCCTGTGAAAATTAAACAAAATATGACTAACTACAATCACCATGCTATATGGTAGATTCCTTAAATTCATTATTAAGTTTGTACCTTTCCAGCAACATTTCCATTTCTCACATCTTTCTATACTGTATTCTCAGGAATCCATTTCTTTTCTCTGAATTTCTGTGTAAGAGAGAAACTTTCTTTCATGCCAAGTTAAAATTAGTTAAATAATATCTTCTAAGTCCATATGTGCTGTTTACTTCATCTCACCACATTTTCTGAATTGCCTATTATGTACATAAGGTCTATATAGTATATACATACATAACTCCTTGCCTTTTCTTCCTGAGTTCTGCGTTATCGGCATGGAGCACCAAGTCCATCTCATCTCTAAAATTTTGATTTGACTTTTTTGTTATTTTCATCTTCTACATGACTTTTGAAAATACACCATACCCTAATAACTGTTTGGAAGTTTATCTGTAATGCAGTCACCTGTGTCAGTTCCTTTCTGCCTCTGCTTCCATTATGAATCATGAGTTTACAACTTTGTGTAAGCATGGTCATCTTTATTGGATGCCAGACTGACTGCATTTAGCCACATATTTGCTTAAAGTTTTTGAATTATTATGATCAGGCTTCATCTTCTTTTGGATATATGGTTTGATTTTTGTACTTTTTAATGTAAGAGCACATTCCTCTTTAGCGTGTTCCTATTTTCTCCTAGTCACTAGAGAAGCACAGTGCACTCTACTGAATATTCTTCTGAGCAATCAATACTTAGAATTGTGAGGTTTTCCAGGGCCACCTTCAAGCTTTCTGAAAGATGGATGGTTATCTGTTTGGGTGATTCTTTATTTAGTAATAGATAATATCATATATTATATTATGCATACATGTATCAATACAGAGGTCGACAGATAAACTAGTCTAAACCCATTGCATTGTCCAATATCCATGAAAACATTGAAAACATCAGCTCCTGGTATCTGTGGATTTTTCCTCTTTTCTCGCTCCTTGCATTTTGCCCTGGCTGCCCTTTGTGGAATGGACAGACATGGGATACAGTCACATTTTTCCGCCTTGTAAGAGCATTCTTCAGGGTTTTATGTCCCATGTCTTAGAAACAGTCGCCATGTTTTGTTCTATGTTTGTTTGCTCTTCTTGCTGCTGTAAATGAACACTTAATAATTTATTAGTGTATTTTAGATATAATAGAATTTTTTTAAATATCGCTATTAAGTAATTCAATATGCAATTTTGTGCAGATTTTCAAACCAATTGATGGCAGAGCCAAAGGTTTTGCTAAGCATATGTCATTTCTCTTAAATTTACTGTGTAAAATTAAAACAAACAAGCATGACAGAACTACCTTACTGAAGCTGTCAGTATTACACACTCAGACTGGTGTGTTCTGTTAAGTACGGGTTACTGCAATACTCAGAGATTTGTGCTTACTTTACCCTTAAGTAAAACATAAACACTTTACTTCACACAATATTCTTTTAGTAAGCTTGTCCAGATTTAAACTCAAGTTTCCTACTTTCCAGATGCTCTCTTCAGTCTAATTCAACACAGAGACCTTTGGAAAGTTCCTTCTTTGCCTTCTGTGTGCTTCATTGACCAAACTGTTTACATTTATAATAACAGGGCTCAGGAGGAGTGGCTGGACATGCATGTTCTCAGCTCATGTCTGTTGACTCATGTGTCAGGTGAGGGAACCTACAAGTCAGAAGAGGCCACAGCTATTAACTTTTCTTGTACACTAATATACAGCAAGGTCTACAAGCAGCCCTCTGGTTACTCATCACGTCCTTTCTTACGTTTTTAACTTAGAATTAAATTCCGGGAGACTCTCAAAATTAAAAAGGACACAGAAAAGCAGAAGAAACCACAGTACAGCCATAGGTGTGTTCTGTTTTCTAAACCTGTGCTCTTCCTCCTTACTCGGCATCATGATTTTCACTCCTCCTTCCCTCCTTTCCCCGTTATTCCTTCCAAGTGGTAAATATACCCAAAGTGAAAAGAGAATGGAAATTTTTTTCTTACAACTTATTCACTAGTGACTTTTCAAATTATCTCTTTTAAAAATATTATTGTACAGATTCATTCATCCATGTATGTGGGTATGTAGATGCGTGTGTGCGTGTGTGTGTGTGTGTGTGTGTGTGTGTGTGTGTGTGTGTGTGTGCGTGCAAAAAGCTTGTGGAAGCTAGATGGCAAGAGGTCAGAATCAGTTCTATTCTTCCATAATGTGGGTTCTAGGAATCTAACTTGGGGCTGTAAGCTGGTTGTCAATGCCATTATGTCCTGAGTTGCCTTGAGGCCTCAGTTATCTTCTGATTTGGCTTTCAGAGCAATCTTAGCACTTAGCTCATATGAAACATTTAAGTTACACTTTAAGAAGTATCTGAGAAACAAAGAGGAATAAATATCATAGAAAACAATTTTTAGCATACGATTTTAATGGTTATACAGACTCTTTTATGCACTTTGTGGAGTTCTGGTTTCAGTCAGGCCAAGTAGAATTCCATTTAAGGTTCAGAAAGACTTGAATTTCTTTTTTGAATGTTAAGTATAACAATATATATGATATGGAGTTATGACACACATTTTTGGCATTATTGGAGTCAGAAGAAAATAAAGTAAGAAAATGTCTACAAAACCAATTGTAGGAATGACAAAATTTATTTCTGTTTATCTGGAGTTCCCTCTTCCTTGACTGATTAAACGGAATCACAAGTTGTTTCTTACAGTTCTTTCTTTGGGTTAGAAGTAAATGATTTAAAAAAAAACAAATCCCTTCCATTGTATACTGGCTTGAACTTGTTAAAAGTGATATTTTACCTAAGGCTTTAGAAAAGCATGTTAGTGGGAATGCAATTTAAATAAATGAATACAAAATGTAAGTATTTAATTTTTTTTTAAAAAAAACTGAAATTGCAGCTTTGAGTTTTTCTTTCTTCTTTTCTTTGTGCTTATACCTGCAAAGACCCCTGTGGATTAAATAACTAGTGTGTATACACTAATAAAAATCCCATTAAATTAAATGGCCAGTAGGCACATGGAATGTCCTGTCGCAATTTCAGAAGACAGTTTGTTACCAGACACCCTGCTATGAACATTTTATTTTATCAGGGTTAAGAAAAACATTTATAAAAATCTATTTATTTCTATTTTAAAAGTTCAGAGTATCCTGGAAATGGTGACTTTATAATTTTTCTCTTCCTGGGAATGGTTGGGTGGATCCACCTCAGGCACTGTACAGAATACCCTATAGTAAATGTATATAATCAACACAATTGGTCAGTAATTTTCATTCCCTCAGCTATTACTTCTTTCTCCATTTGTGAGCAATAAAAGTGGCAATTCAGTGCATATTATATTACAAGAAAGTGTTTATAGAACACACAGCACCTGTGTTCTGCTTGAAATGATTTCAAAAGTATAGAAATAGATTTTTTCCTCGCCAATGTTCTCTGCTTCTCTTAAACCTTCTACAATAAGAATAGGAGTTTGTGCTATGTGGAATACCTCACCACAGCTTGCTGTCACACTTCTAATCATGGTCTAAATAAATGCCAAGTATAATCACTGGTGGGAAGAATTTAAAGATGAAAAATAAAAGGTGAATCAAGGTTAGAACATTGAGGGAAGGAACAGGAAAGTGAGTCACATTAAACAACATGCCTCAGGTTAAACAAAAAATATCTCAGAAAGAAATAATAGCAGTACAAAAATAAATGATGAAATATTTTTTCCTTTATGACCAGTAAAAAAATTAAAAATTATGAGAGATTTTCATGATTTTGAGTGATCAATCAGTGTGTGCTGTTGTCAGAGTTCACAGATTCATACACAGACAAAGCAATCTAGAAGGCATGAAACTAATGTTTGCTAGAAGAAATGGTGATTTCTATTGATTAAAACAGAGACAACATCCCTGTTAACTCAAAGACTCAATGAAGGTTACATATGGTGGCTGTGCTAAGAAATATTTAGTAAGGGCAACTGAGTCAGAGCATGCACACAACACTCAGGCCTGTTGAAAGGCTCTGGATAAAGGAGAGTGAACCAGAGTACTATGTAAGAGCCACATGAAAAGAGCGCCATATTGATAGGGAAGATGAAGGATTTAAGGGTTCCACTAAGCAGAGTTAACATGGGCTTACAGAGACTGAGAGACAACCACAGGGTATGCGTGGGTCTGCACTAGGTCCTCTGTGTATATGTTGTGGCTGTTAGCTTGGTGTTTTTGTGGGACCCCTAGCAGTGGAAAAGGGTATAACTCAGACTCCTTTGCCTGCTCTTGAGACTTTTTTTCTCCTATTGGTTTGCTTTGTACAGACTCAACATGAGGGCTTTTATCTTGTCTTATTTTATCTTGTTTTGTCATGTTTGACTGTCATCTCTTGGAGGCCTGCTCTTTTCTAAAGAGGAAACAGGAGAATGGATCTGGGGGAGAAGGGAGATGGAGGGTAGATAGGAGGAGTGGAGAGAGGGGAAACAGTACTTGGAATGCACTGCATGTGAAAAGAATCTATTTTTTAAGTCCACAAAACGAAATAAACAAAAGGCTGAGATAACAGAAGAATCCCTATATAACCAGATTTATATATTCATAGAATATGTGACAATATGAGACATGATTCTGAAACAAATCTCCTTGATTGAGATTGATTCTAATTCTAAAAATTTCAGCAATGTTTCAAGAAGAGGAAGTAGCTATTTCAAACTAACAATAATCAGTGTGATACTACAATGAAAATTTAAATGAAAACCCTATCCATGAGACATTTCAAGCAAAAAATAAAGTATTATTGAATAAATCACCCTGGTTATAAACCAACTAGTAATCAAAGAAATAAATGAATATGTAAGGTACATTATTCGCTGCTATAAATTTTTTCCTGTAAGGATGGTCCTTGGTCCCAATGGGATAAAATTGGAAAAATTTAATTTAACATTTCCAAACAAAGGTCAGGCAGATGACATACTTGCAGAACTCACTCTACTTCTTTCATTGACAAAACAAAACAAAACAAAACAACAACAAAAAAACCCACATCATGGAAAAAATTAAGGATGATTGAAGTAGTTTTATTTTAATAGTTAGACTGCTGTTTTAAAAAGTGTTTCACACTGTCTAGCTGCAATTAGAATATTTATCTGAACTGACTTACCCCAGTGATCAGATCGGTGAATACCCTGCCACCATGGGGCCTTCATCCAGTAGACCTCAAGAAATTGGACATCAAAATACCAAACAATCCAATTAAAAAAAATGAGCTACAAAGCTAAACAGAGAATTTTTAACAGAAGAATCTCAAATGACCGAAAGACATTTAAGGAATTGCTCAACATCCTTAGTCATCAGGGAAGTGCAAATCAAAATGACTCTGAGATACCATCTAGGTCAGAATGGCTATGATAAAAAATACTGATAACAGCTTATGTTGGAGAGAATATAGAGCAAGAGGAACTCTCCTCCACTGATGGTGGGAGTACAAACTTGTACATCCACTTTGGAAATCAGTACCACGGTTTCTCAGAAAATTGGGAATCAATCTACCTCAAGACCCAGCTATATGACTTTTGGGCATATCCCCAAGGAATGCTCAATCATACCACAAGGACACATGCTCAACTATGTTCACAGCAGCATTATTCATAATATCTAGAACCTGGATATCGAAAGCAGTAGGAGTCCTGCCCCTGTTGCTTTCTCCCAGGGTCTGTGGAAGAATCTAACAACCAGGTGGGAATCTAACATGAGAGATATTAAATGAATCTAAACATGCTGAGTTCTTTAGTCCATTCATTTTATTCTAAAAGCTTTTTTTTTTCTGTTCTCATACTTAGCTCCTCTTAGTCCATTTTGCCCTCAATCCCTTCTGCTATTCTCTCATATCTATCTAATTCTTTCCATCTTTGTTCTTCATATATCATATATATATGATATATATGATATATATATATGTGTGTGTGTGTGTGTGTGTGTGTGTGTGTGTGTGTGTGGTTCATTAACAACTTGTTAGTAAAAACTACAAAGTAAACTCCCATGGACATGTATTCTGATAAAAGTCACACTTGGCAAAGACTTGGTCAACTTAATTGGTGAATGACAACAGCTGTAGGTTGTAAAAAGTTCTGGCTATCTCTTAAAGGGATAGCTACAAGTGTTACAAGGGAAGAAATTAAACCAATGAAAGATTTAAGGAAAAGGCAAAGAATATGTGTGCTATTTTATGTGATCAGTAATAGCCAGACATGGTTAGTCAGTTAACAGCTTTTTTCTGTTAGTCACCTGAATCTCAGGACCTGTATATAATTAGTCTACTGAGCCTAAAATCTTGCATTAAAAACTGTTGTAGAAATAAATACAAAGTGTTGTTATTTGAATCAGAGTGGGGAGGTGCCTGTAGAGGAAGCTTAGGGCAACACAGGTGCTGTTGATCTCTTGAAGGACTAAGATATACCAAGGCCAGACACCTGCACTATCACTTCTGGTTCACTGTAATTCTTCTGAAGGGTTTGGATCCAACAAGGCCAGGTACCTGCAATTCTGCTCTGTGAAAGTTCTATGAGGACACTTTGTCTGGCCAATATTTACCTTGTCAGTGGCTAAGGTTGGAGAACAAGACCTCTAAGTGTCTACAGTCCACATGGAACAATAGACCTAATATGAAGCATATTTTAGTATGTGTCTAATCATAAAAGCTGTATAGTTAAATAAGAAACCATCTTCCAGACTATCCACATTTTTGTGAGTCCATAAATTTGAGATGTAATCATGAGATTACATGTACACATTACATGGAAATGCACAGTAAATGGGGAGATACCATAGCTGCTATTACACAATAAGTTTATAACAAGAAACAGCCAATTCATCCAAAAGGCAGTAATTCCATAATGCCTTTTGTGATGGTTTCTTCTAACAGAACCCTTGGTTCTGATAGGTTTACCTTCTGAAAACTAGTTGTCACCTGCTGTATATTCCCATGGTCTTTTGCTACCAGCAGCTCTCAATACCTGGAAACAACCTAGATGTCCCTCAACTAAATAATGGTTAAAGAAATTGTGGTACATATACATAATGGAGAACTACTCAGCATTAAAAGAATGACATCATGAAATTTCAGGCAAATAGATAGAATAAGAAAATATCATCCTGAGTGAGGTAACCCAGACTAAGAAAGACAAACATGGTATATACTCATAAGTAGATATTAGATGTAAAGCGAAGGATAACCAGACTACTACAACCCACAGCTCCAGATAAGCTAGCTAAAAAGGAGGACTCTAAGAAGGACACATGGATCACTCTGGGAAAGGCAAATAGATGACATCTCGATGAGTAAACTGGGGGTTGGGTGGCATATTGGAGGGCAGGGTATAGGGAATGAGAACATAAGGGAACAGGATGGTTGAGCTGGGGGAGGGATGGAGTCCGAGAGCAATGAAAGCGATGTCTTGATAGAGGGAGACATCACGGGGATAGGGAGAAACCAGGTGCTAGTGAAGTTCCCAAGAATCCACAAGGATGACTCCAGCTTAGACTACCAGCAATAGTGGAGAGGGTGCCTGAACTGCACTACCCCAGTAATCAAATTGGTGAATACCCTAACTGTCATCATAGAGCTTTCATCCAGTAACTGATGGAAGCAGATGCAGAGATCCACAGCCAAGCACCAAGCCAAGCTCCAGGACCCCAGTCGAAGAGAGAGAAGAGCAAGGGGAATCAAGATCATGATGGAGAAACCTACAGAGACAATCAAACCAAACTAGTGGGAACTCATGAACTTTATACCAACAGCTGTGGAGCCTCCATTGAACTAGACTAGGTCCTCTGCATAAGCAAGACAGTTGTGTAGCTTAATCTGTTTAAGGGTCCCCCTGGTAGTAGAATCAGGATCCATCCTTGGTGCATGAGCTGGCTTTTTGGAGCCCAACTAACTATAATGAGACACATTGCACAGCCTTAATTTCAGGGAGAGGAGTTTGGACCTGCCTGTATTGAATGTATCAGGCTCTGCTGACTCCTCATGGAAGGCTATACCTTGTTCGGGGAGGGAATGGGGAATGGGTTTCAAAGGGGGCAGAGACAAGAGGGGCGGGAGAAGGGAAGGGAGGGGTATCTGTGTTTGGTATGTAAAATTAATAAAAAAATTCTTAAAAATGTATCTTATACTACTCTAGTACTGCTAACTCTTGTTGAGATGGCTCATCTATTCCATGAATAAATACAGTAGTCAATTTTTGTCCCTGTGGGGGGAAAAAGAATTTATTTGTCACTACCTTCTCATCTAAATAGTAATTTAAACAACTCAGTAAAATGAAAGAAAAAAACAAAATAAAACAAACAAAAACAAGTTGCTAGGTTGGACACATAAGTAAAATAAAGCTCAGAAGACAGAAAAAAAAGAAATCTATACTGGATTTGAACAGAAAAAAATGCATTTTTGTCTTTTACCAACAATTTTGTCTTTTCAGAATAACCATGACCAGAAGAGTATACTTGTTTCAGAATAGTACCATATTTAACTTCAGATTTTAGCCTTCTTCAAATATACATAATATTTTCATTGCCCAAAGAGAAATGTATTTATTTATAATTTCAGCCTAGCAATGAGTCTGAGCCTCTGCAAGCCAGGGACCCTCAGTATAAATTTTGTCCTTCACATATAAAAAAATGATGGAAAAGGAGAGGGAGAAAGGAGAGGACAAAATGCTGAGTTCAATCAACACAAGAACTTCACAATGAATCACACTGTAATCTCAGGGCACTGCAACATAGAAAAACAACACCACTAAAGTACACCATCTATTCACTTAGAGTATTAACATACTATGTCACTGGCTGTTAGTGGAATGTAGTCAATCAGATGTTACAGTTGTGATTATTTTGAATGAATAAAAATATTTTTGTAATTATATGCATGATATACATTCTATTAACATTAATTATATCATATGGTTTATTTTTATTATATTCATGAGGTTTGGCAAAGGGACCACATAATTTATTATCTCGCTGTTATGACTAAAGTACCTGACAGAAGCAACTTAAAGGAGAAAGATGAAGTTAGACTCACATTTTGAAAGAGTACATATGGTGGGAAATCATGATATTTAGAACCAGTGGTGACAGAAGCAGGAAGTGGCATATTGAGAAACAGGAATTTCCCACCACAACAAGAAGCAAAAATCACCTTCATGGCCCAAATCCAGTAACCCCATTACCACTGGCCAGAGAATTCACATGTCCCAAAGATATCATAACACCCCAAAAGAGAGCAACAATCTGGGAAGTATTCAAACTCAAGATCATGTAGACCATATCTCAGACTCAAACTATAGTAAGAATAAATAAATTTGTGTACTTAAGAATTGGGTATCCACCTGAAATATGAAGTGCAGGTGTATAGAAGATAACACACCATAGGTCATGTTAAAGAATTTAGTGAAGGCTGGAAATAGCTCTCATAGAACAACACATTGAAAGATTGGTCTGGAATATTTGAATCTATCATTTGGCAATGCTGGAAATTTGCATACATCAACTAAATTCTATGAGGTTTCCATTATTTGGACAGAAATACATTGTAATATAAGATTCATTCATAACTTGTCTATAGTTGTGCAAATATTGCTGTACCTATGCTATTGTGTTAATCTTTCTCTGGTTTTATAGAATTTTGTTTATCAAAGACAGCTTGAGAGCTACAGGGAGAAATCTGTTTGTGCTAGGGCTCAAAGCATGTCAGAAATTGCTAAGGAAGCTAATTTGTTCTCTAGAGGCTTATTAATAAATCAAATGAATGCTTGTCCCTGATGAGGCTTATAAGTTAATTAAGGATGATTGCCCTGTTTTAGGTAGGTGGGAGATTGGAGTTATTCTAAACAGAATTTTATGCCAGAAGGTAAAAATACATACTTTGAAAATGATGAAAGTCTTCTACCTAATTTTTGTAAAAGTAAAGTTACTATTGAGGGTTTATGTAGAAAAGAACTGATGAAGAGATATCTGCAATTGTTTTACACAAACACACACACACACACACATTTTGAATGTAAAACTTATAAAGAACTGACTTTGTAACTTCTTATACATAAATTTAAATTTCAATTATTTTTACTAGAAAAGATAAAATAGGACAATGTCTGCTGATGTTTTTCCTATGTCAACACTTAACAGAATTGAATTGTTTATCTGTTATGTGACTGGATGAACTATTATCATCTGCTGGGTGCAATCCAGTAACTGTTAAACCCATGACTGCAAGAAAACAAAGGCTTCAAATTTTTTACAAATTATGTGTGTCTTTTAAAGCCAGATGCATACAAATAAACACAGTTTGGAGAGTGTCAAATTATCCAAAATAGCACACCATTAGTTTTGCAACTTTTATCTTTAAAAATAAATAGAGCTGAAAAGATTACTCATTGGGTAAAGGTATTTGCTGCCAAACCTGATGACCCAAGTTTGATACCTAGAACCCAAAGTTAGAAGGAGATAATGAATTCTTACAAGTTGTCCTCTAAACTCTACACATGACAAGTATAAGCTGAACACATCATACAAACACACATGTACATACACTAAATAAATACATATAGTAAAACAAAAAATAAAGATAATAGAAATAGTTCAGCATTTCCTGACTGTTCAATATGTGATTGTCAGATGCAGCATCAGCATTACCTGGGAGCTAATTAGAAATTCAAAACTCATATGTATTGAATTATAATATAGATCTTAATAAGATCTTAAGGTGATTTGCATGAATAATATGTTGAAAAGTACTCATAAACACCATAATTATATTTCTTTTAAAGGAACTGTCTCATAATTATTAGAATGCCTATGAGATAACTCTCTAAAGATATTCACCACGTATAGCTTGTGATTTTTTTTAATATCTAGAACTATGACCAAAGAAACAAAATACAGTACAGATAAAGATACAGATTTCAAGACAGATGATATTAATACATTTAGATATAAAGATTTATGAGATTTGTAATGGAAATTGGCTCTGCCAATGACAGAATCTCAGAAGTCTCTTAAAAGTTTAAGAGTCAGGAACATGAGTGGCTCAATTCAGAATCTGAAGATCTAAGAACCAGAGCCTAGGGTATAGTTCTGTTGTGATTCAAAGGTAGAGGAATAGGATAGAGATGATAGTCTTGGATTCAAAAGACCAGAGAACCTGGAACTGTGATGCTTGAGGGCAGAAAAGGAAATGACCTAGTTCAAAAAGAAAGATAATGCTTTTCAATCTGTTTTTGTCCACAAAGATAGGTAACGACACATTTTGCTGGTGAGTTGGGGTTCTTTTTACTCAGTCAACAATTTCAGATGTCACAATCACTTGGAAACATCCTCAGAGGAATATTCCTAAATTGCATTGTATCGTATGTATGACTTATCCTTGGCCAAGTCAAGTTAACACAAAAAATGTATCATCATTCAGTCTAAGTCCCTGGCCCTATCACACACACACACACTGAGAAGGCCTGAGGTCTAACTAGAAGATCATAGTTAAGTAAGGTGTCCATGGAGGTTTAGTAAGGCCCTTCCTACTTATCCAACATTAGCATTTATCCCTCTTATCTTACTTTTATCTCTTTATATCCCCATTGACCCTATTTGTCTTAGGATCTCTGCTTTTAAAGCTTTATAATCATTCTTCCACTGCCTGAAATTTCCTTTCCTCAGGAAATTCAGACAAGCTACCAGTTTTCACTGGCTTGTTTTTTACAGCATCATGCAATGTAGACACAGATTGATTGCATCTTCCATCCATCTTCTATAACCCCCAAAAGGCATTATATCCATTTTGCTTTATTCTCCTTGGAAACGTGGATGTTTTCATGACATTACATATCCAATTGTTTAATTTGTTATTAATTGTTTTCCCAAGTAAAATATAAGCTATTTCTAGGTAGCCAACATTTTTAGTCACCATGATAACCAATAATGCCTCTCAAACATAGGCATCCAACTTAGATATGCTCAAAGTTTAGTAGGAGCATTTACGTGTTCTTTTCGTTCTTCATCTCTTAAAAGAGTCCTTTGCCACAGTCTCCTCTCCAGCTCTATAGCATGCTACCTGCTGTGACCTCTTCTTACTCTCTGCCCCTATTCCAAGGGAACTAAACAGATCCAGGTGAAACATCCTGCTTTTTCTCTCCTGCGGAACACCACAGCAGCCTACCCCTCATCCATTCTAACATGTTAACTCCCAAAACCTAGAAACATATTTTAACTGAACCTCCAAAAATCAAAATCTATGATGGCTAATTTGGGTTAACTTGACACAAGCTAGACTTTCTAGACAGCTAGAAAGGTGACAGCCTCAACTGAGAAAATGCCTACAAAAGATCTGGTTATGGGAAAGCCTGTACGGACTTTTATAATTAGTGATAGATGTGGAAGAAACCAGCCCATTGTGTATTGCTGCCCCTGGGAATATAATTCTGGGTTCTGTAACAAAGCAGATAGAGCAAAGCATATGAAACAGCCAGTAAACAGAACTCTTCCATGGACTCTGCATCAGTTCCTACTTTCAGTGCCTGCTTTGTTTGAGTTCCTGTCCTGACTTCCTTTGATGAAGAACCGTTATGTAGAAGAATAAGGAAACATACACACAAACAAACAACAAAAAATCCTTTCTTTTCTAAGTTGTTTTGGCCATAGTGGTTCACCACAGTAATAGTAACTCTGGATTAGATAGGAGTGTCAGAAGAATTTCCTAATTTTCTATCAGGAAATGCATAGTCACCACACTCATAAAAACAAGAGAAGGCAACAGAAAACAGATCCCAATCAAAGACAAGACTCAATAAAAGCATCTAGAATTACTGTCTTCTTAAACTCATATATAGATGCCAGCATAAAAACACAACCAAGAAAATTAATAAAACACTTCAAGAATTGAAAGTGGATTATAGAATAAAAAAAAAACTCCTCAAAATTAGTGAAATATGGAAAGTGAAAATTTAGCAACTTGAACATGAAATTCATGGGCAAGCCTAACCAAACAAATACAATAAATGGAAGAGAGAATCTCAATGAAGCCATAATAGAAGAAATAAATACATTGGTCAAAAATGTTAAATCTAAAAAATTCAGGCACTGAACATCCAGGAAATCTAGGACACTATAAAAAGACCATATATATGAATAACAGGAATGGAAGAAGGAAAAGAAACCTGGGTCAAAGAGCACAGAAAACATTTTCAGCAAAATTATAGAAGACAATTTCCCAAACCTAGAGAAGAGGGTACCTATTAGGGTAGGAGAAGAATAGAAGGCATTAAATACACTGGACCAGAGAAACAGTCCCCTTGGCATGTAATAATCAAAACACTGAACATGCAGAATAAAAAAATTTGAAAGCTTCAAAGGAAAAAATACCATGTAAAATATGTCAGAAACCTAGTAGACTAACACCTGAAATCTCAATGGAAACAATAAAAGCCAGAAGACAGAGGTTCTACAGATTCTAAGAGACCACAGTTGCCAGCCCAGACTTCTATAGCTTGCAAATCTCTTGATCATAAAAGATGGATTTAAACTGACTTACTTTACATGATAAAACCAAAGTTAAGCAATATATATGTTCAAATCCAGCACTCAGGAAGGTGCTAGAAGGAAAACTCCAGCCAAAAGAAGTTAACCACATCCAACAAAACACAATGAAAGAATAATCCCTGACTATCAAATCAAAACAGGGGAAACACACACACACACACACACACACACACACACACACACACACACACACACACACCACAACTACAAAATAACAGGAATCAACAAACATTGCTTATTTATATCTCTCAACATCAATGGTCTCAATTCCCTAATAAAAAGATAAAGACCAACAACCTGAAGCCAACTGACATTTTAGGACAAATGGACCTAATAAATATTTACAGAACATTTCACCAAAACACAAAAGAATATACCTTCTTCTCAGTCCCTCATGGAACTTTCTCCAACATTTACTGTAGCTAGAGTTTTCCTGCCTTGCCCACAGTCAGGACAAATCTCTGTCACCCGCCAGTCCCACAGCCGCTCAGACCCAACCAAGTAAACACAGAGACTTATATTGCTTACAAACTGTATGGCCGTGGCAGGCTTCTTGTTAACTGTTCTTACATCTTAAAGTAACGCATTTCTACAAATCTATACCTTGCCACGTGGCTCGTGGTTTACCAGCATCTTCACATGCTGCTTGTCCTGGCAATGGCTGGCAGCGTCTCCTTCTGCCTTCCTGTTCTTTTATTTCTCCTCTGTTAGTCCCGCCTATACTTCCTGCCTAGCCACGACCAATCAGGTTTTATTTATTGACCAATCAGAGCAACTTGACATACAGACCATCCCCCAGTACAGCCAAGTGCAGACCATCTCAGACACCTGCACTCAGGCCCATGGTCCTAATCATCCTCTATGCAAACCTGCTGAGTAACGCCACAAGGAACCCAAGAAGGGCTCCCACAGGACATACATTAACATCCCACAGCAATTTACCATTTACTTGGACACAAAGCTAGTCTCCACAGTTACAAAGAAATTGAAATAACTCCCTGCATCCTAACTGACTACCACAGATTAAAGCTGGATATATATATATATATATATATATATATATATATATATATATATATATATACAAGAAACAACAGAAAGCTTACTAGCTAATGAAAACTAAACAATGTACTATTGAATAAAAAGTAGACCAAGATATAAATTAAGAAAGAAATTAAAACTTCCCCGAATTGAATGGAAATGAATACCAACATGCCCAAGCATATAGGATGCAATCAAGGTGATTCTAAGAAGTTCATAGTACTCAGTGTTAACATTAAAAAAATTGGAGAGATTTCATAGTAGGAACTTCATCACAACACACCTGAAAACTCTAGAACCAAAAGAAGAAATCACATTCAAAAGGAGCAGATGGCAAGATTAATCAACCTCATGGCTGTAATCAATATAATAGAAACAAAGGGAACAAAACAAAGAATCAGTGAAACAAAGGGTTAGTTCTTTGAGGAAAGCAGTAAAACTAACAAATAATTATTAAAATTAACTAAAGGGAAGAGAGAGAATAACCAAATTAACCAAATAAGAAATAATAAGGAAGGCGTAACAACAGATATCAAGGAAATCCAGAGACTTACAAGGACATACATTTAAAAAAAATATATTCCACAAAATTGGAAAATGTAAAAGACATGAATCATTTTTTGATAAATAACACTTACCAACCTTAAATAAAGATCAGAGAGGTAATTTAAATAAATCTATAAGCCCTAGTGAAATAGAAGCAGTCATTAAAAATCTCCCACCCTCTCCCTCTAACACTATCAGCAAAGTAGCTGGAGACAAAATTAACTCACAAAAAATGAGTAGCCCATCTATATACAAATGAAAAAAGGACTGAGAAAGAAATAAGGTGAAAGACACATTTTGCAACAGCCTCAAGTAATATAAAATATTTTGTTGTAACTCTAACCAAATAAGTGAATGCCTTGTATATTGAAACCTTCAAGTCTTTGTAGAAAGATATTGAAGAAGATATCAGAAGATGGGAAGATTTCTCATGTTGGTGCATTGGTAGGATTAACATAGTAAAAATGGTCATCATACCAAAAGCAATCCACTGATTCAATGCAATCCCCATCAAAATTCAAATACCAATCTTCACAGGTCTTGAAAAAAAGTTCTCAAATTCATATGGAAACAGAAAACAAAAGAAACAAACAAAAATGAAAACTGAATACATAAAACAATCCTGACCAATAAAAGAACACTGGCAGTCTCACCATTCTTGATTCCAATTTGTACTACACGACTCGTAATAAAAGCAGCAAGGGATGGGCCTAAAACCAGACACATTGATCAAAGGAATCTTACTGAAGACACAGACATAAATATACACACCAATGAGCACCTTATGCTTGATAAAGACATTGGAAACAATACAACAGATTCAACACATTGGTCACACCAGATGGCAGCATGTAGAAGAATCCAAGTACATCCTTACTTATCAGTCTACACAGAAGTCAATTCCAAGTGGATTAAAACCTCAACATAAAAACAGATACATTGAACCTCATAGAAGAAAATGTGTCACAAAGAAAGTCTTCTGAGCAGAACACCATTAGCACAAGCACTAAGATCACCAATTAATAAATGTGACTTCATGAAACTGAAAATTTTCTGCAGAGCAAAAGATAATATCATTTGGACCAAGTGGCAGCACACAGCATGGGAAAAGATTTTACCAACTGCACATCCATCAGAGAAATAATATTTGAAACATAAAAAGAACTCAATAAAATAATATCAAGAATTTCAATAGTCCAATTAAAAAGTGGGTAGAGGTGTAAACAGATAATTCTCAATAGAGAAAACTCAAATAACTGAGAAACCCTTAACATTTGGGGAAATGTAAATCAAAACTATTTTGAGATTTTATCTTCTCATCACAATAGCAAAGATCAATAAACTAGTGTCAACGTATTCGGGTGAGGGCATGGACTAAGGAAAACAATCTGTACGTTTCTTGGGCAGGTGCCCAAAGGACACTTCAGCATTCCACAGAAGCACTTGCCCAACCGTGTTCATTGCTTCTCGATTCATCTCTGCCCTCCCTATACTGAAAATATTTTTTTTGTCTTATAATACATCCTGATTATAGTTTTTCCTCCCTCTACTCCTCCCCATGTCCTCTCCATTCTGGATCCACTTCCTTTCTGTCTCTCATTAGAAAAGAACAAGCAGAGACGACCAAAACAAACTAGAGGGAACTCATAAAAGTTGAATCAATAGCTGTGGAGTCTACATGGGACTGGACTAGGCCCTCTGCATAGCGAGACAGTTGTGTAGCTTGATTTGCTTGGGGGCCCCCTGGCGGTAGAATGAGAATCCATCCCTGATGCATGATGGGGCTTTGTGGAGCCCACTGCCTATGATAGGATACCTCGTGGAGCCTTGAGGCAGGGGGAAGAGCTTGGACTTGCCTCTACTGGATTTGCCTTTTCATGGGAGGCCTTTCCTTCTTGTAGGCAGGAGTAGGGGGGTGGGTTGGGAGGGGGAAGGCTGGGGCAGTGGGAGGAGGGAAGAGGGGATCTTTGATGGGTCTATAAAATGAATGAAAAAAATTCTTAATAAAAAAAACAGTCTTCTAAGAAATAACAATAAAACATAATAAAATATATGAAGATCAAACAAAAGCTATTACACTGAAGTTGGATAAGATAAACCAACAGAATGAAAAAGGGCTAAAGAGATGGTACAAGAAACAGAGACACACTCCTTTTCGCACTCAGGAGTCTCATAAAAATACTATGCCGAAATATATGTACGGAGGACCTGGTGCAGACCTGTGTAGACCCTGTGCTTGCAGCTTCAGTCTCTGTGAGTTCATATAAGCTTTGCTCAGTTGATTTAGAGAAACATGTTCTCCTGGTGTCTTTCATCCCCTTTTCCCTTATTCTCTTTCTGCCTCTTCTTCCACAGGGCTCCCTGAGCTCTGAGGGGAGGGACTTGATGCAGACATCCTAATTAGAGCTGTTTGATCTCTGCCTATTGTTCCACCCGCCCTGCCCCACACATAATGTCAGTCTGTGGGACTCTGCATTTATTTCTATTGGCTGTTGAAGAAGCCTATCTGATGTTGGCTTAGCATGGAAGGTACTGAAATATGAATAGAGCGGATGGGTCTTTTTATTGCTGTGTTTGTTTGTTTTTAAGACCATAGTATTTGGTTTGTCTAGGACTCATAGCTATCTAGTCTTTTTGTTCTTGGTCACCCAGTATCAGGCATAGGTTTCCTCTTGGGACTGGGCCTAAAATAAAGTCAGACCTTGGTTGGTTACTCCCACAAGGCTTGTCTCACAATAGAACTAGCATAAACTTGAGCCAGGACAGCTCTGCATATCAAAGAGTTTATGGCTGAGCTGGTGTTTAGGTTTCACTTTTTGCAGCCTCCAGAGTGCCTTCTTGTACCAAAGATATTAAAACACAGGGGTGAAGGTTCTCGGGGAATAACAAGTGATGTCTTCAACAATGGTGCCATGCTGTCAGTTTAAGGAGAGCAGGCTATTGTCCTGACAACAGCCTGGGTTCTTTGGGGATTTCCATGGGACCGCTTTGGCAAACACTCAATTGGATATAACCAGTCTTGGTAACAGAAGCTTTGTTTGCTGACTAGACTTGTCCAGTCATGATGTTTTATCTAATCAAAATGTGTTACATTTTGTTATATCTTACTATATTTTATTTTATTAAGAAGACCTTGTTCTCTTTTGAACAATTACTTATTATGTGTAACTTTCAAATTAGTGAAAGATTTTTATCTAAGTCATCATAATTAGTCTTACTTTTTTGCTTATGTTTTTAATTCTCTTATCTATCATTGAGGAAACAAATGGGGACAAGAGAAGATCATTTCATCTGAAGGTCCTGCATTTAATATATTGAAATATTAAATGTAATCATTTTATTATAAATAATAGCTATAAAATAGTATGTATTTATTACATATTATATAATGCTATAAATATTATCTATATTATAATATTAAATTATAATATTATACAATATAATAATTATTTAAAATTGTATATATATATATATATATATATATAATGTAGCTTTCAATATTCCATCATGGCAGGACAAGTTATGCTGTGGGATGTCCTATATGTTGTAAATATATGCTGCTATGATTGACTGATAAATAAAATGCTGATTGGCCAGGCCAGTAGCTAGGCAGGAAGGATAGTGTAGACGGGACAAGGGGGAGGAGAATTCTGGGAGGTGGAAGGCTGAGGCAGGGAGATGCTGTCAGCCGCCATGGTGAGGAGCAACATGTAAAGATACCGGTAAGCCACAAGCCACATGGCAACTTATAGATTAATAGAAATGAATTAATTTAAGATATAAGAACAGCTAGCAAGAAGCCTGAGCCATTAGGCCATACAGTTTGTAAATAATATAAGTTTCTGTGTGTTTACTTGGAGGATGCTAGTGGGAGAGATTTGCTGTGACTGCCAGCAGGCCAGGACACAAGAAAAATCCAGCTACAAAGGTAAGATGTGGAGGGGAAGTTTGGCAGAGGTGTTTCACATAGTTTTGGAGCAAGAAACGCATAGGAGGGGGCACCACAGACAGTATACAATACAAAGGTCTGTCGCCTATAATTTGCTTGCCCAATACGCCACCTCCTAGACTCCGTCACTGTTCACTGGAGAATATGCTTTCAAAAAGCCTGGAGGACATTTCATTCAAACAATGAGACTATTAGAAAATTCAAGGGAAGCATCACACAATCCATTATTAGAAGGGTTCTTTCTCATTAAGAATAACCATCCCCCTCTTCTCCAAAAGCTAATGCAAAAGCTAACAAAGGCAAAGTTTTGGATAATGGTGAGAGTCTTGTGGGCTCTAAAAGACAGTGGCTATGAGACTAACTCAACTCTGAACTTCGTCTGTTTAGATTGCCTCAGCAAAACAGGCAAAGAGGAACAGTAAGTCCTAGAAGATGAATTGGAATGTTAGTGCAGTGTCAGACAAACAAGAATCAGGACATTGAAGTTATAAATACGCATATTTTATTCATTAAAAAGAAAAATTCTAACAATTATACCTCATGAATATTTGAACAGTTTTCTCTAAGAAAGAAGTGCTAGGTTGATTTAAAATATTTTTATGTTTAGTGTGCTTCACAGCATAGAATCTAAGACACCTGCTAAATTTGAAAATTTATGAGTCTATGCTACCACTTAAATGCCTCAAGGGATTTTGCCTATTTTTGTGCTATCAGATGAATTTCTAAGAACAGTGCTGTTTAGTGTATATGAGACCCTAGGTTCAGTACCTATCACTAGAGTAATGAGAAGTACATCTTCCCTTTTGTACTAAACAGGCACATAGCTGTACTTGCTGTGTGTAACCACTCATTCATTCAGAAGTTTTCAGTACATTCTGCTAGTAGAGTCATTTATAATTGCATGTAATGATGTCATGGTTCATACAGTGGAATGTGCTCCTGGTCCTTAGGTCAGATTTAGTAAATAAAATTATTCAATTATAACATGTGCATATGTATATGACCATCTCTGTTCATGTACCAGCCTGAACTTCAGTATTTATTAATTTTATTCTAAATTAATTTTTATAATCTCTGTATATCATAGTAAATTTCACTGTGACATTTTCATATTTTTAAACATTACTCACATTTAACATTCTATTGCTGCCTTGCCCTGCTTCCTTCTCCACTAATCACTTTCGACATTTAAAAGCAGGTGCATGTGTAGGTACTGGGGAGTTCTTCTTTACCTTCCTCTTTTGATGGGCACAGGGCATTTTATCTCTATTTCACAGCTAGTGTCCTGAGTTTTATGAAGGTACTTTTGCAAATGGTATTTTGTACATGGGAACCACTCTCTGGTCAGTGATCATTGTGGCCTTGACTCTATTACCACGAGCTCCAGGAGTCCAATCGATGAGAGAGAGGAGGGATTTTAAAAGCAAGGGACATCAAGATAATGATGGGAAAATAAACAGAGACTGCCAGCCAAACTTGTGGAAATCCATGAACTGTGGACCAATAGCTATGTATTGCCCATGGAATTGGACTAGGCCCTCTGAATATGAGAGGCAGTTGTTTAGCTTGAATTGTTTTGGGGGCCCCCAGGCAAGGGGATCAGAATACATCCCTGGTGATGAGATGGATTTTTGGAGCCTAGTTCCTAAGGTATGGCACCTTGGTGCAGCCGGGAGGGTCTTGGACCTACCTCAACTGAATGTGCCAGGCTCTACAGACTCCCCATGGGAGACCTTGACTTGGAGGAGGTAAGAATGGGGAAGGATTGAGGGCAAGGCTAGGTGACAGAAAGAGGGAGAAGGGGGGATCTGTGGTTGGTATGTAAAATGAATAGAGAAATTTATAATAATAATAATAACAATAAATGATGCCATAAAAATGTTACAAAGAAGAAAGTTAAGTGATTTCTCATCAAAGCTTACCTTCTGAGCTCTTGATGATGGAAAGTAATGGCTGTGGGAAAACCATTCTGTTCAGACAAACTTCATTAACTCGTAGTACCACCACACAGCTGTTCTGTTGCTTCCCAGGATCTAAAAATTACTTTATGGTTGATATCAGTTCTATTCTGCACCTTCATATAATTCAGAAACTATTTCAGGCCCAGGAGCTCTTCTTTATTAGATTATCTTATTTTCCTTTTATTATTAAAACAAATAAGACTATTTCTATCCAACGTATAATTTCTGTCTGGCTAACAAGGAATTGTTTTTGAAGTTACATTAAAAAATAAACAGAGTAAATCAAATATTTGCTTCTTAATTCCATATCCCCATTAAGAAAAGCTCTTAATTCTCTAAGCATGCTAAATGAGAAGAAAGAAAACATAAGGAATCAACAGAAAATCTCGAAGATAAATTATTTTAATACAACTATATATATAAAAGCCATGAACTATGCATTTTATCATTGTTTTCCCACAATCTAACAAACAATGGAGGTTTATACTTATATGTTGCATAAATAAACTATATAAATATTTAGTTTATTAATACTAATCATAACAAAAGAAGCATAGTATAATAAAATACAAGAATAAGGACAATACTGTATTCCCTAAATTATATAAGAATCCTTGGAATGTTTACTTACAAAACTGAATGATACAAAACAAATTATAAGAAAAATAAATCAACTGAAGCTTTATAAAGAAAACTATTTATAATTTGTTACAGTAGCCTTTCATAGTAAGTCAGAAATCACTAAGTATGTTCAAGAGAAAAAATGTAACATGTAATTATTTATTCATAAACTGTGATAACATAAGCAGAAATAAATCACATAATGCAGTTTTTTCCTCTCAAGTTCTTACCCATCTAGTTCTTCCATTCTCTTTTCTCTTCTCTGTCCTTCTGTGCCCTGGAAGTCCTGGTCTATAAAGCCAGGCTTCCAGGGTCAAATGGAGGGGTGAAAAGAATCACATTGAGAGGCAATAACCATTAATTATCATTTGCAACCCCAAAGGGAAGTGATCAATGGGGAAATGGATTAACTAAAGGCTAAATTCGGGTAATATCTAAGAAGAGGGATCTTATGTGCTCAACTATAAAACTCTTAAACGTGATTGGTAGAAAATGTTAAGAATCTATAAGTTGCTAGGTCAATGGGAGAAAATAAAACTGTCTTCTTTTTTCCAGTGGCTCCTATCTATCCAAGCTATCTGCCGTTTTTCCGCAGGGTGGGGGATAGTATGCTCAGTCGCTAAGCAACCTGTGCACAGCTAGATGCCTCTGGTGATAGTTAAAGGGAGATCTAGAACCAGAGGTAAGATTTGGGAAAGGGGGAAGTAAAGCTTAATTGGCACATGAGCCAGGCCTTCTCAAACAGGTAGCCTGGATGCTTAAGTCTGTTCTTGGAGAGTACAGAGGTATCTCTGATGAGGTACTTTCCTCCAACTGGGAATGGACCTGGCCGGATGCTGCCAATGATGATAATTACAGGGAGGCTTGAACTGGGGTTCTGGCTGAGCATAGCTGTCAGTGCAGAAGGTTGTCCAAATATTCCTAGAAGTGATTAGATAAGGAGTTAGAGGTCTATAAAGTTAG
The DNA here is from genome assembly GCF_049852395.1 of Peromyscus maniculatus bairdii. Lineage (NCBI taxonomy): Eukaryota > Metazoa > Chordata > Mammalia > Rodentia > Cricetidae > Peromyscus > Peromyscus maniculatus. The sequence goes on along the minus strand of NC_134854.1, from coordinate 16,463,091 downwards.
TAAGGCTGTAAGAAAGGAGGGTCCGAGCTGAATTTTGTAAAGCTATTACTTAACGTCCACCTGACCTAGGTGGTGTCTCCTTGTGGAATTTACCTTAAATTAGGAGACTTGCATGTGGACTGTTATTACTGCTAGTCCTTGAAACTGGCCAAGGAGAATCTGATTCCAGAGAAAGCCTTTCCTGAGGCAGTTCTCCAAACACCTGGAATGTGTATGTCCAGAGAGTTATCAGTCCACACTGTTAGCCCTTCTTAGGGAAAAGTCAATTGGGAAAACTATGAAGGCACACATGATTTTCATAACAGAATACAGCTGATATATAACAAGCCAAGTAACACCAAAAACTCCTTGGGGTTTGGCCTCCTCTGGAGGAATTCCCTGATTCCTCCAGGTAGTGACTTTGCCATAACCAGCTGAGTTCTATGATATTCCTGTGGCCTGCAGCAATTCTTGGACTGTGTTCTAACATATAACCATCATAGAAACGTCCCTCAAAAATCTGCAATTTCACCTTACCCTTGTCAGAATGAATATATAAAAATACAAAAGGTAAAACCCTGGCATGGATATTGAGAAAGTGGAACACTCATCCAATGTTTATGGAATTGAAAACTGCTGAACTGTTGAATTTATTGTGGAAATTCATGTGGGTTTCCTGAAAAGGCATGATCCACTTATACCCTTGCTGTATTTCCAAAGCACTTTATACTCTACTATAGAAATATATATCCATCTGCCTATGTCCACTGATTCTGTATTCACAATACTCAGGAGATGGAGACAAGTAAATGTTCATTCACAGGTAAAAGGATGGAGATGAAAACAATCATTCTAAATGATGTCACCCAAACCTAGAAAGACAAAAGTTTGTTTCATGTTCTCAGTCATATGTTACTATTATCTTTGAACTTTTTCATTTGTGTGTTTAATTTGAATAAACCACAGAAGTCAATTATCTAGTAAGGGCCCATCCATGGAGATGGCAGGGCAGAGGATAGTGTGTGGGGAATATAACTGACATTCAATATAGTTTAAAAATCAATATGGATATCTGCTCCTATAGAGGCTTCTAAATATAATTTAAAAGTGAATTATAATACTGGGGTTCTAAGAACAATGCCTTTCTAAGACCCTATAAGCTATCAAATAAAAAGTTCAGATTCAGGTATGTGAATCTTCTGTGTTACTTGTCCTTTTGAGTTATTCATTAATTGGTTACATTACCTTTACAAAACAGTGAGGGTTACCGTTGCTCTTTCCTACTATCCAGGATTTGACAATAAAATTCTATGTTTGAAAGCACACCACTCTTGAGTCATAGGTAGTGGAAAAAATTACAATGGTGCTGGGGAAGAGGAGAGTAATCAATAGTTTTACCCATCCATGAATTCTGTGACCCCGATAACTATTGGCCTAGCATGATATGCCCACTGCTATAATAGTGTCACGCATGTTACAGGATTAGCCAACAATTTTCTGGTTGGATTTAAAGTTCACTACATAAAATTCATGCTTGGTACTTTTAACTGTTGCAAAAATTCATGACTGCCTATGTCATTGACCGTAGAGGAGAACTAATATTAGTTTGCTAAATGTTAATTGTAATACACTTCCCTTAAGTTATCTTTATGCTCATAGAATAGTATAGTGGTAAACACTCATCAGAGAAGCTTCTTATTGCAGTAGAAAACAATTAAAACAGAGACTCACAATTAGTAACAATTAGCCAATATGCAAAGAAAAAAGACACTATGAAGTATTCAGCACAAAATGGGATATAGTTACATATTATATATATATATATTTATGCACGTTTTATATATACATATATACATACACACATATATAATACCATCTCCCTGAAGACTCATATATCATCTCTGAAAAAGGGGCCTGAAATAGTGAACAATTACAGCAAAACAGTATTTGCAGACTTGTCAGGGTTGTTACACATATGGGCTCACCTATGATTATTGTATTCACAAAACTTGCACAAGATTAAGTCAGCCAAAATATCAGAAGAACAGGAGAGAAGGTCATGAAATACCAGTCTTATCTGCAATGCTCCTGAGAATTAGTGTCTGCCATAAGAGACAGTGGATTTTCTTCAGAGCTGTAGCTCCTGAAAGGCTACCTAGGATTCAGTAGGTGGTCCTATACCAAAGTACATAAATCACTATTAAATGGGTTTAGTGAGTTAACCAACACACACACACACACACACACACACACACACCATTAAGTTGTGATGAAAACATGGTGGTGAAAGACAGGCGGGAAGCTAAGAGAGGAGAATGAGGGCTGTTGTATTCATGACATATATACATTCATGAAATTCTCCACAAACCAAAACAATAGAAAAATCAAATGGTTTTGGCAAAAAAAAAAGGATTCACCAGTGGTTTATGTCCATGGAACTAAAAAAGTAAGTTAAAGCTTTCACTGGTGATAGTATATCCACCTTTATTTTACCAAGCAGCAAAAATTCTACTAATCCTCGCTGGCAATAATGTTCTAACAAACCAGTTAGCTTCAACTGGTAGCATTTGACAAAATATGTGATGTAAATACATTTACCACTGTGATGTTCAAATGACCAGGTATATCCCTAATGATAAATGTCGAAATTAGGTATGGTGAGGCATTCCTGTAATCCCTGCAAAATGTGGTAGGACCAGTTCAAGGCCTGGGCTATAAAATGAGATGCGATCGTGTTTCATAAAAACAAAAGTAAACAAATATAAATAAATTAATAAGGGTAATGTTTGATGGAAGGTAAGGCATAGTTTTCATAAACCAGAGAGAGCTAGCTCTAACAACCTACTTACTATATACGAATTTTGAGTACTAGGTAGCTTGTTAACCCTTGTGCAATAAATACCCTGTGCACCATTACTGTGTTCCCTATTTCTCCATGTATCAGAGATTGTTTTACCTTAATGTCTATAGTCATTGGCTACTAGTCAACAGTCTGCACACATTTTCCTAGTATGATTTTCTCAAATAAGGGGAGAAGAAGGCTTTACTTTGTTTGTTAAAATTAGTAATCATGGTTCTTACTATGCCAGATTGTATGCTCTGTCCTACACTGTATATGTGGGTGAATAGACATGTTGGTGTAATTGTTTCTTGTTGAATGCTTTGTCTGTATTTTTTCTTCCTTTTTTTATTTCTTATATGAATCCAAATAAAATATGTGTGCCATAATAAGAATTGCAAATGTCCTTTGGAGGAAAAGTCATTTTTATTTAGTAAATAGAAAGCATGAATAATGAACAATACAAGAAAATTGTAAAATAATTAGGAAGTGGTTCAGAGGTGCTCATTTACAACTGAGGAAATTAAAAATGCAAATGCATTATTATCACAAAGGTAGTTAACAGACAAATGAGCGAAAAAGAGCATCGCTTCTAATTCATCATTGTTTAAAAAACACCTGCGAGTTCTAGCTGCAGAAGACAAGACTGAGAAATACAGATGGTCACATTCTGCATTGGAGTCTTCATTTTTGTATATTTCAATTACAGAGGGAGTTATTCTCCATAGTAAGAACATACTACTTATTTGAATTTCTGACAAAAAGCCAGTTGATGCAAAATGCAAAATATCCCCTGTGTTTTTGTCTGTGTGATGGCAGTGGTGAATGATTTCTTTTCTTTGATTGAAGGAAACTGCTCCCAAAGATCTAAATCTGGGAATGAAAATTAAGTTAATTTTAATTTCCTTATTGTTCTATGCTGGATTTATTGGTTCTAAGTTACATTATTATTTCATAAGAGGCTAATATACAAGAAAAATGTGACAATACCAAATTATTTTATATAAAGTTAGATCCTTCAAAATTACATCTTATAGCTGTATTTTAAAGAAATAATCATTTAAATAGAGTAATCTTAAGATTAAGATCTAGTTAGAGATTTATTTGTATGGGTACACACACACACACACACACACACACACACACACACACACATTGTTAGAAATATGAAAACCATCTCAAAGACTAATGTCTTCGTTAGGGTTTCTATTGCTGTAACAAAACACCATGACCAAACAGCAAGTTGACAAGGAAATGGTTCACTTGGCTTATACTCCTATGGCTGCTCATCATCAATGGAGATCAGGACAGAAACTCAAACAGGCCAGGAACCTGGCGGCAGGGTTGAAGCAGAGGCCATGAAGAGGGGCTGCTTTATTTGCTTGCTTCGGTAACCTGCCCTATCTCCTTTCTTACAGAACCCAGGACATCAGCCCTGGGATGGAACCAACCACAATAGTCTGCACTCCCCGCTTTCAATAACTATTTTTAAAAAATATCTTACAGCTGGATCTGCGGAGGGATTTTCTTAATTAATGCATCTCCCTTTAGATAACACTAGATTGTGTGTCAATGTTGGCACAAGAGCAGCCGGCATAACTAATCATAAAACTCTGGGTGTAAAAGAGAAGGTTAAAAAGTCACTATGTACATTTAAAGATATTAAACTTGAGAAGAGAATTGCTATATGTATTTAAAGATAATTTTATTTGGCCGGGTGGTGGTGGCACACGCCTTTAATCCCAGCACTCGAGAGGCAGAGGCAGGCAAATCTCTGTGAGTTCAAGGCTAGCCTGGTCTACAGAGTGAGTTTCAGGACAGGCTCCAAAGCTACGCAGAGAAACCCTGTCTCGAAAACTCCTCCACAAAAAAAATAATTTTATTTGTGCTACTACAATGATAATCATTTGAAAAATTTTTCTGTTCTTCACTTGTATCTCCATTAAAATCTAGCAGGTAACATAAACTATGCAAAGATTTCAGGCATTCTGATGATTACATATTCTCCATATTCAAATTTTAATTAATCAAATACATTTTTACATAGTCCACAAAATAGTGATATGGTCAATAATATTTAAAAAGTAAAAGGATTAGTAGTATGTATCATCCAACTGTGCACAGTTCTAATCTAGGCTCACTCAATAGGTAAGTACTGTACTCACTTTTGTCACACTAACAGAAAAAAACCAGTCTTATACCTTCAGGTTCCTGCCTATTTGTATGTCATATTCAATTAGCAAACATGACTTCTAAAGTAGCTGCATAGATGAGGAAGTGCGTATGAGCAATTAACGACATAGAATTCAGTACCATCTCCCTCCTGGATTCAGCCACAATATCTTCATCATTTTTAAATTGATCATTAACACACCATCAATAACTAAAATTGATTGTTAGTTATAGAAGTGATTTATGCTAACTAAATAAAAAAGTAATTGGATAGAATCATTATCAATGGGAAGTATCCATTTAGCTATCACTCTTCAGCTTGCTAAGTAACGCAAAGAAATTGCAAAAAGTGCTTTGTATTATTTTAATGATGATTTAATATTCTGTTAAACTTCATAAGCAGAAATTTTTCTCATTATAAACTGTTTTTGATAAATTTAAGCTAAGTGCTATGTGATATACATTAAATAAAAACAGCTTGGATACTGGGGTTTAAGTGTCTTCAGTAAATACTATACTTATCTGGCTAGAATCCAAGCTTCTGTGCAAGTATCTCATAAACCATTAACTACAGTGACACAAAGATTTTGTTTGTTCATTAGTTTTGTTTTTGTTACTCCAGGTTTTCAAAGTATCTCTGTCAAGGATGGCTCAATGAGGTCCAGTGAGGTATAGCTCTTAGAATTCTCTCCTGCTTTTCCTCAAGCTCAATTCATGACTCTGCACCCCTCTCTGCTTATGTAGCTGCCTGCTCTCTAATCCCCTATGTAAGAGACTGGAACCACCTTCTCTTTCATTCACTCCCATCATTAGTTTTGCATTATCCCTATGGAATGTCACCTTCAAAGCTGAAGATGAAATCATCTACATCTATATCTATATCATCTATATAGATAAAGGAGACACATACACATACCATGAAACAGAGACAGAGATTGAGAAAGAGGGAAAGAGAAAAACAGCCTATGACCAATAGATAGGTAACATTCACTTTTCATTTCTTAAAGATAAATTTTGAAAGTCACAGAAAATATCTTTAAGTACTGAGGAAGTTGCCATTGACAAATTTGTTGTAATCTGGGTGAATGTGTTTATCTTATTAAGTGTAAAATAATATTAAAACTCACTATAAGAGCTGGCAGATTCCTTGACTCAGGAAGTTAATGGGGTCGCAGGCAGATGGGTATTGAGGTAGGGCATGGGTCTTGTAGATTGCAGGGTCTGATGGTGGGGGGGTTGGTCGCGGAGACTACCCTTAGGAGTTTCCCCTGCTGGCAGGCAACTGGGCCAGAGTTGGGTCAGAGTTCCCGGGGACTGGCTGTGTTCCAGGGCCTGGGTCCTAGAGACAGGACTCTGGGTGGAGAAGAGTCACTCACTTCTTGGTCCAGTGAGAGCTGGCAGGTTCCTTGTCTCAGGAAGTTACTGGGGTCACAGGCATGGCGAGACAGTTGTGTAGCTTGATCTGCTTGGGGAGCCCCCTGTCGGTAGGATCAGAATCCATCCCTGGTGCATGAGCGGGCTTTCTAGAACCCACTACCTATGATGAGACATCTCCTGCAGCTTTGAGGCAGGGGGAGGGACTTGGACTTGCCTCTATTGGATGTGCCTCCCCATGGGAGGCCTTGCCTTCTTGTGGTGGGGAGTAGGGATGGGTTGTTAGGGAGGCTGGGAGGGCAGGAGGAGGGTGTGTAAAATGAATGAAAACATTTTCTTAAAAAAATAAAATAAAAGCAAAAAAACCTCACTATAACAAGTGAGACGAGACTTGTTATATAAAAATAGTGTATAATATTGAAATATGAGTGAATTATTAATTCCAACACAGCATAACAGGGCTGGAGAGATGGCTCAGTAGTTAAGAGCACTAACTGGTCTTCCAGAGTACCCAGGTTCAATTCTCAGCATCTATATAGCAGCTCACAACTGCCTGGAACTCCAAGATCTGACACCCTCACACAGACATACATGAAGGCAAAACACCAATGCACTTAAAATAGAATAAAAAATAATAATAATTAAAAAATTCCCACAAAAAACACAACAAAAGATCCAATATTTATGCAATCCCTACTAACATTTTCAATAATTAATAATTTAAAGGTAGTTAAAGTTAAACAAAATCTTAGCAAATATTCTAATGTTGAATTCCTAAACAAAGGCAGGGATGATTTTTGACTCTCTAATATAATATTTTGACCAATGTTAAAATGCCACAGAACAGATTTGATAGTGAAAAAAAAAAGATTGAAAAAAACAACTTTTGAAAATACTAAGTGTCATAAACCAAGTTTGTGTTCTTTGGGGGCAGGATTAATTTTGTATGTGATAAATACTTTGTGTGCATTTGAAATTAGGAAAATATGCTAAATTAAACAGACAATTACTTCCTAGTTTTAATGAACAGGGAATAGGATACCAGAATCCGTTTGTCAACTATTATTAAGTGTTTGTTACTGAGATTATTAACCCTGTCAAAGAAACTAGTTAGAAAAAATAAATTATAGATGCCTTTCATCTTTCATATGTTGTTTAGGATTCCCTTCAGTTTCAACTCTACTCATTTTGTTTTCTCATTAAATTGTTTATAGAATACTTGAATTTTTTTGTGACATCAAGTAATATTCTTTACTTTATGTTATATCCCAGTGCTTAGCAGCACCAGGAATCATTTATTCTCTGACTTTGCTACATTTCAATATTTACCACCAGATATTTTATACTGTCAATGAGGTGATTACAGTTACCATCATTCCATAGGTCTCAAGTGTCTATACTAACGTGGGGCTTTTGGTCAAACTATTACTTGCTCTAACCAATACCCATTTCCTTATTAACAATGTAAGTCAGTAGTTCAGGGCAAACAGAATAATTAAAATGTTAGTTTTAACAAATGAATTGATTGATCATTAATTAAAATCCTCTTTCTATTAATGATCTTTAAAATGAAAACAAGAATTAAAATAAAGTAAAATTCTTTTTTTTTTCAAAAAATTTATTTACCTTCTTACTTTGTGTGCATATACGTTTTTTTTTAAATGTGTTTAAGTCAAACACATGTGTGTCTAGTGTCCACAAAGCCCAGAAAAGACATCGAGTTGTCTGGAAATAAACCTTAGGAAGATTGTGAGTTGCATAGGGGTGGTGGGAATCCAACCCGGTCCTCTATAAGAGCAGCAAGTGTTCTTAACTATGATCCATCTTTTAATTGCCTAAAGTAAATTTCACTTTAATTTATTAAGTTTTGCTTACTGCATTTTATTTATATGATTGTTTTGTCTGCATGCATGTATGTGTTCCACATGTGTGCCTGGTGTCTGCAGAGGCCAGGAAAGTGTATCAGATCCCTTGGATCTGGAGATACTGAAGGTAGTGAAATACTGTGTGGATTCTGCATCCTGAACCAAGGGCAATGAGTGCTCTGAACTGCAGGACCTTCTTTCTAGCCCCCCAAATAAAATTCTTCAATGTAGTTAAATACTCTATTTACATCTGCGTGGCAGGGAAGGGGACAGGATTGCAGGTGCAATGTTGTTCTAGGCTGTGCTCTACATCATTAATTGTATATTTTTGTTATTATTATTATTATTATTAGTTATCATGATTATTAGACCAGGCTGGTCTCCAACAGTGGCTCTACATGAGTTAACTTTTTCTAAGAAGGGGAGGTCCTAATACCTCATTCTTTTATCATCTTTCCACACCATTCTTTGCCCACCAACATAAGTCCCTGTGTGGGGCAGAGGTAACGCCAGCCTATCTAACTTTGTTGCTATATATGCCACATAATTGCCTCAGTGTATTATAGAAAGAGTCTTGTAATCTGATCTGCAGCCAACTCCTCTAGCTGAACCCAAAGCCTACTGATTGTGTTGGTTGTCTCTCCCATAAACTTCAGGGGACTGCCTGTTCACTATCTACCCCATCTAGGCTGGAGTTACAGACACCCACACTCATTCCTAGCTTCTACCTCAGTGCTTGGAGATCTGAGCTGAGCTCATCATATGTGCATGGAAAGCACTTCTTTGTGACAACTACCTAGTTCTTTCAATATATTATTAGGAGAAATAAGCATTTCTTACAAGAAATATAGCCTTAAATTGAAATTTAAAGTATACATGATTTAAAAAAAATCACTAGCCAAACTTAACTTATTAACTGAAGAAGAAACAGTGAAGCCTCTGTGAACTTAAAACCAGTAAATATATTCAGTCAGAAGTAAAAACATATATTTCCACAAAAAAATGACAAATGTACATTATCTAATTTGCAATTCAAATGAATAATAGTGAAGATTGCCACTTATTGCCAACTTGATAGGATTTGGAGTCAACTGGGAGACAAGCCTCCAGGCACATTGTTAGGAACTGGCTTCACTGAGTTAGCCTCTTGTGGTTAGTCTTCATTAGTTTAGTCTTGTGTGCTTGATTATCTGGATTAGGTTAAATGATGTGTGAAGACCCACACTGAAAGTGGACAACACAATTCCTTATGTTTGGATCACAGACTTCACAAGTAAGGAGAAAGCTGGCTAAGCACAAACTCGCATTCTTCTTGCTGTGGGCTTGCTGATCATGGGGGCTCACTGACTCAAAATCTTGGGACTATCACTCCCCTTAGATAATGAATGATGGACTGACTCCTGGAACTGTGGTCCAGATACAACCCTTCATTCCATAAGTTTCTTTTGTAAGGTATTTTATTCTAGCAATATATAAAGTAAAAGGAAAATTTAAGTTTTGTCTCGGTATTTTGTTGCTGTTTCAAAGTGGTCTTACACTGTACCCAGGGTTATGCAATTGACTGCACAACTCAGGTTCACCCTGAACTCACTAAATTCTGCTTCAGACTGTTGGTTCTGGGATTATAGGCAGGAAGCACCACGTCTGGCTGACATAACTACTCTTAAGAAATGAGCAAATGTGTATGCTTTCTAAATTATTTTGACTTTATTCTCGATCTTGAAATAATAATTAAATATTATCCTCATGTAAGTATTTAGATAAAAATGTTCTTCACAGGAAATGAAAGGAAGGTCTACTAACATTAACAGTGCAGTGTGACTGAAATGCATCATAATTTATGGGAATGACAAGCATTAGTAACATCAACTAGTATTTTCCATTATGATCATAAAAAAGTAGAAATATCACACAAACTTCTTAATGAGTGCATAAGCAGCTTTGATACTGTGCAACACATCCTTATTTTCAACAAATGCAAACTAAGAAAAATAGTAAAGTAGAATTTGTTTAAATTTTATTAAATTCATGAAAGTAAGTGGGGGAATTATATACCTAAGTGTGAAACACAGAAACGTTTTACTTTGAGACTGAAAACAGACAGGCAGTGGAGGGAAACCCCTTTATTCCCAGGACTCTGGAAGCAGAGGCAGGCAGATCACTGTGAGTTCGAGGCCAGGCTGGTCTATAGAGTGAGTTTCAGGACAGCCAAAGCTACACAGAGAAACCTTGTCTAAAAAGCCCACTATTATAGTTTTTATTAAAAATTGGAACTGAATATTTCAGGCAGGACAGTAAAGCATGATAAATATTAAAGAATACAGATAAAAAAGGAAACATCTCTCATTATATATCATTATTTTAAAAAGCATACCAAGGACATACTCACATTTAACTGTGTGATGCTCCAAAGCCAATCAGAATTTTGATTTCTACAAGTACTTAGAAAATATCTCTTTTGAAAAATAATACAGTAGTGTTTTGTTGTACCAAGGTGAGTAATTGGCCCTAAAGCCTCATGCATACCAGGCAGGTTCTCTGTGTTGAAACTGCAGCAACATACCTTTTAAAATGGTATATGTTTGTATATATATATATGTATATATATGAGAAATATTTAATTTAATATATATTTATTATAAAAACATATATTTATTACATATTTAAATGTCACTTATACATAAATGTTTAATAAATATATAATCTAATATATAAATGCACTATATAATTATATATTTTATTTATGTATTTTATAAAAATAAGTGCATTATTATTTTTAAATTAATTACATATAAAACATTAGTTATCTGATTAACATACATAATAACATATGATATATAAATATATTACATAGAGTTATTATATATGATTTTGTATTGTATAAAAATCAATTAATAACTAGTTAATTATATTTTTATTTAACATTTTATTTATGAATTTCATTTATATATAAATGTAACTATGCATTCTATATATATTTATGAGGAATATAAATTTATATACATAATCTATATAAGTATGTATCATATATAATATATTTACAAAATATATGTTTATATGATTTGTAATATATAATTGTATTGTGCATATTACTTAATGCATATGCAAATAATATCTTAAAGGTCTGTGAATATCTATAACTATATGCACATATATTAAATATATGTATATATTATATATAATAAGCATATACAATATATAAGGTATATTGAGCTGTTTGGCTTTGCACATGTATATAAATTCTACACACACACATATACATACATATATATTATATATGCTTATTCTTTGCCAGTTTCTTGCATGTATACATTAATGCTTTGTGCTTAATTCCCTTCCAACCCCCTCCCAGATCTTCATCATCACATCTCACTCTCAACCTTCAGCACTTTTTATCTCTCATTTTTATTTTGACAAAAAGTTTTACTAAGTGGCTGAGTCTAATCTTGAACATGGAATGTAGCCTAGGAAGGGCATGAACCTGTGAACTTGTATATGGTGATATTTTATTTGTGCTGAAATGTGATTTTATTTGTATGTTAATAAATAAAGACTAGCACTCAGAGAGGTTCATAATTTATTCAGAACTCAGTAAGCAAGGATAGATTCATATGTTTAATTTCCTCTTGAATATCTTTTAGTTGTCATTCATAAACCACAACAGAAGAGAGTTATCTTTCACACATGCTTTTTTCTCATCAACCCCATTACCCAACTTCTAGGAAGCTCTTGTTGTTTCAAGGACACCAGAAAGAAAATCTCCAAGCTAGCCTGGGCAGATCGCGATGTCCTGAGTAGTGAAGTGTTGACTCTTAATGGTCAGAGTGCCAATAGCGCCAAGAGAAGTCCTCAAGCTATTCTGCTATAATACAATGTTTATATTTTATATATTTATAGAATTTATTCATATGTCAAACCCTGATATTCATTTGTTCCTTGGTCATATGATACAACAGTGGCTCTAAATGAATTAACCCTTTTAAGAAGGGCAGGTTCTAATACCTCATTCTTTTATCATCTTTCCACACCATTCTTTGCCCACCAATATAAGTCCCTGTGTGGGGCAGAGGTAACGCCAGCCTATCTCTGTTGCTATATATGCCACATAATTGCCTCAGCATATCATAGAAAGGGTCTTGTAATCTGATCTGCAGCCAACTCCTCTAGCTGGATGAATCTTGTTGAACTTTTTTAAGTTTACTTTGTTCTGATTATCTTGTTCCTGAGTAAGTATAGAGGTAGATGTTTCATGAATAACTCAGCGTCTCATAAAGAGATCTCTGGCATCTTTATGTGTGTCACGTCACAATTTCCAGGGTAGAAGGAAGACCTTCAAGTAGATAAGGATATCTCCCTAAAAGCAGGAGTATGTTCAGGACTTTCCTGGGGAAGCTTAGAAGCAGTACTCCTGGGAGCAGGCATAAAAGATTCATAAGAAATTTCCCATCAGCCCAATATCTCCATGTTGTACAAATACTAAAAGCCCCCGCCCCCCCCCCCCAGCATACAATACATGGAGATCAAAACCAAAAGTGAAAGACAGCCACAGTGGTGATCACAGGGCTCAGCTTTGCTGGATCAAGCAGCTGTGCTCGATTTATGACTTTTGCTATTACCATCAGGTAAGGCTGAGCCAGGGACTAATGCAGGGCAGGAACCTGAAGGCAGAAACCATGGAAGAATGTGGCATGATCCCCATATCTTATTCAATTTGCTTTCTTATACAAGCCAGGACAACCTCTTCAAAGATGAAACATCCACAGTGGGCAGTCCCCTCCCACATCAATCATCAATCAAGAAAATGATCCACCGATTCTCCTATTGGCCAATCTGATGGAGGTGAGTCCTCAATTGGCAATAACTCTTTCCAAATTCCTCTAGCATGGGTTAGGTTGACAACAAACAAACAAAAGCAAACAGTACAGCATGAAATATTACTTAGTTTAATAGTTATTGGTTAACCATTGTGCAGAAAAGTTTTTAAGATCATTTATTTGCAAACAAAGAGGAAGAAAGGTATGAAAGAATGGGAGAGCAAGGGGAAGAGGGTGAAAAGGTAGGAAGTGTTGCTGGAGGGCTTCTCTCCAGGTTCCCCAAGCCCCGCAGTCCCACAATCCACGTATAAAATAATCACTCAGATGCTTACATCACTTATAAACTGTATGGCCGTGGCAGGCTTCTTGCTAACTGTTCTTTTATCTTAAATTAACCCATTTTTATAAATCTATATCTTGCCATGTGGCTGGTGGCTTACCAGAGTCTTTACATGCTGCTTGTCTTGGCGGTGGCTGTAGTGTCTCTCTGCCTCAGCCTTCTGCTTCCCAGAATTCTCCTCTCTCCTTGTCCCACCTACTTCCTGCCTGGCCACTGGCCAATCAGTGTTTTATTTATTGACCAATCAGAACAATTTGACATACAGACCATCCCACAGCAAGGAAGGAATTTTTTTTTCCTTTTCTAAGTCCTCCACTACTATTTGATAGTGGGTTGCACCTTACATCTCCTAAATAAAAGAGAGGAATGAAGGCAAAGAATATCATAAATAAAAGCAAACAAAATGAAAAGTCAAGTTGGACCTCTCTCTCTCATATATATATATATATATATATATATATATATATATATATATATATATTATGTATGTATGTATGTATGTATGTATGTATGTATAATCTCCAAACAAAATCAATTCCATGTGGATACAAAAAAAAAGAGTAAAGTAATGCAAATTGTAATTTTGTAGCACATAATCATTCCCCCAACCATTTCCTCAAACTTTATTACATTGATGTGTTTCTGCCAACTGCCAATTACAAGGATGTTTTCCAGAACTATGTAAGGCAGGATACTTCTTATGCACCTGTGACAGGCTTTAATTGTTGGCAAACTGACAACACCCAAAATCAGCATCCACACAGTGATTCCAAGTAGTTGGTATATTGCTGTTCAGGTTTCATCTCCTTTATCTGGAACAATTCAAGTAATGTGTTTGGTATCATTTTCTGCCAAGATTAGGATTTTCCATCACCATGGAATCTTGCTTACTAGCATGCAACTTGTTTAACTCTTTTGTAGCTTGATTTTTTCGCCTTGCCCACAGTCAGGACAAATCTCTGTCACCTGCCAGTCCCACAGCCGCTCAGACCCAACCAAGTAAACACAGACACTTATATTGCTTGCAAACTGCATGGCCGTGGCAGGCTTCCTGCTAACTGTCCTTATCTTGCTAACTGTGCTTTTATCTTAAATTGATCCATTTCCATACATCTGTACCTTGCCATGTGGCTGGTGGCTTACTGGCGTCTTCACATGCTGCTGGTCATGGCGGCGGCTGCAGTGTCTCTGGTCATGGCAGCGGCTGCAGCCTCTCTGGTCATTTCGGCGGCTGCAGCCTCTCTAGTCATTGCGGCGGCTGCAGCGTCTCCTTCTGCCTTTCTGTCCTTTTATCCTGCCTAGCCACGGCCGATCAGGTTTTATTTATTAACCAATCAAAGCAAGAGCAACTTGACATACAGACCATCCCCCAGCACAGCCAAGTGCAGACCATCTCAAACACCTGCACTCAGGCCCATGGTCCTAATCATCCTCTATACGGACCTGCTGGGTAACGCCACAAAGAACCTGAGAATGGGCTCCCACAGGACCTACAGAACATCCCACAGCACTCTTTTCTGTCTTCTATGTCATTCCTCTGCTCTCCTCCTAATATATCCTGCATCTGCATGGTGAACAGTTTGTACGTGAATCCTTGTCTCATAGCCTTCTGGGTCAATCCTGACAAGAATAGTTAACGCTACAATGCCTAGGAAGAGAATAATCAGGATAAGAGGATGGAATCAGATAATGCACCAGCAGGTGGCATCAAAGATCTGATTCCCTTTAGATAAGTGATTTAATGGGTAACTAACTCCTTGTGTGCTGCAACTGTAACAGCTAAGACTATATTGGCAGTGGTAATTTGCAAAGGGTGTAACATGGGAGATCATGAACTGGCTTAAGCAGTGTGCATATGTGATATGATGACAAAGATAATTATAATGAATATGAAGTTGGATAGTTTTAATGGACTTGATGTGCTCAATAAAGAGAACAGTACTTTTAAATCAGATGACCACCTACTTACCACATGGAATGAAAACATCTACTTCCTTATGACAGCATTTGAAGAGACTATTTGCAATTAGAGTTTATGATCTGTTCATGATCTAATTCAGTGCCTCAGAATAGTTTCTGCATCTGAATCAAGGACCTGATGCCGGGTGACAGAATGCTTGAGTATGCATGATATTGACTCTTGAACAACCCAACGGCTGGTGGCAGAATGCTTGAGTGTAGATGTGATCAACTCTTGTACATCCAGAGCTCCTTGAATTCTTTAGATGCTCAGAATTTGACTTTTCTCCATGACAGAAAGTAAGAACCTCTCTTGTCAGAAAAAAACATTCAAAATCATTTTAGTTGAATACCTAACTAAATCATAATTATCCCTTAAAAGATATGCATGCATCAATTTCCACAGCTTTAAAAGCAATAAGAGTTTCAACCTGGATAAACCTGACATATATGATCTTAGTCAAATTTTTGTCTCTGTATGAAAACACTTGGACCTGAGAACTTCATAAGGAAAAAGACACCATTTAGGTCAGAGTTGTAAAGGTTTCAGACCATAACCTTGGTTTCTGTTTGCCTCTAAAGGGCTCTTTTTTTGTAGACAGATTCACACATGGTATATAAAAAAGTGATCTAGGCAGTGGGCAGATTTCTTATGGCAGTTATTTCAGTTCTGGGATCTCAAAAATATATTAAAAGTAAATTTTAGTATTACAGGCTATAGATCAAAAGTTGGTAGGTATAATTTAATAATTAAGAGTGCTAAATGGTGTTGAAAAGATGACTCAGAAATTAACAACATTTCTGCAGGATCTGAGTTCAATTGCAAGTGTTCATTCCAGGTAGTTCAGAATTGCAGAATTTACTCCATCTTCTGGACTCTGTAGGTATCTACAACTCATATACACATACCCACAGTGTTGCAGGCTTATCCGTATAAATAAAATTTAAAAGAAAAGGAGAGTGTTATCATCATTTCTTGTGTACATATTTCCTTTTAGATCATCTTCTCACCAATTACAGGACCTCATAACTTCCCATTTCCTGTCCTCCCCTACTTGTATATCCATTTCTATGTCCTCTTCTAGGCCACCAGTATATGTTAATGAAGCCACCATTCTTTTACTTGTGTCTATCTCTACTTTGTCAGCTGTAAGAAAAATAGATGTTTTCATGTAGTCTTGGTTCCTTTCTGAAGACTTTATCAGGATATATACAATTATAGATTAATACTACATCATTGGTCCTTTGTGTGCAGATTTAGTAGCATACACAATACTGAGATCTGGCTACTGAGATGGCTCAGAGGACAAAAGTGTAAGCATGGATATCCAAGTTCCAGCCCTCACATTAAAAGCTATGCTTAGCCATGTATGTACCCGCAGCCCTATAGAGATACTGGGCAGGAACAGAAGGAACTTTATGTACCTGAAACTCCACTGGGACAGAGAAAGAAGGAACTGGAACTTGCTGGATGATACCCTAATCCAGATTAAATCAATGACCCTATCTAGAAGAAATGAGAAGTAGAATGATGGATATTGTCACTGGCTCTGTGAGTGTACACATGGGCACAGGCACATACTCAACACACATGTGCACACAGATAAAATAAATAAACAAATAAAAGGTAATGATTCTCTATTCATCACTGATAGTAAAATAGCAGTTCAGAATAAATGTGTGTAAATTCAATAATGTAACTATATATGTATGTTATCTTCAAATAACTGTATTAGATAGGTATGAAAGTATCAGAGAAGTGTTTTTACCATTGGTATAATTAATTATTTTAACTTGGGAACATATCTCAAATTTTCATATTTTCTACACATTTTATGCAATAGGCTATAGAATGAGCCCAACTCAGCTAATGAGGAGACTTGCATAATATCACATGAAAGGAGTATTTTGAGAACATACATGTATTTACTTATTTAATAACTAATTTCAGTTATGAATGAGCTGAAGGCATCAACCAACTTCCTCTTTCTTCAGAAGCATGCTTTGTGGTTGGCAGTGTCAATCTGAGTACTAAGGTTTAAATCAGGACTCCTGTATTTTACCTGATAAAGCACCGTGTGTCATAATCAGGAGTTTGAAACAACACCAGCTTTTCACAGTCCCTTTTACTAGCACCTGCATTGGGAGAACTGAGGGTTTTACTGGAAAGCAGCTGACTTTTTCACCCATATGGCATCAGCAACTTTAAACAAACTCTTCAGGGGGCTGAAGAAGGTATAATCATGGTAATTGTATGTCCACGTATTTGTAAGCTTGTGAGGATTAGCATTTAATAAATGTAAAGACTGTCAAGGTGATAAACCACAAAACCTTTGTAAAACTACAGATTGCCTCTTTGATCATCAAACAGAAAATCTAAATTAAGATCTAGGTTCATCAAGAAAAACACTTTTCTGATAAAGAAACACTGAATGTGCTTGAAGGAAAATCAAATGTTCACTTCTTGAATACATGTGGACATTCTTGTGATGGAAAATAAGATATCCAGTAAAAGTCAAATGCTTAATTCTTTACTGTCTATCATAATTGCAAGCAAGTTTGTCTTTAATTCATGTGACAGCTCAACATTGTTCCATTCTCTTAATATATGCAAAAGAATAAAAGAAGACTAAATATTTTTTTGGTTTTTTGAGACAGGGTTACTCTGTGTAGCTTTATGCCTTTCCTGGAACTCACTTGGTAGCTCAGACTGGCCTTGAACCCACAGAGATCTGCCTGGCTCTGCCTCCTGAGTGTGGGATTAAAAGCGTGTGCCACCACTGCCCAGATTAAACATGAGTCTTTGTTGCTAGGCCAATCTTTGATTTTTGATTTTTGTCCAGCATCATTTACTTCTGCCATTGACCATTTGGTTTCCCTTTAATTGAATTCACTTTATTTCGCAAGTCTATAAGCTTGTTTTTAGAAATAAGCTCAGAAGAATATGAAAATTAAAAAAAATCATCAAAATTTAGTTTTCATACCTCAATGCATATGACAATGTGTTGACTAATGATAAGTAATTAAGTATGCAGGCGCCCATATTGAAACGGGATGGATGGTGCATCTGTTGTAATCTCAGCACTTAGAAGTGGGGAGGAGGAAGAACAAGAGTTCAAATTTAATTTTAGTTCAACTACAAAGCAAGTTCAAGGATAGTCTGAAATAAATGAGGTAATTGTTACCCTGTCAAGAAAGAAAGGGAAGGTATGGGAAAGGAAAAAAGGAGGGACATCGTTGAACAAGAGAAAGTACCCATTGAATTAGAAAAGACTGAGTGAGGCCTGAGAAATTTGAAGTTGGCTGTACTTTCTCTGTGGCCTACACGTCACATAATCTGATTTTCATAGTTAAATCTTAACCATATCATTTTGAATCCAAATCCTCATAAAAGGAATCTTCCTAGCTAAGACCCTATATTGACCAAAATGAGACTAAAATTAACTGGTGCTGATCATTCTAGGAACTGGCTTCTGTGCCTCTGTCTACCCTGTGAATGCCCTTTGCCCTTACTCCTAACCATCCTTTACTCATCCAGACTTGAATTCTTCTTATTATTATTTTATTATTATTATTGGCTTGGAATTGTTAGATTTTTGTCTGCCAAACTTCACATGGTAATTTGATAATACAGTAAGATAAATTGGTATATCTTTTACAGGACAGCTGGGTTTAGGTTAGGTTCTAGCTAGTGCATCTCTTCTACTGGAATCTGATACTTTAAATTCAACCTTGTGGAAGACCTGACATCTTTTTGTTCCCTTGAGCATATAGCTATGTTTCAAAATTTGGATTATCAAAATCTGATGTCAGAAATTTTAAAAGGTAATATATTAAAGACTTTTTTATTGTCCATTTAAAGATTAATTGAGAAATCACTCAAACATTAATTGACTTAAGATGTATTTTCATCTAAGTATCATTAATTTGTTAAAATTTTCTCACACAGAATATTAAAATCAATTTAACTACATCAAAAATGAAAAAATTAACAAAAACTTGGTCCTTTGTACTAGCCAATTTTACATCAACTTGACAAAAGCTAGAGTTATCAGAGACTAGGGGGCTCAGTTGAGAAAAAGCCTCTTTAAGGTCAAGCTGTAGGCAAGCCTGTAGGGTATTTTCTTAATTAATGATTAATGTGGGAGTGCCCAGGCTTTTATGGGTGGGGTCATCCCTGAGTTGATGTTGTTGGGTTCTATACGAAAGCAGGCAGACCAAGGCATGAGGAGCAAGCAAGTACACAGCACTCCTCAATGTCTGATGTCTGTTGCAACAGTTCCTGGTTCCAGGTTCATGCCTGCTTGAAATCTTGTCCTGACATCCTTTGATGATGAACTATGATGTGGAAGGGTAAACTGAATAATAGCAACTCCTCCCCAAGTTGCTTTGGTCATGGTGTTCATCACAGCAGTAGTAACCCTAAAATATCCTAAATATGGAATATATGATAGTCAAGTAGATTTTCATTCTACTTGAATGAATTCATGCTGCCAATTGATTATAGAGAGCTAACATTCCAAATTGAGAGAAATATACAATCTAATCAACATCTATTTAGAAGTCCAGCCTACAGAACACAATAGAAGGACAACTGCATCCTAAAAAGCCTAGCCATACCCTAAAAAACAAGTAATAAATAAGCCCAGATCAGCAAATAAAAATAGGGGGAACATACACACACGCGCGCGCGCCACAACAACAACATAACAGGATTGAAAAAAACACACACTTCTCATTGATCTCTCAGCATAAATAATCTCTGTTACCCAATGAAAAGACACAGATTAACACAATAGATGTGACAACAGGCTGCAACCTTCTGCTGAGTCCAAGAAACACACACCTTAACATCAAGGATAGACATCATCTCACTGTAAAAGGATGCAAAAAGACATTGCAAGCAAATGGATCTAAGAAGCAAACTGGTTTACCTACTTTAATACTTGCAACGTAGACACAACAAAACTAATCAGCATAGATGGGGATGGGGAAGAACATTGCATACTCATCACAGGAGAAATCCAGCAAGAGGACATTGTAATTCCAACATTTATGACCCAAACACAAGATCACCTAGGTGTATAAAAGAAACACTACTTCAGGTTGAATCATATATCAACCCACACACAGATCATGAATAGCTTCAATAACCTTTTTTTTTTTCACCAATAGACAAGTCATCCAGACAAAAACTAAACAGAGAAATACTGAAGCCAACTGACATTATGAACCAAGTGAAAATGACAGGTATTTACAGAACATCTCTCTCTCTCTCTCTCTCTCTCTCTCTCTCTCTCTCTCTCTCTCTCTCTCTCTCTCTCTCTCTCACACACACACACACACACACACACACACACACACACACACACACACGAACATATTTCTCAATACCTCATAGAACTTCCTCCAAAACTGGCCACACATTATGACACAAATCAAGATTCCACAAATACAAGAAAATTGTAATAATACTCTGTATCATATCTGACCACCACTGAGTAAAGCTGGATATCAATATCAACAGAAAACAAACAAACAAAGTTTAGGAGCACATTGGAAACTGAACAACTCACTGAATGAAAAATGGGCTGTGAGAGAAATTAAGAAATTAATGACTGTCTAGAATTGAAATAAAATGAATACACAGCATACCAAAACTTGAGACATTATGAAGGTGGTTCTAAGAGGCAAGTTCATAAAGCAAATTACCTACATTAAAAAAATTGGAAAGATTTCATACTGGCAACTTAATAGCATACCTGAAAATACTCTAGAATAAAACAAAATGAAATGAAATCAAACCAAAAAGGAGTAGATGACAAGAAACAATTACACTAAGAGATGAAATAAATAAAATAGAAACAAACAATCCAAAGGATCAACAAAACAGAGAATTGGTTCCTTGAGAAAAACAATAGATTGACAAAACCCTTATCCAATTAACTAAAAGGCAAAAGAAAAGATCCAAATTATCAAAATTTGAAATGAAAATGGGTACATAAAAAGAAACACCCAGGAATTCCAGGGAAACATAAGGACATACTTTAAAATTCAGTAATCCAATAAATTAGAATATCTAAAAGAATTTGATAATTTTCTCAATACATATACTTACCAAAGTCAAAGCAAAATCGAATAAGCCAACTGAATGATCTTTAAACCCTAGTAGAATAGAATCAGGAAGTAAAAGTCTGCTAACATAAAAATGCCCAGGAAAAGATGGTTTAGTTCAGAATTCTAACAGACTTTCAAAGAAGAACTAGTTAATGTCAATGTTTCCTTAAATTATATCATGAAACAGAAATAGAATGAACATTGCCCAATTTGTTTTTTGGAGTCACTGATATCCAAACCACATAAGACCCAACAAAGACAATTTCACACCTGCTCTGGATGTCTTTCTGTATGCTGAGAAAATGTGTTGCTATGACTGATTGATAATAAAACGTTGATTGGCCAGTAGCCAGGCAGGAAGTACAGTATAGGTGGCATAAGCAGAGAGGCAAATTCTGGGAGTGGAAGGCTGAGTGAGGAGACACTGCCAGCTGCTGCTGCCATGAGAAGTAAGATGTAAAGTACTGGTAAGCCACAGCCACATGGTAACTTATAGATGAATAGAAATGAGTTGATTTAAGATATAAAAACTAGATAGCAAGAAGCCTGCCACAGCCATACAGTTTGTAAGTAATGTAAGTCTCTGTGTGTTTACTTGGGTCTGACTTGCTGTAGGAGCTGGGTGGACGCTACACACACTAACACTTCTTCATGTTAAAAGTCAAAGACAGCCGGGTGGTGTTGGTGGCAGCAGCAGCAGTGGTGCACACCTTTTAAGAGCAGCACTCAGGAGGCAAAGCCAGGCGGATCTCTGTGAGTTCAAGACCAGCCTGGTTCACAAAGGGAAAGACAGGGGAGGCACCAAAACTACACAGAGAAACCCTGTCTAAAAAACAAACAAATGAACAACAACAACAAAATCTCAAGAGAAATTAGGGATAAATGGAACAAACTTCAATAATAAAGATAGTTGTCAGGAATCCCATAGCCCACATTAAGTTAGATATACAAAAAACTCAGTGTTTCCACTAAAATCAGGAACTAGACATGGTTGTGAACTCTTTC
Organism: Peromyscus maniculatus bairdii; assembly: GCF_049852395.1. NCBI lineage: Eukaryota > Metazoa > Chordata > Mammalia > Rodentia > Cricetidae > Peromyscus > Peromyscus maniculatus. The sequence goes on along the minus strand of NC_134854.1, from coordinate 16,440,627 downwards.
CATACCTATTCAATACAGTACTTGAAATCTTAGCTAGAGCAATAAGAAATCTGAAGGAGATCAAAGGGATACAAATTCATAAGGAAGAAATCAAAGTAGCTTTATATGCAGATAATATGATAGTATACATAAGTGACCCTAAAAATTTTACCAAAAAACTACTAAATCTGATAAAAATTTTCAGCAAAGTAGTTGGATAAAGGAATACATATATATATATTTATATGTATATATATATACATATATACACACACACACACACACACACACACATATATATATATATATATATATATATATATATATATATATATATATATATATATATATATGATAAGGAAATCAGGGGAAAAATACCTTTCACAATGGCCTCAAGTAATATAAAATATTTTGGGATAACTATAACAAAACTACTGAAGGACTTTGTTAATAGTTACCCCATTGAAGATATTGAAGAAAGAATTTGAAGAAGATTATCAGGAGATGGAAAGGTCTCCCATGCTCATAGATTGGATTGGAAGGATTAATATAGTAAAAATGGCTATACTACTAAAAGTAATCTACAGATTCATCACAATCTCTGTCAAAATTCAACCTCAGTTCTTGAAAGGAAATTTTCCAGTTTCATATGAAATCACACACACACACACACACACACACACAATTTAAGACATTTTTGATGAATAAAAGATCTGATGGAGGCATTACTATTCGTTATGGGTTGGAATGGGAGGATCAAGTGGGTAGAGATAGGGAAGAGGTGGACTAGGGAGAGAATACCAGGAGAGACACCTAAAATTAAGGATTATTTGAGGGATAGTATGGAAGCCTAATACAGTGGAAGTTTTCATATATATGAAATTTATATACATGAAGGCAATGTAAGCGAAATTGTCAGGTAATAGAGAGGAGAGAGCCCCAAATGACCATCTTTTTTCAGTAAATGAAGCTTCTAGTACTGAGATTGAGTTACATCTAATTTAGTTGTTGACCAAAGACGTCCTATGGAAATCCTTATACTATCCAGCCTGTAGCCAACATTATATATTACTTTCTGCAAACTGATGGCAAGGACCCATTGCTGAAGACAACCCTTTCACAACCCATTTAACATGGAAAAGTCGAGCTGTTGTTTACACAGAAACTTTACCTCTTAGTTCTGGCGTCTTTGATACAGGAACGTACTCTTCATGCTACCAAAAGAGAAATGTAAACACCAACTACCTACAAACCCATAGTTTGCACTACATCTACAAAGATGTTGTGCAATGGTGGCATAAAGCTTGTGGGAATAAGCAACCAGTGTTGGACCTGACTTAAAGCTTGCTTCATGAGATGGAATCCATGCCTGGCACTGTGTGTGGGTGACCAAAAACTTGAGACTACATAGCCCAGGGACACAGGGGGAAATCCATTGTTATTATTAAAAAAAATATTAACAACTGTAACAATAAAATGTCTCCTTATGGCATTCTGCCATATTCATAGGTAGGTGTCTTAGTCATCATCAGAGAAGCTTCCTCTTGCAGCATGTGGGAACAGATTGTGAGACCCACAGCCAATGTGCACAGAGTTAGAGACCATATAACACTCAGCTCTAAACAGCATGTTTTCATCAAATCCCTCTCCTCGCGGCTCAGGAAGAAACCAAAAGAGTGTCCTTTGCACATATAAATGGCTTCCAGTTTTTTAAAAATGGAATTTCTGAATGTGTAAAGGAGTGGATCTCTGTCTTTATATTCATTTCTTGTGACTTTTCTTGGGTTCTTTTCCTTTTGTTTATCTTGTCTAACTCTAATGTATCAGTTTTGTTTAATACTATTATATTTAATTTTATTATTATACCTTTGAAGCCTTATTATTTCTAATGAGAGACTGAAAAAAGTTGTGTGTCTAGACAGGCAGAAGGAATGTAGGGCTAGGAGGAGTGGAGGAAGAAAACCATAATCAGGATATATTACGTGAATAAAAAGTCTATTTTCAATAAAATGAAGAAAAAAGAAAAATGCAATTAAATGAATTTCCAGGATATACATTTTTGAGACTGTAATTTAATTACAAATATGTGTCTTGTTTTTTTTCCCCTCCAAGTTCTCCCATACACCCCTCTCCTGCTTCCTTCACATTCATGGCCCCCTTTTTCATTAGTTGTTATTGCATGAATATGTGTATTTGTATATATTCCTAAATGTGAACTTTTGAGTCCGGATAATGTTGAGTCCATAGTGCATATGTTTTCAGGGTTGATCATTTGGCACTAGAAACCCAAATGCTGTGCTCCCCTCTTGGGACGACCACCTCTGCCATTCACAACCTCTCTCCGCTGGCTGTAATTGTATGTGGAGGCTTCAAGCCTTACGTGCTCATCTCTGTCTAGTCTTGTATATCAGTTGTGTCATCCTTGTTTATCTGTCATTTGGGTGGTAATGCTGGTAAGACTTTTTGCATGCAGTTTTTGTTGTTATGAGAAGACACAATCAAACAGCAGATTCCCCGATCCTCAGGCTCTCACAATCTTCCCACCCTCTCTTCCATACCTTAGGTGTAGGAGTGTATTGTAGATGCATCCATTGGGTCAGGGCTCTACAACTCTGCATTCTTATTAGTGTGGTTTTTTTTTTTGTGGTTCCTGCTTCAAAGAAAAGTTTTCTTGGTAAGAGGTGAAAACTACACTGATCTGTGGATATAAGGTCAGATTTTTATAGATTATTGTTAGGGATTATCCTGTGTATTATTAACAACTGAAGAAAATATTAAAATGTTAAATGGAGTACAGGGATTTTTTCCCAGACTTCATGTTGTATTTTTTACACATAATGCACAAGTTAATAATATATATATTTGAGAAGGAGGATGTGTATGAAGGACTGGGAAAAATATCCCCAAGTTCTCAAATCTCCACAGAGAAGTTTCCTAACCAATGATCTCAATTTATTATTTTCTACTATTGCTCCTCCCTAATCAAGAGAGTTATAAACCCTTATTATGAATTCTTAGCAAATTAAATCATTTCATTAATCACTGAATAAATACAGTGATTCTAAAGAACTTTAAGAAAATGTGCTGGGCATGAATTATTAATTATATCTTATAAATGCTAATTTAATGATGTGTAATTGTCTAATTTAGAACATCGACCTTATTGGTAAAATGAATCTCTTTCCATTTATATTTTTCTAGTATCCAATCTAATTTACTTTTTAACAAGAAAAGATTCTTGGAATTTCAGTCTATTCTAATTTCCAATTTTAGACTTGGACTCAGTTCTCATTCTTTCCACGTAGACTGACTTCTGCAACAGAAAGCAGCTTTTTATTTTCTTCCAGCATATTTGAAATGCTTGTCATTGTATCTGTAAACAAAATTTATCCTTTCTAGAAAATCTACATTGACAAGTTAGATCACTTTAATTTCTAATCCCCAGTAGGAAAGAAGATCCTCAAACATCTATTGTAGCTTGAAAGAAAGATTTAAAGAAATTATATCAGCTTTCTGGACTGAAGGAAGTTCGACCCTAACCACTGAAGAGTTTGTGCAGTCCTTAGACTAACATATCACATCCAAGCTTGGGCAGATGGCTTGGTGGAAAAAGAGCTGGCCACACAAACCTAAGGGCCTGACTTTGATCACAGGAGCATAAATAAAGACAGACTTGATAGTGTAAACTGTAATTCCGTTGTTCCTGTGCTGAGATGGGAGGAGATGTTTGTGAGCGAACTAGATCGGCATGTGTACACACAAGAGCCCCTCCCTAACACTAACAAATTGTAAGGTGAGTACTAACATCTATGATTGTATTCTGTCTTCCACATGTGTTTTATGGCAAATAGGAGCCCTACCACACATATGAAAAAATTATATTTTAAAAATAACAATTTATGGCATTAGGAAATATTTCTTCAGCTAATTCTGAGTAACCTGTTGCTGTACAGAGTCATAATTATTTTGCTTCTATGTAGGATCTTAGATAATGCCATAACTAGACAAGAAAAGAAAAAAATACAAGGAAGGGATTAAAAGAAAATGGCAACACATTTTTCTTAAAGTCAAAATATTTTTATGAAGGGCAACTTCTTTTTCTGTTTTTCTTTTACTTTAGGTGTGTGAATTGAGAAGTCATTGACTAACTCAAAGCTACAAATACTTGAATTTACATTTTATTTTAAAATTTCATAGCTTAGATTTTATTTTCAAGCACTAGGTATATGAGTAACTTTTTGTGTATCCTGAAAATGAGGCCCAAGCTTTATCCATTTTCTTCTGATGTAGCAAGATGCAATTGTGGAAATGAGCCTTTCTTTGGGACTTCTTTCAGAATCCTAATCAGGGTCAATTACCCAGAAGTGTATTTGTCTGATTATGTTTTGAAATATTCTTAGTCATCTGATGCCATCGTGCCAGCACCACATTTTAACTCATTTAAGACTTTAAAGATTTCTTCATTCTTTCAGAACTAGCTACATTTATGTTGCTATGAAAAAAAAAAAAAAAAACAAAAAACACCATGTTCAAACACAATGTATTTGTGCTATGGTTCCAGAGGGAGAGTCCATAAAGGTGGGTGGGATGAGGTACGGTAGCAGGCAGCCATAGCATGATCACAAGTCAACTGTCTAGATGATCACACCTCAAATGTCCCCAGGGAGGAGGGGGCATACTGAGAGTGGGTTGTCTGTAAACTCTCAAAACCTACCCCAACTGACATACTTTCCCACAAGACTGCACCTCCTAAAGGTCCCATAATCCCCCCAAGTTGTACTACAAACTCAAGACCAAGTATTCAAACACCTTGAGTTTTGTATGTTATTTTGGGGGTGGGGGTGGGGATTTCTCATCTAACCATTGTACTAGCCGTGATATAAGTTTAGAATTCTAAATCCTACCCACATATAGGTACAGTCACATGTTTGTTTGTTTTTGTCTGGAAAATTGGAGGGAATTATAAGCAGCCAGGTGTTAAAGAGACTACTCTACTCATTCTTCTCCTTTTGGTCATTGCCAGTTTGATGTAGTGCTTGTTCTAGTATCTAGTCTAGCATATGGACAAATTGGGGTCAATCACTTGGTGAATGAGGTTCTAAATGTCACATGAAAAACGTATTTTGCTTCAGGTTTTTATGCCTTTAGGAAGATAATTATTTATGTGCATTATTTTTAACTCCTGAGGTTTGTGTTCTGATTAAAGTTGTATTAATGTTATAATTCAATTGCAGAAATTACCTTTTTGATCTACTTAGCCACAAGAATATTTGCAAAACAGAGCCTAGTATCACTTAAACTCAATAAAATTCCTGTATAGGCTTATACTTATATGAAAATTTGAGAAATGCTGATATTTACTGCATTTTTCTTAGCGTAGTATCCATAATTATTTTTCAATTATTATTTCATTTCAATTTTGAAACATGAAAGTTTGAAGTGTTATAAATAACTGACATCATTTCTCTAATTGTATAATCTTCGTTTTTATTTTTCTTCATTAACAACTTGTCTTTTTAAGTTTATTTTTCATAAGTGTTGTCTAAGTTTTTATTATTTCAAAATAAGTTTTATATTATTGTATTAGCTATTTTCTATTCCACAATAATTTATTTTTAGATTTTATAGTTGACATGTTATCCATGTTTGTTGATTTATAAATAAATATCTATATGAATTTTATTTCCTTCATCTGTATAACAAACACTTTCTACAAAATGTGATAATAATGTCCTTGTCTTTCTGTACTGTACTGCTTATTTAGAAAATTTCAACTACTTTTAATATTTTGATCCTACCATTTTTATAATTTAATAATCATGAGATAATTAATTTTTCTTCTATTGATTATGAACAACCAGCTTTTGTTGGATATTAGTTTATAATACTCTTATTAATATTATTCTCAATTTTTTATATAATCGACTCCTCAGTGTCATATATTTCCTTTCCCTTAAATATAATCATTTAAATATTTCTTTAATTTAGTTTTCAAAATTATATCAGTCATTTTTTTCTCCTTAATATGCATTGTTTACAATAAATTTTGGCGATGGCTTTTTTAAAAATTAATTATTAGAAATTTTGTCTTATTACAATTTATTCCTTTAACACAAATCTATATTGTTTGTTGTTTTATAATTATATTTTCTTTTCAGCATTGATATTAAAGATGGTAATTGTTTATAGTTTGTCTTGAAACACTCTTTGCAACAACATTTGGAGCTTAAATACTGAATCTCTGCATGAATATATATTAACTTCTGCCCAGAGTTCTGGTTACGCACTGTCAGAGAAGAATGACACATCGAATTCTGAGCAAAAACACAAAGTGGTCGGTCCTTCAGTAGCAGTTGTACTCTCTTAATTTTGATTCAAAGATTTGGAAAATTACTTCTCAGTGCTCTGTATAATAACGGGATTTAGAGTGTGCTGCTGGGCATGCACAGTCAAAAGACTCTGGTCTCTCTCCCATTGCTGTTGATTACTTGTAGAACACCTGCAAAAAAGTCCTGTCACTTCCCATTCTCAGACTAAGCCATTCTAGTCAGGGAGATGTAAAGAGTTGTGTTTAAAGGGGACAATAAAACAGGGAATGAACAAGATATAGACTCAGAAAAAAAAAGTTTGAAAGTGTTCAGTATTTGTTTTTGTTTGTTTGTTTTTATTTTTTGTTTTGTTTTTTTTTTAGAAATACTCTTTTAAACTCAGCATTAAGTACATGCTTATAATCCCAGCTTGTCAAAAGACTAAAGCAAGAGGGTCCATTGAATCCATGAGTCTGAGATCTTACTGGGACATGAAGTGCTGTCAAGTAATTTGCTTGGAAGAAAAATCAGGTTAACATGTTAGAGAAATAAAACAGACAAAAACAATGTTACTATGTGTTAACTATTATGGTTTAGTTTAGAAAAAACTTTTATTTAGCCATTGCTTTTGGGGGATTAATTTCAAATTGGGACAGGTTTACTTATATATATGGAAAACAAAGCTGTTTGATAATCTTTTCATTCAGTGGATTTGAAAATGAGAAGTTAGTTTCATAAAAAGGTATTCTGAATTGAGAAATTGTGTATTTAAAACTAAATTTGTTCTACTCATTAAGAAACATAATTGGATGTAGATATATGGAAGTGACTTCAAATTCATTTTGTATAACATTAGATGACAAGCAAAACTTGCATTCTACTGTCTATCATATTTGGATGGTTTCTGTACCTCTGAGATATTTCCACACCTTTGTTACTATGAAGAATAGTTTATAGAAATAGCTCTGAGAGAGTGTTAGAGTTGGCAGAAATAAATCAATTCAGATATTTATATTCCAATAGAACAATCTTCTTGGAAAAATCTTTGAACTATAGTTCAAGAGAATAATCTAGATATTTCTTTTGTTCATTCTCTATATTGAAGATTCCATTATACATTGTGAACTATATCAATATTTTGTTACCCATTGATTCAATGAGTCTGTCTGTCCATGGGAAGTTAAGATGCACTATGTGTAGCTTTCAGATATATTTCTTTATCCATGTGCTTTGAACTTAAAGGAAAAATTATTACATATATTAATTTATGTGATTAGTTAAATACACCTGATATCTTTAGAATATGTGTCATGATAGTTCAACAGTTTATCACTAATGCTCTTAATATGTAGCACTTTGGATACAGTGATTTATTCTAATTTATAGACAATACTTAAGGATATTTGCATTTATTATCAAATTAAAATATATTAATGTAAAAAATTAATATGATTAATGAATATTTTAATCATATTTCCAGAGTAGACAATTACTTTGCCTCACAATTGATGAAAAAAACAAAATCATAAAGTGTTTTTCTAAGGTATCTATGACTCATAATATTAATATTTCCCTTTCTTTTCATTAGCATATGGTATTTGAGTAAAATGTTACTATATTTTATAATGCATATTTGATCATCATAGTCACATAATTAATTTTATATCATCATATATTTATGTAATTAAATTAAATTATTTTATGAAGACAACATATTGCAAATAAAATTTTCTAATCCTTTTTTTTAAGACAGGGTCTTGGTATGTAGCTCTGGTTGGCCTGCAACTTGCCACATAGACCAGGTTTGAAGTGAGCTAACAGACTCTCCTGCTTCTGCCGCCCAAGAGCAGGGTTTGAATGTGTGCAGCACCATTCCTTAAAACTGTATTTTGTGGTGCTATAGAATATGTTAATGCATGTTTCTTCATTGACCCACCGCTTACATTTTTTATTAGCATCTTCTGTCTGCAAGTCATTAAAATAAATTTTTGGAATTGGAAATCTCTGCTGTATAATACATTGTTCCAAAATCTGCTACAGATAACATCAAATAATGAATAATTTGATACTAAATGTGAAAACAGTATACATTGGTATAGGCACCTACACAAATATAGTTTATATTTTTTAATAATTTGTTTATTAAGAGATTTTCTATTCATTTTACATACCAACCACAGATTGCCCTGATCTCCATCCTCCTGCCCCGCCAGCCTTCCCCCGCAACCCACCCCCCATTCCCACCTCCTCCAAGGCAAGGTCTCCCATGGGGAGTCAGCAGAGCCTGGTAAATTCAGTTGAGGTAGGGCCAAACCCCTCCTTCTTGCACCAAAACTGCACAAAGTGTCTCACCTAAGGCACTAGGTTCCAAAATGCTGGCTCATGCATTAGGGATAGGTCTAGATCCCAATGCCTGGGAGCCCCCTACACAGTTCAAACTAAATAACTGTCTCGCTTATCCAGAGGGCCTACTCCAGTGCCTTGGGGGCTCCTCAGCTATTGGTCCACAGTTCATGCATTTCCACTAGTTTGGATAGTTGTCTCTGTACTTTTTCCAGTCTTGTTCTCCATACCCTTGCTCATTGAGTCCCTCCTCTCTCTCATTGATTGGACTCTTGAAGCTTGGCCTGGGACCCATCCATGGATCTCTGCATCTGTTTCTATCAGCCACCAGTTGAAGGTTTGCTCAATCATACCACAAGGACACATGCTCAAGTATGTTCATAACAGCATTATTTGTAATAGCCAGAACCTGGAAACAACCTAGATGCCCCTCAACTGAAGAATGGATAAAGATAATGTGGTACATATACACAATGGAGTACTACTCAGCAGAGTAAAACAATGACATCATGAGGTTTGTAGGCAAATGGATGGAACTAGAAAATATCATCCTGAGTGAAGTAACCCAGACTCAGAAGGACAAACATGGTATGTACTCACTCATAAGTGGATACTAGATATAAAGCAAAGGATAACCAGACTGCAAACCACAGCTCCATGGAGGTTATCTAGAAAGGAGGGCCCTAGGAAAAACGCATGGATTGCCCAATGATGGAGAAATGGATGAGAGCTACATGAGCAAACTGGGGGTGAGGGCAGGGGTAATGGAGGGCAAGGGACTGGGATGAGAGCTTAGGGGAGCAGGAAGTTCAAGCTGGAACAAGAACAGAGTGGGAAAGCAAGCAAAGAGATACCATGATAAATGAAGACACCATGGGAATAGGGAGAAACAGAGTGCTAGGAGGTTCCCAGGAATCCACAAGGATAACTCCACCATAGGCAATAGTTGCAGTCACTATTATAAATATACAATATCTATCTTTTTCCCCTAGAAAACTCAGCACCAATACAATTTAAAAGCTCTCTAATAACCATGTATTATGTTTTTTAATTATGATTGTTCATAACTTTTGTTTTTTAATAATGGTTTTAAACACTAGATTTATTCAGTATGGCTCCTGATTGAAATCTTGAGTATTTAGTCTAATTTATGGCTGCTCAAATGCACAGTATATTTCTGATGGTACGTGAAGCTTTTATAGTTATGATAAAACTTTGATAATGTTGACTTATTATGTGAAGACAGGTTCTGATTAATATTCCACATTATTATAATTATTCCATTCATTAAAGTTATTTTGGCTAATTATTTCAGCAATTAACCAAAAGTAATGGGAGGAAAGAGTATATGAAACTTCCCTTCTCCTAACATCTCAAACACAAGCAAAACTTAATGCTCCTCCCTTCTACTCCCTGTGCTTCTCTCTACCTTTCCTCGTTTCTGCCAACTGGTTTCTTGCTCAGCCTCTTCACCTAGGGTTGACTTTATTCAATTCTGTTTACAATATTCAAGCAGAAATCTCTTGGATTAAAGGTGTGTGCTAGGGCTGAGCCACATCACAACTAGAACCGATTTTTCCAGTAAATAATGCAATCTCAAGGTTCACAGCATGAACAAATATCTAGCAACAAAAAAGGAACATTTTCTCTTGGATTATCTGTTCACCTAGGTTTTAGACAGAAATGGAGCAAGGGGAGAGGTCTTGTTTCTAAAACATTACTAATAACTTGATTCATATTTGTTTGGGGCATTGGTAGCATTCCTGAGAGGCAGCTGCTCCAGATAGCTAGCAAGCCAAATCCAGGGACATATTAAAATATCTTACACAGCAGTACCCAAGGAAGTTATCAACAGTGTTCAGTTTGAAAATATCTGATGCAGACCCCCCACCCCTACCCCCAACCCTTTCCCAGAGTTCTTTTTCTGAGACCTCCAGGGTTATATGATGGCAAGGGAAAAAGTCAAAAACCCTGTTAATGCCCAGTGAAACTAAAAACTAGGAGATACAGGAATATGACTTTCCCTTCTGCTAAAATAAACATTGACTAAGGCAACTTTCCCAAGCCCCCAAAGTACAAGTCTAATTATAAACTCTTAAATAGTCTAAAGTGAGCACTAACTGAACCTGATAGGTAAATTAACGCCGCAGGCCAATCTAATGCAATGCTCAGGGTTTGACACATTTTTTTTTTTTTTTTAACATTTTTCCTCCTTCCTAATACTGAGATTGAAAGTGGATTTCTAATTCTTATTCCACTCATTACTTAACGGGAACACTGAGGTCATAGCAAATAAAGCAGTATGAGTTAATGAGAACAGCTTTAGCCAAAGAGGAGGTATTTCTCCGAGTACTTCAAGTGCTTCACATATATTAAGAAACCCCAGCTGAATCGATTTAATAATGTTGGGATTTACACAATTATTACAGAACCTTCATTATTCACCCCGTCTGCACATACCACAGCACAAATGAACATCTCAGCCTGGTGGTATTAACACTGCCATTTCCTCACCCATTCCCAGACCATCTGCTAGGCGTTGATCACTCACTGCTTTAGCATTTAACAGTTACCCAACTGCAACTTAGCAGATTTGTGTACTCTTGCAAACAGCTGGTTTAATAACTGCTTCAGAGCTTTTGGATAAAGAAATTATTTTGTAGTTCTTTATAATAGTCTTTTTTTATTGACGCCTCTGAGGAAAGAGTTTTACACTTGCTCCATTTATGCATCTGCAATTGCTCATAATATTTCTTGTCACATTTGGAAGCATATCTTCAGTATTTATAGTGCAGTAACATGGGAATCTTTATTACCATTCTTGTTTTTGCCATTTGTTTGTTCAACTGTCTCTGAGGACTGGAGCGAAACCTTTGTGAGAAATAATTTAGAGGAGTACAACTGCATAAATTTGAGTTTTCTTGGGTTCTGATCTCTCTGATAAAAAATTATAAGAAAAAAAGTGCTTCAATATCACAGGTCCCTAACTACCAATATTTCTCTTGAAGCAGTTTTTTAGTTACATCTGTGAACTGCTGTTCTTTGGGGACCATAGGAAACTCACAGATTGCCTCTATGTATTAACTAACCTAATCTGTTCCTTCACTGTTTGGTTAATGTGTGTGTTTGCTACAGTTCAGCAAAGTGTATCTTATTCATACTTTCCTGTTTGTTCAAAATTAAACAAACAAACAACAGAAGAACCCTCTGAGTTCTTATGGTTTAATAGACTAGGTAACATTTTGTTAAAACTTTGTTAGTCAAGTTTTTGGCCATTTCTCAAGTTATACAGTGTGTTCGTGGGTTCAGGGAGCTTTTCAGTTCTGAATGCAATTGTCTTTCATACTCTGTGACTTCTCAGTCTCCTCACTAGACACTGCTAGTGTGATTGTGAGGGAGATGGCTTTCTCTACAAATCTTTTGAGCTCTGTAGTGTTACTCTTCTTATCCAGTTATATCTGCACTCTTCTGCTCATAATAGTCTTCTACAATAGATAAATTCTATGTCACTTCTTACCTAAATTTTGATATTAAAATATTTCATACATGAATACTGTATTTACAACATTACACCTCCCTTTACCCCTCTACCTCCTTCCATATTGTTCACTACTCCCTTATTCTTTAATTATTATTGTTACACACACACACACACACACACACACACACACACACACACACACCAGTTAATTTAGTGTTGCTCATGAATATTTGCTTAGGGCTGAGCATATGGGATGGGATAAGATATCCTGAAGTTCATCCCTCTAGAAAACTGAGTCTCCCTCTCTTAGCAGCCATTGATTTTCTGTAGCCTATAACATAGAGATGTGATCTCTTGAGATTTTGCCTGTGTGCATTGGCAAGTCATTTAAAAATATTAATCATTTTGTAAACCAGTTTAATATATTAGGCCATGGGAAAATGATACAAAGTTCATATATGCAATTTTTTGCTCGATAATTGTTTTGTTATATGTAATTTTACCATGTTAAAGTTAAACCCTTACTTTTTAAAAAAAGAAAAAAAGGGGAAGTGCTGTGGATATCATTCTATATAAATAAAACACTGATGGCCAGTGACCAGACAGGAAGTATAGGCAGGACAAGGAGAGAGAAGAATTGGGGAAACAGGAAGAAGGGAGAGATACTGTAGTCACCGCCAGGACAAGCAGCATGTAAAGACGCCGGTAAGCCACCAGCCACATGGCAAGGTATAGATTTATAAAAATGGGTTAATTTAAGATATAAGAACAGTTAGCAAGAAGCCTCCCACGGCCATACAGTTTATAAGTAATATAAGTGTCTGAGTGATTATTTTATACATGGATTGTGGGACTGCGGGGTTTGGTGGAACCTGGAGAGAAGCCCTCCAGCAACAGCTGTCCTAGTAAGACAGTTATATTAGCAAAATAAAGTTTTTTTTCAAATGTGAAGTATGTATTTATTCCTGCATGTCTCAAACCACTACAATTTAATGTCATAGAAGGACTAACATTAAGTAGTAGTTTTATTGTGAATCCAGAGATTGAGACTAGAAGTTGCAGTGTTCCAGTCCACAGCTTAGGATAAACCTACATTCAATTGTGGGCACAGCTGATGTTTCAGATGGTGGTCCATAATGGTTGTGGGGAAGCAATTGTGTTTCTTTGGTCCACTTCCTTTCTTTCCTGGCTATTAGTATAAGGCTGCAGTTTCTGGTTATGTGGCCCAATACATTGGAATATGGGACTAGAAGGACATGCTACCAACTTGGAGACTGTTTTCCTGTGAGGGAATTAGACTCCATTTTTACGTTTCAAAAGAATCAGTGGACTCATTTCAAAATAATCAGTCTCATACATTTTAGAGATTTCAAGTTGCTTTGAATTACTTTCTGAGAAGTTCTTATTTTAATTATTAATATTTTAATTTTTAGGTGAAGCTAGTATATTCTGCCACAAAGTAAAATATAATGTAATGCATGAACAATTTCATGATTTCAACAACAGTAACAAAAAGAAATTAGAAAACAAATATTTACATAATTTCACTGGATTGTTGCTGCTCAATGGACAAACACAGAAGGCAAACTGTTTTCTGTGCTTTTTTCTCCTTGTTATTTCATATTAGTCAAAATCAACCTTTTTTATTAGTAGAGAAGTAAGCATAGAAAATAGCATGTTTCCTGTGATGGTTTTAATGGCGTAGAGCAAGTGCCCTGAATGTGAGTGTTCTCTATTTGCCTTTCTTGTGTCACACCCAAGGCTTTAGAGGACATCATCACCTAATCATACTATCATTCCTGTCACTTCCATTGCACACCAAGGGGCATGCAAGTACAGTGTAAAATAGCTCAATTAATCCAAGTACAATATGAGGTTTTACATTATACTTAATAGTTCTTTTAAAAAGATAATCTCTAGATGTTACACAAATAAATATTTGTTAATAGCTAAAATATATTTCTTTTAGAGTATGAAAATTAGACATTGTTTTATGATTCTGTGTTTTGAAGTGAAAATCAGCTTCTAAAGAGGACAATGTGTAGTTTTTAATTGGCTGTGTGTCCAGTTTCTTAAAATCTGTGTCAATGCATTGAACAGCAGATTAGATTTTTGTAAACTGCTGTTATGAGTTTAGATGATTTTATGGCAGAAAGAATAATTGGAGGAAATCTCACACAAAACAGTAATTTTGTAGTTATGTTGGTTGCTGTCCTAGTTATGGTTCCTATTGCTATGATAAAACTATTGACCAAAAGCAACTTAGGGAGAAAAGGGTTTATTTCACTTTCTAGTTCCATATCACAGTCTATCTTAAAAGGCACTCAGAGCTGGAACTCAAAGCAAGATGCAGAAGGCAGAAACTGAGGCAGATGTCAGCCATGGAGGAGCCCTGCTTATTGGCTTACTCCTAATGGGTTGATCACCTTGCTTCCTTATACAGCTGAAAACCACCTGCCCAAGGGTGGCACCACCTACAATGGGCTGAGTCATCCTACATCAATCGTTAATCAAGAAAATACCCCACAGGCATTTTCACAGTTGTGGTTCCCTCTTACCAAATGACTCTACCTTATGTTAAGTTGACTCTAGCCAGTGCAGCAACATTTTTATAGGCATTATAGTGAACGTAAATATATGCAACTGAATTTAAAGGAGATGTATTGAAAAGATGCAATTAATATACACTGGCCACTGCTTTAAAATACTCACAAACCTTCTGTGATCTTCAAAATCAGAGATAAATTTGACAATGAATAGTAGTATTAACAAAGGTACACAATTTGTATTTTAGTAGTTTGAAAAATCATGTAGGGAGGTATGTCATTGAATGCTGTCATCAAACTAGCTGATCTTAGTGACAATTTTGTTTCTTTACATTCTGGATTTCCTTTAGACACTAGAAATAAAATAAATACAGAGGAAATATAGCATTAATGAGGGCAAAAATACATTATACATACTCTGGCAATGTATATATACTATACCTCTTAATAGGGATGAAGTGGGTTTTTTTTTTCTTGAACTACAAATGCAGATAGCATTTAAAAGCAAACAAAACCAAATTTTCTGGATACATTTTGCATGGTGTTTGTATTTAATTTAGCTTCTGATATAATTGAGAGAGTTCATCAACCTGGCAAACAATGAGAAAAGTAATTAACCTCTGTCTTTCAATTGCAAAACTACTTGTATTTATACATTATTCAATGAATAAATCCTAATATTTGCCCAATGAGACAGTAGACATGGTATTTTAAGGAAATCAAAAATATTAAAGGTTTTATTTTTTCCAGTATTCAGATTTTTATGTCTTCTCCTTTTTCTTTGGTAAAAGATATTTGTGCATGCATGTCTTTTAAAAATTAATACCATTTTTGATAAAATTTTACTAACCTAACTTACTTAACTTATCTTTCCTTGTCCTTGTAGACTCAGAACCTTTGTCAAAAAATAACTTTGCAATAGACTGTATTATGAACAATGCTTTGTCTTAAATGTATAGCAAAATATATAATACTCTGTTCTCAATATAGATGAAATCAGGGAGAGGAGGAGTTTCTAAATGAGTCCATCTAGAAGTGTGAATGAGTGAAGCATAAAGTCTCTGTACCCAGGGAGTTAGATATCAGACAACAAAAGAAAGGAATCCATGAGAGGCAGAAACCTACTATCAGGATGGATATTACTTTTCAGTGCTGTGGGATCATCTGTATGTCAAATTACTCTGATTTTTCAATAAATAAAACACTGATTGGCGAGTGGCTAGGCAGGAAGTATAGGCAGGACTAACAGAGAGGAGAAAAGAAAGAACAGAAAGGCAGAAGGAGAAACTGCCAGCTGCCACCATGACAAGCAGCATATGAAGATGCTGGTAAGCCACAAGCCACGTGGCAAGGTATAGATTTATGGAAATGGATTAATTTAAGCTATAAGAACAGTTAGCAAGAAGCCTGCCATGGCCATACAGTTTGTAACCAATATAAGTCTCTGTGTAAACTTGGTTGGGTCTGAGCGGCTGTGGGACTGGCAAGTGACAAAGATTTCTCCTGACTGTGGGCAAGGCAGGAAAACTCTAGCTACATTTCAGGATGAGAATCATAATGAGAAGAAAGCTTCATAAAATGAGGATTCAGTGGTTTCTAGAGTCCAGATATAGCTTCCAGAATGAGACTACTTGTTACTAAGGATTAAATTCTCTAGGAGGTTAATACAGAAGAACTCTGAGCCTTCCTGTAACGTATAAAATATGACATGAATCAATTATCAACACTGATATACTCCAAAATTTAAAATTTTCCAGTAAGAAAAATGTTTGCTCGATATTGTGCATGAAGTAATGATGCTTAGTTTAAATCTTTCTCTGGTGGTATGAAATAATTTATGCACATTTTCTTTAAAGAATAAGTTTATGTATTCTAGAACAAAGATAATATGAATATAAACTTTATTTGATATAACATATCACTATATATAAATAATAGAATAAATATATAATGTAATATATAGTATTATATAAAAATTATAAAACTAAAAAAATAAAAGAAAGAAAAAGAGAGCAAGCTTTTATACAATATTGTGAAAAAAGGAACTTCAGAAGATGTCTTCCAGTATGTTTTCTGTTTGCTATCTGTTGAAAGGCATACAGCCTACCCTTAAGAGTAAGTTGTTTGCCCAGTAAGACTCCCCTGGAGAACTCTAAATTTTCAATTGTACGTGACTGAAGATTTCTTTTGGACTTTGGGGGGTTGCTTGTGTCCTCTTGTCTTTTTCTTTCAACTCTAGGAACACATCTGGTGCAGACATGAGTAGGGTCTGGTCATGCTGTTTCTGTGAGGTCAATATGTGTACATTTCTTTGAGATTAGAAGGGCTTGTTTCCTTCATCTCTTCCATCCCCTCTGGCTCTTACACTCATTGTGCCTACTTATCCACAGGGTTCCCTGAACCCAAGGAGAGGTATTTGGTGGAGACATCCTCTTTAGAGTCTAATATCATAGGTTCTCTCACTCTTTGCCTAATGTCTGGCTGTTGATCTTGCTATTTGTTCCTATCAGCTACTGGAACAAGCTTCCCTGATCATGGCTGAGCAAAGTACTTATCTATGAGTCTAGCATAATGTCATTAGGAGTCATTTTCTTTTTACTACACTACTTCTGTAGAACAGCATTTGGCTTTCCCCTCTTTCCCTTGGATTTCTAGTTTCAAGTTCTTGATTACCAAACAGCATTAGGTATTGGTTCCATTTACTGGACTGAGTTTTAAATCAATTAAGATATTGGTTGGTTACTCCCATAAGCATGGTGCCAATATTGCACTAGCATATCTTGGAGGCAAGATGCCAATGTAGATAGAAGGATTTATAGGTGGCTTGGTGTTTATAGTTCTCTTTGATAATGTATAAAGTAAGTACTTTCTAGTACCAAGGACACTAGCATGTAGGGATGAAGGCATATATGGGCATAAGCTCCAATTCTCTGTGTCTTATACATTGTGTGTGTGTGTGTGTGTGTGTGTGTGTGTGTGTGTGTGTGTGTGTGTGTGTTCAAGATGGGGCCTTCCTGTTAGTTTGTGGAGAGCAATCTATATTCTTGGCTGCACCCTGGGTTGTTTGGTGGTGCCAATGCAGCCCCTTTGTGCAACAGTTCAGTAAGATTCAATTCATTCTTGGTACTGCAAGCTTCATTTGATGATAAGTGATGCCAAGTTGGAAGTCTGTCTTCCTCCTATATTTGGCAATTTCATTTAGATCACCTTCATATATATAAATAATTTAGAAATCTTCTACTATATTATGTTAGCATATTATCCCTCAAATGACCCTTAATTTTAGCCATCACCACATCGTCCTCTTCCCTACCCCTCCTCACTTGATCTTCCTATTCCAGTACCTCTAACTTATCTATCCATATGTAATATTCTGTTTGTCCATATGTCTATCCTAGTCCCTTACTCTATACCTACAGTCTATGGTAACATAGATTGTAGCTTTATCACTGAAATAACAGCAAATATCCGTATATAAGCAAATAGTACATACTATATTTGACTTTCTATATTTGGGTTACCTTGCTCAGGGTGGTTTTGTTGTTGTTGTTGTTGTTGTTTTGTTTTTTTTGGTTTTTTTTTGTTTTTTGTTTTTTGCTAGATCCATCCATTTACCTGTGAAATGCATGATTTTTTAAAAGGTTGAGTAATAATCAATTATGCAAATGTACTGCATTTTCCACATCTATTCATATGTTGTTGGACATCTAGCTTGTTTCCAATTTCTGACTATTATGAATGGAGTAGAAATGATCATGAGTGATCAAGTATCTTCATGGTAGGATGAATTAACCTTTGGTTATATTCCCAAAAGAGGTCTTACTGGAACTTGTGGTAGATTGATTCCTATCTCCCTGAGGAACACTGACTTCCATAGTGGCTGTATAATTTTGCACTCCCACCAGCAATTAATGGCTGTTGTCATTACTCCACCTTCTAGCCAGCATAAGCTGTCATTTGCTTTATTGATTTTATCAATTCTGGGGGATGTAAGATGAAGCTTCAATGTAGTTTTGATTTGCATTTCCCTGATGACTATGGATGTTGAACATTTATTCAAGCTATTATCGGCCATTTGAGTTTCTTCTTTTGAAAAATCCCCCTTTAAAGCTGTATTCCATTTTTAATTGTATTTCTATTCTTGATTTGCAGGGGTTTTTTTGAGTTCCTTATATGTATTGGATATTAGCCCTTTATTGGATGTGTAGTTGGTAAAAAAAATCTTTTGCCATTCTTTAGGCTGCGACTCTGTCCCAATGATTGTGTTCTTTTCTCTGGTAGATGCATTTTAATTCCTTGAGTTCTCATTTATTATTGCATGATCTAATGCTTGTGCTAATGGCATTCTGTACAAAAAGTACTTTCCTTTACCAGTGAATTCAAAGATGTTCCCAACTTTCTCTTCTATCAGGATTGGTGTATGTGTTTTTATGTGAGGCATTGATCTGTTGGGAGTTGAGTATTCTGCAACATGATGAATATATACTTATTTAGATTCCAGTTTGGCCAGAGCAACTTGTCAAATGTATATTTCTGGCTTCTTTATCAAAACTCAGTTGTCCAGAGGTGTGCAGATTTATGTCTTAGTGTTTAATTTGACTCCTTTCTTTAATGTGTCTAAATTTTTTTATTACAAACACCATGTTGTTTGTATTACCATAACTCTATAATACAACTTGAAATGAGAGACAGTAATACTTCCAACAATTATTTTATTATTTGTATCAGGGTCCTTGCTGTTGTTCCCTTTGTGGGAGGGGGCCAAGTAGGCACAGAGTCAAATCACACAGACTCTGGGCGAATGTCAAAACAACAAGCTGATGAACATGAAGAGATGATCCATTCCTAAAGTTCTTTCCACATTCATCACATTTATAAGGTTTCTTTCCAGTATGGATTCTCCTATGACATTGAAGATTGGAGTACTGGACAAAGGACTTTCCACATTTTTCACATTTATAAGGTTTCTCTCCAGTATGGATTCTCCTATGACACTGAAGTTGGGAGGACTTAACAAAGGACTTTTCACAGTCATCACATTTATAAGGTTTCTCTCCAGTATGGATTCTCCGATGAACATGAAGAGATGATCCATTCCTGAAGTACTTTCCACAGTCATCACATTTATAAGGTTTCTCTCCAGTATGGATTCTCCTATGACACTGGAGATGGGAGGACTGGACAAAGGACTTTCCACAGTCATCACATTTATAAGGTTTCTCTCCAGTATGGGTTCTCTGATGAACATGAAGAGATGATCGATCCCTAAAGTACTTTCCACAGTCATCACATTTATAAGGTTTCTTTCCAGTATGGATTCTCCTATGACATTGAAGACTGGAGGACTGGACAAAGGACTTTCCACATTCATCACATTTATAAGGTTTCTCTCCAGTATGGATTCTCTGATGAACATGAAGAGATGAGCACCTACTAAAGTGTTTTCCACATTTATCACATTTATAAGGCTTCTTTCCTATATGAATTCTGTGGTGAACACGAAGGGATGAACTTTTTCTAAAGGATTTTCCACATTCATCACATCGGAGAATCCATACTGGAGAGAAACCTTATAAATGTGATGACTGTGGAAAGTCCTTTGTCCAGTCCTCCCATCTTCAATGCTATAGGAGAACCCATACTGGAGAAAAACTTTATAAATGTGATGAATGTGGAAAATCCTTTGTTAAGTTCTCCCAACTTCAATGTCATAGGAGAATCCATACTGGAGAGAAACCTTATAAATGTGATGAATGTGGAAAGTCCTTTGTCCAGTCCTCCAATCTCCAATGTCATAGGAGAATCCATACTGGAGAGAAACCTTATAAATGTGATGACTGTGGAAAGTACTTCAGGGATGGATCATCTCTTTATGTTCATCGGAGAATCCATACTGGAGAAAAACCTTATAAATGTGATGAATGTGAAAAATGCTTTAGGCATGGCTCTTCTCTTTATGTTCATCAGAGAATCCATACTAGAGACAAACCATAGAAATATCAAAACTGTATTGTTGTTTACCCATTGCTTTCTATTAATGTTCATCAGAGAACTCTCATCTGAGCCAAGCCTTATAAATGTAAAGGTGAAAATTTCTTAACCAAATCCTTAATATTTCATCTTCCCTGAACCCATTCTAAAGAAAACATTTACAAATATGAAGAATGTGGAAAAATACTTCTCATGAGCTCTTACCTTAGAAGACATCAGAAAAATTATAAGAATGTTAAAAAATTCTCTAATAATTATTAAATTTATTTCAGTAGCATTATATTTATGCAATAAAATTTCCTTCAAAAAGGAAAAAAAAAAAAAAAAAAAAAACAACAAGCTGAGTCTATTTAGGAAGAGGCAAGCCTTATATACCCTCCACCCAACCCTAGGGGAAGGTCTGCTGGTGTGACATAGCTGCCTCTCATTGGTCCAGGTCATCTCCAGATCATGTTTCAGCTGCTGTTGCTAAGACCATCAGGCAGACCCAGGCTGGCTCTCAGAAAGTACCTTTTTTACTTGTTTGTGCCCTCTGTCCTTCAAGCTCGTTAGGGATGAGTCATCCCACAATTATTCAGATTTTGTTGTTGTTGTTAATCTTGGGTTCCTTTTGTTTTCATATGAAGCTGAATATTTTCCTTTAAAGGTCTTGGAAGAATTGTGTTGGGATTTGATGGGGATTGCATCTGTACATTGCTTTTTAGAAGGATGACCATTTTTACTATAGTATTCATACAGTCTATGAGCATGGGAGGTCTTCCCATCTTCTGATATCGTCTTCAATTTTATTAATCAATTTTGTAATGTTTTTGTGATACAAATCTTTCACTTGCTTGGTTAGAGATACCCCCAGATATTTATATTATTTAAGGGTATTGTGAAAGGTGTTGTTTCTGTGACTTCTTTCTCAGTCTGTTTTTTTTTTTTTTTAAATATCAGAAGGCTACTGATTTTTGTGAGTTTCTTTTGTATCCCTCTGCACTGCTGAAAGTGTTTATCAGCTATAAGAGTTTCTGTTGTCATTTTAGGGTGACTTATTAATGTGAAAATATCATCTTCAAATAAAAATATTTTGGCTTTTTCCTTTCCCAATTTATATCTGCTTTCTATCCTTTAGTTGTCTCTTGTTCTAGCTAAGAGGTCAAGTAGTATATTGAACAGGTATGAGGAGCAAGGAAAACCTTGCATTGTTCCTGATTTTAGTAGAGTTGTTTTGAGTTCTTCCCATTTAAGTTTGTGTTAGTATGTGCTTTCTGTAGACTGCCTTTATTATGTTGAGGTCTGTCCCTTGTATTCCTAATCTCTCTGGATCATGAAGGAGTATTTTATTAGAGCCCATTTCTGCATCTAAGCAGATAATCTTTTTTGTTGGCATTCAATTTGTTTATATGGTGGACTGCATTTATTGATTCACTTATGTTAAACTATCATTAATCTCTAGAATGAAGCCTACTTCATCATGGTGGGTGGTCTTTTTGATGTGTTCTTGGATTTGGTTTGCAAGTATTTTATTGAGATTTTTTGCATCTATGTTCATAGGTAAAATTGGTTTGTAACTCTTTTTGTTGTGTCTTTGTGTAGTTTGTACATCAGGATAAATGTGGCCCTTGAAAATGACCTGAGTAATGTTCCTCCAGTTTCTGTTTTATGGAATAATTTGAGAAATATTGGCAGTAACTCTTTGGTAAGTCTGATAAAATTCTACACTAAAACCATTTGGCCCTGGCCTCTTTGGGTTGTTAGAATTTTAATTACTGATATATTTCAATAGTGTTTTTATGTTTGTTTAAATTGCTTATCTGATCTTGTTTTAACTTTGTTAAGTGGTATGCACCAAGAAAATCATTCATTTCTTTTAGACTTTCCAATTTGATGGAGTATGACTTTTTAATGTATATCCTTGTGATTCTTTGGATTTCCTCAGTGTCTTATATTATGCCCCCCATTTTTCTTCTTGATTTTTGTTAATTTAGATTTTCTCTCTTGTATTTTAGTTAATTTGACTAAGGATTTGTCAATATTATTGATTTTTTCAAAGAAACAACTCTTTTTTTTTAATTATTGATTCTTTGAATTGTATTTTGTTTGTATGTTTCTATTTTATTGGTTTCAGTCCTGAGTTTTATTTTTCTTGCCTTTTACTTATTTTGCATGTGATTTCTTCTTTTTGTTCTAGAGATTTAAGTTATGCTGTTAAATTACTGATATGAAATCTCTCTAATTATTTTAGTGTAATAAACTTGTCTCTTAGAAGTACCTTCATTATGTCTCATAAGTTTGGTTAAGCTGTATTTTCATTCAATTCCAGAAAGTCTCTAATTTCTTTCTTCATTTCTATCTTGACCCATTTTTATTCCTTATTTAATTATTCAGGTTCCGTGAGTTTGTAAGATTCTCTTGTTTGTGTTATTGTTGATATCTAGCTTTAATCATTGTTGGTCACCTAGGATGTTGGGTGTTATTTCAATTTTCATTTATCTGTTGAGGCTTGCTTTGTGTTCACATATGTGATCAATATTGGAGATAGTTCTATGAGATGCTGACTAGAAGGTATATTCTTTTGTATTTGGATGAAATGTCCTATAAATATCTGTTACATACATTTGGTTTATAATACAGTTAGCTCCAAGATTTCTCTGTTTAGTTTTGTCTGGATGGTTTGTCTATTGGTGAGAATAAGGTATTAAGGTCTCCCACTGTCTGTGTGTGAGGGTCAATATGCTGAGTTATTTCTTTTCGGAACATTGTTGTTTGGTGCATTGAGATTACAAATTAAAACACCTTATTGATCAATTTTCTTTTATGAGTTTGTAGTATCTTTCCCTATCTCTCCTTGTTTTTGGTTTAAAGTCTATTTTGTCAGTCTTTGAAATGAGCATGCAGGCTTATTTATTAGTTTCATTTACTTGCAATATATTTTCCTATCCATTTACTGACTTGATGTCTATCCTTGATATTAAGGTGTGTTTCGTTGATGATGAAGGATGATGGATCCTGCTTTTACATTCATTTCTATTAGTCTGCATGTTTCCATAAGGATAATTCAGACCATTTATATTGAGAGTTATCACTGTACTTTGGGATTATTTTGTTTTCTGGATTTGTTGTTGTTGCTTTGGTGGTGGTGGTGGTGGTGGTGTGTGTGTGTGTGTGTGTGTGTGTGTTTCTCTCCTTTGATTTGCTAGTTTGAAATTATTTATTCATTGTGATTTTGGTGTATGTTTAACTTTTAAAGGTTGAAATATTCTGTCTACCACTTTCTATAGGATTGTATTTGTAGACAGATAATGCTTAAATTGGGTTTTATCATGGATTGTCTTATTGTCTCAATCTTTTGTGATTGAAAGTTTTACTGAGTAAAGTAGTATCAGCTGACATCTGTGGTCTCTTGAAGTCTATAGAACATCTCTCTAGGTTCTTCTGATGTTTAAAGTCTCCACTGAGAACTCAGGTGTTATTAAAAAGGTCTTTATATGTTATTAATTGGCATTTTTAACTTGTAACTTTTAATACTTTTTTCTTTCTGTTCAGTGTTTTCCTTATTATGAGCTGAGGGCATTTTCTTATCTGGTCTACTGTTTTTGGTGTTTTGTATGCTTTTTGTACTTTGTTAGGGTTCTCTTTTAGGTTAGGAAAAATTTCATTCATAATTTTGTTGAAAATGTATTTGTGCCTTTGAGCTTAGTTTTTTCTCTTTGCTTTATTCCTATTATTTGTAAATTTGTTATTTTTATATTATCTCAGATTGTCTGGATACTTTGTTCCAGGAGTTTGTTAGAATTAACATTTTCTTCCATGGAGATATACATTTCTTCTATCATGTCTTCAGTGCCTGAGATTTTCTCTTCAATCTCTTATGTTGGTGAAGACAATCTCTGAAGTTCCTGTTAGAGTTGCAAAATTTTTTCATTTCTAGATTTTCCTTATTTTGCATTTGCTTTATTTATTCTATTTCCACTTTCAAGTCTTGTGTTCTTTTATTCATTTTCTTCCATGTTTTTATTTTCATACATTTCATTAAGGATTTGTTCATTTCTTCTTGAAGGACCTCTATCATATTCATAACAGCTATTTTAAGATCTTTTTCTTGTGGTTCAGCTATGTAGCATTTTTCAAGGTTTGCTGGACTATGGTGGAGACATATTATCATAGCTATTATTGATTGTTTTTCTGTGATGGATTCTAGTCTTCTGATTTGGTGATGATTGTAATTCTAGGTGCTGATATCTATTCTTGTCTTTGTTGGCTAGGTGGTTTTTTTTTGTTTTTGTTTCTGTTACTGTTGTTTGTTTTTCTTGGATTCTGGTTCTCTCGAGAATATCCTGGTTGTGTGTTGCCTGTTAGGCAATTCTTCTGAGATTCTGCCAGTTGTGGCCACTAAGGGTCTCAGGTAGAATGATAATGGAATAGAAGCTGGTGGGTTTGCAATAGTCAACAGAAAGGAGGAAAGTGGGTTATTCAATCAGGATATGTGTAGTCCCCTGGGAATGAGTACAGAGGCCACAAGAAATAGTACGCAATAGATCTGGGGAGGAAAATGGAAGATTGGATTTGGAGGAGAGGAGGGAGAGTGAATATCTAAAGCTAGCCTGCCTGTTTTGCTGGCCTAAATGCTTCAGTGGCAGACTTCCCAGGCCTGCTTGCAAGGAATGAATACTGGCTTTGGGGACAAGTGGATGAGTTGGGAGTAAGGTTGGAGGAGTAGATCTGTGTGATCTGCTGCAGACTGGGAAGAGAGGAAGGTTAGGCCACCACAGGTGGTCTGCTACAACGTTGAGAGTGAGACAAGGGATTGAGTTTGGAGGAGAAGAGGTAGAGGTGAATAGCTGCAGTTAGTGTTCCTTCTTTGCCTGGACACTGCGGATTGAGGCTTCCCTGTGTATGGCTGCTAGGGTTGGGGGCTAGGATAAAGGGGATGAG
The DNA here is from genome assembly GCF_049852395.1 of Peromyscus maniculatus bairdii. Classification (NCBI taxonomy): domain Eukaryota; kingdom Metazoa; phylum Chordata; class Mammalia; order Rodentia; family Cricetidae; genus Peromyscus; species Peromyscus maniculatus. The sequence goes on along the minus strand of NC_134854.1, from coordinate 16,415,059 downwards.
TGGGGAAAGGAAGGTTGGAGGAGTTCTGCATAATCCCCTGGAAACTGGGGCAGTCAGGAAGGGAGGCAGCAGCATGTGGTCTGCTACAGAGTTGGAAATGGGACTGGGGGTTGGAAAAGAGGAGGAATAGCTTAAGATCTGCAGTTAGCATGCCTGATTCTCTCCATGGAGAATTTTAATATGAAAAGAGGTACTGGCAATGAAATCATCACTAAAATAGCAGAACAAAAGTTAAAATGCAAATTCCAAATCGAGCCCCTCTTTCTTTCGACAATGAATGAGATACACTCTCAGACAGAGAAATAGTCTGAAACAGTGACTACCCTTTTGGCTGCACACAGTAAGCAAGATTGAAGAGAATGTTACCTTCAAAGAAAAATTTAATCAGATAGTTATTTGCACCCAGACATCAATAACACCTATGCACAGTAATTCAGAGATACAGAAAAATATATGCCTGATATTTTCATATTATTTCAATAACTTCTATTGGTAACTGACTATGCAAATCAAATCATAACAACTGGGCATGCAACTTGTATTCTATTTTAAAGAAAACTACATGGAAATTTAATACAAAATCAGGATGGAAGAAATGAATGTATATTATGGTAAAGTTGACATGCTGCATTGAATAAAGTACATTATGATTAGGAAGGTATGATAAAGGTGTCTTCATGTAACTACTAAAGCCCAGTGAAACAGCTGAGTATGGCTTATAAAGGAAAGAGAAAAGTCAAATGAAATCATTAAAATGCATAATTAATCTGAAGGCAAGTAAATATGAAAGGAGAAATAAAGGAACAAAGCAGGCAGAAGACAAACAGCATATGAGTGAGGATGAGCCAGTGATGGGAGAAGGTGTTTGCAGATCAAATACCTCATTCAGAAATCCTGTCCAGAATACAAAAGAAATTTCCAAAACACTGCGGTTTTTTTTCAGCACCAAAACTGAAAAGCAGCTTCTTCAGATAAGATAAACTGATAGCACTTAAACACATGAAAATGCATGCAACATCACTAGTCATTAAAAAAAATTTAAAAAAGCAAAAAACAAACTAGCAACAACAAAACAAAATGCATTAGAGTCACAACAAGAAATATTCACACTATAAGAAAGGCTAAAGCACAATTACTTGCCATGTACTGTGCTTTGAGGACTTGGGAGCTGTGGAGCTCTGATTGATGTCAAGGGGAATGTCAGGTGGTGTTTCCAACAAAGATACTTTGTAGTTTTTTTGTTTTTTTTTTGTTTTTTTTTGTTTTATTATTATTATTATTATTATTATTTTACAACACCATTCAGTTCAACATAATAGCCACAGAATCCCCTGTTCTGCCCCTCTCGCCCACCCCTCCCCCCAGCCCACCCCCCATTCCCACTTCCTCCAGATCAAGGTCTCCCCCAAGGACCGGGGTTGACCTGGTAGACTCAGTCCAGGCAGGTCCATTCCCCCCTCCCAGACCGAGCCAAGTGTCCCTGCATAAGTCCCAGGATTCAAACAGCCAACTCATGCAACGAGCCCAGGACCTGGCACCAATGCACAGCTGCCTCCCAAACAGATCAAGCCAAATGACTGTCTCACCCGTTCAGGGGGCCTGATCCAGTTGGGGGCCCCTCAGCCTTTGGTTCATAGATCCTGTGCTTCCATTCATTTGGTTATTTGTCCCGGTGCTTTATTCAACCTTGGCTTCAACAATTCTCGCTCATATAAACCCTCTTCTTATTCACTAATTAGACTCCCAGTGCTCCACCAGGGGCCCAGCCGTGGATGTCTGCCTTCAGATTCCTCAGTCCTTGGATGGGGTTTATGGCACCACTATCTGGGTGTCTGGCCATCCCATCACCAGAGTAGGTCAGTTCCTGCCGTCTCGCGACCATTGCCAGCAGTCTTTTGAGGGAAGGCTGCAAATAGATCCATATCTGTCACCGTGCACAAAACTTAAGTCCAAGTGGATCAAAGACCTCAACATAAATCCAGCTACTCTGAACCTGCTAGAAGAAAAAGTAGGAAATAGTCTTGAACGCCTTGGCATAGGAGATCACTTCCTAAATATAACACCAGTAGCGCAGACACTGAGACAAACAATCAACCAATGGGACCTCTTGAAACTGAGAAGCTTTTGTAGAGCAAAGGATACGGTCAACAAGGCAAAGCGACAGCCTACAGAATGGGAAAAGATCTTCACCAACCCCACATCTGACAGAGGACTGATATCCAGAATATATAAGGAACTCAAGAAATTAGACATCAAAAGGACCAACAGTCCAATTGAGAAATGGGCTTTAGAACTAAACAGAGAATTCTCAACAGAGGAATCCCAAATGGCTGAAAGACATTTAAGGAATTGCTCAACTTCCCTAATCATCAGGGAAATGCAAATCAAGACAACTCTGAGATACCACCTTACACCTGTCAGAGTGGCTAAGATCAAAAACACTGAAGACACTTTATGCTGGAGAGGATGTGGAACTAGGGGAACTCTCCAACAAAGATACTTTGTAGTTTTTAAAAACTGAGGTATGCAAGGCCCCATGGCTGAGGACAACAGCTCACAACTTATTTTTTTTTTTTGGTCCTGGCTTTATTTTAAACATTTTAATATTTAGCAAACCAAGTTTTGTTTGTTTGTTTGATTGATTCATTGAACTAATTTAATTTAATCATTATTCTTTGTTTTAGGTGACCTACTTTTTAAAACACAGGTATTATTTTTGCACAAATTTTTGAATGGACATTTTGGTTGCTTCCAAGTGCTTAGTGATAAATAAAATTGCTACAGCTCTACTAATAATGTCTTTTACTCATGTGTAGACACAAATTTTCTATTAATTTGGGTAAATATAAAAAAAGTATGACTCATAGATCATACCATTAAATAACTGTTTGTTTCTTACAAGGGAAGCCACAAAGTCACACCGGGCATCAGACCTCATTCGAGAGATTTATTGAGTGGGGTGGGGGATAAAAAAGGCTGACTCTGAGCAAACGAAAAGAGAGCTATGCTGTGCCAGCTGTCTTTATAGGGTCTGGTGCATGTGCAAAGGGACAATAGGTGACCTGTGGCAACAGTGGGAATGAGTTGCACTTGGCGGCTGGTGATGACATTGGTGCTGATGTTGTTACTGAAGGAGCATGGGGGAGGAGGGAGGGGAGCACCTGCTTCTGCACTGTGGGTTGCTCTAAGTTTACATATTGTTAAACTGTCCTCAAACTGTCATTACCTCACTGTATTCTGGTCAGCAAGGAATATGAGTTAATTTGTAAAGAATAGTCAAATAATAAGTGATGAACTGTCTGTCATCACTCTTAAATTTCACATTTTTAAATCTCTTTTCCCATTTGTGACAAAGACACACACACACACACACACACACACACACATATATATATATATATATATATATATATATATATATATATAAAGGCAAAAGACACTGCTAGGATATCATTAGTACACAGATACACACGAGTCACTTAAAAAAACATTTAAATATTTAGTAACCTTGTCCCTTCACTTATATAATAAAAGAAAATGTGGTTGTAGAAAAACAATAAACTGATACTTAATGTTTCTTTCATTTTGAAGAAAACAAATCCAATTTAATATGACTCAATATTATTTTACATTTCTCTACAATTCTTGCTACACCATTAGTCCAGGTTATTAGGTTGTAGAATTTACTTTTCTATTCTAAAGATTGCATAAGTATAAAAATTCTGATCTTTCTTTTAGGAAAAACAAAACAAAACAAACACTATTATTTTGTCATGAGATGCTTAAAATTAGAAAGTACAACAGATTTGTAAAATACATCATTTGGCAGGCTATATACATCTCAAAAAAAAAACAAATAAAGGCTTTCTTATTTCTTATACATATCAGTGTTTTGAAATTTAATTGTTTGTTTGTATTAATAGCTTTTGTCAATTCTTTGTTCTCAATGGCCAAATTTAAAACACACGAGAATTATTTATACACAAAGATGTATTAGTATTCAGTAGCACTCAGTAGTATTCAGTCAGTAAAATAGACAAAGCTGTGCATTTACGTGCTCACAATGTGATGACTCATGGCAGCTTTTAAAGACTACTTCTCTCACTGGGCTATCAATCAAACTGACAGCATTCTTTAGATTAACTTTGGATTTCCCAGCACAAATTAATTAATCTGTCCACTACTTCCTATCTCAGTGCTTCCATCAGACAACAAATAAAGCCAATCAAGATTCCAATTCTGTGCTGATTAGCCAATAAACTGTGACAGTGGACTGGTGGCAGCACCATTTCTGAGACTTTCATGGGAGATTATTCATAGAGGTAATGTTGCTCTGCTCAGCCTCCACACCACAAATAAGAACATTGTTTGCTCGGTTTCTTTCACCTTGTAAAGAATCCTTTCAGGCAGATGAAACTGTTAAAGAAACCCATGGCAAGGTTTTTCTCTTGTGGTTATAGCACTGACATTTTGGTCATGTTGTGGCTTTAAGTGCATCAAATTATATAAATGGTAATTGTCTTTGTTGAAGTGAAAATGTGCATGCTGTCTATACCAGTTACCATTGCCTTGTTGTCAAGAATCCTTACAGGGATGCTCACTCTACCCCCAAAGGACATTACATCTGGTTATATATCACTTAAATGTGTAGTTCAGTAAACTATCACTGAAGACTGAAGAACTTAGGGTCCTTTTGGACTTTGTTAGCAACAAGAGATTTATGCTTGAGAAGTCAATTCATACACATCTTTGTCTTCTCTTACACGAAAATATGAACTAAATAAGCTTTCAAATTTGGTAGCTCAAACAAACATTGTAGTTTTTTTTTTTTTTTTTTTTTTGGTCCTGCAAACACTATATCCAGACAAATTTTTGGCCTTGACATATTTCCATCATAACATTTTGCATTTTGTTTGTTTGTTTGTTTACCATTGATCTTATAGACTGGACACCAAACCACAAGACAAGATAATGTTGCTGACTTTTGCCACCCATACTAGTTTTACACATTTCATCCCCTCTGTCCCATGAAAAGCTGTTGAAGAAGACAGAGATATTCCTCACGGTTTCAAAGTATAAGAAGTATAAGGAATACTATCTATCCCTGCTGATGCTATCTATTTATCTAATGGTGCCCGAATTTTTCCATTCTCATCCGTTTGACATCATGCTTCAGTTCTTAATGATTTCAGCTACTGGAAAACAATTTGCAGTACACTTCCTACTGCTGTTATTTTGGAAGATGACCCAACAGCTCATGTCTTGGTGTCCTTATTTCTAATGATGTTTTTCCTCCATTGCCCTCAGCCAAACATCTTTTGTTTTACAACAAAAAGTGAGTTACTCCGGAAGTATCTACTCTATGATTTATAGCAGCCATCTCCTTTCCTTCAGTTGAGGTGTTCTGTTGTGTTTGCTTTAAAATTCCTGGGCTTTGAAAGCATATGAATTATAATATTTTGTTCCTCAACTATAGCACATAGTCACAAATTTCAGATTTCCTTGCTCCCATTACTGTCCATTTATAATAGATTGCAGAATCTTAAAATTTCAACTGCTTGTGTTACTCATGTTCACAGCTTTTATGAAGACCCTGCTCTGTACATGCCTGAACACTAACTCCCCCTCTCTGTTTCATTTGCTTCCTCACTTTCTGTTATGATAATCAGATTCTTTTCTCACAACTCACTATTGTACATCATAACATTTTCAAAAGATATAATGTACACATTTGAAGCCTGCTTATTTTCCTGCCAATAAATACACCATTTGGGAATAGTTCCTATATTTTCTCTCCATTATTGCAAAAACTGTTTCTACTAATTTTAAATAAAATTCTATTATCTACGCGTCTGTCTGGGATCGAATTTATTCCCTTCTCTAAATGCACCTTCTGGTTTCGATGACTTATCCAAAGCCTGTACTTAAATTCGTTTTCATCATTGAGTGGATCCATTTATGGCTACTAGCTCTTTACTCACAAGATCAAATAGTCTTTTAAAAATGGATCACATCTATTCTTAAACAAATGAACCAGTTCCACTGCACTTTCTTTGATTACTTTAATGCTCAGTTATTTCAAATTTCTCTCATTAGTTTACATTTGTTATTCAATCCATTCTAGTCTATCTCCTTTTTTCTACTACTACTACTACTACTACTACTACTACTACTATTACTACTACTACTACTATTAGTGTTAATATTATCGCAGGGTTTCTCTGTAGAGCGTTGGCTATGCTGAGAGTCACTTTGTAGACCAGGTTGGTCTCAAATGCACAGAGATTTACCTGCTACTGCTTCCTTGGAATTAAAGGCATGTTCCAACATGCCTGGAAATTATTCGTATCTTATTGTTAATATCAAGTATTAGAGAGAGAGAGAGGGAGAGAGAGAGAGAGAGAGAGAGAGAGAGAGAGAGAGAGAGAGAGAGAGAGAGAGAGAGAGAAATGCAGGCAGTGTCTACATGGAAGTCAGAGGACAACTTTGTGGAATCCCTTTAAATCCCTTTATCTCCTTCCACCTTTACATCAGTTCCAGGTATTGAACTGAGGCTAGAAGTATTGCACAAAAGGTGAATTTCCAAACTATCTTCCCAAACATCATCTGTTTTTTTTTAAATAATTATTGTACACCAAGATCTTAAAATGACTCTCAAATCATCAAATACCCCTATGTTCCATGTTCCATTGGAAGCTTTTTTTTTTTTTTTTTTTTACTTTCCTCCTGTCTGGCAGACAAACAGTTCTAAGGCATTTTATATACAACTTTCAATTTGTAACAGCCACGGAAATATGCCACTCAGATCCCCCTTCAAGAATGAAATTCCATTTGCTGCAAGAAGTGAAATTAACTGACAGTCTCCAGCTTCACTGCCCTCAGGATCCACTTCAGCTTTCAAGCTAAGACAACTTTTTCCAAGGCAGCTCTCACCCAGTGTGTGACAAAAGAATTAGAAGTTTTCCCAAGTACAAATCTCCTCAAATGGACACTCCATGCTTCACTAATGGAGAACCCTTTCACCAAACTTTCCACAGGAGGTAGGAATACTAACCTTTAGGTGTGTATTTTTAGGAAAAATAAATTCTGCTTCTAGGAGCTTTCTTATAATTTCATTATCCTTTTAATTCATCTGTCAACTAACGACAAGGCACTACTGAAAGCACAGGACTTCCAAAGTCCTGAGGAATCTATGATTCCTAACATAAACTGAAAATATTTGTAAATATGATGTAAATATATAACTCAAAGTTTTTATATCTCTGTCTTTAAAAAAAACTAGTCTTTTAATATTTTCTTAAGGTGTGATACAATTGTTTAAACTGAGTATATATTTCAGTTATTCTCACAATAAACTCATTTTTTAATTTAGAAATTTTAAATGTGGATGATAAAGAGAAATAAAACATATAAAATGGGAATTTCATAGCAAAATCAAGTTTAATATCATTGATGTTCTCCAATAAGAGCAAATATATTTAAATTTCAATCTAGTCACTGCGTACATGCATTGTAAAAGCCCAGTGGTGAAGCTCCAGAAGATAAGCCTGTGCTGACAATGTCATGAAACTAAGAATATATATTGTTGTGCTTGTAATTTGCATCATGAGATTTTCCAGGACATATTAATGACTTCCCCAAACTACAAACTTTAAATCGCTTTAACTTTCACAATTACACATTTAGAACCCTGTAGTATGTTGAAAATGCCCTTTTATTTTAGCATATATTCTATAAAATTAATATGCTTGGACTTTAGGATTACCTAGGCATAGAAATATATTGTGATAAAATGATAACATTTAATAACTCAAGTAAAGAAATTATGTTACATTATAAGCATAACTTCCATATGAATTACATTCAAATTTCTCTGATTTTACTAACTACAATGCTAGAAATACCAGTAATAGTAACTAGAAATACTATTTACACAGTATACATGAATGATAATATAATATGCATGATAAAATTTTTGTATAGTATATCACTTAATAACATCCCCAAAGTTTCATTTGGTATTTTTTTATTGTTTTGTGTGATAGAGACTAAAATGTTCATCTTAGAAGGTTCTAGAAAATACCTGTAGGAAAACATATATGTGTGTGCATATGCATATGAGCATATGAAATTTTAATTGAACTTTCATGTTCACAAAGCAGCAGAATTTTTTATCGATTTTCCTGGAATCCATTTATTATATTCATATTTATTTGAAGATACTGTATGTTATTCATTTAGTTTTGTGTGATGTTCTGAACATAGGCATGTAAGCACCAATGGAATTTGTTTCTTCACATTGTGGCTCCAGAAGAGAAGTCACTGAATATAGAGTAAATAATAAAACTATAACACAGAACAGATGTTCAGAAATCACCATAAAGCTTGAGTTGTTCCCTTAAATGAGATCCTGCTAAAAGAATCTTGAAATGTTTTCTACTCTCATATGTATCTCTGTTTCCCTGTTTCTGTCTATCTCAGTTTCTTTCTTGATGGGATTATAAACTCAGGTAGTTAAAAATTAACAGTCTCAGTCTCTATCTGTGAGAGATAGACAGACAGACAGACAGAGACAGAGACAGAGAGATATAGAATTTATTATTGGTTATTATTAATGCTCCTGAACCTACTTACTGACAATGTAAATGTCCATCATGTTTATGACTGCTCAGAGTTTCTTTCTTGATGGGATTATAAACTCAGGCAGTTAAAAATTAGCAGTCTCAGTCTCTATCTGTGAGAGATAGACAGACAGACAGACAGACAGAGACAGAGAGAGAGAGATATAGAAAGAGACCAAGAGAGAGAGCAGACAGAGACAGAGAGATGCAGAGAGAGAGAGAGAGAGAGACAGACAGAAACAGAGACAAGGAGAGATGAAGCAGACAGAGTGATATATATATATATATATATATATGAGAGAGAGAGAATGCAGCATGTCTGATGTCTGTGTATGCACCTCAGAGTATGTTGATGAACTTATTAATTAGTTTGGTTTAGTTTTATATAATATACAGAAAATACAGAACTACTGTTAGATATACAAACACTATAAAACTGAATCAGTACATGTATTACTTTATTTGAAATGACATAAAACCTTCAGCTCGCAAGATACAGTTTAAACAGAAATTCATTTTCTTACAACTATGGAAACCAATAGCAGAACATGATTCTAACTCGGAAGGCTGTAGTGCCCATATCTGAGTTCAGAAATATCCCAATATCCCAATAATTGATTGTCAGAAATGAACTATATTATGTATATAGAAATAAGAACATTATTGACTATGGAGTAACAAAGGGAAGACTAAGATAACTCCTATTTTTATATCCCCAAATAATTTTCTATTTGTTTTGTAGAAGAGCCCCAAATCTAAAGTTGTGTGTCCCAAACTACATTAAAGGAAGGTGTGAGTAGAAGGTATACTTACTGTCAAAGGCTTGTGACCATAAAAGTTATGGGTGGCTCCCAGAAAGACTCATTAGAGGTTTTTGACCAGCTCTTTAGCACATCTTTCAGCACAAGCCCGTAGTCTTTCTGCTTTCTCTTCCCTCAGGACTGGAAGGGTCACCCGAGATGATTTTGAGAACTGTGTTAGCCTGCCCATGACTTTGAGTGTTAAAGTCCCTATATCAGTGCTAGCATAAAAGGCCTTTATGAGCTATTGTCTTTACTCCAGGAATGTAATTCTCCCCCCCACTACAACATTCCTTGCTTTCCTTCCTACCCTTCCCCATTTCCATCCCTTCATGTCTCCATTCCTTTTTTCTTCTCCTTCCTTTCTCTGTTCCTCAATCTTTTTATCTCCATCATTTACTCCTCCTTTTATATGGATATCTCAAGGAGATATGGAGATTATTTATTTAAAAATGACAAAACGCATGATACTTTGACGAATTTATTATTGATTATTATTAATGCTCCTGAACCTACTTACTGGCAATGTAAATGTCCATCATGTTTATGACTGCTCAGAGTTTCTTTCTTGATGGAATTATAAACTCAGGTAGAAATAGAAATATTTCCAAAATATTCCTCTCTGATATTCCAGGGATCATTAACTATGATAGAGAATAATTAAAACTTTCTATAATATTACTGTGAAAAGGTTATATTCTAATATACACAATTAGAATATTACTTCTCATTACTTCAGCACTTTCTTAAATATGTAAAGCAGAAATTAGTTGAAATGTGCAAATAAAAGTAATATGTTCCTAATTCAGAAAAAGATATTAACAAGTAGATTCCCATTGACATAAGTAATCTCCAAATTATATACTTTAAAAGCAAAGTCACCCTTGGCAGTTAAAAATTAAATCAGTATCAAGTAATGTACATATGTTATAATAAGTTAATACAATTGCTCTATGACATTCTCAAGCTTAGAGGTGTGTTCAATTAAAATACAATGATTGTATGGTTTTTTGTTTGTTTTGTTTTCTGTCAATGTAAGATTACCTGGAGTCTTCTAAGAACTTGACATAAATATGTACAGCAGACATGAAACATTAAGTATTTTAAAAGAAAAAAGAATGAATTTTTCTTTGTTTTATGAAATGAAAGATCACTGATAATTTGGGAGTGTCTCTGAAAAATTAAAATAATATGGTTATTGAAATTTTATTTTAAAACTTATTCAGTTTACATACCAACCACAGATCTCACTTTCATCTCTTCTCCCTCTCCCTCCTAGCATCTCCTCCACCCCTCATCCCTGCTGCAAAAGGGTAAGGCCTCCCATGGGGAGTCAACAAAGCCTGGTAAATTCAGCTGAGGAAGGACCAAGCTTCTCCCCCCTGTGTCAAGGGTGAGCAAGGCATCCCCCTAAAGGTAATGAGCTCCAGAAAGCCAGCTCATGCACCAGAGATAGATCCTGATTCTACTGCCAGCGGTCCCTCAAACAGACCAAACTACACAACTGTGTTCTGTATGCAGAGGGACTAGTCTAGTCACATGCAGGCTCCACGGCTGTTGGTATAAAATTTGTGAGGTCCAATGAGCTTGGTTCAGTTGTCTCTGTAGATTTCCCCATCAGGTTTTTGATGCCACCTTGCTCATATAATCCCTCCTCTATCTCTTCGACTGGACTCCCAGAGCTCAACTTGGTGCTTGGTTGTGGATCTCTGCATCTGCTTCCATCAGTTACTAGATGAAGGTTCTATCATAATAGTTGGGGTATTCACCAATCTGATTACTGGGGTAAGCCAGTTCAGGCACCACTATTGCTAGTAGTCTAGGCTGGGGTCATCCTTGTGGATTCCTGGGAATTTTCCTAGCATCCCTCTCCTGATAATGTCTCCCTCTATCAGGATATCTCTTTCATTGCTCTCCCACTCCTTCCCTCCCCCAGCTTAACCATCCCAATCCCTCATGTTCTCATCTCCCCTCTCCTCTCCTCTATTGCTCCCCATCATTCTCAGTTTACTCGTGGAGATCGCATCTGTTTCACCTTCCCAAGGCAATCCATGCATCCCTTTCAGGGTACTTCTTCTTTGCTAGTTCTCTGGAGGTGTGTGTTGTTGTCAGATTATCCTTTGCTTTACATCTAGTATCCACTTATGCATGAGTACCTACCGTGTTTGTCCTTCTGAGCTTAGGTTACCTCATTCAGGATGATATTTTGTAGTTCGATTCATTTGCCTGCAAATTTCATGATGTCATTGTTTTTCTCTGCTGAGTAGTACTCCATTGTGTATATGAACCACATTTACTTTTTTTTTTTTTTTTTTTTTTTTTTTTTTTTTTTTTTGAGACAGGGTTTCTTTGTGTAGCTTTGCGCCTTTCCTGGAACTCACTTGGTAGACCAGGCTGGCCTCGAACTCACAGAGATCCGCCTGCCTCTGCCTCCCGAGTGCTGGGATTAAAGGCGTGCGCCACCACTGCCCGGCGAACCACATTTACTTAATCTATTCTTAAATTGAGGGGCATCTAAGTTGTTTCCACATTTGGGCTATTACAAATGATGCTGCTATGAACATAGTTGATCAAGTGTTCTTGTGGTATGATTGAGCATCCCTTGGGTATATGCCCAAGAGTGGTATCATTGGGTCTTGAGGTAGATTGATGAGAAGTCATCATGCTGATACCCAAAGTGGCTATATAAGTTTGCACTCCCACCAACAGTGGAGGAGTGTTCCCCTTGTACCACATCCTGTCCATTCGGACAGGTGTAAGTTAATATCTCAGTTATTTTGATATGCATCTCCCTGATGACTAAGAATGTTGAGCAATTTTTTAAATGTCTTTTGGCCATTTGAGATTCTTCTGTTGAAAATTCTCTGTTTAGCTCTGTAGCCCATTTTTAATTGGTTTGTTTGTTATTTTGATTTCTAGTTTCTTGAGTTCTTTATATATTTTGGAGATCAGCTCTCTGTCAGATGTAGGGTTGGTGAAAATATTTTCCCATTCTGTAGGAATGTAGGATATCATTTTGTCTTATTTATTGTGTCCTTTGCTTTACAGAAGCTTCTCAGTTTGAGGAGGTCCCATTTATTAATTGTTATTCTCAGTGTCTGTGCTACTGGTGTTATATGTAAGAAGTGGTCTCCTGTGCCAATGCATTCTAAGCTGCTTCCTACTTTCTCTTCTATCAGGTTCAGTATACCTGGATTTATGTTGAGGCCTTTGATGCACTTGCACTTCTACATGTTGACATTCTGTTATGCCAGCACCGTTTTTTGAAGATGTTTTCTTTTTTCCATTGTAAAATTTTGGCTTTTTTTTTTTTTTGCCAATAATCAGGTGTTCGTAGGTGTGTGGATTAATGTCAGTATCGTAAATTCAATTTCATTAGTCTACATATTGGTTTTTATGCTTATACCAAACTGTTTTTTTTTTTTTTTCTTTTGAGACAAGGTTTCTCTATGTAGCTTTGTACCTTTCCTGGATCTTGCTCAGTGGGCCAGGCTGGCCTCAAATTCATAAAGACCCACCTGCCTCTGCTTCCCAAGTGCTGGGATTAATGGTGTGTGCCACCACCACCCAGCCTACCAAACTATTTTTGTTATTATATCTCTATAACAGAGCTTAAGGTCATGGATTGTGATACCTTCAGAGGCGGCTTTATTGTTCAGGATTGTTTTAGCTATCCTGGGTTTTTGTTTTTCCAAATGAAGTTGAGTATTGTTCTTTCCAGGTCTGTACAGAATTGTTTTGGAATTTTGATGGGGATTGCATTGAATCTGCAGATTGCTTTTGGTAAGATTGCCATTTTTACTATGTTAATCCTACCTATCCATGAGCTTGGGAGATCTTTCCATTTTCTGATATCTTCTTCACTTTGTTTTTTTCAGAGACTTAAAGTTATTGTCATACAGGTTTTTCATTTGCTTAGTTAGAATTACTCCAAGATATTTTATATTATTTGTGGCTGTTGTAAAGGGTAATGTTTCTCTGATTTCTTTCTCAGCCCATTTATCATTTGTATATAGGAGAGCTACTGATTTTTTTTAGTTGATTTTGTATCCTGCCACATAACTGAAGGTGTTTATAATCTATAAGCATTCTCAGATAGAAATTTTGTGGTCACATATGTATATTATCATATTGTCTGCACATAGTGAAAGTTTGAAGTCTCCTTTTCCAGTTTGTATCCCCTTGATCTCCTTTTGTTGTCTTACTGCTCTAGCTAAAAATTTGAGTACTATATTAAATAGATAGGGAGGGAATGGGCAGCCTTGTCTTGTTTCTAATTTTAGTGGAATCGCTTTGAGTTTGTTTCCATTTAATTTGATGTTGGCTGTTGGCTTGCTGTAAATTGCCTTTATTATGATTAGCTATGTCCTTGTTCTCCTGATCTCTCCAAGACCCTTATCATGAATGGTTTTAGGATTTTGTTGAAGACTTTTTCAAAATCTAATGAGATAATCAGGTGGGTTTTTCTTTCAGTTTGTTTATATGGTGCATTACATTTGACAGATTTGCATGTGTTGAGCCATGCATGCATCTCTGGGATGAAGCCTATTTGATTATGGTGGATGATTTTTTTGGTGTGTTCTTGGATTTGCCTTGCCAGTATTTTATTGAGTATTTTTGCATGAATGTTCATGAGGGAGATAGGTCTGTAATTCTTTTTCTTTGTTGCATCTTTGTGTGGTTTGGATATCAGAATAACTAGCCACATGAAAAGAGTCTGGCAGTGTTCCTTCTGTTTTATTGTGTGGATGATTCAAAGAGTATTAATATTAGCTCTTCTTTGAAATATTTTTTAGTTCTTTGAGGATTTTGTACAAGGTTTTATTTTTTATTATTATATTCAGCCCAGATAGTCCCAAGTTTATTCTCCCTCACTACACACTCAACTTCTTTTCTTATTTTCTTCTTAATTCCATCAAAACTAATTTATGATATTCAAATATTCTTGAATGTGTATCTTCTATTGGAGTACACTCAATAATACTGAGTCTACCCTCTTAAAGAAATTTGACTCTCTGTCTACCAGCGCCTACAAATTGCCATTGACTTCATGGCTATGGGTTGGATCCTTGCCCTTTCCATGCTGCAGTTTGGTGTGGCTTGGGCTTGCACAGGTCTTGTGCATGCTGTCATAAAAGCTGTGATTTCTTAATGCACAGGTGTAATGATTTGTCCAGAAGATACTGTTTCCTTGTAATCATCTCTCATGCATGGTTCTTAGAGTATGTCTTTTCACTTTTCTGCAATGATCCATCAGCAGAGGAAGGAAAGAGTTCAGTATAAGCATTCCATTTAGCAATTAGAATTCTATAGTCTTAAAAATAAGCCCTAGTAAATTTTTGGTCTGATTAAACAAAATCTACTCTGAGTAAGAAACATATCTGATAAAGGTTGAAAGATACCAAATTCTGTGAGGATAATGAGGACTCATTAGAAGTTGTTTTAATACTATGGCTATATAGTAGAATAATAATAGTAGGTTCTCTCCTAGGGCCTGTGTTCAGTCTAAGCATATGTTCTTGGTCTAGTAATGGTGTCAGATATAGATTTCATCTTGTGGGCCAGCCTTAAATCCAGTCAAAAAGTGATTGTTTACTCTCATGGTATTCCTGTCATGGTTGCACTATTGAACATGTCTTACCAGTACAGTCATTATTGTAGCTTTCGGGTGCATAGCTGGGTAAGACTGATGGTTACTATTCTCTTCTAGTAGAGTTTGCTGCACCTTCTGGCACTATGAAAACTAACCAGTATGGCTGAAACATCCATGTCAGTAATGGCTTGATTTATCTGTATTCTCTGCAAAAAGTATGTGGTGCAACAAGCAAACTTATTCTCAAGTTCTGAAGGTTAAACAATAATAATGATAATAATTTGTAATGTTTAGGGGTTTATAAGCCCTCACTGACCAACAACTCCAAAAGAAGTAACCCATTTCTGAGAATAGGCTTTTTATTTATTAGTCTGTGGTATTTAGTATGGACAGTGTTGTTCTGGTATAGGGTAACTCCATTTTAAACATTATAACTCTGTATACAGGTGTGTGTGTGTGTGTGTGTGTGTGTGTGTGTGTGTGTGTGTGTGTAAGCTCCAAAGTAGTCTTTTTGAAAATATTTTAGTGTATATTTAGCTTCTCTTTGTATTTCTTCCCATTTACTTCCCGCCAGTCCCCAAGATGAATTTAACCCTTCCTGTTCCATTATCTTTTATCCCTTCACAACACTGTGTTCTATATCCCCACACTCGAAAGCCATTCTCTCTGTAATTCCCTGACCTCTATGATTGTTCTAATGAAATACATACATTTAATATTCAACTATAGCATGCACAAATGAGAGAAAAAATGTGAATTTTGTCTTTTTTAAGTCTTGGTTTCCTTATTCTGTATGGTTGTTTCCAGCTCCATTCATTTGCCTGAAATTCTCGTATTTTCATTAATAACTGAATAATTATGCTTATAATTTAATTGAAAATTAGTAAGTTTTTGAAATTACTTTTTTTTATTAAGTTTTAGTGTTACAAAGAAAACATACAGAGTAGAGATGCATAACACAAATAGAATGCAATAGAATAGAAACATAGATTCCATAACACCTTCTTTGTATCCTTACTCTATAACTAGACCCATGTGGCCAAAGTAGCTACATTCTGCTACTCACTGGCTCTGGAACATGGCCCCTCATTCCAATACATTTATTTCCACCAGCTTTCTGTGTGCCATGATTTTCTTCACTATCTACACTTGGATGTCCTGTAATTCATGCTGTTGCTTAGGCTGACCTTGAACTCAAAAATCTACCTGCCTCTACCTCCAGAGTCCTGGGATCAAATGTGTGGGATCTTGGTCTGAGGTTATCATTCCCTTTAGCATTAGGCTTTTAAAAAATCTGTTTAGAGTTCCTGGTGCCCTTTTCTCCTCAATCTGTACATTTTATATTTTTCTTTGCTTAGCTTATTCCTTTTCATTATATATCTATATAAGCGTAGTCACTAAAAATCAAGAATCAGTCAATACTCGGGTGTCTGGAAATCTCCATGGAAGCTGTTAATCCAAAACTCTCCAAATTATCCTCAGGGAGATATTTTTGGATAGGGGCTCCTACTAGTATGGTTCATTAAGCCCTAGTTAAAGTATTCATTGCTTTTGTAGTCCAGAGTCCCAAAGTGTTCCATATTCCTCCAAATAAAAGAATGGTATTGTCTATCCCAGCAATACCTCACTCTGGATACCACTTTCTGTCTTAGGATTTTATTGCCATGAAGAGACACCATGACCAAGGTAACTCTTACAATGGAAAACATTTAACATGAACTGGCTCACAGTTCAGAGATTTAGTTCATCATCATTATGGCAGACATGGTGCTGGAGAAAATAGCTGGGAGAGTGAGCTCTTGAGTCCAGCTTGAGTTTCTGAAAACTCAAAACCCAATCCCAGTGACACACTTCCTCCATCAAGGCCACACCATATGCCCTAATCTTTTCAAATAATGTCACTCCCCGTAAGCCTATTGGGGCTGTTTTCATTCACGCCTAGACACATGAGTACTCAAAAAAATTATTCATTATTTTTGCATTCTATGCCTTAAAATTCATTATTTTATCTTTCTTTTGATGTTGTTACACTGATATTTAATTAATTTTAAAATTTTCTCTTTTTGCTTTTATGGCATTAACCAGGCACATTGTGCTAGATTGTGAAAATGAAAGAGCAATACAATTAAAATCTTTGCAATGTTATCAAAACCTATTCTGTAGTATAGATGCAACACCTATGTGTTGAGATTTGGTTCCAAATTGTGACAGTATTTGAAAAATTTGTAAACAGTAGGAGGCATGTCTCAAGTGGAGGAAGTTAAATCATATGGAGTCTGCTGTTAAATGTTGTATTAGGAAGCTGTCTCTTTTCACTTTCTTCCTTTGCTTCCCAGAAAGCATGAAGTAAGTGGGCTTCTTCTGCCCTATGCCCTTTTCATGATGCACTGTGCCATTATGTACCCCAAGCACCAGAGCCAAGTAACCAAGAACTGAAACCTCTGAGATGATGAACCCAGAAACCTTTGCCATCTTACAAGTTGTTTATCTTAAGTATTTATTCTGACAGTAAAATCTCACTAACATTCTCGTATAAAGTAACAGGTTTAGGGTGATTTCATGGTCTTTAGGAGAGAAGGTCATACTGGTGTTCTGAGACAAACTGATATGGACAGAATTTGAAGACACAGAAAGAAAGTACCACAAAATAAGCTGCAAAAGATGGAAGCTTGTGTTTTTTTTTTTTTAAATAAACCAACATCAAATTATGCAATTTATTTTTCATAGTGACTTAAATCAGAGCCAGGTGTAATGGTTTCAGCTGCTTGTTTTCTGAGGCAACGATGGTGAAATTGAAAGAATTTCTAGGTAAAGCATTAAGTTGTAAGAAGAAAGAAAAGATGCAAGTTTAGACAGTTTCCATAGCTAGAGCAGTTTCAATCAGTGCCAGAGAGGCAACATCTCAAGCTCTGGCTACTTCATGATCAGGGCGCGGGACCAACCACTAAAATACCAGAAATAAAGAGAATGTAGATTATATTCTCTAAGCTGGAGTTTAGGTAGAATGGGGAAGGGAGAAGGGAAATTCTTATGTGACAGAATGTAGACATCAACTGTTACTATTAGACCAGCTGTTTTTGAAACTGAATTCTTTGTTGTCTCTTCTGTTTACCTCTGGGTGCCTGGAGTCATGTGCAGCTGCTTTTCTCCAGCCATTTCCCAATCACTGCATTCCTGAACCTTTGAGCTCAGTTTAGAGGCTTGTTTTTTTAATTTTTGTTGCAGGTGGGAGTCATTTAGAAATTAAGGCCGTTTTGAGCTGTTGAGGAAATACAAGGCCATCTTAGGCAACTGAACATGGTCCTGGCATGAAATAAATGCTGAAATAAAGGACTAGGGATATATTTCTGTGGTAGAGTTTTTGGCTAGAATGCATTAAACAGTGGGTTCAGTCCAAGCATTGAAAAAATTAGATCAATCATTGAGCTTTTGTAAGTCCAGAAAATAGATATTAAACTGATAATAAAAGAAAAAAGGTGGTTTTATATTTGAACTTTGCCTGAAATATGGAATAATAGGTACGAGAATAGCTTTTTGAGAAAGATGAAAACCAACTCTATACTCAGTGAAATACCCAACATTTGTGAAAAAACTCTTTAAATTTTGTATTGTACAAAAATTGCTGTGAATGGTATACACTTAGGTACAGAGCCTGAGAATATGCTGTATGAAATTTCTTGGAAGGACCTGAACAAAGCTCTGTTCATTGTGCATGGTGAACCTGCAGTGAACTAAAGTAATAATTTCACTAAATTCTAGATTTTGGAACCAGTAAGTTTAGTGAGGTTTCTTCTTTATAAATAACAAACAATTACATTTTAATATTTGATTTTTATTGTATTTTTCTGAAAATTATTTAAAAAATATTTTAATATATCAGCTAACTTCTGTTATACTTTATTTGATGATGCTCTAAAAACATGACTGTTTTTGAGACCTTTATACTTCTGAGTAATCGGAATCATAAAGCAAGAGGCCATACATCTGTGGGCTTCAGTAAGTCTGGTTTCCTCCGCTTGAAATTGCACTTGAGTGCTCATTGTCAAAATAACACTGGCCACAGGAGGAGCTGAAATCTAAAAACACACAACCCTACCAATCCATAAACCAAGGTTACTAATTGGGTAATGCTGTGCCTGCTTATAAATAGTCTCTCATAAATTTTACAAAGGTACCTTAGGATATTAATGAAATCTTTTACCCATGAAATACGTTTTCTTAAATTGGACATTGTCTAACATAGTTTGTATATTATGGTTTAAACAAAACTCATATTCTATAACAAAATTATTTTTGTGACTCACCTAACTAGCCAGCACAAAATCGCGAAAGAAAATGGGTGATGTTTTACTTTCCGGGTCACAAGCAACTCAAAGAAAGCAACTGCACCAGTGAAAACCTCACCGTGAGTTGAGCAACAACACAGACTTCCGCCTTGGAACTCCCTGCATTGCATACCTACGCCCCGGAAGTTCAGAACGGCTCTTCTTCCTAGGAACTATTAGTGCCTACACAACCTTGAAGAGCGGTCTTGTGAATCTTATTATTTTTATTTAAATTTTATTTTCCCCTTAATTGAAAGTAGATTTTTTTCTCATGCAATATATCCTGATTACAGTTTCTGCTGCCTCTTCTCCTCCCATTTCCTCCCCACCTCCCCTCCCATTTGGATCCACTCTGTTGCTGTGTCTCACTAGAAAAGAATGACTTCTCAGGGATAACAACAAAATACAACCAAATAAAATATAATGAGATAGAACAAAAGCTATCACATTGAAGTTGGGCAAAGCAGACCAACCGAAAGAAAAAAGTCCCAAGAGAATGCACAAGAATTTGAGATCCACTTATTCATACACTCAGGATTCTCATAAAAATACTCAACTGAAAGCTATAATATATAGGTAGAGGACCTGCTGCAGACCTGTATATGGTCTATGCTTGCTACTTCAGTCTCTGTGAGTTCCTATGAGCTTTGTGAAGTTGATTAAAAAACCCTTGTTCTCCTAGTGTCCTCTACCCTCTATGGCTCGTACACTCTTTCTGCCTCCTCTTTCATGGGGTTCAATGAGATCAAAGAGGAGAGATTTGATGGAGAATCCCATTTAGAGATGTTTGTTCCAAGAGCTCTTTCTCTACATAATGTCTGTCTGTGGGTCTTTGTATTTGTTCTCATCTGCTGTAGAAAGAAATATCTATGATAATGGCAAAATAAAGCACTGATCTATGAGTATAACAATAACATTAGGAGTCATTTTTCAGGAGTCATTTTATAGCTTTTTTTTGACCAGTTGGTCTTTTTATCTTTAAGTTTCAGGAAGTTTCTGAATCTTATAAGTTCTTTACTTCTTGAGATCTATAAATACTCACTTCCTGCATCTTAAGGAGCCTTTCTTTAGGACAAAATGCTTCTATTCAGGGTAGACTACTACATGAATGTGTATCAGGACAGATTTGACTTGCTACTCAACACATAGATGTTTGTTGTAGTGTTTCTCCTTTCTTTGTTTCTTATGAGAAGAACCTAGCAAAGTTTAATATCCTAGAAGCTAAAAGACTGATTCATTTATAAGTGTTTAAGGACTATCACTTCTAGTAAAATTTAGAGTAGATTTCCCTTCAGATAAGAACTTTAAATGTTTTGGAGAAATTGGAGAGATATTCATAAATTTCAAGAAATTTTTAAAATTCTTTTTATTAAATATTATCTATGTTTTATTTCAAATATGTACACATTTCTTTCAATATTTTAGGTAGATGTAGACAACTTAATATACTGTTTGCATAATTCCCATATCACTCTTATCTGAACTATTTTGCAGATATATCAAGTTATTGTTAGACCCTTACACTTAAAAATCAGACAGAAATATTTTGAAGATTAAATTATTATGTTTATTCTTATGACTAGAGTGATACATTTTTCAGTATTATAAAATTAGTGTCAGTGCCTCCATTTTTTGTTAATATTTTCATAGGCCTACTCTGACAAAGTAGCATGGAAACTGCTTTAAATTAGTTCTTATGTAGGCAGATATGGTCACTCTCTTTATAGAAGACATATTATAGACCACCAATGCTGACTCATATGGATAAAAGACGATTGAAAATTCAGTGATTTATGTTGCAATCTCAAGAAAAATGTATTTGTGCTCCTAAAAGTGAAAGAAAGATACAGAATATATTTTTATTTTGAATCATGATTATGTGTATAATAGCAGTGGAATGAAGTATGTTGATAATTTATTAAAGCAATGTCTCTTCATACTCATTGTAACTTTGTCCCTAAGGCACTTTTCATGATATCTGACACTCAGAAGCCAAGCATGTTGATAAAATTGGGAGTAATCTGAAATATATGACTACCTTACTGAGCTCTCTGGGAATAGTAACTTCTAGAGATCCAGCTGCTGGTTTTATTTCTGACTACATCCCAACTTCTGTTTACACAATATGATGAGAAAAATTAGATGGGACAGAAAGTGTAAGGTAATCATTATCCTTCTGTGAAGATGGTGAGCCCTTGCTTTTAATACGAAAAGTAATAGTGTTATAAGGAAGTTAATTTATGCTTGAGTCAAAAGTAATAAAGTATCAATTAATAAAAGGTCTCACTAAAATAAAACTTAAGTGGTTGCCAGCAACTATAGAATTACATCTTTCTGTCTCTGTCAGTCTGTGTCTCTCTCTCTCTTTCTGTCTCTCTGTCTCTTCTCTGTCTCTGTCTCTCTCTTTCTGTTGTGTGTCTGTGTGCCTGTGTGTTTGTCCAGAATGGTGGCAGACATCCAAACAGTCCAAATTTTATATACACAGATACATTAAAATAAAAAGGTTAGTAAAACCATTATAACAAAAAATCTGTTTGTGGCCTTTTCATTTGTAAATTTACAAAAGTGAAGTAAAAGCCTGCTTTAAAGTTACTTATGAAAGCAGGCAGCAGGGTAACAAAAAACAAAGCACTGTTATCATTTCATAAAGTGAACAACAAATGTCAGCCAATAATATAGATAGCCTCCTAGAGACTGGAAAATTCAAAATAATGGTTTTGATCCTAGAATTTCAAGAAGAAAATGAAGCACATCAACATGAACTTTTGCTCAGAAGAACACATCTTTTTTTTTTTTATTTCTGATACTCAGAACAAAAAGTGTTCATTTTATTTGCTAATTTAGGCCTCTGGTGCCTATTGTAAATCACTGTATCAGCATTTGGAGGCTAATAAAGGCTGTCAGATAAAGTGCCTGCTTTGAGATCTCCCTACTTTACCTGGGAGTCTCTGACTATGGGTAATATACCTAGTGGCAGCACCCAGTGGAAACTTTATCAAATGATTTGAGAAGAAGCTATATGGCCTTTTATGGTCTCTCCAAGGAGATATGAAATGATACCTATACAACATTTTATTTATCAAATAATGAAAGTGATCTCAAATTGTGGGTGGAGTGAATGAATTACCTAATGAGGTAAAATGCAGCCTGCTGACCAGAAAAGAAGGAATTAATGCCAAATGTACTATCAATCATCTGGCATATTATAGAAATAAATAAGAGAATACCACCATGTGGCAGAGTGACAGATGAATTAGTGTTGATTAATTGGACAATAAAACCAAGCTTCGACATAACTGTTTGACATACAGTCTTTAATAAGGATATTATTAAGCATAAATGACTTCATAAGTATAAAACCCTGGTCAGACAGAGTTGGTGTCATAGGGCCAGAGAGACCAGATATTGTTCTCTCCCCACACTGTGAAAACACATTAAGAAGATGGCTATAGTAGCTCTCTGTCAGACAGGAAAATAGTCCTCAGGAGATCTCAGAGGGTTATTCATGGCTCTTCAAATTCCAGATATAAGGAGCATTGTTACAGTTTTTGGTCTTTTGGGGGGCTGGCCACCAAACTCCCAAATAAATTACACAAAGAGGCTCATTATTACTTACGAATGCCCGGCCTTAGCTTGGCTTAGTTTCTTGGCAGATTTCCTTAACTTATTCTGTCTACCTTTAGCTACTGGGATTTTCCCATTCTCTTGCTTCTGTAAATCTTACTCTTTCTCTGTGGCTTGCTGTGTAGCAGGGTGGTTGGCCCCTGGAGTCTTTCTCCTAGCTGCTAGATTTCTCCTCCCAGATTTCTCCCTCGATGTATTCTCTCTACCTGCCATCCCCACTTATCCTTTCTCCTGCCTTGCTATTGGACAGCTCTTTATTAGACCATCAGGTGGTTTAGACAAGCACAGTAACATAGCTTCACAGAGTTAAACAAATATAACATAAACAAAAGTAATACAACTTAAAATAATATTCCACAACAGAAGAGAAGTAAATCTCTCTTGCTTAAGGTACTCATTGTTATGTCAGCCCGAGCTAACATCATATGCACTTTACAGGTAAATGGGGATGGAAACAGTGAAAGGGAAGAAAAGGTAGATGGAAAGGTAAGAAGAGTTAAGAATAAATTAAATAGGAAGAGACATTTCCAGAATGATCACTAACTATAGAGTGTTTACATTTTATAAGCATATATTTACTTTGAGAGATTGAAAATCCACATTTTCTTATAATTCACTTATTCTGGCTAATAAAATCATTTTCATGTTTACAATGCCATAATATAATACTCCAAATACGTGAATATGGACCTTTCATTTAATTCTTCCATTGGAAAAATTTTCTTAGTTGAAAAAGTCTATGTGTGTATAATATATAAATTTAACATATATATATATATACACTTTATGTGTGTGTTATATATGTGTATTTATGTGATGTGTATGTACACAAATGTATATGTTCACGTTTTTGCACATGCATGTACATGTATGTTTTTCACATTTGCATCTGAAGGCCAGAGGCCAACCTCAGATGTTACTGCTCACCTGATCTTTGAGATAAGCTCTCTCACTGGGACTTGGTACTCACACATTAGGATAGACTAATTGCTGAACTCCAGATCCTCTTTTGCCTGCCTCCCAAGTACTGGGATTACAAGGGCATATGACCATGCCTGGCTTTTTACCTAGGTGCTAGATATTGTCATTCAGTTTTTCTACTTACAAAGCAATCACGTTAGCCATTGAGCTATCTCCCCAGGCTACAATATTAATTTTAATTATTACTTTTGAGAACTTCATATTTACATACAATGTATACAGTGCATTGTGAACACATTCACCCCTTATGATCTTCCCTCCCACTTCTTCTGACCTCTTTCAATTTAGCAAGTAGTCCCCTTCCAAGCATCAGGTTCCTCCTTCCCTCTCCCTCTTCTTTCCTTCTTTTCTTCCCATACTTATTTCTGTCATTGTAACATGAATAGTAAAAGGTCTTACTAAATTAAAAAAAAAAAACAGAATCCAGATATTGGGGTAAATTCTGAAAGATCAGAGAGGCAGAACAAGCCACAGCTAACCTCACCTTGCCAACTCCTCAGCCGATCCTGTTTCCTCAAACTGGAAGCCTCTGAGTCTTCATCCGAATTGATCTCAACTGAACTGCTGCTAAAAGGCCTATAAGCTTAAAAGCCTCTAGTTCCTGGTCCTTATACCTTATATACCTTTCTTCTTCCTGCCATCACTTCCTGGAATTAAAGGCTTGTGTCTTTCCCAAGCAAGACATGTGATCTCAAGTCTGGGATTAAAGGTGTGAGTCATAATGCCTGGCTGTTTCCAGTGTGGCCTTGAACTCACAGAGCTCCACATGGATCTCTGCCTCCCAAGTGATAGAATTAAAGGCATGTGTGCCACCATTTTCTGGCCTCTATGTCTAATCTAGTGGCTCTTCTGTTCTCTGATCCTCAGATAAGTTTTATTATGGCACACAATTTATTGGGGACATAATGTATCACCACATGTCATTATTTTCTATTTTTTATTTTTGTGCAGGTGGTTTGATAATTCTATAGACAAACTAAATCCAGAAGACATTATTTCATAGCCATCCACCCCATTTTCCAGCTCTGACATCCTTCAAACCCCTCTTTCCTGATGTTCTACAACTAATATTTTAAATTCTTCAGAGTAAGAAGAACTGAAGCTCATACTTATGTAGCATCACAAATCTCTTTATTTCTTCATATGCAGAACATAGCATTGCCTTTTATCCAGGAATTTAAAAGGGCAAGTAAACAGATCTCCCAATTAATGCTTGGATTATTTATATTAATACATTATTTTCTAGATTTAAGTATAAAATTCAACAAACACAAATGGAAGTTGTTCTTTTGAACACCCTTACTACATAAATACATACTCATAACTGTAAACATACTTGTAATGATTCTGTTACACATATATAGGAAAAAACAAACAGAATAGGTCATTTAAATGATTTAAATCACTTTGTAGCTGGGCTTTTAGAACAGTTCTATATATTTTGTTTTTCTTCCAAGGTTTGCTGCATTGTTGGCCTTGACTTAATACGCACAACTATGTGGGAAATGGCAATGATACTGAGCTTTGACAAATTGAATTAGTCTTAAGCTGTTGGAGGATGAGCAATAAATCTTCAACCTGATAGAAACTTTCCCACAGAAGATAAGGTTTTCTCTTGAAAGGTTTGTGAAATCCTTAAATGTGCCACGTAGTTAAATTGTGTACTAAAAATGCCTGTGTGATCACCCTCCACCTGACAGTTTCTTCGGATAAAAATACAAAGGACTATGGTTTTGTTTATTTTTCCTGTGAGGTAGGATTTTTTTTTTAGTGGTATTTCATTGTAGGAATTGGCAAAACACTTTTTATTATTTCATTCTCTGTTGTTTTGTTATGTTATAAAGGCAGGTGTCGTGTTTTTATATGTTTATTCCAAGACCATGACAGAAATATTTCTACTTTACTACTGAGTATAAAGTACATGCAGATATATCTATTGATAAGATAGCAGGGCAACACATTTAAAACATATTATGAATTTGCAGAGTTTAATGAGGTTTATTTATAAAATGTTTAATGTGAACCTCTCAAATGCTATACCTACAAGTCTATTTGAACATCTCCTTGTTCAACCAATAGTATTGCCTATGAGATTATTTACATGAATCTGAAGATAACTTTGGCTATCACTCCTTGTCAACAAAGCTTCTCTTTGCAGCAGATAAAGACCATGACAAAATGCCAAATTGGTTAAAATACAGAGAATGACAGAACATGGGATGACTAGCCCAAATTGATCCAGCACAACCTCTCAACCTACAGTTCAAAAAATATCAGTGAACAGGGACAAAAAGGCTGTAAGAGTGAGAGGGTCACGGGGTCTGTTGAGTGATTGTATCTTCTATACTGGACGCAGAAACTGTTCCTGTGAAAGATCAAAAATATAGTTTCAGAAAACAACAATACGCTCCCAAAAAAAAAACAAAAAGAAAGAAAACAAACCACCTGAACAATGCAATGGCAACACCAGTTGACACACCAGTGTAAATAGGGGAAATCTCATAAGATTCCACCCCAAGCTGAAGAGCTACAAGCAATTAATGATAGCAGAGAGGGAATATCAGTATTCTCCAGACATGAGCTGCCTACTTGATTATCCAATACCAAAGGGTCTGCTCTAAAGGCATGTACATGAGCAATGTTAAATGGAATCAGCAATTGTATTTATTTTATATCTGTGTATATAAGGCACATTAATAATCAGAGAAAAGTGGGAAATGCGAAGGTAAGGGTTGATTGGGCAAGTGAGAGAACAATATGATCAAAATGCAGTGTATAAAATTCTCAGAGTTAATAAAAATAATTACATTAAAATAATTTAATTTCCCTATGAGATTTTTTTTAATTTTATTTTATTTTTGTGTGTGTATGTGTATGAGTGTTTGGGGTGCATGTATATCTATGTACCACATGTGTGCAGTGCCCATAGAAGGCCCAAAGAGGACATTGGATCTTCTGAAACTGGAAACCAGAGTGGTTGTTATCCAGTTTGTGGGTACTAGGCATCAAACCCATGGCAGCTCAGTCAGTTCTCTTAGGCCATCTTTCCAGACCTTTTATTTAACATCTAAACATTTTTTTTTATTATGGCGTATTCAGACACCAGATAGCCTGGGAATTGAACCTGGGTCCTCTGGAACATCAGTCAGTGCTCTTAACTACTGAGCCAACTCTCTTCTCCTTAACTTCTAAATATTTTTAGTAATACAATGTTTAATAATAAATAAAGAAATGTATGTGGAGTATTTTTAATTAAATCAGTTCCACTTATGAATTCATTGTATGTCTTATGACCAAAATATATGATGTCTAAAGAAACAAAATCTTTTCTTTTCTTTTTTCTTTTGGTTTTGTGAGTCAGGGTTCCTCTGTGTTACTTTGCACCTTTCCTGGAACTCGCTTTGTAGACCAGGCTGGCCTTGAACTCACAGAGATCCGCCTGCTTCTGCCTCCCGAGTGCTGGGATAAGAAACAAAATCTTGTCATAAGTTCTGGTTGGCAAACAAAAGTAATTACAACCATTTGCATTATTGGGGGCGGGGACAGAGAGCTTCCTTGGACAACAACTCATAGGGAGGAATCCCACACATAGCCCTGAAATTTTAATTTAGTTTCCTATAGTATTTGAGAGGACCATTATTCATCAAGGAACCCTATACTTCCCTCCAATGACTCCTTTCTGTCTTTCTGGCTTCTTACCAGCATTTCACGTTAATCACATGACTCTATATTTGTAACCAGGATCTATATATATAGGGGAAAACATGGGACATTTTATGTACCTTACATTCCTCACTCAATAAATTTTCCAGGTACATCCACATTCCTCCAAATCTCATAATTTCATCCTTCTTTACCACTACATATACCTCCATTGTGTATGCATATCACAATTTCATAAACCATTCATCAGATGATGAACATGAACATCATTCTCTTTTCTTAGTATTGTGATTAGAACTGCAATGGACATGGAAATGCAACCATCTTTTTTTGTAGGGTATGGATGTTAGTTGGTATATGTCCTTAAGTAGCTGGGTTACAGCAAAGCTTCATTTTTCATGCTTTTGAGGAACTTTCACACTCATTTGATGGTAGGTCCACCATTTTAGTTTCCCATATTGAATATGGGCCCTATTTCCTACTCCTCTCATTTATATTTACTTGTTTTCTTTTTGAATTTTTATTTTTACTGAGAATACATTCTTCTGCCACACAATACATCCCAATCAGCTTTCTCACTCCATCCTTCCCAGCTCCCCTCAACCTCTTCTCTCCCACATATTCACTTTCTCTCCATTTCCTCTTCAGAAAAGTATTTTAAGATTTACATTTAATCAAAATATAATTACATTATTCTTGCTTTCTTTCCTCCTACCTCTCCCAATATTTTTTCCTTTTAAAAATATTTAATTTTGTAAAGGTTGATAAATATGAGTCAACTTCCATTCTTCTATATGCATACACACAAGTCTATGTGTGTGTGCATGTGCGTGTGTGTGTGTGTCCACATACCTGCATGCTGTAGTACACACGTGGAAGTCACAGGACACCCTGTGGGAGTCGGTTATTCACTTGCAGCATATGGGCCCTGGGTGCTGAACTTAGATTGCCATGCTTCATCAAAAGCAGCTTTACATACTGAGCCATCCGTTGCCCCCACTTGTTTTTGACAAAAATCCATTATGACAAGAGTAAGATGAAATCTTAAAGTAGTTTCAATAGGAACTGCTCCATTGGCTGAAGCTGTTGAACTGTTTTTAAAGCATGTATCTGCCTCTATTCAATTACACAAAAAATTACAATCTTTATGGTCTCTTATTGATGTATAGCTTTCTAAGTTATTTTATATCCTAGACACCAATTTTTGTCCTACAAATACATATATGCATATGCAGACATTTCTACAAATGCACAGGTTAGCTCTTCACTTGACAGTTTCCTTCCTTTGCAGTATAGAAGCTTTTTACTTTCATGAGTTCACTATTTTCTGAGTGACTGTTGTCCTATTCAGAAAATTCTTACCGACACCTATTATTTCTATGTGTACTCCCTACTTTACTTTCTAGTAGTTGCAGAGATTCATGTC
This sequence comes from Peromyscus maniculatus bairdii, assembly GCF_049852395.1. Lineage (NCBI taxonomy): Eukaryota > Metazoa > Chordata > Mammalia > Rodentia > Cricetidae > Peromyscus > Peromyscus maniculatus. The sequence continues at coordinate 16,386,026 of NC_134854.1, read as the reverse complement.
TACCACTGATGTATTTTGTCTATTTGGAAATGATTTTTATGTACACTTAGATATAAGGATCAAGTTTCATTCTTATACAGTTATTTCAGTTTTCCCAGTATCATTTGCTGATGAGGCTGTCTTATTTCCAAAGTGTACTTTTGGCTTCTTTGTCAAAAATCAAGTGGCTATCCTTGACAAGACTTATAATTGTGCTCTCTATTTTAAAGATGTATTTTTAAAAATTACTAAAATAGTATAGTCTAAAATAATGATGAATATTATAGTCAAAACAAAACAATACATGGTTGTTTACTGTAGTTATCAAGTATTAGCTACTGACAATAATTGTATATGCTGAACTTTACTTATGTCAGCCTCACTACAAATACATAAGTATGGCATTGCCCTATGGCTGTCCTACATTACCTATGTTATCTCTCAGACATAGGATAATACATTTATTTGTAATTTATTTGGACTGTTTTATATGTCTTGTGAAGTCGACTGAAACTTCATTATGCAGTTCTTGCCCGTACTTTTATGAAAATAAATGATCACTTTACATAAAATTAAAGAATGTTAGACTAAGAAGAGAAATATTATAGTGCTAGAAATAGTGACCAGATTAGGAAAGAAACTGCGATTCTTTCTTGGGGATGGCAGATCTGCATCACAAGGATGCGCCTGGGTATTAAGTTTAAGCACCTTAGTTAGAAAGGAGACAGCATCACAAGACTTTCATTCATACTCAAGAGAAATTGTGCCGGTGACAATGCTGTGCTACCCAGGGACTTCACAGAGGCAAGAATCCAATCTGTTTTTCTTTGACTGGTGATTCTCTGGAGAAAGAATTCAGACTACCCCGTGTAATTTAAACCTCTTTTGTGGCAACAACTCATAATGGTTTTAAGATTCATCTTTGCTTATAAAGATGGGTTATTCTCACTCATTCTCTGGAAATTTAGCCACTAGAGAGCAGATATTTTGTAGAAAAATCAATTATGAAAGAATGCTAACAGTGCCCACAGTGCCACTTCTACCTACACACTCATTTGTAATTGTTAGGCAAACAATAATAAATAATTTGACCCCTGACTGTGCATTTTAGCAATTAAACTTCTGATGTATCAGACTGCCAGCTGTGGAAATGGGCTTCTTGGCTTCTATTTTTTAGTTACTTATAACAATTTGTTTAATTACTGAACCATAAAACAGACAGAACTCATTAAGAAATGGATGCCAGGCAAGAAGTGCAGATGCACATTAGTTGTGGCCACCACCTGTCACCAAGCTCTCCAGTCCACTTGGTCAAAGACACTTAAAATGTTTTCACAACAGAAGTGAGTGTACATAGGCTTCTTGTATGCACACTAGAAGACCGGCTTCAGCTGCCTTCACAGAGCTGAGTGCGAGGGACAACCAGTCTGTATAGCCTTCTCTCTCTTTCAAAGGAAATCAAGGGAATCCGTGGCTGATATGTAAAATTAAATTTAATAAGTAAATTTAAAAAAATGAAAAACAAACAAACAAAAAAACAAACAAACAAACAAACAAAAAAAAAAAAAAACAAAGGAAATCAACCATTTAGATCTCCCTAAGGTTAAAGGAAGGTTGAACAGGTCGACATAATTTATCTTGAGTCTACTTTGATACACTTTTAATCCAAAGTATAGAGAATAAATGTTTGTATTTGGAACACAAATCCATTAATCAGTCCAAGAATATAAAACATTCACTAGAAATACAATTAAAATATACCTTAAATACACACAAAAAAAGGTTAAGATTTCCTCTAATCAATCTACAGAGAATGTTTCCTATCTGTTGTTGTAGCTATGTGATGAACGTCTTTCAGGTATGTCAACAGCAGGCATTTGGCGTAATCTGATACTTTTCAATTCTAAGCAGAGTTTGTTATAACTGAAAACCTACATTGCAGTGACAGTGACGCTCACCTGGTACTTTATCACCCATGTCTCCCATTGATATGACTTCACAGAAGGAGCCAGTTATGGTTTTATTCTAAAGTATGCATTTGTGAGATGGCTATGGCATGGTTACCTAAACACTACCCACTAAAATTTGTCGTGCATGTTTCAAATATTTTTGCTACATTCACTATAGTTTTAATAATTCTGTCTGATAATTATAGAAAAGGCAATAATTATGTAACACTAAACTTCTAAGAAAGTTGTGGCAATCTAAATTCTCTAATACCTATATTTATGATACAACACCTAATTGTCAGATTACATTCTCTGATTTGGAGTATGAAAAATGAACTCATGATGGTGACAAAATGTGATATGCCTTATATTACTTAAGTCATACAATGAAGCTAATTATTTTGAATAGAATTAATCTAATGTATATTTAGTAGTACAAAAACTTTGGAGGTCACAGCCTACTCTGAGAAAGTCAATTTCTACAATATACTTGTGCAATATTGAATATGTTCAAAGTACATTATACCACTCCCAAGACAACATCCTAATAAAAGCTGTTGTTTGTATAACTCATATACATGAGAAGAAAAATCAAAATTCCAATGGATAAAATATCAACTCAAAATAAATTTTAAAAGTGTCTCTAACCAATATCTAAAAGTTAATGATTAGAGGTCTAGATAGACCTTCTCATTTAAGAAATCAATTCTTTTTTCGTTACAGTAAAGGAGAATCATAAACAGATAAAATAGTGCACTAATCAGATAGGTATTGGTGAAGAAAAATCAGTCTGTTTTGTTTTTCTTATGTCTGTTCTTTTTTTTAACAGCACATCCTGAATATTATCCTGTCTTGAAATTCTCTTCACAAAACAAATTCATCCATAACCTTAAAATATTTATTTTTATTAAGTGTGTATGTATTGTTTTAATTTTGCTCTTTGGGCGGGGGTGCCAACCAGCTCTCAAATAAATCACACACAGAAGCTTATTCTTTTTTTTTTTTTTTTTTTTTTTTTTTTTTTTTTTTTTTTTTTTTTTTTGGTTTTTTTTTTTCGAGACAGGGTTTCTCTGCGTAGCTTTGCGCCTTTCCTGGAGCTCACTTGGTAGCCCAGGCTGGCCTCGAACTCACAGAGATCCGCCTGGCTCTGCCTCCCGAGTGCTGGGATTAAAGGCGTGCGCCACCACCGCCCGGCTCCAGAAGCTTATTCTTAATTATAAATGCCCAGCTTTATCTTGGCTTGTTTCTTGCCAGCTCTTCTTAAATTATCCCATCTACCTTTGGCCTCTGGACTTTTTCCATTTTCCTATTTCCATAAATCTTTCTCTTACTCCATGGCTTACTGTGAAGCTAAGTGCCTGGTCCCTGGAGTCGTTCTTCTCTGGCTACTTCTTTTCCTCTCTCTTCCCAGATTTCTCCTCCTATGTATTCTCTGTCTCTCTGTCTCTCTGTCTCTCCCTCCCCCCCTCTCTCTGCCAGCCCTGCCTATCCTTTCTGCTGCCTTGCCATTGGCTGTTTAGTTCTTTGTTTAGTTCTTTATTAGACCATCAGGTGTTTTAGACAGGCACAGTAACACAGAGTTAAACAAATGCAACATGAACAAAAGTAACACACCTTAAAATAATATTCTACAGCATATGTGTTTTGCCTGAATGTACGTGTGTACTCACATGAATATCTGGTGCTCATGGAGCCAGAAGGCATTGGATCTCCTGGAATTGGAAATAAGGATGGTTGTGAGCCACAATATGAGTGCAGGAGACTGAATGGTGGGTCCTCTGCAAGAGTAGTAAGTGCTCTTAACCTCTGAGCTATCTTTCTAGCTCCTCATCCATTCATTTTAATTTAAGCCATATTCAGTTTTTCAGGACATGGTGGAACAAAACCAGGTTCTTGGTAAGAATTTATTGCAAGCCGGGCGGTGGTGGCGCACGCCTTTAATCCCAGCACTCGGGAGGCAGAGGCAGGCGGATCTCTGTGAGTTCGAGGCCAGCCTGGGCTACCAAGTGAGCTCCAGGAAAGGCGCAAAACTACGCAGAGAAACCCTGTCTCGAAAAACCAAAAAAAAAAAAAAAAAAAGAATTTATTGCAAATGACCTCTAGTCCAATTCTTGCTTGAGTACTATTGCCCCCTGAAACCTCATGAGCTGAATCTCCACTGACTTGATTTCTCTCAGAATCTTAGTTTCAAAATCCCACCAGAGTGGCTCACTAAGCTCTGGTTATAATTCTCTAGAACTTCTTCATCTTGTAGCTCCAAAGTATTTCACATTCTTAGGGGAACTAATTCCAAAGGCCTGAGCACCACAAGGCTTGGTTTATCATACCACAGCCATACTCCTCAACCTAAGTTTTCTTAATTATTTGTTTTTCTCCTTCCTATGACAAAGTATGTAAGAAAAATAGTGAACGGAAATAAGGGTTTGATTTGGGTCGTCCACGGTGGTGAAAGTATGATGGGAGCAGCCATCGTTACATGGCTGCTCGTGTACGCCCACAGTAGGGATCTGAGGATAAATAGAGCCAACACTGCCACTCTTCTCCTGCTTTTAGCCTCCTCATTCAGTCTTTGTGCTGAACTCAGTGAATGGTGCTGTCTGTATTAAGGGTGTTTCGTTCTTCAGTTTAATGTTTCTGGAAACATCCTCATAGAGATCCTTACAGTTGTGTTTCCATGATCATCCTAAATCCAGTCAGGCTGACAATCATCACCACAGAAGTAAAAACAAATCAAGTTCAACCTTCTTATTTTTATGAACTTCAGAAGATGCTTGAAGTTTTTTCAAGGGTCGTCTGCACATCTGTTTTCAAACCTTCATGGCATAATTTGAAATAGCAATGAAACCCAAAGTTCACCATATTCTTCAGGAATCAAACAGGAAGAGATGTTGAACATGCCTACTTACTTCTAAGACATTGTTCCCTCGCCTTCCCCAGAAATTTAAACTCCTTCCTGCATTGACCTGGAAGAAGTAAGGATGATAAGATAGGGATAATTTGAATAATATGTGTCCTGCTTTAAATAAGGTTATGAAATAAAAACTTACATAAATTATTTGTTTTTTTTTTTTTTCTAATCCAAACTCATTTCAGTCTTATGACTGGCCACTTAGGACTGAGGCCTTCTCACTGGATAAAATTGATTCTCTTTGCCTCAGCAGCCATTAACTAGCCTGTAGAAGGTGTAGGGCCCTATAAATTTTTTCTAGCCATGTTGGCATATGGACTGCTGTGGTCTTCTTAAGATTTGTCAGGCAACCGTATTGTTAAGAGTTCCTGGGTATATCATCCCTGTCATGTGCAGAAGGCACTCTCTTGAAGAAGTTATTCCTGTACCTAGGCTTTTAAAATTTTCAGTCTCTCTTCTGAACAATGATCCCTGAGACTTAGTTATAGGGCTTGCATTATCGATGTTCCATTGGAGAATAGGAACCACACAGCCACTTATTCTCTAAATTTTGACCAGTTGTATTATCTCTGTACTCATCTGTATCATCTGGAAAAGGTGCATCTTTGATGAGAGGTGAGGTCTGCACTTATTTTGGGGGTTTAAGGTAAGTATTCAGGAGGAAGTTGAAAACTATAATTTAGCAAAATGGGTTTAATAGTCCTCTATGGTATATGATAGCTTCAGCCCAGTTTCATGGCTACATTTACAGAACTAGGCCTGGATCTCTCGTACGGAGAGAGTCTTAATTCCAATTAGAGAGCAATTTGTTATACCCAACATAAAGATGTCACCTTTGCACCTCCATGGATATCTTACCAGGTTAGTCATTGAGATTCACAGGCATTAGACCTTGGTAGGGCTGTTGAAAACTTTTTTCCCTTGGTAGATTGCACAGCACCTTCCAACACTATAAAAGCTAGCACTCACAGAAGAGGCTTTCCTATCAGTAATAGCTTGAGTTCTCCAAGCCCTGTAATTGAGTTTATGGATTCTTACTTTCATGTTCTGGCAGACAAACCAGAGTAATGCCAGTAATCTACAACAATGGTTCTGAATCTTCCTAATGCTGAAGCCCATTAGGAAGATTTTGTGGTGACCCTCAACCATAAAATTATTTTGTTTTCTACTTAATAACTGTAATTTTGCTACTGTAATGAATCTTAATATAAATACCTAATATATCTGATATGTGACTTCTGTGAAAGAGTCTTTTGACTCCCAAAATTATCTTGAACATAGATTGAGAACTACTGACCTATAATATTTGGGCAGCTCAAACATACTTAGAGTTATGTATCTCTTCTCCTTTCTCTTCCCTTTGGATCACCCTCCCTAGCAAAATATCCCCCCCCCTTTTCTACATATCCCTTCATAGTAACTGAGCCTTACTGTTCTCCTCTGTAGAGATTCTCCCTCTTCCTGTGGCATGTTACTACATCCCTGGCTTTGGTGGCTACTCCAAGTTACATATGTAAACCTCAAGATTTAAATCAAAGACTTACAAATAAGAGAGAACATGCAATGTTTATCCTTTAGGACTGGGTGAACTCACTGAGCATAATAGTTTTATTAATACTTTTCAACTACAAAATATGATTTAAAAATAATGTATATCTACTGAAACTATTTCTAAGAAGAAGGAATTAGAATGAGATTGGAAGGAATGGGTCACTAAAAGCAAGTAAGCCAAGGTGGAAGCAAGTAAGAAGATGAATGGAATAGAAAATATATGCAAATACTTGTGCCAATAAGTAGTGTTAGAGATGGGATTAATAATCACTGATTTTAGTATGTAGAATTCTGACTCAGTGGATTCATAGGGTATTCCTTCTTTACATACAGTAGAATATTATGCATAACAGACAATAAAATCAGGTCCAAACCTTATTTGGTGCTATGATAATTGTACATTAACCAATTTAAAAACTAAATAATAGCCTGCAAGTTAAATGTTTGAATATATGTTTTTCTTGAGTGTTAAAGGGGTGATAATATATCTATCTACTATACTATTTTCAAACAGGCCAAGAGAAATGTGCTAAATGTCAACCAAATCATCCTCTGAGCCATGACATTAGAAAAATATCTTGTTGGCCGGGCGGTGGTGGCGCACGCCTTTAATCCCAGCACTCGGGAGGCAGAGGCAGGCGGATCTCTGTGAGTTCGAGGCCAGCCTGGTCTCCAAAGCGAGTTCCAGGAAAGGCGCAAAGCTACACAGAGAAACCCTGTCTCGAAAAACCAAAAAAAAAAAAAAAAAAAAAAAAAAAAAAAAAAAAAAGAAAAATATCTTGTTAACAATTAAATCAGAAAGGTAAGCCTTCACATATTTTACTGAACCCCCCTTGTCTGCCATAAAAAGAAAAAGAAAAAGAATATATGAAATCCTTAACATCAGAATTGAATTAAATAAGCCTTTATGATTAAGTCATCTCTATCATAAAATATAAGGTTCATTTTCCTATTCTTCTAATAATGTAACACAGCTTTGATATGCAGAGTTCCAAATAATTCACAGTAAGTTGTACTCTATTGTTAAGTATCTAATATGTATTCACATAAGCATGTGTATGAAGATGCAGCACATTTGAAAATGCATCCAGGAGAATCTAATGGTGTCCAGTAGAGAATAAAGTAACTAGATGAATTTTGTAATATAGTCAGTTACATGGTTTTCAAAGTGCATGGTATTTGCAAGCAAAGTGCTTTATTATCTATAATGTTAGGACAGATCACAGAAAGTAAAATTAAATTTTCTTACAACCAAGTGATTTCCTCACAACAGATAATGAGGAAGAGTTTCACTCTAATGCTTTTGATATAAATATTTTGAGTGACATTTCCTTCCCAGAATTCTCTTTATGCGTAAGAAAAAGTTATTGTTGAGTTTACAGTGAATGCCCATGAGAAAGGGGTGTATCTTACTTATTGATATGGATATTTTGTGGAATAAGAAGAATCTGAAATCTAAAACTCCATCCAACAATTATGTCTAACATTTTGACCTTGTTATACAGTCTAGTCATCAACAGAGTTCAAATTTCAAAACTATGTTTTGAATAAGTTTGTCATTTTTGTTTTATGCCATTTTCATACCTAGCCTTGGTAGCGTGCAGCCTGGAAGCTACTGGTCAAACATGGCTGAAAGTCTCTATTTTTCAAATAACACTGAGCAAGCTTTTTATTCTAATTATAAATTTTAGGTTTTTTCCAACAGAAATAATTGAAACAAACCAAATAAAAAGAAAAGAAATACTTAAATTTGTATCTCCTCCTTAATAAATGGTCTTTGCCAAATAATACCTGTAGACAGCTGATAAATATAAATAATAATGAAGAGGCTAAGATTTCACATTTCTTACAGGGCAATACCTTGGCCTGCTTCTGTTTCATGGATGTCAACAGTAGATGCAAGACTCCTGCATGAAAGGCAAAGAATAATTTATTAATTACAGACCTGTGAGCCAGACTGGCTATAGTTTACAGAAAGTTCTGTGACACTGGTCTAAGGTGATCACAAGTTGGAAAGACCTAAGGACCCCTCAATATTCAGTGAATGTATTAAGTAAAAGATACATTGAGACTGTGCAAACTGAACCATGTATAATGTACAATGAGATGTTTTCCTTTTGTGCTAGAGTGAGATAGTATATTTCTTAATACTGTTTGCTGTGTAAACATTCTTTAAAAAGATAACTCGAGAAAGAAAGTCTGTGCTTCTGTATTTGAATGTTCAAAAATAGATGACACCTTAGGAGAAACATCTCCCAATATTTTTGCCTGTACAGCAGACACAATCTCTTCTAAAGACTGTAGGATGTCTGTGTAATGTATTCCACATGAAATAACAATATAGAAAAAGTATAAGATGGACAATAAGTTATTAATTTGAACTACTCTCAATTTCATTATTTTCTATCAGATAATTAAATATTTTTGAGTCTTATGAGTTTATATAAATATAAATATAATCATCAAATAGATAATTTAATAAAACATAATATATAATGGGATTATATTTTAAAAGAATAAGATTCAAGGCTCAGACAGCCCAGAAGTTAAGAGCACTTGATGCGCTTACAGAAAATGCATTTGCAAACACATTGTGCCTTGCAACGACTTGTAATTCTATTTTTAGGGATTTGATGCTATCCTCTGACCTCTAAAGGTAGCAGGAAGTATGTGGTACACACATAGGCATGTAAGCACTCACACACAAGCATAAAACAAAAATAAGACCAGAACTGAATGTTCTAGGATATTGACATTCTTCATAAAGAACTGCAGGTCCCTGTATCAGGCCATACACTCTTGAAATTTAAGCTTTTGCCCTCTTCAGAATATGCTCACTCCCTATGAAACCATGATACACTTTCTAGAAGAAAAATGCTCACATCTCATTTTCTTGCATTATACGCACCTTATTAGACTTCACATGTTACTTTCTCAAGACAATCCTGCCTGGGTAGGTTGCAGCTCTAGGTACAAATATGATGAAATTTGGAGGTCATTTTTTGAGGACTGAAAATACTGCTCATAGCTAAAGGCTGAGGTGCTTATGTAAAAATTCACAAAGTCCATAGTGAAGTAAAATAGATATAAGAATGAAAGATATTAAACACACCATTTCCTTGTGAGAACCTATAGCTGTCTGTGTTATTGAATTCTAGTTCAAAATTTAAAGAAACTAGTATTGCTAATTTATATCTCTCCTTTCTGTTCATTATTTAGAGACATTTATCTTCTGAGGAAGCTAGAACATACTCATTTAATAGAGGGTTAGGTTGAGCCATGAACTTAGACATTTAAACACATGCTTGGGCATCTCTAGTGCTCAGAGAGTTTCTGTACAAGCAATTTACAATCAATAGTAAAAGAACAGATGATCAACAATACAAAAAGAAATCAATAATTCACAAAGGTGCAATCAACTGAAGTGCTTTCAAAGTAAGAGGATGGCTTAATGGTACTGGGAGGCTCAGAATAAATCCCTGAACAATGCATCAGGACGTACAAAAGTGTGGTAGCAAAAAAAGGAATATACTTAAGTATGTTATGTTATGCATGTTAATTCACCAGTGTGCTAGTAAATATAAAATATTTCATTACAATCCACATAAAGAAAGATAATGTAATGTATCTTGTATGTTTAAGAATGCTCTAAAAATACGAGTTAAGAATTTTGCTTCTCTAGTCAAAATGGAATTGCTTGATGAGTATCCATTACATGACCACTAATCTATAATAGAGTGGTGCAGAAGAACAAACCATGATTAAAAGTCTTGGTTACAAATACTGACAAGAAATCAACAAGATGTAAATACAAGACAACAGAAATTACATAATTGATGTAAAATTTGACAAAAGGTTAATAAAAATGTACCCAAGAATAATTTCTACAAGTAAAACAGGGGGTCGGGTAGGGTACTTGTATGGATCTGTACACTTATATAGGCACATGCATAAATGAACTTACTGAGTTTTTTGTTGTTTTGTTTTGTTTTGTTTTGTTTTGTTTTGTTTTGTTTTGTTTTGTTTTGTTTTGTTTTGTTTTGTTTTGTTTTGTTTTTCAAGACAGGGTTTCTCTGTGTAGCTTTGCCCTTGAACTCACAAAGATCCACCTGACTCTGCCTCCCGAGTGCTGGGATTAAAGGCATGCACCACCACCGCCAGCCTTACTGAGTTTTTTTTTTTTATTTAATTTAATTTTATTTTACAATACCATTCAGTTCTACATAACAGCCACAGATTCCCTTGTTTTCCCCCTTCCTGCCCCTCTCCCCTTCCCCCCAGCCCACCCCTTATTCCCACCTCCTCCGGGGCAAAGCCTCCCCCGAGGACTGAGATCAACCTGGTAGACTCAGTCCAGGCAGGTCCAGTCCCCTCCTCCCAGAATGAGCCAAGAATCCCTGCATAAGCCCCAGGTTTCAAACAGCCAACTCATGCAATGAGCCCAGGATCTGGTACCACTGCCTAGATGCCTCCCAAACAGATCAAGCCAATCAACTGTCTCACCTATTCAGAGGGCCTGATCCAGTTGGGGGCCCTTCAGCCTTTGGTTCATAGTTCGTGTGTTTCCATTCGTTTGGCTATTTGTCCCTGTGCTTTATCCAACCTTGGTTTCAACAATTCTCGCTCATATAAACCTTCCTCTTTCTCACTAATTAGACTCCAGGCGATCCACTCGGGGCTGAGCCATGGATTTCTGCATGCAGATTCCTCAGTCCTTGGATGGGGTTTCTGGCCCAACTATTAGGGTGTTTGGCTATCCCATCACCAGAGTAGGTCAGTCCCGGCTGTCTCAAGACCATTGCCAGCAGCCCACAGAAATCCACAAACTTACTGAGTTTTTATACATTTTTTTGTTGTTGCTGTTTTGTTTTTTGAGACAGGGATTCTCTGTGTAGCTTTGCCCCTTTCCTGGAGCTCACTTGGTAGCCCAGGCTGGCCTGGAACTCACAGGCATATTTTTATTTGAGTTTGTGATTACATCATTTTCCCCTTTCCTTAACTCCCTTCATACCTTCCACAGCACACAGCCACTTTGCTCCCTTTCAAATCCATGGAAGTGGGGCTTGGTGGTGCATGCCTTTAATCCAGCATTTGGGAGACAGAGGCAGGCAGATCTCTAAGTTCCAGGCCAGTGTGGTCTACAGATCGAGTTCCAGAACAGCCAGAGCTGCACAGAGAAATCCTGTCTTGAAAAACCAAAGGGAAACAAACAAATTTTATTTGTAATAAAATGAATAAAATAAACATACACAAAACAATTTTCTTCATTTGTAGTTGCATGCATGTGTGTGTGAGATATGTATTACTAAATACACATACACAACCTGCTCAATATTTATAATATTATTTGTATATGCCAAAGATCATTCAGAAATCAATAAGAGCCAGAGAAAGAGAGTTTTCTGTAAGATTGTCTCTGAGAAATGTCAGAAGCTACCACATTAAGTTTTACCGTCATGCCTGCCTTATCCAGGTGTGTTTTTTTAAAGGACTTCTATATGTAGTAACTGTGCTAGAGTTAAGCATAACATAAACTTCATAATTGGGAGGTTGGTTCCCATTCCCCTAGTAATGTATATTTTCTTATTGTAAAAAGAAGAAAAAGAAAAGAAGACCGGAATACAATTAATGAATAAAAAAGAGGGTACATGTTAAAGGATTACTTCAAGACTGGTGATTTTTCCTTTAAAATTTAAAATTTAAATTTTTTTTAAATTAATATTTTAAAATTTAATAATTTTTAACTTATTAAAAAATAAATTATTTGAGAATAAAGCTAAAGACACATGGAAAATTTAAAAATACTAATTTCTATTTACATTTTAAACAATTGACATAATTTGTTTTTGCTTATTTGGAAGCTGGATTTTATATGTAACCTTCAAAATATAGAATATGCATTTTGGGTAACAACAAATGTCACATTATCTCTATTTTGTTATCATTTGAGATGGGGTAAGGCTGAGGTATATTATATTCATAGTAGTGAAATACTGTGAGAATTGATAAGCACTGCATAAAATATAAGCCATAAAATCAAGATAATCATTTCTGGATGAACCAGAGCCGTTTTGCTAAGGCTATCATATCTATTACTCTCACTTTTACTTTTCCTTACAGATTTTTAATGATTGCATGATACACTTGATTTACAACATTTTTGTCAAGCCTCAGTCAAATGAACAAATGCAGTGCCTCTATTTACTTGTTTTAAAAAAGTGCATTTATTCTTGCATAATTTCTGACTTTTCTTACAGTTCCTATCACTGTTGTATAAAAGTGATTTTCTACAATGAAAATTTATATTTTAGTATATTCATGCTTTAGAATTAATATCAGCAACTAAAAGGAGACAGTAACATTTTTGATATTTCAGAATATAGTCATGCCAGTAAAACAAAGTCAGTCCCAACCTAGAATAATCAAATAAAAACAGACTATTTTTAAATGAAATACTATAGCATTGCAAATAACATACATATTTAAACATTTTTGTGTCACAAAGATGAATAACTTTCAAATGTTTGAAGAGCCTCTGTTTTGTCAGTTACTGAAAGAATTTATGGAAACATACAGTATTGGCATAATTATGTCCATTTTATATTTTATATTTTAATCCAATTTCACAACTTGTCTTTGATTGCATTTAATTTGAAGATACATTAAAAACCTTAAGTTTTATAAGAGGAGCACATAGATGATACATGATTGATTGATAGATAGATAGATAATGTTCTAAACAGAGGGATAAATTTGAAATAGAATAAAAAAAATTTAGAAAACAACACAAATGATTCAAATGATTATACAATCATGCAATTAAATGATTTGATTTTTTAGTAGGATGCACCAAGATTCTACCTTATCTAATTTGAATTCTGTTATAAGTAAAACTCTTTAGTGGTTAGGTATTGACTACTCATGTGTAATTTTGTTATTTTGTAATATGCCAATAATGTAAACAATCTTAATCCCCCAAGAAAAAATAAAAGAATTTTAACTTTTCTAAGACAAAGTGTCTTTGGCTAGGCCACTCTGAGACATACTACCAACATAGACTGTTCTTAAATTCTAGATACTACTCCCTCATCTTCCAGAAAGCAGGAATTTCAAGTGTGTTCCATAGTGCATTTTCTATGTTCAAATTTATGCCTAATGAAAAAAAATTACAATATAACCAGTATCGAAGAAATACAACCTGACTCAAAAAATGTGCAAAAAAATTTGAGTTTTGAATCATTGCAGTTTACTCTAAGACAAGGTGCACAGACAACAGACTTTATCACAAATATTCCTTGAGGTATCTTTTTCATAGGATCTAAGTGTATTAGATAAGAAAAATGTTTTAATTTGAAACAATATAGTACAACATATAACTGACATTCTTCATTAAAGTTTCACAAACAAAAGTTTATTTAAAAAATATTCAATCACTCTTGTGATGTTACTAGCATGTAAATTGATATTTAACCATTTTTGCTAATGTCTTGAGTGTCCCAAGAGACTATTAATTACAGCAATTTTTAAGGAACAATTTTAGTGAATTCAGAGCATGGATGTCACTACCAAGTCTTAAGAATGAAGGCAGGTACTAGAGAGATGGCTTAATGTTAAGGGCTCTTACTGCCCCTTCCAGCAAATCCAAAGGTGGGTGGGTCCCCAACACCCACATTACATGGTGCACAACTGCCTGTACTCCAGTTCCAGGAGATCTAACCCTCTCTTGGTATCTGTGGGCATCTGTACACAGGTGTACATACCAACACAGACACACACACACACACACACACACACACACACACACACACACACACACAATTGAAAATAATAAAAATGAATATTTGCTGGGTGGTGTTGGCGCATGCCTTTAATCCCAGTACCCAGGAGGCAGAGGCAGGCAGATCTCTATGAGTTTGAGGCCTGCCTGGGCTACAGAGTGAGTTCTAGAGAAAGCTACACATCGAAACCCTGTCTCAAAAAAACAGAAAAATAAATAAATAAATAAATATATAAATAAATAAGAAAAATAAATAAAAATGAATATTTATTTGAAAGAACAAATGTAGGATGCTACATTAAAAAAAGAAGCAAGGAGTAGAGATATAGATTCAGTTGGTAGAGTGCTTGCTTAGCAATCAGGAAACCCTGGGTTCAGTTCCCTGAATTGTATAAAAATAAATAGATGTGGAGGCCTAGACTTACAATGTCAGTAGTAGGAAGCTTATGCAGATGGATCAGATGTTCCTGTTCATCCTTATCTATAGGGCAATTTTGAAGCCACCCTAAGATTCATGAGACTCTCTCTTTCAAATATAGATAGATGATAGATAGATAGATAGATAGATAGATAGATAGATAGATAGATAGATAGATGATAAATAGATAGATGAGAGAGAGGAGAGAGAGAGAGAGAGAGAGAGAGAGAGAGAGAGAGAGAGAGAGAGAGAGAGAGAGAGAGAGAGAGAGAGAGAGAGAGATAGGTAAGTAGGTATAGCACTTGGCTAGGTTTTACATGATTGTAATCCTTGCATTTCGGGAGCTTTTCAAAGACAGTCTCAGCTTCACAACATGTTCAACAGGAGCCTGAACTGCATGAGATCCTGCCTGAAAAACAGCAACAAAAACAACAAACAAGTTACTATCATATTACTTGGCTGTTTAATTAAGGAAACTTTTAAACAAATATTACATATTTTACTTTTATTACAGAGTAACAGTTTAGAAAGTGTGTTGTTAAGTATATGAAGATAAATTGTAGCATAAATGTAAGACATAATGTATTGCCTTTTTTCCTATTTCTCTATGATTTCCATATAAACAGATGACTTGTGGTATAGATAAAATCCATTTTGAAATTCCCCTTTAATAACTCTCACCCTTTCCAAGTAAAATTAATAATTACCAGTATTTGTTAGAAAACTAAAACCCAAGAAAAATTACAAAGTTGGGATCCTTTGACATAATATATTTTAAAGAAATTTAGTTTTAAAGAGTAAGCAATGGAGAACACCATGTAATTGCAAAGGCTAATGAGAAATTAATTCCTCACGTTTTCTATAAAAGAACTAGATTGTAGGAAGATTGTTTCTGAGAAGCAGATGATACACTCCCTTGGTTTATTTCATGTGTCAGGGAACATGGCCTTATGAGCACCATTATCAATGAATTTAAAATGACTACAAAGTTCAGACTTCAGTGAAGCATCACATCGTGTGTTCAGATCAGATGACCATTTGGCTCTGCAAATGTCATTTATATTTCAGAAGACACCCATTGTTATAATCAAAAATGAATTAGCAGACATGGAAACTTCAAGCCCCATTCGTCATCTGGAACTCATGTGCATTAATATGCATCATGTCTGTGACTCTGAGCAAAGCTAAGTCAATTCCAGAATTGAACTGACTAGAACGGTCAGAGCCAAACAGTAATGCATTGTAAAGTTTATGTATTAGAAAATGAATACCAACTGAAAATAAATGATGCTGCCTTTCAAAATTAAATTACGAAAGGTATTTCTCAGTTTTCTCCCCATTGTCATCCTGAATTGGGCTAGCTATCACATTTCTTTCACTTATATTCTCTAAAAAATCTATTGGATAAAATTAGAAAAAAAAACATACTTAATTTTACTTCATGAATATCTGATAAAGAGTTTGATTTATAAGGAAAGAAAGTCTAACATTACTGCATCATTTGATTTAAGTATTTTATATAAGATTCCTTTAGAGATACAGCTGAGTTTAATATTTATTAATAATATTACTCACCATGTGAAATATTCTTTATATATTCAGTGTTTAAAACAGACAGTAAGAACTAAACACTATTGGGTTAAAATGTTAAACATGCAAAATGTAGACACGCAATAAATAGTGGAAATAAAATTCTGAAGTATTTGTTTTTGCCTTTCTTAATAAGACAAAAATAAACCCATAAAATGAATTATGTTTGAAGCCTAACGGCAAATATAAATCAAACAAAAGGCAGCTGACAATGTGTTTTGCCAACAGATTACTCTCTTTGAATATGGATGCGTGTGAGTACTGTTACACAGACGTGCTGCCAGGGTAGAGGAATCATTCCAATTACTCTGAAGAAAACTGAAAAACAAAACATAGAATCCTAACATTACTACTGTTAACTAAAACTAATTTGGAGAATTCTAAGAATTTTAATGAGCTAAATAGATAACATTCAGGTTTTCAAAGTCAATAGTGCAGTGACTTTTGCTCATCTAAAAATTATAATTAGAATTATATTTGTGTGACTGTATCAAAATGTTTATGCATATATACAGTGAATAAAGTATAATTGTACTGTATGTCTTTGAGAGGCAATAACCACATCATTTTATTTTATTATTTCCCACTATGACTAAGTATACTGCTTGTAATAGTATAGGTGCTCCAAATGTTTGTTAAATAATTCGAAATTTGTAAATAAATTAATACTAGACCTTTATAACATAATGGCTATCACTTAGAGAAAAATCACTCTGTGTCTGCTTTAGACACTGTAAAAAGTATATTGTCTGAAAAATTTCATTTTTCTAAAGAAAATTTTAAAGGCAATATATCATTCCTTTTTTAAAAATATAACGACAACATCCATTTTTAAATATGCATATACATGTGTTACACAAATGACCATTTTATTAGGCTTATCTACATTTAAGGATGACAAAGCAAGTACTCTTTTTGCTAGATTTTGCTTAGATCCTGACAAATATCATTACTTCAAAAATAATTGAAATTTAATAAGATATTTTGATTAATGGTTGCCTCATTTATATGTATTTAGTGCTGTATATAGCTTGAGAAGCATAGATGTTACTTGTGGCAGCGTTCAGCTCACCATGTATCCAAAGTTAAGTTTTCTATATATTCAAATGAAGTTTGATTTGAAAGAACATTGATATCAACAAAATAAATGAGATTAAAGGAAAAGCAAGGACTGCCAGTCAGCTGGAGATTGTAGAGGTCTAGTGTAATCCACACTTAGTCAAAGTTTGGTTGTAGACATACTGCACGTGTTAATGAAATTGTAATCTAACCAATTACATAATTGCTATATTAAGGCCAAATTTGAAAGGTGGTGATCATTATGGAATAATTTCAGTTGCTTGACTAGAATTAGAGTCTGGGCTTCATCTTCACTTAGCTACCAAACTTAATAATTAATTTTATATAAAGTTACCTTTTCAGTATAGAAGTTACTAGATCCCTAAAATAGTTGTTCATAGTTATTAGATGAGCCTATGAATATTCACAACAGAACATTTCTATAACAAGCAAATTACTCTTAAATGTTGGGAAACTATCTTTATTTTTATTTATTTATTTTTATTAAGACAATTTTTTTATTCATTTTACATACCAATCAAAAATGCCCCTCTTCCTTCTCCCACCTCTCCAGCCTTTCCCTGCCAATTGACCCCCCCCATTCTGTCCTACAAGAAGGTAAGCCCTCCCATGGGGAATTGACCCCCCCACCATTCTGACTTACAAGAAGGTAAGCCCTCCCATGGGGAGGTACATTTAGTAGAGGCAGGTCCAAGCCCCTCCCACTGTCTCAAGGCTGCACGAGGTGTCCCATCATAGGTAGTGGGCTCCACAAAGCCCCGTCATGCATCAGGGATAAATTCTCATTCTACCACCAGGGGCCTTTTAGGCAGATTACGCTACATAACTGGCTCACTATGCTGAGGGCCTAGTCCAGTCGCATGTAGGCTCCATAGCAATTGATCCAACTTTCATGAGTTCTCACTAGTTGTGGGAGACTATGTGGGAAACTATTTTTAAAATATTTTTACTGTTTGAGAATTTCATATATAAATGTAATGGATTTTTACCAAATCTACCATGCTTTTCCTTCCTGTCCATTCCTCCCTCACACCCCAACCCACTTTTCCTGATTGATTTCATATTCTTCTTTTAGTAATCCACAAAATCTGACTA
Source organism: Peromyscus maniculatus bairdii (assembly GCF_049852395.1). Taxonomy (NCBI): domain Eukaryota; kingdom Metazoa; phylum Chordata; class Mammalia; order Rodentia; family Cricetidae; genus Peromyscus; species Peromyscus maniculatus. Next base: position 16,367,679 of record NC_134854.1, on the reverse strand, counting down.
GTGTAACCTGTATATTGCTTGTCAAGAAATATTCTAGAGCATTGGTAGCCCCTGTGTTCCACATCCCTGAAGAAAACTGACTCTTCTTCTCCCAGCAGCCATCATTTAGTAATAGACTCTCAGCAAAGAGTGTAGCTTCCCGAGCTCCTCCCACCTCTGTACCAGGGTTTTGACTGTCTTGATGCAGTGAAGGCCTTGTTCATGCAGTCACTGTCTCTGTGAGTTCATACATACAACATCACTGTCACCTCTGGTAAATACTGTTTTGTAATAGGTACCCATTACTTTTGGCTCTTATAGTCCTTTGCACCCCTCCTCCAAAATGACACCAGCTGACCAATACTCACCATCTACAGTAGTTTGAATAAGAATGGCTTCCATAGGCTCTTATATTTGAATGAAACTATTTGAAAAGATTAGAAGAATTAGTATGGTCTTGTTGGAAGAAGTGTGTCAGTGGGGATGGGCTTTGTGGTTTCAAAAACTTATGCTAAACCCAGTCTCTGTCTCTGTCACTGTCTCTGTCTCACTGCCTACAGATCAGGATATATATATACTACTCCAACACCTGTCGGCATACCACTATGCTCCCTGTCATAATGATAAATGGCCTAAGCCTCCAAAACTGTACGTAAGGCCTCCAAAATGCTTCCTTTTATAATAGTTGCCTTTGTCATGGTGTCTTTTCATAGTAATAGAACAGCAGTGGCTTCTGTAAAATGTAGAGTCTTTGGTGAGGTTGATGGATATACCATTTTGTGACTATAAAGACAAAGAATAGGGCATGTTTCTACTGTGTCCATTTAACAGAATAATAGGATCAAGTTCTCTCCGAGGGCCTAAGTAGTAGTGAAATTGCTGGATAATAACATAAATTAGCAAAAATGTCAATAAACTTTGTATTTTATTAAAATTTTCTGAAATATGACATTTCTAAGAAATTTAATTGTGGTGGTATTCTAGTTGTACTGAAATGTGATTTTGATTGTATGTTAATAAATAAAGTTGCCCGGGGGTCAGAGCTATTAGAGCCATAGGCAGAGTGTGGTGGTGGTGGTACATGCCTTTAATCCCAGCACTTGGTAGAAGAGCTAGGTAGATCTCTGTGTGTTCAGGGATACAGCCAGCATTGGAGACATATGCCTTTAAGACCTGGGGGGCTGTACATACAGACAGTGACGAGGCAGTCACATGTTTGGGTTTACAACCAATGAGAAGGCAGAACAAAAGACTATGAAAAGACTTACATACAGGAAATAGGTCTCTTTTGGGAAGCTAGGAACACGCAGGAGGAAGGGTAAGATTTTAGCTCTGAGCTCTGACCTCTCGGCTTTCTCTTTTACATTGGTTCTGTGTTTCTTATTTAATAAGACGGTTGGTTACATCTACATGTAATTCTTATGAAAATATAATAGATTGAAATGTGAATTTATACTATCCACACAGCATAAGCCTTTTAAGATAAAACATTAAAGTTTGAAACATTCATGAGTAGTATATTAGAAACAAATTTTCAAGTTTGTGGTCTTTTTCCAAAGAGATATTCAGAATTTCTAAAGGGAATCACAGGTGGGAATCATGATTAGTACTGTAAACCCAGTCAAAAATCCATGGCGAGGGAAATCAAGGTCCCTAGCTGGAAACTTACTATTAGTGTTTATCTAAATTAACACAACAATAGGCTACTTAAAAAAACTTTCATTTCTTCCCTCAACCATAGCCAAAGAAGCTTTGATTTGTAGGAAACAAAATGGAATGCAGAGACTCAAGGCTGCTCAAGGTGCTGAGACATGTTTGTATAAAGCTCAGCCTGGAACGGGAAATTTGTACCATCACGTCTAAGGATCAGGGAATGTCAGTGGAAGCAAGAATAATATGACATTTAGAAAAGATGAAGAAGAGATGGGAACTGTTACCTTCTCAGCATGATGCAGTTATTTTAGTCATATTTGCACAGATGTGTAATAAAGATTAATTAGGATAGAAAGTAAATTAGATACATTTTGGACTTACCAAAATAGGATAGATAGCGAAATTATTTTCTCTGATTTGTCAAATACAAATAGACTAGACATTGTTTAAGTATTTATTACCTGTATATATTGTATATAGTTATTGTACTTTTGTATATTGTTTTTCTTTTGTTAGTTATAATCTTATTCTTTTTTTCTTTTTATTAAAATAAAAAAGGGGAAATATGGTGGTATTTTATTTGTACTGAAATGTGATTTTAATTGTATGTTAATAAATAAAGTTGCCTGGGGGTCAGAGCTACTAGAGCCATAGCAAGAGCGTGGTGGTGGCGGTATATGCTTATAATCCCAGCACTTGGTAGGCAGAGCTAGATAAGTCTTTGTGTGTTCAGGGATACAGCCAGCATTAGAGACACATGCCTTTAAGACCTGGAGGGCTGTACTTACAGGCAGTGATGAGGCAGTCACGTGTTTGGGTTTACAACCAATGAGAAGGCAGAACAGAAAGACTATATAAAGACAAACACACAGGAAGTAGGTCTTTTTTGGAGAGGTCTCTTGGCTTAAGAGGCTAGCAGCAAGCGATAAGGCTATTAGCTCTGATCTCTTGGCTTTCTTCTTTGCATTGGTTCTGTGTTTCTTATTTAATAAGATGGTTGGTTACATCTACACAGATGCTCTGTTGGCCTACACTGAGAAAGGACAAGATTGAGCCTTTGGGAGGGGTGCAAAAGGCCTTTTCACTCCATGAAGAGCAAGTAGATGCTGATAGTTTATAGGTGTTAGTAAGTTATTATCTCAAGTTCTGAACTTACTGTTGAGACCACTGGGCTCCAATGAACAGTTCTAAACCTATGGTCACGCAGATGACCCAAGTTAAACTCAGAAGACACAAAAGTAAACAAAAAGACCCAAATGAGGAGAAGAAACTTGTAGGAAAGAGGGGGAATTGAAAGGGATAGGAAGGAGATAAAAAGGGTGTATGTTGAGAGTAATCAGAAAGCATTATAATGTATGAAATTACCAAAGAAAAAGTATAAATAATAAAATGGAATTGAACTTTGATATTAATAAAAATATAAAGAGTACAACTGATGTATTAAATGGTCCAGAATCATGTAAATGAATTAGAAGAATAAAAGTGATAGGTAACACAATAAATGATGTTGATAAGAACTATAACATAACAATAATATAAATAATAGGTATTGCTTAATTCGGATTATTGCTCTCAAACATAAAGAAGAAAATGAAATTGAAGAGTCATAGAGAAAAAAACAGGCTTCATCAAAGATTAGAAGTTTTCCTCTAGATCAGATTAGATACAAGTGTGCATTTGAAACAAGCATTAAAGGTATGAAAAAAACTGAAAAACTATACTTCCATGTGCAATTAAACACTATTTGATGGAAAGAGCAAACTAAAGCCTGAGATGTAGCCTGGTGTTACAGTGCTCATCTGACACGTACTAATGTCTGGGTTCCACCTTCATTATGAGGAAAAGAACATAGCAAAAGTAGAGAAAATAAAAATACCTGAAGGAATCAGAGATTGAGTGTACTGTTCAGAGGTCAAGGCAAATTAATACTGAAGTAAGTATACATGGGGGAAGAAAGTTTCAGTTCATATGTGGTTTGTCATATAAGGAACAAAATGATGTAAATGATGATAAGTATGCAATTGCATCTAGATAAATTTGTAACTTTATGACAACAGTAATTACAGTCAATTTAAATAATAGTTATAAATAATAGAGAAAATAAAATATAATATAAGGAAAATAATGGTAATTATATATGACTATATGATACTTGCATAAGTTGAACTACATATTGAGTGAATTAAATTGATACATGTACATTTAAAAGAAACTCTCAAAAATATGCTTTTATTTTCTAAATGACTAGAAGAAAAACAAGTGAACAAAGGAACTTACGTTCAAATAACAGAAATAAGAAAAATAAAATTCATCAAGAGCTTGCTAATATAAAGAAACAAATGTTTATGAGATATTGAAATATGAAGAACTTTGTTTTGTTAAAAGACATTTTACATTTGATAAATAATTAAGCATCAGTTTGATCCAGTGTATGTATAATTTTTATACTGAAAACAGTGCTAAGCCTCCTTAATAATCATCACATTCAAGCAATTATGAAAATTCTTTAATCAGTACAAGGTCAGTATAATTCATGTAGGCCCAATAGGCCAATTTCTTCTTTTCCTCTTCCCTCACCTGATTCGGGTTTTATGAAAAGTAATTTATTACAGAGTAAAATCTCATTGGTTCCCTACCCAGCCCTGTGTGTGTGGTGTGTGTGGTGTGATGTGGTGTTTGTGTGTCTGTGTGTGTGTGTGTTAGTGTGTACATCTCTCTGTCTCTGTCTCTCTCTGTCTCTGTCTCTCCGTCTCTCTGTCTCTGTCTGTCTCTCTCAGTATGCTTATATAAATTTTGTGGGATGATTTTTGTTTCTTCTAACGTTCTCATTTTTAATCTCAACCTCCAGTCATTTTATCAGAAAGTAGGGACTATATAAGGAATTAAGTAAAACTACAGAAGCCTTATGAGTTACCTACTGTTCTAAAACTCCCATCTCAAGCTAGAAATGTGTCAAAGGAAACTTCTCCATGCAAATTGTCTTGATGCCCCTAGTTCTGAAACTCTTAGAAATACCATCCAATCTTTAGTCATCTGTTCTCCCAAATGTCTAAGAAAATATAAATATTTTGTGATAATTTCATCATTTTTTAAATATTAAAAATTGTGTGGGGTAGATGAAAATAATTTTCATTAACTGTCAGCATAAATAGTTTAAATTGATGCAGTCTTGAATAAAATGGAATAAAATTTTGTAAGGAATGTATTTCAGCATTTATATTATGGTTAAAAGAAAAATTGGTATGAATGTGTTCTTCTTAAATTCACACATATTATTACTTAAATAAGATATGACATATGTCACATAAACTATTCTAATTAATTTCTAGAATATTAAGTAAAATCATTTATTTTTATAATACCTTTAAGTTTTATAAAAATGCATTTTGGTTGATTAGTCAATATGTGCAATGTGTACACTTTAATGTAATATACTTACAGTCATTATGATATTGGCAGCCATTTAAAGTGATAACGAATATGAAATAGCATAAAAACCTTTGTTGGTATTGAATGTGTGTAAATTAGGCCAGTCATTGGTTGAGTTATAATGGAAAACTTAGTATATTTCATTTGATTTTTCCAACCATTACCTTTGAAACAAATATCAGTAGAGTACAGATGTGGATCAAAGCCAGACATCACCCTGGTACCATGTTCTATTCCTGTACTTTTGTTTTGGCTTCAGCAAAAATATGAGCTTTCAATCACAGGGAGAGATTTTCAGACAGTAAGTTCATTTCTCAATCCATGAGTCCATTTATATGTTGGAATAGTACTTAGTGTTGAGTATTTTTACTCACTTAGTGACATTATTATTTATATTCAGACATTTTACACTTCAGAGTGCATGGCATGTCTGAGAGTAATAGAGGTCCAGCTTTGAGGGGATTCTAATTCATCATCCCTTAATTGCCTGCTTGGAGCAAAGTCAAACCGATTCCCTTCTGGTCTGACCAAAGCAGTGTTCCTTTTGGCCTTGAACACCTGACTCTCACTTCTCTTTATAACAAAAATCATGTCACTTTGAGAAACATTTAATGTAGTAAAGATAAGAAAGTGATTATTTTTAATGATTTTTATTAATGTTGTCATCACCATTTTTGTAGGGTGTTATACTGTATGATCTCAGAATAGCCACACATATTCTTGGAGCTAGCATGAATAACTCAAATTAGAGTGGACATAGCCCAGATAAAAATTAAAGCTATTAAAAACAGAGTATAGTACTACGAAAATTCTTCCCATAAAAATAACTTATTTTCCAAGTCAGTTTCAAATCCAAAAATTATTTCTTTGTACTTTGTATTCATTTGGTGGGAGGGTCATTGTTAATTTTAGAAGAATTAGTTTCTAATACCAAATTCAAGTTTTGTATATTAAGGGATAAAATAAACAAATTTCAAATTCAATCTTATTATACATTATGAATAATTAGGAAATCATTAAATTGATTCTCATATATTACTGATGTTCATCCTTTCCTCTCTCAGGTCCCCTCCCAATTATTATGTGTGTAGGTTTATAATATTAGAGATTCATCACATGAGCTTACACATTCCTCACTCTGAACCCCTAAAATGTATCGATTTAAACACATTAATAATAAGCTGAGTCACCAGCAGTGATAACACACATACAACCATATTGGCCTCATTGAATATGACTCATGAAAGAGCATATCACTTAAGATTAGAGATATGCATTAGCTTAGGTTGTAAAAGGTGATTACATGGAAAATCCAGGGCAAGTAAGGTTGGTTGTTACATTACTCTTTTAAAGGCATGCCCAAAAACAGACTGAGTACCCTGTAAGATAGTAGTCATGATTCTTAAGGCCCTCTGGCTGTAAGGCTCATCAAAGTTCCATTCTCTTAGGTTGCAAAAGTATTTTTATTATAATGCTTTGCCATAATCATGTGTCTGTTTTATAGAATGATATAGAATTATATGAATATAATGTGGCTTTACTAATAATGTTCCACAGCTGAGGAACCCCATACATGTTGTATGTTACTTAGGTGAACACTTCTATAATGATCAGAACCTTTCATTCCTGTTTTCCCAAAATTATTTCACAAATATAACATGACAATCTTGTATCTTGTTTATGATCTTTTTCTCATTTTTTTAGCCTTTTTGGTCACATTTAAGTTTATTCAGATTGCATTATTTTGTCTCCCAGACATAGATTTCTTCATGAGCAATAAATACCACATGCACAAGTCAATCATTTTTTTAATGATTGACTATTATACTTTTCTAATATGACACTGGAAATGTCCTTTGTATCATGTGCCTTAGTGACTGAAAATCTATATAGACTTGGCTCTTAGTGTGAGGCTTAGTTCATTATTTCCAGTACACTGTTTTATGATGTCAGATGTTCATTTTGCAATGTGATTTAAAATATAGACCTACAAAGGCTAGACAAACCATGCTATAACAACAGATTGACCATTTGCATGGATCTCATCCACTGCATACACTAAGTTCTGCAAAGTAATTCTCAAAGTAATAACTCACTCTTGGTTGTTCATATTTTATGACTAGTTTATGCTGTGTCTTGTCATAAGTTCTGGAGGTTAACCAATAATATTGGCAATACCTTGTAATATTTGTTGGTTGTTGAAATCTAACAGGCTAATGACTCCAAAAAAAGTAACCCATTACTGACAGTATATTTTGACTTAAATTATTTCTATTTATGTTTTGTAACAGGATATCACTACATAGCCATGGTTGATATGGAAATTACTATGTGGACTAGACTGGCTTCAAACTCACAGATATCCACCTGCTTCTGCCTCTAAGTGCTGCAGCTACTTATCTATCTATCTATCTATCTATCTATCTATCTATCTATCTATCTATCTATCTATCTATTATTTTTGTTTAGCCTTGTATTCTATTTAGGGCACTGTTGTCTTCTTGTAGAATAACTCCATTTTTATTCCTTTTATGCACATGTGTAGATATATTTTAGAAAACTTCTATAGTAGTAAGTTTCAATATAGCTTTTCCTAATGACTTCTGAGTAAGTAAGTTCATATTTAAAATATTCTTGGAAAATTTGCTAATAAATGTTTTGCTAGTCCAAATAATTCTGATGATACACATCATGAGTTTATTTTCAATGTTCAAAGAAATTATTCTTAATAATAGACTCTCTATATAATCTTTGCATTACTCTTATGCCTGAGGAGCAAATAGGAAATAACAGTGAATCCATAAAGTTGGCTCCATAATATGTGAATAAAGTAAAATACAATAATTATTCTGTAAGCACTACAGTAATACAGTAGTTTTCAATTATTTTAAGACACTGTCGCTACAATATAAAATGATATTTCTAACTCATGATTAATATATAGTATATTTTATTTCAATTTCTAATACTTTTATTTCTATTTTTTATGTTCTAGATGCTGTCCTCTCTCATAGATGAGGCTACAGCCCTTAGAGATACCTAGATTATGAAAATATCAGTGATTGGACTTTCAAAGTATCTTATTATTTTCTATTTATTACCAACACTGCTGATGGTTCAACTCTTTGTAATAGATACCATCTTCACATAACTCATCAATCCCTCATCATAAGAATGAAGATGCATCATGAACATTTCAGTGGTTATAGTGACCAGAGGACATCTTTCTCCAGTAAAATGGTGAGGCAATACCTTTTACTCTACTCTTCAGAAAATGTGACCTTTTGATCCTAAGTAATTGTGCTCTATTACACATTTCCAAGTTATAATAATCCTTATTTAGAAATATAAGTCTTTACACCAAACCCTAAAATGGATCATAGAAATGAATTTAGGCACTTCTCATTTCTGTAACTATTTGACAATGACTAGAGAAGTATAAAACCTCTGATTCATGCACTACTGTTAGTCAACAAAGGAAAATTCCTCATAAAATTCCTGATACTTATATTTAGATTTTAATTCACTTTTTCTCCATTTTAGCATAATATCTTAGTGACATTTGTTTTGCTAACAAAAAGACTAAAACATTTGAGCATCAGTTAGAACAAAAGTATTCTCACGTTAAAAGAAAATATAACTTTCTATAAAGGGCGTCAGGGGATGATGCAAGCATAGCTAATGTGGGAAGGAAAACAGACAAAAACAAAGGACATAATCAAGGCAAGAACTTAAGGCAATAGTCTGATGAATAGTGGCTTAACCCAAAATAATAGTGCTTCGGATCTTAGTCTACCATTTTCATGGTAGTTTTTGTTGTTGTTGTTGTTTATCTTTCATATTTTCTGCTTTAAAAATATCTCTTATCTATTGTTTTAAAATTCCACGCAAGTTTTCATTTCATGTTTATTAAATCCACCTCCAGTCTCTCAGTTCTACTCCAAACATACCACACATACCACATTGTATACACCTATATACACATACTACATGCACACATGTGTATGTGTTCTATGTGTATATCTATAGGCATGTTTACATGTGTGTATGTATATGTGTATATGCTTGTGGAATCTAGCTATCAGCTTGCTCTTTAAATCCTTGATTTTGCCTACCTGGGGAGAGTACATAAGCAGGATACAATATACATTGGTTTGACACATGTGCTGGGATCCAAACTCCCATCCTCAAATGCTAACTAGATAAGAGCTTTCTCTTAATATATGTCCTATCCTTCCTCCTATTACACTATTCAGTGTGTGCTGAATGACAATATGCTACTGTCTCTCTGGCTTTCTAAAAATATTGTTTAAAAAAAACAACAATACAATTAGGAATTTTGTCATTCCTTTCTTCTTTTTTAAGTATATATATGTACTTTATATAAAGGTAGAATTAATTTTGATTTTGTAGGATTGAAGATATACCTTCAGGGCACACTTTTTTCTGAATGTATTTATTTTATTTTCCCCTGTGGATATTTCCAATTAAAAACAATTCACTAGATAATACAAAAGCAAACAATCCCAACAAGTGTCATATTACTAAGACAGTACATTGATGAAGTTTGCCCAGTTAATAATGCTACAATTGTGTTTCTTTTTATTTGTTTAGTTTTCCAATTAAGATATTCCATAACGCTGAAGGTGAAACTCCAAATTTTTTTCAATTGAGGTGACCAATGTGGAGTGACAAGGAGTCTGGATTACGTCACCCTTTCCTTCCAACTGAAACACATCATCGATAAACTGGTTAGAGCCAATGATTTTCAGACTAGAGACAGTGAACCTCTATAAAATTGAACAGCAGTGACAAATACTGAACTATAGACATTATTTAATAAAAGTACAATTATATAGCTCCTTTAATCTGTCTTGGAGGGGTCTTGAAAAGCAGACATGTCTACCCCATGATTCAAAAGTCACTTAAGAACAGATCAAGATTTGTTTCTTTTAACCTTACTGCTCCCTCTTCCTTGATGCTTCCTGAGACTCAGATTGAGTCTTCCTTCAGGGTATGTTGTTTTCTGCATTTTGACTAGTGTGTCTCTCTAACAGTCTTTGTTACAAAAGAAGTGAAAGCCATACTTAGGTCTAGGTACATTGATAATTATTTAGAATGCACTTAGAAATCTTACAGGCTTAGGAAAAGTAGCATTAGTAGGTTCTCCATACAGTCCATGACCTCACCAGCCATTGGTAATTGGCTCAGTTTACAGTGCTCAACATGATTTCCTTCCAGCTGAATAAGTCTTAGAATTAGACAGATGTGGTTCACCCCATCATGTAAATGCCACTGCTGTACCTTTCCATATCTTGTGCCTTTCTTTCTCTGCTGTTGTTCAGAGGCTTTGCAGCTAGACAACTTTCTTCCCTGACAGCTTGTAGAGCAACTTCTGGAACATGGAAAATTTGTCCTCAGGAAGGAGGCTTCCAGTTCTGTTTCAGCTCAATTCCTCCATGTTTTGTATCTAAAGTATGTGGTGTTTTCAGTCTTCAAGTTCTGTCAGAGGACTGGCACTTTCTTATATTATTTTACCAGTCTCTTGGTCTTCTTTTAACAACTCAAAAAGAGGTTTCTATGCTTGGCACAGGGGGGTTTGTTAGGGAGTCCATGGCTCTTGAAGGAAGCATAACTCCATTTATATATACGACTTTTTCAAACCCGCTTGCTGTTGTGTATGTCTTTCCTCCCTCTCTTTCTCTATTCCTTACCCTCTCCCCAGTACATTTAAAACTCTCCCATCTCCCCTTTTCCTCCTTGTAGCGTTCCTCCTACTAGGCCCTCTCTAGAGATACATCTCACCTAATCGTGAGTTTACTTTCAATATATTTATTTAGAATTTTAAATTATTTTATCACATTGGTATTCAAATAAAAATGCCTATGCAAATTATTTAAACTAAAGTTAATTAATTTTATACATATCATAGATCTATTTTAATTAAAAATGTTTAAATGTGTATGATTGTTTATATGAACTGAAGAATAATATACAATTTATTTTGTAAACAGTTTTTTATAACTATGCATTATCTAATATATTAGTTTGAGGTGAAATTTTTACAAGATGGCTTCTACGTTCTTCTTAATGCTAACTTTACTTTGTTAACAAATCTGCAGTGGTTTACTTTTTACCACATTTTTCATTCTTTCTCTGCCAATGAAACTTTTGTATAAAATCTCATCTAACACTTTTTTTAAATCTCTTTTTTTCTTTATAATGAGAAATCATTGATAACACAGTCCTCTTCTTTGAGCAATTGGCAATGTATTTTCAGTAAAGGCCATGTAATTTAATTTTTGAACATTGAGAAAGGTTGGGTTTTTTTGTTTTAACTTTGTATGTATGTATGTGTCTGCATGTGGGTATGTGCACTAGAGGGCCTCCTGTTTTCTGGGACTGGGGTGACAGTAAGTTATGACCCAATGCTTCAAATGTTGGGATCAAATGAAGGAACTCTGTAAGGACAGAAAACGCTCAGCTATCTCTCAAGCCTCTTGAAATGAATATGTTTCTTTCAACTGTACAAATTTTTAGTTCACTGTCTCCTTTGTTGTATTCTTTTTAATGTTGGTTGTTTGGTGTACAACAGTTTCTTTAATGAAAAATGTGTTTCTCTATGCTTCTTGTTGTTCTGACATTGATATTTGGGCTTTTTATACTATGTTACAGAGTATAAAGATGTACTTTATTTGCCTTTCTTGGAGTTTTTTGCAATTCATTGGCATATATGCTGATCAATTTTTTTAAATTATTTGTTATATTTTGATATGCAATACAGGAATATTGGATTACTTAATATTTTGCCACAAGATTCTATATTCTGTTACTTAATTTTTCCCCTTTGTATTCCTTCTGTGTTCAAAGTGAGTAAGTCATTATAAAAATTATTTTCTGCTAAATTCAGTCTGTCATTAATTTTCTGAAATCCATTCATTTTTTGTTTTTGATGTATTTTATAGTAGTAGTTTAATTTTCATTTTATTTATTTATTATTTGTAGGGGATTTTAGCATCTTTTATATATATACATATCAAAATATGTAATATATATTAATCATTTAAGTATTTTTATTATTTATTATGCTTTTCATTTCTTTGGATCCTTGAATATTTTGGATTCTATTCTAGAAAAAAATAATTAAAAAGACTATAATGAATAATAGTGGTTACCAGAAAACAATATTTCCCCAATTTCTTAAATATCTATTTTCTCTAATTTCTTAAACATTAGGATTAAATTAATCTGTACTATATCTTACCATATTATGGACTTTACCCTTAGCCATTGCTAGTTAGATTACCATAGTTAAATGAGATAAGGCTAGAATAAATTAATATATATCTGTATATTCAGAATCAATTTATCATATACTTGCCTTCAGTAGATATATCTCTAGGCCTATTATTGTGAATGCTAATAATTATTTTTTCACATAAGAGTACAAATGCTGGATAATATTATATTTTATTTATCAAATCACCTTAAAATCAGACCATGATTTGCATTTTCACAATCATGGATAAGAAACACTCATTTATGAGGATTTTTATTATTTTGAAAGAAGGACATATTCTGTATCCTGGACTAGCTTTAACCAGACATGAATCTCTCTGCATCATCCTCCGGAACACCCCCATGCACATCTAAATTAATCTTTATTTATATAGTATCTTTATTTGTGAGACTAATGATGGGAAATTATGTCTTTGGTAGTTTTATATTTCTTCACTTCTTTGTTGTTTATAATAAAACAACATCTCTCAACTTATCTGAATTATAAATCAATTTGAAAGTAAAGATGTGGGAGATATTGCAATAATTGTTCTGATTGATATAATAGAGGAAGCTTTGTTTTGTTGCTGGAGGGCTTCTCTCCAGGTTCCCCAAGCCCCGCAGTCCCACAATCCACATATAAAATAATCACTCAGATGCTTATATTACTTATAAACTGTATGGCCGTGGCAGGCTTCTTGCTAACTGTTCTTTTATCTTAAATTAACCCATTTTTATAAATCTATACCTTGCCACGTGGCTGGTGGCTTACCAGAGTCTTCACATGCTGCTTGTCCTGGCGGTGGCTGCAGTGTCTCCCCCCTCAGCCTTCCGCTTCCCAGAATTCTCCTCTCTCCTTGTCCCACCTACTTCCTGCCTGGCCACCTATTTCCTGCCTGGTCACTGGCCATCAGTGTTTTATTTATATAGAACGATATCCACAGCATTGTTTACCCCACTTCATCTGCTTTACTTTTTTTCCATCCGTCTTTGTAACCAAATTTGTATGTCTGGAGGGTGAGGAGGAACCATCCTTTCTAGGGTAGGTGCCGAGATGTATCACTGTGCATGTCTGAACACACTGTTTGGAAGACAGAGTTTTTCCTCTAAATTCTTCAACGGTCACTGCTACAGTTTTGAGACAAGAGAAAGTAGGTGTTTGGTGTTCAACAAAAATGTGTAGCAAAGATGAACAAACTGTACCTTGGAGAAAAGCTTCTTTCGTCCTGTTAGCAAAGACAGACCTGTGAAAGATTGGCTGGCTGATTTAGTCAGTTGGGGAATTCATTTGTCCCCATAGAAGTTACATTAGGATTCCATCCCGTTCCTCCCAGTATATCCAGATGCAAGAAATTCAATTTAAGCTTTAAATACAGTAAATGTTCTAGATGCAAGACTGAGTGCTTGGCAAATGTTAAGCTAAGCTGTTTTTTACTTTTGATAAAAAAATAATAAAATAAAATAAAGGAAGTAACTTACATTCTCATTTTTTGAATTTGCTGATTTGTATAAAATTTTGAAAATATCTTTCCTGGCTTCATGCCTTTGTAGGAGATAAAGCCTAAGGGATTTGATTTTTAAAAATCCATTTCTATGAGATTGAAATTTAATTAACCATATTGCTATTTACATCCAACTTGGCTTTTTAAAATGCTTATGCTTTTTATTTGCTGATAATTTTGAATGTTAAAAATGTTTAGTATGGAAAAATTAGAGTATATAACCAAAAAGGGGGAAAACTAAGCAATATCTTGTATTATATAATCAAACAATGATTAGCTCCTTAAAGTGAAGAATATTTGGTATGAAAGTTTCTTGTGACATAAACTCTCAGTGCTGTGGTTGTTCTTTATTGTACATTTTCCCCTGATTATTCTTTTACTTTTACTCTTTTTTATATGAATATTTTTCAATGCTAAAAGTTTTAAGATTACAAGAACTCTGTTTTCCAGGTAGGCTATGTCTGAGTCAGATAGAAATGTAATTTAAAATTGTCCCATGATTCATTGGAATAAATGTGACTTCTCTTTCTCAACACTGAAAAATTCAGGGACCTTTTGAATGTCTTGTGGAGCTTCAAGATAATTGGAACCAAAGGAGGAAAAGGAATGAAAGTCATACAGAGCACAGCCCAGATGAAGAAAGACGATAAGAAAGGAGGTGGACCAGATGACTCAATGAAATGAACTGGTCAAGGTCACCAGATAATGACAAGGTATTGATATTGTTTAATCACACAGGAAAGTTTTGTAAGGAGTGGGGAGTAAACTTCAGAGAGAAGGGAACCTCTTGATAACCCTCCATCTGAAGATCGATGGCATTGGGATGTCTTTGGTGTTACAGCTCATTTTTCCTGTAACAGAGGTTCATAGAAGGACACAAAATGCCTGAACAGATCCCACAGGAGAGACTTTTCCTTTACTGTGTTTATTTTGAGCATATTTTGAAGATGAGATATGTTTTTGTTCAAATGCATACCTGCTTATTTGACTTATATTTTATTTTTCAAAATATTTTCAAGCTTTAATGGGGTACAGTTGATGAATAAATTATATGAAACCAAGGCATATGATGAAATCATTTAATATATGTATACACTGTGAAATTAATGAATCTATTCATCATTTTTTATAGTTTCTATTTTCTGTATATCTTTTTAGGGAAACAATGACCTATACTTTTGGCAAAAATCTTTTAAAGATGTATTTATTTTTATTTTGCATGAATGAATGTTTGTTACTTGTATGTATGTGCATGACCCTGTGAAGTGCCAGAGGATGCCAGAAGATGGCATTGTAACTGTTGGAGCTGAGGTCTTATAGACAGAGTGCTGGGAACAAAACCAGGTACCTTGCAAGAATAAATGCTTTTTAACTCGTGATCTATGCCTCCAGCCATCTCTTGGCAAATTTTAAGTTAACAATATATTGCTAATTTTAGGCATCATGAAGAACTGCAAAATGTTTGTGGTAGTTCAAATTGAATTATCTCTTAAGTGATGTTTTTCAGTTCTGAGGGAGGCCGCAGAGCTAGTTGTTCATATACAAAAGTGAGACCTAATAATAGCACTTGCTGAGGTAAAAAACTTTTGACTCAAGCTAACACATGGAGTTATCATAGGGACCATTGGCTGGGCAGTAACTGAGACAATTTTAAACAGCACTAGACAGTGTAGCCTGGTAATGGATTTTTTTTTAAATGTATGTACAAGGTAACAATGATTCAGTTAACCATCTCTGAGTGTGGTGATGCATCTACTTCATTGCAGCATAACTTATCAAATCCCTATGAAAGAGCCTTCCTGCATTCTGACATAAATAGGTGAATGTAAGAGCTTATAGTCTGCAAACTATGTATTGTCTCTCTCGAATTATATTAGTTGTTCACTTGTTTTGGTGAAAGAAAAATACTATAATTTGGAACTGAAAATAAGATATGTGTCTAATTCTAAAGTAGTTCTTGCTTTGTAAAAAAGATTTTGGAGTTTTTTTATTAATTAGAATTTAGAATTATAAGGATGTGTTTAAATGAAGATGTGATAATACAGGTCATTTTAGGAATAATGAATAGCAACTAGTGTTGCTTAAATTGAATAAGTATTCAGAAGAAAATAAGAGCAGAAACTTTTTAGATTAACTACAAGGTATTGGCTATGCAGAAGTATTATATAATGAAACTATTAACTATAAAATAACAAAAATGTAGACCATCAACTCATGAATTGATATGTGTACAAATGTGTTTATAAAGATAAAATTTAATAGAGGAAATGAGGTGAGTATGTAACAATTAGATTGCTATACATAAAATATATGAAGATATATCTAAAGCAAAGTAAGTCATTTTAGTTACAGAGAGAGTATATGTCTAAAATTTATTTCATCCTCTGATACCAAATCAATGGTTGATGAACTGGACAATATAAAGTCCTAGAGAAACATGAAAAGTGGGGTCTGCTCTGAATATATGAATATATATATATGTATATATATATATATATATAACAAAATTTGATGCTAATAAATGTATCCCAAGTTTTCATAAGAAATATAAATTTGCATTTAGACTAATTGCATTCTGGTAAGAACTAATCTTTGATATAGGACTAATGATTTCTCTTGTGTCACCCATAAAAAAGAGGCTATCCCCACAGGGCATCATCTGCATCCTTTCAGTGGATCTAACACATAGACCTGAGGCAGTTGACATCTAAACTTGTAGATAGCTTTCTTCAGTAATTTGCTGCAAATGTATCTTTAACATGGACAAACACCCATTGTTATTGAGAAACACTCTATCTAGAGGGACTCGAGTTTGTCAGTATATTCTGGGGATAAAATATTATTGCATTGAAATAAAAGTTAATAAAAGTTACATGTACTCCTGCCTTAAATTTCTGTATGAAAAAAGCTCAAACCACAACAGAAAAGTTTAACTTCCTTTTTTTTTCCTTTTTTTTTTAAGTTTTTGGAGATGGGTTTCTCTGTGTAACTTCGCACCTTTCCTGGAACTCACTCTGTAGACAAGGCTGGCCTCAAACTCACAGAGAACCACCTGCCTCTGCCTCCTGAGTGCTGAGATTAAAGGTGTGCACTACCACTGCCCGGCTGAGAAGTTTAACTTCCTAATATACAATATTTCTGCAACACTTTATAATGATAAATTTTGCTATAAAGAGAGGAATGGGGATTTTGGTGGTCCAAATATTTTCTAGCAAAATATTTATTATGCTTGTTTACCATAGATGACTTTAGTGTTAACATGATGGGAAGCATTAGTATTATAAACAAAATATGTATTAACATGTTAATGATGTACATTTCCTCCCAGAATTATTGTAGCTATAAGAAATTGAAAAATCTTTCTTCCTTTTTTCATAATTATTGATTTTGAGTTCATAAATTATATTTATAAACTGTCTTCAAGGATACATGATAAATAATACAGAAGAAGAAGAAGAAAATAGCATCCATCATGTAGAAATAAAATCCATGAAATTTTCTGATGTCAAGTCAATTAATAAACTTAATAAGGAAACCATTTAGACTCTAAATAAATCTGTCAGTTACTACCAAACTTGCAGGGTCATAAGTGGCACTAAAAATGACTACCTAAAAATAATAACATGTTTCTATCTGTGAAATATTTGTCATTCAGTTGATCTATCCGGGCCATCGCCATGTAGCTCTGTTCAGTCTGTGACTGCAGGAGTGTCTTTAATCCAGTTCATTTTCTTTCTTTTCCTTGTTTTTTTCTCCATGAAGAGTAGCCTAGGTATATCTCATAGCCATGATGAAAATTAAGGTAAGTACAAACAAAGGAGTCCTTTCATATTTTAGTTTTACTACCAATGTTCTTATGAAAACATTAAATAAGGACAGAGATTCACAATGAGGGATGAATATGTGAAGATACAGTGATAACAATATAGTCCATCCCCTCCCCCGCAAAAAAAAATGTAGAAAAACATGGACATAATTATTTTCTATAGCCTTTAGGTGAAACTAAGTATGACAAAATTTTGATTTCTTAATTCTAGCTTCTAAAAGGAAACAATAAATATTCATTTTGATTACATATTGTGTAATATTCTGTTTTGACAGACCCAGGAAAGATGTACACAAGTGCAAATCTAAGAAACATTAAAACACAGTCATATAACCAGGTAGTGTGCCAGCACAGAAGGGGGCGGTACTGAGGCCAATAAGCCATTCTGTCATAATTGAACAGATTTCCCTGCTTCATGAAGATTCCAAACAAAACAGAGGATTGGACCCAACACTAAAATGCTTCATTTCTGTGAAATATCAGCTCCTAATCCATAGAAACATTTTGTAAGTTTTTGTTAACATTTTTTGTAACATTTTAAATATCATAGTACTTTTCTAGAAGCATAGAAACTCTTGTCTCTAACTGTATACCACTTTATAAGGCTAGAAGAAAAGTGAATCAGTCAAGCAATCCTAGACTTAAAATAGAGGTTATACACTTACTCACAGAGCTCTAAAATAATTCTGCATATAGTCCATTGATTGGAAACTAACATACTTGGAAAATGAAACCAATTAATGTTATAAGCTTTGCTATAAACTACACGTTTTTTTGTAGGTGGTATGGAAATTTCCAGTTAATATTTCCATTAAGTCCCTTTTAGTACTTATTAAATTCTCACTGGATATCTTATATGGAAATTTAGAAAGAAAACACACACTTCCTACTGTGTGGATTTGAGGTTGTATACTCTTTTGAATATGTAATATATACATATAATTTTTATCATAAAGTTTTCTCTGAATATAATAAAATATTTAAAAATAACAAGTGAAGGTTTTGTTGAAGACTACATACAGAAAAAATGGATATCAATAATTATGAACATTTTTTTAAAATTTGTCACATGAATATTTTGTAAGATAAAACGTCTTTAATTTCAGGTATCCCAATCATACCAGAGTCAAAATACCAAAAATCTTCCAAGAGTGTGAATGAATAATTAAATATATTGAGACAAAATCATACATAAAAACAGCAATAAAAATATTGAGGACAGAATACTGTTTGCTGTTTTTACTTTGGTTATCTTATCATTTTCTCTTTATTAAAATAGCTCTTTTCAGGTACACACCTGAATTCCTTTATAGTAGAACAAGTTGAACATGACTGTGTTGTATATTTGCATATAGAAATGATTTACTGTTCTTTCCCATCATTCATTTCATTACTAAGTTTGTTTACTTAATTTTGTCTATGTTTAAACATGAGCAATTTTGTTCTTATATATTTTCTTTAATATTTAATATAACTTAGTAATCAGAGGTTATATTTTTTCTAAAAACAATCTTATTGTTAATCAAGAAGGCAGAGGCACATCATTTCTTCTATTCTTCTTGTCAGAATTGGATGATACTATGCTTGCAATCTTCAAATGAGATTTTATTCTATTTCTTTTCAAACTGCTAAAACAAATATTGCAGACAACTACATGCAGAAAATAGGAAGAAATAAACCTGTTTCCCTCCCAATTAAAACATTTATATAATAAATTGCTTGTATGTGTTTTATTATAAACATGGTATTTTTATTTAGAAGGCCATTTTAAATAATCATAACCCAAGGTATATACATAGATTTCAAATACTGTTTTTGATATTTCTTTCCATTTTTAATTGTAGTTTCATTATCAGTATGCTGATATTAGAAATCATTTTCTTTAGAATAATAATGGGTACCCAAACACTATAAAACTATGTTTAGTCAAAGAGACTAAAGATGCCACATTACTCACATCACCAAAGTACAATATTGTTCCATGCTCTATGGGATCACCATGTAATTTCCCTTTTTATCTGCATTCTTGTGTGGAATAATGCCCTTCATTTTGTGAAAAAGATGATTATACATCACCTATACTGTGTTTCTGTCTTTGTTGTCTGGGAAGAGATTGGCAGTTCCACATAGAAGGGAGAAACACGTTGTTATATGAAAGCCTGAGGCTAGTAACTTTCGAGTCTACAGATATTCTCTAACATGATAGTGAAAGCATACCTATCAATGCACACAGAAGGTTTCTAGAGCAGAAACTGATGTTTCACTTATCTAGAGTGTGTAGAGCAGATAGGAACATTGAAAGAACAGAAAACAGTGGAATAATAAGACATGGAACAATACAATTAAGCTTCACACATATGAAGCTACTGATTATAACATCTGCAAATTATTAAGAGACAACTAAGACATGTATGTGTAATGTGTGTGAAGTATAGATGATAAAAAGCAACATATGTATAAATTAACTGTTTAATTTCTCTGAAATTTATACAAGCAATAAGTATACAAGCAAAGAGTTGGAGTATAATTTTACTGTTACAATTCAGTTCTTACTTTGAATTCCTTTCCTAATACCCTTACTAAATTGAAACAATTTCCATTTTGCATTCACCCTGTATTGTGTGTGATGGTGGAAATACTTTCATGTTAAGTTTATATCTCTAAGGCCTAGCACAAAGCTGGTTTTGTAATAAGACTCAATAGATGTTTTATGTATTAATGACTGAATCAACAAACCATATTTACAGCTTTCCAAAATTATAATAGCATCATTTATTTCTCCCATTTGTCTTGTTTCTATGTAATTCACCACTTTAGAAAAAAAAAACAATAAGTGATATGGCCATTATGCTATTTTAAGATTGACAGGCAGCCATGCTTAATGTCTATGCCCCATTTCTCTCCTCTTTCAAACAAAGCTAATAATCATACACACTTCATTGGTGGCGTACACAGGGATTAACTGCTTGTGAATCACATCAATCTATGTTTGACATAAAGAATGCACTCAAATCTTAACAATTATTTTATGTACATTTTTGTTTATATGTGATATTCCTTAGATATATTGATTAATTTTTTTTTTTTTTTTTTTTTTTTTTTGGTTTTTCGAGACAGGGTTTCTCTGTGTAGCTTTGCGCCTTTCCTGGAACTCACTCTGTAGCCCAGGCTGGCCTCGAACTCACAGAGATCCGCCTGGCTCTGCCTCCGGAGTGCTGGGATTAAAGGTGTGCGCCACCACCACCCGGCATGATTAATGTATTATTTTAAAGCAGGCTTTTTTTTATGTTTATTTCAATATCTTAATGTTTTCAAATATTATGTCAGTTTCTCTAGAACATAAAACTATTCCACAAACACGTTTCACAATATTTGTAAAATGAATACTCAGAGGATCACAGTGGCACAATCAGTGCTATTACTTTAACATCCATTAATTTTCATGATATAACATAAGGACATTGTGGTGGTTTGAATGAAAATGACACCCACTGGGTTAATAGTTTTGGATGCTTACTCCTCAAAATCTTTTGGGAAGAAATAGGAAATGTGTCCTTGTTGGAGGAAGTGTGTCACTGGGGAAGGGCCTTGAGGTTTCAAAAGTCCACCTAGCCCTGGGCCTAGCTTTTCTACCTGCTGCCTGCAGATAAGGATATAAAAACCTCAGCTACTGTTCTAGCACCGTGCCTGTTTGCTTTCCACATGAAGATCATGAACAAAAGCTTTAAAATTGTAACCAAGGCCCCAGTTAAATGTTTTCTTTTATAAGAGTTACCTTGATCATGAATTCTCTTCACTACAATATGACAGTAACTGCAAAAGACATTTTCTTCTCATTATCTCTAGAAAAATAGGAATTTACCTTGGCATGTGGAATATAGGGAAATAAAAAAGTCAAATGAACTTGCATGTCACATTTTAAGTTCACCGATGTATGAAACTATCAATTAATGATCTTTAATTATTTAAAATTTTGGACGAAGTAGAAAATTTCCTAAAATCCTGGAAAAGAGGAAATATGTTTGGAATTATACTGCTTTAGAAAATGTTACAAGATGATCACTAATTCAGAGTACTTAGCCAGGGGTGCAATTATTAGGAAACTTGCTGTGCTCTGGATATTCATGCATTTGTACAAGTAAATTGAAAAATTAATGAGGTATTAGATCAAGATATTAGAAAACTTGTGTTAATGAAAACAGAAAAGCAGACAAGTACATGTTCACATCAAGTCACAGAAAAAAATTAAATAGGGGTAGTTAATAAGAAATATCTTACACAATGATATTTACATAAAATATAAATGAATAAAACTGAATGATAAAAGCAAACACACAGACTACATCATAAATGGGGGTAAAAGTTTATGAAAACAATGTGAATTTTCTTTTAAGAATTAAAAATGCTTGTGAAGCAGTTTTAATCTGTGTTCTGTCTCAACATAACACATTTAGCAAAAAATGTAAAATGAATACTATAGCTAATCCTAATTTAAAGTACAAATTAAAATATTGACAAAAATTAGTTACATTAAAATAACACTTTCTTATAAATTGCAATGATTTTTAAAACGTAAAGTTTGCTGAATATTTGGAATTTCATTGGATTTTCTTGATTCAATTCAAAATTTAAAAATTAAAAATTATATATATATATTTATACACTATCAAACGTTTAAGTTAGAAATTATTGTGTTCTATAATTTTTGAAAGAAAATGTGAGTTCATATTTCACATTTTCATACTGAATTGAAAATTCACATTTCATATTTCTTCTTGAAAACTATTGCATAAAATATGTGAAAAAATCATATGAACATGTGACAAAATTTGTAAAATATAGACACATTTAGCGACATAGAGAACTCCTTTTAATGGTTTTAAATATTTGTTAATTCCAGTGGATAGCATCTGTCAGAAAAATACATTGGAGACAATAATGTTATTTTTAACATTTAAAAAAGTGTGTTGTGTTTTATTATATGTGTGTGTGTATGTGTATGAGTGATTTACTTGCATGTGAATAAGTGTACCACATGCCTGGTGCCCAAGAAAAGGGTGGAGGCCGAAGTTTCTGTCCCCCCAGCAACTCCCAAATATCTGGGCAGCAGCTTCCCAAATAATGACTTGGAGGTTTAATATTATTTATAAATGTTTGCCCACTGGCTCAGGCTTATTACTAACTAGCTCTTACATTAAATTAACCCATAATTCTTATCTATATTTAGCCATGTGGCTTGGCATCTTTTCTCAGTACAACATTCTCATCTTGCTTCCTTTAACTCTGACTGGAAACTCCTGACTCCACCTCTCAGCTTCCCAGAATTCCCCTAGTCTGATAGTCTGCCTATAATTCCTGCCTGGCTACTGGTCAACCAGCATTTTATTAAGCCAAATCAAGTGATAAATCTTTACAGGGTGCAAGAGCATTATCCCACAGCAAAAGGGCATCAGGTCCATTTAACTGTACTTGTAGAAGGTTGTAAGCCTTCAGGTAGACGCTAGGGACTGAACCTAGGTACTCTTGGAAATAATGACTACTCTTAACCATTGAGCCATTTCTCCAGTCCCTCCTGACTTGATTAAATGAATGTTCCACTTTGTTTCCTTAGGTACTCCACATCTAAGTCCCTAGATGCCTTCATTTTAACAATTTGCTTACATAACTACATAACTTTTACTCCACTCTAACTCTATGAAATAGTTTCTACACTCAGCTAACATTTGCATCCTACACAGCTACATATATTCAGATAAATTATTTAGCAAGAATGCACTCTTCTTATATTCCATTTTATCATAGATAATTTAATTCAGAACCTTGAAATATCCACTTTTTAATAGTCACTGAAATATGGGTATTTTAGTAAAAGTATATTCTAAAGCAGCAGTGAAGTTATGAAGCTATTCATTGAAAATTTCTTTTTAGTATGTTATACAGATTATTTCCTAACTTCTGCTATATTTTATAAATAGCATGAATTTAAAGACCAGCAATAGAAGGAAAATTGTGTTAGTTGTATTACTGTATATATTCAATTGATATATTCAATTTTTGTTTTACTTAGCTGTGGTAAAAAGAGTTTCAATTAGCATGCTTGCAGCAGTAACATTTTCTGTCAATATATCATAGCAATATTCTAAGCATGAATGCACTTTAGTGAGGATACAAATCATTAGTAATGAAGTGGTCCTTTGACAGATTAAAGACAGAAATGAACTAAGCAGAATGGACTAACATGCATTTTGCTTACCAAGAGGTCCTGTGAATCAGTTTGTACCATGAAACTGATCACACACAGCTGAAGTTAGAGTTTTCCTCAAAGTTTTTTAACATGAAAGTCTGAATTATGCAATGATACTATTTTTTGTAATGTGTGAAAAACCGATGTGTAGTTCAAAGAGTGACACAGTTACAGAAAGTTAAGTATATATAAAATTGAAAACTGTAAGCTGTTACCCTCTTGCTCACTAGAATAGGGTACCAAAACTGAATTAATAAGGCAATCTACCCAAAGTCACAGACATTTTAAATGACACAAATTAAATTAATATCCAATTATTCTGAATGACCAACATCTTAATTTAACCTATTTTCATCATTGATCAGAGAGATGGTCATTTTGGTCTTACAAGTAGAAATGTGTAGAATTCTTCTATACGTTGCCTGCTGAATTGTTCCCTAAAGAAATAACAGCCCCAAGCCTCTGTTTCTGGTGAAAGGCACGGTAACTTAGGATCACTAGAAGATACCTAGACAAAATGATAGGCATTCCATGTTATAATGAATAGAATTGACTCATTAGCTAAGTTTTTATAAAATGAAAATATTATCTTGCAAATATATATAAATTTTGCATATAAATCACATTAAAGAAATAAAAACAGTTGTAATTAGTTTTTCTCTCAATCAATAAAACCTTCTAGTTTATATTTACAATGAAAGCATCGCTTATATCACTACACATGTATTAAAGAATCTAAACCCAATGAAGAGGAATGTGAAGATCTTTTTTGATAATTTTCTATATGCTTATTGTAGTCACATTATTTCCTCCCCTGTGTCTCCCTCCTCCAATCCCTTTCATGCCTTTCTGTAGACAAATTGCTAAACAGTCTTATTAAATAAAAAACCTGGAGCCAGATATTGGGGATAAAACCTGAGAAATCAGAGGAATAGGAAAAACCACAAGCCAACCTCACTTTACCAACACTCAGCTTCCAAAAGAGACCTACTTCCTGTATACCCACACCTATATGCCTTTCCGTTCTGCTATCTCATATGCTCTCTCTGTCCTATATTACTCCCTCTTCCTTCCCAGCTCTGTCACTTCCTGTCTGTCTGTACAGACTTCCAAACCTTTATGGTTAACTAGTATTGGAATTTAAGAAGTGTGCCACCATGCTTGGCTCTAGTCCCAGTGTGGCCTTGAACTCACAGAGATCCAAACAGATCCCTGCCTCCCAAATGATAGGATTAAAGGTGTGTGCTACCATTGCCTGACTTCTATGTTTAATATTGTAGCTAGCTTTTTCCTCTGATCCTCAGATAAACTTTATTAGGTTGCACAAATAAAATATCACCACACCTTTCCTACTTACTTTAAAAAACATCACCTCTTCACACATATCTATATCTATCTATCTATCTATCTATCTATCTATCTATCTATCTATATATATATATATAGATATATATATACCTATAGATATAGATATATATAGATATATAGATATAGATATATGCATGTGTGTGTTGTGTATCTATACATACATACAAATATGTGTGTGAGTCCATTTAGTGTTACTCATACATACATATGTCTTAGAGTGAGCATTTGGGATTGGATGAACTATCAGGGAACTCTTCCCAAACTACTACTTCCTCTTTCAGTAGCCATTTTTCCTGCAACTCTTCATCTAGGGATAGGGCGTTATGAGCTTTATCAATGTGCACTGAAATGTCTACTGGTGTTTTCAATGTGTGTGTCTTGCTCAGGTGGCAATATGGCTGAAATTTCCTGGGTTTTGCTTCCTTGTGATTCAGAGAAGAGCATACTGTGCAGCAGGCATTGTCGCCTTCTGTCTCTTGTAATCTTTAAGCACCCTCTCATGTGAAGCTCCCTAAGCCTTAGTTGTATTCTAGATATATCAGATGGGACTAGGTATGGCCAGCTGTTCCCAATATTTTGACCAGTTGAGGGTTTCTGTAATAGTCTCCATTAGTTGCAAATAGACATTTCTTTGAATAGGGATGAAAACTAAATTTAGAGAAAGTGATTTGGTAAAAATGCAATGCTTATTTTCAATTAGAATTATAATAAACTAGGAATCAAGGAAAATATGCTCAATTTTATATTGTCTATGAAAATATAAACATGCAATTAATATCAACTAATTGGTAAAAGACTAAATTTTCTTTTTAAAATCAGGAATAAGTTAAGTTTATCCATGCTAAGCACTCTACATTAAATTCTGGAGGTTCCAGACAAAGCATTACAATACAATAACCACCACCACAACAAAAACATATGAAAGCTAAGCATATGGCTCACTGAGTGAAATAATTGCCATGCAATCAGGACCAAAGCTCAAATTCCTAAAAAAATCTATGTAAAAAGAAGTGATGTTCTGGTGGCCCACCTGAAATTCTAGTTCTCAGGAGGACAAAGTGCTGGGATGCCCAATGCAAGCAAGCTAGGCAAAAATCAGGACTCCCTGGATTCACCGAGGGATCCCGCCTCTATCATTAAAGTAAAAGTGATGGAAGAACTCAACCCATAGTTTACTTCTAACCTTGGCAATCATATACATACACATATGAAATACAATCCAAATTTATTAATCATTTTTGTGACATAAGATTTGTGTCAACTCTACATAGAGTTCTCAGATTCAAAAATGGAGAACAAAAAATTAACTTTTAAAACAAACATTAAAAATCAAAACATTTCTTCAGAACACTAAACACATGGAAAAATCATCAGGTCATCACTCATTAGGAAGTAGAAATTTGAATGCAGCAAGGTACTTCTACATGCCACTTTTTACAAGAAAGTTCTTCAAGAATAGATAAACTTAAGAAATACATGCCAGATCAAATTTTTGACAAAGATATAGAAAACCTCAAACTCTCACGTACTGCTCATAGATGTCTAGTGTAATCCAATCTTTGTGAAAAAAGTTGGGAATTTTTGTAGACGTGAATACTATTCTACTATATGCACTTTTCCATTCTCAAATATTCACCAAGAGAAATGAAACTATCTGCATACAAATATCATCATGCATGTTCACTACAACTTTATTTATAACAGCCAACAACTGGAAGGAACCAATGTGCATCAAGAGAAAAATAGATTTAAAGGTTGTAATATATTTAGACATGGAAGATCATGCAATAAAATTAAAAACTATCAAATATTGACATATGCAACAACCCATGTAAATCTGAAAATACATTGAGCACAGAGGCAGAAAAAAAAACAGAAAACTGTATAATTTCACAAATCATATATCCAAAATACAACTTGCTCTCCAGTGAAGAAAGATTAGTGCTTGCTCAGAATGTGATGATTTACCCCAGAGACAAAATGAAACAATGGATAGGATGGGACATGAACTTTGGACAATAATTGTGTCTCTGTGTCACCAAGATGATGTTCTCCAAGATAGAGTCCCAGGTAAAATTTATCATATCTTACAGTTTAATCATATTAAATTTAATTATATGTTGGTTATGTCCTCATAACTTTTCTTTTAAGAACTACTTTCCTGGAAAGCAATCTCAGCAAATGGCAGTTTCTCCTTTGTAGGTTTAGTGCACTTCTCTGTTTGGTTTGTTGTTTGCTTGCTTGTTTTGGAAGGCCAGGAACATATGAACATGACAAAAAACTTGGGAGAGAATGTGAAAATGCAAACTTAAACTGTGATAGAAACGAGACTTTCACTTGAAATCTGGAAAGTAGCAGAAGGTGTAGCTGGAGTTTTCCTGCCTTGCCCACAGTCAGGACAAATCTTTGTCACCTGCCAATCCCACAGCTGCTCAGACCCAACCAAGTAAACACAGAGACATATTGCTTACAAACTGTATGGCCATGGCAGGCTTCTTGCTAACTGTTCTTATATCTTAAATTAATCCATTTCCTTAAATCTATACCTTGCCACGTGGCTGGTGGCTTACCGGTGTCTTCACATGCTGCTGGTCATGGCAGTGGCTGCAGTGTCTCCCCGCCTCAGCCTTCTGCTTCCCAGAATTCTCCTCTCTCCTTGTCCCACCTATTTCCTGCCTGGCCACTGGCCAATCAGTGTTTTATTTATTGACCAATCAGAGCAACAGATTTGACATACAGACCATCCCACAGCAAGAAGGTGAATAGTGTTTTGTGCATGTGAAAACCTATTGTGAATATCACTGTGGGGTTTCTCAGGCACCAAAGGCCCTCATGAAAACGCTAGAGGAGTTTTCTATAAAATAAGGCTAGTGAAAATAAGTGACACCTTGTCCTATTATTGTCTTCATTTTCCCTTGGTTTTTTTTTTTTTTTTTTTTGAAGTTTCAAGAGAACTTTTATTTTTAACGAAATCAAGCACAACCCCCAGTCTCCACTCTCCATGAGCAGCTCTCAAGGGGCCAGGAGCCAGGAGCAATGGGATTTGGACATCTCAAGCTCCTCATCACTTTGTCAAATTAATTTCCTTCTTTTTCTTTTTCTTTTATAAATAACTTAACTTCACTTGTCAGCCACAGATTCCCCCCGTCCTCCCTCCTCCCATCTCCCAGCCCTCCCCCTCAGTCTTAGTGAATCTTATGTGGACATGCTCTGAGTGAAAGTTATGTTTTGTCTGCTAAGAACGCCAAGCAGAAAATTGAAAGCAAAAAGAGAACGCACACATGAAACTGGATTTTATTTCACTGAGCAAACACTGGGGGAGGGTACTTAATTGATCTCCTCTATTTCGGGGGAAGATTTTCATATATAATCTATATGAGCACAAAAATGTCTACTCGATCTCAGGCTTTTGTTCACTCTTATTTGGGTTTCTGTAAAGTTATGACAATTTGTCCCCATAAATTGTGAGTAAAGTTGTTTCTTTACCTTTTTTTATTCCTGGTATTGGCTGAGTTAAGGTGGACAACTGACATATGCTGTCTTTAAATATCCCAATATGTATATAAAGTTTGGAGAAAGAGATGGGTGATAGAAAATTTAAAACATGGAAACAGTTGAAAATGAAATCAAGAATATGATCTACTGTTAATTTTCACCAGAACAAATTAGAAAATAGATGTAAATGTTACTATATATAGAGGAATAAAAGCTGTTTAGATCTGACACTTACTGTCTTCTGAAATATATTTCTGAGCGAGGATGGTAGAACGTAATGCTGTGTGCTTGAGCTATGTTACATAGTTAGAAAGCAAACGGAAGATCTTTTTTCTACTGGTCATTCGAAATTCTCTCAAAATATATAAAAAATCCACTCATACTGAATAACTAATGAGCCATTTAAATCTATTCATTCAGTATCGCCCTTGCCTCAAGGAAGTTCTCTGATGTCAAATTGTTATCATTATTTATGTTTTCAGTATTTTTTAAGTTTTTTCAGAAGATCTTACATTATTGCTTTTGAGAGCATAATATAATTACATCATTTCACCTTTCTTGCTTTCCTTTGCCAACCCTGTCATGTACCCCATTATTCTCAAATTCATTTTATATATTTATGTATTGTATATGTAAAATGAATATGTATATAAATAAATATATCTATCTCAGGCAATATATTATGTATGTATGTGTATGTGTGTGCGTGCATTTTCAGAACTCATTTCTTTAACCCCTTTAATCCCAGCACTTGGGAGGCAAAACCAGGCAGATCTCAGTGAGTTCCAGGCCAGCCTGATCTACAGAGCAAGATCCAGGACAGGCACCAAAACTAAAGAGAGAAACCCTATCTTGAAAAACCAGAAAAAAAGCAGGTAATTCTGAAAGTTGGTACTTTCAGGTACTTGAAAGGGAGGTTCTTGTGGTGACTGAACCTGACCAGTTGTTAACAAGTCTTCAGAATTGGTTTTCGGGATGGGGGGAACCTTTTGAGAGTTTGAAGAAATAGGCTGGAGAATGCCTAGAGTGCTTGCTGTACAGTTTAATAGGTGATTCTGGTGAATGTTCAGAATCCCTGACTAAAAAAAAGAATGAGGTTTCATATCAGAATAAAGGCCCTATTAGGAACTGGCCAAGAAGCAATGTGTGCTGCAGTGCAGAAAAAAAAAAATCTCTGTTTTTTGTCTGGGTCCTAAGACTTTAGGTGAACTGAATTTAAAAGTAATGAAATAATTGATTGGATAGAGGAAATTGCAATATAACATAGAATACATGTTGTCAGGATGACAGGAAATTTACCCTGAGGTCATATCATTAATTGGACAGATGCCAAACATTCCACTATCAAATCAATGAATGATTTAACTCATTTGAAAACTTGGCTTTAGAAAGAGAGCTCCAGAATGCCCCGTATCTACAGAGACACCCACAGATCTAATTTCTGGGATTTAATCACCCAGATAGTCAGTTGCAGTCATTTTCCAAAAGGCCCAGCCACTACTTCCCCTGTTACCAAAACTGGTTTTCAACTATACGATATTGGTTATTTATGGAATATAGATGCAAGATGTTTAGGTTATGGAGGTTTTAGACAGACTTCTAGAGAAAGTCAACTGAGAGACAAGGCAATGTACCCAGCGTCTAGATCCTTCCAAGCATTTCTGAGAGGATAACACATAAGGGGATGTGGATGATGACTTTTTCTTCTCTCTTTTTTTTAAATTCATTTTACATACCACCACAGATCCCCCTCACTTCCCTCCTCCCACTCCCTCCCAGTCTTCCTCCTAATCCCCTCTTCTGAAAAAGTAAGTCCTTCCAAGGGAACTCAGCAAAGTCTGTTACATTCATTTGAGGTAGTTCCAAGCCCCCCAACTCCCAGCACCAAGGCTGAGCAAGGCATCCCACCATAGATAATAGGCTCCAAAAACCAGCTCATGCACCAGGTATAGATTCTGATCCCAACTGCAAGGGTCCCTTAAGAAGACCAAGCTACATAGCTGTCTCACTTACACAGAGGGCCTAGTCCAGTCATATGCAGGCTCCACAGCTATTGGTCTAAAGTTTATGAGTTCATACTAGCTTGGTTCAGTTGTCTCTGTAGATTTCCTCATCATGATCTTGATGCACCTTGCTCATAGAATCCCTCTTTCCTCTCTTCAGCTGAACTCCCAGAGCTTGCCTGGTGCTTGGCTGTGGATTGTGACATCTCCACCTTTGACAATTCTTGAGGATAGGCTAAATGCATTTTGCATCATGAGATAGATATGAGCCATTGGGGACCAAGAGCATAGTGTTTGAGTAGAATATGAAATGTCCCTAAAGCAGATAATGATATTTGAGGAAGTTCTGGAAACTGTTGGAATAGGACATAGATAGTGGATGACCCCGGGCATGGCTTTGAAAGTTTCACCTAGAACTCTATCCCTTTTCCTACTGTATTAGCTCTCTCTTGTGAAAACATAATGTTCATATCTCCCACATCCCCTACTACTGTAGTGCATTAAGGAACAGCCAATATCACTTTTTAGGTATTTTATCAAGAATGTTTGAGTTAATTCTGATCCTGAGAAACTGATAGACATTAAGAAATAGTCTCTTAATCATTTATTTATTCTTTTTAAAAATGTCAAATCATGAAAAAATAAACAAGAACTTATAGATTAATGATATAAACCCATAAATAACATATATTACCTTTGGATAGAAAAAAAATGCTCTAAATTGTAAAAGAAAATATTTGTAACAAAGAATGTAAATTTCATTAGATAACTTCAGTGCATCAAATTTAAATTTTAGTTGAATTATGTATAATCAGGAAATATAATACCTTGCATGAAGTTTAAAGATGAATTTTTTATCTTTATTTTTAATTTTTTTAGTTTTAATTGCATAAAGAAGATAAAGATGAGGCACAACAGCTTCCTCAGTTGGTTCATAAAAAATGTAACAACAATTTATTAATATAGGAGAGGTTGTATGGATTCCTCCTGCATTATTTTGTAGACCTTTACATGTAATATTTTTTTAATTAAAATAAGTGAGTTTAAACAAATTTCTCATTGTCAGGAATAAAATATTTTCTTTTTGAGTTATTGGTCAGGGAGGCTCCAGAGGCCACCAAAATGTCAGATTACTGACATTGCTCTTAGTTGCCCACCATAATTTGAAGAGAAGACATGATTGCTGAGGACATCATGTGATTAGGTCACAGGACATGTAGCATCAACAGAAAACTGAACTAGAAGCTTCCTCCCAAGATGGAAGATGCAATTCATCCTGCAGGGGTAGAAAATTATCCACCTTCTTACCCAGCTCTTAATTCTGTGAGATAATATAGTGACTTATTGTGGCCATTGGTTCAACAGTAACATAGATGTTACAGGAATAACCAATTAATTTCTGTTTGGACTCAAGGCCCACTACACAGGAAGGAATCCATGACTGGTACCAGAAACCTATTAAAGAGTTGATAAATGGAGAGATAACAGGTCCTAATGAGGAACCCACTACTTTTGTTTTGTTAGCTGGATATTTATGCCAGATTTTTTTTTCTTCTGTTATATCCGGAGATTAGTGCTGCTCTCAACCTTCCTCAGAGACTTTTCTAGTTGCAGCTGCAGTGGTTAATGCATGAACACTATCTCTTTGTGGAGAATACGTTTATAAGTACTATCCCCTTCTGGGGGTTTCCCCTTTCTGTGGGGTTACTCCTTTTCTCTCCCAATCTATGACTGTCGTTTTCTTTTGACGTGACTTCTAAGCTGGTTTTGCAGAGAAGATGAGGAAATCAAAATGTTCACAGTCATATTGTATGTTTGGAAATTTTTGTTCGTGATTCACATTGGGGATCTGCAGACTATGGGTGTTTTTCTTTACCTTTGTCATAAGGGAGAGCAAAGAAAATTTGAAATTGGAAAGCAGATGCTGAAAAGTAAAGAAACAGGGGCTTTGTGGTATCCAGGCACAGAAAAGCAGAGGGGTAACTGAGAGATGATTAAGAGGTTAGAGAGAAACTAAAATAGCAAAATAATACATGGCAGAAATATGTTTAAGATCTATATGAGTCAGACCTTACTGAATGATGAGTATATTTATTTTGACAGAAATATTACCATATTAGCAACCATTCCATTTGTAGGTCCCAGGCATATTTCTTTGTTTCACAAAATTTATTAATAATGCATGCCTCCATGTGATAAGTTGTTAAAGGCCCAGGTATTTAAACTGTTGATGAATGTGACTACAAAAAAGTTACCACATAGCTCATGTTAATTGAATAGCCCAATAATTGCATGCCATGCTTTAAAAGTAAATGCATAATATTTTCTAAAATGTACATGACACTAATGAATTGATAGAAAAAAAGAACAGATCCCATGTGCTTTCAAGGTGTCTCCCAATGCTATGTGAAGCTAAGAGAGCTGTTTACAGCCAATACAGAGAGTTTTAGAGAATTTTCAGGAAGTGAATTTAGGCTTCACTGATCTTTACTCTTCTGAACCCTCCAACACATAAAGGAATTTTAGGTACATATTAAGCTTAATGTTTTATCAAATGCCTTGAATCTTACTTATTTAAATTGTCCAATGACATAAAAATATTAAGTCTAGGAGTCAATGCCTATAGTAAAATCCTCTGCAACTGAGGAACTGTGGCAATCAAGTTTCCAAATTCGTTTAAACATAAAATGTAAAGTTTGACTCTTTTAACCTAGGTAAGGCATTTAGACTTTTCTTTTTCCTTTACAATAGTGAGATGCTGACAAAATGATTCAGTATAACAGTTCACTTCATTTTCCATGTGAAGCAAACAAAACATCATTGATGAAAACAGCTGGATTAAACTAATAGCTTTCCTCCTACTTTCAAATGTTTTGGTATCTTAGAATGAACTTCTCAAAATACATTCATGCTTCTGAGTTGCTATACATTAAGGATCAATTCATTTACTCTTCCACAGATAAAACATGTTTTATTTAAGACATTTAGCTGAAATGTGAAACATGGTTAACTAAGAAATATTTTACAACCCAATTTCAAAAGGTCATTCTTTGATATTAATTTCTTAGAATATATAAAATTTGACATGCTTTATTTAGGGAAAATGTTGTTTCAATACACTGAACAAATTAATGAATGATCTGGTATGTATCCCTTTTGAAACACTGATTTCCCCCATGCAAATTCTAAATTAAGAATCTGTATAATGTCAAGCAATTTCACAGCTCTTGTCCTCAATGAGATTTTAATCCCTTTTAAAGTATCATTCTAATATACTGTATTTATGTTCAACCTCTTCTTACTCAAAACTCTTCTCTCCATTTCTTTATGTCCTTTTAAGAAATTTATCAATTTGGTAAGAAAACAATGAATATAATAATATGACATCGAAGATCTGGCCAGCTGCTTAATGAGAGGCTGTATGTTTTTCCTACTGGACATTGTAGTACAGAGCACAAACAACAGGCAAGATCATTCTGAAATCATCATAAAGTGGTACAAAAGAATTCCCATGTGCAACACTCAAAATGCCTGCAACCTTTGCCTCAGCAAGTTAGAATAATTATCTTTACTTTATTAATGACCTCTTTTTTCTTTCTAGCATGATAAGATTTCCTTTAAAGACTCAATCATGAAATTACCCCCACTTTCTGAAACCATTCGGTCTTGAATAACTTTTCACTTCTCTACATGAACAACACTCTGTAACAAATGCATACATCTATTATAATCTCAACTACTAAAGTTTTTTAAGATTATAACAATTCCTTATGAAGTACATGACAGGTATTGCATTCACCTAGGGACTGTGACTGGAAAATACTCATACCCCTTCCAGCATCTTCTTCCATCAGTAAGAAGCCAAACCATGACTTGAACCAACTTTGTGAAACCCTGCATCCTCTGTTCTCCTCTAACCCGACAACAAGCAATGTGCTGCTATTTGTTCGGGTGGGAAACCTGCTTTCTGTGTCAGCCTCATTCATCCCCAAAGCACCCCACGCTCCACATTAATAAAAACCAAGTAACAATTATGAATGAGGACCCTAGAAGAGAAAACAAGAAGTAGGTGAATAAGATTACAAATTTGTGAGGCATTCTTGTCTAAAAAGGATATTTGGGCAGAGTGCACACAGCTTTCTGTCATTTCCTCTCTATTAGAATCTGAGGAGAGTCAAGTCAGAGAATGGCACCTTGCTTATCTTTTCCTTACATAACAATCTCACAAACTAACTTTCATGTGGAAAGCAATATTATCCTGTCAGACACACAATATGAAGACTAGACTCCAGGCCAATTAAATCTGTGGCCTTGAGCCTGAATACTAGGGATTGGTATCTCACAAGTTGCTAGGTAATTCAGTGTGTAGTCAACACTGGTAGCCAGTGATATAAAGGAAAACAAGGGGATAATAAAAAGAACATTCATTTTATGGTTTATTTGGCAGTGGTCGAGATAGGGGTGTGTTCAAAAAGAGTTATGGGACCTCAAACACATTGGCATATTATATTGCAAAGGTGAAAGATGATCAGTTTGATTTTACTAATCTTAGTTCTAAAGTGGACTGCCCAATGTGCATTCATTTAAAATGAGGTGATGATTTAGAAATGGCTTATGAAGTGTAAAGATAGACTTGCCTTTTTTAAAAAATCTGCTTTCAGAGTAGTTGGCTCAGTCATTGACAATAATGCATTAAAAATCACATAGGCAGCCCACTGCCTTATATGTTCTATTTTTTAAACATTTAAGTTCTAAAGAGACTTATTAGTATAAGATGAAATTAACATCAAGCATGTGGCACATGTGTTAATTCCAGTGCTTCGGGAGCTGAGACAGGAGGATTATTTTGAGTTCAAAATTAGGAATACATGACAAGTTAATGTGCCACAAAATAAAAATAAAATTCAAGTATTAAGATGAGTTGATTGTATGATAATTTTGTTGGATTGAGATAAACATTTGCAGCAAATATACTAGTTTAAATGTCATAAACAACAATTTCACACAATAAGCAGTGCCTTTTTTTTCTAAAAGTGAAAAATATCAGAATTTCAGAAATTCTGCTATTGTTGAGTATTAGATACTCTTAAGTAAAGGCCCTGCTTAGAGGAACCAGAGACTTCATTAAGGAAGAATGGTCATTGAAATCTCATTCTTCCTGTAGGACAGAGTTCGAGATCAATGGAAATTGATCTCATGGCTTGTCTACCATCTGGTAAGCTGCTCTTATAAATTTGCATATATATCTTAATGCTCCTCTGCAAAGTTCAAGTAAAAAATCACTTTTTTAAAATACCACATATAAAATATTTACCGTGGAAAAGGAAGGCTATATCATGGAAAACTTCCAAAGATTTGTTGACTATACCAATAGTGCATAAATAATGAATAGAATACTACTGAATTGATACACTAGATTTCATTATGCTTCCTTCCTACCTTCCAAAAGCACAAAGCTCAAAAAAAAAGGGGGTGGGTATGGTGTAGTTGCATATCAACTGTTTACTCTTTATTATTATCTCAAGCACAAACACTGATAGTGCTTCTATTGTTCTACTCAGTTCTAGATTTGTGATAAGATGGAAATAAAAACAAAGAGATCAGATGTGTTAAGATGTGGAAATAGTTTGATCTTAGAATTGACACACCAACAAAATTAATTTGATTGAAATGAATTGATATTTGTATGGAAATTTCAACTACATATCAAAGTCTCTAATATCCCCAAAGAAATAAATTCTCAAAACACCTACCTGCTAACAAAAATATACATACATTATCTCCACAGTAATAGAAGTAATAGAAGTGAGAGTTGGATTTGTTTCTAATAGTATTGAAGTTGAAATCATATTTTAACAATAATTGTAATAGCAAGGATATGTGGTTACCAGGGAGTACAACTCAGAGTAAGTATACAGAGGCCTCACATGACTGTCCATTTGGTTTACCACCTATTTTTGCAAATATAATTTTACTAGAACATAGCTATGTCCTTTGATTTATGAAATCTTTACAACTGTTTTTAATGATATAAAAACTTAATTGATGGTTGTAATAGAGAACTTAGTGATCTATAAGACCAATACTTAACAGAAATTGTTTCTATCCCTAATGTAGTAGATGAAAATAAAGGTGAGTGTTCTAGATTCCTTAATTTTGGTGGTAACTTTGAACAAATTTGTTCCTTTTCCTTAACATGTCTAAGCATTATCTATAAAGTATATAGCTTGCATTTACTGTGAAACTTGTATTTGAGTTATTTGTAATATAATTCCTAAAAAAATTTACAAAATGTATTTTAAAGGTGCAAAGCATACACTTCCATTTAAATATTACAAATTCCTTAATCATTACCATATTTATCCCAGTGAGAGCTATTATTTAGTCAAAATAGCCATATCTCACTGCTGTAAAATCTATCTACATGATCAATCCATAATATCAAATTACTCAAATCACATTTTATTAATTGTATTCTTTAAAATGCATATATATATATATATATATATATATATATATGCTTTTTGTGTATTTTTAATTCAGTGATGAGATAATTTGCATTTCTTTCCTTGGTAGCCAACAAAATTGAACCATATTTCCTGTTAAGTCTACATTACTTATTTTAAAAAAAAATCACTAAGTCAATCGCAAGATACAGTGTTAAGACTTTCACTTTAGAATTTTTTTTTCTTTTGCCTGTGCTAGGAAGGTAAGAAATGTATCTGTTATTCGTTTTACTCTTTTGATAGGGCCACATTCATTTGCTGGGCTGATTAAGCTGACAGAAGTTAATGGCACAGGTCTGTTCAGCCTTTCCTTTCCACTGGGTCCACTTCCTATGGACTTCCTTGCTGACAAGGGAACAACATTTGGCAATGACATAGTAAATAGCAAGGCTTCAGCGTTGTCAGGGGACTGTGTGAGCACTTAATGAGCCATTTCATTTGGTTAATGTCTTACTCTTTGCTCTGTGATGTTTGGTCAGTGGGCAAATTGCAACTATCAAGTCTAAGGCTGCCACATACATCTCTGGAAATGGAGTCTGGGTTTTTGTCTTTGTAGTCTTATTTTGGAAAACATTTCTCTTGCCAATTGTCAGGAGACAATCCTATCATGATGGCAAACACGGTCTTCTGTAATGGAGTATTTGAACATTGCTAGTACTAAAGTACTTTTTTGTTGCCTTTTCCTCTTGGGTTCTTCTTCCTATTGTAACTTATTCCCTTTGGCAATCATGCATATTGTTTGTGGGTTTCATAGATCAACTCAGTGACAAGAATCATATGTATTATGTGTCTATAATGATAATAATATTTTGGTGATAGAAAATTATAAAATAAATATCTCAGAATTTGAAAAGCAAGGAGCTGGTGAGAAAAGAAGAGTTAAACAACCTCATCCTATATGTGACTCCACTCATATGCCTCCATGATCCATCTCCAATATGCACAAACAGCAGTCTGCAGCCCTGTGGTCTCTTAGCATTCTCGTCACCCAAGGAGATTGTGAGGTTCATCCTGCAAAGGCATGATATCACAATGAAAGTAATGCACTTCAGTGTTGGACTCCCTGTACCCATGCTATTTTGTACCAACTATCACTAGTAAAATTGAAGGTATCTTTAATCACGTTTCTTCTTTTGTTATTGTGGATATAAACCAATTCATAAAACTTCAAAATATATAGGAAAAATATTCATTCATTTTTTAAAACTGCCATTTTAATGCATTAAAACATAAAATCCAATGATTGGATTATGTTACTGGCAGGAATAGTACAATGTAGATCAATAAAGCAAAATACAAACTAATGCATTTGAACATACATATATATTTATGTGTATATATGTGTGTGACATACAGATGAGTAAATATTTACGCATACATATATATTGAATATGTTTATATATAAATGTATAATTTGTGTAAGACATATATGCATAGTTATAACTAGATAAGTAGTCTGTTCTATCTTCATCTTTTTTTGACATTTTGATATATACATGTATGCATACATATATATATATACATATATATATACATATATAATGCATCTGATTCCTGTCACCCCTCAGCACATATTACCTCCTTCCTACACTCTTATTTCCCTCTTTTCTGCATGTAATTCTCTTAAAATTAATTAATTCATTTACTTTTAAATGACATGGTACTGTTGTATTTATATGGTAAGGTATGGTATTTTGATATAAATATACAATGTACAATGATATGTTCAGAATATTTAGGTTATTTAAGATCTCAAACATTTGCCTTTTTTATACTGAGAACATATAAAATATTTCTTCTAATCCAGGTGTATTGTCTTGTATCTCTAATCTGAGGACTAGGAAGGGCAAACTGGTGCATTGTTATGAGCTTGGAGCCAGAGTGAACTGTAGAATGGAGTGTAACAAAGAAACAACTCATATCAAAATCATCATGCAAAAGCAACTTTTCTAGTTCTTTTGACACCACATTTTTCACTGGAATCACCATTTATGGGACTCTGTGTATAAAAGAACATTGTTTTTCTCTCATTAATAGTAAAAATGATTCACAAGTTCTCCTATGCTATGTAAACATTTAAGTATATTAGTAATCATAATGATTATTTCCCCTCTGGAATTCCAATTAATGTATATGTATATATATATATATGCCATTGCTATTGCATAAAGTATATGTGTTGAAATTGCATGAAGACTTTCTCTGACTTATTTTTTCAGTTGAATTATATTAGTAGTTTTATTCTTCAATATTATTATACAAATTGGATTTAGATGGTACAAAAGCATTTTTTATTCCTAATTACTTTGGTGTTATGCAATAATCAAATATTTCATTAGCTCATTTTCTTTTGGCTGTGACAAAGAAAGAAAACTGACAAGAAAAAACATGAAGAGAAAAAGGTGTCTTTTTAGCATTCAGTATATGAGCAAATAGTGTCTGTAATGGAAGACCCAACAGCAGCCCCATGAAGGCAAGTCACATTGACTCTGCAGTCAGGAAACAGAGAGGGGACTGGGGATGGGGCTTGGCTGTTAAAAAGTCACTCAGCCAGGAGTGGTGGCACACACCTTTAATCCCAGCACTTGGGAGGCAGAGCTAGGCAGATCTCTGTGGGTTCAAGGCCAGCCTGGTCTACAGAGCAAGATCCAGGACAGGCACCAAAACCACACAGAGAAACCCTGTCTGGAAAAAAAAAAAAAAGTTGGTCAAAGACTGCCTCCTGAGACCCACTTGCTCCAGGCAAGATCTATTTTCCAAAGATTCTACAATACTGAGCTGTGTTACCAGTTGTGAGCCAAATGTTTAATAAGATAAGACAATGGGTGACTTTTCACATTCAAACAACTGCAGACACTAAATTTAATAAAATTATTTTTAAAGTTTTTAAAGCATTTGTAATGACAGCTTTAATTTACTTTTTATCAATAAGTATAAAAATATTTAAATAAGTTCATAAATATTTGATCCTGTTCATATTGTTCCAATGTTTTCTGAGTAATAATGAGAAAATTCTTTCTACATTAATAAAATTTTATATGTAATTTAATATATATCAATCCTAATTAAGGTTCCTTTACCTGTTCAGTAAAATTCTAGGTGAGTTACATTTTCTTATGATAATTGTGGTTTTGTATTTTCTTTGTATTTCTACTATTGTTTGCTATATTTTCCAGCGTATCAGCCAAACAGTAAAATTATGGTTTATTGAACAAATGCTCATATACTTTCAATGGATTTTATTCATAATCAATATTAAGTGGCCTATGGAACTTCTTCTTTTTGGTGCAATTTTATATAAAATAACTAAAGTTTTGGTTTTATATGCTGGTAATTTACTAATACACTATGTTTAACCTAAATTGTATTCGTCTAAGTAATTGTATTGCCTGAAATAAACAAAGTAAACCTTAGTGGATTGAAAAATTAAAATTCTATTTTTGGTATGTAATTCCAAAATATGTTGGTCTAACTATTGGATAGTACTCTCAGCATGGCCCAGGAATTCAAGTATTTGGGCCTTATTTTCTTCGCTATGTAGCTTGTACAGTTTCCCCTAAGGAAAGCATTGCCATACTCCAATGGTCAAAGAAATGACACTCAAGTCTGAGGAAATTGGAGAAAAGTACTCTAGCTGTGGCCATACTAAGAGAAATTTAACCCATCATGACTATGCAGAAGCATGGGGAATAGAAGCATGTGGATTCCTGGATCCTCCTAAAATGCTGATTGGGCTTGGCAGTCTACCTTGAGTCTAGCCTGAGGATGCTTATACCAGGACCAAGTTGATTAATGAGATTAGCTGTATCTGCTTTGTGCTTTGATTAAGATGCCACACTGGGGAGGAGCCTGTCCTTAGAGACTGAAGCTGATATTGATCTCAATGTTGGAGGTTTCGTATAACCCTTTATTTTTGTGAGCTTTTTTGTTGGTTTATTTGTTTGTTGCTTTTGTGTTTGTCAAAGGAGTATATTTTGATTAGATTCATTTTTTTTCCATATGCTTAACCTTATTTCTCTCAACTGGCTCTGTTTCTTCCCTTCACCACTACCTTCACTGGTGAATTTTCCTAGCTTATAATGAAAAATAAAACATAATTCAAAACCTCTTTTAAAACCTAAGAGAAAACACCTTAAAAAGCTTGCTGTGGTTTTCATTGTCATAATATCAGAGAAAGATAAAAGCATCACAAGAAAACAAATCCTTGTGTAACCAATATTCCTTATGACCACAGATGAATAAATCATCAACACAAGAATGGCAAATCAAAGACAAATACAAATAAAATGACTCTGCACAGGTCTGGAATGAAATTTATCTCAGGAAAACAATGTTGTTTCTGCCTACCAAAATGTAAATTAATTTAATATGCCATATTAATAAAGAATGAATACTGCAGAATTGTTTCAGTACCTAAGGAAAATGATTAGAGAAAATTAAAAGATTTTCATGATCAAAACAACCAGCAAACAAGAAATAGAAGAGAACTTTTCCCATCTGTGGAAAAACACACATGACTTATAGTAGGGGAAGACTTCAAGCATTTTTTAGGAACAGAGATAGAGTAGGGGCATCTATGTTTAACATTTTCATTCACCTCTGAAGGGGAAGTTGAAATCAGGCCATTTATCTATATATTTGCTATAGAGCTGCAGGAACAACTAAGGCTTTCCAACATGACTATTGATGTCTTAGTGGAAAGAAGCTGTAGCAAATTCCATCACAAAATAATTCATCATTAGGGCGGAACTCTTTCAGGATCAGTGGTGAGAAATAAAATTACTCTGGAATGAAAACTTGCTTGTGTTTGGGGGGATACAGGTAAAAGATATCAAGTCATGGGTGAGCAGATAATCACTAGACACAATGAGCAATGAAGGCTGTGAGGACACTAGGTAGATAAAAATTTGAGTGGTAAGCACAACAAAGGTTTGGAGTTTGCCTACTATTTGGGGTAAGAGTGTTTGAATATACAGAAAGTAGATCAGGAATTTCTATTTATTTATTTTTCTTTCTTTTTATTTTTTATTTGTTTGTTTCCTTTTTGTAT
The DNA here is from genome assembly GCF_049852395.1 of Peromyscus maniculatus bairdii. Classification (NCBI taxonomy): domain Eukaryota; kingdom Metazoa; phylum Chordata; class Mammalia; order Rodentia; family Cricetidae; genus Peromyscus; species Peromyscus maniculatus. Next base: position 16,325,346 of record NC_134854.1, on the reverse strand, counting down.
CTGTTTTTCAAGATACAATTTCTCTGTGTAGCCCTGGCTGTCCTGGAATTAACTCTGTATCTTAGGCATTGAACTCAGAGATCCACCTGCCTCTGAGTGCTGGTATTAAAGGTACACACCACCAGGCTTCTTAAAAAAATAGATATTTGTTAAATAAGTTCAGCTGGCCTTGTACTCACTAGTTAGCCCTGGCTGACCTAAATTAATGAGACTTTCTGTCTATGCTTCCAGAATGCGAAGATTTTAGGTATATAATACCATATCCAACAAAACAACAATGATAATTGTGGTGGTATTCTAATTGTACTGAAATGTGATTTTGATTGTATGTTAATAAATAAAGTTGCCCGGGGGTCAGAGCTATTAGAGCCATAGACAGAGTGTGGCAGTCGTGGCACACGCCTTTAATCCCATAGATCTCTGTGTGTTCAGGGATACAGCCAGCATTGGAGACTTATGCCTTTAAGACCTGGGGGGCTATACATACAGACCATGATGAGGCAGTCACGTGTTTGGGTTTACAACCAATGAGAAGGCAGAATGACTATGAAACGACTTACACACAGGAAATAGCTCTCTTTCGGGAAGCTGAGACCACGGCAGGAGGAAGGGTGAGATTTTAGCTCTGAGTTCTGAGGCTTTCTCTTTTACATTGGTTCTGTGTTTCTTATTTAATAAGACGGTTGGATACATCTACAGATAATAACAATATAAACATTATAAAATCCAGACCTTTCTTTTGCAAGACACCTGTTACAACTCTCTACTGATAAAGTTTAATAATGACATTTTACACAAGTTGTTGCTCTTTAAAAGTAAATTAAATAATCTATCCTTTTATCCTATCATAGCTATAATCCCCATTTCTTCTTTAGAAAGAGATTGCATTTACAATCAACCCCCTTAGAACCATAAACATTTATAAACAATATTTTGGGAATTTGGGCATAGCTTTTCATATTACTTCTTGCTGGTTGGGTGCACTGATAATCTTACAGGGATCCTGAGAAAATTAAGAATTATAATTAAATCTTGGCTGTAGCAGTCTGTGCATAAAAATATATATGTTTAATTCAGCAGCCTTCACAATCAAATAAAAAAAATCCCAAAGACAATATAATCCAGACTCTGTGTGATTTTCATCTTTACACGGCTTATTTTTTATATCATTTTTTTAATTGTCTCTTTAAAGACTTTATCTTTTAAAGTTATCTTTTATATATATATAACTGTAACTGTCTATACTCCTTTTCCTCTCTCTTCCAAGCCTACATACATTTTTATATATATTGTAAACTGTTTAGAGGTTTTTTTCAATCTGAATTTGCCTATTGTGAATCTATTGCTTTAAACTATAGCATGACTAGGACTGAAGCAGTGGCTTTGGTTGCTGACTACACCCATCTCAGCTTCCAAATATGGTGAAGGTTACTTTACAGCCAGCTCTGGGAGCCATTCACACCACCAACTCTCTTGGAAGCAGTGGGTCTATGCCTCTGTCAAAGTAGTGTGTAGCCCAAACAGCATCTTTTATTTTTATTTTTATTTTTATTTTATTTTTCTAACTAGAAAAAGCTTTATCTGCCATGCAGTGTGCTGAGTGGCTTGGAAATGCCTCTGTGTGCTGTAGCGGGAATCCTCCATGCTGTTTGAGCTCACATGCCATGAACCCACCATGTAGACACAACTAGGGAGCTGCTTTTAGCTCCATTTTAGAATCTCTTATTAAGTTCCCTCAGGTTTTAGATGGAAACATGAGCCAACATGTTGGGAAGCCAAATGTTTCTCTGTGTCCTGTACAGCTCATGGTTGGGACAAATCTATCTCACCCAGTAGTCCCACAGCCGCTTATAAAATAATCACTCAGAGGCTTAATATTAATTATGACCTGTATGGCCAATGGCAAGCTTCTTGCTAGCTAGTGCTTATAACTTAACCCATTTCTACTAATCTATAAGTTGTCACGTGGCTGTGGCATTACCAGTTTGCTGGCATCTTGCTGCTCCTTGGGCGGCAGCTGGCATCTCTCCCTCCTCTCCTTTCTTTTCTCAGTATATTATCTTAGATTTCCCACATGCCTGTAAGCTGCCTTGCCATATGTCAATGTAGCTTATTTATCAACCAATCAGAGCAACACATATTCACAACATACAGAAAGCCATCCCACAGCAAACCCCCACAGAGTTTGTATATCAGATGGTAACATGAATATCGGATATTTACATTACAATTCATGAAAGTAGCAAAATTACAGTTAGGAAATAGCAATGAAAATAATTTTATGGTTGTGGGTCACCACAGGATGAGGAGCTTTATTAAAGGGTCACAGCATTAGGAAGGCTAAGAACCAATGTCCTCAAGTTTCAGTGCACCACAGGCATTTATTTTATTCATGTATACAACATCCGTCAGCTTTGAATAAGAAAAAACAAACAGAATGCCTGTCTTTTTTAGACTGGCTTAATTTACTTGATATGGTTATCTCTAACTGCATATATTTTCCAGATAATGATAATTTATTCTTCTCTGTGACTAAGAATATGTTGTGTATATATAACACATTTTTCTTTATCCATTTCTCCAATGATGGGCACATATTTCCACAAAATAGCTATTTTGAATAGTGTTGTGATTTTCAGGTATCTTTATGATGTGTTGATTTAAAATCCTTTGGGTATGTTCTGTAATGGTATAATTGGGTTGTATGTTGATCTATTTTTTAACTTGAAATTTTTGAGCAACCTTCCTACTGATTTCTGAAAGACCAGACTAGTTCATATCCCTTTTGTCAGTGTATACATGTTCCTTGTGCTAGGTAATTATTCACTGTCAATTCAAGTAGGTACAGCCTTTGTGATCAATAATATCCACTTGATGTGAACTGTTGAAAAATGTGTACATGAGCTGATGAAGCAACACATATAGAGAATTGTACACCAAAAGTATCTAAAACAGCTATGAGTTAAATCTATCCAGATTTTATTCATATTATTTCTCAATTAATTTAATCAAATAGAATATGCTAAAGCAATGAAACCAGAATTTCTTTATAGCAAATTATAATGGGATATTTTATTCTATTATAAAATATCACCACCCACAAAAATCATTTTATTCCATTTATAAAGTTTAAGAACAGACAAAAATTAAGCAATAATTAAAGTAACATTAAAATAATGTCATGGGTGACTATCACTTGTTGGTAATGTTTTAATTCAAAAACTGAATCATAGGTATATAAATGAATTTTTGTACTTACTTATTGATTAAATTTTATTTTGTGATTGACATCTAAATCTACTACAAACTCAATGAAAGATAAATTAAAAATTATATTTACATTTTAATGAATTATCTATCATTAACTCAGGAAAGATTAGTCTTCAACAAATTACGATGACTGATGTCAACATAAACAAATACATTATTTTCACTATCTGTATTGATTTTTTAGTTTAGTCAGAGGGCTCAAATATAGAGAAATAAAAAAAACAGACTATCACATAGCTTATAGAAAAATAACTTAGGGTCAAACCTAATTGACTATGATTCTAATTAACTTTAGCTGTCAACTTTACACAGTTGAGAATCGTTTGTATTTTGGTTTTTGTTGTTGTTGTTTTTGTTTTTCAAGACAGAGTTTCCTCAAGTAATTTTGGTGCCTGCTGTCCTGGATGTCACTCTGTAGACCAGGCTGGCCTCAAACTCACAGAGATCTGCCTGGCTTTGCCTCCCAAGTGCTGGAATAAAAGCATGTGCCATCACTGCTCAGAGAATCATTTGAAAAGAGAGTTTCAATTGAAGGATTGCCTAGATCATATCAGCCTGTGGGAGTATCTGTTCCTGATTATCTTAACTGGTAATTAATGTAGGAGGGTGGTTTATTCCAGTATTGCCTCCAGCATTTCCTGGGGAGGAAGCTCTGGGCTTTATCAGAGAGATGGCAAAGTATGAATCTGAGATTAGCACAGCAATATGTGTTTCTCCATAATTCCCACTTTACTTTCATGGCTATGATTGAGATCTTCAAAAGAGGTAATCTTATTTTTTTGCCCCTCAATAATGAACTGCAAATTTAAGTTGAAAGCCTTCCTTCCCCTACGTTGGTTTTGGTAGGTGTTTTATCACAGCAACAATGATGAAGCTAGAATACCTATTGCCAGAAGTCATACAGCAGTTGACAACTGATATTCATAAGGTCAACCCACCAGATAAATAACTCTCTGATGGAAGAACCTTGTCAAGCAAGGCTTATGGGGCCATAGAATATGAAAGCTGATTTGTTTTTGTCTGTAATTTTCTTGTGAGCTACCACAATTATCCCTTAAAAAAGCTATGGGATTCTTGCTGCAGTAGTCCATTGGTAGTGTGTTTCAACTTATTGGACATAATTATATCTGTGGATTGACAGAAAAAGTATTCCTTCTTACACTGTGTAATTTTGGTGAATAAAATACACTTTCATAACCAAGTCTTTATTCCACAGCTTCAAGACAATTACATACAATTATTTGACTTAAAACCTCAGAGCAAATTCAAAGTAGACTATTTGCCCCTGCACATGAATCACACAAGGACATATTCCCAGGTGTCTGGTTGTTGAACCAAGGTCAGGCATAAAGCAACTTTGGAGCCAGTTCCCCAGTAGCTAAACTCTGGCTGATAGCATTAAAGACATGACTTCCTGCACAAATTCACTCAGCAATGGACTCTCTGCACGAACTCCTCATCTCAGTTTTATGATACAAGATTCAAGGTTCACCCAAATGTTTATTTTTTAGGTCCTGAAATTTTTATGGGTGACAGAATATTAATTAATCAATCAACCAACTTCAGAGAGAAACAGCTTTGAATAAAGTCTAGCTAAGACATAGGTAAAGCTTTCACAATTAGCCAGGGCTGCAGAGAATGATCTATCTTTGTAACCCTGAATGAAGAGTTACAAGTTTCCTTCCTTGTGATCTGGGGTTGCATGAAGAATAGGAAAATACATTTTTAGTTTTGGAGCATCTTCAATGTCACTCTCCATTGTGAGGTGCCAAAGCATATGGGTATGGTCATGATTATACATTGGTGTAAAGAAATAAAAGGTAATAAATAATTCTTAAGTTCTTGTCTACCAGCTGTCAAATATTTTAGCTCCTGTCTCATGTGAGATCATACAATCATTGAAATCAGTTAAATAGATTTAAAAATGTTGCCTTTCCATCCTTCCTCACTCCTGACTTAGGAAAACATACACACACACACACACACACACACACACACACACACACACCTCTAATAGTATGTATAGTCATTCGGAGGCCTTAAAACAATTCTCATATAATAAAAGGATAATGTAAAAATAACTTTGAAGTATCTGATAATCATGATGACTTAATATAGAATATAAGTGAAGCATTAATACTACACTATCTAGTCTGAAAAATGGTCCAAACACTCTTTGACTGTATAATACATTTTAGAATTCTAAATTTTACTGTTAGCTGTTGTATTAACTGCAGCACAGTGGCTGCTCCTTAATCTAATGATAATTTAGCCAGCAATTGCAGTTCTACTGTTACCAACTTGCTTCTCTGACAGCTACCCAGCCACTCAGGCTACAGCCTGCTGGGAATTCTGTTCCCGCAGGCACTGACTCTGCTGCTGATGCTAAAAGTAGTTTTAACTAAATCTCTCTTGTTCTATTTATAAATATGTCTCAGGATTTAAAGGCTGGGGTGAAAACCTGCTAGCCCAGAGGGGCTGAGCCATAGCTAGCTAACCTTCTCCCCTTGCTGGTATCTCCCAAAGAGAGCATCCTTCTGCTCCCCCAAAACAAAATAAGCCATGCAACTCCCTATTACTTCTAGAGTGTCTCTGAATCTCCTCCAGATGCCCTCTGATTACTTTCTGCCAACTAGTTGCTAAGTCAGCCTCCTAACCCAAGGTTAATTTTCTTTAATTAACAAAAAGGCAAACTCAGAGTTACAATGTGATCACATATCCCCCAACATTTCCATCTTCCTATATGTAAATTTGTTACATGTTTCAGACTGAAGCACAAAAATTACATACAGGAAGATTTATGAAGCCTATTTCTAGAATTACCTAGTACTCCATATTACCATTAATATCACAACAGAAAGTTTAAATATATATATATATATATATATATATATATATATGATAATCTTATATATTTACAAATAATATTTATATATTTTTTATTAAGGAATTTTTTTATTTATTTTACATATCAATCACAGATCCACCTTTCCTCCTCTTTCTTCCCCTCCCATCCACCTCCTATTCCCTCTTCCAACAAGGCAAGGTCTCCAATGGGGAGTCCACAGAGCCTGATATTTTGGTAGATGCAGGTCTAAGCCCCTCCCCCTGCATCAAGACTGTGCAAGGTGTCCCACCATAGGTAGAGGGCTACAAAAAGCCAGCTCATGCACCAGGGATGGATCCTGATCCTTCTGTCAGGGGTCACCTTAAACAGATCAAGCTACACAACTGTCTCACTTATGCAGAGGGCTTTGTCTAGTCCCATGGAGGCTCCATGGTTGTTGACTCCAAAGCTAATGGTTGACTTGTTAAAGGCTAGGATTGAAGGGTTCACAACACGACCCCAGGGTCGCATATACCGGGCGGACACTTCCACCTAGCCAATTCCAGGTCAGGATAGGCATTTCCGGGTCAAAGCGTCTCTTGTAACCAGGATACCCGGCGCACCCGGACACCTCTGCCTAGCAAGTTCCGGGCCAAGGCGTTTCAAGTGACCAGGATCCGTGACATTACATGGCCACGTAAGCTCATAACGTGACCATGTGATCTACGCACATGTGTGGAGTAGTGACGTGACCTGGCCACGCCCCCAGCCGGTTTTAAAGTGGAGCGCCATGCTTCCCAGTTCCTCTTCTTCTCCACGCACGTGTCTCTCCCACAGGTCTGCGTAATCTATCCCTTTAACTCTAATAAACTCTATAAGCGGATTCTGTCATGTTTCGTGATGCTTCCTTGCAGGGTAAGAACACAACGCAGCTAAATAACTAACAAGGATCACAACAAAAAATATTTAGATCTTAAGAAAAGTTTTAAAGAATCAATATAAAATGGAAGGATTTTGAAATTAGTGAAAATAGATTAGTCCCTTAATTTTGGTTTTTCTTCTGTCCCATTCCAGGTGGCTCTTTTGACATGAGACAGAGATTTTATATTTTTCTTTAACAAGCAGGCTTGGGTTTAAAGAAGGAGAGAACCATGCTCTATCTCCAAAGCCATCTTTGATATTTAATTAAATTGGGAGAGCAGAAAGACCATTTGCTATTGTAGAATATTATTTTAAAATGTGTTATTTTTGTTTCTGCTGTGGAATATTTGTTTAGTAATGCAAAGATATGTTGCATTTGTTTAACTCTATGAAGCTGTGTTACTGTTCTTGTCTAATATACCTGATGGTCTAAGAAAGAGCTGAATGACCAATAGTGAGGTCATAGAAATGATAGATGGGGCTGTTGGGCAGAGAGAATAAACAGTTGAAGAAATCTGGGGATAAGAAGATCAAGAAAGAACAAGGAGAGAAGAATGCTAGGAACCAGCCACCCAGCCACCTAGCCAGCCATGAAGTAAGAGTGAAATTAAGATTACAGAAATAAGAAAAGGAAAAAGGCCAGAGGCAAAAGTTAGACAGGATAATTTAAAGTTAAGAAAAACTGGCAAGAAACAAGCTGAACTAAGACTGGGCATTTATAATTAAGAAAAAGCCTCCATGTGTGATTTGCTTGGGAACTGGGTGGCAGGCCCCCCAAAAGAGCCAAAATAGCTAACAACATTTTGACACCTAGCATGGGGCTCAAATATAAATAGGGGAAAGAAAAAAAGAAGATATTGCTGCATTAAGCATTTCTGCCTGCTGGTGAGCCCTTGAGCAGTTAGTAAGTTCAGTAGAAACAAAAACTAAGGAAAAATGTCTGCCACAGTGTGGCAAGCCATAGGAATATGAAACAAAAGTCCAGCTGTATATTATAAGCTATACCTTGACAAGGCCAAGATTCAGTCAAATAGGAAGCCAATCAGCAAGGTCTATTGGTGTTAGTAGCTTAATATTCAGTTGTGTGTTGTGATGAATTCCTTGTCCTCATAATTCTCCCAAAATGTGTATTTGTGTGAATCTCATTTCAAAGCACCTGGATAATCATGTAGACAGAATCTTCTGCCTCTGAGCTCCAGGCCCCCTCTTTAGCATTTGTTTTGGGTATCTGCCTTTTGCATATACCCTCCTTAAGCTACTTCCTAAAATAGAGTCAACCCCAAACAAAGCCTTAAAAGACAAGCAAGGAACAGAAAGCTACCAGGCTATCTGTTAGACACTTAACCCCTCTTCCCCAACCTAGATAACATGACAGGCCAAATGCCTTCCAACTAGATGAACAAGCTTTGTTTCTTGTGCAAATCAAGGCCTCTCACCCCTCTCTCTCACTGCCCCAGAGAGCCTCTTAGATCAAAGGGAGTTTCCCCTCAGGAGCTGCTTCAAGCTGTGATGCAGATTGACTAGCTATCAGTACTCTTTCCCCAGCCTGCCAGGAAACCGGCAGCAGAGAGAAAAAGAGACAGTTTTAACTTTTAGTGACCTACAGACTTTTTATACCCTATCACCTGTAAGTTTACAGTTGAACACATTTAGAATAGACTTGCAATGCTATCACCTAACCACAATAAGGATATATTTCTAGCACATAAATTCCTTTCCTGATTTATCCCAATTGATAACTGACTCTACTCAACTCTCCCCTTTTGGGTTGCAAATAAAATTGCCAGGAAGCCTCTAGCTGGGATCCCTACATTCTTATATTGTATACAAAACATAAGATGTTGGTGATGCTTGGGATAGGATATAGAGGGGCCCCAGGAGAAGGAGTAAGAATTGAGGGAACTAAGAATTGAGAGAACAAAGTATTGAGGGAACTAAGAATTGAGGGAATGATGGATTGAGGAACTAGGATTTAGGGGAACTAAGATTTGGGGGAATTAAGAGAATTGGAACTAGGGAGACTAAGAGAATTGAAACTAGGGAAACTAAGAGAATTGGAACTAGGGAAACTAAGAGAATTGGAACTAAGGGAACTAAGAGACAGAATAAGAAGGAACCAAGGAAATGAAGAGATTGGAGAGAGTTGAACTGGTGACTGAATGATGGTGACAGACAAATAAACGAATTATACAAAAGAGCTCCTAGCAATTGGATTCATTTCCACACTGATGTTAGTGTTTCTCCTGGGCCCCTGGAATTGTATAAATTTAAGGCTGGACCCTTAAATATTATACACCACAGCACAAGATCAACATGCTAGACCTCTAGCAAGGTTGAATGCAGTTCTTGGTCACCTACACACTATATGTGTGTGTGTGTGTGTTTCTACTCTTGTTTGAGATATTGTGCTTATTTTAAAATGCAGTGTATAATTAAGAAATAAGGTTAGTACTTAATCTATAATAGTCAAACTTGTAGTCACATTAAGTATGTTTTCTAGATTAAATTGATATATTCAGATGGATAAATGGTCTTAAAACACTTCAAAGACCAAATATGGCATTTAAAATGCTTTCTTTTTTTTTTTGTCTGTCTGTCATTAATTTATTTTTTTTCTCTTATTTTACAATACTATTCAGTTCTACATAACAGCCACAGATTCCCTTGTTCTTCCCCTTCCTGCCCCCCTCCCCTTCCCCCCAGCACACCCCCATTCCCACCACCTCCAGATCAAGGCCACCCCCGAGGACTGAGATGTATCTGATAGACTCAGTCCAGGCTAAAATGCTTTCTTAACTTAAAGTTTTTCATGACAATTAGACATACCTACTCCTGGTAGTACCAATTTTACTATGTTAAAGTCAAAACCTTTATTTTTATTTAGACAAAAAGGGGGGATTTTCTTTTTATGTTTGTGGACAGCAGCACAAAAAGTGTTTGGGAAGATTTATGAAATTTTTTTCCTGTTGGAAATGTGCTGTACCATTAGTCCAAATTTACTCCTTTTCTTGGGTCATTTTTCTCTGGATGATTCACTCTTCTTCAGATTTTTCATTTGTCAGAGTGGTCTTCAGATTCCTTAGTTGGATGTTTTTACTCTCCTGGAAAAACAAAGACAAAACTTATCCCCTACCGTAACTTTGGGAAGTTCCTTTTTTTTTTTTTTTTGTCAGGTTATATATTGGTTAAGACAATTTTTTTTTCAGTAGCAGAAAAAGTTTTATCTTTTAATAATAAAAATAGTTTTTATTTTTTTCTAACCTGATTAAGTGAAAGGCCTTTGTTAGTCTTAGAATTTAGTTTGGATTGAATGACCAAGCTGTTTGATGAACTATAACTTCTCCTAATCAATAGGTATCTTCTGTTCAAATCTAATCTTTATTAATCTTAATGGTATCCATAACATTTCTTCCCCTGTGAAACAAAAGCAAAATCCCTTTCCCAATGTATCACATATCCTGAGTTTCCATTCTGAAGTCTACACATTTTCAAAATATATAGGATGATTTAATTTAGCAATTTATTCGATTAGCCAATGACTCTCTGCAGCTATTGTTCCTCTTTCATTAGTATTTAAAAAATTAAAGTGAATAAAGCATTGTATAATCTATCTCTGCAGGTCTTTATTACCCATTTCTGTTTATTAAGCATATCCTTTAAAGTGTGATTAGATCTTTCCAGAACTGTATATCCTGTCAGATTGTGTGATATACCTGTAACATGCTTTGTGTTACAAATGCAAAACCCTTTTTCATTTTACTAGAGACATATGCTGGAGCACTGTCAGTCCTAATTTATTCAGGTATCCCCATAATGGCCATGACTTCTAATTAACTTATAATTACAGGATCAGTCTTTTCAGAACGTAAAGCAGTTGTTCTTAGAAATCTTGGATATATATCTATGGTATGGTACATATATTATAATTTTCCAAACTCTGAAAAATGAAACACATCTATTTGAAAAACTTCATTTCTTTGAGTACCTTTTGTATTACTTTCTGAAAGTAATGAAATTTGATTATAATACAAAGAACAAGAAGGTATTTTCTTATGATTTCTTTGACTTGTAGCGAAGTGATAGAAAAATCTTCAAACATTTACTGTTAACATGGTGTTTCTTATGACATTTCAATGCTTCTAGCACATTTCCTACCAATAATTAATTAATTTCATCATTACCTTGGGCTAGAGGGTATTGTAGACCTGTATGAGATCTATATGTGTCATATACAAAGAACTATTTCTATTTCTGATTACTTGTTGTAGTTGAATGAACAACAAAGTTAATTCTGAATCATCTGGAATACGTTCAGCAGTTTCAATATGTAAAACAAGTTTTTCTCCATATTGAGAGTCAGTAACTATATTAAGAGGTTCAGGAAAGTCTAATAATACCATGAGAATAGTATATAATTCTGATTTCTGAAGAGAATAATAAGGGATTTGAGCCACTTTACTGAAGTTTCCTGACTTATAAACTGTCTTTCTTGATTTATTTGCATCAGTATAGAATGTAAAGGCTTGAAAATTTGTTGTTTCCTTTATTATGTGAGGGAGAATCCAATTAGTTATTTTCAGAAACTGGTGTCTCTTGCTTTGGGGGTATTTGTTGCTAATCTCTCCTAAAAATTACTGTAAGCTCTTTGCCAATGTTTATTTATGCTCATGATGAGGCAATTTCAGCATTAGTAAAAGGTACTGCAATTTCTGCCTGATCGTTTCCTGCTAATTGATGAAGTCTCAATTTTCCTTTCAGATTAAATTCAAAAATCTTTTCTACATAGGTCTTCAATTTTTTTATTCTGTATGGTAAAAATATCAATTTTAAGATATTATCTTATCCCTGAATAACAATTCCTATAGAAGAATGAGTAGAAGGTAAAACAACCAGAGTACAATCAAGCTCTGGATCTAAGCAATCTACATGTGTACCTTGCAATTTCTTTTCTACCATAGCCAATTGTATCTCAGCCTCAGTTAATACTTTACTTGGACTATTTAAGTCCTATCCACCATGTAAGGTTAATTATTTAGTTCTTGAGATGTTAATCCAGTTGTGGGCCACAGTTGGTTAATATCTTCCAGCTATTTTTGAAAATCATTAAGAATTAGTAATTCAGCCGGGCGGTGGTGGCGCATGTCTTTAATCCCAGCACTCGGGAGGCAGAGGCAGGCGGATCGCTGTGAGTTCGAGGCCAGCCTGGGCTACCAAGTGAGTTCCAGGAAAGGCGCAAAGCTACACAGAGAAACCCTGTCTCGAAAAACCAAAAAAAAAAAAAAAAAAAAAAAAAAGAATTAGTAATTCATCTCCCTGATTTGTACTTTCTGTAGTTGAATTTTCTGTAAACCTATGTTATATCTAAATAATTAATAGAATCTCCTCTTCATTTTTTCCTTCAGGAGCAATTTTTATTCCCAGCAAGGCAAAATATTTTACTGCATCAAACAATTTTTCTAAAGTATCTGCATTTGAATCAGCCAATAAGATATCATCATCCATATAATGGTAAATTAAAGATTGAGGAAAGTGTTTATGAATTAGTTTTTATAGTTGTTGTTCAAAATACTGATATAAGGTGGGGCTAATTAATATTCCTTGTGGAAGAATCTTCCAATGGTATCTTTTAACAGGGTGGGAGTTATTATAAGTAGGCACTGGGATGACAAATTTTTCCCTATCCTGTTTGGGTAAAGGTGTAGTAAAAAAAAAAATCAGTCTTTGAAATCAACCACTATAGTCAACCATCTCTTAGGTAATAAGAAGGCAAGGGACTTCCAAGCTTTAAAGAACCCATTGACTGAATCACCTTATTTATAGCTCTTTTATCTGTTAACAGTCTCTGTTTTCTATATTTCTTTTTAAAAACAGATATAAGAGAATTCCAAGGACTGATCAATTCTTCAACATGTTGAACATTTAGTTGCTCCTGTACTGGCTGTTCTAATGCCTAGAATTTTTGTGATGTCAAAGGCCATTGTTCCCACACAGGTTTTTCAGTTAATCATTTTAAAGGTAGGACTATGGGTACCTTTGAAAAATCAGCAGCTGTTAAGCCCTGCTTATGTACAACTTGCAGTAGGTGACTGTTCTTGATAATACCTTTTAATATTTTTCTCAGAGGCATACTGTAGTTTACAATTTATTTCTGAGATTGGAAGAATGATAATCTGTGTTTTCAATTACTGCAACAAATCACATCCCCATAAATTCATCATTATGTGAGTGACATGTGGTTTTAATTTCCCTATCTGTTCTTCTGGCCCTATAAAATCAACCCATCTTGCACTTTGTTTTTTTTTTTTTTTTTTTTTTTTTTTTTGGTTTTTTCGAGACAGGGTTTCTCTGTGTAGCTTTGCGCCTTTCCTGGAGCTCACTTGGTAGCCCAGGCTGGCCTCGAACTCACAAAGATCCGCCTGCCTCTGCCTCCCGAGTGCTGGGATTAAAGGCAAACTTCCAATCCCTAGAATCTGAACATTTACCTCCTGAACAGGCCAATCTGGATGCAGATTTTGGTGAAATTATTGTTACAACTCCTTTCCAAGTGTCATCATAAGTGTGAAATCAAATATTAGCTGTATTTCAGATCCACTCATCTGTGGGTACTGATCTTGTCTTTACAGGCCTAATAATCTTTTCTGAATTAACACTTTTGAAGGCTAAATATCCAATTAATATTTGTCTAATATCTGGATCTGATATTATTTACAGCTGAAGTTCATCTTTGTAAAAAAAATGGTAAAGTCTTCATTTGGGCCTTGTAAAATTTTAGTAAATAACTCAGTCCTCTTTCCTCATTCTTTAACCCTGTCCCAAGTGTTCAAAGCTGCTACATGGCATAGAACCAAGATGTTATCATCTAATATAAACTGTCTTTGGAAATCAGCATACTGGTTCTCACTGAGAAGTTGGTCTTGGTAATTTTCATCACCTCTAGCCCTGCCTCATTGTTCTATGACCATAACTTCCTCTCTCCACATTGTTATTATTGTAACTGAGGACCAACTTCCAATATTGCTATAACTAAATCTTTCCAGTCTTGTGGAATAATTCTGTTCCTAACTATCCATGAATTTAACATTTTCTTCGCAAAGGGTGAATGCATACCATATGAAATGACAGCTTCCTTAAATCTCTTCAAATCTCACATTTCTATAGCATTCCAATTAACTTCTGTATAGTTTTGGGGGACCTGTCATCTGGTGACCATTCTTATATGGTAACTGGATAAATTAAGATTATTTTCTAATGAACTGGTTGTTCCTCTTCAGCTTTATAATGCAATGGTGTGGTAGGTTCTTCTCTAAATTCCCCTATGTAGATGTAACCAATCGTATTATTAAAATAAGAAACACAGAGCCAAGGTAAAAGAGAAAAGCCGAGAGGTCAGAGCTCAGAGATAAAATCTTACCTCCTGCAGTGCTCCTAGCTTCCCCGAGAGAGGGAGGTACTTCCTGTGTCCCTGTTTAAATAATCTTTCTGTTCTGCCTTCTCATTGGTTGTAAACCCAACCACATGACTGCCTCATCACTGCCTGTAAGTACCGCCCTCCAGGTCTTAAAGGCGTATGTCTCCAATACTGGCTGTATCCCTGAACACACAGAAATCTACCTAGCTCTTCTAACCACCACGCTCTTACTATGGCTCTAATAGCTCTGACCCCAGGGCAACTTTATTTATTAACATAAAATTAAAATAACATTTCAGTACAAATAAAATATCACCACATTTCCCCTTTTCTATTTAAATAAAAAGAAAAAAGGCAAAAGGTTATAACTAACAAAAGAAAAACTATATACAAAAGTACAATAACTATATACAATATATACAAGTAATAAATACCTAAACGATGTCTAGTCCATTTGTATTTGACAAATCAGAGAAAATAATTCCCTTATCTATCCCATTTTAGTAAGTCCAAAATGTATCTAATTCACTTTCTATCCTAATTAATCTTCAACTATAACTAACTAATCTTCAACTCCCTCAGAGACCCAAGAAGGAAATAATATTAGCTAACAAAAATAAAAACAGGAAGTGCACAAAAGCAACTTCCAAAAATTTTGTGAGTTGACAGAACAGCCAGCTGCCTGGACAGTCACCTGAGGTTTCTCCACAGTGTTGGGGCATCATCTTCAGCCTATAGGCTTATGGTATCTGACAGACTCATTTGTGAAGTAGGTTGTACACAAGGTCAACAGTTCAACCTCCATTTGGGTGAGAGCAGTCCATGTACCAGAAACACCTGAATTCCACTAGTGTCATGTCATGATTCAGGATTTTAAATTCTGGAAATTGTTGATGGTTTTTGAATTCAGCTGTCCATTCTTCTTGGCTGTGTATATATGGCTTCATCTAAGCATGCCCTTCTCCACATCCCTCTATTAAATGCCAGTCTACTATTGAGAGGCGTGAGCTTTCAGTTGCTGTTCCATTGCACAACAGAAGCCATCGGCCCACTGCCTGTTCAGCTGCCTTCAAAGAAAAGGGCACTGTACCTTTTCCAGATTGTGAAGGCCACTTCAGGGATGGTGCCATATTGTCCTGGCCTCAGAAGATGCCTTTTGATAAAGCCATAACCACACTTGTTTTGGCAAGAATTGGTAGTCCTTTGTTTCGTGTTCTGTCTGTCCATTTTGTCCTGTTGATACGAGGATACTTTGTTGTCCAGTGGCTAACTTTTGCCACAATGAAAATTAACTCCATGTGCAGTTTCTTCAATGCCCATATTTTCTCTGAAGTAGACTGGTACTGCCAGGAGCTGACATGTCTCAAAAAAGAAAAATTTCTAAGTTATTAAAACATTTTAAATGCCATATTCTGTAGATCTCTGAAGGGTTTGAAGATGACCTGTCTAAAATACATCTGCTCAATTTTTAAAACATATCTAATATAACTACAATTTCTATTGTAATGTCTAACTACTAACTTTCATTTCCTTATATCCTAATAGTTGGTAATAATGTAAAGTATTTAAAATTAGTAACTGTCTTTTTCTTTTCTTTTCTTTCTTTCTTTTTCTCTTTTTTTTTTTTAAAAAAAAAACAAGAACCTTAAATTTAATCTCCTTTGCTTAGCCTTTTTCCTAACCCTTGACAACTTGTAACCTACCCCCCTAAATAATGAAAATTATCCCAGACCTAAAACCCATTAAAAGAACCAAAAAACCACCCGCCCCACACCACTTCTTTGGCAATGTGGGTGTCATATTCTTAAAATTGCTTCCTGCTGGGTATGGGCGAAGTTATCTTTATCCTGAAAGAAAAATTTAGGTTAATTGTCAAATTCTAGGAAAGGTAACTATATCCTTCATTATTATCCAGTCTGTGTATAAAGCCAAAGTTCAGGGTTTATCTCAAGTCCTTATTCAAGTAGTCTTTGAGACTGGATCATCTCAGCTAGTCATCTCAAAATTGCTCTGAGCACCTTGTAGTTCAAAGCTGATCTGTAGATGATGTTTGTCAGTTTAGTGATATTATTATTGTCCATGTGGAATTGTTGTTGTTGTTGTTGTTGTGGGGCCCCATCTTCTTTCCGGAGACTTCAGTTGATGTTAGGCCTGGCCGTGATTTCCTGCAGAAAACTGATAAGAGACTCAAACACAAAGACATATATATGCAGCTAACTGAAGCCTTTTTTCTAGAATTAGTTAGTACTCTATATGACCATTCATATCTTAACAAAGTTTAAAATGTATATATATATTAATCTTGTAAATTTTTATATAAAATTTATACTTTAAGAAAAGTTTAAAGAATCAGAATAGAATCAAAGAGTTGAGATTAGTAATAGAATAGTCCCTTAATTAATTTGGCTTTTGTCCTGTCCCATAGCAGAAAATGGCTCTTTCTGGCACGATACAGGGAGTTTGCATTTTCCTTTTAACAACATGCTTGAGTTTGAAGAAGGAGAGAGCCATTCTCCAACTCCAAAGTCAGCTTTAAATTTTAATTGAACTGGGACTATTAGAAAACCGATAGTGTTAAATCTTTAGAGAAAAGCAGAAACAAACATTTAAGAAGACATAAAATTTTTTAGATAATATATACCCATATGCCATATGCTCCCATATACTCTGTTTCCTGGGATAGATGATTTGTCCCTTTTCTTCAGTTGTCTCATTTGTCTTGTGTCCTTCAGATTCCTTAACCTTCATTCTCCTAAAAGACAAAAACAAAAACCTTCCCCCAAGACTAATTTTGGGGATGTTCCTTTTTGGCAAGTTATTATCTGATTAAATGTAAAGACATGTGTTACAGGTACAAGTTAGTTTAAATTGGATGTTCATGCTGGTTGATGAACTATCACCTCCTCTAATTAAGAGGTTTCTCTTGTTCAAATCGAACCTTTATCAATTTTGATGGTACCCACAGCTTATCTTCTCCTGTAGAAACAAAAGCAAAACCTCGTCCCCAACGTAATACATACCCTGGCTTCCATTCTGAGGTCAGCACATCCTTAAAGTATATAGGCTGATTTAATTCTGTAGTTTTTTCTATTACCCAATGTCTCTCTGCAGCTGTTGTTCCTTTCTCATTGGCATTCAGAAAATTCAAAGTTAATAGAGCATTATGCAGTCTATTTCTGGGGGTTTTTGTTACTCCTTTCTGTTTATTTAGCATATCCTTTAGTGTTCTGTTTGATCTTTCTATAACTGCTTGACCTGTAGGATTATGTGGTATACCTGTAATATGCTTTATTTTGTAATAATCAAAAAACTGTTTCATTTTAACAGAGACATATGATGGAGCATTGTCAGTTTTAATTTGTGCAGGTATACCCATGATGGCCATAACTTCTAGCAAATGAGTGATTACAGAATCAGCTTTTTCAGAACTCAAAGCAGTTGCCCATTGAAATCCTGAATAAGTATCAATGGTGTGGTGTACATATTTCAATTTTCCAAATTCTGCAAAGTGAAACACATCCATCTGCCAAATTTCATTCCTCTGAGTACCCTTTGGGTTACATCCTGCTGGTAATGGTGTTTGATTATAGAAGGAACAAGTAGGACATTTCTTTACTATTTCTTTGGCTTGTTGCCAGGTTATGGAAAAATCCTTTTTTAAACCTTTACTATTGACGTGATGCTTTTTATGAAATTCTGAGGCCTCCAGCACATTTCCTATCAATAATTTATCAATCTCATCATTGCCTTGTGCTAGAGGGCCTGGCAGACCAGTATGAGATCGGATGTGAGTTATATATAAAGGATGACTCCTTTTCCTGATTGTATCTTGTAATTGAATAAATAGTGAAGTTAATTCTGAAGCATCAGGGATAAATTCTGCAGTCTCAATATGTAATACCACTCTTTCAGCATACTGAGAGTCAGTTACTATGTTGAGAGGTTCTGAAAAATCCATTAATACCAACAGAATAGCATACAATTCTGATTTTTGCACTGAATTATAAGGACTTTGTACCACTTTACTTAAATTTTCTGATTTGTAACCTGCCTTTCCTTGTTTGTTGGCATCTGTATAAAATGTACGAACTCCAGATATGGGTTTTTGCCATACAATTCGAGGCAAGATCCAATCAGCTCTCTTTATAAAATCAATTCTGTTGCTTTTGGGATATTTGCTGTTAATTTCTCCCAAAAAATTACTGCAAGCTCTTTGCCAAGGTTCACTTTCTGTCCATAATTTTTCAATGTCCTCCTTAGTTAAAGGTACGACAATTTCTGCTGGGTCTATTCCTGCTAATTGACGAAGTCTCAATTTTCCTTTCCAAATCAAGTCAGAGATTTTTTCCCCATAAGTTTTTAATTTTTTATTTGGTTTATTTGGTAAAAATATCCATTCCAATATAATATCTTCCCTCTGCATTAATATTCCAGTAGGGGAATGCCTAGAAGGTAAAATAACCAAAATGCAATCCAGCTTTGGATCAATACGATCCACGTGCCCTTCATGTACTTTCTTTTCTACCAAGGCCAATTCTTTCTCAGCTTCAGGTGATAATTCTCTTGGACTATTTAAGTCCTTGTCACCTTCTAAGGTTTTGAACAAATTAGTCAGTTCATCATTTTTTACCCCAACAATAGTTCCTAGATGAGAAATATCTCCAAATAATCTTTGAAAGTCATTAAGTGTCTGTAGTCTATCTCTCCGAATTTGCACCTTTTGGGGTCTAATTTTTTGTAGCTCTATTTTATATCCTAAATAATTAATAGAATCTCCTCTTTGTATTTTTTCAGGAGCAATTTGTAATCCCCAGCAAGGCAAAATTTTCTTTACTTCTTCAAACATTCTTTCTAAAGTATCTGCATTTGAGTCAGCTAGTAAAATATCATCCATATAATGATAAATTATAGATTTAGGAAATTTTTTACGTATCACTTCCAATGGCTGTTGTACAAAATATTGGCACAGAGTTGGGCTATTTAACATTCCCTGTGGGAGGACCCTCCATTGAAATCTTTTAACCGGTTGAGAATTATTATAAGTAGGCACTGTGAAAGCAAATCTTTCTCTGTCTTTTTCTTGTAAGGGTATTGAAAAGAAACAGTCTTTTAAATCAATAACTATGAGAGGCCATCCTTTTGGTAACAGAGTAGGCAAAGGAATTCCAGATTGTAGAGAGCCCATCGGCTGAATTACTTTGTTAATTGCTCTAAGGTCTGTTACCATTCTCCATTTACCAGATTTCTTTTTAATAACAAATACAGGAGAATTCCAAGGGCTGGTTGACTGTTCAATATGCTGAGCATTTAACTGTTCTTCTACCAGCTCTTCTAAAGCCTGGAGTTTCTCTGTTGTTAAAGGCCATTGCTGAACCCATACAGGCTTGTCTGTTAACCATTTTAAAGGTAGAGCTGTTGGTATTTTTGGAAGATTATCAGTTGTTGTGCCCTGTTCTTGTATAATATGGATGGCTGGTGACCACTCAAAATAATGCCTTCTAATATTTCTCTCAGAAACATGTGCTAGTTTATGATTTGTTTCTGAGATTGGAGGGATTTTAATCTGAGTATTCCATTGTTGCAACAAGTCTCGACCCCACAGGTTCATAGCTATGTTAGCGACATATGGTTTTAATTTTCCTCTCTGTCCTTCTGGACCTATACATTCCAGCCATCTTGCACTCTGTTTCACTCCAGATAATGTCCCAATTCCTAACAGTTGAACGTTTACCTCCTGAAGAGGCCAAGCTGGATGCCAAAATTCTGGTGCAATTATGGTAATGTCCGCACCTGTGTCTACCAGACCAGACAACAAAACACCATTTATTTTTATCGTTAATTTTGGTCTCTGTTCATTAATAGAAGTTTGCCAAAAAATTTTCTTTATGTGTTCTCCTGAATTTTCTATTCTCTCTTTTTCATCATCCTGACCAGCATGATTTATTCCAATAGTCATTTGGTTATTTAATCGCTCAGAGCAGGGATTTCCTCTACAGCTGCAGGAAAGGTTTGAACTGGTTTTGCTATGGGGGCCTGCATGAGGCCCCTCCGGGAGTTTCCCGAAAACTGAGGCAAAGGATTACCCTGTCTGTCCTTTGTTGATCTACATTCATTGGTCCAGTGTTTTCCCTTACCACACCTTCTGCATACTCCAGAAGGAAGGGGCCTTCTGTTGCCATTGTTCCTTGAAGAAACATTGCTTCTAGGAATGACCTGTTTACAGTCCCTTTTAAAATGTCCTTGCTGTCCACACCCAAAACATCTAACACTCCTCAAACCTTTTGAAATTACTTCTCCTACCCACGTATCATCATGCTCATCAGCCTCAACATTAATTGTTTCTCTAATCCAATCTTCCAAAGGTGCAGATCTTGCCCTTAACGGCCTGATTATTCTTTTGCATGCTGCATTCGCATTCTCAAATGCCAAAGCTTCAATTATTGCCTTACTAGCTTCTGATCCTGAGACCATTCTGTTTACTGCTGAAGCCAGTCTTTCTAAAAAATCTGTGAAAGATTCTTTTGGGCCTTGCATAACCTTTGTGAATGACTCAGGTTTTTTTCCTGGTTCATCAACTCTGTCCCATGCATTCAAGGCTGCCATTCGACATAAAATTACGGTTTGAACATCATATAAACATTGTGTTTGTATTGAAGCATATTGGCCTTCTCCAATAAGCTGATCCTGACAAACTTGTATTCCTTTATCCCTCCATTGTGTTTCTACGTTTCTAGCTTCCTCCTTAAACCACGTTAGAAATTGAATTCTCTGGCTGGGTTCCAGAACAGCTTGTGCAAGGTCCCGCCAGTCCTGTGGTATAATCCTATTATATGTTGACCAAGAGTTTAACATTTGCTTTACATATGGGGAATGCATGCCATAAGATACTATTGCCTCCTTAAACCTTTTAAAATCCATCAGTTCAATTGGAGCCCAGATATTTTGTGTAGCCATTTGATCAGGCATCTGCTGTACGGTTACAGGATAAATTAAGGATGACTGTGTGAAAACAGGCTTTCTTTCTGTAACCTTATGATCCAAACTTGAACCAACTTCCCTGTTAAAATTAACAGGTTTTTCTAAAGCTGTTATCCTGGCACTTAAATCGACTATCTTTTTAAATAGTAAAATGAGAATAAGCATGGTGATTAACTGCATAATTCCCATAATACTAATCTTTTCATATAGTTGTTCCATTGTCAGACTGCCTAAAATTTCAAACAAAACCCAATTTTCTTCCAATGTACACAGGAAACCCATTTTTTTTAAATGTGGAAAAAATTTGTCTTTTAAATAGTTTCCTTTATGACTTACCAAATCTGCGTAGAACAGTAGAAATCCGAGCGAATTTCAAAACAGCCACCTAGAGTCCTAGGTGTAAATCCAGAGAGAGAGAGAGAGAGAGAGAGAGAGAGAGAGAGAGAGAGAGAGAGAAACAGAGAGACAGAGAGAAAGCGAAAGCGAAAGTGAAAGCGAAGGGGTAGCCGGCTAAAGCTTAAAGCCAGCCACTTGTTCCCTCTTGAGCCGAGTCAAGGCTTGGCTTTACAGCCAGGGGCCCTGTTTAGCAGGGCAGGCCTGAGCTGTTTGTAGCACTGGCTTTAAGCAAGCAGCTCACAGTCCAGCCTGAGCCCAGACCTGGGCCGGCCGGGGCTAGGGAGCCGGCTGCTCCGGCTAGGGAGCCGGCCCCAAGCAGTTTTTAATGGATTCTTGTCACGTTGGGCGCCAGATGTAGATGTAACCAATCGTATTATTAAAATAAGAAACACAGAGCCAAGGTAAAAGAGAAAAGCCGAGAGGTCAGAGCTCAGAGATAAAATCTTACCTCCTGCAGTGCTCCTAGCTTCCCCGAGAGAGGGAGGTACTTCCTGTGTCCCTGTTTAAATAATCTTTCTGTTCTGCCTTCTCATTGGTTGTAAACCCAACCACATGACTGCCTCATCACTGCCTGTAAGTACCGCCCTCCAGGTCTTAAAGGCGTATGTCTCCAATACTGGCTGTATCCCTGAACACACAGAAATCTACCTAGCTCTTCTAACCACCACGCTCTTACTATGGCTCTAATAGCTCTGACCCCAGGGCAACTTTATTTATTAACATAAAATTAAAATAACATTTCAGTACAAATAAAATATCACCACACCCCTATCTGCATCTGAGTATTTTTCTTATTTTTATTAGTAGGCCTTTCTAAAGCTTGTATCATATCAATAGTCCTTCTAAAACTTATAGCTTATCAGCCAAATTTTTCTTATTTTCATTAGGAAGTCTTTCTAAGGCTTGTATCTTACCAGTGGTGTCTTTCTAAAGCTTGTATCTCATCTGTCAAATGATCATATTTGGCACCATTATCAAACTTTCATTTTAAGGATAAAATATTAATTACCACACTGATATTAATTACAATTGACATTATGTCAATCTTAGCTGAGTCATTTATCCCCTCATTTAAATTTTCCACTTTCAAACCACCCATAGTAGCACTATACAGGGTCCTAGTACCCTGCATTGTGTTGTTTCCCATTGGTAACATGAGGAAGATTTTTCTTTATGTGTTATTTTACACTCTAGGAAAGGACTTCCCATATATCTCACCAAATCTGCTGACTTCTCCGTTTGTCCCCTGTGTTGGTGGAGAACTCAAGTTCCTCTCATAATTTCTAAGGACAAGCTTGCTTCCCAGCATCCCTGTGTCAGCCAACTGCTGCAAGTGCTTGAGGAGAGCGGTTCAGCTACAACTGCAACAGAAGTAGCTGGTGTGACTTCACTGTCCATGTGGTTGTACCATGCATTGAAGCATCCAATGTTTGAACTTTTTCACGGAGCTCTACCTTAATCTAATGTTATTGCAGCTAGCAATTACAACCCTGCAGTTAGCAGCCTGCTTTTCTGACAGCAGCCAGAGCCTGGTGGAAATTCTGTTCCTGCAGCCACTGGCTCTGTTGCAGGTGCAAAAGTTATATTGGACTAAATCTCTGTCAATTATTTATAAATGAGACTCAAAATTCAAAGATTGGGGTGAGAACCTGCTAGTTCAGAGAGGCTGAGTCACAACTAACTAACATTCTCTTCTTGCTGGTATTTCCCAAACAGAGCATCCTTCTACTCCCCCAAAACAAAAAAAGTCACTCCACTCCAAATCCCTCCCTACTACTTCTGGTGTGTCTCTATATCTCTTTAAGATGTCCTCTAATGCTCTATGATTACTTTCTGTCAACTAGTTGCTAGCTCAACCTCCTAACCCAAGCTTAATTTTATTTAATTAACACAAATGCAAACTCAGAATTCACAATGTGATTGAATATTCCCCAATAGTTAGCTTTTCTATGACTGAAATAGAAAATAAACAACCAGATGAAACTCACAATGCAAAACTAATTTCCAATGGGGTATATGAGAAAATCCATACAATTCCTGTGTGACTTTTACTAAAACTCAGTGCAGAAAACAATGTACAATCTTTCTAAATGAAACTGTGTTCAGCTGAAAACATGTAGGAAAGTATCTTTAGTGCCCAAATAACAATGAAATTATGGCATAGAAAACAAGAGCAGTGTCCTAAGCCTTCACTCTTGGGTACACAAGCTATCTAAAGCCAATGAGTTTTTCTCACAGAATATCTGAAATATTCATAGGTCCTACACTAGAATAAATTTATTGCTGCTATAAGATATATAAAATGTTGATAAACTGCTTTCCTGACCTTGGAGAACTTTGTTGGCATATTAAGAGACTTTGATACATAGCAGAATGCAGACACGTCGGGTGATTTGTGGGATGCACAGCTCTGGGTCTGCACTATTAGGTACTTAGGAAACAAGGGGCATCTTCAGAGAGGGTAGAGCATGGGAATGAGCCATATTCTTACTAGCAATGCATCAAGCAAAAACTCTGGGGATTGGAATGGTAAGCAACTCCATTTAAACACTGTGCAAACTCTATTTTATGGCATGTATTGTTCCCTGCAGTCTGTCTCTGGATTTCTGCTTTCTCTTTTCTTTCCTCACTGGTAACATAGTATTTGACCCTTGGTACCTTGTTTACAAAGCACTGCCTTGTGGTGGTAATCTAATTGTATTGAAATATTATTTTGATTTGTACTGAAATATTAATTTGATTGTATGTTAATAAATAAAGTTGTCTGGGGGTCAGAGCTATTAGAGCCATAGCAAGAGTGTGGCGGTGGTGGCACACGCCTTTAATCCCATAGATATCTGTGTGTTCAGGGTCAGAGCTATTAGAGCCATAGCAAGAGTGTGGCGGTGGCAGCACACGCCTTTAATCCCATAAGATCTCTGTGCGTTCAGGGATACAGCCAGCATTGGAGACATATGCCTTTAAGACCTAGGGGGCTGTACATTCAGACAGTGACGAGGCAGTCATGTGTTTGGGTTTACAACCAATGAGAAGGCAGAACAACATACTTTAAAAATACGAACCGACAGGAGGTAGGTCTCTTTTCGCGAAGCTGGGACAGCAGGAGGAAGGGTGAGATTTTAGCTCTGAGCTCTGACCTCTCGGCTTTCTCTTTTACATTGTTTCTGTGTTTCTTATTTAATAAGACGGTTGGTTACATCTATATCTGGCGCCCAACGTGACAAGAATCCATTAAAAACTGCTTGGCTTGGCGGCAGGTCCGCTTTCCCGCAAGGGCGGCAGGCGGCCCGCGGCGGCGGCGGCGGCGGCGGCGGCAGCGGTGGCACACGGCGGCCGGCGGCGATCGGCTTGTTAGTCCAAGCTGCTGGCGTCCTAGTCCGGGTAGCAACTTCTAGCCCGGGCCTAGGTCTGTGAGCAGCTTGCCTAAAGCCGGTGCTACAAACAACTCAGACCTGCCCTGCCTGTAAAGCCAACGCACGTGGTCGGAGCTTAAGGAAGCCAGACCCAAGCCTTGACTCGGCACAAGAGGGAACACGTGGCTGCATTTAAGCTTTAGCCGGCTACGCTTTCTTGTGCGTTCTCTCTTTCTCTCTCTCTCTCTCTCTCTCTCTCTCTCTCTCTCTCTCTCTCTCTCTCTCTGGATTTACACCTGGGACACTAGGTGGCTGCTTTGAAAATCCCCTCGGATTTCTACTGTTCTACGCAGATTTGGTAAGTCATAATATATCAGATATTTTAAAGGAAACTATCTAAAAGAGAATTTTTTCCACATTAAAAAACAAATGGGTTTTATGTGTACATTGGAAGAAAATTGGTTTTTGTTCGAAATTTTAGGCAGTCTGGCAATGGAACAACTATATAATATTAGTATTGGTGGAATTATGCACCTTATCACTATAATTATCCACATTTTAATATTTAAAAAGATAGTCAATTTAAGTGCCAGGATAACAGCTTTAGAAGAACTTGTTAAACCTGTAAAAATTCAGACAGAAGAAATTAACAGTGAAGTTGTTTCAAGTCGGGATCATAAGGTTGCAGAAAGAAAGCCTGTTTTCACACAGTCACCCTTAATTTATCCTGTAACTGTACAGCAGATGCCTGATCAAATGGCTACACAAAATATTTGGGCTCCAATTGAAATGTTGGATTTAAAAAGGTTTAAGGAGGCAATAGTATCTTATGGCATGCATTCCCCATATGTAAAGCAAATGTTAAACACTTGGTCAACATATAATAGGATAGTACCACAGGACTGGCGGGACCTCGCACAAGGTGTTCTGGAACCCAGCCAGAGACTTCAATTTCTGACTTGGTTTAAGGAGGAGGCTAAAAACATAGAAAAACAATGGAGGGATAAAGGAGTACAAGTTTGCCAGGATCAGCTTATGGGCGAAGGCCAATATGCTTCAGCACAAGCACAATGTTTATATGATGTCCAAACCCTAATTTTATGTCGAACGGCAGCCTTGAATGCATGGGACAAAGTTGAGGAACCAGGAAAAAAATCTGAGTCATTTACAAAGGTGAAGCAAGGCCCAAAAGAGTCTTTTACAGATTTTTTACAAAGACTGGCTTCAGCAGTAAAGAGAACGGTCTCGGATTCAGAAGCTGGTAAGGCAATAATTGAATCTTTGGCCTTTGAGAATTCGAATGCAGCATGCAAAAGAATAATCAGGCCATTAAGGGCAAGATCTGCACCTATGGAAGATTGGATTAGAGAAACAATTAATGTTGAAGCTGATGAGCATGATGATACATGGGTAGGAGAAGTAATTTCAAAAGGTTTGAGGAGTGTTAGATGTTTTGGATGTGGAAAGCAAGGACATTTGAAAAGGGACTGTAGACAGGTCATTTCCAGAAACAATGTTTCTTCAAGGAACAATGGCAACAGAATGCCCCTTCCTTCTGGAGTATGCAGAAGGTGTGGTAAGGGAAAACACTGGACCAACGAATGTAGATCAACAAAGGACAGACAGGGTAATCCTTTGCCTCAGTCTTCGGGAAACTCCCAGAGGGGCCTCAGGCAGGCCCCCAGTGCAAATCCAGTTCAAACCTTTCCGGCAGCCATAGAGGAAATGCCTGCTCTGGAGAGCGATTAAATAACCAAATGCCTATTGGAATAAATCATGCTGGTCAGAATGATGAAACAGAGAGAATAGAAAATTCAGGAGAAAACATAAAGAAAATTTTTTGGCAAACTTCTATTAATGAACAAAGACCAAAATTAACGATAAAAATAAATGGTGTTTTGTTGTCTGGTCTGGTAGACACAGGTGCGGACGTTACCATAATTGCACCAGAATTTTGGCATCCAACTTGGCCTCTTCAGGAGGTAAACGTTCAACTGTTAGGAATTGGGACATTATCTCAGGTGAAACAGAGTGCAAGATGGCTCGAATGTATAGGTCCAGAAGGACAGAGAGGAAAATTAAAACCATATGTGGCTAACATAACTATGAACCTGTGGGGTCGAGACTTGTTGCAACAATGGAATACTCAGATTAACATCCCTCCAATCTCAGAAACAAATCATAAACTAGCACATGTTACTGAGAGAAATATTAGAAGATATTGTTCTAATGAGTGGTCACCAGCCATCCATATTATACAAGAACAGGGCACAATAACTGATGATCTTCCAAAGACACCAACAGCTCTACCTTTAAAATGGTTAACAGACAAGCCTGTATGGGTCCAGCAATGGCCTTTAACAACAGAGAAACTCCAGGCTTTAGAAGAGCTGGTAGAAGAACAGTTAAATGCTCAGCATATTGAAGAATCAACCAGCCCTTGGAATTCTCCTGTATTTGTTATTAAAAAGAAATCTGGTAAATGGAGAATGGTAACAGACCTTAGGGCAATTAACAAAGTAATTCAGCCAATGGGTTCTCTACAATCTGGGATGCCTTTGCCTACTCTGTTACCAAAAGGATGGCCTCTCATAGTTATTGATTTAAAAGACTGTTTCTTTTCAATACCCTTACAAGAAAAAGACAGAGAAAGATTTGCTTTTACAGTGCCTACTTATAATAATTCTCAACCGGTTAAAAGATTTCAATGGAGGGTCCTCCCACAGGGAATGTTGAATAGCCCAACTCTGTGCCAATATTTTGTACAACAGCCATTGGAAGTGATACGTAAAAAATTTCCTAAATCTATAATTTATCATTATATGGACGATATTTTACTAGCTGACTCAAATGCAGATACTTTAGAAATAATGTTTGAAGAAGTAAAGAAAATTTTGCCTCGCTGGGGATTACAAATTGCTCCTGAAAAGATACAAAGAGGAGATTCTATTAATTATTTAGGATATAAAATAGAGCTACAAAAAATTAGACCCCAAAAGGTGCAAATTCGGAGAGATAGACTACAGACTCTTAATGACTTTCAAAGATTATTTGGAGATATTTCTCATCTACGAACTATTGTTGGGGTAAAAAATGATGAACTGACTAATTTGTTCAAAACCTTAGAAGGTGACAAGGACTTAAATAGTCCAAGAGAATTATCACCTGAAGCTGAGAAAGAATTAGCATTGGTAGAAAAGAAAGTGCATGAAGGACACGTGAATCGTATTGATCCAAAGCTGGATTGCATTTTGGTTATCTTACCTTCTAGGCGTTCTCCTACTGGAATATTAATGCAGAGGGAAGATATTATATTGGAATGGATATTTTTACCAAATAAACCAAATAAAAAATTAAAAACTTATGTGGAAAAAATCTCTGACTTGATTTACAAAGGAAAAATGAGACTTCGTCAATTAGCAGGCATAGACCCAGCAGAAATTGTCGTACCATTAACTAAGGAGGACATTGAAAAATTATGGACAGAAAGTGAACCTTGGCAAAGAGCTTGCAGTAATTTTTTGGGAGAAATTAACAGCAAATATCCCAAAAGCAATAGAATTGATCTTATAAAGAGAGCTGAATGGATCTTGCCTCGAATTGTACGGCAAAAACCCATATCTGGAGTTCGTACATTTTATACAGATGCCAACAAAGAAGGAAAGGCAGGTTACAAATCAGAAAATTTAAGTAAAGTGGTTCAAAGTCCGTATAATTCAGTGCAAAAATCAGAATTGTATGCTATTCTGTTGGTATTAATGGATTTTTCAGAACCTCTCAACATAGTAACTGACTCTCAGTATGCTGAAAGAGTGGTGTTACATATTGAGACTGCAGAATTTATCCCTGATGCTTCAGAATTAACTTCACTATTTATTCAATTACAAGATACAATCAGGAAAAGGAATCATCCTTTATATATAACTCACATTCGATCCCATACTGGTCTGCCAGGCCCTCTAGCACAAGGCAATGAAGAGATTGATAAATTATTGATAGGAAATGTGCTGGAGGCCTCAGAATTTCATAAAAAACATCACGTTAATAGTAAAGGTTTAAAAAAGGATTTTTCCATAACCTGGCAACAAGCCAAAGAAATAATAAAGAAATGTCCTACTTGTTCCTTCTACAATCAGACGCCATTACCAGCAGGATGTAACCCAAAGGGTACTCAGAGAAATGAAATCTGGCAGATGGACGTGTTTCACTTTGCAGAATTTGGAAAATTGAAATATGTACACCACACTATCGATACTTATTCAGGATTTCAATGGGCAACTGCTTTGAGTTCTGAAAAAGCTGATTCTGTAATCACTCATTTGCTAGAAGTTATGGCCATCATGGGTATACCTGCACAAATCAAAACTGACAATGCTCCATCATATGTCTCTGTTAAAATGAAACAGTTTTTTGCTTATTACAATATAAAGCATATTACAGGCATACCACATAATCCTACAGGTCAAGCAGTTATAGAAAGATCAAACAGAACTCTAAAGGATATGCTAAATAAACAGAAATGGGTAACAAAAACCCCCAGAAATAGACTGCATAATGCTCTTCTAACTTTGAATTTTCTGAATGCCAATGAGAAAGGAACAACAGCTGCAGAGAGACATTGGATAATAGAAAAAACTACAGAATTAAATCAGCCTATATACTTTAAGGATGTGCTGACCTCAGAATGGAAACCAGGGTATGTATTACATTGGGGACGTGGTTTTGCTTTTGTTTCTACAGGAGAAGATAAGCTGTGGGTACCATCAAAATTGATAAAGGTTCGATTTGAACAAGAGAGACCTCTTAATTAGAGGAGGTGATAGTTCATCAACCAGCATGAACATCCAATTTAAACTAACTTGTATCAATAAAACATGCCTTTTCATTTCATCAGATAATAACTTGCCAAAAAGGAACATCCCCAAAATTAGTCTTGGGGAAAGGTTTTTGTTTTTGTCTTTTAGGAGAATGAAGGTTAAGGAATCTGAAGAACACTGGACAAATGAGACAACTGAAGAAAAGGGACAAATCATCTATCCCAAGAAACAGAGTGAAACGGTGTATGGGTATATATTATCTAAAAAATTTTATGTCTTCCTAAATGTTTGTTTCTGCTTTTCTCTAAAGATTTAACACTATTGGTCTTCTAACAGTCCCAGTTCAATTAAAATTTAAAGCTGACTTTGGAGTTGGAGAATGGCTCTCTCCTTCTTTAAAATCAAGCATGTTGTTAAAAGGAAAATGCAAACTCCCTGTATCATGCCAGAATAAGAGCCATTTCTGCTATGGTACAGGACAAAAGCAAAATTAATTAAGGGACTATTCTATTACTAATCTCAACTCTTTGATTCTATTCTGATTCTTTAAACTTTTCTCAAAGTATAAATTTTATATCAAAATTTACAAGATTAATATATATATATACATTTTAAACTTTGTTAAGATATGAATGGTCACATAGAGTACTAACTAATTCTAGAAAAAAGGCTAGCTGCATATATATGTTTTTGTGTTCGAGTCTCTTACCAGTTTTCTGCAGGAAATCATGGCCAGGCCTAACATCAACTGAAGTCTCCAGAAAGAAGATGGGGCCCCACAACAACAGCAATTCCACGTGGACAATAATAATATCATTAAGCTGACAAACATCATCCACAGATCAGCTTTGAACTACAAGGTGCTCAGAGCAAATTTGAAATGACTAGCTGAGATGATCCAGTCTCAAAGACTACTTGAATAAGGACTTGAGATAAACCCTCAACTTTGGCATTATACACAGACTGGATAATGAAGGATATAGTTACCTCTCCTAGAATTTGACAATTAACCTAAAATTTTTCTTTCAGGATAAAGAAAACTTCGCCCATACCCAGCAGGAAGCAATTTTAAGAATACGACGCCCACATTCCCAAAGAGGTGGTGTGGGGCAGGTGGTTTTTTGGTCTTTTTAATGGGTTCTGGGTCTGGGATAATTTTCAGTATTTAGGGGGGTTGGTTACAAGTTATTGTCAAGGGTTAGGAAAAAGGCTAAGCAAAGGAGATTAGATTTAAGGTTCTTGTTTAAAAAAAAAAAAAAAAAAAAAAAAAAAAAAAAAAAAGAAAGAAAGAAAGAAAGAAGGAAAGAAAGAAAAAAAAAGAAAGAAAAGAGAAAGACAATTACTAGTTTTAAATACTTTACATTGGATTGAATTGTTTTATATTGTACACAAATTTGAAACTGATATTGTTAGAAAATGCTATATGTATATTTCTAATTGTATTTATTCCATCCATTTAACAATGTAATGCAAATTTCTGATCCTTGAATGCTATTATTATCAACTATTAGGATATAAAGAAATGAAAGTTAGTAGTTAGACATTACAATAGAACTTGTAGTCATATTAGATATGTTTTAAAAATTGAGCAGAGATGTTTTAGACAGGTCATCTTCAAACCCTTCAGAGATCTACAGAATATGGCATTTAAAATGTTTTAATAACTTAGAAAATTTTTCTTTTTTGAGACATGTCAGCTCCTGGCAGTACCAATCTACTTTAGAGAAAATATGGGCATTGAAGAAACTGCATATGGAGTCAACTTTCATTGTGGCAAAAGTTAGCCACTGGACAACAAAGTATCCTCGAATCAACAGGACAAAATGGACAGACAGATCACGAAACAAGGGACTACTGATTCTTGCCAAAACAAGTGTGGTTATGGCTTTATCAAAAGGCATCTTCTGAGGCCAGGACAATATGGCCCCATCCCTGAAGTGGCCTTCGCATCCGGAAAAGGTACGGTGCCCTTTTCTTCGAAGGCAGCTTAACAGGCAGAGGGCCGATGGATTCTGTTGTACAATGGAACAGCAGCTGAAAGCTCATGCCTCTCAAAAGTAGACTGGCATTTAATAGAGGGATGTGGAGAAGAAGGGGATGCTGAGATGAAGCCATATATACACAGCCAAGAAGAATGGACAGCTGAATTAAAAAACTGTCAACAATTTCCAGAATTTAAAATCCTGAATCATGACAGGACACTAGTGGAATTCAGGTGTTTCTGGTACGTGGACTGCTCTCACCCAATGTGAGGTTGAACTGTTGACCTTGTGTACATCCTACTTCACAAATGAGTCTGTCAGATACACTAAGCCTATAGGCTGAAGATGATGCCCCAACACTGCGGAGAAACCTCAGGTGACTGCCCAGGCAGCTGGCTGTTTCTGTCAACTCACAAAATTTTTTGGAAGTTGCTTGCATGCACTTCCTGTTTTTATTTTTGTTAGCTACTATTATTCCCTTCTTGGGTCTCTGAGGGAGTTGAAGATTAGTTAGTTATGGTTGAAGATTAGTTAGTTATAGTTGAAAATTAATTAGGATAGAAAGTACATTAGATACATCTTGGATTTACCAAAATAGGATAGATAATGGAATTATTTTCTCTGATTTGTCAAATACCTGTTTAGGTATTTATTACTTGTATATATTGTATATAGTTATTGTACTTTTGTATATAGTTTTTCTTTTGTTAGTCATAACCTTTTGCTTTTTTTCTTTTTATTAAAATAGAAAAGGGGAAATGTGGTGGTAATCTAATTGTATTGAAATATTATTTTGATTTGTACTGAAATATTAATTTGATTGTATGTTAATAAATAAAGTTGTCTGGGGGTCAGAGCTATTAGAGCCATAGCAAGAGTGTGGCGGTGGTGGCACACGCCTTTAATCCCATAGATATCTGTGTGTTCAGGGTCAGAGCTATTAGAGCCATAGCAAGAGTGTGGCGGTGGCAGCACACGCCTTTAATCCCATAAGATCTCTGTGCGTTCAGGGATACAGCCAGCATTGGAGACATATGCCTTTAAGACCTAGGGGGCTGTACATTCAGACAGTGACGAGGCAGTCATGTGTTTGGGTTTACAACCAATGAGAAGGCAGAACAACATACTTTAAAAATACGAACCGACAGGAGGTAGGTCTCTTTTCGCGAAGCTGGGACAGCAGGAGGAAGGGTGAGATTTTAGCTCTGAGCTCTGACCTCTCGGCTTTCTCTTTTACATTGTTTCTGTGTTTCTTATTTAATAAGACGGTTGGTTACATCTATACTGCCTCATGCAGCACATTGGGGCTCTAATAAGTGACAGCAGTAGCGTGGAGAGACTACATTGTGAGCAGTGAAACCAAGCAGAATGGACATCACATGAGTCGGGGCTCTTTTAGTTCTATAGAAGTGTCCTTGGAACAAAAAGACTTCAATAACAAACTGAGGGATGGAAATGGAGTGCTGGAATGAAAATATATTTGAAATAGAAACTGCTAAAATTCATTGTTTGCTCATAACCCCTAAAGCCTCCTTTTCAAACTCAAAACATCACTACATGATTTACATGAATGGCTTTTGAATTGTATTGTTTTTCTCCAATATTTAACACATCTGTTTTATTTAATGGATCAGTTAAAGATTAAAAAGTATACTGGCAACAAAAAATTAATTTACAAGTGTTAAGTCACCAAGTTTATTTTGTCATGTTATTTAATATTTCATTTTTTTTCAAGTAAAGTCTATCTTGTCCTACTGACATATAGTAGGATGATAGTTCATAAACTTTTCTTTAACCTTTCCCAGAAATACTTTCTTTCCTGCGAATTCTGTGGAACTAGGTCATGCTAATATAATTCTCAGCCTAGAATTAGTAAAATAACAATAAATTAAGTTTGTTTTCTTGCTTTCAAGTTAGCCAGTCATCTCCTTCAACTGCACAAGTTCTGCAAGAAATATATTACATGTGTTTACTATTACAAATGATTGTATTTATCTGTGAATTCCACAACATAATTCTAGTGCTATTCTATTTTCTCCATGTATAAGGTCTTTCCAGGTGGGGCCTTGGTGAACTACCATGAATGGAAGTCTAGGATTCCCAACTGATGTCTCCAACTAGGACGTAGCCATTTTTTTCTTGTAAATTGTATAGTAAAATAAAAGATATATGACCCGTTAGAACAAACTAGGTGGTAAAACCTCTTACCAAATGTGTTTATTGACAGATTATCTTTTGACTATCACGTTGACTCTCTTATAAACATAATATTTTCATACAGTTTATAGTTTAGAATATGGATTGCACAACACTTAACAATTTAAACAGAATAATCTTTCATTCTATTTTGTTTTAGAAATTATTTATGATGTAATTTATTCTCTGCTGCTATGTCAACTACATTATTTATATTCTTTATTGATGTGCATATGACAACAGTCTAAAAGCTTGTTACATCAGTATGTGGTGCCATTCAGTAAATGAAGACATGATTTAGTTCATATGTGATTACACTGGCCAGAAGCAGCCTGTTCTGAAGGGATCTGTGTATGTTCTCACTTGAGCAAAATTTGCCACTTTCCTCCTTTAGATATTATCATGACCTATGCTCTGTTTCTTTATTTACTAGGCTACAGACTAAACATAATTTAATTATAGCCCTTGAATTTTCATAACATACTAGATATTTTTTATTTGCCTTTCCAAATCCATCTACCATCCTCTATCTAGCTTCTCCCGTTGCTAATTAATATAGACTACATCAATGGCTCCCTATCTCCTATCTTGAAGTTGAACTGTGTTAACAGCATATTACTAATAATACAATAGGGCATTGGTAACAAAAACACAAAGGTTTGCATAGATGTCCTGCAGAAGATGAAAGTATCTATAAGCAAATTCCCTATATATAACTTTATTTTCAGTAGCCAGGACCGTGATATCTTCTTAGTCTAGTCACTTTTTCTCCTATTGTGGCCACCAAGAGAGATGATATTTTCAAAATTTTCTTATCAATATCACTGTTTTAAACCCTTTGAATAATTTTTGATTCATAATTTTATAATTATAATTTATAATTTTTTATTAAACTTGGTGTTTGACAATTTCATGCATGTATATACTGTATGAAGATCCTTGTTACACCTACCACCGTTCATCCCCTCTGACCCCTATCTAATGCCCTGCACAGCCTCCCCTGCTTCCCTACAAATCTTTCTGACAGTCAAGTCTATGTCTTGTGTTTTGTGACCCACTGATTTTAACTTGGGCTGTCTGAATAAATATCAGTTTGGATCTGTCTGTTGACAGGTGGTGAGCTTGTCAGTGCTATACTCTTCAGGCAGATGTTTTACTTGTTCTATTGGTTCTCCACAGAGTCTTAGACAATAGGAATAATAGCTAATAGGAATATATACTTTCATTTGTTTGCTTTGATTGCTGTTTCCACATGAAAACATTAGCTGATACAGTAATTTAGAAAGAAAACATAAAAGTGTGTTTTATGAGTGAAATTAGCTTTACTATCAATATTCATAAATCCAAAGAAAGAATTCTGGAAATAATTTTGCTCCATAACAATCAAATACTTGACATTTTAGCATTAATTGTAGTATTTACTGGGAAAAATTGATACATTCAGGAGTCCATCTGGCACTGTCCTGGCTAAAGTCACTTTTTAGGTGCAAAATGAAACTGTTAAATTTTAGTAAATTTTAAAACTTGTCTTCATTGTGACATGCTATTTTTTTTAAATGTTTTTCTTCTTGAAACATTTTTTTCCCTTGTTTTCTATAACCAAAACAGTCCATGGACAACCACACCATAGCATATATTTTCAAACCATCTCCACTTTCACTCAGTCAGTAAATTATATATTACTGTTAATGTTTTCATTGTCATCATATCCTCAAATGACCATTTTTGATTTCAAGATCAATTTATCAAGTCTAAAAATGAGAACACGAGTTAATCTCAGGATATCATTGCATATGGTAAATTAAAGAGTGATATTTGTTAAGGTAACTTAGAAATCACTGAATTAATTTCAAAGCTATAATTTAGAAAAAAAATCAACCTAGACTTTCCAGTAATTACAGTGTAGAGACAACTGGAATCACCACTGTGCTCCAAGCTGTTTTATACATAAAATTATTCTGTTTATTGAAAACTTTTCATTTTAAGTAATGCATTTTTTATATTATTAAATATTTCATGCCACTATAAAAATTTTAATGTAAAGGCACACAAAAGAACTGTGAAAACACATCTTAGAGTTTCATAACCCATTTTGAAATAAATGTCAGTTTGAGCTTTAAATAAAAATTTATTTACAGAGAAATCTCAGACTTAAATAACTAAATTTTTCAGAAATAGAGTCTCAAATTGTATTTACACTGACTCAAAATACACAAAAAAAATCATGAACGAGTGGGGAAAAGGCTGTAAAATCCAGAAAGTGTGATGAAGAGAGACTGTAGATTTTTCCTGTATGTAGAACAGGCAGAGAACTCTAATTTTTATATTTTAATATTTTTATTATCTTATAATTTTGTCTCTAAATGTGTTTGCAATATGTTCAAGTAAAGATAAACACATGGACAGACTTAAATGTCTAAAGAAGAGTATCTATTAATAAAACACTACCCCTCTCTTTTTTCTTTATAATTTTTGCTTCATTTACCAATTATCATCTATAAAACTTAAACTCTGGTGTTAAGTTACATGAAAATGAATGTACTCAGTCACCTTTAAAAACCTATAATTTGAATATGTTCTTTTCTTTATAAAGTTGTAAAATCACAAATATGAGTCATTAACACATTACTATGAAGTTTTGATGAGCAACAATATTATTTAAAACATAACAAAGATACTTAATGTTTTCTATTGCCTATTTTCATTTTCAGATGTTTTTTGAGAGCATGTCAATTAGTAACTACATGGAAAAATCTTATTGAACGTGTGGTCATGTTCTGTATGCACAAATACATTTGTACATGGTTGTCAGATTTTCTTCATAATAATAAATTCTCAAATACAGGTTTATGTGGCAAGAAGCATAATGAAAGTTTTAGTATACTTGTCAATTTATCTTCTCTTGTTAAATATATTTTATGTTTTCATCAACCTTGAATGCTTCTAACTATGCTGACATTGGGCAATTCTTAATATATTCTGGATGTTGTTTTGTTTATAACATAAGCTGTGAACTCTAGCTTCATTTAAATGATATTATTTTTATTTGATTGTAGAGAAATTTCAGACACAGATTAATTTTCCTATATTCACACAGGCAATTAATGAGAAAATACAGCTAAGAAAGTCCATCTTCCAGAATCCATGTTTTATATGTTATATTTTGTTTTTAAAAAATAATTGTCTTAAAAATAATCAAGTACTTGATGGCTATTTACAAAACACTGATAATAGCTATTTATTTCTTTAAAGAGGTCTAAAATTTGACTAAAATTTGGAAAATATTTCAGTTTGGGTAAAGTGAAATATTCCAAGATTAAAGAAAATGTTTCAGTAGTTTACATTACAATTAGCTTCAGTGATAGATGTGTTAAGTACAAATAACATTTTTATTTAATTAATTTATCTATTTTGATAATAAGCATTGATGCTCAGCAGGGTAAATTAGTGAACAGAAACAGAATGAATCATTGATTCTGTCCTCGAGAAATTTGTTTTATGTGATAATATTTGGAATTTACCCAGTGTAATATGAGTCAATTCAGTGAAAATTTGCATTTTTATTAAAAATCTGCATTTCTAAAAAATTTTGCATTTCTATATACATTTTGCACATGAGGACCACTATGGACCTTCACCAGAGTTTCTTCTGGCTTCGCTTTGCCCAGGCATAGTTCATCACCTTAAAAAAGCTGCCATAGATATAAGTACAAAACATATTGCACTAGATTTCTTAAATAGGGGTTACAGCAAATATAAGTTTTTATAGCCGAACCACTGCACAACTTCGAAGGCATGAGCAGAATCTATGAATTTAGCTACCTGGCCTAAACAGCAGAGGAAGTGTGTTTGTGCATAAAGTATGAAGGTAAATTTTGACCATTGTAAATTGTAGTTCCTGTTAAGACACTCTGTAGAAACTGAAGATAACTTATTCATCTAATAGTAGATGTATAAAATGAACTTTTCCTTCTGAATTTCTAAAGCAATGCTGTAAAACACTATCTTAGCTGATTTTCATCTGTTTCTATAACTGTTTTATATAAGTCAGACCACAAAACAACTGGAGACTGCATGTGTTTTTGTGATCATCCTATTAGATAAGCATGTATAAAATGTGCATCTACTGTTAATAAAACACTTACCTCTGGATAAATATGAAATCATCAATAGAGAGAATCATATTGGTTCTGTCTCATCACTACCATCATTACAAGAATAAGTTAATATAAATAGGTGCACAACCATTGACAGAATCCTGGGGAAATTCTCAATGGGGGAATATCATCAAATAAACTTTTATTTAATGATAGTCTTCCTCACTTACTCTACAGCTACCTTAGGAAACACTTAGGAACCCCATGTATTGTGATCTATTGTAACAACTGTTTAAATAAAAGAGATCCTGTAGTAATAAATCCATCTCACAGGGACCTGAATTTGAAGCCAATTAACTATAAACTTGGTTATAAGCCAGGGTGAACCCAAGGCTTTCATTCATGTTTGTATCCTTGAAAACGAATAGTGTGGTCTCATGTTCAAGTTATTTGCTCTAAGGACAGCACCTGTATCATATGTCATCAGGATGGGCAGTCAGTGATTCAGGAGCAGAGTTGCTCTGGCCTTGCTGAAGGGCTGCAGTTCACCAACTGGGTCTCTGTGAAAGATATATGAGTGTGCCGACCACTGCCCAGTGTCCAGTCCAGGCGTTTAACAGAAGAAATCAATGAGGCGCAGCTGTGTAAAATAGGGGTCAAACATGTGCAGCTGTGGCTCCCCATATATCAGAGAGTACTGCTTGATTTTCCTCTGGACAGCATTCATTATCAAAATGGGCTTCAGAAGCTTTTTATTAAAAACAAATTGATGTTAATTAATTCAAATTGCAGTGACCATTAGTCAGCTATCTCATTGTGGGGAACAGGACCAAATATAGTCTGTACTCCATTTCCGTGGCATATTCTCGTGAAATCCAATTTTAAAATGAGACTTTTTGCTTTATGTCAAAGTCAACTTTATTTATCTGGATTCTTCTTGATTTTCAGCTGGTTGTTTGTTTGTTTGACTTTATTTTAAGAACTGATACTATCTTATTTTCCCAAATATTTACAGATAAAGTTGTGTGATTTATGTTTACCCATGTATCCATAGATGCTCAGGTTCAAAAATCATGTATTTTCATTTCAGTACTTAAAGTAAAATAGAAATGCATTTTGAAGGAATAGGTTCTTTTCCCCATTTTAAAAAAGAAACACATCCTAAACATACAAATTATAACAAGTCAGCTCACTCAATGTTTTAACTATTCACATCCTATACCTCTCTGCCTGTATATCATTCTTTATTCGAGCCTTATCTCTTTCCAACATACACATACATTCAGAAACAAAAGAGAGAATGAATCCTTTCAAAGATCCTTCATTTTTTCCCTTTTCCTATAATTAGTCTGAATAAGAACCAATTGAATTGCCCTTATTCTCATTGTCTTGGCCATTTGTCTTTCTGAGTGACTGAAAAATTAGGTGCAGGCAGATATGAATTTTTTTTGCTTCTTTTTCTTCACCTTTCTTTATGCTGATGAACAGTTGGGAGTCAAAATAAGAAAGCAAAATTTCTATAAGCAGTGTGTGAGAGAAATAAAATGTGCATGTGACTACATGGGGAAGGAAAGTTGCAGATAAGAAATTTCCAGTATCTCCCAAAAGACAAAAGGGTTATGAAAACACAAAGGCATCAGGAGATAAGTTTCTATGGGGAAAATGAATGTTGTACAACTTGTAGGTGATGCTGTCTTTAGGAATTCCAGCAAGCAGTGCCTGATTTCTAAGGTAACCTCTTCTCATTGGAGTATCCTGTTAATTTGCAACATCCTGGGCTGGGGCCATTGTACAACAGTCCAACATTTTCCTAGCATGCTCAAATCCTGTTATTCAATTCTAACATTAGGAAAACAAAAAGAAATAAAAAGTCATCAAGTGTCAACATCTTTCCCCAGGTGTCTCAAAACCTCAGCTAGTTATGCTATAGCACAGTATTACATAACAACCCGACTGGTACAAAGATATTACTCTACAATTCTCTTGTAGGTTTCTTCAGCCCTCTTCCAACACCAAACCTAGAGGAATGATAAGTGCCCAAAACAACTCCTGAAAAGGCAGAGAATTCCTGGGTTTTCAAAATATTACCATGTCTGGTGTTAATGCAACAAGTTGCTCCCAATTGACACATTCCCTCCTACAGGGATAAGAGAGATTCATAAAACTCAAGAATAAACATGAATAAAATATACAAGGCTTGAAAATATGAAGATTCACAACAGCGCCATTTTCCAAGGTTGAACAAGCAGTGAATATTTGTTGCAGAGGAGAGACTCTTTGACACATCTAGCTACATTCAAGTTTTGCAAAAGGTTCTACAGATTCAGCTTTCATGAGTCAGATGTGATATAGTTTTTTAGTGATGTAATTACTTTCAGTCACTCATGTTTATGTTAGTCACCAATCACCTATACACCTAGAAGTTACCCAATAAATTCACTCATAGTTTTGCCAAATTGAAGTTTGAGGCAATTGTTCCTTTTACCTGTTATTATTTCCATCTGAGGTTAGTAAGAATGTGTCCAGGTGTTCCCATGAAAACTCACATATCACCAGGGTCCTGTGGTTCATTTCCAAGTTAGTGGTTCTAGGTAGGCTACCCGATTTGTGTACTATTTGTTTTAAATACATAACCATACCTTTTATGGAAGCATGCTGGCGATGGTATGCCAATTTAAGTTATACTCTCTCACAACCCTTTTTACTTTATGTTCTACTACAGTGTTGGTGCTTATCCCCAAGCATGCTTGACCATGAGTTGGCCAATTTACCAAGGACTATAACTTTAATTCTTCTCAAGACTATCTAGACCATTCTACCACGATACTAACAGGCCCAACTGATGGAATGACTCTGATCTTCTGTAACAGTTGTAAGCCATGCTACCGAAGAAGGATATTTCCTGTATGAGTAATATTAGTCTTCTCTTTCTTCACAGACACTGCTATAGAATGGATATTTGATCCACCAAAATTTTAAAGTTGAAGTGTAATTCCCAGCATGATCTAAATTGAAGGTGAGACTGGAAAAGTAATTAGATCAAGAAGATAGAACCCTGATGGATAGAATAGTGTTCTTATAAGTGCAGGCAATCCTGAGATTTAGCCACATTGAGGCCTGTGAAGAATTAGTAAGAAAATGGTCCTTAAAGGCAGAAAGAGGGATTCACTAAGAAAATTACTCTGATAACCACATAAAGAAATGTATTATTCTAGCATGAACCAAAGCTAGACTACTTCACTATGCTCCTGGCTGATGTTATAATATTTGAAGATAAATCATATTTTAAGAAGTTAATGAATACAGCCTCAATGCTTCAGGAAATGCTAAGAGAAAGATTCATTATTTTGTTTTTATGCCATAAAACTTCATATGCTAAATTAACTTGACCAGATACCACATTATTATTCACTGAGATTATTGTGAGTGAAACTTGCATTTATGGTTCTTTCAAAAGAGTACAACATCACTGGAGAAACCATTGGAAGGCAGCTCTATGAGCAGTGTGATGTATGGTGCAGTATTATGAGTAATGGTGTAACCAGTACTAAATAAATGATATTAGGGGACTGTGGAAGCAAGAAGATCTATACTGTTTCAATATAAACTGACTGAAGGGCATGACACCGTGAGTAATAGCAGTGTTGTTCCTTGTCTCAAGGTGGAAGATATTGAGTTAGCCTATTAAAAAGGAAAGAAGAGGAAGAAATTGTTAAGGACCCCACACAAGGATTATGTCTGGATACTGCAAAGGTTCTTCCTGTCCACATATTTGATTTAAAAAAAAAACCTAATAATATGTTTATACAAATTATTTCAAATAGTCCCCAATAAATCATTAAGATATACATGGTGCTCTGAATGTTTGTATTTAGAATATTTATTTATTTATTTGTTTTGTATTTGTCACTGCTTTTCCTGCATGTAAGTATGTGTACCATATTAGTGCCTGGGTTCTGAAGAGTACATAATTGGGTATCAGATAATCTGGAACATACAATCATTTTAATAACCATCTAAGTGCTTTGAACCAAACCTAGGTCATCTGTAAGAACAAGTAGTCTTAATCTCTGAATTATCTCTTCAATTTCATTTTTACCCATTTTTATCAATGTTTCTGCATACATAGCAATATGGCAATCCAGAAATGCTGAATGGGCCTGGGCCACTACACTTTACCAGGTGATCTTTGGGGAGCCCTTAAGATTGCTACAGTGTTCCTTATATATTCTGGATATCAGTCCTCTGTCAGATGTGGGGTTGGTGAAGAGCTTTTCCCTCTCTGTAGGCTGTCTCGTTACCTTGTTGACTATATCCTTTGCTCTACAAAAGCTTCTCAGTTTCAAGAGGTCCCATTGATTGATTGTTTCTCTCAGTGTCTGAGCTACTGGTGTTATATTTAGGAAGTGATCTTCTATGCCAATGCATTCACGACTACTTCCTATTTTCCCTTCAGCAGGTTCAGAGTAGCTGGATTTATGTTGAGGTCTTTGATCGACTTGGACTTAAATTTTGTGCACAGTGACAGATATGGATCTATTTGCAGCCTTCTACACGTTGATATCCAGTTATGTCAGGACCATTTGTTGAAGATGTTTTCTTTTTTTGGGGGGAGCGGGAGAACCCAGCTGGATCAAGAACAGAGAGGGAGAACAAGGAATAAGAGACCATGGTAAATGAAGACCACATGGCAATAGGAAGAAGCGAAGTGCTAGAGAGGCCCATAGAAATCCACAATGATGCCCCCACAATAGACTGCTGGCAATGGTTGAGAGACAGCCCGAACTGACCTACTCCGGTGATAGGATGGCCAAACACCCTAATTTTGTGCTAGAAACCCCATCCAATGACTGAGGGAACTGGATGCAGAGACCCACGGCCAGGCTCCGGGTGGAGCTCCGGGATCCCAATTGGCAAGAAAGAGGAGGGTTTATATGAGCGAGAATTGTTGAGACCAAGGTTGAATAAAGCACAGGGACAAATAGCCAAACGAATAGAAACACATGAACTATGAACCAATAGCTGAGGGGCCCCCAACTGGATCAGGCCCTCTGAATAGGTGAGACAGTTGATTGGCTTGATCTGTTTGGGAGGCATTCAGGCAGTGGGACTGGGTCCTATGCTCAGTGCATGAGCTGGCTGTCTGAAACCTGGGGCTTATGCAGGGGACACTTGGCTCAGCCTGGGAGGAGGGGACTGGACCTGCCTGGACTGAGTCTACCAGGTTGATTTCAATCCTCAGGGGAGTCTTTGCCTGGGGGAGATGAGAATGGGGGGTCGGCTGGGCCCAAGGGGAGGGGGGCAGAAGGGGGGAGAACAAGGGAATCTGTGGCTGATATGTAGAATTAAATTATATTGTAAAATAAAATAATAAAAAAATTAATAAAGGAAAATAAAAGATTGCTACAGGTGTGCACAATGAAGTCAGACTTTGAAAGAGCAAAGAGTACTTTACTCCACAATGCTGATATCCATAATCTCCACATAGGAAAAAAATACATAATTTTATGGATGGTGGTGAAAGGTTTGTAAAGACATGGGAGATAAGAAAATCATGGCAATGCAACAAGAAGATGCATCTGTTCTGTTCCATGGGTTTCAGTGACTACATTTAAAGGTAAGCATAACTCTTGAATTCTCACAGACCAATTTCAAAATTCTAAGACTACTGAAATGTTGCACATATTTGAAATATACTTATCATTAACTGGCAAACAGAAAACCAGGTTTAATAGAAGGAAGAAACACAAAAACCATAATTACAAAATATAATTTTGTTACTATGTAGTGAGTTTTGGTAATAATTGAAAGTAGGAACTAATATGTATGGGACAAAGAATCATGATTTTGACATGTTTTCTTTTATTGAAAATAGATTAAAAAATACTATGTGTCCTGCTTAAGGTTTCCACCCCCTCTACTCCTCCCAGGAGCTCCCACCTCTCCTCCCATCCAGACCACCCTCTTTTTCTCTCTCATTAGAAAACAGTCTTTTACATGCTGATAATAAAATAAAAGATAAGATAAATACAAGCACAACAGGCCAGTTGTGGTTGCACATGGATGCAGATGCATGTGTATCTCTATAGTTTCAAGGCCAGACTGGTCTTCATAGAGAGTTACAGAACAGCCAGGGTTACACAGAGAAACTCTGTCTCAAAACAGCAAACAAGCAAACAAACAAAACCAAACATCAAAATAAGAAAAAAGCAAACAAACAGTTCTAGGGGCTCAGAAAAAGCCAAAAGGTGATGGGTGAGCAAGGCACTTGACATATGAGTATAACAGAATGTCAGTATGAGTCATTTTAGTGCATGTTCCTT
Source organism: Peromyscus maniculatus bairdii (assembly GCF_049852395.1). Lineage (NCBI taxonomy): Eukaryota > Metazoa > Chordata > Mammalia > Rodentia > Cricetidae > Peromyscus > Peromyscus maniculatus. The sequence continues at coordinate 16,280,778 of NC_134854.1, read as the reverse complement.
AGCTGAACAGTACTACTTGATTTCTCCTTCCCTATCTATTCTCATGTTATGGTCACCCAATCCATGTCAGGTATGGCTTCCATCATATAGAGTGGGCCCTAAGACAAATCTGATGTTTGTCAAGTTAGTCCCACAAACTTTGTACCACCACTGCACTAGCATATCTTGCAGGTAGAACACCATTGAAGATCAAAGGGTTTATATCTGGGTCGGTGTTTACTTTTCTCATTTGGTAGTGTGTGGAATACCTTCCAGTACAAAGAATACTAACCTATAGGGGTGAAGGGTCTAAGTAGGCAGAAGATCAACTTGTCCATAATCAGTGAGTTGTGTAGGTGTTGTCTTCAGCAATAGGTCCTTGCTGTCATTTGTGGGAAGCAACCTACAGCCTTGGCAACAGCCTGGCTTGTTTTGTGATTCCTGTGGGAATCATTTGGCCAAGGACTCAATTTCCAATATTGGAGCTTCATTTGGTGTCCAGTTGGAGCTCTGTCTGTTTGTATTTGGTGGTTTCATTTAGATTACCTTGATAATGTATATATTTTAGGAAGCTTCTGCTGTATTGGGGTTCCCGTCCTAACCCTTAAATGATGCTTACATTTTCTGATTTTTTTTCCAAAATTGCCTCCGTTGTTCCCCTCTTCCCACCCCTCCCAATTTGATCCCCCCTTTCCAGCTCCACATCATGTGTCCATAAGTATCCAATTTCCCTTTGCTAGAGAGATTTGTTTGACCCCCTTTATACCTTACTCTATACCTAACCTCTGTGGTTTGACGGATTGTAGATTGGTTATCATTAAGTTTACAGCTATTATCACCATATAAGCAATTACATACCATAATTGTCTTTCTGGAGTTGGTATACGTCACTCAAGATTTTTTTTCTGGTTCCATCATCTTGCCTGCAAATTTCATGATTGCATTTTTTAGCAGTTGAGTAATAATGCATTTTGTAAATGCACCACATTTTCTTTATCCAGTCTTCTGTTGATGAACATCTAGTTTTTTCCCCCCAATTCTTGCTACTGTGAATAGAGAAGCAACAAACATGAGTGAGGTTTGCTGTTGTCTGCTACAAAGCTGGGGATGAGAATGGGGGATTGTATTTGGAGGAGAGGAGGGAGACCAATGACGTCAAACTAGCCTATCTGTTTTAGTGACATATTTGCTTTTCTGGCAGGCTTGAATGATGGATTCCCAGGGAATGCCTGCTGGAGTTGGCTGCAGGACAAAGGGAGAAATAGGGAGGAAGGTTGGAAGAGAAGATCTGTATGATATGCTGGAGATTGGCCTAGAGCAGAAAGGAGACACTACATACAGCAGGTAGTCTGTTACATTTTATCAGTGTGAATGGGGGATTGTATTTGCAGCAGAGGAGAAAGAGGTGAAAACTCGCAGTTAGCCTACTGCTTTCTTGACTGTCATGCCTTGAGGGTTCCCAGAGAAAAAAGAACAAGGCTTGTGTGTAGCAATATTGCATTATTTATTTGAGTTTCAGAAACATATGTGCTTAAAACCTAATCAGGATAGTAATATGTTTGCAAATATTAATATTGACACCCTCTTCTTGTTTCCTTTTTTCTGTGACTTAGTTTTCTGATATAGTAAATAAGTGTTATTAAAATTCAATTAGCCTCCTTCATTTATCTCTGTTAAACAAATGTTAATTGGTATATTTATGAAAATTTCTCAGGAGTAGTGGTTATTGAACAAGGGATATCCATGGTGTAAGGCACATGATGTTATCCTTGGCCTTGTGTACACTATGGTCCATTGCCCTCTATGTTTTGACCAATTGTAGATTTCTGTAATGGTCTCTACCTGCTGTCAAACCTATTTGATAACAAGGGAGAGGCACACTTATCTGTGGGTATCAAAATAATTACTTAGAAGCAGTTAGGAAAAGCACTAACTTAGGAAAGTGATGTAGTAGGTTCTTCTTTGTAGATTATGAACTCACTAGTCACAGTTACTTGGCTGGGATTACAGTATCAAGCATGAATTCCATTCTGTTGAGTAAGCCTTTGGTTGAGTAAAATAGCTATTGGTTACTCCATTCTGTAAACTCTGCTATTGCACCCTTGAGGACAACCTGGCTGAGTTGCTCATTGCTGTAGTACCTAGGTAATGCAGCAAGGTTGTACTGCTATTTGCGCCCCCCCCCGAAACTTGTACAGTAATTTCATATACTAAGACAGCTATTCCTCAAGGAAGGGTCTCCCAGGTAGGTCCCAGGTCCATTGCTCTAATTCCCGCCATTAAAACGTGTGGTGTCTAACGCTATAGGGTTTCATCTTCAAGTTTTGAGAGGAAACTAAGAGAAACAGCAATCAACAATTCCCTATATTGTTTGAAGTGTCTCTTGGACCCTTCTTGAAGGCAAGTTATTGCCCTCAAGTAGCACAACTACATTCAAAGTCTCAGTTTCTTTCTCTCTCCAGTAGGTTTCCTATTGTCTTTTCAAGCATCCTTATCATAATATATCCTTCCTCCGTCCCTTTCTGCTCTATTCCTCTTCCCTGCCTAAGTCCTCCTCCATTTTCCCAATTGTCCCATTTGTAACACCTCTTTCTTATGTCTCCCTCTCTAGAGCTCCTCCTTTTTTCCACTACCTCATGATCCTTTTCTACTTTACTACTTGTTCAGTTAATATAGTTTAAACAGTTAAATCTAAAGATTTGGAGCTAACACCTACAAGTTAGAGAAAATAAAGGATATTTGTTTATTTGGGTTTCATTAAGATAACTCAGTATAATATTCTATACTTCTGTTTATCTCCAAACTTGATTGCATTTTTCTTTAAAGTTAAATTTCTATTGTGTACATGCATCACATCTATATTGTCCATTCCTAGCTATTGTAAATAGAAGAGCAAGATTAGTTTTGCAAGTATCCGTGAAATATGTCAAGTTCTTGGAATATATATATATATACACACACACACACACACATATATATATATATATATATATATATATATATATATGGGTGATATGAAAATACTTGTAGATTTTTGTGGTCCTCCCCACTAATTTCTATAATGATTGCCCTAGTTTGTAATCCTACAAACAGTGAATGAGATTCTTTATCACTCATATCCTCTCCAGCATTTGTTGTTAGGTGTTTTCTTGAGCATAGCCATTCTGGTGGGGTAAGAAGAAAATTCAAAGTAGTTTTATTTACATTTTGTGATTTGTCAAGGGTGTTGAATAGTTTTCAAGATATTTCTTAGCAATTGTGTTTCTTCTTTTGAAAACTTTCTATTTAGATCTGTACTACCCTAATGCAGGGGTTTAACAAGGCAACACCACGTAGTTAAAAGGAGGTTTATTTTGGGGTAACTCATGGCCAGTAAAGGAGTTGGTTACAGAATCTGGGAGAGGTGAGGTGTAGCCCAGCAGGGGTGTTTTGGAGAACTCTGACTCAGTCTACCATCCAGCATCCAGGATCATGAGGAACTAAGAGGGCCAGCATGTCTCTATCAGACATATAGCTGGCAAAATTTTCTCTCCCAGATGGTGGGCTTTTTTTTCTCACTCAATTAATAATATCATTGGCCATTCCAATGCTTTTTAGATTAAGGTGGTGGTTCTCAACCTTCCCAATACTGAATCCCTTTAATACAGTTCCTTGGTTTCTGTTGACCCAGTCCATGAAATTATTTCATTGCTACTTCATAACTGTAATTTTGTTACCATTATGAATTGTGATGTAAATATCTGATATGTAGGATATCTGATATATGACACCAAAAGGCTTGTGACCCACAGGTTGAGAACCACTGCCCTAAGGGTTCCCATTTACCAATTGTTTCCTTTTACTTCTAAGAACTCGAAGATGTGTTCAAAAAGTTCTTTTTTCTATTAATATCATTTAAGGTGCTGGCTATGATTATTACAAGCAGTTCCACTATTTTAGGTTTTGGTAATCATCAAGGTTTTGGTCCATTTGGAGTTTATTTATTGTGCATGTGTACAAATATGGGTCTAATTTCATTCTTCAAAACATGAATATTCACTTTTCTCAGCAAAAATTATGGAAGAATCTTTATTTCCTGATCTGTGTATTTGAGGCATCTTTATCAAACATCAGATGCTGTAACTATGTGAACTCACATTGGAGTCTTCTATTTTGTTCCTTTGATCTACAATCCCATTTTTGTGCCAATACGATGCTATGTTTCTTAATATGGTTCTATAATATAGCTTGAAATCTGGTGAGGAAATCCCTTCATCATCGTTCTTTTGTTCAGGATTGTTCCAGCTCTTTAAGATTCCCCAGTAATGGAAAAAAATAAAAGTTACTAAGGGAAATTTAAGTGGATATATCTCAACTTATATGCATAATTTTATTTAAGTAAGACACATACAATAAAGTCTTGTTTTATCATTAAATCTGAATGGACAGGATCCTGTCAGTCAAAGTAGAATGACTTTCCTAAACTCTTTAGTCAGAGAATGTTCCTAGGTACTATGGAACTCACCTATAAGAGGATACTAAAATCTCTTTTTCTATTGTTTATTTATTAACAATATTTCATATTGTTTTAATTTGTTGATTTTTGCCAAAAATAACTGAGATCAATACTTGTCCTCTTGAAAATAAAAGGCCAAGTCTTTAAAATCAATGATTTTATTAATATAGTTTCTGAGGAAAACTTCTGAAATTTATACCAAATAAGTATAGTTGAGAATTTTTTCATAGCACAGCTTCATTAATTTTCACAAATATTTATTCTAAGCAATAGTAAAAAGTAATATAAAATGTAATATAATAAAAAGAAGCAAAGGAAGAACATCTGCTGCTAGCTAACACAACATTTCCCCCCAAAACAAGTGATTTTGATATTCTTTGGAAACTGAAACACAATATTTCCTGTTCCAGTTTGTTTTTATTTCTAAATAGAGTACATTTTTCATATGTATGTCTGTTTTTGTGTGTGCATGTATATTTTCGCTGTAACTCCCACAGTGAGATGAAAAATCCTTGTGCCCAACCATTTAAGTGATTTCTTTAATAATACAGGAAGAATAATTCCTGAATTAGGATATTCTTAGTGCATTGTTCCACTGTGTACATTTTAAATGTAAAGCAGGCCCCAGTTCTGACTCTCCACAGGGAGGATTTATGACATGGTACTATTATAAACCCAAAGATTTTATAGTGTTACATTTTATGGTCTACTCTGCCTAAAATGACCTAAGGTATAATTTTCCTCCCACTGATAGATGCCATCTACAGAGTGCCACTGCTATTGAAGGGCTGGGCTGAACCTGTAAGGAAATAATTCTCACCTTTATGTCTTTTGCTTCTGAGCCCAGGTGGTAATGAAAGGGTGGTACATCACTAAAAGGTTATTCATTAAGTGCCCTTAAGCATATTTGTAAGTACAGGAGACCAGAAAGACTTAGAACAATTCTGCCTACAACTTTTGGTCATTTGAAGCAATTTCCTGAGGTGGTCACTGTGAATGCTCTTAGTACAAGTGAATTTTCTAAGGGACAAATCAAAGTGAGTTTCTAAATAGCTTTTATAGCCCATGGAGGTTTGTAGCCATTAAACTCATCTTCAGGCATGATGGACCAAATGTTTGTTTACCTTGTGCAAACATTCACATCTGTAGCTTGGTACGTGGGGTCTCTTAATTATCTATTCAAAGTTAAAACATAGTTGTTTTTTTTTTTTTTTTCCAAAAGATACTAGGTGATGTATATTTTAAAGAACTTCAGGGAGAATGCACCTGAATTTGCAAGTACCAGTTTATATCTATTTGTGACTAAAAGATATTATCACTGAGAGTATATCTCAATTCTATCAGTATATTTTAATTTCATTAGATTTGTATAATATCAGAAAGGGCTTCACAAACATGTAGTTGATGCTGTAGGATGTCTTTCTGTATGCTGTGTATACGTGTTGCTCCCATTGGCTAATAAATAAAGCTGCATTGGTCTATGGCAGGGCAGGATGGAGCCAGGCAGGAAAATCCAGGAGAGAGAGTGAGAGGAGAAAGACGAGTGAGGGGAGACACCAAACCACCATCAAAGGAGCAACATGTAATGGGACGCAGGTAAAGCCATGGAACACATGGTGATACAGATTAGTATGGGTGAGTTGTTATAAGAGCTAGCTAGTACGAAGCCTGAGACATAGGCCATATAATTTGCAATTACTACTAAGCCTCTGTGTAATTATTTTATAAGCAGCTCTGGGACCATGGGGCAGGGCAGGGCTAGAGGAACAGGAGACAGGGGCTGGGTGGGACCAGAGGAACTTACTGCTACGAGTTGGACTTACGATTTTTTCTTTTTGATTAGCCTCTTTGTGGCTAGCCTACAAAGTAATTAAACATCTCATTCTGACATTTCCATACATGTGTGTAAGTCAAGTAGTATCAGATGACACATGCCAGCATAATATTAATTGCAAATTGGTTAGGTCCACCAAAGAACCCCATCCTTTTCCTCTTCTCATTCTCGTTTCTCAGTGTCTCTCACTTGTCTACCAGTTCTAATGTTTTAATTTTCTGTCCTGGATTATAACCATTTGTTTCTATCTCATTTTACTTTGGCTACAGTTGTATCATTGCTTACACTTAACGGGTCCATTTGCATGCTATTTCCTTCATGGTGAGGGCAGAACCTTCTTCCTTGATAACCTGAAGAAGACTTAGAGAAGGCTTGGTTCATAGCATAGAAAAAGTCTACAAAGAGGAACAGTTGCTTACCAGACAAAAGTCATGACTATGGAAAACACTTCCCCTTTATAGACTATTTATTTTCATCACATCAGTAGGTGAAAGATAATATATAACACAAACTCATTTTTCCTTGGGTCATATGTGTATAAATTACATCTTTGTACATACAATCATCTCTTATTGGTATACATTTTTATTCTTTAGATAACAGATATGCAGCAAAAGCATTGTTTATTTTATTACTGAAAGTCATACTCTAAAGCCTCAGGTACCAATAGGCAGAGAAGCAACATGGATATAAAAGCAACTGTGAAGAATTTAAGACAACTTTCTCATGAGGAGAGAGAAAGAAGGTGAGATCTGTTTATAGAGAATAAAGTCTACCTATCTATGGTACAAGATAAAAAAGGCCTTACATTTTCATTTTTCTTCCCTAAGAGTTGAGTAATTGTTTGAGGCCATGTTGATGTCTGTGGGCCAAGCTGCTGCTGAGGGCCATGTTTGGGTCAAAAATCCTAATGTAGCTAGGAGCCATGTTGTTGTCCTTGGTCTGTGCTACCACCACAAAAAACCATGCAGATGTCCATGGTCTGTGCTACCATCTGAATTCATGTTGATGTCCATGGGCCATGCTGCTCTGGCAGATGGCCATGTTGATATGAGTGGCCTATACTGACACCTGAGGTCATGTCTATGTCTGTGGCACATGCTGTTGTAAGACACCATGTGGAAGTCCACGATCTGTGCTTCCTCTGACTGTAAAGGTCAAGGAAACTAATTTTGCAGTGGCATTGATGACTGCAGACTCAGTCGAGTATGAGAGACAGACAACTTCTGTGACACCCCTTTGTCCTCCACCCTGTTACCCCAAAATCTAACAGCCTAGACAAGAAACCATTAAAGAAAACTCTTAAAAATTATGATAAGATGCTGAAGTGTAGCTCTCCAAAACTGAAGGCTCCTGGCAGCAGTGCCAATGGGGAAGGACTCAATTTTCTTTAAGGAATTGGCATTTCACCATGCTCCAATAAACACATAGGCAACACAAATTGGGTTTTCTTTCTTTACTTCTTTCTATTTTAGTTGGGGGATGTCCTAAGGGTTGGGGTAGGCCTGGGAGGACTTGGAAGTGAGTGTTATCAGGGTGCATGATTTGAAATTCCCAAATAATCAATAAAAATATGATATTGAAAAGAGTTGAGTAGTCATTAGTATTGGCTATTTTATAACAATGACAAAGAATTTTATTTTTTCAAATATGCTGATAGAATTAAATACATTATTTTACACTATTCAACAATGTTACCTATAACTGTTGCTCTAGACTTCAGAGAATTACTCTCTCCTGAGAGTGGCTGGCTTATGCTAAAAGAGAAGCTATTACAAATTTATTTCTATAGGAAAAAAATTGAAATGTTAGTGATTTTTTTCAGAATTAAAAATCACAATCCGTTAATGAGTATAAATGTAAGTTTTTGAGTGTGTCATTTTGTTCTTTAACAATACTAGCACACAAGTATACATATTTTAAACAAGTAAATAAAATGAAAGGGGACAAAGAAGTCATCATTTTCTTGTGCCTTTATTGATTTTTCTCTGTTTGCTGCTCTTTAAATGGGATGTGTGTCTGAACAAGATTAGATGCTGAGGGGTAGTTTATCAGAAGTTGCAAAGGGACTTACTCAATATTTTTCAAACCCAAAGGAGTGGCAGAAGAATATATTCATCCAATTTAGTTTTACTCTGCTAAATTTAATAGCAATCTACCCTTGGTTCATTTGAAAATGTAAGGAAAGACTGCCTTTTAGGAAAGTTTCATTAGCATTTTAAGTCTATTGCTCTACTTGATATGACAGCATGGAGCAACAGGGGTAGAAACTTCTGCCCCGCTTTTTTCAAGAACTTATTTTTATGTCATTCCAGCTCAGGGGCCATTGGTCCCTGTGTCTGAAGTGCAAGGTGTCTTCAACAAGAGACACTTATCTTACACATCTTGGAGGCAACCAATGGCAATACCAATAGCATATACTGTTTTGGCAGTCTCTTGAACAACCCTGACCAACAATTCAAAAGAGGCCTTCTCATGCATGGTGTTAGGTTTTTTGTTAGATAGTCTTTGACACTCAGAGTATTGTCAGCCCAGATGAGAATATTTCATTTAAAATATATGTGTGCATTTATATATTGACTTATACTATATATACTCTGTGTGTGTGTGTGTGTGTGTGTGTGTGTGTGTGTGTGTGTGTGTGTGTGTAATGTGGGTAGAAAGTTAGTTAATAGTATGATTTCTTATGACTCTCCTCTCTAAGGATTTGCTTTCACAATACCAGGCAGCACCATGCAGCATTTCAAAGGAAAGAATTAACCAACAGTCTTATCCAGCTATGGTGCCTAAAAACCACAGCAAAAACCAACATAACATAATCACCCTTGCTGGGCAATGGTGGTGCACGCCTTTAATCCCAGCACTCGGGAGGCAGAGCCAGGCGGATCTCTGTGAGTTCGAGGCCAGCCTGGGCTACCAAGTGAGCTCCAGGAAAGGCGCAAAGCTACACAGAGAAAGCCTGTCTCGAAAAAAACAAAAACAAAAACAAAACAAAACAAAAAATCACCGAAAGTGCTCTGTAGTAGCATGCATATCTTGGTGATAACCATCAGTTCTCTAACTGGACTTAAGAACTTCTCAAAAAAAGTGAAACCCTGCCTGCAACTCCAAACCCAGTCAACTACTCAGGACTAATAAAGTAGATCGTGGAGGAAAACCTACAGCCACTTTACTAAGCCCTAATAATATAATCCTAATTACATTGTAAAAATTTGCCTTATACTCACAGATAAGTGTAGTCCTCGCCGCTCAGCGATGAGACCTTTCTTTGAACAGATGGAGAACATTATAAAAACAAAACAAAAGCACAGCCAATTGAAATGCAGAGTGATGGGGCCCAGCCCCAACTGTCACATCTATAATACAACTCCTGAACCTATGTTTCTGGGAGCCTCACTGAAACATGGGGTGGAAATATTGAAAGAGCTAGAGAATTGGGGAGACTGTTGGGAGATAGTATCACATAGTAATCAGAGGGTACACCCATAAAGTCTCACCAACATGACTGCCTACACGTGAGCTGAACAAGGATAATAATAGACATGCTAAAATGGGTGAAGAAAGCCTGGGATGCCTCAACCCTTCACAATGAAAGGAACTAAGACAGCTAAGAGTTGGAGAAACGGTATTGTTCAGAAAACAACATACTAACTGGTAATCCAACACTAAAAATTCAGCTTTGAAAACACGTCTACAAACAATATTATACAAATTGAGAAGGATTTATTTATATATTTTGGAATATGTACATACATATACACAAAAAAGTGACAATTATTGAATAAAGAAGTCATAAGTTTTAAAGAGAAAAAGGAGGAGAATATGGGACTATTTGGAGAAAGGAATGAGAAGGAAAAATATTTAATAATATTTATAATCTCAAAATTAATAAAAGTAAAAATTTAAAAGTAACTTATTTTATAAGGTCTTTGCTTTATTTAAAATGATCTTCATGATAATTCAAATGTAAATATAAGAACATGGAAGCCCAGAACTAACAAAGTAGGGTAATATTTCCAGTGGATCAATTGCCTCCATGTCATTATTCACTCCAACTATGTGATACATCACTTATTCTTTTTATCAGAAAGGGTTTTGTTTCACTCACAGTTAAATTCAATGTTTGCCACATTTTGTAGATGTTTCCCCAAATTTTCTTATAGTTCTTGTATGATTTTTGAGTAGTGAAGAGATAGAAAGACTGCCTTGTACCATTTGCTATCTTGCAAATATCACTGAGTAATATATAAAACATCACTTAGTCCCTGTTACCATAAGAACGTTTAGTCAAACTTCAGAATGTTTTTAAGTGAAAAGAGTCATTAGAGAAGCCAGGAGTTGAGACATATTCCTCCATTCTCTTTTAAATTAGATCGATTTTGTTTATTTGTGTGGTAAACAAATTTGCTTACTATTGTAGCCAGTACTATAAACTGTGCATTCCTGACTGGAAATACTGACATTTTAGAAAGCTCTGTCTACCTATTTATTCAATAGGCCAGTAAATGAATACATTTTCATAAATTCAAAAGAACATATCAATACAAAATGAATTCAACTTATTCTCCTAGATTGAAATGTATTTTGTTTTTTAATTCCATAATTATGATAAAAATACAATTTGTGAAATCTCCAAATAATTAATAAAATCATTTTAAAAATGATGTCCTCATGTAATGCTGGCAAAAAGAAAGGTTATTTATAAATTCCAAACTTTATACTACGTGAAAGAACAGATTATATATGTAGCATGCTTACTTTTTAGTATGCATTGTTCCTCAACTGATGAGGGTATAATTGACCAAATTTCTCAGGAAATGCAGTGTGCTGATAGAAAACAGAATTCATAGTAAAGGTGAGTGTTTGATAGGAGAAGAACTGTGCAGTGATAATATTTGTAACCTAAGAAATGAAGCTTGCCTGAAGATCAGAGGACAGAGCCAGCCACCGAGTTAAACACAGAGGTCAGCCGGTGGTGTCACACACCTTTAATCCCAGCACTAAAGGAAGGTTGAAACAGGAAGTGATATGGCTGGGCAGAGAAAGGAATAAAAGGTGAGAGGAGACAGAAATTCGTGCTTTTACAGAGGCTCTGTCAGGCTGAGGAGTTGGTGAGGTAAGAGCTGGTAGCTGTGGCTTGCTCTGATTCTCTGATCTTTCAGTTTTTATACTGATAACTGGTTTCGGGTTTTTATTGTAAGACCATTTAGGATTCGTGCAACAGGATTGTGCCTATGACATTATTAAGATAAAAGGGACTTCTAAGATAGTTGAACTCATGAAAAAGAAATATATACTTCTCTACCCCAGATTATTTTCACAGGATGAGTACATAGTACATTTTCATTTTCATTATTTAAAATTGCTGTGACCTGTCCATTTTACATAGTGATGATATTTATTGAGACACTTTTATTATATAAATGTATACTAAAGCTTCATATACTTTATCATTTCCAAATAGACTTGAGGTTTCAGTGGCATTGAGCAATTTGAACAAAGTTCCTCCTGGGAGTTGGTTCCAATATTTGAATTAGAGTTAAAGTGAAAGAGACTTCATGCAACCTCATCCATGGTACAGTCATGCACTGCCATTCCAGCTTAAGCAGGATTTAAGACTCATTTCCCACCTCCACTCTTACTATTATACAATCTCAGATAAGCCATCTAGTTTCTCAGTCCTTCAACCAATCTGTGTTAAATGTGGAAGATAGAATTACTAACTCAAGGGGTTTCTCCAGATTAATTTTTCTATTTTCAATCAAAACTATCTAAACAAATTTAGGACTATGTAGTCCTTATTGAGGAGCTGAATTCACCTAGAATGTACTAAGTTAAAATTAGAAATGTTATGTATGAAATATTTAAAGTAATTTTACAATAGTAGAGTGTTTTCAAATATTGCTGACATGGGGCTGGAGAGATGGCTCAGAGGTTAAGAGCACTGACTGCTCTTCCAGAGGTCCTGAGTTCAATTCCCAGCAACCACATGGTGGCTCACAACCATCTGTAATGAGATCTGGTGCCCTCTCCTGGTCATACATGCTATATACAAAGATTGCTGACAAACTGAAATTTGTTTTTTAACTAAAACAGCTGACAATTTTATTTTCACATTTCACAATATCAGTGAAAGCCGCACTTCTCTGCCCCACTTCTCTCTGTTGGGAAGGGGAAGCCTTCCTGTCATGCAGCTAGAAAACACTCAGGCTCAGCACCGTCATCTCCTGGTGAAACAGAACAAGAAGTACAAAACTGATAAAGAGCCTTTCTGCTCTTATCTGTCTGGCCGAGTCATGCCAGGCCGAGTGGGCACCATCATAGGTCGAGCAGGAGGTCTCATCATTGGAGGCTCAGGCATCATGGGCATGTGACCTCCCATGGGTGGCCTCATTCCAGGAGCAGGTCCCACGGGCATCATCCCAGGAGAAGGAGAGCCTCCTATGTGGGGTACAGACATCATGCCAGGGCGAGGAGGACCCAGGAGACTGGGGGGAGGTGGGATCATGGCCCCCGCAGGAGAAGGAGAGACTGGAGCTGGAGGTATCTTTCCTTGTTGAAATGCAGCCGTTGTTTTGTCAATCAGGCTCTGGGCCTGCTCTTCCATCCATTTCTGGTAGTAGTCTTTCACATTCTCTTTGTGTTTCCGACCACTGCAGTGTGTCTTTCTCACAGATGGAGAATCGTGGGTCAGATATGTATCACAGTAGTCACAATAAAACTTAGGCATGTTGCTCCACAGGCCGTTGGCTACCCGGTTCCCTGAAATTTCTTAGTAGGTATGAACTTGATGCCAAAAATGAACACATCTAAAGTTTTCTATGCTTACAAGATTAAGTTATGATCAACTGCCATTCTGCTTCACATCATTCAGAGACACCAAAGAATTCTCAAACCAGTATAAACTAAAGTGAGTATATGGTCTAATATCAGGATTTGTCATGTATGATTGACTTAATTTGGTTCAAACAGGAAATGGAAAATTGCTATCCACTACTCATTTGCTTCAGAAAAATGTTAATGTTTGCACAAAAATATTGGAATCCTTGTAGTTTAGAGTTGATTCTTTTGGGAGGGCCATGGATTTTGAGACAGGGTTTCTCTGTGTAGCTTTGGAGCCTGTCCTGGAGATTGCTATGCAGCCCAGGCTGGCCTTAAACTCATTGAGGTCTAACTACCCCTGCCTCCTGAGTGCTGGGATTAAAGGCATGCACCAGCACTGCTCGGCTTAAGATGATTTGATTTTCCATTTTTGCAAATTATCTTCTCAAAGACTGTACTTAATAACTCTGATGCAGAATTTCAGCTCCCATAGCAACGTTATTTTATTTTTAGCAGCACAAAATGGAGAAATAAAGCATCACAGTTTAAGCTATCAAAAGTTAAATGGATTCATTTCTTACCCAAATATACCCAAATATGCTTTTTCTTATCTCTAGAACCAATTAGAGTTTTAATAAATTTAATTCACTGCCTATAAGCACTCATTTCTTTTTTGTAAGAAATACCAAAAGATGATAGATGATAGATGACATAATACGAAAGAGAAGTGATATATAATATGTATGAAACATATACATTTTCCTGTCAATGATAGACCCATTGATCCAACCAATAGGCTCAACTCCTTAGACTCATGCTTTATTTAATGTTTATTACTTTTACTTTTTTCTCTTTCTTTTTTTTTTAGTTTTCTGAGAATTTCTTATATCTTATTTTAGTCATATTCCTAACTATCTCCTAACTCCTCCAATACCCACCCTCCATCACCACCAAATTTTGTGTCCTTTATTTTTAAAAAAATCAAGTACATCTTGTGATACCATCATGGACTTCCACTGGAGTGTAGTTACCTACCTTGGCAACATAGTTAAAGAAAACTGGCTTTCTCTCTCCTCCCAGCTATCAATTGACAAATAACTCTTGACTGAAGGGTGAGACTTCCGGCCCACTTCCCCCTCTCTCGTGAAATTTTTGTCCAGCTCAAGTTTGCACAGGTTTGTGTATACCGTCACATACTGTAAGTTTATATGTGTAACTTCTTTGCTGTATCCAGAAAATTCTTTATTTACAGTCATCCACCATTCTAATATCTTATACTTTTTCCCCCTGATATTTTACAATAATGTCTGAGACTTGAGGAAAGCAGATGTGATACAGATGTCCCATTAGGTATGGATGTTTATAGACTCTTATTATCTTAGTATTTTGCAATCTTTTATTCTCTGAACAATGTCCACTTGGAAGTCTCTGTGTGACGCATTAATTTGTGGGTATAGTGATAAATCACTAAGAGTTGATTTAACAGTGTGAACATTTAGTAAAATGATAGTAGTATGTTCTCCTGTATGGCCTATGACTTGTCCAACGAGAAGTTTATTTACTCCAGTGTTGGTACCAGTTATGGGTTTTAACATGTAAAGTGGTCCTTGAATGTAACCAGGAAGGGGTTGGTTACACCTGTGCTATTTGTGCCACTATTACACCCGTGCACATGTTTGCAGCCCTGTGGTTCCTGTAGCTCAGAAAGTTCAAGGTGGGGTAAGACTGATGATTAATCATTTCCTTAAATAGTATGCATAGCACCTTAGAACATTATGAAAACTGGGCAGTAAGAATGAAACTTCCAAGTCAGTACCAGCATGACAGTCAACCTAGACCCAGAAAAGCAAATGTTTGTCACAGGTCTTCTCTCACTTTTGCATGTTAGCTTTGAACCTTCAGATATGTGTGTTTCATTTACCATATCCATGGAGGTCAAGAAATTAGTGAGGGATCATCTGGGACAGAAATTTCAAGGTCCAGGATAAAGACTCCAGTAATATAAAGGGCAAAGGGGGACTAATGGGACAGGAAAGGTTAAATGGAGTGGGGTATGGTAAGGAAGGGTAGAGGATAGAGTTGGGGAGGTATACTTAACTTTGAAAACAGCTTGAAAAAGAATTCATAAGAAAACATACTACAGTACAAGTTTCCTAAAATGTATGCATATACACATATAAAAAGAGTTTAAGTGAAGTTACCCTATAATGGGGCAACAATGCCCTCACTAGATACCATAGGTAACACATAAAAATCCAAGGCCAGAAATAGGTTACCTTGTTTACATCTGTTGACCATTGAGGGCCACCTCCCTTAAGCACTACAGGCTATCATAATGCTCATTCTTGCCCTCCATAATTTGTCACTTTAATTTTGTCAAAACATTTGCTAGTAATTTTGTAAAACTCATTTTCCAACTACCAAATTTGCCTGGTACTGTATTAATTTATGCCTGAGCTTTAATTTAGTTACCTAGCAGATTTCCCAGAATCAGTTATCATTATCATATTCTTTTCTTTTGCATGATTTCTTCAAATCAGTAACAAATAAAACTAATGGTGTTTTGTTTCTAATTTTCCTAATTATTCAGTTTTGAATCCTCAGGAATTCATTATGTATTTAAATTTTAATTGCTTTCTTCTTGAAGCATATGTCAATTCTTTTCAAACTTTTGTCAAGCAATGCTTCTAAATGAAAAGTTATATCAGTGCAGCCAACATCAGAGTAAGGATATCTTTGTACTTTATTCCCATCAGTGTCTCCCATGTAGTTCTACTAAATTCCTCTAATAAAGTTGCCTTGATTTCAAATGTAGTGATGCTCTTCTCAGTTCCTATGCAGTGCAGGTCATATCACTCTGGGTGGTATTCTAACAGCTCTATGGAAACACAGAAGTTTCGGTTCCCTGTGGGTCACCTCCATGGAATGAGAAAAAGTAGAATCAACATTTGAAGAATATGAATTGTGGGTAGAAAAACTGACAACACTTGATGATTCCCCAGTCAGGATAATACTTTAGAGATATATTCACATTCTGCTTTATATTTCACTCCACTGAAAACCTATTTTTTAAGATAGAAGTATTGGTGCTGTTACACACTTACCCTTTGTACATCTTTGGGTTTTTGTGTTTTTGAAAGGCAATTTCCTAAATGTCCTACTGTTTTTTGAGTAGAGATTAAGAAATTTTATTTGAGATGAAGTGTTCAAGATACTAGTAGTTAGAATTTGTGAAAAATAATTATTTTTGCCTTAATTACTTCCAAAAATTACTGAAAATACTGGTTAATTTTAATTGTGCTCATATATCTTGCTTTAGTCTGTCAAGTGTTTTAAAAAAATTGATGTATCCAATTAAATACATATATATTTAACAAGATTTTAAGGAAAAAAGACTATGAACTTGGAGAATGCAAAGTACCTGGGGTAGTTTAGAGGGAAGGGAAAGGAGAAATCATGTAATTATATTATAATCTCAAAAAAAAAATAAAGAATTTTATGGACAACTTGGTAGGGAATTTCAAAAGTGGCTCCTGCTGCTCTATCTTTCTAGAGTTCAGCACTTTGGTGTAGATGGGGACTTTGATATGCTTCTGCCCCCAAATCATGGTCATGACTGAATGTGTGGCTTGACTGTTCTTAGAGGGTCACTAGGTTCCCTCCATGTTTGCTAAGGCTTCCTGCATGCACCCTCGCTGTCATATAGCAACGACACTAGCTCAAAGCATACACCTGGTCCTCTGACTCCAAAAACCTTTCTCACTCTCTTCCAGGATCTTCCCTAAATCTTAGCTGCTTGAGTGGGCCTTAAATGCAATTGAATGGCGGCTTTGGTGACTGTTGAGATATATATGCCACTTTTGTACCCCTGGGGATACCTCAGCAGACTTGTCATAGATGTGGTTCTTAGCTGTACAATTATATATCAATATTGCTTGGTTTTATCTCTTGGCAGTTTGCAAAGCACCTGAAGTTACTATGAAAGTTAGTCCTCAGGAAAGATGCTTCCAGGTCAGTTATGGCTAGATTCTTTGAAGTCCTCCACCCAAAATGTGTGGTTTTGTCAGCAATAGTTTCTTTTCTCCAAGTTCAGAGAGGGGTAACTAAAGGTAATTGCAACAGCCTATGTTTGGAGGGGAGTCTCTTGGACTCCTCTAACTAGCAAAAGGTAGGTTTCCTGTGTCTAACATTTTTGTTAGACTGTCTATAGTTCTTCAGGCAGCATTATTATCAAAGGTAGTATAACTTAATTGAAATGTGTGTGTGTGTGTGTGTGTGTGTGTGTGTGTGTGTGTGTGTGTGATGTTAAGGGTCTCTTGGAATCCTTGGCTTACTTCTAGTGGCTCTATTCCAGAGGATTGTGGAACATTACTGAGACTAGTTATAGCTGGCTAGTGTAGCTAAGTAGATGCATATCTTGAAGATTATGGCATAGCTCTGCGTATAGCCTTCTCTTTTTGCATCCTGGTGCCCTGAGGTATGAGATAACAAAGTTGTGTGCCACTATTGCATGGACTTCATGATGTCTTTCTCAACATAACAGATTGTAAACTTTCAAACTATGAGCTGAAATACGTTTTTTCCCCATTGAATTTATTCATCCAGAATTTAGTCACAGTGTCTTAGTTAGGGTTTCTATTGCTATGAAGAAACACTATGGCCACAGTAGCTCTTATAGAGCAAATATTCAATTGGAGTGGCTTGCTTGTAGTTTCAGAGGTTCAGTCCTTTTTCATGGCGCTGGAGTGTGACAGTATGCAGGCAAATATGGTGCTGGAGAAGCAGTTGAGAGTACATCTTGCCAGCAGTGGGAAATGGTTTCTGATACTGGGTGGTATCTTGAGAAAAGGAAACCTCAAAGCCTATCCCCACAGTGACATACTTCCTCCAACAAGGCCATACCTACTCCAACAAAACCACATCTCATAATAGTGTCACTCCCTAGGATATTATGGGGGCCAATTACATTCAAACTACCACATTCTACTATCTGGCCACCATAAGCTTTTAACAATATCATAATGCAAAATGCATTAGTCCAGCTTCAAAAGTCCCCATAGTCTATCAAGTCTCAACAATGTTTAAAAGTCCAAAGTTCAAAGTTTCTTCTGCGATTCATGTAATTTCTGAACTCTAATCCCCTATAAAATCAAAATAAATGAATAAAAAAAAAACCAGACCACATACTTCCAACATATAATGACACAGGATATACATTATCATTCCAAAATGCAGGGAAGGAGACCAAATACTGAACCAAAGCAAGACCAATAACCAACTGGGCAAACTCCTCACTCTGTGTTTCCATGTCTGATGTCTAAGCACTCTTCAAATCTCCACGGCAATTCAGCTTTGTTGATTGAAACACACTACTTTCTCTGGGCTGTTGTTACTCCCTGTTAGCAGCTCCTCTTGGCTGGTATTGTTTGACTAGAACCTCCAGCTCACTACAGTTTGATCCAGAAAGCCTCATTCCCGTCTCTGCAAACCCTGCCCTCTCAGAGAATCTCCAACAAAGAAAAGGCACCTAAGAGCCCAGTTCTCTATTCTTGGTGGCTGTGGTGGCTCCTCCCCTGAAGTTGCCAGCCACCTAAGCCCCCAAAGTACTCAGCTTTTGATCATACTTGGGCACAAACCCAGCTTGTTGTGGACACATCATCACCTGTCTGCTGCAGGCTATATAACCTTACTGCTTTAGTTCTGGAGCGTGACTTTCTGCCTCAATCTCTGTAACTGGTGAACTCACCCTGGAGTTGCTTTGCTCAAATAAACCTGTTCATACTTTTTCAATTTGGCTTGATCAGCAGACTTGCTGTATTATCAGGGTACAGAAAAATCTATTAGCTTGGTGCTGAAAACCCTGGAGGAGTTGAGCTTCTCTGCTGGGTGGACCAGGTCCCCCAGTCACATGGGGGGCCATTGCCTTTATCTTCCTCTCTGCCAGATGTGATCAACTTTCAACTTGGGGTAAGTCACCCATTTCCCAGCCACAGCCTAAAGAGGTACCAGTTGACTCTTTCCTGGTCAAGTACCCCCAGGATCCCTTGCCAAGCCTTGGCCATGCCAGGGCAAGCCTGATTAGTTTCTGGAGCAGAGATAATCTTTGCTCAGGGGGGACCTTTGTGTTAGGAGACATCCTTTCCACGGACTACCCCCACTGCTCGACCCTAAGCTATCCTGGGGGATGCCTCACCCTAGACTTTGGTATCTGGCACAGGTTTGGAAATAGGCAATGTTGGGTCTGAATCTGATCTTCAGTTGCCCTTGCGGTGTCTTCTGCAAAATTTATCCAAATTGGGATTGTCTTACACCATAGGCTTCAAACAAATGATTTGAGCTCCCTTATCCTTGGTTTTTGAGCTCTGCACTCCTACTCATCCCTTTTATCCAGTGCTCAGCTGCCCAGGTTTTGTCGTCTGGGCTTGTGGTGGCACCAGGAGCCTTTTTACCAGGGACTGATGCTTAGCCCTGCACCCCAACTGGGGTGCCTGAGTCACTGGCACCCTCTACTTTTCTTCTTCCTCTTGTCTCTTCCTTTCTCTGTCTGTCTACCTGCCTCTCTCATGTCTCCCCTCTGAGATGGCCTTTTGCTCTTTCACTCTCCCCATTCCCCAATAATCCTCTTGCACTAACTCTGTAGTTCATGGTGTGTTCTCGTAGTAGCATATCTTGGCAGAGCTGTAGATGTAACCAATCGTCTTATTAAAATAAGAAACACAGAGCCAATGTAAAAGAGAAAGCCGAGAGGTCAGTGCTCAGAGATAAAATCTTACCTCCTGCAGTGCTCCTAACTTCCCCGAGAGAGAGCTACTTCCTGTTTGTCTGTGTTTAAATAGTCTTTCTGTTCTGCCTTCTCATTGGTTGTAAACCCAACCACATGACTGCCTCATCACTGCCTATAAGTATCGCCCTCCAGGTCTTAAAGGCGTATGTCTCCAATACTGGCTGTATCCCTGAACACACAGAAATCTACCTAGCTCTTCTAACCACCACACTCTTGCTATGGCTCTAATAGCTCTGACCCCAGGGCAACTTTATTTATTAACATAAAATTAAAATCACATTTCAGTACAAATAAAATATCACCATACAGAGCCCAGGGAAAGGAACCCACTTTGCCTTTTTACTCGCTAGGCTCTCCTGGGGTCTGGTCTGGCCATGCTGGGATCCTACCTGAGTTCTGTTGAACTCAGGTTTTCTTGGCCATCCTTGTCCTTACCTGCCTCTGGGCCATTCCATGTTCTCCTACAGGCCTAAGTCCTTTTGAGCACCTTTATGTAAGGCCATTCCTCCTCAACCACCACCTCCCAGCCCAGATCCCTTCACTGGTGGGGTACCTACCCTACTTTCCCTCCTATGGTTCCCTTTTCATTCACATGCTGACAGCTATCTCCTTGGTCCCATGTCAACAGACCCAACTACTCCCAAGCCTGCCCCACTCTCCCCAGGGAGCCAGATACTCCTCAAGCAGTTATCTCCAACTTCTCTAGAGCCCTGGTAGACAGGACCTTACACTGTGATCCTCACTACTCTTAGCTACCAAGCTCTTGGGACATCAGTGCTGGCACTACCTCTCGAGGCTCATTTGAGCACCTACCTAGGAGGAATGAAATGGTCTGTCCAGCAACTGAGACCCTGCACCCTCTGGTTTTCCAGAATGTCTCAATGAGGGACCATGATAGTAAAGTCTATCTACTCTTATGCCTTGATCATTCATTTTTTGCCTCTTTTGTCTTCTGGGCTATATGTTTTCTCTCAAAAGGTTCATGTAAAGTCATAGCCTTTGATATGACACCAAGGTGTAAATCTGTTCCTGCTAATTTATAGGCACCTGTGTGTTCCTGGGGAAAGAGTGCTGCTTTTGTAATAATGAATCTGGCCTGTATTAGTAATTCCACACATTGTCTGAAGAACTTTGACAATACTACCAAGGCACATCTCTATTCCATTCTTCTTGGCAATTTTCACTTGTCCCAAGGTTAGCTTAGTTCTCTGGGCTGGTGATAATAATCTACTTTTTTTTTTTTTCCTCTTAGCAACTTGCCTTCTCTGCTTCCTCCTGGAATGGATTTGTGAGGTATCCAGGGTGGCAGTTAACTGAATGCTTCTTCACCCATACTTCCCACTGAGCATGAGTCCACTGACTCCTGTTTCACCCTCCTCATGTCATCTCATGCCAACAGGAAATAGCCAGATTTGAACCAGTGCCCATACACACAAAAAGGTTGGGATGTTTAGCTGGAGCCTCCAGCTTACTCCTGCTTGATCTGGAAAGCCCAGTTTCTTGTCCCTCAAAACCCTGCCCTCTCAGAGACTCTCCAACAGAGAAAGGGCACCAAAAAGCCCGGTTCTATGGTTTTGGTGGCTGTGGTAGCTCCTCTCCTCCCATGAAGTTGCCAGCAGTCCAAGTCTCAGTCTTTGACCATACTTGTTCACAAATCCAGTTTGTGGTGGACATGTCATCACCTCTCGTCTAAAGGCTACATAATCTTCCCACTTTAGTTTGGCACATGACTTCTCCTGCTTCAATTTCTGGAACTAAAAAACTCGCCCAGGATTTGCTTCTGGCCTCTGACTCTGGCCTGTATTTTAAGCATAGGAAACCTCAAAGCCTACCCCACAGTGACACACTTCCTCCAACAAGACCATATCTCCTAATAATAGCACTGCCTATGAGCTTATGTGGGCCAACTACATTCAAACTCCCACATACAGTGATAATTGAAGTCACTAATGTGCCCAGTCACTCCCTTTCTTCACATTCACCAAAAAAGTAAAGTCTGTTCATACCTGAAATCCTTTACCTTTGAGCTTTCTTTGTTTATAATACTTCAACAATTGGCAATTTACTCTTTCTTGTGATTTTTCGGTTTAACTGTCACCTCTTTTACTTGAATATTTCCTAGTTGCACAATATTAGCAAAATAAAAAAGACCTTCTTTTGGAGCCTTTAGAGAGCTGCCATGGCCTTGTAGATACACGGAATATGGGCTTCTGGGTCTTTGGTCTTAAATTTCGTTTTAATTTATGGTTTCCCAATGGCTCTTTGGGAACTTATCAGCTACTATTTGGATCTGAAATACCATTCCTTCTCCCAACTCCTGTGTTTAAGGCATGATCCATGATACAGCATTTTTTTCTTTCTCTCTTTGTTTGCTGGATGTTGTGGGGTGAGCAACAGTACTATGTTACCACATGTTTTATACGTAGTACCCTGATTTCTAAAGATACAGAGGGAATAGAGCCAGTTTAACACTAGCTGAAATCTTCAACAATATGAGCCAAACATAATCTACCATTCTTTCAGTTGGGTTCTTGGTTAGTTATTCACAGTGAAATGAAGTAAACATGGGCCCCTACTTTTCTATGCGAATTAATATCCACAACAACATCAGATATGGATCAACCATGGGAAATGATAATATATTTTGGAAGCCACACTTGGACTGAAATGATTTGAACTCTCTGAAAAAATATTTTCAAATAAAGTAATACTAGTCACAAGGATTGTTTCTGTGTTTTTCTTCCTTTCTTCTGTGTATCTTTTCTTAAATATTTTTAAAAAGTTACAGTCAACCAAATATATGCCATCACAAGTTCAGGGGAAAATGACATGTGAAAATTCAAAAATTTAAAATAGTAGTAGAAGAAAGTACAAGATTATATGATGATTTGAGCACTGCACTATAACCAAACATAATTTCCAAAAAATCCTTATTCTAGCATATATACATATATACACATATACACACACATATGTGTGTATATCAATATTTAGCAAAGTTAACAAATTTCTGAATGTTGTTTTGGGTTTAAAAGTTGTTTTGATGTAAAAAGTAGGATAAAATATTTGTTTCAGGAAGTTAATCCAGAAGGGTTGGAAAACAGGCTTGTTTTTGAAGTGTACACAAAGATAGCTAGAGTTATTAGAGGATAGCCACTCATATGAAACTTACCTGGTAGTCAGATACTTCATTTCTTAGCTCAGATGCCACTTCCCTGTCTCAGGATCTGAACACAGCTGCAGCAGGACCATGGCAGAGTGTCACTATGAAGAGACTTCTGAAGACAGTATGTATTGGGACTGAAGGGGATAGGATCTCATCTGGTGGTCAGACAATTCTTCTTCTTCTGCCCATGCCGCTCCCCCATCTCAGGATCTGAACCCAGGCTGTGAAAGGGACCACAGCAGCTATAGACAAGGAGCATGGATTTGGGTCCCACATGATCACTTCTCAATTTTTTTTCCCGATAGGTTAATTTTAAAATGTCCTCTCTCAGGAAATTCAAATCAAAACTGCTTTGAGATTTCATCTTACCTAAGACATAATGGCCAAGTAAAACACAAACAATACATTAGGCAAGGATCCCAAGAAAACAGAACACTTATTCTTTTACTGGTGGGGAATGAAAAATGGTACAGCTCCTATGAAAACCATAGGAAGGTTTTCAGACAGTTTAAAATTGATCTACCACAAGATGCAGATATAGCATGCTTAGACATACACCAAAAGAACTCTGCATCTTACTACAGATATATCTGACATCCATGTTTATTGTGGCCTATTTACAATAGACAGAACTTAGAAATAGCCTAGATGTTGTCCAACTGAGGAGTGGATATTGAAAATGTGGTACATTTACACAATGAAATTTTATTTAGCTATTAAGAACGATAGAATCATACTTTTTGGAAGTAAATAGATGAAACTAAAAGCAATCATCCTGAGTGAGGTAATTCAGACCCCCAAAAGACAAATATTGCATATTTTCTCTTATACGTGGATGTTAGGTTTTAAACTTTAGATATGTGTACTTCATTCTGAATAAATATAAGGGACCAGTGAGGAGGAGGTGATATTACAAGGAAGAGAAAATAGGATATAATGTTAAAAAGAGAGAAGGTGGAAACTAGAACTGGAGGATTAAGTGGAGAAGATAATAAAAGAGCAGAGTAAATGAGAAAGAATAACTGTGCTGAGAAGTTGTAGGTCAACTTGACACAAACTAATGTCATCTGAGATCAGGGAACCTCAATTAAGAAAATTCCTAGAAAGATTGGGTTGTGGTCAAGCCTTTAACATATTTTTTTTTGTAGAATATTATTTTAAGATATGTTATGCTGTGCAACATTTGTTCAATGAGGCAAAGATGTATTGCATTTGTTTATGCTGCATTTGCTTAACTCTATGAAGCTGTTTTACTGTGACTGTCTAAAATAACTATGGTCTAATAGAACTGAATGGCCAATAGCAAAGCAGGAGAAAGGATAGGCAGAGCTGGTAGGCAGAGAGAATCAATAGAAGGAGAAATCTAGGAGGAAAGGAAGACAGAGCAAGAGAACAAGGAGAGGGGGACTCAAAGGGACAGCCAGGCAGCTACACAGTCAGCCACAAAGCAAGAGTGAAAGTAAAATACACAGAAGTAGGAAAAGGAAAAAGCCCAGAGGCAAAAGGTAGATGGGGTAATTTAAGAAAAGATGACTAGAAACAAGTCAAGCGTGGGCCAGGTATTTATAATTAAAAATAAATCCCTGAGTGATTCATTTTCGAGCTGGGTGGTGGGAGCCCCAAAAGAGCCAAAAGAACCTAGAGAGTAGAAAACAACCAACAATATTTTCTTAATTAGGTATTGATGGGGGAGGAGCTAGTCTATTGCAGGTGGTAAAATCCCTGGGCTGATGGTCCTGGGATTTATAATAAAGCAGGCTGAGCAAGCCACGAGGAGAAAAACAGTAAATAGCACTCTGTGGCCTCTGGATAAGCTCCTGCTTCCAAGTTTCTTCTCTGTTTGTGTTCCTTTCCTGACTTCTTTTGATGATGAACACTGACATGGAAGTATAAGTCAAATAAACCCTTTGCTCCCCAACTTGCTTTTTGGTCATGGTGTTTCATCACAGCAATAGAAACCCTAATTAATACAACAACTAACACCAAAGGCCCTTTGGAAACCCATATGGAAACCTCCTGCTGTAGGAGGTTCCTAAGTTATGTACATACATGATATGAATTTAAATAGAGTCAGTATATAATGGGAAACATAATGGCCTAACTAGTTATCTTATGCCACCAACTAAAAACTCCAGTTCCAGGAAAAGGTTATGTCATTTTAAGTAATTGGTCAAATGAGTCCCATATGTCTCGCCACTGCAAACATTACAGACTATTGCCAAGGTTATTTGTTACTCTCTTCAACCTAAATGGTAAGGAGAGATTACCAAAGACACAACTTACTGATGCCATCAAACATGGAGAAATGAAGCTATTGATCAACTATAAGATTCACCCAAACTGACTAATATTCATGTTTTGGGAAAGTACTCAGCATGCTACTAGAGGAATAAATTAATCATCAATATCACCCAGTTACAAACCTTGAAGCCTACAACAACAACATGTCTGTAAAATATATTTTGCAATAGTGGCACAAAGGTTATGGGAGCAATCAACCACTTTTTAAATTTCTTAAAGTTGTACTCCTTGAGATGGAATCCATTACCTGACACCAATAAAGTGTCCCTAAGGGAAAACCTCTTACTAATATTCTGCTAAAGGAACATGGTGATGAAATGATTCCTAATGACATAGTGATAGGACATTAGATCAGTATCTCACTCAGCACACATCAGAGGAGCTTCTACTTGCTGCAGATGACAATTCACACAGAGACTCACAATGCAACAATGTTCAGAAAGTAAGAGACTTTGGAGCAGTCAGATCTAAATGGGATATGTTCAGCAAACCCTTCACTTCAAAGATCAGCGATCTATATAGAAGAAGAGGGAGGAAGGTTGTAAGAGCCAGCATTGTTGGATAGCTCCAGTGAAAAGAGGTCTTTAGATACAGTAGTACTGACTCTTATATAGCCTCACAGAGATTGTGACAGCACTATTAGATGTTATAGTTTCAAAGCAGACATAATCTCAGCACCGAGAAGAAGTGGTGGACAAAATTCCACACTGTTAACAAAGGAAGATATTTGGAACTGATACTTACCAGGAAAGGAAAAAACAAATTTTCTCAAGTGATCACTGGACATATCAACCACACACCAAAGTAGACGCATACCCAGGAGTAGTAGACAAAGGAAATGAAATTATTCTGGAGAGAGGTGTTTTTTTTTTTTTTAAACTATGACACTATTCCAAGTAAAAAAGGGAAGTCACTAAAGTGCCCATTAACTAATGAATAGAGAAATAGAATATGGTTCATAAATGTGATGATAGTTCACTCAATATTAAAGAGGACAATCTGTCATTTACAAAATCATTTGTGGGACAGGAGGGCATTATTCATAGGGAAATAAACATGCTTAAGTTGGTCATTGTTGTAATTGTTTCTTTTATCCATGCAATTTAAGGGTTCTGCCCCTGAAATGAATTGTGTAAATTTATTTCACTTTACAGAGTAACATTTATTTTCCAAGTATTATGTATTTTTAAAAGAATTGAGTTTAATTCTCAGCAATCATTTTTTTTACAGACCCTCATTTATTTTGTTGTTGATTTGTTTTCTGCAGCAAATTCTTTTTATGGTCCATTAGAAACATTAGATGGTTTTATTATTTTTCTATGCTCCTTCAAGGATGAATTTTTCCTTTTTGCCTCTTTTTATTGAGAATTTCAAAC
Organism: Peromyscus maniculatus bairdii; assembly: GCF_049852395.1. Lineage (NCBI taxonomy): Eukaryota > Metazoa > Chordata > Mammalia > Rodentia > Cricetidae > Peromyscus > Peromyscus maniculatus. The sequence goes on along the minus strand of NC_134854.1, from coordinate 16,254,021 downwards.
ATCTGTGCACAACAAGGTGGAGATTGTGCCTGGGACAAGAAACTGAGCTAACTACTTGGCACTAGTGAAGTCATGATCATTGGAAGACAATCTACCACCATTAATTTACTAAAACAGCAAAATCTCATGCAATGTGCTTTGATTAACACCATTTCCATTTCTTTTCCACCATTTACTCCATAATCCTCCCCAACCGCTTTTATGTTTCACCTTGATGTGTTCTCTCTTTTTAATCTTTTTTATAATTTCATTTTTTAGATAATCATATATCATTTCCCCTTCCTTTTCCTCTCTCAAAATCCTCCCACATACCTCTCCTTTCTCTCTTTCAAATTCAGGGCCTGCTTTTTCATTAACTGTTAATTAAACACGAATACACATACACACATTCATAAATATAACTTGTTTAGTCTGTATAATGTTACTTGTAGGTATGATTTCAAGGCTGACAATAAGATAACCATCTGGTGTGCTCTTCCCTTGGCGAAAACTGTTTCTACTGACCTGAGCATTCTTTAGTTAAATGTTGTTTTATCTATCTATCTATCTATCTATCTATCTATCTATCTATCTATCTATCTATATGTATGTATGTATATGGTAGAGGTCTCATGGTGGTTCCTGGTCCACTTTGGCAGGTCAATTGTTGTTGTCCTTGTTTAGCTCCTGTTTAGGCAGTCATATTGGTGAAATTCTATGGTTATAGCTTCTGACATTACTAGAAGACACCAACTCACAGCACACTCACTGATATCCTGGCTCTTACAGTCTTTCCACTTCTTCCCTGTATTGTTCCCTGTGTCTTAGGATCAGTGGTTGATTGTGGATGTATACATTGGTACAGTGATACACAGGGGTACATTTTTAATTAGTCTTAGAATTCTGTAATGGTCTACATAACCTCTATAAACCAACAGATTCCATTTAGTACTGCCTGTATGCATATGGAAGAAAGACCAGATATTTGAGAACATCTCTGACTCAAACTCATTTTCCTTCCCTTAGTACCCATCAATTTCAATAGATTTTCATTTGGGGGTAGAACTTCATGCACCAATCCTCCACCCATATTGTCTGTTTAGGTCTTGTACCGTTATTGTTCATGTAGTGAAAGCAACTGTGAATTCATATGTGTAGTGGCTCGGCCATACCCAGCAATTAATGTTTTTCTGCAGACATTCACTGGCTCTGGGTGTCATATTTTTTTTTTGCCACTTATTTCACAATGATCTCCGAGCCTTGGGAGGGGAGGGTATGATATAGACATCATGTATAGGGTTGAGTACTCTATAGTTTCTTACTCTACATTTTGAATAAATGTAGGTCTCTCTATTGATCATAATCCCTTCTGAAAAGGTGCTTATCTGATGAATATTGAAACATGGACTAATCTATGAGTATAAAGATAAGAATATAGAGCAAATTTTTAAATGTCCCTTTAGGTACTCTTCTAGGTCCAATGAAGTGGCCAACAATGTTTTTGTTGTTTGCGGGAGTCCTGTGAATAGTATGAAGCACAAACTAAATCAACCCAATGAATTAATAAAATGAAAATGTTCTGACAGCTCTTATGGACTTAACAAATGTTATTACACCTATTTTTCATATCAAGCACTGAGGTATCTATAAATTATCAATAGTCTGTTTAACGTTTTGTATTAGAAGACAAGAGGTCCAATATAGAGGCCACAAGGTCCTTGTTTTCACAGGCATGTTAAACACACAGGATTGTCTTATCAACAAAGCATATGCATATCTGTTTTCCATCCAGAAGGTTAAAGTGGATGTAATTAATATCCTGGTAATCTGCTATTGTAGGGCTAGGTTATACCTGGATCTCCCAGGCTATTATATTTATCTCAGAATCTTCCTCCCTTTGTCTTGAATATTGTTTCTCAGCCAATTGAACCCATCACTAGGGAAGATGTAACATGTATATTTGTAGTTTAATGACCTAGACCCCATCAGATCCTCCCCTAGGCCCTTAAATTATACAAGTCATTTTTTTTTTTTCCAGTTGCATGGTTATTCCTTTAATCAAACTCACCAAGCAGGCGCTAAGCTCTCAGAGCTGTTTAAAAAAGTACCCTCTCTCACCGGAGCCTGACCAAAGCACCTGTCCCCACTTCCCTGGTTGGTGGCAGGAGGAAGAGCAGACCAGGCAGGCATGAAGCAAATGGTCTTTATTGGGCTCACACCAGGAGTTCATTGGTCTTGAGGACCTCTGTGAACTTGCTGATTTTCTTCTCCATGTTCGTTCTTTTCTGCCGGTTTCCGTAGCCTCGGGAGCTGCTTCTTTGTCTGATAGTGGATCTTGGCCTTTTCCTTCCGTTTCTCCTCCAGAGTGTCTGTGACTGCCTGGTACTTCCACCCGACCTCATGAGCCACACATCCCAGGCAAGCAAACTTTCTGGTAGGCTTCAACCGAGCAACCTTGAGGGCGGCAGGGACCACCATCCCTTTTTTCTTGTCATCGGGTGGAGTGATTCCATCCAGCACCTTGAAACGTTCCAGGGCAGCCTGGCCTCGCTTGGTCTTGTGAGGCACCATGCCTCGCACAGTGCGCCCAAAAATTTGGGCTTGGGGCTCAGAAGTGGTAGGGGCCTCGAGAGGGGTTGGTGTTCATCCGCTTTCAGAGAAATGCCAGGTACTTTAACTTGTTTTTGTAAAAATGTCCAGAAATGTGGATGCCCTCACTGCGCACAACCACCACCTTCCGGCCAGTAGGACCTGCTTGGCCACAATGACCACCAGCGACCCAGAAGATGGCCTCCGCCATCCAGCATAGAACCTGCCCCTCCGCCATCTTCCGCAGCCGCCTCTCTTAAAAAAACAAACAAACAAACAAAAAACAAACAAACAAACAAACAAAAACCCTTTCTATTGATTCTTTGTGGATTTCACATCATGTATTCTGATCCCACTTATCTCCCTGTCCCCTCCTATCTACCCTCTGCCCTTGCTAATCTACCCCCAAAACAAAACCAAATTGAAAAATAAAAATTAAAAAAACAACAACAAAATCAAACAAAATAAAGAAATAAAACAAAAAATAGAAAGAATGGAGGGGGCGGGGAGAGAAGAATCTTGTCTTAGAAGCTGCAAAGAGGCCCATTGAGCCACACAGTTTACCCTTTAGTCCATTCATCTTTACTAGCAGGTGTTCATTGCCATGAGTCATTGGATCTAGGCTTATGACTTCTACTACATCACTGATAATGGGCTCTCACTGAGACTCCTTTTGGATATCCTGTGGTCCTGTGTCGTGGAGCTCCTGCTGTTTTAGATCTGTAGGTTCATTCTTTCACCGGCTCCAGGAGTTCATAGATGAAGTGGATGTTGGGGTTAGTCAACTCATAGCCCTAGTTCTGGGTCAGGGTGGTAGGCAGATTGCTTAATTAGCCTACTAGCTTTCCCCCATCATCACTACCAAGATGAGCTCTCCAGCATTGCCTCAGATAGCTCACCCTAAACAGCTTCTAACAAGGAGCAGGACCAGTTTTTCTGCTCTCAGGTCCTCAGATCTGTGTCACCAAACTGACAACACCAGAGTTAGCTCTACTACTTTGCCCAGGCTTGGTATAAGACCTTTGCTCTCTTATAATCTATTCTTATGGAAGAGGTCACATGCATTTTGAAAGAGTTTCAATGTAGTCACACCTTATGCCTTTTTGTGATAATTGTTATCAGGAAACTTTTTCAAAAGTTATACTGTACTTAAGTCTGTCTAAAATAAATGGCCCCATGTCAGACTCTACATTCTGTATGGTAGTTCTCAATCTTCCTAATGCTGTGACCCTTTAATACAGTTAGTTCCTCATGAGGTGACCCACAACCATAAAAATATTTTGTTGCTACTTTGTAACTGTAAGTTTGCTACTGTTATGAAAGCTGACATGTGATCCCCAAAGGGGTCCTGCCCAACAGGTTGAGAACTACTGCTTTAGATGTTAGAACCAGCATCAGACAACTAAGTCATGTTGAAGTGGGTTTTCTTTTTGCCTCATGTGGATCATTATTCTGCAAACCCTGGCATTTTCAGAGACCCCACAATATAAAATTCATAAAATAAAATACAATTATAAATGCTAGTTAATGTGAGTGATTACTTCCCTTTGTTTTACTTTATATTTAAATTCTAATATAAGAGTATGATGGAAAGGGTTCTAAGCAAATAGGTGGATTTTTCATTGTAATGAAGGAATAGGGTCCATCATGCACAAGGGGAAGAATCCACGAGAATTATGTGGATAGGATATAGTGTTTACAGGCTTAAAAATAACTATACACAGGTGAGATTGGAGGATGTTCTCAGCACTAAGACCTGTCCACAGAAGCTGAATGACAATCTGATGTGATCCAGTTAAATAAATTAATTCCATCCATTTCTTCTGTCTTCATTGTAGCCAGATTAATATCCAAAATTGCATGGCAAATTGCCTTTTCCAGAACTTAAGTCACTTTGTCTTGGCTACTGAGCCGTGGAACAAAAGTAGGCAGTAGAGAGAAACTCCATATACCTTAATAGAATGACAGATCACAAATCTTAACTCTACCCAAAGGATGTAAGAGTTAAAGCACCAGAAGGAAACTGAGCTATTGTTCATTAAGTAGAAAAAATGGAATCTGAGTTGTAATTGTATATAAAATAATACATTATGTTTTTAACATTTCTTTTGTGAACACCATGTACGAACACAATCAAACCAGATGTATGTGTGTCCCAAACAAGTCACAAATGGATTGAGAATAGAACATCCACATTGACCTTGGAAGCTCTTTATTGTAAAAGAAATAAATGCCTATATGTAGTCATCAAATAAGTTTGAAGACACAACTACACACACACACACACACACACACACACACACACACACACACACACACCTATATGTGTATCTTTATAAGAAAAGAGGCTGTCAAACTATTAATTTTGTATGACTAAAAATAACATAAAGTAAAATAAAAATATTGGCACACTATAATATCTACCCACTTTGTAGTATGGTAACCTTAATATATCAATGTGATTAAGACTGAACATAGGATTTTATAAGTACTAACAAGTACCTATTTAAAAGGACATTATGTTCAGGATGCAAGATTATAGCACCAAATAAAGGAATTGTTCCCAGGGTGGTTACATGCTAAACACATTTTCTACAGATTCTTCACATTATAGGTAAATGGTGAACAAATCCATATTCAAAAGACTGAGAAGAATTTAAGCTATGGAAAAAAAACAGTGTTAATACCACAGAAACAAACATTCATTCTTTGCCTCTACAATAACAAGGCCTGGTTATATTCAGAAACTCACTAAAGAATAAAATAATATTTAAGAGAACAGAGCCGAAGGAAGAATAAAATATTTTGAAGTCATACATGTAAATAGCACCAAAAATAACAACAAAAAATCCCCAAACACTCTTTGTCTTTGAAGACCATAGATCCTACGATCAGATGGAGATGTGCTCTCTAGGAGCACAAAGAATCTAACCAACCAACAATCAAATACATACCTGAATAGGATTAAGTGCCTTAACACTGGCAATGAAGCTTAAAAAAATCACCAAAAGACAGATGACAAAATGGTTATGTGTTCACATATTCAAAGGGGGCACAAAGATTTAAAATTTTTCCAATTTCTTGAGGAGATTTAAAGAAATATTTCAAAGTAGGAAAAACTGACATATAAGATTTTGAAAATAAATTTATAATGGCATGATAGATGAAAGTTGTTTCTAAAAATAGATCCTATTATGTTTTTTAGGGTTTTATTATTTTCTCACAAAAATCAAATGAAAATTGACAAAAAGACACCTAGCAAAGTAAGACTGCTCAACATGATTCAAGTTTCTTATTACTGAAATAAAGGCGGGTCAGGTAAGTAATGTCTTTACAAAGGCTATAATGATTAGTTGTACTTATTTTTGTAAAATAATACATATTATCTTTTTAGAAAATTATCTCTCATGGATGAGTTTATAACAGTTGTTAATGTTCTAGAATTTTTTGTTTGATTGTAGAGAGACGATATCTCTAAATGTCTAGAACTGTGACTAAAATTTGAATATATTATATGAAAAAAAGCAATAAAAATTTCTCCAATGAAAAGATACTAAGAAACATTCCATCTCACTAAAGACAAAAAAATAGTTATCAGCAGGTGTATTAGTTACTATTTAACAATGAAATACCTGAGAGGAGTTATCTAAGTAAGAACAGCTTCATTATGTCTTACAGTCTTAGGATGCATGGCCCATTAAAATGGGGAAAGCATGGATAAGGGACAATGGGCTGCTGTCCCCTTGCACTGCAGTCAGGAATCAGAGGAAAATCAATGCTGATTTTCAATATACTTTCTACTGAGTTCCTTAAATTCATTGCAGGACTCTAAGCAACAGGATGGTGCAGCTCACATTTAGGGTAGATCTTCCCTTATCCTTTGAACTTCTTTGCAAATGCTCCTCAAGATACTGTATCTCTTTGATAATTCACAACCAAACAATCTGGCACTAAATATTACCATCAAAAGTCCTAAAGGATTTAAAAAATATTTTCAAATATAACTTTTTTTTGTAATCACTACTCTGCTGCTAGAGTAGATACATGTTAAGGTCAACCTGTGCCCTGCTCTACGTCATCTGGTTATGCAAAACAGTAATATTCAGCCCGTGTCTTGCCTTGGATGATCCTACTTTACAAGCAGCATTTGCCTTCGTTTTAAGCGCAAATTCAGATGCAAGAACACTCTGCATCTTGTTGTTCACATAAACATTAACGCCAGTTCAGCACCAAGCATCAGTATGGACTTAAGCATAACTTACTCCTAAAAGTAGAAAAGTATCACCCTATATTTTGATTAGCATAGATTGGCAGCATATAATCATGTGCATTCTAAAGCTGTAAGAAAAAAAGTTCAGAGAATTTTTTATACACACCTGACTGAGGTTGGTTGGAATACTCTTACTTGGATTTTGTAAAGAGGAAGACAGACACAACTGGAATTGTGTCCGTCTGACTGTGTGTAGGTGACAAGACAAACCAGACAAAAAACCTCACTATGCGAAGGTCCTCAGCTCTGCCCATTCCCTACTTCTCATATGTTCTGCTCAAATTGTCACCTGCCTGGAGCAAGTCCACATCTCATTCCTATACTTTGCCTTTCCAGTGTGTCAGTAGCTCAACTCAACAATAAGGTTGTGCCCAAATTTATAGTGTCTGAAGCCTGGCTTGGAACTTCCAGTAACTCTCCAGCTGGACTCATTAACATCTAATCTAAACACTCCAATGACACTTTTCACCTTTAACAACTCTTTCATTCTGCCTCCATTAAGATCTCTTGGAACTCGATCAATAAGCTATGCTCTAACACTTTGATAATCACCCTAGTGTAGATAGATATGTCAGTAGATGATAGATAGATAGATAGATAGATAGATAGATAGATAGATAGATAGATATACTAGGTATGTAGATAGATGATAAATAGACAGACAGACAGAGAGATAGAAATAGCTAGGTTTGTAAATAGATGATAGATATAGATAGATAGATAGATAGATAGATAGATACATACATACATACATACATATATACATACAGTTGGAGAGATAGATAGATTATAGATAGATAGATAGATAGATAGATAGATAGATAGATAGATAGATAGATAGATTAGTAGATAGATAGACAAGAGCTAGGTTTACTGTTACAAGAAAGTTAATATTAGTAGAGTTTAGAATGGAAAAACACATATCTACCAGCTAAGTGTCAAGAACTGTAAGGACTACCTGGAAATTTGTGCAAAAATCCTGACAGGTTGTTAATTATTATTATTCAATAAATTCAGACACTGTGGGAAGATACAAATGGGCCTAATAAAGTACACACACCACAATCTTGACTTGGATTTTTCATTGGGTGGCAAATTCTATCTAAGAAGATTGCTCCTTTGCACTTCTATGCTAAAAAGAAACATTAAGAAAGTAATGAATAATAAATGTTTAAAATTCATGAATGATTATTTCAAAATTTAAAGATTTGGATTTTGAAATTTTTATTTATTTTAATTATTGCTGTGTTCATGGTATAAGTGTGGTGTAGGGGTAGGTGGGCATGTGGGTGTATGTGTGAGCACTTGCATATGCATGTGTCGCATGGTATGTCTGGTGGTCAGAGACCAGTTTTCTGATTTGGTTCTCTTCTGCCACCTTGTGGGACCCACAGATTGAACTCAGGTAGGCAGGTCTACATGCAAGCACATCAAAGAGCTGACTACCTTTACAGATCTCAAATTCCAAACATTAAAATAGCTATATCTCAGTGTGCTGCAAAAATTTAGATTTTTATTGATAATATAAAAAGCTATAAAAATCAATGTGCCAATGGAAGGCTATTACTTTTCTTTTCCATACTAAGAATTGAACCTAGGTCTTTAGCTGGGGTAGACAAGTACTTAACTACTAATCTATACCTGCAGATCCAATGGAAGAAGCCCTCCACTGTTTTACTCGGGATTCAAAGAAAGAACACATAATTTGGTGATACTCTGAGTTTATGCTGAAAGGATATTTTCACCATTCAGTTACATACTTGAGATATGTAGCAGATTTTATTTTGGGCCACCAACTACCTCCCAAATCATAACATGGAGACTTATTATTAGTTATGAATGCTCAACCTTATCTTATGCTTGTCTTAGTAGCTCTTATAACTTAATCTAACCTCTTTCTCTTCATTTACATTTGCCTCAGGGCATTTAACCTCCACCCCCCCTTTTGTACGTTCTACTTTCCTGCTTCTGCGTCTGTCTGGTGACTGCCTGGCTGGCTTCCCCACCACCCCACCCCCGCCCCAGTGTCTTCCTCCTTTTCTCCCTCATTCTCTTCTCTCCTTCTTTCCTCCCTCCAGCCTAGTTTCCTCCTACTACTTATTCTCTCTGTCTGCCAGCCTGCCTATACCTCTCCTGCCTAGCTGTTGGCCATTCAGTTTATTAGAACAACCAGGTGCCTTAGCCGGGCAGGGTAAAACAGCAGCACATATTTACATAATTGAACAAATGCAGCATAAAAACATGTATCACACCTTTATGTAGTTAAAATAATATTCTGCAACATAAAAAAAATGTAACACGTTTGCCTAGTTAAAGTAATATTCCACAATAGGGATACATGAAACTTTAGCTTCCAATCCAGAAATTCTGCACAAATTGATTTTCAAAACAGAAGATTTCATTGCTTTGTAACCATGTACTGTATAGTAAACCTACCTATTTCACAGGACGTATCCAAGACTTGGACTGTGTGGCTGAAGGCATAGATAATACCAAACCTATAACAGCATACCCTGTATTTGTCCTCTGTGTTCATATCTCTCTGTTGTTTGACACATATATTAGATACGGTAAGATATTAATAGTAATAAGTAATAGAATGAAAGCAATATGGAATAATACTTTTTTTAAATTCATGAATTGTATTTTTATTACTTTTGGAAGCTTCCTTTTAATAATTTTTCATCATGGTTGATGACTGACAAATAAAACCTGGAGAAGTGATATTCATATAAATCATGATAAACTCTTCAACAATAAACGCACACACACACACACACACACACACACACACACACACACAGAGGCACAGATACACAAAACCACTGAACAGATCTGTAAAGAATATGAGTCTGTTAGATAAGAAGACACCATATTGAAAAGAACATGATAACTTTTCCTTAAAATTCAAGTTTTAATTGCCTCAGCCCCAGAGCAACTATAAATTCGAGAAATAAAAATTTATATGAGTTTAATGGCCCTGTTTACTCTGTTATTCTTGAAAATATACTTACTTAAGCAACTGCTGTGTGTCATATTTATGCTACCTATGAGTTAGCAAATAAAGATGTAAGAAGATTTTGTATTAAGAAAATATGTTTGAAATTATACACAATTGAAAAATTATTTCAATTTAATTTAAATTTCATTCCACCAAGGGGCATTTTAAAGCAGTCTGCAGCACATGGCATTCCATAGACTCTCTGATTTGCTTTGTATATGCTAAAGAATTATTTGTTATAGACCTTGAATATGTAAGAGGCACTTGGTCAAAATATCTCTGTGTGTATCTGTGACCTTCATACATACCATAAATTTTTCTGTAGCTGAGAATAATAGATATGCTTTGAAATTCCTAAAAATAAACAGTATTCTATGGAAAATGTTAAAAGTCAAGTTTATATCCAATTTATAGTTGAGTTACAGTACTAATTATAACCTGCAAATTTGACTGAACTTTAATTTACTATTTAACAAGTTGTAATTGTTTTATACATTACCAGTACAATTTTTTCAGTAACTTTTTTTTATTTCAACACATAAAATATTTTTCTTCTCTTTTTCCTGATGTTCAAACAAAGAAGGAACAAGGCAGAGGAAAATATAATATCTCTTATTTTGAATTGATGACAAAACTAGATTTAAACTCTGACTCTGGAATCTCCAGTTCATTGAACTAGGACATGATATTTATTTAATTAATCAAGTGTTTCTTCATTTACTCAGTGTGGATATAGTAAAACCATCCTGTCCTGGAGTATGGGATTACTATAAGGACACAAATAAGCTGCAGGAAACAGTGAAATGCTTTATTGCTTCACACGGACACTGCATTTTGTTTTGTTTTTGTTGTTTTTCAGTACAGGGTTTCTCTGTTTAGTTTTTTGACTGTCCTGGATCTCACTCTGTAGACCAGGTTGGCTTTGAACTCATAGAGATCCTCCTGGCTCTGCTTCCCAAGTGCTGGGATTAAAGGCTTTCGTCACTGCCACCCAGCTTGCATTTTTTTTTATGTATGAAATATTAGTAACAATTCTTCATTGCTCAGGTCAGTTGGTGCTATTTTTTTAGCAGCTGAAGATATCACAATCATTTTGTAGACACGCATTATGTTTAATGAAGTTAGGCATATTTTAAATGTAATGCTATGATACTCTTAATAGATTATAGTATACTATAAATGATACTTGCATATACAGGAAAATTGAAAAAATTAACATGACTCATCTTAGTTTGATTCTTGTTTATTACAATGGTCTAAATTTGAATTTGCAATATCTATGACTCATCCTTGTATCAAACATAGATAAAGTCTACCATAACATGAGAACCCAAAGATCAGAAATAGTTGTCCCAGTCCTTTAGAGTGTAGTCAACAGCTCAGTGGAGCTCCACTTCAGGCTTCTAGGAGTCCCATTCCATGTGGAAACTCTGTGCATGTGCTTCATCAAGATTACAGTGTTATTTTCATCCATGTTTAATTCTGGGAATTGTGGTGGTATTGTATTCCCCAAAATATTGTGCATCCAAATAAATTTATCTGGGGTCAGAGAACAGACAGCTACTAGATACAGAGGCTAGAAAATGGTGGCACTAATGCCTTTAATCCTAGCATTCCAGAGACAGAAATCCCTCTGGATCTCTGTGAGTTCAAGACCACATTGGAAATAGCCAGGCATGGTGACACACATCTTTAATCCCAGAAAGCGAGCCTTTAATCCCAGGGAGTGGTGGTAGAAGGCAGAAAGATATATAAGGTGTGAGGACCAGAAACGAGAAGCTTTTAGCTGGTTAAGCTTCAGGCTTTCGAGCAGAAGTTCAGCTGAGAGCCATTGGAATGAGGACACAGAAGCTTCCAATCTGAGGAAACAAGACCAGCTGAGAAGTTGGCCATGTGAGGTTAGCTGTGGCTTGTTCTGGTTCTCCGATTTTCCAGCGTTCACCCCAATACCTGCCTGGATTTGATTTTATTAATAAGACCTTCTAAGATTCCTTCTACAGAGAATCATTGTCCTTGTCTGCTCTCAACTTTAGTGTCCAGATTGACAGTGCACTCTGCACAAGACATAGCTAACTTTATTTATTCATTTGCACATTTGGAATATTATTTTGCTTCAGGCCATCTCTTCTGATATTTACTATTGGGAAATATCCTACGGTGATAGACTACCAGTATTTTCTTTTGTGTTTTCAATTAACCAAAATAATATGTAATCAAAATTACATTTGCAAACATTTACCATGTCAGCAATTCCCATTGGAACTACAGCAGTAGCAGTACTTTATTGTATGTTGGTTGTGAACAGGTTGGGGATACATCAAGACCATTTGGCATTATTAAGGGTCCTATATTGTACACAGTCAAAATCATTATCATCTATAGCAGTTGAGGGGGTCTTTTTTCTTAACTGAGTCATAAAATAATTATTATTTTAGATACAATTAGACAGAATGTTACATAAAAGTTTGCATTGCTAAAGGAAAGAAAAGAATATTTCACTTCTGGATAAATTACCTTTGGTTTCCTTCCTCTTTTTTCAGCTAGTATGCATTAAGATTCAGAAAAAAAAATTCCACTTATTAAAGGATGAGATAGCTTGAGTTACATTTAAATTATATACTATTTGATATGCCAAGTTGAAAATAAAGACTAATGGCATAGGTAAGTACTACTGCAACTTTCTTCCATTCACAGATTTTACAAATAACATGTGCAGAAAATAGGACCTTTAGGACAAATGTCTGGAAGTTTCAGTCTGAGAACAGTGACCTTGTTATTCACTATCCACTCTATAAACACCTTTCTTGCTTTGAAAGTCCAGGCTGGGCTTTTTTAAGTAATAATTATGCATGCAATGTAGTCACCTGTTGGTGACTAAGCCTTGGAATTTCTCTTTGAACTTTTCATCAGTGCCCTGGAGCTGCCATGCATTTCCCAATGATACCCATCTGAAACAGGCCATTCTCAGCATTCTTAGTGTTCCCCCAACACTACTGAGAAGCTTTTTGCAAATTGGCAAAACTTCCCTTGGGAAATGTACTTTTAAAAGCTTCAAAGAATGTTAAGGATTTTCAAATAAACGGACATCTACAGTCCATGCTGTACTTCAATCAGATGAGGATGGTTGTCATGTCAAATCTCCACAGGCTGCCGTTGCTCGGGTTTCCTGGTTAAGAAATTCCACTCAAGCAGAATGAAACCTAAGCTTTAATATTACAGCCTGTAGAACAAGTGCCCATGACATTTGGGGGATCTTATCACTGTATCTCAATGGATTTGGTTTAAAACGGCTTCTCTCTTGAAAGACAGGTATCAGATAGGAGAGTTCTTGAAGCAGAAGCCTATTTCCTCTTCAGAGTACAATCTGCAATATGGAAGGTTGCCCAAAATAATCACAAAAGACAGACAAGGATGTTAACATCACAGAAACTTTAATCAGTGTGCAATGCCTCACAATCTTCTTATGAAATCTGCATATAAAACATGTATATCTGAAATTTTTCTAGTTTTACTTGCAGTCCCGGATAAAGTACAACATGTGCAAATATACAATCTGAATAAACTGCTGCAAATACAATTTAGAAAAATAGATGAATGTAGATCTCTTTCTAAAATCCATCATACTCAACAATTAAATTATATATAAAATAAAAGTAAGGATGGACACATTTAAAATGATGTGAGTGATTTATATGATTTTTTAAAGTTATACCATTATTTTCTACTCAATATCCTATGAAAATTAATGTATAAGTCATAAACTAGTAAGGGAAGAGTGTAATTATTTTCTGGAAGTGAAGTAAATAGATAGAAATGATATTCAACCCAAATTTGAGATTTTAATTCCAAAATTTTAAAAGACAAATTGTACTAATGTTTTAGAAGAATACCATTTATTAATATTAAAATGCAATACCTTTAATTATCATGTAACAGTAATTTAGTTAAGTCAACCCTTTGAGGGAAACATTCATCTATACAGTAATGCAAGCGAATTTTTATGACCAAACTTGCTTTGATCGGTGTAGACTTAAAAGAACAGAAAATAAACCATATCTAATTTACTATGATAGTTATTTTTTCAAAGTTGATTTATGCAGAGAACTGTTCAAAAAACATTTTCACAATTTTTCAATCAAATACTTATAAAATATCTACTGTATAATCACCATGCATGTATAATAATTCTATCACTTTAAGTTTAAATGTAAGTTTTGAGGGTGCTCATTCTACCCTCAAAACCATTCTGTGGAGTAGATGTTGGCATGAATGAAACAATAGAACAGAGAAAAGGTAGCATATCACATACCCGGGGACAAGAACACTGGCTTCAGCTCTGTATCTAGTGCTCAGATACTTCGCTGCTGTGCTAGCTGACACATCGGTGTGGCTTCTGAGAGACATTGTCTTGCCTTAAATACGTCTTTTTTTTTTTTTTTTTTTTTTCTTTTTTTTTTTTATTATTATTATTATTATTATTATTATTATTATTATTATTTTATAACACCATTCAGTTCAACATAATAGCCACAGAATCCCCTGTTCTCCCCCTCTCGCCCACCCCTCCCCCCAGCCCACCCCCCATTCCCACCTCCTCCAGATCAAGGTCTCCCCCGAGGACCGGTGTTGACCTGGTAGACTCAGTCCAGGCAGGTCCATTCCCCCCTCCCAGACCGAGCCAAGTGTCCCTGCATAAGTCCCAGGATTCAAACAGCCAACTCATGTGGGCTCGTTGCATGAGTTGGCTGTTTAAATACGTCTTTATTTTCTTCCTTTCTTTATTTGTCTCTTTCTTTTTACTTTTTGAGGCAGTTTCTCATGTGGGTGGCCTCTGTAGATGGCCTCTGACACAGAGTGGTCTCTGTTGACACAACAGAGGATGATTGGAGAAGAGGGAAATGTTAATTGTTCTTAATTTGAACATTACAAATCCTATACAAGGATAGAATTACAGTACTATAGACCATAAGTGAACATAAATTTTATGTCAGTTAAATGAAAAACATCAGTAGGGCAAATAGTCCTAAAACTATCTAAATTCTGAATCATTCAGTGACAATGTGTTCCTAAAAAACTTTGCCCAGCCATGGTTGTACAACCTGGTACTCAACACTTGGTAGGGTGAGAGAGGAAGATCTCTTTTTAAACATCATTCTCTGTAGTATCATTAATATCTACTGAGAACTTTCAAACTCCTTTTTTATTTTGAAGGAAATGATAGGTTATTGATCTTATTTTATAACATTGATATGATCCGCACCTCTGATAATAATTTTTGTACCTATTATCCAACTTATTATTATTATCCCAATACACTTGCTTTTAGTTCATCCCAGTTTGTTTACTTCTATTTGATGGTTTTGCTTCAAAGAAAATTTTTTCCTGCTTTCATGGCTCAATCATACTTCATTATTTTGATATATGATTCTTTACTGTGCTTTGTATTGATATTAGGTACTTAAGACTGCTAGGCAAACATTATAACTATATGTCCAACCCTCTTATACTATATTTTACATTCATCCATCCATTGGTAGATATACTGGTTAATTTCATAAATTGGCTATCATTAATAGTTATACAATAATATATAAATATTGAATTATTTTTAATGTTTATTTCATTTTCTTTAGAGTTTGATGAATTATAAAGTAATTCTATTTTCTTCTTTTTGAAGAACCTCCCACACTGTTTTTTATGGTGATTGCATTGGCTTACATTTTTACCAACAACATTTGATAAAAATGTATTTTTATCTCTACTCACACTGAATTATTTTTTGTCATTTTGATAACAAGAGGTCTTACTGTTGTGAAATAAAAACATTGTGGTTTTGATGAATATATGTAAACTATTACACCATTGCATATGTGAGTACATATTTCATCAATTTTCCTGTACCATTTATTGAGGAAACTTGTTTTTTCGAATGTGTTTTCTTGAAGTTTTATCACAACAAATTATATATAAACAGATGTATTGACTGTGACTTTTCTGATCTCTTCATTGAACTATGTGCTAGAATCTAAGTCAATTTCTTGTAATTTGATTTAATATCGCTTTGCTATCTTTAGAGTCAACTCTTATGGTACCCTAGCCTCTGCTTTCTACTGTTTTGTGTGTGTGTGGCCCCTTGATTTGTGTAATAGTTTTTTCTAATTCTGGGAAGACTGCCAATGATACTTTGAAAGGCTTTACATTGAATCAGTCAAACATTTTAGATGCAATGGACATTTAACAGCATTAACTCTTTCAATCCTCAGTCACAGGGAGCTTAACATTGCTTATTTTGCCCACAAGTTTATTCATTTTGATTATCACTGTCTAGATATTTCATATAATTCATTAAAAATTTTTCCAGGTATTTTATATATGATATGAATAGAGTTGTTTTCTTTTTTTAGCTTCTTCATTTTTGGTGTCTAGAGTTATTGCTTTTCAGATGTTGAATTGTACACTACAACTTTACTGACCTTAGGTGTCAGTTTCAAAAGCTGATTTATTGTACCTTTACAGTTCCCACATATCAGCCATGTCATCAGTAAGCAGAGATAATTTAACTTTTGTTTTTCAATTTTCATGCCATTTATTACTTCCTTTTGCTTAATTGTTCTGGCTCAAATGTCCAGTCTTTATTAAACAAGAGTGATCAAAACAGACATTCTTTTAATTCTCTAGATCTTAGAAGTAACACTTACTGGTTTGGGCAGTCTAGAAAGATATTGGCTGTGAGTGTGTCATATAACATTTAGCATGCTGCTATATTCTTTCTATATATAATTTGTTAGGGTTTTGTCATAAATAACAATAAATTTATTATTTTATGAAATGTATTGCAATAACCATAAACCATAGGTTTCTTGGACTTCAACTTACTGTGCTGTATCAGGATGAGAGCTGTGTTTTTGATTTTGTTGTTGCTTTGTCTTTAAGCTTGTGAATATTTTTAAAATTTTTGTTTTTTAAAACAATTTTTAAATTTATTATACTATGATCATATCCCCCCCCAAGTTCTTCCAGATCATCTCCCTCTCCTTACCCACCCAATTTTAAGTTCTTTTTAAAAAAACAAACAAGATCCAATACAACAAAATCCCCAAAACACAGAAAACAAAACACTACACCAAAAGAAAAAAAAAACACAAACTTCAAACTGTAACTAAATAAAAGCACACACACACACACACACACACACACACACACATACTACTACTACTACTACTACTACTACTACTACTACTACTACTACTACTACTATGGAATCCTATATATTGATCAACTGCTCCTGAACTTGAAGCCTGCCCTGAAGTGGTTGATATACCCAGTGATTTTTCTTTTCTCAGCAGGTATAAACAATGGGTTCAGTTATTACCTTTCACCCTAGTGGCTAGGTTTTCATGCATTTACTTTCATTCATTCATTCATCATTTTTTAAAAGTATAACAAATAAAATATAAAATACAAAACAATAAATACCTATCACATCAGAGTTGGACATAACAACACAGCAGAAGAAAAAGAACATAAGTAAAGACACAAGAATCAGAGATCCACTTGTTCACACACCCGGTAATTCCATGAAATCAGTAAACTGGAGGCCAGATAAGTCCAAGCCTTTCTTGCAACAAATCTAGTATTCTTATTTCAGCCAGCTTCCGTAGAGATATCTAATGTTCTGAGGTCTCCCAAATCCTCTTATTTCTTTTAAGTTTAATTTATAATTTAATTTAATTTTACATTATCAGCCATTGATTCCCCTGTTCTACCCTTCTCCTCCCCCCCACCCGCCTCCCCCCCCCCACAGCCCACCCCCCATTCCCATCTCCTCCATGGCAAAGACTTTCCTGAGGATTGAGTTCAGCTTGGTAGATTCAGTCCAGGCAGGTCCAGTCCCCTCCTCCCAGGCTGAGCCAAGTGTCCCTGTATAAGCCCCAGGTTCCAAACAGCCAGCACATGCATTGAGGACAGGTCCCGATCCCACTGCCTGGATTTTGCCTTCCAAACAGATCAAGCTAATCAACTGTCTCACTTATCCAGATGGCCTGATCCTGTTGTGGGGTCCTCAACTATTAGTTCATAGTTCATGGGTTTCCATTCTTTTGGCTATTTGTCCCTGTGCTTTTTCCAACCTTGGCCTCAACAATTCTAGCTCATACACTCCCCTTTCTCGACATTTGGACTCCTGGAGCTCCACCTGGGGCCTGACCATGGATCTCTGCAACCGGTTCCCTCAGTCAGGATGAGGTTTCTGGCACAACAATTAGGGTGTTTGGCCATCCTATCACCAGAGTAGGTCAGTTCAGGCTATCTCTCGACCATTGCCAGTAGTCTATTGTGGAGGTATCTTTGTGGATTTCTGTGGACCTCTGTAGCACTTTGTTTCTTTTTATTCTCATGTGGTCTTCATTTACCATGGTCTCTTATTCCTTGTTCTCCCTCTCTGTTTTTGATCCAGCTGGGATCTGCAGCTCCCTAAGCTCTCTTTCCCTTGACCCTTGCCCTTCATTACCCTCACTAACGTCAAGGTTGTTCATGTAGATCTCATCCATTTCTCTGTCACTGGGCAATCCCTGTGTCTTTCTTGGAGTCCTGTTTTCTAGGTAGCCTCACTGGAGTTGTGAGTAGCAGTCTAGTCATCTTTGTTTTACATCTAGTATCCTCCTATGAGTGAGTGCATGCCATGTTTGTCTTTCTGAGTATGGATTACCTCACTCAGGATGACTTTTTCTAGATCCATCCATTTGCCTGCAAACCTCATGATGTCATTGTTTTTCTCTGCTGAGTAGTATTCCATTGTGTATATGTACCACATTTTATTTATCCATTTTTCAGTTGAAGGGCATCTAGGTTGTTTCCAGGTACTGGCTATTAAAACAATGCTGATATGAACATAGCTGAGCAAGTGCCCTTGTGGTATGATTGAGCATTCCTTGGGTATATGCCCAAGAGTGGTATAGCTGGATCTTGGGGGAGATTGATTCCCAATTTTTTTTTTAAGAAAGTGTCATATTGATTTCCAAAGTGGTTGTACAAGCTTGCATTCCCACCAGCAGTGGAGGAGAGTTCCCCTAGTTCCACATCCTCTCCAGCATAAGGTATCTTCAGTGTTTTTGATCTTAGCCATTCTGAGAGTTGTAAGATGGTATCTCAGAGTCGTTTTGATTTGCATGTCCCTAATGATTAAGGATGTTGAACAATTCCTTAAATGTCTTTCAGCCACTTGAAGTTCCTCTGTTGAGAATTCTCTGTTTAGTTCTATAGCCCATTTCTTAATTGGACTGTTGGGCATTTTGATGTCTAATTTCTTGAGTAGGAAGTAATCTTGAACTCTTTGGCATAGGAGATCACTTTCTAAATATAATACCAGTAGCACAGACACTGAGAGAAACAATCAATCAATGGGACCTCTTGAAACTGAGGAGCTTTTGTAGAGCAAAGGATATGGTCAACAAGGCAAAGCCACAGCCTACAGAATGGGAAAAGGTCTTCACCAACCCCACATCTGACAGAGGACTGTTAGCCGGAATATATAAAGAACCCAAATCATCTTATAACTAAGATTATCAGCTTACATAGTGATGTGACAAAGTGGATCACTTGTATTTACCTGTTCTTTTACAAGAGGGAATTTTTCTAGAGAAAGAGTGAGGTTTGATGCTATTTTGTGCTTTAATTTTCCTCCAATGTTGTCCCCATAACTCCTGCCGCTGATGATGTTTCTTTCACTCCCCTGCTGAATTCCAGTGCTCTCCTTCAGTAACCTAGATATTCACTCATCTATAGCTTTTCTTCCTTTCAGTTAAATTTGTGAGTGTTGATCATCTTTGTCCAGCCATCTTTGACACATTTTGTCTTCATAAAAATATTGTGTCTGAAGTAAAAAATATAAGAAACCACAGAGACTAATTGCCTGGAGCAATTCTAGTTTGAATCAAGAGGATAAGCAAACATGTTCTTGATCAACATAGAAGCAGAGGCCACATGACCGAAAACCTTAGTTCTCAGGAATTCCAGCTGAAGATTTGAGAGGTTATTAACATGAATTCTGATGTAGAACAAATATATAACATTTAACCTTGGCAGCAATATAAATTCCTAGAGAAAATGAATGTCCCTTTAGAAATTTCCCATTAAAGATTAGAGATTGAGCAAATGGGTTGTGTCACTAAACACTGGACACAGAGACATTTAATAGAAGTTTTAATTCATTATTGTTATTTTGGATGAGGACAACTGCATTTGTTAAGTTTTGGTGGGGCATCTGAAGAGAAATGAGTAAGCGAAGTAAAATACCAAGTTGAATGTAGAACAAAATATTTTAACTCAAATGTCCACTGAGCACTGAGTGAAGTGAGGGAGGGAGGACTGTGCTGTGATGTTCAAATGGTTTGGCTACCTCTGAGGTTTGAATTGCTGCAGAAAATCATCAATAGCACATTTTAATTGCCAAATATTTCAAATTACAAAAGAGGTTGAACAGACAACTGTAAAATCTTATATATTTTAAAATGTTATTATAGATGCTATTTCGTATAAAGCAATACATTATTGAGTACTTGTTGTACACATGCAATTAAGTGAAGACAGAAGACGAAACACCTAGAAGGTTACATATCAGGAATGAAAGAAATAATAAAAAAGAATGAAGAATGGTGATTTTCTGAGCATTGTGACAAAGAAATATAATACAAACTGCCCAGGAAAGTGAAACAAGATACTCAAAAGTTCAAGGCCAGCCTAGGTAATTTAGTGAGATGCTGTCTCAAAACAAAAAATTTAAAGAGTTCTGGATGTTTATCTTAGTTTCAGAGTGATAAGATAGTGTGTGTAAGGCTCTGGCTTCAACTATAACAATAGCAAAGGGGGAAAAAAGAGAGTCCTGGAAGCAAAGGAAGTGTTTTCCAGAAGATGTGGACTATATCATTGTACTAAAACAGCCAAGAGGTTATGTTCATTGTGAAGCCAAACTCTGATGTGCACAGTCTAAATGTGGTCTGTATTTATACAGAAAATGTGTATAATGTTGTATGATAAATTAAAATGAAATATGATTATTCTCAAGAGACATGCTGGGTCTACCTTGAAAGGAAAACATTTATGCTTTTAAGTTACTGGAGATAGGTAAGGGCAAGCTGAAATAATAAGAGAAGATTTATTTTAGAGAAATATTGTGTTTTAAGGCAGATAGATATAAAACATAAATCATAGAATATAGACTAGTGTAAGAAGTGGATATAAGCACAAAGTTAAGTTGTAACCTTGACTGTATAAAGAAATCTTTCTTGCTTTATGATTATTATGCTTACCTTATCACTCCATATTCAAAGATTGGTTCAGGATCAGGTGATAACAGCAATCATACCATGGGTTGGTTAAAGTAAAACATCTAGTTAAAAAGTAAACACTACTTGTCAATACTTGAAAGCCAATTTATAATTGAAACATCATATTAATAGATAATAAATATATTCTTGCATACCCTTTACTATATTAAAACTAATTTTTAAAATTTTATCACTTACATCCTCTCCAGCATAAAGTGTCTTCAGTGTTTTTGATCTTAGCCATTCTGACAGGCATAAGGTGGTATCTCAGAGTTGTTTTGATTTGCATTTCCCTGATGATTAGGGATGTTGAGCAATTCCTTAAATGTCTTTCAGTCATTTGAGTTTCCTCTGTTGAGAATTCTCTGTGTGGTTCTAAAGCCCATTTCTCAATTGGACTGTTGGTCGTTTTGATGTCTAATTTCTTGAGTTCCTTATATATTCTGGATATCAGTCCTCTGTCACATGTGGGGCTGGTGAAGATCTTTTCCCATTCTGTAGGCTGTCGCTTTGCCTTGTTGACCGTATCCTTTGCTCTACAAAAGCTTCTCAGTTTCAAGAGGTCCCATTGATTGATTGATTGTCTCAGTGTCTGCGCTACTGGTGTTATATTTAGGAAGTGATCTCCTATGCCAATGCGTTCAAGACTACTTCCTACTTTCTCTTCTAGCAGGTTCAGAGTAGCTGGATTTATGTTGAGGTCTTTGATCCTTAATCATCCTTTTTTTTTTTTTTTTTTTTTTTTTTTTTTTTTTTTTTTTTTTTTTGGTTTTTTGAGACAGGGTTTCTCTGTGTAGCTTTGCGCCTTTCTTGGAACTCGCTTTGGAGACCAGGCTGGCCTCGAACTCACAGAGATCCGCCTGCCTCTGCCTCCAGAGTGCTGGGATTAAAGGCATGCGCCACCACCGCCTACTTCCATCTCCTGACATAGGAAGCTTCTCTGACAGACTTTCCTGTGAAGCAGGGAATTTTGAAGGATTGTTCTACCTTGTCTTGGCAAAGATCAGCAGTTGCCCTTTTTGCATCCTGCTAGTCCAATTTGGACAGCAACTGTCAAAAGTTGAGGCAAGGGCAGTTTCTTTGCTCACATGGCCAGCTTTTGCCATAAAGAAAGCAAACTCCACATGAAATTTTTTTGATGCCCAAAATCTTTTCTGAAGTCAATTGGTGCTGACAGAAGCAGACATGTCCCATTGTCATGAAAAATCTTAGTGTGTACAACATTTTAAATTCTATAGGCCTTTGAAGTGTTTACAGATTGCCTATCTATCTGAAGTATATCTGTATGACCTTGGAAACATACCTAACATAAGTTTGCTATTAAAGATGACTATTAATCTGTATTTGTTAATTATACATTACATTTTTATATGAGTTTATATAAACAATACCTTAAACAAGAGTAGAAATACAAATATAACAAAATTAACTTTCCGTTTGTATCAATAAACCAAAATCTGTGCCAATGTAAAATATTTTGAGACTAAGAGCTATTTTGTGGATTCAGTAATCTACTTTCCCCCATCATTTCTATGTTATATCCTCCTTTCTTCTTTTAGAAAAAGATTGACGATGACCAAAAATAATTTGTAATCAACCCTCCTTAAATGAAAACAAACATTTATAACCAATATTTTGGGAATCTTTGGTTTAGTTTTCTAGACTAATTCCTGTTGATTGGTGGTCACTGGTAATTTTTGAGGGACCCTGAGAAAATCAGTATAACTTTTAAGTGTTGGCTAGAGTATTATGTGAGGTTATATCATCTCAGTCAGTAGCCTTGAAACTTTTTTGGATATTGGGTCATGTGGTCTGTTTTTATTGGTGTCTAGTCCCCTTGTTCTGAAAATACATTAACTTTTACAGGTAACATACATATCTGTACTAATACAAATATAAACTGTGCATTCTATACAAGCCAGCCAAAGATAATTTTTTTATGTTTGAGCAGATAAAATATACATCATAAGTCTTATATTTAGTTTAGTCTTATTTTTCCATGTTTGTAGTCAGGATCTCAGGGGATGTTCCTCGATCAAACCTGATAAACTTTAACTTTGAATGAATCCAAAGCCTTTCATTTCCTGTGGAAATAAAAGCAAAACCTCTCCCCCAAAGTGACATACATTTTCACTCAATTTTGGAGTCAAGATATTTTAAAAATATATAGGCTGGTTTAATTTGGTAGATTTACAATCAAATGTCTCTCGGCAGTTTTCATTTGCCCATTAACAGTCCAAAAATCCAAAGACAATACCTAGCCTGGCTGGATATCTTTACATGGCTTTTAAATTATTTTTTTTATTATTCTATTCCTTTTTTAAGGACTTTTTCTACCCTGTTTATTTTCTGTCCCAAGCCTACATATATTTTTTAACACACTGTAAATGGTTCAGAGTTTGTTTTTTTTTTTTTTCATCTAAATCTCTCTTTACTGCATATCTATATCTTTTACTGATCACTTGAGTCTTTAAACAGCTGTGCAGTATGACTATGACCAATGTGGTAGTTTTGGCACCTGGCTTCACCCCACTCCTTTGTTCCCTGAGTGCCTAACTTCATAGCAGAAGTACTGGTTTTGGCTCTGTTTACCATCCCAACTCCATGAAGTTATTAAGTCCACACTGCCACTAAGTAGCATACCATTCATTTCTGATAAACTCCATTTAAGTATTTGGTAGTAGGGCCTCTTAAAAGAGCTGCTCAGTTTTTGCTGCTAGCACTGAGTCAGAAAGTCATCACATAAAGGAACTGCATCTCTGCTTTCTGCTAGCAAGCAGAACCTACCAAAGAAAAAGCGATTATCAAGAAGCTGAGTTCAACTCCGTTTTTGTGTATTCAGAATCCCTTTTAAAGTTTTGTCAGATTTTATATTGAAATTTCAGCCACACGTTGTAATGCCATATGTAATTAGATGTTTCCTGTCCTGATCACTTGTTCCCAAATACCACACAGAGGCTTATATTAATTGTAAATGCTAGGCCAATAGCTCAGACTTATTAAGAGGTAGCTCTTACACTTAAATTATCCCATAATTCTTGTCTATGTTTAGCCACATGGATTGGTACCTTTTCTCAGTGTGTCATTCTCATCTTGCTTCTGTGCATTTAATGGTGACTCTCTGACTTGCCAGAATTCTCCTAGTCTAGCTCTCGAACTCAATTTCTTCCTGCCCAGCTACTGACCAATCAACTTTTTATTAGCAAATGAGAGTAACACATAATCAGAATATAGAAAAGGATTGTTCCACAGAAGATACCAGCTCATCGTCTGTCTTTACATTCAATGAGCGATGTGGATGTTGTCCTCCTATGTAGGGCCCCACTGTCAGTTTTCAGAGAGCAACCTTCTTTCCTAGCATCAACCAGGGTTGTTCCTCAGTATCAATGCCCTCAACTGCCCTATAAAAATACACATACTAAAAGAATCCAAACAAAAAACAGGATCCATCCATCTGCTGCATCTAAGAAAGACACCTCAACATCAAGGATAGATATTACCTTGAGGTAAAGGGTTCAGAAAAGATATTAAAAGCAAATGGAACTAAGAAGAAAGCTGATGTAGCCAATTTAATATCTAATAAAATAAACTTCAAACCAAAAATCAATCAAAAGAGATGGGCAATGACACTTCATAGTCATCAATGGGAAATCCCCCAAGATGACATTTTAATTCTTAACATCTATGCTTCAAACACAAGGGTGCCCACTTTTGTAAAAGAAGCATTATTACAGCTTAAATCACATATTGACTCTCACACACTGATATTTGGAGACATCAGTATTCCATTATTACCAAAGGATAAGTCATCCAGACAAGACTATACAGAGAAATGCTGCAGCTAACTGAAATTATGAACCAAATGGACCTAACAGATGTTTACAGAATATTCCATAAAAACACAAAAGAATATAGCTTTTTCTCTGCACCTCACAACACTTTCTAAAAAACTGGTCACAAAGCAAGTCACAGTGAAACTTTTTAAATACATTATTACAATGCTAAAGAGACATGATATCAGGCTTATGATTTATTAAAGATTATGGAATAATTAAAATATCATTTATAATGTATAATATTAATAGGTCAATCATTGGAAATCAAATGAGATAACAGGGTGATGAATATAAAATCAAGTAGTGAAATGACTATTGTAAAGAAAGATGAACAGAAATTTTGAGGAGAAATCACAAAAACAACTTTTCAAATAATTTATATTTAAAATAAGATCTACAGACCATTAAGTTACTGAATTATTATTGACATTTTCTAATGATCTCATCAGATATTTATCTTTCTAATATTATGTCTTAGACTATTGGAAATTTAAGATCTGCTTAAGACAAGAGGAATGTCATGTCTGGTACTGGAATTCTAGCTAACTACTTCTCATGGTGAAGTCATGGTTGTTGGAGAATCTACAGCCACTAATTTATAAGGCAGCACAGTATCTCTTAGATAACTAGATTTATCAACCCTCATCAAGGGGATTTCCTATTGCAACAGATTAAGACCACTACAGAAAACCACAGCCAGAGTTGTGGAGCCCATTTCCAATCAATAAATCTACAAAACACTCCCACACTTAAGGCTTAGGAAACATTGTGGAATGGGACAAGGGAAAGGAAGAAAGATTGCAAGAGCTGGAGGATCGGAGATTCTGCCTTGAGATTGTTTCTCCTAATAATGTCGGAAGCCACACACACAAAGTCTCACCAACGTTACTGAAATGTGAGCAATAGAAGAAGGACACTAAGAAACATGCCAAACTGGACAGAGAAAAGTCTGTGAGACTGCAACACTACTTAAAGAACTATAGGCAACTAAAGAAAGCTGGAAGTGGGAGAGGTGGTTTTCCAGGCAAGAACATATCAATTGGTTGTCCAGTGTCAAACAGTCTACCCTGAAATCATACATACAAGTAGCACTATACAGACTGAGTAGGGTATATCTAGAAATGTGCATGTGTATGCATGAACATATATACATTCAATAATAGTGGAAAAAGAAGGACCTGAATCTGAAAAAGATCAGAAAGGACATAGGGGAGGGTTTGGAGGGTAGATAGAGAAGGAGAAATATTGTAATGATATTATGTTCTCAAAGGAAAAAAGGATTCCAATACCACTTGGAATAATAAAAAAATTAAATGTCTTCATGATAGGAGAAATTGAGAGAAATAATTAAACACTGTGTGTGATTGAATCCATATTTTTATTTCAAGTCACTTCTATATGAAAATACTTTTGTTCCACAAATGGTGGTCATATGAGGAACTGCCAGACATAGAAATGATTCTTGTAGATGAAGCAACTAAGAATAGATTATGTCTATGCTGAACACAAGCATTCTTCAGGATGAAGGTAAATGTTGATAAAAAGAAAGTACTGCTGAACCACATGCCCAGACCTAGTCAATGAGAAAACTTCAGAGAAATGTGTAAGAATGGGAGTGGGTGGGCTTGGAAAGCAATACTCTTAAGGAAGAACTTAAGGAGTTTTTAATGCTACAGCTTTGAAGTCAAACTGTACACCACAGTAATCTTTCTCTTTACTGAATGTGTTTAATAGTATAAACTTCTGATGTTTTCCTTACTTATCTATTGTTGTATAGCTACTATACACTGATCAGTCATAGATACACAAACACACACACACACACACACACACATACACACACAAACACGTGTGCACATGCACATGCCCAATATCTCTACTTTTACAGTGTCAGGAAACTTGTTCAGCTTCACTAGGCTTTCTATCTTTAATTTTTTATAATCTTAATTTTTACTGAAAATAGACTTTTTACTACAGTGTATTATGATCACAGTTTCTCCCCTCAAGTCCTGCAAAATCCTCTCCAACTCCTCAATCCACACCCTTTCTTTTTCTCATTAGAAAAATGCCTTTATTTCAGCATTTTGCATAAAGCTTCAATCAAAATTTCACACAAGGTTAAAGGTTTCATTGGAAAGACAGACCATGGAAAATTCCATTTCTAAGGTCATGTAATGGTCAGCTAGCATTCATTTCATTGCTTCCAGCCATATGGTTTGTTTATTGAAAACTAGCAGCTCTAAGCTACCCTTAAATATTGGTCCAGTTTCTTTACTCATGTTCACACTTTGGTAATCGCTTCATCAATATTTAGAAAGTGAGAAGATTTGCTAACCAGGAAGGAGTCATGATTCTGCAAAATTCATTATTAAACATAACATTCCATCACCTCTGCCGTATTCAGTCATTAATAAACAAGTCAGAGATCCCCGTGTACTCAGGGTGTGGCTTATACAAAGGTATGGCTCTCAGTAGGGGAGGGTTATTGAGAAATGTTTTCCATATCTTTCTTTATAGATTTGTTTTATTTTTAAATATGTGCATGTGCATGCATTTGTGAGTACATGCGTACGTCTCTCTCTCTCTCTCTCTCTCTCACTCTGTGTGTGTGTGTGTGTGTATGTGTGTGTTTGTTTGTGTGTGTGTGTGTGTGTGTGTATGTGTCTGTGTGTGTTTGTGTGTGTGTGTGTGCATGTAGGCATATGTGTACATGAGTGTAGTTGCTTGTGGAGGCCAGAAGAGTTGTACTTCACTATAAGTGGGTTTATATGAGACTATGAATTCCCTGCCATGAATACTTGGAACTAAACTCTGGTCCTCTCCAAGAATAACAACTATTCTTACCTGCTGACCCATAATTCCAGCCCTTTTGAAACTCCTTGTACCCTCTCCTCTCTCTGTCTCTGTCTCTCTGTCTCTGTCTCTGTCTCTCTCTCTCTGTCTCTCTCTCTCTCTTTCTGTGTGTGTGTGTGTGTGTGTGTGTGTGTATGTGTGTATGCATGAATGCTTATCTACAGGTATGAGTTATGTATATACCATAACCAGCACCTATGGATGAGAAGACAGCCTTTTTTCTATTTTCCTTACTGTTTACAACAAAATCTCACCACTGCTGAGTATCACAGGATGTCTGGATTGTCTTCTTTCTATCTCTTCTCTTTCCATAGACGCTTGCAGACACTTGAGGGGCTTCATCCAACCTTTATGTGCATTCTGGTGGTACAACCTCCGTCCTGAGGCTTACACAGCAATGGCTTTACCCACTGAGCCACTCAACCATTTTTCCAGGCTCCAAGTATAGTTCTAAGTGACAAATCTCAATATTAAATGACCTTTATTTTTATTTTTATTTTTGCCCCCAATTCTGACATTTCTTTTTTTACTCACAGAGACAAACATTGTGGGACTAGTGTAGAGAAAAATATTATGGACAAAAAGAAAACTAAAAAGTGAAATTTCATGACTCTCAAAATATCAGTGATTGTTGCTTTCTTTCTAATCCCACAAATTCATAGGATTGAAGTCTATTCTCTCAGGGAGGATCTATATCTTGCCAATTGAACTCTTGATTGCCTGTTCATTTATTTTCTACTTTATTGCTAATAAATATTTCATTCTACTTAACCATAAGTTATATTTCTGAACCAGAAACCTTTTTGTTTCTTGGGAAAGCACTTTTGACTTATATTTCATATTGGTGAGTTTATTGGGAATTGATACACTAGCTATAATTATAATTTTTCTAAAAATATTAAGTATCCATCATGTCAAAAGGTCTCAAATAATGAACTTATTTTGTGCTGCATTGAAATATTCACAAGAGAGCAAGGAATACAAGTCCCAGTGGTCAAATATTGAATGTGATCTTGGCTAAAAGAGTAATTAATTTAATGCTTGACAGCATACCAGGAATTTTATTTTGGGAGAATTTCTGTGCCTGTGAAACTATTAAAACTTAAGTCTCAGAGATCTGCCCTTGGACATTCCTGATGATTATATGTTGTTCACTAGGGCTGTGGGGAAGGGATTCAAATGTACCTGAGCTCTGTGCCTGATCATTAGAGAACTTTCTAACTTTTATGTTCTTCTAGTGGTACTTCTGGACCTTCTAGAAAGTTTTCAACTACTATCATTTCCTTGAGCCATTAGGGCATAAAGATGCTATAAAGCAAGTTTAATACTAAAGAGAAGAATTTAAATAGGAGACATTATCCTATGTTTTCTATGAATAAACATACAATAACGAGCCCAGTGAAGACAAGACAGTGAATGAAGTAGCAGGACATGGCAATGATAAAAAGATCTTTTGGAAGACAGCATGTGGGAAATATATCCACCAAAATAGGAAGTATAGAAAAATGCAATAATATTTCTTAATGTCTGCATTGTTGTCTAAATAAGCAATAGTATAGAAATTTACAGATTCAGCACTACTAGTAAAAAGTGGTGAAGCTGAACAAAGACTATTCTAAATTATCAATAACTCTTGTTTGCAACCAACTGTGATACACTGAATTAATTTTATATCTTCTTCATAGACAATATTTAAAAATTGCTGCCTGTGAAGAAAGAAAGGGTATATAGAAAAAAAAACATTAAGGTGTTTCAGCAGTTAATTAATAACAATACACTAAATGTTTGAAAGATGTAAGGCTTATATTATTGCCAGCTTATTTACATTTTAATTAGTTGTGCCCTGGTATTTTCAAGCAAAGTAAATATTTGCTTTCATACCTTAGTTTCTATCTGTACGTTAGTTTGAGTTTCTCTCTCAAGAAGTACTTCCTCATTTCCTTGTTCCCACAAAATCAGGGTCCACCTGTGAAAACTTTCATCACTGCTATGCTTGTTGATATAGATCATGCATGCTTTACTGTGCAGAAACTCTGATCCTAACATTCTTAGTAAAAGCCAATTTGAGACTTCCATTCCTCCTCTTCTCCAATAGAAATGTGTTTGCTGGCAGCTTGTGAAGGATTGTGCACACCTGCAGCATCTCATTCTTGGTGAAGCAGAACTCTGATGCCTAGACTGCACTTATTAATTCTCACAGGTTTTCCAGATAATGCCTAGTCAGGAGGCTCATTATTTAAGCCTGTAAACAAGGAAGAAAATAATGGCTTTCATCCTAGTTCAACAACAATTAAGAGGGTCTTTATTATTTATTTTTTCTTTCGGGGACTTAGTGAAAGTTTTCATAATCTCACTGGTATGAATTGCAAATGTAATCACCCTATGATAAAGGTTAAAAAATTCAGAAATATCTGACTGTGCTGCTTTGGCAAACAAAAGCTTCATTTTTCACAGAAGAGAACTCAGTTCCTTATTTTGTGTGAAATGGTAGGGACCAAGGAAGCATTCTTAAACCTATTTTCAGCACAGGTGAAGCATTACTGCAGCCACTAATATAAAGAGTAGGATAGATTTTGTGTTCAAGAAGAGAGAGGACATGCTGTCGCTTCACTTTGTACCTCACTTGCTCCTGCAGTCATTTCTAGCCAGGCTCATAGAGCTTTAATCAATGTGTATGGTGTGAATGGAACATAAGGTCTCTCTTAGTAAAATATGGTGTTTATTGTGCTTAAGAGAAACATGTTCATAATTCATCAAGCACTTCTGGGAATGGATGCCTTTAAGCTAGTCACAGAAGAGGACCCACACAAGCAAATGAGTTTGTTTTTACTGTGCACTATTCTTCTAGGACTGAGAACTGGAATATCTAGAGTCATTGTGAATATAAATATGACTAGACCAATGAGTTCATATACAGCTAGGTTAAAATGATGCTCAAGATGAAATAACCTCTGTAATTTCAGTTCAATCCAGATTTTCTCTCTCTCTCTCTCTCTCTCTCTCTCTCTCTCTCTCTCTCTCTCTCTCTCTCTCTCTTCCTCTCTCTCTCTCTCTCTCTCTCTATATATATATATATATATATACACACACACACACATATATATATGTGTGTGTGTGTGTGTGTGTGTGTGTGTGTGTGTTTCTAGATTACTCTTATTGAAACTCCACAAAGATTATCAAACATAATTTACTTAGATGTATTATTTTATTTTAACCATTACTTAGATCACCATTATTTTCATTTTCGCCTGGGTCAAAGTGAGGAATATTTAAAAATTTAAGTTGCAAGATAGTGAATAGTAAGAGAGCAGTTTATTATACACTTTAAATGACATCTTACATTCATTTGACTATTACCTACATCTCTTGGATAATACAATAAATAACCACTAACCTAAGAAACAGTGCCCTGCTGAGATCAACACCACCCTGAACATTTCCATATCAGAAGTCAAATAAACAAGAGGTGAGGCACATACCCACGACATGTCTGCTAACCTGAGTGTAAAATGAAGTAACTATTGCTGGAAAGGAATAGTAATAAAATACAATTATATAAAAGATATAAATAGAATAAAACTAACTATACTGGGCAGGAAGGCTATTAACTATATTTATAAGGCTTATAAAAGACATAAAGGAAACATCTAAATAATGCAAACTCCTGGGGACACGCACGTGAGTCTTTATCATTTCTGACTAGAAGAGAAGTAGATATTTTTATAACACAAATGCTGGGACTGACTAGATTCATTTAACTAGGTAAGAGCTGTTAGCAAAAAAGTAACTGAATAGCATAGATGGATAGGAGATGGAGGGAGAGGGAGAGAGAGATTTTGGCCCTTGACAGTCAATAAAAGCTTAGGTATTATAAGACATGTTGGCTATGATAAGAGTCTATTTGCCTTATCATGTTTCTTTTGTGTGTGTGTGTCATTCTTCCCTTCCCTTATCTTCCTTTCCTTCCCCTTCTCACTGTCTCTCTCTGTTTGTATCTTTTATTCTTTCCTTTTTTTCCTTTTTACTGTGCTATATTTATTCCCCACAGTAATACTCAAGTATTCTTATCTACAAAATAATTTCTTCTTGTGATCAAAGCATGAGCTATAAATTGTTCAGGCAGTTGTCAAACAGGGACACTGATAATAGTCCCAGTAATGTAGTAATGTTCTTGTCTTTTGCAGTTTGTCCTTGCCTGAGATTAAGAATTCCAGTTCTTATCCCTGGTTACTGATTATGTCTTCTTACAAAGAACCATTCTTTCCTGGAATCTATCAGGATGGGCCCGAAATATAGGACGGTCCTGGAATCCAACCATTGGATTAATTGCATGGAACAACTCTTCATTTCTTACCCCAATTTCTGATACTAGTTTTAAATAGCCCTAGGACTAGTTCAACAGTGCTACCCAGGCTTTCTGCCTTCTTTCTGTCTCTTAAGCTTCCTGCAAAAAACCTGCTCTTTCCCAAACTTACCTTTCCTTTGACTAAAATTTCAGTCTTTCTATTCATCAAACAAACAACTCAAAAGCTATTGGGCAGGAGTTGCTTTAGTGGCTGATTGTTTTACTGAATCTTTAGAACTGGAGTAATATTCTCCTGGGTGAAGAGTGAAAGCCACACAACAATCCCCCCACCCTGCCTTAGTGATTCACTAAGAAGGCTTCTAATATGAATTCACCTGTTATCTTGCCTTTAAAATTTGCTTTTTCAATTTAGCACTTGTGAACTTGTAACGTATGCACAATATTATATAAGACTGTTTATGTAAGAAATAGGAACAAATAAAAGAACATGGGTATATTTTGTCATGTTAGGAAATAGCAGATCTTAATTGAGAGGTTGATTTATGAGGAGTTAATAGGAAATTAGCACAAGAGAATAGGAATAGAAACAGCTTTTCCTGGGTAAATTCTTCAGCATATATCTAACTTGTCAATAATTAATATGAAATAAGAAATGAAAACAAAGGTTGTATTCAACATAAGTAAAAACAAGTGAACTATATACCAAATAGATGAAATAATAATGACATGAAAATAGTATTTTTACTCATAGCATTTATGTCTAGTGCTCCATGTGGGGAAGTGGGTAGCAGACTGGGAAATACTCATTTTACATTCTTATAAATGAATGGAGTCAAGATTGTATAGATAGTGACAAATAAATAGAAAGAGACTGATGCTGGTGGCTTCCAAAAGGTTAGCTTTGGAACAAAGAAGATATTGATTGGCTGTGATGGATAGAAAAGAACCCTTTGGTACTGTCACTAAATTTGGTGGGTCAACATGAAAGTCATATAAGTTTATATATTTCTATGTATATTCGTGTCCACTTTTATGTAATCTTAATATATTCTATAATGTTTATGATTTGAGAATTTCACTTCCAATCCAACAGAGAACAATGTTATGAGTCCCATTTCTCATGAATAGATTGCTGCTATGTAAGTTATCATGAGAACGAAAGCAAACCTATCCTAATCCAGATCTTTCATATTGATCACCCTTTATCATTCCTGTTTTCTATCATGAAATGACACTGCATGAAACTCCTTGTCATCCACTGGGACTTTTCTCTAGCTGTTACAGCTTCTCATCTCATAAGTCAAATGAATATTTGTTTTGATGTATACCAAACATTTAGTTGCTTGTTATAGAAGCACACTTAGTTCAGATCACTCCACCATCCACTTGTCTGTCTTTCTATCTGTCATTAATTTATAATATCTATAGCATCTATCTGTCTACCTATCTGTCTGTCATTAATCTATCTACCTACGTATTTAATCTACCATCTATCTATTATCTACCTCAAATCTTAGTTTTCTTTAAAGAACCTGCTCAGAAGCAAGGGTAATTTGTCAGCAATAAATGTATCTAACACACGTTAAGCATAACATTTCTCCATCAGTGTTTGTTTCTACTCAGGCCATTAAAAAAAGATGATTTAAAATCTGAGTCATGGATATAGAAAATGGGCTTTGAAATTATGCTTTTTAAAAAATAAAATGTTCAAATAACAATAAAACTAATTCTAATATAAGTTCAAAACTAGCTTAGAGAGAGGATAGTGGTTAGATCTGATAGTAAAAGCACAAAAGCTTTGCATATAAATAGATCATCATGTTTAAGTTTATATATGTGGGCAGCTACGTTTGCGTATTTGTATCCAAATTTTAGAGTAATAATAGCCTGTAAGTACTGTATATACCTTGTTGTTTGTCCATTTTTCTTTTGTTTATAAACACTACATGCCTTTTCATTTGATGAGAATATGCCTTCAACGACAGGTACATGATCACTGTTAGCAGGGTCATTTAAAAGTAGACCGGAAAGGGAGTAATATTTATACTATCTAAATAATGTTTCTCAGTTCCTATCTTTAAAAAACTCTAGTAAGGTAAGACTGATGTATCTGCTCAGATGAGGTAGTAGCCTGTTTATGCTGTGTTAAGTGTATTTAATATCATATAATTTTAGTAAAAGAATGTTAGTTTTTTAGAAACATTCAATTTCTTAGGTCAAATGAAGGTTACATCCAGAGAATACATGTATGCATGCATGAATGTATGTGTATGTGTGCATTTGTGAACATGTGCGTGTGTGTGTGTGCATATGTGTGTGTGTGTGTGTGTGACTATAGATTTGATGTGTGTTTCTCATTCCTGCTTAGTATTTTTCTAAAGACTATACTTCTTTAGTAAAAATACTTTTCTGTGTGTCTAGTAAGACTGACAGTTTGAATCATGTGTTGCAACCTGGCAAGTATCTTTATATTTTGAAGAACTTTATTTCTGTTCTTGCTGGCAATAAAGGCACTTTTTTTTCCACCTGGGTTGAAAGAATGGTTTAAGACCATGTCAGTCTTGTAATTATTTATTTTTACTACAGTATAAGATACACAATGTGCCTATAGATGGTATGAAGGCATGTGCACACAGGCATAAAAACACACACACACACACACACACACACACACGTAAAGGGAAAGCTGTTTGGTTGTAGTGGGGAGTAGTGTGATGTGTATGTTTGATCCATAATCTGTGGTGCTTGTATCTGAAATGTATTGATATGAGGCTAAGAAATTTTAGGAACTTAGCAATGTAGTACTAATATATCTATACCATGTGCTGACTATTTCTGTGATCTTAAATCGGAAATGGTGTGTGTTCAGTAATGGCTTTGTTGCAAGGTCATTTACAGCAAAGAGCTTATTTTATTCTAAGTGTGACAACCTTTTGGCGGTGGGGGGGGGCAGGATTCAAGACAGGGTTTCTCTGTGTAGCTTTGTGCCTTTCCTGGAACTCGCTTTGTAGACCAGGCTAAGCTCAAACTCACAGAGATCCCCAGGCCTCTGCCTCCTGAGTGCTGGGATTAAAGGCATGTGCCACCACCACCCGGCTAAGTGTGACAACCTTAAAGGAAGCATTAATGAGTGAATATCCTTGGTTCAAATATGATCATGTTGATGTAAATATAGTAAACATATGTAAATGTCATCATTATTGTTTCTATGTAGTTTATTTACTTGAATACTATCACTTGTGCCTCCCATTAAATTTTCATAAGTGGAGTTTTCTTCATAATATTTTCAAGTTTTCTAAAGTATCAATAAAATATTTGCTGTTAACCACCAGAAAACCAAAAGAAAAAATTAAAAAATTTAAAAACAAAACCCTTGTAATTGATATTCTTTAATATCTACTTTGTGGGAGTTTCATGTTCAAATAATTAATAAGGCAGTTTTTAATCTTTTAAGGCTTCTACAAGTAATCTAAAACATAATTTACCTCTTATTGTCTATATCCTTAGGTGTAATAGCAATAGCAAATACATTTACTAATCATTTGCCTGATGCCAGAGACTGTGTTCAAAAGTTTAGCATATCTCATTGATACAAAGCATAGATATTCACGAAATACTAATAGTAATGTTGCTACTATATGAATCACAAGCCTAAAGATTGGATCATGATGTAATCAACATCACTCTGCTCATGTCAAACTTTCTGGATGTCTAAATAAACATGTATCACATGTGTTTTATCAAAGTGTTTTTACAAATCTCCAACCCCAAAGTGAGTTATAACTCTCATATTGGTAAGGATATGGAAAGGTAGAAAATTTCATTTATTGGATGCAATTACATCAGAGAAAGAGACACTGTGTGTGAACAGGTTGGAAAGGGGAGAGGAGATGTTATTGGAAAGGGCTAATCTCCCCAGAAAAAGGCTTCTTGTGTTGACAAGCTGCTTCCTTTGGTTAAGTATGAAGTAGGCTATATCACACATGAATGTCACAAAGATGAAAATGTTTTAGAGATTCTGTAATCAATGGTTTATAGGAGATTTGTGATAAAGCTATGGAATGCATGCTCACTAAATAATGTGCCAAAATAGATGTGGAAAACTAATTATGTTTAGATGAAATGTAAAGGCAAAATGGATACATAAAATTTTGTAGGATTAAGCATAATTGAGCACAACGCTAAATAAATACACAAAGATTCAGATAATATTTTGGATTTTTAATAACATAGTACATGTACCAGTGGGTAGAAAGTATTGGCAATCAAGCATCTCAACATAGAATTCTTGAAACTTTGACAGTGAATTGAGTGCCAGTGTATAACTCCTGCTTTTGAGATATTCCATAAATCAATTTCCCCTGTCAGTGATAAAAGCTGCCTTACAGGGTGTAAATCACAGTGAGCTGCAACTGAGTTATGTAGATGTAACCAACCGTCTTATTAAATAAGAAACACAGAACCAATGTAAAAGAGAAAGCTGAGAGGTCAGAGCTCAGAGCTAAAATCTCACCCTTCTGCCTGCGGTGTCCCAGCTTCCCGAAAGAGAGCTACTTCCTGTCTGTAAATCGATTTTCCAGTCATTCTGCCTTCTCATTGGTTGTAAACCCAAACACGTGACTGCCTCGTCACTGTCTGAATGTACAGCCCCCTAGGTCTTAAAGGCATATGTCTCCAATGCTGGCGGTATCCCTGAACACATAGAGATCTATGGGATTAAAGGCGTGTGCCACCACCGCCACACTCTGTCTATGGCTCTAATCTAATAGCTCTGACCCCCGGGAAACTTTATTTATTAACATACAATCAAAATCACATTTCAGTACAATTAGAACACCACCACATTTCCCCTTTTCTATTTTAATAAAAAGAAAAAAAAGCAAAAGGTTATAACTAACAAAAGAAAAACTATATACAAAAGTACAATAACTATATACAATATATACAAGTAATAAATACCTAAACAGGTATTTGACAAATCAGAGAAAATAATTCCATTATCTATCCTATTTTGGTAAATCCAAGATGTATCTAATGCACTTTCTATCCTAATTAATTTGAAACTATAACTAACTAATCTTCATCCATAACTAACTCATCTTCAACTCCCTCAGAGACCCAAGAAGGGAATAATATTAGCTAACAAAAATAAAAAACAGGAAGTGCATGCAAGCAACTTCCAAAAACTTTGTAAGTTGATAGAAACAGCCAGCTGCCTGGGCAGTCACCTGAGGTTTCTCCGCAGTGTTGGGGCATCATCTTCAGCCTATAGGCTTAGTGTATCTGACAGACTCATTTGTGATGTAGGATGTACACAAGGTCAACAGTTCAACCTCACATTGGGTGAGAGCAGCCAATGTACCAGAAACACCTGAATTCCACTAGTATCCAATCATGATTCAGGATTTTAAATTCTGGAAATTGTTGACAGTTTTTTAATTCAGCTGTTCATTCTTCTTGGCTGTGTATATATGGCTTCATCTCAGCATCCCCTTCTTCTCCACATCCCTCTATTAAATGCCAGTCTACTTTCGAGAGGCATGAGCTTTCAGCTGCTGTTCCATTGCACAACAGAAGCCATCAGCCCTCTGCCTGTTAAGCTGCCTTCGAAGAAAAGGGCACCGTACCTTTTCCGGATGTGAAGGCCACTTCAGGGATGGGGCCATATTGTCCTGGCCTCAGACGATGCCTTTTGATAAAGCCATAACCACACTTGTTTTGGCAAGAATCAGTAGTCCCTTGTTTCTTGTTCTGTCTGTCCATTTTGTCCTGTTGATTCGAGGATACTTTGTTGTCCAGTGGCTAACTTTTGCCACAATGAAAGTTGACTCCATATGCAGTTTCTTCAATGCCCATATTTTCTCTGAAGTAGATTGGTACTGCCAGGAGCCGACATGTCTCAAAAAAGAAAAATTTTCTAAGTTATTAAAACATTTTAAATGCCATATTCTGTAGATCTTTGAAGGGTTTGAAGATGACCTGTCTAAAACATCTCTGATCAATTTTTAAAACATATCTAATATGACTACAAGTTCTATTGTAATGTCTAACTACTAACTTTCATTTCTTTATATCCTAGTAGTTGGTAATAATAACATTCAAGGATCAGAAATTTGCATTACATTGTTAAATGAATGGTATGAATACAATTAGAAATATACATATAGCATTTTCTAACAACATCAATTTCTAATTTGTATACAATATAAAACAATCCAAGCCAATGTAAAGTATTTAAAACTAGTAATTGTCTTTTTCATTTCTTTCTTTTTTTTTTCAACAAGAACCTTAAATCTAATCTCCTTTGCTTAGCCTTTTTCCTAACCCTTGACAATAACTTGTAACCAACCCCCCTAAACATTGAAAATTATCCCAGAACCAAAACCCATTAAAAGGACCAAAAAACCACCCGCCCCACCCCACCTCTTTGGGAATGTGGGCATCATATTCTTAAAATTGCTTCCTGCTGGGTATGGGTGAAGTTTTCTTCATCCTGAAAGAAAAATTTTAGGTTAATTGTCAAATTCTAGGAGAGGTAACTATATCCTTCATTATCCAGTCTGTGTATAATGCCAAAGTTCAGGGTTTATCTCAAGTCCTTATTCAAGTAGTCTTTGAGACTGGATCATCTCAGCTAGTTATCTCAAAATTGCTCTGAGCACCTTGTAGTTCAAAGCTGATCTGTGGATGATGTTTGTCAGCTTAATGATATTATTATTGTCCATGTGGAATTGTTGTTGTTGTGGGGCCCCATCTTCTTTCTGGAGACTTCAGTTGATGTTAGGCCTGGCCATGATTTCCTGCAGAAAACTGATAAGAGACTCGAACACAAAAACATATATATGCAGCTAGCCTTTTTTCTAGAATTAGTTAGTACTCTGTATGACCATTCATATCTTAACAAAGTTTAAAATGTATATATATATATATATATATATATACATATATATTAATCTTGTAAATTTTGATATAAAATTTATACTTTGAGAAAAGTTTAAAGAATCAGAATAGAATCAAAGAGTTGAGATTAGTAATAGAATAGTCCCTTAATTAATTTTGCTTTTGTCCTGTACCATAGCAGAAGATGGCTCTTTTATTCTGGCATGATACAGGGAGTTTGCATTTTCATTTTAACAACATGCTTGAGTTTAAAGAAGGAGAGAGCCATTCTCCAACTCCAAAGTCAGCTTTAAATTTTAATTGAACTGGGAGTATTAGAAGACCAATAGTGTTAAATCTTTAGAGAAAAGCAGAAACAAACATTTAGGAAGACATAAAATTTTTTTAGATAATATATACCCATACACCGTTTCATTCTGTTTCTTGGGATAGATGATTTGTCCCTTTTCTTCAGTTGTCTCATTTGTCCAGTGTTCTTCAGATTCCTTAACCTTCATTCTTCTAAAAGACAAAAACAAAAACCTTTCCCCAAGACTAATTTTGGGGATGTTTCCTTTTGACAAGTTATTATCTGATTAAATGAAAAGGCATGTGTTATTGATACAAGTTAGTTTAAATTGGATGTTCATGCTGGTTGATGAACTATCACCTCCTCTAATTAAGAGGTTTCTCTTGTTCAAATCGAACCTTTATCAATTTTGATGGTACCCACAGCTTATCTTCTCCTGTAGAAACAAAAGCAAAACCTCGTCCCCAATGTAATACATACCCTGGTTTCCATTCTGAGGTCAGCACATCCTTAAAGTATATAGGCTGATTTAATTCTGTAGTTTTTTCTATTATCCAATGTCTCTCTGCAGCTGTTGTTCCTTTCTCATTGGCATTCAGAAAATTCAAAGTTAGAAGAGCATTATGCAGTCTATTTCTGGGGGTTTTTGTTACCCATTTCTGTTTATTTAGCATATCCTTTAGAGTTCTGTTTGATCTTTCTATAACTGCTTGACCTGTAGGATTATGTGGTATGCCTGTAATATGCTTTATATTGTAATAAGCAAAAAACTGTTTCATTTTAACAGAGACATATGATGGAGCATTG
Organism: Peromyscus maniculatus bairdii; assembly: GCF_049852395.1. Classification (NCBI taxonomy): domain Eukaryota; kingdom Metazoa; phylum Chordata; class Mammalia; order Rodentia; family Cricetidae; genus Peromyscus; species Peromyscus maniculatus. Next base: position 16,213,867 of record NC_134854.1, on the reverse strand, counting down.
TCAGTTTTGATTTGTGCAGGTATACCCATGATGGCCATAACTTCTAGCAAATGAGTGATTACAGAATCAGCTTTTTCAGAACTCAAAGCAGTTGCCCATTGAAATCCTGAATAAGTATTGATAGTGTGGTGTACATATTTCAATTTCCCAAATTCTGCAAAGTGAAACACCCATCTGCCAGATTTAATTTCTCTGAGTACCCTTTGGGTTACATCCTGCTGGCAATGGCGTTTGATTGTAGAAGGAACAAGTAAGACATTTCTTTACTATTTCTTTGGCTTGTTGCCAGGTTATGGAAAAATCCTTTTTTTAAACCTTTACTATTGATGTGATGTTTTTTATGAAATTCAGAGGCTTCCAGCACATTTCCTATCAATAATTTATCAATCTCATCATTGCCTTGTGCTAGAGGGCCTGGCAGACCAGTATGGGATCGAATGTGAGTTGTATATAAAGGATGATTCCTTTCCCTGATTGTATCTTGTAATTGAATAAATAGTGAAGTTAATTCTGAAGCATCAGGGATAAATTCTGCAGTCTCAATATGTAACACCACTCTTTCAGCATACTGAGAGTCAGTTACTATGTTGAGAGGTTCTGAAAAATCCATTAATACCAACAGAATAGCATACAATTCTGATTTTTGAACTGAATTATACGGACTTTGAACCACTTTACTTAAATTTTATGTTTTATAACCTGCCTTTCCTTCTTTGTTGGCATCTGTATAAAATGTACGAACACCAGATATGGGTTTTTGCCGTACAATTCGAGGCCAGATCCAATCAGCTCTCTTTATAAGATCAATTCTATTGCTTTTGGGATATTTGCTGTTAATTTCTCCCAAAAAATTACTGCAAGCTCTTTTCCAAGGTTCACTTTCTGTCCATAATTTTTCAATGTCCTCCTTAGTTAATGGTAGGACAATTTCTGCTGGGTCTATGCCTGCTAATTGACGAAGTCTCAATTTTCCTTTGTAAATCAAGTCAGAGATTTTTTCCACATAAGTTTTTAATTTTTTATTTGGTTTATTTGGTAAAAATATCCATTCCAATATAATATCTTCCCTCTGCATTAATATTCCAGTAGGAGAACGCCTAGAAGGTAAAATAACCAAAATGCAATCCAGCTTTGGATCAATACAATCCACGTGTCCTTCATGCACTTTCTTTTCTACCAAGGCCAATTCTTTCTCAGCTTCAGGTGATAATTCTCTTGGACTATTTAAGTCCTTGTCACCTTCTAAGGTTTTGAACAAATTAGTCAGTTCATCATTTTTTACCCCAACAATAGTTCGTAGATGAGAAATATCTCCAAATAATCTTTGAAAGTCATTAAGAGTCTGTAGTCTATCTCTCCGAATTTGCACCTTTTGGGGTCTAATTTTTTGTAGCTCTATTTTATAGCCTAAATAATTAATAGGATCTCCTCTTTGTATCTTTTCAGGAGCAATTTGTAATCCCCAGCAAGGCAAATTTTTCTTTACTTCTTCAAACATTATTTCTAAAGTATCTGCATTTGAGTCAGCTAGTAAAATATCATCCATATAATGATAAATTATAGATTTAGGAAATTTTTTACGTATCACTTCCAATGGCTGTTGTACAAAGTATTGGCACAGAGTTGAGTTATTCAACATTCCCTGTGGGAGGACCCTCCATTGAAATCTTTTAACTGGTTGAGAATTATTATAAGTAGGTACTGTAAAAGCAAATCTTTCTCTGTCTTTTTCTTGTAAGGGTATTGAAAAGAAACAGTCTTTTAAATCAATAACTATGAGAGGCCATCCTTTTGGTAACAGAGTAGGCAAAGGCATCCCAGATTGTAGAGAGCCCATTGGCTGAATTACTTTGTTAATTGCTCCAAGGTCTGTTACCATTCTCCATTTACCAGATTTTTTTTTAACAACAAATACAGGAGAATTCCAAGGGCTGGTTGATTCTTCAATATGCTGAGCATTTAACTGTTCTTCTACCAGCTCTTCTAAAGCCTGGAGTTTCTCTGTTGTTAAAGGCCATTGCTGGACCCATACAGGCTTATCTGTTAACCATTTTAAAGGTAGAGCTGCTGGTGTCTTTGGAAGATCATCAGTTATTGTGCCCTGTTCTTGTATAATATGGATGGCTGGTAACCACTCATTAGAACAATATCTTCTAATATTTCTCTCAGTAACATGTGCTAGTTTATGATTTGTTTCTGAAATTGGAGGGATGTTAATCTGAGTATTCCATTGTTGCAACAAGTCTCGACCCCACAGGTTCATAGTTATGTTAGCCACATATGGTTTTAATTTTCCTCACTGTCCTTCTGGACCTATACATTCGAGCCATCTTGCACTCTGTTTCACCTGAGATAATGTCCCAATTCCTAACAGTTGAATGTTTACCTCCTGAAGAGGCCAAGTTGGATGCCAAAATTCTGGTGCAATTATGGTAACGTCCGCACCTGTGTCTACCAGACCAGACAACAAAACACCATTTATTTTTATCGTTAATTTTGGTCTTTGTTCATTAATAGAAGTTTGCCAAAAAATTTTCTTTATGTTTTCTCCTGAATTTTCTGTTCTCTCTGTTTCATCAACCTGACCAGCATGATTTATTCCAATAGGCATTTGGTTATTTAATCCCTCTCCAGAGCAGGGATTTCCTCTATGGCTGCAGGAAAGGTTTGAACTGGATTTGCACTGGGGGCCTGCGCGAGGCCCCTCTGGGAGTTTCCCGAAGACTGAGGCAAAGGATTACCCTGTCTGTCCTTTGTTGATCTACATTCGTTGGTCCAGTGTTTTCCCTTACCACACCTTCTGCATACTCCAGAAGGAAGGGGCATTCTGTTGCCATTGTTCCTTGAAGAAACATTGTTTCTGGGAATGACCTGACTACAGTCCCTTTTCAAATGTCCTTGCTTTCCACATCCAAAATATCTAACACTCCTCAAACCTTTTGAAATTACTTCTCCTACCCATGTATCATCATGCTCATCAGCTTCAACATTAATTGTTTCTCTAATCCAATCTTCCATAGGTGCAGATCTTGCCCTTAATGGCCTGATTATTCTTTTGCATGCTGCATTTGCATTCTCAAAGGCCAAAGATTCAATTATTGCCTTACCAGCTTCTGAATCCGAGACCATTCTCTTTACTGCTGAAGCCAGTCTTTGTAAAAAATCTGTAAAAGACTCTTTTGGGCCTTGCATCACCTTTGTAAATGACTCAGATTATTTTCCTGGTTCCTCAACTCTGTCCCATGCATTCAAGGCTGCCGTTCGACATAAAATTAGGGTTTGGACATCATATAAACATTGTGTTTGTGCTGAAGCATATTGGCCTATGCCAATAAGCTGATCCTGGCAAACTTGTATTCCTTTATCCCTCCATTGTTTTTCTATGTTTTTAGCCTCCTCCTTAAACCAAGTCAGAAATTGAAGTCTCTGGCTGGGTTCCAGAATACCTTGTGCAAGGTCCCGCCAGTCCTGTGGTATTATCCTATTATATATTGACCAAGAGTTTAACATTTGCTTTACATATGGGGAATGCATGCCATAAGATACTATTGCCTCCTTAAACCTTTTTAAATCCAACATTTCAATTGGAGCCCAAATATTTTGTGTAGCCATTTGATCAGGCATCTGCTGTATGGTTACAGGATAAATTAAGGGTGACTGTTTGAAAACAGGCTTTCTTTCTGCAACCTTATGATCCCGACTTGAAACAACTTCACTGTTAATTTCTTCTGTCTGAATTTTTACAGGTTTAACAAGTTCTTCTAAAGCTGTTATCCTGGCACTTAAATTGATTATCTTTTTAAATATTAAAATGTGGATTAGTATAGTGATAAGCTGCATAATTCCACCAATACTAATATTATATAGTTGTTCCATTATCAGACTGCCTAAAATTTCAAACAAAAACCAATTTTCTTCCAATGTACACATAAAACCCATTTGTTTTTTAATGTGCAAAAAATTCTCTTTTAGATAGTTTCCTTTAAAATATCTGATATGTTATGACTTACCAAATCTGCGTAGAACAGTAGAAATCCGAGGGGATTTTCAAAACAGCCACCTAGTGTCCCATGTGTAAATCCAAAGAGAAAGAGAGAGAGAGAGAGAGAGAGAGAGAGAGAGAGAGAGAGAGAGAGAGCGCACAAGAAAGCATAGCTGGCTAAAGTTTAAATGCAGCCACGTGTTCCCTCTTGTGCTGAGTCAAGGCTTGGGTCTGGCTTCCTTAAGCTCCGACCACGTTCGTTGGCTTTACAGGCAGGGCCCTGTTCGGCAGCGCAGGTCTGAGTTGTTTGTAGCACCGGCTTTAAGCAAGCAGGCTTTAAGCAAGCAGCTCAGTTAATCCGGCCTGAGGCCAAGGACTAGGGGGCCGCAGCTCGGACTAGGAAGCCGGCGGGAAAGCGGACCTGCTGCCAAGCCAAGCGGTTTTTAATGGATTCTTGTCACGTTGGGCGCCAGATGTAGATGTAACCAACCGTCTTATTAAATAAGAAACACAGAAACAATGTAAAAGAGAAAGCCGAGAGGTCAGAGCTCAGAGCTAAAATCTCACCCTTCCGCCTGCGGTGTCCCAGCTTCCCGAAAGAGAGCTACTTCCTGTCTGTAAATCGATTTTCCAGTCATTCTGCCTTCTCATTGGTTGTAAACCCAAACACGTGACTGCCTCGTCACTGTCTGAATGTACAGCCCCCTAGGTCTTAAAGGCATATGTCTCCAATGCTGGCGGTATCCCTGAACACATAGAGATCTATGGGATTAAAGGCGTGTGCCACCACCGCCACACTCTGTCTATGGCTCTAATCTAATAGCTCTGACCCCCGGGAAACTTTATTTATTAACATACAATCAAAATCACATTTCAGTACAATTAGAACACCACCACAGAGTTAGTGTATAAATTATATGCTTACAACAATCATGCCAGATCTTAGAATTTTGCCCTCTGCTATGGCACATGTTTGCATGCAATGGCTTAGGAGGAGGCTGAGGTCAAAGGACACCTTGCCTGAGTTGGCTCAGTTCTCTCATTATGTGCATCTGGGAATTAAACAGAAGTATCAGGCTTGGGGAAAACTCTCTTATCTGATGAGCCATCCTTTCTTAGGTGAATTTCTAATATATATATTATTTAAAACAATTGTTTAGAACATTGTTTACAAATAAAGCTTGATTTTGGACAGCAGCTGGAAAGACAAGCAGGTCAAGTTGGTTTTGAAAAATTTATTTGTCATATATATATATATATATATATATATATATATATATATATATATATATATTTATCTATATCCTGTAAAATTATATTAGGGGAACTTAAGATATCATGAAAAATTCATTCCAAAGAAGCAATGTCTCAATAATTAATGTTTAAATACAGTGTAAATTATCAACATAAATATGTAAGATATCAACACATAAATGTCAGAGCATACCATGGTCATAGAAGTATTTTTGGAAGCATGTTACATATTTTCACTACATTCAAGATATACTTGCTAATTTTTTAACTGGAGTTATGCAGTAGCATCTTATTGCTAATTATGTATTGAAAATTTTTAAAAAGGTTTTATATTGATGGAAATTGAATGATACACCTTACCTTTTTATGATGAGAGGTGTACTATATGTATTGAACCATGGGAAATGTACAAAAGACCATATACAATTGTTAGATTCATAATCAATTACCTATGCCTTGTATTTAAATGTGCAAACAACATTTCTGTCATATTGTCTCTAAGATTTTCAGTCGATGAGAAACAGAATATCATAACCAAACCAGTAAGACATAGAATACAGAGATTATTAAACAATGTCCTTAAATACAATTACCACCACTGTTGTGACATTGGAGATATCATTCTTGGCTGGGAATTTCAGTTTGTAGTCTTTATCACTGGATAAGATTTCTAATTGCTTTTCCATCTTGGCAGCTTGAAAATTACTTTCAAACACCTATGAAAGCTAGTCCCCAGGGAGGTTTCAGGTTAGGTCCAACCTGAGTCCTCTATATTCTGTGTCTGTTGCATGTGGCGTCTTTAGGAATGGGATTTTACCTTCAAGTTCAAGAAGGCAACAAATGGCAAATAGAACAGCATACATTAATTTGGAAGTCTCTTTGACCAATGACTCAAAGGGAAGTTTCCCATCCCTGACATTAGTGACTTTTGTTAAATAATCTATGGCACTTAAAGGACATTTTCACTCCTAGTTGGTATAACTTCATTTACATAATTTATATGTCTTTTCACACACAGTTGTATGTAATATATATGTAATTTAGTTAGACATAAAATATTATGTTTTCCTAATGGTTTTCCAGGCATCCAGTTTTCAAGTCATCCACAGTGTGCTTTTTAAATGTAAAGATCCTTAAAGACCTTACAGCCTAATTCTCTTCTGTCATGTGGCTGTAAAGAAGTCACAGTAAGTATTTTGTAAGTAAACTAAAAATGTTACATGATGTAAGAAGTATCAAAAATGATAAAAAAGAAAGTAGAAGTAGGAAATAAAATATAATTTTATCAATGATATTATTTCTGGTTCATTTCTTCTTACAAATGTTTGCTTCCATAAGTGAAGGAAATATTTTGTTTTTATACCTCGCTGTAAAACAGTCTCCAGAGAGTCACATCTCATTCTTTTGGCAAAACTGTCTTTTTATTTTGATTGATCGATTGATTTTTAAAATTTTTATTGACAGAGATTTAGTATGCATTTGCAAGAAATAGTATGGTGTTTTGATTCCCACATATTGGGTAACAATTAACTCAGTGTAGTTAACATGTCTGTCACTTGTACTACTTCTTATTGCTAGTAGATTCAGAATCTTTAACTATTTTGAGATACATAAAGCATTGTAATTAATTGCATTCCCAGGCTATTCCATAAAATACTGAAATTTGTTCTTCTGCTCTAGCTATCAGATTTTACCAAATGGCCCTCCTTTTTTCTATCTCTGCTCTCCTCCCTTCCCAATCTCTTTAAACCACTAGCTTACTAATAATTTCTACTAAGTCATCTGTTATATATTTCCATATAAATGAGATTAAATATTACCTATATTTCTGATATATAAGTAAGAAAATGGCTTACTTCTGTTAACATAATTCTCTATACCTGCCAACCTTGTCACACGACAGGAGTCTGAGCATTCTTTTACTTAAACAGTATTCTGTACAACTCCTTTTCTTTATCTATCTATCAATGACTCTTTTGCTCCATCCCTTCTCATGTATGCGTATGACTGAACATGTATGCCTCTATTAGGACACATTTCAACAGTGGTATACACTTCCAGACATGGAAATGGTAAGCATATCTATAATTTTTAAATAATTTATTTAACTTTATTTTATGTGCATTGGTGTGAATTATGAGTTCTCCTGGAACTGGAGTAACAGACAGTTGTAAGCTGCCATGTAGGTGCTGGGAATCGAACCCGGGTACTCAGGAAAAGCACCCAGTGCTTTTAACCGATGAGCCATTTCTCCAGCCCCAGCATATGTATAATTTAGAAAAATCCACAGTTTCTAATCTCAACACTGAAAATCTTTGGATTACACAAGATCTACTTTGTTTTTAGTCACTGATTAACACTTGTGAAAATAATTCCTTAGGGCTTTTTTTCTATGTGTACTGTAGATGATTGCTCTGAATATTTTATATGACTCGTGTTTTTCATTCCATAACTTTCAGATTCTGGAAGTATGGTTCCCAAACATAATGATAGTGATAAGTGGTGGGATATTGAAGGAACCAATAGGTCAGGGGAGAGCCACTGCCATTAAAGGATTAACACAGTGTAAATTGAACTCACTCTTTTTTTTCTTTTTTCTTTTTATTTTATAATTTAATTTAATTTTACATATCAGCCACAAATTCTCTTGTTCTTCCCCCACCCCGCTTCCCCCCAGCCCACTCCCCCATTCCCATCTCCTCCAGTGTAAAGACTCCCCTGAAGATTGAATTCAACCTGGTAGATTCAGTCCAGGCAGGTCCAGTCTCCTCCCCCCAGGCTGAGCCAAGTGTCCCTGTATAAGCCCCAGGTTTCAAACAGCCAACTCATGCACTGAGTACAGGACCTGGTCCAACTGCCTGGATGCCTCCCAAACAGATCAAGTTAATCAACTGTCTCACTTATCCAGAGGGCCTGATCCAGCTGGGAGCTCCTCAGCTATTAGTTCATAGTTCATGGGTTTCCATTCATTTGGCTATTTGTCCCTGTGCTTTATCCAACCTTGGTCTCAACAATTCTCGCTCATACAAACCCTCCCCTTTCTTGCCATTTGGACTCCTGGAGCTCCACCTGGGGCCTGGCCATGGATCTCTGCATCTGGTTCCCTCAGTCATTAGATGAGGTTTCTAGCATGACAATTAGGGTGTTTGGCCATCCTATCACCAGAGTAGGTCAGTTCAGGCTGTCTCTCGACCATTGCCAGTAGTCTATTGTGGGGGTATCTTTGTGGATTTCTGTGAGCCTCTCTATCACTTTGCTTCTTCCTATTCTCATGTGGTCTTCATTTATCATGGTCTTTTATTCCTTGTTCTCCCTCTCTGTTCTTGATTCAGCTGGGATCTCCTGCTCCCCTAAGCTCTCTTTCACTCGACCCTTGCCCTTCATTACCCCCACTCACGTCCATCTAGAAAAAAATCATCTTGAATGAGGCAACCTAGATTCAGAAAGACAAACATGGTATGTACTCACTCATAGGAGGATAAGAGATGCAAAACAAAGACGACTAGACTGCTACTCACAACTCCTGGGAGGCTACCTAGAAAACAAGACCCCAAGAAAGACAAAGGGATCCAATGACAGAGAAATGCATGAGATCTACATGAACAGCATGAACTGATTATTTTCTCTCTCTAGACCAGAGATTTCCATTGCATGTTCTTCCCTTCTGCTTTTCTGCTATATGTGAGGCAGCACATGGCCCTCACCAGAAACCAAGCAGATGAAGTAGCATTCTTTTGAGTCTTTAGTACTGTGAACTACATAATGTTTCTCATCTTTAGTAATGGTCCAGCCTCCAGTGTTTCATAATAGTCATGTGAAAATAACCTTAGGTGATGAAGAATGCAGAAGTATAAGAAAAATCATGCACTTGTAATGAAAGAGGATATATTCTTAGTGAGTATGTGATTTCAGCTTTCTGTGTATCAAAGGAGCAAGAACCAGTTTTTGCATTCTAAAAGATTTGAATAGATTTGAATGTTTTTTTTTTTTTGGCAGTGTTTGTGAAAATTGGGCTCTTCTTTTAATTCCATATGACCATCAGTGCAGTATGAGTGAGACAGGACTAGTCACTTTTGTTGTATTGGCCCACTTACAAAAGCAATTTGTTGTTGTTACTGTTGTTTAAATTTGATCTGGAAGGAGGGGTTTTTAAAACCTACTTTTTTTCTCTTTTTCTTGTGTTTAAAACTATATAAGATCATTCTCTTATGATGTCATTCAATGTGTAAGTGATATTATTAGTTACAGAATAAAGTCTTTAAAATAGATTTAATATTTGAGACTGTTATGGTTATGCTCTATGGAATTCTTATTTACATGCTTAATTCCCTAATATGAATTGGCAGGGGTAGACATGCATACTGTTAAATACTTCTTTCTTTGGAGAGAGAGCGAGAGGTGGGGGAGAACTTGAAAATCTTCAGGTGCAAATCTTCTTTCTAGACAGTGAATTTCTTAGTCAACTGCTTTTGAGGCAAGTCTTCCCAAGCTTCAACAGAACAGTTGACAAAATAAGATCAAGCAACATGAGGATAAAAATAAGCTGAACAGGCACATAGGCACCAGTGAACGAAAATTTAAGACAGAGGGAAAAAAAAATCACCCTAACTTAAAAGCATCCCAAATGGTTCAGAATGCAACTGAGATAATGATATGCTGTTTCCCATAAAACCTAATGGCTCTAACATGAGAAGCTAACTATAACAAATGGTCTTATTAAAATATGAAAGTCACTGAGGGAGCAAGTGGGAGCAATCTAATCTCAGCAGCACCACTTAGTGGGCAGCACTCGGTTGGAAGACCAGCAAAGGTCTTGTATAGAAGCTGATAATCTGCAGGTTCCTGACACTTTCCCTTAACAAAACAGAACACAGACACAGAAATAAAACCACAAACCAAAATAGTGCTGTAAGGTGGTACTGAAAGGCAATTGAAAATATTAACTCTGATCTAACATGAAAGACTAGTTAAATGTACAGCTTCTAGGCACACAGAACTTATATTCGAATGACAGACCATGGCCAAGACTTCACATTTTGCCTTGAACCAGGTTGGGTTTTTGCCTATTTGAAAGTTTGAAAGTAACTGAGATAAAACATAATATTTATGCTTTCTACAATCCATTCAGGTGTGTGTGTATATATACATATATATGTATATATACATATATATAGAGAGAATGACTATTATGATAAAATAAATTATGTAAGCTAAGATTGTCAATTTTAACAAATAAAAACCTATTCTACTTAATAAAATCTGAATTTCAAATAAGCAGTATTTTTCCATATAGTTTTAGCTTATGAGATTTAAAATAATACTTACCATTTATTGTTCCTGTTTGAAATTGAGGTTCGTCTGGAAATATGTATTTTATCTGATAAACTTGGCTCAGATCCATTCCAATAAAGATAAATCATACACATAGTTACCTTAATAAGAGAATTTTAAAAATTGACATTTTCCCTTTTTTTTTTTTGTATGTTTTTGTTCTTCAGGAGATCCAAACACTTGGATAGATGATAATTGACAGAGGCAAAACTAGAGTTAAGCAATATTGTATTCTTGTTCCCTTTTCAGGAAGCACCAGTGGGAGATACTTTAAGGGGATAGATGTGGTTGAGTTCCAGAGAAATGGATGAATGTAGACTTTATCATATGCTTATCACATCTCATTAACTTTTTATTCACCCAAAGTTTCCAGCATAAGACTCTGAAGTATTAATACCAAAGTGCAGAAGGGTGTTTTTCACCTATTTGAGCACATAAAAAAGGGAATCACCTCCTATTTACCTCTTACCATCAAGAATGCCTACTAAATGGTGATTGGCTTGAGATGCCCAAGTTTACTTCTATAATACCAGACTGGGAAAAGAATTTACCCGATACAAATAAACAAGTCTGGGTGTAGTTCACCTCTATAATGACAGCACTTGAGGGATGTAGAAAAGAGGACCAGGGTTCAAGGAAATCTTGGGCCTCTTAAAGAATAGAGATGAATCTGAGCTAAATGAGACCCTATCTGTAGAATTCCCCTCCCCCCAAAAGTATATATAAAGAAATGATAGGTTGTGGGCCTAGGGGAAATCTGAATGTTATTATTCTGTTAAAGGAACATAGTAACAAAATGATGCCGTGACATTCCACTATAGCTACAGATCTGTGTCCCACCCAACCAGGATCAAAGAAGCTTTCTCCTACAGTAGATGGGAACTAATAAATATATAGATCCATAACTAGACACTCTGCAGAGAGTGAGAGACCATGGAACACTCAGTCCTAAACAGGACATCTTCATCAAAACTCTCCCCTCAGGGCTCAAGGAGATATATAGAAGAGCAGGCAGAAAGGTTGTAAGAGCCAGAGAGGATGGATGATATCAAGGAAAACAGTGTATACCAGTCACAACAGAACTGGCACACATAGAGGCTTTGGCAGCAAGCAAGGTCCTGCACAAATTCAAGACAGATGAGGTCTCAGCACTGAGAGGGGGAAGTGGACATGAGCTCTCATTCCTAACCAAGAAGTCAACTCCAGCTGAAAATCACTCAAAGAAAAATTTAGCTTTCTCCAATTGAGTCTCATTGAGTGTATAAACCATACTGAAGGGCAGATCCCATTCCCAGCATTAGATTGCCAACACATTTTGTCTTCTTAATGGAGTTTGTGTATGTGTTTTGCTTTTTCTTTGCATTTTAAAATTTTTAAAATTTAAAATTCATTGTTGTATGTCTTTTTTTCTAAAGAGGAAGAGAAGGAAAGCTTGGGATAGGATGAGTGAGTAGGTGGAGAGGACAGAGAGGAGATAGAGAGGGGAACCATGATTAGAATATATTATATGAAAAACAATTATTTCCAATAAATAAAATAAAAAGCAGTTGAAAGCATAAGGCAAGGTCTCACAGGATAGAACTAAGAACCTAGAACAAAGAACACAATGGTATAGTATCTTGGAATCTTGGATTTTGACCAACTTTGTATGATCACCCTTAGATTGGAAGCTTCAGATATACTTGGAATAGAATAGGTGAATAATTTGTATTTGTTGACCAGAAAAGAAATACACATTTTCTATTCTTTTAAGCAGCTAGTTTCCTACGGCCATGTGACTTGGTCCTGATCAATAGAAGCAGGTAGAAGAAGCTGTGGAAATGCCACTTTGCCTGGCTGCTTTGACACATCATCCCTCTAGCGCACTCACACAACAGAAATGGATGTCTCACAATTCTGAGAAGTAAGGAACTCAGACCACAATGCTCACCAATCTGACACCTCATGAGCACACTTCTAGCACCCTTCCTGTCCACCCACTCCAGTGATGGTCACAGAGGAGCTGGCACGGGAAGGAAGCTTCTACCATGTGGACAAGCAACAGGATGGAAAGACAAAGCATTCAAGCACAGTGTGTCACACAACAGTACTCCTCCATGTTCACTCACAGCCTCTTTATCGACAGCTGTTTTTTAGTATGTGAGTGAACTTTTGGCATTTCTTCCTAATTAGTTTGAGGAATACAATACTGTAAAGGCTGAACACTGAAACACAGCACAGTGATTTCACAAGACTTAAGATTCACCTGAACACATGGAGATATATTATGGTTTGGTGAAACTTGATGGAAGTGGACTTAGCGGAGGAAGCTCTATCAGGGGACTTACTCTCCCAGGGCTACTTAAACTGCAGACACCATTTCCCTCTTTGTTTCTCTCTGGCTGCCACACAGAGACTTAGGTTCTTTGGCTACAACCATCTGTCATGATTTCCCAGGCCCAAAAGTGTAGGTGTAATTCCGAACAGTTTTATTAAATAAGAAACACAAAGCCAAATGCAGAGTTAAAAGACCAAGAGGTCAGAGATCAGTTAACTAAGAGCTGAGACCAAGACCATATTCTTACCCCTCACTGCCACTGCCATCCTTCCTCTGAGACCTACTTCCTGTGTGTCTGTGTTTTTATTGATTTTCTGTTCTGCCTTCTCATTGGTTGTAAATCCAACCACATGACCTCTGGTCACTACCTGTCTATATAGACCTCCAGGTCTCTATGGTTGGTATTGAGATTAAAGGCATGTGTCTCCAAGCTGGCTATGTCCTTGAATACACAGAGATCTGCCTGTCATGTGATAGGATTAAGGGTGAGTGCTACCACTGCCAGACTTCTGCTATGGGTTGCTACTAGCTTGACTCCCAGGCAACTTTATTTATTAACATACAAATAAAATCAAATTTCAGCACAAATAAAATATCACCATACAAAAGCACTGGGGCAAAGTAACTGTGGGCTGGACTATCTGAGACCATAACCCAAACAGCTCCTTCCCCTTTAAAGTTGATTTTTTAAGGCTCATTTTCCAGTGACACAAAGTTCACTAACACAAGAGCTATCTGCGGCTTGGTGATTGAGGATGTATCAGATCATTTGGTTCAGTTTCCAAGATAAAGCACACAAACCTTGAGCTTTACTCTCTTCATACTTAACGGTGTCTTTTATTTATTCATTTCCTGATCAGATTTTTAAAATTTCATTATATAGATATTAAATTTATAATGCAACATTCTAGAAATTATGTTCAGGGGGTGAAAGATTATTCATAAGTGCCTGGTGCCCTTGCAGAGGACTGAGTTTCATATCAAGCATTCAAATCAGGGGTCTCATAATTGGTAGCCTCAACTCAAGAAGATATTAGACCCTCTTCTGGCACCCACAGGCACCTACACACATGAGGCATACCCCCACATAGACATTAGACATGTGTACATAAATACAATAAGTAAATCTTATACCCAAGGTTTAATATAGTACCTTTTACTAGATGAGTGATGTGAGTTAAACATGTTGATGTTTTGCTATTGTTTAATTTTCCTTGATCTGAACCCAGATTTCATAAGTAGCACTGGTGCTCTAAACCATGTGGTTTTGCTGCACCAGATCATCAGCTGCTGGAATTACAGAGGCACCCTGTGTGTGATACCTGGCTTAGGCATGATTATTTTAAATTATTTCTCAGATTTACACCTTACCAAACTAGGCATCATACTGTATAGGCTATAATGTTTCTATCTTGATACAAAAAAAAACTCAAAACAGAGGTTTAGATACAGATGTTATTCTTGATATCATCTATAAACACAGCAGGAGTGGAGGAGAGTTTGGATAGAGTTCAGCATGACCAATATGCAACAGCTTGCAGGAAGACTTTGCCAGCCTAAAATTTGACCAGCAGATTTCAAAAGCTCAAATTCAAGTAAATCTTCAATAGACTGGTCCTTATAAGTTTATTTGATCATAAACCATCAGCTAATATTGTGACATCTCAAAAAGTGTTGGTATCAGTACATTATCATCCAAATACTGCAAACTCTTTTATAATAAGATATTTAGAAGTTGGGTTATTTTGTCCAACCCCTGGCTAGATGTATTTTTGCTCAGGAATCCCAATACTTCCCTCTATATTTAATTTTAGTTATTCACTTCCACCTCAAGTACACTGACTTAGTTTTTATTGAACGGAAGATTGGCACTGGAAAGTTTAGAATTTCCTTCAATCATTATTTATATTAGAAGCAATGAGAAAGTCAGTTTTCATGATATTTCTAGATTCTGTATGTCATCGAAATTTACTTGAAAAGGGTAGCTTTTGAATATTTTCTTGATGTCTTTTGTAACAACACTTGAGAAAGAATAACTCCAGCCCTCCTCAATATCTACAAGAGTCAAGTTTCTGAGCATTGCTAATAGCTCCAGTTAATATGAATGACAGTCATAACCGTGTTAGCTACCTGGTACAGTGATAATAGTGAGGCTGAGTTCAATTGGCAAACATTCAGTTGTTTCAATCTAGTGTCAGCTGTTCCCTCTTATCTGAATAAAGCTTTGCTTAAGAAAAATCACTTACAGTGCTACTTACAATGTTGTTCTTTTCTTTACATTATATGCAGTAATTGACAATGGCAAATTCCATAGCAGGGTCATGACTAACTTAAAGAATCAAAGTGGTTAAAAGCCAACTTAAAATCTTTATTGAATATAACCAAATTAAAAGAAAACTTCTATGTTATGATAGCCAAGATGGTCCTGTTTCTCTATGAGCAATAATGTATATCTAATTTTTGTTACTCAATTTTAAAACTATTGGGGAAATACACACATAAATATAAACCTCTAACATTATCAAAACTTTAAATAATAGCTTTAAGCAAAACAATAATTTAAGTAAGATTGGTTATTAATTTTCAAAATGTTCTAGTTTGATGAGGCAACATTTCAATTTTCAACGATACATTTAATAAAAAGTCACTCATATTTTTTCTTTTGTGTAATCGTCTTTTCTAACAACTTGATATTTATTTCTCAATCTGACCTTGCCTCAGCAGAGGTAGGTACAGTAAGCCAATCAGCTCTTCTCTTACCATATGTGAATGTAAGCATATTGTTTCATCTCAAAAATAATTCCCTCTGCTGTGATTAAGTAGCATTGCACATCCGTGGGCAGGAGTCCTGTAAAAGAGTGGGAACAGTAAGGCGGTGGTGGCACACGCCTTTAATCCTAGCACTTGGGAGGCAGAGCCAGGTGGATCTAGATGAGTTCGAGGTCAGCCTGGGCTACAGAGTGAGTTCTAGGAAAGGCACAAAGCTACACAGAGAAACTCTGTCTCGAAAAAAAAAAAGTGGGAACAGGCTTGCTTTAAGAAAAAACAAAACCATTTGACGATGACTTTCAACTGATTATTTTGGAGACTGTCCCTAGAAATACTCATCTTGATTCCTCAATACTTATGCTTACCTTGAACATGTATGAATATTTTGAGGCTTTTTAACTATTTGAGTAGTTTCATCATGGTAATGTCCAAAAGTTTTAAAGACATTAAGTCAATGAATATAATATACAAGGCTATTTACATTTCCATTGCTGAGACCAAATGAAATTCTTAACTAAATAATTATTAGAGATTCAAGGTGTATTACATTTTTAAATAGTTTTCCCCCTCATCTAAAAGAAGCTAAATGGATTGGTTGAGTGAAAGTAGAAGTAAACTATGAATAAAAGTAGGCTTTATGATTAATTATATCAATTCATTAATTTAAATGACTCAGATTAACAGAAGAGTTTTTATATGCAACCAACATAATTAGAATAAAAATTGAATATTTTTCACTAATTTCAGGGTTTAAGACTAAGTCACTGTATTTTTCACATCCTTGGTTACCTGCTCCATTCAACTTCATTAATAAATGCTAGAATACTACATTACCACCCGCTAAGTTAAAATCGCTAAGCCTGTGATGGAGAGTATAGTCCTCTAATTTATGTAAAATGCTCCAATTGCAGAGATAACTAACTCCTTTTAACATTTTGTCATTAATTAAAATAGATTTTTAATTACCACCAAAAGGTTTTGTAATTAGTAACATCTAGCTATTTAATCAGTGACCCCAAGCTTTCTAATTGGCATAACACCCAAAAATTACTCAAAGCATGTTGTAGTGTTTAATGTCATCAAATAGTGTCTGAATCCTACTTGCTTTCACGTAGAAAAATCTGTGAAATCTCTCAAGGATGCTCTGTGGCTCAGTGCTTTTCATACACCTTCAACAGCCCCTGCATCTGCTAATAAAAGAAGGTTAGCCAAGAAGAATTTGAATAGTAAATTCACATATTTTATAGGAGCCCTGATTGGGGAAAGGACCAAATATTTTATATATCACACTATCCTCATAGAAAACTATAAGCCACCAACTTTTAACAAAACATCCTTTTCAACTGTAGAAATAGTAAACTATGAGAAGTTTAAATGTCCAGAGTTTAAATTTTAAAAGAGCTAGGCATAATGCTTCATAAGAATATTCCCAGCTTTTAGAATGCTTAAGCAGGAGGATTATCAAGAGTTTAAGGTAAATTAAGAGTATGCCCTTCTGTTAGTTACTCCACATTGTATTTAAAAACCTTTTTCAGACTAATCCTTCCTCTGAGAGAATCCAGCTTACAGACAGCAGTTGACTCTGTTTGGACTGCAGACACAGAGGCAGGATGACTATGCACTTTGGTGGGCAAGTAAACAATACAATCTGTCTGGCATTGCCCATGATTCACAGACAGATAAATAATTTATCTCTAAAATTAAAAAAAAAACACACTATAAATTTATTGAAGAAAATATGGACTATATAAGAACATAAGTATATTAAAATCACACCAAGAAAACCAGACTGAGAATTTAATGAATCTATGAGTCAAAGGATGGGTATAACATTATCACAGAGATCTCAAAAAAAAAAAAGACACAATACTATGATAATGATGGGCCCCACCAATCTCTCATCAAACCACCTGGAGTGTGTATCAAGGTCCACAGAAAAGTTTTGACTACCCCGGAGCTTCCGTTAGGTTCTGTTCTTACTATTGGCATCAATTATACAAATTGTTTTCCTTCCATCCATCACTCCATCTGGTCTGGTACTGCTCCCATTTTTCCTATTGTCTGTTTGACCTGACCCTGACCTTCACCTCTATGGCCTTCAAGGATTCCATACTTCAATTTACAATTGGAATTTACCCTGAAGCTCAGCCCAACTTTGACCCAACAGATTTACTCTACAACAGACCTACAAGAGGGTTCATCATCTTATTCCTGCTGATAAATTTTACATTTTACATATTTAGTATATTATATTTATGTATTTTGGACTGTGTATGGATAATCATATGCATATATGCATGTAATAACAATAAGAACAGAGGTCATGAATTTGAAAGTGTCAAAGTAGGGCATATGAGAGGGTTTGGCGGAGGGAAAGGGAAAGGGAAAATTATGTAATTATATTATAATCTCAAAAGTGAAAGAAATAATTAAAATGTTTTTATGTATTCCTTAAGAATTTCATATATTTTGATCATATTCTTTCCCCTTTCTGAACTCCTCCTAGATTACCCTACCTCCCTGCCAATACAGCATCGTGGTCTTCTCTCTCAAGCAAACAAACATGGAACCGTGTTTGTGTTGGATAAATTCTACTGAGCATTGCCCTTCGCTGGAGTTGGTTGATACACCCCGTGTCACTTGACTGAAGATACCTGATTTTCCCTCCCCTAGCAGCCATCAGTTTTAAGTAGCTTCTTGTCTAGAGGTGGGGCTTTGTGCCCACTTCCTCTCCTCTGTGCTAAGGTTTTATCTACTTGAGCTTGTGGTGGTCTTATGTGTGCTGAGACTTTCAAGACAGAACAAAATGAAACAAAATTTTCTCTACTTTCAGCCTTCAGTCATGCCTCTTGGGAATTCCTCAAACTTCACTACAACCTCTTTAATTCTTTGTATCTGCTCTGTAATCTACATATAACATATATGTGAAACTATAGCTTACCTCATTAACCAAATAAGTTTGAAAGCTGGAAATTAGTTTCTTAATTTTGGTAAACACACCTAACTGGTGTTTATTTTGCTTTATTGTTTTAATTTTTTCTGATAAATTGCTTTTGTCTTAAATTCACTATTTTTATGTCATAGTAATGACTATTATAGGAGATAATATGTACTAAAGTATGTTAATCTCAAAAAAGTGTATGGCGTATAGCAGACTCTTATGCAGAAATGAAATATGCATTTAATAAGCCTTTCATTGAGCAAATAGGAACATTTTAAATTATTAATATTCTTAACATAATTGTAGGTATTGTAAGGATGTTAATAGTTAGCTAACTTTATCTGGAAACTTTATTTGTAGAGCTTAATATTTTTTATTATTTGTGATTTCCTCTTTACAACAAAATTTTGCTGTGATGAATACTTTATTAACTGAGAAATAGCATATCCAATGTGCATGCATATGCCAAGAAAGTATAATATTACATTTGTTAAAATGATCCATCAGTAGGAACCTTTTGACCATCAGGCTTAGTGTAAAAGGTCATAAGTACCCAATTCTGAAAATACTGGCTTTTAAAGCACACAAGGGAAGCTGTAAAAATTTGGCTTCCAGGTGGGAGAACTTCAATTCAAATGTTTATCAGCCCAGCTTCCTAACCTCTGTAACTTTAAAGAGAGTTGTGCTACTTAATGTGTATTTATTTTCCTCAGTGGGAAAGTACATTTTGCTATCACTGAAACTCAAGATTTCTTACCAAATTCTCTTTTTGTGCCCAGCATAAGTCTGAAACACACACTTTTACAAAAGAATATGTGAAGCAAGAGACCAATCTTTGTGTATAAAGGATTGTTTCTTTTATGGGGAAAAATATTTGGAAAGAACCACTGAACCTATGTCACCGTGTGAAGTTCTTGTCTTAGCATAAGTGTACTCTGCTATTCTTTAATTATTAATATTAATAACTACCAATCACTAGCTATATGCCAAATACTAGTCTAGGCATTTTATGCTTTAAAAAGTATTGGAATCATCCTCCAAGTATTGCTTGATTATCTCCACATTCAGATGAGAAGATATAAGCATAACCCAACATGCTCAAAGTTGCTGTTTTTAAAGTGTACTTTGTAGTATAAATCATTAAACAATATATGTACATGACTACAAACATGGATTATTAACTACCCCACCTTTAATCATAAATGAATTCTCATATTTAGTACTTAAATTGGGTAATATATCTTAAAACATTAACTTGAGAATTTGTTGGAGGCTTTGCTTCAGATGAATTTGTGGACCTGGGGTGGATATGTGGAGTCAGCACCAAGAAGAATTGTGATCACCTGTTGTTTTTCAAGCAAGTGGCTCCAGATATTCTGAGCCATCTTTATTTATATAGTTTCAATGGTTTGCATGAATAGTTCTACAATCAGTTTTTACTTCCTGAGTTTCTAAAAACAGTTACCCTGTCTCTTTCCCCTTCTGCCTCCCAACTCTCCATGGGTAGCCACTCCCTTTTTGGCCTATATCTCTATCATCAGAAGCATAAGCATTTTAGCAAACTACAAAAGAACTTCTCTAACTAGGCACTCCTACAGTAGAACAGGGTGCCCATTTGGCAGCATATGCACTTACAGCATCATGCAAGGTGAAAGACAGTTTTGTCTCTTGTGGTTAATATTTACATCTGGTAACATCTGGGTTCTCACGATCAACTCACCAGCCAGAGATGGCTGAATCCATTCTATACTTTGTACTATTTTATCCCCTCTGAAGGCATGCCATGTTTTCCCATTTATCATATAAGCAACATAATCT
Organism: Peromyscus maniculatus bairdii; assembly: GCF_049852395.1. Lineage (NCBI taxonomy): Eukaryota > Metazoa > Chordata > Mammalia > Rodentia > Cricetidae > Peromyscus > Peromyscus maniculatus. The sequence continues at coordinate 16,193,455 of NC_134854.1, read as the reverse complement.
GGAGACTTACTCTTAGTAGTTGGTCTTTCTCATCCCTTGTCCTTATTTCTATCTCCCTTAACTTCTTGGGTTATTGGCACAGTTATTAGAAATGAGGGAACAGTGAGTTTCTATGATTCTCTTTCATTCCCTGTTCTTTGAATGTTCCCATTAACTCTTGCTACCATCTATTTAATAGCATTTCTCTAAAGCTCTTAAGGTTAAAATCATTCTTCTTAGAACAATTATGCAAATATGTAATATTAAACTTTATGACCTACTGTGACTCGTTCAGGCCAGCAGTATAGCTAGCATAGTGAGAGCAAGGAGAGTCTGTAGCACAGACACTCGTTGGTCATGCCTGGAATTATGTATAAACTGTTCACAGGTCCTTGCCCAGTGGATCAGACTCTCCAGGGGTCTTGCCACAAGGAGAGCTGCTCATGCCATTTTCAGGCATTGTTCCCCAGAGAAGTTACATCACTCCCAACCAAGAATTCTGTGCAGTTTGAAAAATAGATTTTATGAAGATAATCTAATTCAACTAATAAAAATGTTAATTGAAATTTTGAGAGCCATGCATTTCAGACTGTTTAAAAACAAACAAGTATCACTAGCTACTGGAAGAAATATAACACATTATGTTAGATAATCTAAAAGAAAATAAGTCATTGTTTTTGTTCTTATTGAGTTATTTTATAAAATGATTCAGATACACAAATGTGTAAAAGTAGTGATACATGTCTTAATTAAATATTTTATTGATAAATTATTAATATAGAAAATTTTAGAAGACATTAGCTTTTGAATTTGTTTGATTTAGACATTAGAGTTTCTGGTTCACAAAAATGGAGGCTCATTTTTTCTTTTTCTTTCTTTTTTTTTGGCAAAATATAGGGACAGTAAGCTTCATATCCTTATATGTGAAACACTTATTTTTATCTATCACCATTATTTGTTACAAAAACTTCTAAATATATAGCTCATATTTATCACCATTCATACAACAGAACTCCTACTTTGATCAAGGCCCATATATCAATGCAACTAGAGCTGAGAAAATTTCCCTTGTTGCTTTAGTTGCATTAGTAAATGTAAAACACTCTCATCTAAGGAACTCTACACATGATTTGACAATAGCCAGATGCTCTTTGAAGCCTGTTAACCTACTTAGCTCTATAAGACAGGTTTCATAACTAACAGGTAATGAAGTCTTATAGACCTAAGTAGACAGGTTGCATTATAAACTTATTTCCCTTAAAACTTAATTTTTAAATTTTTGAGGCTTTCATACATGAATACTATATTGCATGAGTCGGTGAAAGTGAAACCTGGCTTGTGTTGGAGACCCCAAGATGCCAGAGCCATGAAATATCTTCATAGGAGAGCTGTCTACAATAAGTGGAACGAGCTCTAGGGAGAGTTGTGTTTTAGACTGCAATTCAGAAGCAAAGATCCACATAAGCTCCTTGCTATTGTACACAGGGTTTCAGGATTTGGAGTTTGCCATGGTACAGTCTTACTTTGGTTAAGTTTTTTACACTATCTGCAATCCCTCCCTTTTGGAATGATAATGTAACTTCTGTGCCCTTATATTTGGGAAGTATTTAATTTTTTTCATTTTTATAAAGAGTGATTGGCATCTCAGAAGACACTTTGGGCTTTTAAAATTGTCAAGATTAAGAGACTATGGGAACTTCCAAAGTTGGACTACATGTATTTTGCATTTTGATATGGCCACAAGCCTATGGATGCCAGGAAGTAGAATATGATTTTATGAGTGAGAATGTGACCCATAGGCTCATGGATATGAACATTTGGTCATTAATTGTTGGTGCTTTTTGGGGAGTTTTGGGAGGTGTGACCTTCCCAGAAAAGTATATGATTAGGATCAGCTTTGAGGTTTTAAGGCCTCTCCCTGCCCCCGGTTTGCTTTCTATTCTTCCTGTTTGTGGTTCCAAATGTGAGTTACCAGCTTGCTGCTCAGTCTCCTGTACTTTCTTGCTGCCATGCTTCCCTGACATGAAAGGCTCATCAAAGTACATGTTTACCAGCCAACAATATGTAAAATGTCTATCATTATATCTCCATAATTTATAAATAATCTAAATTAGTTTAGACAAGTCTAGGTGTCACCAGTTAAGATTCTGGAAGACAAATTACTCCTGCTTTATAAAAAGGAGAATTAATTAGCACAGACACAAGAGTTCATTTGGGTAAGCACTTTCATAATTATCAAAGTAGAAGCTATATTGGAAAACATTTTTAATAGGCAAACATCTTTAACTGAAATAATAAAGAGAGAAAACAACACAAATGAACTCAACTCCAATTAGAAGAAAACAGAATTCTTTTCAAGATAGAGTGAGAAAAATCTTAGCATTTTCCGATCTAATAAAAACAAACTTTTCTTGATCTTCATATGACTGAATCCTGTAACTTTGTATTAAGGATCCACTCTATGTATAGCCCAGGAGATGGGGGGTCTTCTTCAGGATTTGAATGCAATTAAATGACTCCCCTCAGAGGTCCCTAGGAATGACTGCTGTCAGGAGTCACTTTGTTTTTATCTTATGTTTGTGTTACAAGCATTAGCAGTCTTCACTGGGAAACTTATCTATTGCAATGTGGTAATAAACTCAGGAGAGTGCCTTTTTCATCGGAAATATTCCTGTGCGGCTTTACTTTGGTTTCTTACTAGCATTTTCTCCTGTGACAAATCAGTAGGAGGAGCCACTGTCTGTACTACCAGCCCAGGCATAAAGAGAAACAATACTGTGTCAAGTTGAGAATGGCATAGATTTAATAGTCAGTGGTTTTTTTTTTTTGGGGGGGGGTCTCTGGGAGAAGGCATTGATTCTAGTCATTTTGTTATTATATCTATACATTGTTATAAATCTATAAAATACTACGGGTGTCTTGCTTCTGTAGGTTACATTTCTCATTGAGAAATGAGGAATGCAAGAAAGTGTCTTATGATAAATATAAAATACTCTAATCTACAGAATTCTACATATGATTTGGCAATAGCCACATGTTCTTTGAAGCCGGTTAACCTACTTAGGTCTATAAGACTTCATTATTTACTAGTTATAAAGTTAAATATTTATATACACACATATGTATGTAATATTTATGTGTGTATTTATATTTGATATTTATATATGTGTATCATTTTGCTATTCTTATATGCATACACGTGTGTGTGTGTGTGTGTGTGTGTGTGTGTGTGTGTGTGTGTGTGTGTGTGAGAGAGTGAGAGAGAGAGAGAGAGAGAGAGAGAGAGAGAGAGAGAGAGAGAGAGAAAAGCTTAAGGACAGAAATACCTTAGGTATTTTTTTTTTTTTAGATAAAGTTGTGATGTGCAACCAAAACTCCCTAGAAACTTACTGACAGGTCAAGCTGGGCTGGAGCTAAAAATCCTTCTGCCTCCACTTCCCAAGTGCTTGTATTACAGATATAAACTACCATGCCTTGTTTAGAGGATGGATTTTTAACAAATGAAGAAAGAATTCTCTTTCATGAATGGTACAGCAGGGGATTTTCATCATTGTTAAGCAAGGGTTACATTATTTTTAGTTTATTTCATTTACATCTAAATTACCTATAGCCATATGACTTTTGTAATGAACTCTAAGTAGTGGGTCATTTTTTTCTCTTTAGAGTTTCTAGGCATTTGAGAAACAAGAGAATCTTTACTGATATTTAAGGACATATTTTTCCCACTCATAAATATTTGTATCTCCATTCTTATGAGAAGATATTAAGTTATTTATTTCTACTTTTGTTACTGGCTTTGAAGAATGTGTTTGAGAGGGTCAGACTCAGCCTCCACATCACGCTGACTCTCTGGCTTTTGAGGAATTGAGTGCAGTCTAGTGTATCCCAACAACCTGAAATGGAATACCAGGAATCTGAAGATAAATTTTCCAGGTGTACTAAAGTGGATGGAAATAACTCACTCTTGACTGTTGCTGCAAAAAGTGTCGGTCTGTATCCCAGACTATAGCCATCAAGCGCTTGCACTGGTGGCCTGCAGCAGACCCACAGAGGTTCCAAATTAAAAGGAAGTTAATGCATTTCAGTGAGGAGACTCACAGTCTTTAAACAGGTTCTGAGTCTCTACTTTTTCCACTAAAATTTCCTACTTCAAACCTGGAAAAGGCTTCTGTTTGTTAAATTGGGTTTATGTATCTACTGCATTGTACTATTTTGTTTGTTCTTGTATTTAAAAACTAGATATGTATTTTTATCTTTTTATTATTTTACTATGAAAAAACTAAAATAAGAAATATATTGAATAAATTAGGCATGCTTTTAAAATTTCATAATAAAGATTAAAACAGTAAAAGTGTTATTTATTTAATTGTAATATAATTTAATGTCTTTAAGATTTGGTCAGATTACTGGTTTCTTTCCAAAATGTAAGAATTACTCTTCTCCAAAGAAGTCAAAATTTTCAGTCTCTATAATTGGCTTCTGAGGGAAAAAAGAAAGAGAGAGAGAACATTAGGCAGTAGTCACCCACAGTCGGCTCTCACTGGAGCTGGCTTTTCCTGGCCCTTGAAAGCCAATTATGCACAAATCTTTCCAAGTCCCTGATCAATGGTGTCACTTTAATAGCTTTAGTAGGACACAGTGAAAGTACTTACAGAACTGCAATTGTCATGATGCCAACTTCCCCTACCATCCCAAACTAGGTAATCATTTACTAGTTTACCTCTGGAATTATAAACTCACCTAAACCTCATAGTCATGTAGTAACCATTCAGGTTCTTTAGGTGATTAACACAATGGAAGATGGAAGGTAATTTGCTAACTCCTTTCCCACATTGCAGTCAGATGACAAATTATAATACAAGCTAGTTTTAGACCAGATTCTGACAAATGCATATGCAGAAAATGTAAGATGTGAGATGATCACATGATCATTTCTTGTAGGCTCAGTAAGATTCCTCACTGTATATGCAGAGACCATCATGACTCTTTTAAATACCTGCCTTTGTATCGATACATGAAGATGGAAGATTTAATCCAATTCCAATTAAGTCATTTGAGTTGTAAAATCCATTTTGATAATTGACAAAAAATCAAAATCAAATGCCCCACTTTGAAAAATACTAATTTCCAGGCCATACCAGATTATTATATCTACTACAACTAAAATGCCTACTGGTACAGTTTTTTCAGCAAATCACATATTTAAACATTACCCATCTGAAATCATTGTATGCTATAATAATTAGCAACTTTCTATATAGAAATTTTCATAATGATATTTTCAGAACTCATACAGCTGCTTCTGGAACATGGTTTCTAGTAGAGTGCAATGAACTATAGATTCAACTTGGTGTTATTAAAGTATACTAAGCCTTCAGTCAAAAAAATAAAGGAAATCATCAGGGATACAACATGGCATAATGATAAACACAGAAATAAAGCAAAGATACACCATGTTTCTGCCTGTTGGGACACAATTCTGACCTCTGTTTCTGTATCTCATATCAACTTTTGCTCTTGTACTATCTTGTCATTGATATTTGGACTCTGAACAGTCTTGGAAGACAAAGACATTGTCTTACTCTGTTAGTGAGAATAGCTTTGCTCCTAACTTGGATAATAAAGGAACTGTCATTTTGAGGGGTTGTTTATCTGATGTTTCCTTATAAAATTGGGCATTTGCTAATCTTAAGTTTCTGAAGCTATGATACAAACCAACTGTAGATGAAATATTGAACTAGAATTCTCCTCATGGACTTGAATGTCAAGAATCTTGTGGTGCTGACTATTCCATACATAAGAAACCACTGGATATTCTCTCCTGCAGTTTCTTTTCAGCTTACATCCACAAAATATGGAAAGCTAACTCATTAGCTTGTAAAGTGTCCAAGACTTGGAACCTTCGATTGTCTGGGCATAAGATAGACAAGCACAGAATCATGTCTTAGAAACTATGATGAACCATCAATATTTACAGATAACACATTAGAAAATTTATTGCAAATTAATTCACTATCTGTTAATAATTTAATTTCTGAGCATTGAATTACAACTTTATTATTGTATTATAACTTCATTATTTCTCACTTTGGGCATATATTGAGTATAAAATTATTTTAAAACTACTACTGCATTAAGATTACTTTCATTATTTCATTCCACATACTAAGTTAAAAACTATTTTTAAAATGAACTAAATTTTTTTACTTTAAAATTTTTTGAAATTATTTGTTTATTAAATTACATTAGTCTCAAGCTTATGTTTTTATAGTCTGCTAGCCTGGCAGAAGAAAACACATTAATGTCTAAATTTGAATATAGTCAACTGAAAGTCATGCAAATATTTCCCCACTGTCTTTTCTTGCATGGGCACCATTCAATGTTGTTAAAAATGGAAACCTGTTCAATAAAAAAAATAAGAAAAAAATTAAAATAAAATATATTGGTCTCACTATATAAATTTTATAATTTAATTAATAGTTGTTGGATTTCACTAAACTTTATTATTTTTATTTTTAACTTTTATATTATTTGAGAATTTTGTACTTACAAATAATGTGTTTTGGTCAAATATAGCCTCATGGTGTCTCCTTTAATTTTTTTTCTGTTTATCTCTCAATATTTTTCCCTTCCAACTTAATTTGAACTTTTATGAAATTATAATGTTATTAATTTCTCCTGTTTTGCTCCTTTCAAATATTCCCATATATCCTTCCCTACTTTCCTTCAAATTCACAGCCTCGTTTTTCATTAATTGTTATTGATTTATATATGTAAGTAAATATATATTCCTAAATGTAACCTGTTCGTGTAATGTTACTTGTATTTATCTTTTCAGGACAGATCCTTTGACACTTGGCAAACAATTTATATGATCTTTTATTCGAAAAATCTACTGACATGATTCAGTGTTACCTATACATGTACTTTTATAAGTCTATCCACTGAAGAATGGGGGGCTTCTTAGAGGTCACATCGTCAAAGAAAATTACATCTCACTTCTTTGGTGGCCATCCCTTACCAATAACTACTCCCTCATCCATACTGAGATTTTGTCTACCTTGATCTTGTGCAAAAATTATGCACTTAGTCACAGCCACTGTGAGTTCAGTGGTTCAGCCCTGTTATTTCTAGCAAAATTAAAGCTGTTTTAAAAAGAGATGCCCAATTGCTTCCTATTCTATCTACAATCGTTCTGCCCTCTCTTCTGTTATCATACTGGAGCTTAGAGGGAAGAGGAGAGGGGCTTTGCTATAGATGCCAGTTTAGAGCTGAGTACTTCACAGTCTCATATCTATTCACTTTGACCACTTGTGGTTCTCTGTTTATCACCATCTACTGCATCTACATATAAGCCTATGGCCTAGTTAGCACCACATTTTTGGCCAATTTAATAACACAATGCTATAGCTCGAGTTTTCTCCGGTCTCCCTCAGGCCAGCAGCCTGGACAGTACCAAATAAACACACAGAGACTTATATTAATTGAAACTATTTTGTCTAATGGCTCAGGCTTCTTGCTAGCTAGATCTTACATCTTAAATTAACCCGTTTCTATAAATCCATACCTTGCCTCATGGCTCGTGGCTTGCCAGTATCTTTACATCTTGCTTCTCATGGCAGTAGCTGGCAATGTCTCCTCACTCAGTCTTCCACTTCCCAGCATTCTCCTCTCTGCTTATCCTAACCTATACTATACTTCCTGCCTGGCTACTGGCCAATCAGCATTTTATTTATCAATCAATCACAGCAACACATTTACAGCATACAGAAAGACATCCCCAGCACAATGCACACATTCAATTTTGTGGAGTTGGCTTTATGTTCAAGCAGAAACTGTTCAGTGACTGTCATAAATCAGTGCCACTGTTACAGCAGTGGATATAGTTTGACAGGCAAGTTGTTGTATAGTTTTTACAGGTCTTAGTTTAGTAAGACTCTTAATTATTTTTCTCCCCTAGTAGCATACATAGACTCTTCCAACACAATGAAAAACAGCCATTAGGGATGAAACTTCCACATCTGGAACAGTTTGAGTTCCTCAAATCTTATTCTTCAAGAATAAGACCAACATTAGGGTCTTACTATCAAATACTGGAGAACATCTATCAGCAATGGCAATATCCTGCAACATTTTGCAAGATACCTTAGAGACCTCACTGCCTAACATCTGTAATAGAGCTAATCCATACCTAGCTCTGAAATTTTTATTTAATATCATATAGCATTTGGAGAAGGCATTGCATTTTCTGATATAGGGTAACTCAAGTTAAGGACTCTTATGTATGTAGTTGTAATTGACTGTATGTGTATATGTATATGTATGTGTATATGTATATGTATATGTGTATATGCATATTAGGAAAGTTCTACAGTAGTAAATTTTAGAGAGAGCTCTGAGTAAATTTTACGTATATGTTTGTTGTCCTCTCATATTCTTTTTCTCATATCTTTAGAAAATTATAAATTAATTGTCTGCTAGTCTCTTGCCAATTTCATAATCCAGATTTCTTTGTTGGAGATATTTAATATGAGATCATCAAAAAGATAGATTCAAATGTCCTATTGGTGGGAGAAGGTTTGTTCATGCTTCTAGTAAGTTCCATATGGCAAGCACAGATCTCTTAAACAATTTGCCCTATGATGTTCCCCTGTATTTCTCAGCTAATTCACAATGCTTTAAAAACTGTGACATTGACCTAGGGAAAACCAAAGACTATTGTTTTGCTAAAGAAATTTAGCAATGTAATGACTCCTAATGGTATTCTGTTATACCCATAGATTACTACCTTCTCCAACCACTCCTGGTAGCAATTTCTGTCCTAGTGAGGGGTATTATTACTGTGATGAAACACTATGCATAACCAAAGCAAGAAGGGGAAGAAAGAATTTATTGGGCTTATACTTCCAAATCACTGTCCACCACTGAAGGGTTAGTCAATTTTTTAACATCTATACTGTATTTTGAGTCTTTAAAATGCAATAAGTTTATTTTAGGATCACTGATACTAAGAAAAGACAATATAAAAGATAAATTATATATGAGGAAAACACAGTTTTAATTTGTTTAAACTTTTAAGGGAGGGTTGGGATTAAGTTTTTATGCCACCAGTCCATTAATAAAAGCAAGGAAATCATAGGGAGAACATTTAAAGACTGATTAAAAGATAAGTAAGAAAGAAAAAAAAGAATAATTAAACAATTCCCAGGACACATAGAATTTGTCAATGGGGTGCTCAAGGCGTCAACACTGCACACTACAAGTCCATGTTTACCTAATCCAGCCATAAGTAGGGAGGAAATTCATCCTCTGGTTACTTGAGATTTCATAAGATATTCAGAAAGACTTAAAACACCTAAATAATTGGTTTTAGAATAGAAAATGGAACACAAGCCAAGAGTAAAGTGTGCCATACTAAAGTGATCAGCTTAAGCTATTTATATTCACTTGTAAGTTCTAAATTAGTTGTAACCTTTCAGAAAATTGACCTGAGTCCTGTCAAGAATTTTCAATCACGACATCTCAAAGAAAAATAGAGCTCAATTATATTAGAAGTCCAAAGACAGGACAGTTCATCTTTTACCATGTCAGCCATGGCCAAATATTATGAGTGCTGATCAATGAGTGCTGACTCTCTCTACTCCGTGGCTAGTGTGTGACCAAAAGAGGAGAAACCACTCTGATACTCTTCTGAGTTCAGAAAATGGACAACAAAGTATTCATTTATGCAAACAATAGCAGTAGTCATTTAGAATTTAGTGTGCCTTATGATAACTTTTTAATATTACATAACTAAGCACTTCAGTCTTGAGGGATACCATCACTTTATATAGAAGATTGGAAAATATTTTAGTTACCAAAGAGGTATGGCAGGATAGGTGTTTTATAAATATTCAAGTTACATTGTTATATTCATAAGAAACATGCTGTAAGTCATGGCTTCCTAGAGAATGATATGACAGGCTTCCATAATGTAAGAGTAGATTTTTAATCACAACTATGATTTCCTAGAATTTGAATTAAAATTTCCTTATGAAAGAGATGAATAGAAAGTGGGCAGGGGTCATTTTTGGGTCAGATTACAAAACCTGCTGGAAGGGAAAGTACCACAAATCTACAAGGATGATCCCAGTGAAGACTCCTGGGAATAGTGAGTATGCTGCATGAATTGGACATCTCCTGTGACGAGATTGGTGACTACCTCAATTGTCATCAGAGAGTCTTCATTCAGTATTGATGGAAACAGGTGCAGAGACCCACAGCCAAATATTAGGCTGAGCACAGGGAATACTGCTGAAGAAAGGAAGGAAGGATTGTAGGAGCCAAAAGGGTCACAGACATCACACACACACAAAAAAATACCACAGAAACAATTAACCTGGCTCATAGGAAGTCACAGAGTCTGAGCCAACAACCAGGAAGCCTGCATGTGGCCTACCTAGGCCATTGTCACATATGTGTGACAGTTGTGTAGGTGGGCCTACTTGTGGGACTTCTAACATGGGGAGCAGGGACTGTCCCTAATGCCTGGTTGGCTCTTCAGAGTCTATTCTTCATACTGGATTGTCCTCCCTATCCTTAATACAAGGGGAGCTGCTTAGTCCTACAACAACTTGATATGCTATGCTTTGTTGATACCCATGGGAGGCCTCCCCCATTCTGAACAGAAATAGAGGAGGAGTGAATTGAGGCTCAGGAGAGAGGCAGAAGGGAGTTTAGGGGAGGGAATGGCAGGAGAGGAGGGAGTGGAAACTGCAGTTAGGATATAAAATAAATAAATTAGTTAAATTTTTAAAAATCCATAAAATCATGTAACCCCAAAAATATTCTTATTGAAAAGTTTGCCTGAATTCCATCCTAGGATATTAACTAGTGATAAACAAAAGAATTAATATTTATGGAAGAATTTAGCCTTGCCTTTCAAATGTTTTATGTAAGCAAAAGTAAATTGTTTCTATGTGCTGAACTAGAAAAATATTAATATAGAGAAATAATTCCAGGTCATCCTGATGTCAACATGATCTTAACTCTTCAGTCTTGGGAGCATTCTTCAACCACAATGTAACTAATACCTGAGTCAAATAAAATAAGAAATAACTAGCTGGTTATCAATTTAGCATAAATTATCCTAGTATGTTCATGGAGGCAGAGGCTACTGGTCCACAGCAAGGCATATATCAACAGCCATTTTAAATGTCTGTTCTCCCCAAAATTTATATGTAGAAATCTTGTCTTCAAAAGAGGGGGTCTTAGTATATGAGAACTTAGAGTCATATTGGGTCACAAGGCTATGGCTTCAGTGCAAGATGAATGCAGTGTGATATCCAGCCTTGAGGAGTAAAAAGGAAACAAACTACCATTAACAGTCTGTGGGATGAGAGTCCAGACTACATACAGAACACTTCTTGTAATTATTGCTCCAAATTATAGACAGGATAACACTATAGCCCAAAACATTTCAGTAAAAGAAAAGGTCTATCAGAAGTAGTTAATCTCTTTTAAACTGTCACCAGGAACATCAATATTGAAAATATTTTAAGTATTTATTAATTAATATATTGATATATTCAATGCAGTTCTTTGGATTTGAACATATACATGCTGGACAAGAGGTCAACTACTGAGCTACAATCTAAGTTTTCCAGGAATAATTAGATCATAGATTCTACCATGTGGATATTTTACATTAAGTTTTTAATGATTCATTTTGGCTGACATTCCCTTTATTCCATCATAAACTAGTGTTTCTCTCAGAGTTCAGTTTGAGAGCACCATATAGACATGGATAGATCTGGGAGGCTATTAGACTTTCATGTTTGCAGACATTTTTGATAAGTTCTCTGAAACATGCCCAGACCCAGATCTTTCTCTAGTTCTTAGAGAAAACCATCTGCTATTACAATTCAATATCTGCATAAATATTTACTGAGAAAAGATAAGTAGAGGTGGCACATTACCTATAAAGTATGAAACGAGAAGCAGCACAACTAAGATATTCCACTGTCTGTGCTGATGTAGTGAGATGATGAGTCTGATAATGTGGATTGAAATACTCCTCATGAAGTTTCATGAGATTTAGCTTTGTGTTCTCCAAACTAAATGGGATATGTGTGTGTGTGTGTATATATATATATATATATATATATATATATATATATATATATATATATATATATATTCATCCTATAAATGGGAGAACCAAAGCTGCGGTAATTAGACTTAACATTGGATCAAAATATTTTTCTGGATTTTCTGGATAGTAATTTAGCTTAGGATTATTTTGCTATCTTGAAGCACTGAATTTATTAACTATATAATTTATTTTGTTATTGTAAACTATGCATGGTATAAGTGTGAACTAAATCAAGACAACCGCTGGGCTAGGATTTGGCTTTTGGAAGTAAAAGTGAAATGAAAAATAACATAATGAATGAATTCCTCTTAGATGCCTTTTGCCTGTTACTGCACATCATGGCCTTCAGATCTGAGATTTCTGTAGGAAGAGCCATTCCAGTTCTTGTAAGTTTAGTTATCTAAGTTCCATCTTTCAAGTAGCCAAATATTTAGACAAAGTCTGCCTATCATTACCATCTGCTGTGGCCAAAACCTAAGAACATCATGGGAAGAGTGGGTTTAAAACAAACAAAACCAGAGCCATAATACTCTGAGACATTTTGGATAGAGAATTCATAGTAGTATATGTAGATGTAACCAATCGTATTATTAAAATAAGAAACACAGAGCCAAGGTAAAAGAGAAAAGCCGAGAGGTCAGAGCTCAGAGATAAAATCTTACCTCCTGTAGTGCTCCTAGCTTCCCCGAGAGAGAGGGAGGTACTTCCTGTGTCCCTGTTTAAATAATCTTTTTGTTTTGTCTTTTCATTGGTTGTAAACCCAATCACATGACTGTCTCATCACTGTCTGTAAGTACCGCCCTCCAGGTCTTAAAGGCGTATGTCTCCAATACTGGCTGTATCTCTGAACACACAGAAATCTACCTAGCTCTTTTAACCACCACGCTCTTACTATGGCTCTAATAGCTCTGACCCCAGGGCAACTTTATTTATTAACATAAAATTAAAATAACATTTTAGTACAAATAAAATATTACCACAAGTATATATTGATATAATGTAATTGTGTGTAATTACTTAGTAAAGAGTGTAATAAGTGGTAGAATGATGATTCAGCAATGAAGAACCCATATTACTCTTGATGAATACACAAGTTTTGATCCCATCATTCATTTGGGACAACATCATGTAACTCCAACTCCAGGGGGACTAGATCTCTTTGATCTTCTTGGCATCTGCATTCACATGCACAAACATGCATACACATACACACACACATACACATACACACACAGAACTCAGGACACTTTTTACCATTTAATACTCTGTCTCTCATTCTCACATTCCTCCCTCTGAAATCTTTCTCCTTTAGAACATGTCCATACCTACTTTGATATTATTTAAGTTTAATCATTGTTGGTTATATTAGCATGAGTGAACTTGCAATTTACTTAAGGTGGAAAACATATCTATGGCTAAAACACTAAAGAAGAATGATGCACCCTCCCTGAGTACTCATTGCATGTCCATTAATACTTCAGTGAGGCTTTGGGACTCAAGAGTCTCTCCTTCATGCATAATAACAGTAAAGGCTCCAATATGATGCAGGGCTTATGCAGTAAATAGAGCCAAAGCACCATTTCTCAACACTCCTCCCCAACCTCTGGTTCTTAGATTCTTTCAATCCATCACCTGTGATGTCTCCTGAGCAGCCTTGAAGTGGAGCATATGGATGGGTACACCACAGTCATTTATTCAGTGGTATTTGATCAAATTTGTATCTTTCCATTAGTCAACATCTCTTTCAAAAATAAGCTTCTCTTTGGAAGACTTAAAGAACCACTAATCCATGACTGTAAACTTAAGTATGCAGACAAAAGTTTGATATCATGTCTAGTTAGTAAAACAATAGTAGTGGATTATCCCTTCTCATCAATTACTTCATCAGCTGTGGTCCCCTGAGCAGCTTTATAGTTCCTAGTATTAGTTCCTTCCTGTAGATTGGGCCCCAAGTCCAATCAGAAAGCTATTGGTGACCACTCTAAAAGCCATTCCACAATTGCTCCAATGGACATATCTTTACAATCAGCTTATAACTGTATCTTGAGTAGTAGACACATAAGTAGGACCAACAGTCACTTCTCCACCCCCAGTAGATTGTTACTACGAAAGCCAGCAAGCAGGAAGGACACTTTGAAATCTTTTCTAGCCTGGCTTCTCTCTGTTCTGAAGATCAAATATGCAATGACTTTGATTTTTGTTTAATATCCATTGGTTTCTGGGTATAGCATTATCCACCCATGCATAACTCCTCTATTCAACGGTTTTTAATTGAGAATCCCATTACTGCATATAATGTGTTTTTATTAAATCTGCCCCCACTCTTCCTCATTCTTTCCCTTCCCTTATACTTTTGCTTTCTGTGTGTTAAACTCATTGACTACTTAAAGGTGTCAATATGTACATGGGCATAGGACCAGTACTTTTTTTTTTTTTTTTTTTTTTTGGTTTTTTGAGACAGGGTTTCTCTGTGTAGCTTTGTGCCTTTCCTGGATCTCACTCTGTAGACCAGGCTGGCCTCAAACTCACAAAGATCCTCCTGCCTCTGCCTCCCATGTGCTGGGATTAAAGGCATGTGCCACCACCACCTGGCCAGTACTTTAAAGCACATATTTGTAAAGGACTTACAAAATGGTAAGTTTCCATGTTTGTTTGTTTTTAGGGGAGAGGTGTTGGTTTGCATCCTTCCTCATGGTTAACCTGGTTAGTCTTCCCTCCACCATTCTTTATCCTCTGTCTTCCTGCCCCATCCTTTCTTAAAATTGTGAGCCATAATATTCCCCATTCTAATATTGTACAGTGTATGTCCTGCTATCCCCCCTCTGACAAAGCATCTTTTTATGCCTCCTCTCAACTCTCTTTTCCTAGATTCTGGCCTTTCTAAGCACTCCAGTTTTTAAAAAGAGCCAGCTTTTATGGTACTATAATGTGCTTTTCACTCTATCATGAAAGAAAAATAATCAACAGTGTTACCCAGCTGAGAATGTTACAAGCTACAGTAATTGGCCTGGTAAGATAATCCCTTGTGTGTAATTGTGACATGAATGTTAGAAGAGTAACCAACCACTTCCTGAATGCCTTTAAGGTCTGCCTCACAAGAAGGAAATTACACCTGGTACAATTAATTGGGCCTAAAGCCTGTGACTGGTTAGGATATAATGGAGAACCTAATATTATTTTTCCTCTAAATAGGCATATTTTATTTTATAATATAAAGTTTGAATTCTCAAGGAGCTATACAGCATCTCTAAGACATAGAACCTATGGAAAACAATGTGGTATTCAGTTGCCTAGAACCAGACCACAGAGGGGAATGCTACTGAGAAGATAGAGGAGGGGCATTATCAGTGGACACAGCAGCAGAGAAAAAGCAACTACTAAGTGTCACACTCTCATGGTGACCTCTCTGGTGCCCCAGTACTTTCAGATTATTGAAGTGAATGTGCACTTACCAGCACGCCCTTTGTCCCTTCATTGTTGTGAAGACTAAATGTCTGTCAGCTAAAAAGCAATAAACACAGGAAACCCAAAACACTATGGTGGTGGTTTACATGTTTTCTTTAAAAAAAAAAAAGTTCTGCCATCATTTTCTTTTTTGTAGAAATTTAAAAAAAAAAATGTTTTCTTCCAAACCATGTTCTAAGTTAGGTTATCATCTATTACTAATCTAATCCAAGGCAAGGCTAGATTCCAAGTTTGAAATTTCATTTTATTGATGTGCATGGAACCTTGCCAATGCCATATTAGTGGACCAAAATACTTTAATAAATTTGCTAAATAAAAATTGCCTTAATATATTCTGTAAAAATGTTGTCTCCAAAATTTTATTTAGAAAACCAAATACTTTTGGATCGGGAATCTAGAAAAACATCTTCCCACTCAGCAGGCATTTTTATGTGTACTCTTGTTAGAGGTGGGGACAAGGGGTTGTGAGGGTCAGTTAAGAAACACTGTGGTTCGGCAGGACGTGTGGGATAAAATTTACTTACATTATTCCAGCCTTTTACCAATCCTAACACCGCTTCACCACCCTTGTTAATGGTTTTGTTGATTCCACTCTTCAAAGCTAAAACTCAAAGTATAGTTAATATCATCATCTTTCTTGTTAAACAACCACTTTTTCAGTTTTGCATACTCTTCCCTTGGCCTTGAGACTGTAATAAACTCAGAAATGCTAGCTAATGCTTACATCTCCAACTTAAGTCTTATATTTCCTTATATGACCACCATTGGTTTGCATTGTTCAAAACAATTAGGCACAATAAAGGAGGTAGGAATCAATGAAGAAAGAGACAGAGAGAGGTAAAAAGAGAGAGATTATTTAAAAACTGAGTTTTATTTTTATAGCCTTTCTTAAAATATAATTACATGAAAGAGATTTATTTTTAAATTTAATTTGAAATAAATTCTGATTTTAACATCAACTTGAAAGCATATTATTTGTAGAATCACATATTGCAAAAATCAATTAAAATCTCAACTTACCAGAGTGTACCAGATACGTTTTGTCTTGTTTTATCATTTTTAAACAATGGAAATTCATATTTATTTTAGTACTTATCACATGTCCCAAATTTTAAATTGCTTTAGCGTGTGTGTGTGTGTGTGTGTGTGTGTGTGTGTGTGTGTGTGTGCATTAACACACATGCCATAGCACTCTTGTAAAGCTCAGAGTAAACCTTTCAGTAGTTTTTTTTCCCTTCTATTTTGCTGGGGCAGGGTTTTTCTTGTTTCTCTGTTATGTGGATCCAAGGATAGCTGGTCCTTGAATTTCGAGTTGCCTGCCGCAAGAGGGCTGAGATAACAGATGTGTCCCACCCAATCTGACATTTTCTCCGAGGTCCCAGGGCGTTGAACTTTGGTTGGCTTTCTTACATAACAAATGCTTTTACCTGCTGAGTAACTTCATTAGCCTCTGTTTTTTCTTTAAATAATTTTTATAGCCTGCTGTCTCTTCCAAAAGTTTTTCTAAGTTTATATATTCTGGGTGGTTTGTCATGATAAGTCCATCTACTACTCCTTTTCCATATAAGTCATATACAATAATCAACTAATCACAAATATATTTCTCCATCTGGAGTGTCAATTTCAGATAATATATAAAGAAATTAAAATCCAGTAAGTGATGAATAGGGATTAAAAAAGTGATTTTAATGGTGTTCTCCTATCTACTGTCACATTATTTCATTTATGTATTTAAATTTGTTTTTATCATACACCTAAATATCTAAGCAACATACGTGTTACTGGGTCACTGTGATTTTTTCCATGCATGTACAATTTGTCTGTTTAAATTAGGATGAACATGTCTTTCTCTTCAAATATTTTTATGGTGAAAACCTTCCCATTCTTTTCTTCTATTTTTTGAGGGGATGCACAATATACTATAATCTGTAGTCATCTCACCATGCAACAGCTAATCAGAACTGTTTATGCTTTCCTTATTCCTGTTACTTTCACTCTTATTTTCTCTAGTTTTCCTCAGACTCTGGAAGCAACATTCCCCTTTCAAGTTCTATCAGGTAAATCTTTTAAAGTACTAGATTCCTATATGAATATACACATTTTCCTTATTCATTTCTCAGTTGGTGGGCATGTAGATTGTTTCCATCCCTTAACATTGTAAATAGTACAATAATGGGAATGAATGTAGAAGTCTCTGGCACACAGAGTTCATTTCCACTGGGGCTGTCATATCACAATTTTGTTCAAATTTTAAATGTTTTGAAAGTCTTCTATACTGTTTTCTATAATGGCTCTATTAATTACTCTCATGAGAAATCCATAATGATTACCTTTCCTTTCTTCTTATAATGTGGTTCTTTTATTTTCCCTCTTGTCTTTTTTAAAATAGCCATCCTAACTAAAGTGAAATCATACTTAGGTGAGCTATGTGAACAAATGTTTATTAATATTGAGTAAATTTCCATACTAACATTTGTCCATCTTAATATATTCACTTGCTCTTTATCCACAGTATTTTTTAATCTATATAATGAAATAGTCACAGTACATTTTACTTTTCTCTTACCTAGTGTATATATTTAAGAGAAAGTGAGAGGTCCTTTTAGACCCACTTAAAGGATAATTGAAGTGTGTTTTAGAAATGCTATAGCTGGGGTGCCCCCATAATTGTCACTGCACAATTTATCTCAAGTGTATTTTTAATGTCATATATTCTGATTTTCTTTGTTTGTTTGTTATTGCTTCAAAAGAAGGCTTCAAAATGGTTTAAGGTTTGTTTATTAACAAATTTTACAACCAGATATTTTATGTGTATTAAATAAGCAATGTAGGCCAAGATTCTGTTTCTTTACTTGACTGACACATTAAGATATTTTCCCGATTGAGATTGATTGATATTTCCAGAGCAATGAGAATTGGAAGTCTCAGCATCCTTTACAACTGTCCATGCACCAGATAGATTTGACCTTAGGTAACCTTCCCCATTTGTTATTCATTGATCTTAGATGTCAGGATTCTGTATTCCCAGGCAATGCAGTTAAACGTATATTCACATCCATGTCTTTCTGTTTCAAAACACTTTTAAAGTGTAAGATTGGTTTGATCTTTAAATTCTTTTAAGCTATAGAGATGAAACAAATTTGTTGAACTTTGTTGGAATATAGTATTCTGAACATTTTGGTTACTCTAAAGTAAAATATGTTTATAGTAGATGACTCTCCACTGGAATGGGAAATATGCTTTCTTAAAAATATTTATACAACATAAAGATTATAATGTGTAATACTTTAGTTTCGATATTTAAATTTGTATTTGCACTGTTCATGTAATATTGTACTGTGAGCACTGCACTGGAACTCTGTTATGGTATCACCCTTCCTCTAGATGGATTCCTCTGCTCTCAGCCTCCTCTTCACTTACCCATACTTCCGACTGGGCATTGATCACACTCTGCTCTGGTGGCATTTCAAGTAAATGGTGTGCCTCATTTGTCTCACATATGAAGGAGTTGAATGGATACCTATGGTATTTGGCTTAGAAACCTATATAAGCAAACTGCAACATTCAATATGTGGAAGTTAGGATCCAGTGAAAAGTACTTTGACTTTTTCTCCTTTGAGCAGTTTGGTGCAGTCTGTACTCTTTTCAGAAGGGCCAGGTATCCTTAGCTTTATTTAATCAACTTGGGTAATCCAACAACTGTTTGCTTTCCATATTTTCTTGTTTTACATATTTATATATCATTATTGAAGTGTGAGATAATCTCCCTGTGTAAACTGTTAGCATAAGCATCATCATCTGTGGCCTTGTCTATAGCAAATTAAAGTAATCAAAGGAAAATTTTCCTGGGAAAAATACTAAGAAAATTGAACATAAATCTGAATGTGTTTTTATATGTGCATTTCTATTTTCTTCTTTTTTTGTTTTGCTTTTTAATCTAAAAATCTCACATTCACAAAGAAAGTGTTATATAACATTGAGACTCAATACCACTGAATGAAAAAATACATACATTTTGTAAATGGCAAAATAACTTATTAAAATATATAGTTCAGATGAATACAACTTAAGTATGTGGTGAGAGTTAGTAATAAGTACTTTGAAAGTCAGGGAAATGAATGATATTCTTTACTTGATTAAAAATACATGTGTTGGTATGTGTCTGCAGTTTACCTACTTCAAAACATAAATTTAGAGAACTGACAACATTAAGATGAGGTAAATATTTTTAATTAAATGTAAGAAACATTTAGCAAAAAGGAGGCAATGAATGAATAGATTGCTCAGGTAAGAAAAGAGACTAATTATTAATCAGCATATGAAAACTCTAATTTCAAATGAAATGAAAGACATGCAAATGAAAGAAATGAGAAAAAGTTTTTTTTTTTTTTTTTTTTTTTTTTTTTTTTGGTTTTTCGAGACAGGGTTTCTCTGTGTAGCTTTGCGCCTTTCCTGGAACTCACTTGGTAGCCCAGGCTGGCCTCGAACTCACAAAGATCCGCCTGCCTCTGCCTCCCGAGTGCTGGGATTAAAGGCGTGCGCCACCACCGCCCGGCGAAATGAGAAAAAGTTTAATCTGTGAATGACAAAATTGTAGAAGCATGTTTATAATACTTTGGACTATTAAGGTTAGAGTCAAACTACGCTCTGTTAATGGCATCACTTCTAAGTGACAGTGTTTATTTATTTTCCCAGCTATATGATTCCTAAAACACATTATAATAAATTAACAAAAACAGATTACAGTAAAATAGTTACAAAAATATCTTTAATTGTAAAACTGTGGTTTCTAGCTTTATATATTACATAAAAGTATATGTATCTCTTTTTTATATAACATAAACACACAGAAGCATGTGTCTGTTTTATAATATATAGTATATGTGGGAGAATATAAATAATAATCCATACACATGTCAGATATACTATGAGTTTAAGTTTGTCATTATAGCTGTTGAAACTAGACTGACAATAATGTGGCTTATGGGGATGAAGTATTAGCTCTGTGGCTATTAATTTGTACCGCTGCTCTGGCCGAAAGTCTGGGTTCAGTCGTATCACCCACATCCAGCCACACAAACCTTCCTATAATTCCAGCTGCAGAGGATTCAACACTCTCTTCTGGAGTTCATGGGTACATACACACATTAGCACAAAGATACACACACATACATACAAATTCAAAACATAAAATGTAAATGTAAACATTTATAATCTCATACTTTAGGCTATTCCACATCATGAATAGCTGGCCAATCCATGATTTCTAGAATTCTTTTTACTAGATGAGCATCCTACCAATGATGTTGTAAATGAGTTAGGAAAGAAAATTTGGCAAAAAAGAAAGATGTTTCCCCATGTATTATAGAGTTATAGGGAATAGGCTCTGTTTTTTTTTTTTTTTTTTTTTTTTTTTTTTTTTTTTTATTGTAAGGGGAAAGAGTATGACTCATGCACTATAATAACATTAAAGACAGTCTTGGACCCTCCCTAAGGTTACAACAGAAGCAAAATAATTGTCTGGGGAAACAAGAATTAAGGGTTGAGCTGCCCTCAAGTTGTTAGGAGAACTCTACTGATGTAGCTTTATTGAGTTTACATCTTTGCGTAGAGTTGGCATTTTCTCAGTCACTCATGTTCTTCTAAAAACCCCTCACCAATGATTCTATAAGTAATTCCAATGAAATCAGTGGCTTAACAAACTAAATGTGGGTGGAGTTATTTCCTTGTTGTCTCAATGATGTTTTCTATGGAATGAGTAGACATAGGTTTATATCTTCCCAGAAAACTTACATAACATATACTCTTATGATGCAAACATTGTAGAGCCAGTCATATACTTGAAGAAATAGCTAACTGTGCAGTGAAGTGTAGTAATTTCTCTTTATAGTGATATATGAGTTCATAGACTGAAACAATAATTGTAGGTGTGTATGATTGTGTAATATATAAGTGTGTATGTGTGTGCTTTATGGAAAATGATAGATGTTTATTTTACGATTTATATATTTTTCCTTTATGAGTATTCTGCCTATATGTGTGTATGTGTTTGTGTGTGTGTTTGTGTGTACCATGTGCATGAAATATGTCAGATTCCCTAGAACTAAAGTACCAGAAGCCTTTGTGACCTGCCATATGGCTTTAGGAAACAAATTCAGTTCTTCTGAAAGAGTAACACATGCTATGTAAATGGCTGAGCCTTTGTTTAGACCATACTAATAGACATCTCGAAAGCTACTAGAAGAAAACATCTCCAAGATAAAGAGTGAGATAATTATCTTGAACTGGTTTGGAATATCAGTGAAGTACTTTAATACATTGCTAATGAATAATATT
Source organism: Peromyscus maniculatus bairdii (assembly GCF_049852395.1). NCBI lineage: Eukaryota > Metazoa > Chordata > Mammalia > Rodentia > Cricetidae > Peromyscus > Peromyscus maniculatus. The sequence continues at coordinate 16,171,542 of NC_134854.1, read as the reverse complement.
ATAATGATCTTAATTTTGGAAGTGTGGAGGAGGGCTTTGTTAAATCTTGTCAGATGATACCTGTATAGTGCTGTTTTTATCTGAGTAACTGTATAATTAGTGTTTTAAAAAGTGAAGTACTTTTTCCTTTTTATTATTTTTATTTTTTCATACATATTTTGATCATTTACTTTTCTATCATCCCACTCTTCCCAGATGCCCCATCTACCTACCTACCCACCCAAATCATGCTATTGTCCTCTCTCTTTCATCCTTAAAAACTCCTTATAAACCATAATTACCTGCTTGAAATTATTATTTTAATGATCTCTTAGACAGCATGTGCCAATTAAGAAACTCACTAAAAGAAGTAATCTTTGTTAAATTTGGGATTCAAAATTGAAACAAATTCATAAAAAGAATTAAGAAGAATTTGTTTGGTTTTATACCTCTAAAGATGTCTCTCTGTGTGTAATACCTTTAACTGTCAACTTGACACAATGTAAAAAGAAAGTCTCAATAAGAGACTTTTCTACATTGGGCTCATCTGTGAGCTATTTATTAATTAGGTTCGTTGATATGAGAAGTTCTAGCCCACTGTGGGTAGCAACACTTCCTAGGCAGATGTTTAAAATCCAAATAAGAGGCAACAAATAAAAACTGAGCCGAAACAAGCAAACGGTGAGCATGCATGCATTCATTTTTCTCTGCACATGACTTTAGATGTGTTGTGAATAACTGTTGTTTAACGTTTCTCCCTGAGCTTCCCTAAAGTACCAAACTGTAACTTGGAAGTAGAAGCCAAATAAACCCATTCTCCTCTAAGTTGCTTTAGTTCTGGATATTTTATTACAGTGACATTAATGAAACTAAATAAAACAATATGTCACTAGAATTATTCAGGTTCTTAAAACTTTGGTAGAAATGACATAAAACAAACAAACTTGATGCCATGATTTTGCTATTTTTTTGTTTCACTTTATTTTATTTTGTCTGTCTGCTTGTTTATTTTTAAGATTGAAGCTTAAAGTATAGCCCTGATGCCTGAGCTTAGCCATGTAGATTAGAACGGCCTTGTGACCTGCCTGCCTCTATCTCCTGAGTTCTAGGATTAGAAGAGTGGACCACCCCTCCCAACACCAAATGCCATTCTAAAGAATGCATGTGGGAATGTGTTTTTTTTTATCCTATAGAATGATTTTCCCTCTGAAATCACTTTTGATAAAAAAGATTTTGACAGATTCTACAGAAAAAGAAGCCGAAATTGTTAAATAATTGCTCAGTCATATGTTGAATCTTCAGAAAAGTGGTGAGATGATGAGGAACTTAACTAACATTTAAATATTAAAGAGGGAAGAAAGGGGATCCTTCTCAGGATCTGCTGACACCTCCTTTACTGATGATCCAGGTGATATTAGAGTTAAACATAGCTGATAATGGAAGACTTAATTTAAGGGAGAAAAGAGTTTTTACCAAGAAAATTTGGTGCAAAATATCTACCATGTAATGAGAGAAAACCTGGGAATGGGTTTTGAGGTTATGCAACCAAGGGAGATTGAATATAAGAATAGACCATGTGGCAATAACACACATCTTTAATCCTAGCACTCAGAAGGCAGAGCCAGGCAGATCCCTGTGAGTTCCAGGCCACCCTGATCTATAGAGCCAGATCTAGGACAGGAACCAAAACTACACAGAAAAACTGTGTCTCAAAAGATTAAAAAGAAAATAGATAATAAAGCAAATTAACTACTAAGGTATTCCAGAAATCCTGAAGAAGGTATCTTATTCTAAGTCAAGAAAAATGCCTGAGATATTATGCAAGAGAAATGATAAAATGATTAAGAAGTATGATAATTCCATGCTGGAATGAAAATATTGTATGAAATCAGAATCATAATAATTAGGTTTCCTATGAGGGGCATAATCCTCCCATGGATGCCTTATGGTGAGTAATGCACAGGTAAAGGCAATTTATTAATTTCAAGCCTGATAGTGAAGGAGACGACCACAATTTTGAAATAACTAATATCCATGCTGGCAGTGAGCTTTGAAAGCATATATGAAATGCCTGTGCCCAAATACCAGAAAACAAAGACTTTCAAGCCTAGGCCTTCCCAGACTTGTAGATTGAGTTAAACATATATTATGTCAGAGATGGGCAGCTAACAAAAGAATTACTTAAACCTGATGGCTAAAAGGGGCAAGAAAATATCAAAATCTGAGAGTTGTCACTCCAATGAAAAGCTCTATTCCTTTGCTCACATTCAAGACTTGAGCCAATCTTCACTTCAAACTTCATGGCCTGAAAAGGTGACATGATCCCCAGGATGAAAGAAAAGTCCTCTAAGATAGTACTGAGAGAAGCTGAGGTGATGCCCAGATGCTCCTTACATCAAGCCAGAGAACCTTCGCTAGATGATAATAGGAACCCATATAAAAGACAGTTACAGTAGCATGCATCTTAATTCCTACCACTGGAGAGACAAAACCAGGGGAGACAGGATTAAATATTTAATTTGACACACCGGGGAAGAAAGAATATCAACACTTCTCTAGTGTGTATCACATGTGAGGTTTGAGCTAATAAAAGAAACAAACAGACACAATGAGAGGAAAAAAGCACAGAGATTCTGCTTTGAGACAAAAAGATCTTATTTTATGAGAGTTAAGTTGCTAATATCTCAGTTTTAAATTTCACAATTTCCTAAGAAATACTTTCTAATCCCTTATTGCTATAACTTGAATCAGGAGCTTTTATCAAGTGCCTGTGTGGTAAAGACTTGCAAAACAGTAAGAAACTATTATAAGTTGTCAAAACGTCAAGGGTGGGGTTCAGTGGCAGGTTTTTGATTATTGGTTACTGGCTTTTGAAGAGGTAACCAATGGGGTTTCAGTTTCTTTTTCTTCCTTTCTCCTTTTCTATACATAATATTAGATATGTTGTCTATAAGCTGTACTTGATCACAATGAAGTGCCAGAGATCCAAAGCAATCCAAACTATTTCTCATGTGCTGAAAAGCCCCAAATTGAGGCAAATCAAAACTTTTCAGGAGCTAGCTCAGTTGGTGGCATACTTGCCATACAAGCATGAGTTTAGAAACCCAGTGTCCATATAAAAAACAGATGCTGTGGTATAGGTCAGTAATTCCAGTGCTGGGAAGTGAGGTTGAAACAAATGAACCCCAGGAGCTGGCAGGCCAGTTAGTCTAGGGAACTCAGTAAGCTCACGGTTCAGTGAGTGACCATGTCTCTGAAAAATGAGATACAAGGGAAAATAAGATAAATAACAATAAAGATGCTAGATGGTGGTCTTTGGCTTCCACACACATAGGTGCACACATACATGAACATGCATACACCATCAACGTATAAATTATTATTTTCTGTTTGTAAGTTACTTATCTCAAGTATTTGTTATCCTAATAGAAAGTTGACTAATACACATTTAGAAGGCAGAATATCTTTGAGTTTATTAGAACATTTATGTATGTCTGATTCCTGTTTCCTTTATTATTTCATTAAATTTTATCATTCAGTTATCAATTTCATCTGATAAAATAAAAATGTGACATATATAGCAGGACAGGATGTCATTCCAATTTTGTCTTCTTATGCTTGTACTGACTTGAAGAGAAAGTAGTTTTTCTATCCTGTGGATTCAGGGCTCCTTGAAAAAGCTTTCTACTAGAATATGAATGAGGCAGCTTGAGGAAAAAAATGGGGAGCTTAATATTGAGAAATCATGCACATCAAGGTTTTTGTACATCCAAAATACGATCATATGATGAAATTACCATTGGATGACTAGGTCATAAATATCCATCTTCAAGTCAATGACACTCAGGAGTTTGATAACACTTAGTAGAAGGGTATAAAATTGGAATTCTCAACAGAAAACTCCAGATCAGATACTCTGAAGTTTCCAAATTGAGAACCCATCTATTCAGTTTTAAATATAGCCAGTTGATAGTATGATTTAAAAATTAAGGTACATAATGGAAACAAATATATAAGATAATCTTCCATTTCTGAACATGTCTCCTAAGGGTTACATTCAGGCAGTTTCACAAGTACCTTATGGTATAGCTCTAGGATATTTAAATCCATGCAACAAACCTCACATTTTTCCCTTTTAATAATTGTCATTTAAAATATATATTTATTGCATAGACCATAACACCCTGATTCAATATAATTAATTACTATTGGTATTACCTCTCATAATTTGCTGTGAAACACCTTGTAGTCAGTCTCTTAACTTATTAAAGAATAATATATATTGTAACTACCTTAATCAAACTGTAAAAGAGATCTTTGGCTTTTATTCCTCACAACTACCTGAAATTTCGTATCTTCAGAGCTACCTAATACCCAACCACCTCAGGACTTAACAAGTATTCTATTGTCTATTTGTATAAGATTATCTTTTAAAGACTTTATATATAAGTAAGATTGTAAAGGATTTGTCCTTATCAATCCATTTTCTTTCCTTCAAGATCATGCCCTCATCTTCCATCCACCTTATCTCAAATGAAAAAAAAATACTGTAAAACCATCAATATTCTTAAAGGAGTATACAAACTACCAAGTTACTCATGGCAGAGTCTAAGTTGAGGGATCATTAATATAAATCTGACTGGATATTTAGTACACAAGTAAGGTAATTTAATAGGTAATTTAATTTAAAAATAGTCATTTGATGCACTGAAGATTTCTCATATTTCACAAAGATATTTAAATGTCTCTAATTTCTCAGACATAACCAGTTATGGTTACAGGTGACATTTTTGTAGTAGTTGTAAAAATATAAAATTTTAGTTGACATAAGGAATTGATTGTATATTTTTAAAAATAATTATAAACCCCATCTATAGCATGATTTTTGGTGAGAAACACAGCTAAATGAGAATTCTCAGTTTACTAAAAGCTCAATTTTTTAACAATTCTTTTGTATGTGTTGACAAGACCATTAGGTAATATATAGGAGGTAAACTTTGCATGATTTTGTAAGCATTTCTGGAGATTAGAAAATGCTGATCTAATTAATGTTCCTTGGAGAATAGAGATAGTTTTATTTTTCTCTAATAAATACATATTTTTTAGATAAGCTCAAACAAAAGCAAATCTAACAAACAAATTTGGCTGCTAGATAGTATTATATAAGCTCATTAACATGATGCTAAACATAAAAGTGAATAGCAAATAATGGGATTCAAATACTTCAGATTTCTTGCCTGGAAAACTAGAAGCTATATTATAATAAACTAGAAATTAGCCCCATTAGTACCATATCATTGCTACCGTCTGCAAGAGACATAGCCATTTAATGAATGTACATTATTCTGAAATTAATCTCCTATTATTGTAGAATGTAGGGCCAGAAAAATTGTTGGCCTTGTCATCTTGTAAAATTCCATAATGTGACAGAAAATTGATCACTAAAGTAAGAGATTAATCACCTAATGCTATTTCAACGATGTTTCATTAAAAGTAATGATTATATCTAACCTGAAAGCCTCCTTCCTGCAGCATAGCTTCCATAATGCCATAAAATATTATACAAGTTGCTATGAGAAAGAATCAATAATAGTCCTTCTCAGCATGACGTCTATGAACCACAACAGTGACTAGCCTGGAAAGTTATTCCTGAAGGTGCAATATTGGCACTCATATGTTGGTGATAACCAACAGCAGTATAAGTGGACTTAATGCTTACTCAATGAATGTGAATTCACCCAGTACTAGAAATGCAACTAACTACCAGCGTCTAGTGAGTTCATTGACTTCAAAAGAGAATCAACAACCACTTCTTCGTTAGAACAGCGGGATTCCTAACAATGTTCTAAAACTTACCCTTCTACCCACTGATAAGTGTAGCTACCATACCTCACCAAAGAAGCATCTATCAACAGCAAATGGAGATCATTATAGAAAACCACAACTGGACATAATATGGAAATCAATGTACTTTGGGGAGCCCGGTTCCAGTGTATAGATCTGTAGCACAGCTTCTGCCTCTGTGGCTTAGGGACTATCATGGAGAGGGAATGGGAAAGCTTTTAAGAACCAGAATAAAAGGAAGTCTTCTATAAGGTTCCTTCTCCTTGAAATGGCTACATTAACACTACCTTGACAATGACAATATCAGTAAAGAGGCACAGGGTCCCACCTCTAGACCAAAAACTACATACAGGTCATTAATAACTGATGAAAGAGGGAGAATTCACCTCTCTCAGAAAGGAGCCTTCTAATTGGCTATACAATGTAATCAACCCTGAAACCACATACACACAAAAATAAAAAATAGACTTAGAAGATTGTATTAACACACACATATACATACACATATGTATTATGTACATGCATATATACATTGCAATAGTAAAAGGAGGATATCAGTATAAGGGTGAGGGGCAAAATGTGAGAGTGGGTAAATTAAGGTGCATTGGAGAGGCTAGGAGGAGGAAAGAGAAGGCAGAAGTGATGTAATTATATTTTAATTAAAATGTCCTATATAATACAAATAAAAGTTACTGCAAATAAAAAATTCATATAAATATTGCAAGAAGTTTTTAGATTTATATTTTATTTCTACAATAGAACATATAAAACAATATTGGCTTTGGGAAAATACATGTATGTAATTTCATGTTTGTCATCTAAATAACACAAAGTTGATTAATTTTCAGTTATGTAACATCATAAATAATATAATAACATGTTTACCATTTATGTTATTATAATAGCCATATATTAACTCAATTAAAATATTTACTTAGAAATAATGCAATACTGCTCATTTTCATATTGAAGTTCATATGGTATGCTCCAAATGATATATTACTCTACCCAGGAATTTAAAGACCACAAATCATTCTATGTTCTTACATATATTATTCCTCTTTCACAATGTATAGTTTCCTCAAAGAACCCAGAACAGTGAAACTGGAAAAGGAAAGAGAGAAAATCTTCAATTGTTTGTTCTATGTGTTCATAGTTTGGTAAAAAAAGAATATGCATCTCAAATAAGAATGGAAAATGCCTTGATCGTATTTAGGAGTTTGTCTAAACAAACTTCATCTAATTGTCACTTTTTGACCATTTTCCATTTGTACATCTCTCTTATTCTGCAAGCAACAAGAGATTTCAACTTTAAACCATGCTTAGTATATATTTCTAGAATGTGTAAGTTTGTTGTTAGTAAAATTAGAGCAAAGTACACATATGTTAAATGTATATAGAAAAGAGAACCAAAAAATCAGAAATATTTCATATGCATTAAGTATCTATCCATATTTGACACATTTGACACAAGATGCTAACTAAAACCAGGAATACTGAGAGAACTATTTAAAATAAAATTTTATATATAATTATTATATATTAATTATATATAAATAATTAAATAAAAATTAATTAGAACAACCTATAAGTGTTTACTGCCTCTATTGAGAAAAGGAATCTACAATTATGTATAGTATTTAACTCTATCTCTTAAATTTTCTGCCCAACTGGAAATTCAGAAGTGATTTTAATTTATAAGTAGAATATTTCCAGGTGAAATTGACATTAACCTGAGTAAGTCTAATCAATAGTGTCCTTACAAGACATATAAAGACATCTGAGAGAAGAAGGACATGTGACTACAAAATTAGAGGTTGAGAGAAGACACGTTAGCAGCAGAAATCCACAAACTTCCTGGGAACCACCAGATGTTAGAAGAAATAAAAAGCATCCTTCCCTAGTGCCTTCTAAAGGCGATGGTTCTAAAACAATTTTATTTTTATATGAATTAGTATTAATTATTTGACAATTTCATACAATATATTTGCATCATATTCACCAACCACTCCTTACCCTAACTCCACAATCTCCCCATTTCTCACAACTCTCCCTCTCCCTCTCCTCCCTCTCCCTCTCCTTCTCCCTCTCCTCCCTCTCCCTCTCCTCCCTCTCCCTCTCCCTCTCCTCCCTCTCCCTCTCCCTCTCCCTCTCCTCCCTCTCCCTCTCCCTCTCCCTCTCCTCCCTCTCCCTCTCCCTCTCCTCCCTCTCCCTCTCCCTCCCCCTCCCCCTCTCCCTCTCCCTCTCCCCCTCCCCCTCCCCCTCTCCCTCCCCCTCCCTCCCTCTCTCCCTCCCTCCCAATCCCTCTCTCTCTCTCTCTCTCTCTCTCTCTCTCTCTCTCTCTCTCTCTCTAATAACTCCCTCAATTCTGAAATTCTGATGAAAGAAAATCCATAAATACAACCAAACTTCTAAATATATAAGCACAAAGTATCGGCTTACCCAATTTCATAAAGCAAACACTAATAGATTTAAAACCACAGATTAGCTTCAATTCAGTAATGTTGGTGACTTCAGTACCTATAGTCTTACCATTAGGAACAGCTTGACTTGAACATGCACTTGCCAGTATGTGGCAGAATGTGTCTGCTGTTTTATCCAACTCAGTTTGCTCAGCTTTTTGCATGGTAGCCCTCAGAAACAAAGAAAATTAAAAATATATAAAATCTTGTATACGACCCAAGAGTTCATCTATCTTCAACAATAGATATATCAGTATTATATGACATAGGTTAATATATGTGAACATTAACTATGAAACATTTAAGGTAACAGCATTCTTCTCAAATAATCACTGTGGACATAATATTTCATACAATGTTGCCAAGGCTTGGCTTTGAATGCACTGCTGTAACCATGGTCACAGAGCAAGTTCTTTCTGGCTGACACATGTGCATTCTGAGTTCCCTCTACAGTACAGTCTCTAAATCTAATAAAAAAATTTAACTGAAAACTATTTTGACTCTGAGAGCTTTTGATCATAAAAAAGAATAATTGCTCCTAGGGGAGCAATCTCTATTTGAAGATTTTCTTAAGTATTCCTTTATTAACCTAATAAATGTAATGTTGTCAAACCAGCATGAGGAATGGAAGCTTAACTCCTACTCATTGACTGTCAAGGAGAAAAAGGAAGTTTTCTGATCAGCAAGGGGGATGCATGCTTCATTCACTTGTTTACACTCACACTTTTAAGATTGAGCAAGGGAACATTCAGGAGCACAGTAGTCTTCAAACTGCTCTTAATAAAGACCAATGCACAATACATGTTACAGAATAGTCAGTGAGAAAAACACTTTGCTTGGTTAAACATAATTTAGCGCAGCAAATTTTTAGCTTTAGATTCATCCATGTATGCAACTTTTCATTCATCTGTGGACATAAACAGAACTGTGCGCATGAGGGCTACCAGCTTTCATTGACAAAAGTATTGTTTCAGGACTTTGCTTTGACACAATTATTGATGAAATTGTCGGAAGATTATCAGCAAGTGAAGAAGGATCTGCTCTTCCCACAACAGATAGTAGATCATTAAAAATAATTCATTTGAAGTTATATTTTCCACCCTTCCCCTGGTGTATTTGTTGTCAGCAGCAGCAGTATGATCCTAGTGTCTTATTTATTTCCTGGTAGCAGGGCTGGAATTAGTGTTCAAATGTTGTCTTCTATGACTTGTACAGCTATAATAACAAATATAACAAGCTGGTCAGCGTTTTACCTCTGACAAAGACCAGAGAGAATGTAAGAGGACCGGGACTTGACTTTGTTTTTACCTCCACAGGGTTCAGTCAAATGTCATCTGGATGCATTTCTTGAGCATAAGGATGACTGAAACATCAGAGGAAAGAGAGCTTACAGTGGAACAAAGCAGTTAACCTCAATGAGGATTGGGAACAGACAGAACGCTGATAGTTGGACAAGATGTGCCCTTCATAGTCTCACCTCCAATGATCTGCTTTATCAAACTCCACTTTCTAATGGCCAGTTGATGATGTTAACTCTATAATGACCTGATGCTGTCTAAATAATGCCTCCAAGATGATAGCAGAGATCAAAGCTTTGAACTTCACATGAGCATTTGGATGGATTTTCACATTACTACGGTGATACTAGTAGTAATCTATGGACAGGTGAGAATTCTTTTTCTTAGGTTGGAATATAAGATGTTTCAGGTTTAGACAGCAACAAGTTTTGTGTCTAACAACTCCTTTGTTTCCTTGCTTCAAGAAAGTTCTTGGAATTGTGTATTACCAGGGGTTGAGAGTTGAAGAACAGAAAATGAAACTTAAAAAAAAAACAGTGTAACCCAGTTTATTAATAAAAATACTTTCCTTTTAAATAATCTAATATCTTCATAACAATAAAATGATGACTGGGTTTTAATACATAAAATTTTAGAGTCATTCAAACAGAGCAAACTGTGCATATCAGTCTTACAATTGCTTTTGAAAAAAATAGCAATGGGAATATAGTTTAGTTTATATAGCTAATATTATATAAATGTAGTTCATAAAAAGCAAAGTTAGCTTGTGTTTGTAGGTCCATTCTTTCATTAGAATCACACTTGTCCATTCTCTGTATCACAATGCAGTTAGTCTTTTGCAATTAGTTAATACAAAAACACTGAGGGAAGGAAAATCAAGTGATTTTAAGATCAAAATAAAGGTTGTTAAGAGTAAGTTAAATGGTGGAGTTTGTTGTGTGACTCAAGTATAAAGTTCCAATATGGAAGTGGAGATGACTGACATAATTGGCACATGTGCTAATAGATCTTGAAAACTCATTCATTACATTCAGATTTCTTTTCAAAGCACAGTGAGTTCACTTTGCTTCTCAGATTCCCTATAATTTCTGTTATCTCCAAAAGATACACCAACTCTCCTCAGACTAGGCAATGTCTGAACCCATTCCTTTATTTTACAACTCCCACCTATTCTTTATGTCACAACTTGAGCATAACCGTCTCAACTTGACTGTCAAATAGAGAATCTAAAGGTAATTTACACTTACCTACACCCTGTAAAATCTTATGACTTCAATATATAAGTACTGTGAACTGATGGAATGTATCCTACAAATAGGTTACTACTCAAAATTTTTTGAATTAATCTGAATGGATGCTTACTAAGTAGCTCAGATCTGACTAGGATATCATGTTAAATAATGTGATATCTCACAGAGACTCCTCTCTTTTGTGGAAAAAAAGTAGATGCAATAAATGGTCTTTTGAGGAAAAAAAAAAATCTTTCAGTCCAAAACCATTGGACCTGAATTCTATCAGCAATAAAATGAGCTTGCAAAAGGGCTGTGAATTGCATCCCCCACCATCTTGATTTCAGTCTTTTGTGAGCTTGATTTCAGGCTTTTTGCAGGAAAAAAAAGTTCAGCTGTAACTAAACTCCTGATCAACAGGTCATGAATGTATGCTGTTGTGTTAACTAGTTGACTGGAAACTTTAGTGTTTGCAAATTTTTGCTAAACATTTTCTCTTATATGTAACCACAATAGTCACCTCATTCTGCTTTGTGAAACACTGCTCCATGATTGCTATCTTGAATATAATATGCACTCAACAAATATTTTCAACTAAATGAGACATAGGAAACCACTTGAACCTTCTATACACTGAAATTAAATTGAAATATATCCTGACAGGGACAAATAGCCAAAAGAATAGAAACACATGAACTATGAACCAATGGCTGAGGGGCCCCCAACTGGATCAGGCCCTCTGGATAGCTAACAATAATTATAGTAATAACCAAGTTTGTATATGATCTGTTTCCAATATTCTTAACATTTTTTTGGGGGGGTGGTTCAAGACAGGGTTTCTCTGTGTAGCTTTGTGCCTTTCCTGGAACTCACTCTGTAGCCCAGGCTAGCCTCGAACTCACAGAGATCAGCCTGCCTCTGCCTTCTGAGTGCTGGGATTAAAAGTGTGTGCCACCACCCCCTGGCAGTACTTAATATTATTAATCACTGGCAGACTCCCAATCAGTATCAAATTCCTTAGAGATGTGTCTATCATGTAGGTCTCTCTCTGCTTGTAGTTTCTCAAATTGTATCCTTTTTCACTATTCTACTTGCATGTAGAAGGTACAGTATGGTATTCCACTTTGGTACTTTGGTTCTGCTTCCTGTGGATATCATCCTCAGTATTTTCAGACAAAAATTTTAAAAAGGGATAGGACCCCACTCCTAGATGTAGGGTTATTAGCAGTTGATGACCACTGTAAACTAGATAAATCACTTCTCATTGAGGCTGTGGACCCTGACATTGTAGATGTAACTAACCGTCTTATTAAAATAAGAAACACAGAACCAATGTAAAAGAGAAAGCTGAGAGGTCAGAGCTCAGAGCTAAAACCTTACCTCCTGCAGTGCTCCTAGCTTCCCCGAAAGAGAGAGAGCTACTTCCTGTTTGTCTGTCTTTAGTCTTTCTGTTCTGCCTTCTCATTGGTTGTAAACCCAAACACATGACTGCCTCGTCACTGCCTGTAAGTACCGCCCTCCAGGTCTTAAAGGCGTATGTCTCCAATGCTGCCTGTATCCCTGAACACACAGAGATCTACCTAGCTCTTCTACCAAGTTGCTATGGCACTAATAGCTCTGACCCCCGGGCAACTTTATTTATTAACATACAATGAAAATCACATTTCAGTACAAATAAAATACCACCATATTTCCCCTTTTCTATTTTAATAAAAAGAAAAAAGGCAAAAGGTCATAACTAACAAAAGAAAAACTATATACAAAAGTACAATAACTATATACAATATATACAAGTAACAAATACCTAAACAATGTCTAGTCCATTTGTATTTGACAAATCAGAGAAAATAATTCCCTTATCTATCCTATTTTGGTAAGTCCAAAATGTATCTAATTCACTTTCTATCCTAATTAATCTTCAACTATAACTAACTAACCTTCAACTATAACTAACTAATCTTCAACTCCCTCAGAGACCCAAGAAGGAAATAATATAAACTAACAAAAATAAAAATAGGAAGTACATGCAAGCAACTTCCAAAAAATTTTGTGAATTGACAGAAACAGCCAGCTGCCTGGACAGTCACCTGAGGTTTCTCCACAGTGTTGGGGCATCATCTTCAGCCTATAGGCTTAGCATATCTGGCAGACTCATTTGTGAAGTAGGATGTACACAAGGTCAACAGTTCAACCTCACATTGGGTAAGAGCAGTCCATGTACCAGAAACACCTGAATTACACTAGTGTCATGTCATGATTCAGGATTTTAAATTCTGGAAATTGTTGACGGTTTTTGAATTCAGCTGTCCATTCTTCATGGTTGTGTATATATGGATTCATCTCAGCATCCCCTTCTCCACATCCCTCTATTAAATGCCAATCTACTATTGAGAGGCATGAGCTTTCAGCTGCTGTTCCATTGCACAACAGAAGCCATCGGCCAACTGCCTGTTCAGCTGCCTTCAAAGAAAAGGGCACTGTATCTTTTCCAGATTGTGAAGGCCACTTCAGGGATGGTGCCATATTGTCCTGTCCTCAGAAGATGCCTTTTGATAAAATCATAACCACACTTGTTTTGGCAGGAATCGGTAGTCCTTTGTTTCGTGTTCTGTTTGTCCATTTTGTCCTGTTGATTTGAGGATACTTTGTTGTCCAGTGGCTAAATTTTGTCACAATAAAAGTTAACTACATATGTAGTTTCTTCAATGCCCATATTTTCTCTGAAGTAGATTGGTACTGCCAGGAGCCGACATGTCTCAAAAAAGAAAAATTTCTAAGTTATTAAAACATTTTAAATGCCATGCTCTGTAGATCTCTGAAGGGTTTGAAGATGACCTGTCTGAAATATATCTGCTCAATTTTTAAAACGTATCTAATATGAATACAAGTTCTATTGTAATGTCTAACTACTAACTTTCATTTCTTTATATCCTATTAGTTGGTAATAATGTAAAGTATTTAAAACTAGTAATTTTCTTTTTCTTTTCTTTTCTTTCTTTCTTTTTTTAAACAAGAACCTTAAATCTAATCTCCTTTGCTTAGCCTTTTTCCTAACCCTTGACAACAACTTGTAACCAACCCCCCTAAACAATGAAAATTATCCCAGACCCAAAACCCATTAAAAGAAGCAAAAAACCACCCGCCCCACAGCACCTCTTTGGGAATGTGGGCATCATATTCTTAAAATTGCTTCCTGCTGGGTATGGGCGAAGTTATCTTTATCCTGAAAGAAAAATTCTAGGTTAATTGTCAAATTCTAGGAAAGATAACTATATCCTTCATTATTATCCAGTCTGTGTATAATGCCAAAGTTCAGGGTTTGTCTCAAGTCCTTATTCAAGTAGTCTTTGAGACTGGATCATCTCAGCTAGTCATCTCAAAATTGCTCTGAGCACCTTGTAGTTCAAAGCTGATCTGTAGATGATGTTTTTCAGCTTCGTGATATTATTATTGTCCACGTGGAATTGTTGTTGTTGTGGGGCCCCATCTTCTTTCTGGAGACTTCAGTTGATGTTAGGCCTGGCCATGATTTCCTGCAGAAAACTCATAAGAGACTCAAACACAAAGACATATATATGCAGCTAATTGAAGCTTTTTTTCTAAAATTAGTTAGTTCTCTATATGACCATTCATATATTAACAAAGTTTAAAATGTATATATATATATATTAATCTTGTAAATTTTGATATAAAATTTATACTTTAAGAAAAGTTTAAAGAATCAGAATAGAATCAAAGAGTTGAGATTAGTAATAGAATAGTCCCTTAATTAATTTGGCTTTTGTCCTGTCCCATAGCAGAAGATGGCTCTTTTATTCTGGCAGAATACAGGGAGTTTGCATTTTCATTTTAACAACATGCTTGAGTTTAAAGAAGGAGAGAGCCATTCTCCAACTCCAAAGTCAGCTTTAAATTTTAATTGAACTGGGACTATTAGAAGACCAATAGTGTTAAATCTTTAGAGAAAAGCAGAAACAAACATTTAGGAAGACATAAAAATTTTTTAGATAATATATACCCATACGCCATTTCACTCTGTTTCCTGGGATAGATGATTTGTCCCTTTTCTTCAGTTGTTTCATTTGTCCAGTGTTCTTCAGATTCCTTAACCTTCATTCTCCTAAAAGACAAAAACAAAAATCTTTCCCCAAGACTAATTTTGGGGATGTTCCTTTTTGGCAAGTTAATATCTGATTAAATGAAAAGGCATGTGTTACTGGTACAAGTTAGTTTAAATTGGATGTTCATGCTGGTTGATGAACTATCACCTCCTCTAATTAAGAGGTCTCTCTTGTTCAAATCGAACCTTTATCAATTTTGATGGTACCCACAGCTTATCTTCTCCTGTAGAAACAAAAACAAAACCTCATTCCCAATGTAATACATACCCTGGTTTCCATTCTGTGGTCAGCACATCCTTAAAGTATAGAGGCTGATTTAATTCTGTAGTTTTTTTTCTATTATCCAATGTCTCTCTGAAGCTGTTGTTCCTTTCTCATTGGCATTCAGAAAATTCAAAGTTAATAGAGCATTATGCAGTCTATTTCTGGGGGTTTTTGTTACTCCTTTCTGTTTATTTAGCATATCCTTTAGAGTTCTGTTTGATCTTTCTATAACTGCTTGACATGTAGGATTATGTGGTATACCTGTAATATGCTTTATATTGTAATAATGAAAAAACTGTTTTATTTTAACAGAGACATATGATGGAACATTGTCAGTTTTGATTTGTGCAGGTATACCCATGATGGCCATAACTTCTAGCAAATGAGTGATTACAGAATCAGCTTTTTCAGAACTCAAAGCAGTTGCCCATTGAAATCCTGAATAAGTATCGATGGTGTGGTGTACATATTTCAATTTTCCAAATTCTGCAAAGTCAAACACGTCCATCTGCCTCTGAGTACCATTTGGGTTACATCCTGCTGGTAATGGAGTTTGATTGTAGAAGGAACAAGGACGGCATTTCTTTACTATTTCTTTGGCTTGTTGCCAGGTTATGGAAAAATCCTTTTTTAAACCTTTACTATTGACATGATGTTTTTATGAAATTCTGAGGCCTCCAGCACATTTCCTATCAATAATTTATCAATCTCATCATTGCCTTGTGCTAGAGGACCTGGCAGACCAGTATGGGATCGGATGCGAGTTATATATAAAGGATGACTCCTTTTCCTGATTGTATCTTGTAATTGAATAAATAGTGAAGTTAATTCTGAAGCATCAGGGATAAATTCTGCAGTCTCAATATGTAATACCACTCTTTCAGCATAATGAGAGTCAGTTACTATGTTGAGAGGTTCTGAAAAATCCATTAATACCAACAGAATAGCATACAATTCTGATTTTTGCACTGAATTATAAGGACTTTGAACCACTTTATTTAAATTTTCTGATTTGTAACCTGCCTTTCCTTCTTTGTTGGCATCTGTATAAAATGTACAAACTCCAGATATGGGTTTTTGCCGTACAATTCAAGGCAAGATCCAATCAGCTCTCTTTAAAAGATCAAGTCTATCCCTTTTGGGATATTTGCTGTTAATTTCTCCCAAAAAATTACTGCAAGCTCTTTGCCAAGGTTCACTTTCTGTCCATAACTTTTCAATGTCCTACTTAGTTAAAGGTACGACAATTTCTGCTGGGTCTATTCCTGCTAATTGACGAAGTCTCAATTTTCCTTTCCAAATCAAGTTAGAGATTTTTTCCCCATAAGTTTTTAATTTTTTATTTGGTTTATTTGGTAAAAATATCCATTCCAATA
Organism: Peromyscus maniculatus bairdii; assembly: GCF_049852395.1. Lineage (NCBI taxonomy): Eukaryota > Metazoa > Chordata > Mammalia > Rodentia > Cricetidae > Peromyscus > Peromyscus maniculatus. The sequence continues at coordinate 16,154,969 of NC_134854.1, read as the reverse complement.
CAATATCTTCCCTGTGCATTAATATTCCAGTAGGAGAATGCCTAGAAGGTAAAATAACCAAAATGCAATGCAGCTTTGGATCAATAAGATCCACGTGCCCTTCATGTACTTTCTTTTCTACCAAGGCCAATTCTTTCTCAGCTTCAGGTGATAATTCTCTTGGACTATTTAAGTCCTTGTCACATTCTAAGGTTTTGAACAAATTAGTCAGTTCATTTTTTACCCCAACAATAGTTCGTAGATGAGAAATATCTCCATATGTCTCCAGTGCTGCCTGTATCCTGAACACACAGAGATCTACCTAGCTCTTCTACCAAGTTGCTATGGCTCTAATAGCTCTGACCCCAGGCAACTTTATTTATTAACATACAATGAAAATCACATTTCAGTACAAATAAAATACCACCATATGGCATGCTTCCCACACTCCCGTGGTCAGCCTCATATCTATGTGAATATGGGCAGCATTAATTTTATATAATAGAGTATAAAGTTCATAAGAAATGGAAACATGAAGTTAGAGGGGAACAATGTAGGGGAAGTCATATACATTTATTAAATCAAATCAATAAATAAAACAAAAGTTAAAATAAGAAATTCTCTGGATATTATTTTAGCCTACAATGGTTCATACTGATGATACCTGCCTCTGAATTTGTGCTGAGTGAAATGTCACCTTCATGCTGGTATCACATTTGTAACTGTACACTCGGCAAACGGAGACATCAACATTGAAACCCATTCAGAAACTTGTGACTATAGACTTGTAATTCGAATTTGGGCATCCATCAGCCTGTTTGTGGGAAGAAAGTAAGATTCTGACACTTTCTTAAATGGGATTTGTAGACTAAACATAGTCGCAATGATTTTCTGTGAGCACATGATTTTGTTTTATTTTTAAAACAGTGAATATACACTTCACCCTGAATATGTGTATTTTATCATGGGTAAATTTCAAGAGTTGATGCTTTCCATTGGCCGTCTTTCTCACTCCCTTTAAAATCTAATGTAGTGTGGGAAATATAATTTACTCAATAGGATTTACTCATCTTACCATCCTTCATTCTATTATTCTCTCTTCACCAATCATTTCTTTCTTCTTTGATCTTCCAAATAGTGCTATAGAGAAAATATTATGTAGCAAGTATCCCCTTTGTGAAGGTTATTACTGAACAATAATTTCTGATGAAGTGGTGGGTCATGAGGCCTGTTCATAAAGGCACCAGAAAGTGCACACAAATGAGCATATATTGTTAGTGAACGGAGCCCTCTGAGAGCTATTGTGGTGGCTTAACTTATATTATGGCTCACTTTCTGTAATTTAATTCTACTTAGAGAGTTTATTGAGATGAGGAATCTCAAATTGAGAGACGCTTCTCTCTCTCTCTCTTTCTCTCTCTTCCTCTCTCTCTCTCCTGGCACATACACACATCAAACATCATATTTTTAATGTAAAATATCAACTCTAACATTCTGTGTCTTTTTCTTACTCTAAGATCAAAATTGCCAAAAATGTAATTGTTACATTACAAGGACATACATTTATTCATGGAATGCTTATAATGCAGCTGGAAATTCAAAATGTAGTTTGAAAGTAATTTGTATTCTTAGGATTCTGGGAAAGGTATATGAAAACGGGCTTGAATTTATAAAATCTGTGTTGTCCAGAGAATCTTGGCTAAAATATGCTGAATACATTAGTGTTTTCCTTTATGCATTTACCAATCTATGCAAAGTTGAAATAACTTTAAAATTAATGTTTTAAATTAATGGTGTTTATCAGTTCAACAAGTAGTTCAAAATGAACTAAATGGACATTCCTATTTGTAGTTAAGAGGAAAACTCTTCATATATATATTTTATATATATATCTTCCTCTCTAGATCAAACTTCCCATGATATCTGTGAAGATGTATTTCCACTTTCAAATTTTAAAATACACATTTATGAAGAGGAAATATATATATATTGATGTTGGTATTTTTCTGAGTATGTTTAGATAGGGAAAAATAATTTTTAGCTTCTTACTCTCTAGTGGCAGCATTTCAGAGAAAGTCATCTTTAAAGAATTGGAATGTAAAACTGGATTTTCATAGAACTCCAGAAATGTAATGGGGTCTTTTTAAAATCATACAGAACATTTCATTAATATCTTAGAAAGGTTAAGAGTGTTTATTTGTGAAAAATATAGGTAGAAAATAAGCACTGCCATCCTCCAATGAGTTTTAAGGTAGTTTATATTGGAGGGGGGAGAATTTCAGAGGACAATTGTGTGAAGGCAGTTCTCTAATTACCACTTTACAAGTGTTCTCAGAATTGTATCAAGTCACGAGACTTGGGTAAATCACTTAACATACTGTACTGAGTGGTCCCCTGACCCTTCAGACAATCTTCAGTGTAGTTTGATAACAAATGACACATATACATAATATGGCATGGCACAATTAATCCTTACTTACAGTGATGAGAATTTATTTTAATATAGGTTTTATATAATATACCCTGATATACAAACAGGCTCAGGGAGTTGAAAAACATGAAAAAAAACAAATTTGAGGGAAAATGTTAAAATAAATCTAAGTCTCATGTTTAGTTATTAGGAACACAAATGGTACAAGTACTTTAGAAAACAGATTGGCAGTTTCAACATTCAATCAGCTAGCATACATTCACCATATGGACCCAGCAATCATAGCAGAGCCATTTATTCAATGGTCATAAACTCTGTGTTCACATGAGCACTTATGTTTGAATTTTTATATTAGATTTGTTCACAACCGACCACGCCTAGATATGATGATAATACCACTCAATTTGGATATATATATATATATATATACATATATATATATATATATACATATATATATATATATACCTATCCATGTCCTCACAATACCAACCAGTAAGCAATTGATGAATGATAATATAGAAAAAAAATAAGTATCTTTCAAATAAGTTATTCTCTCTGCAAGAAATCTGACTCAAAAATAAATTATTCTGTTTACATAAAATTTAAACAAGTATAAAACTACATGAACTTCAACAAAATAGACCGTGCTTTGCCAGGGGTAGGCATAGAGAATGCATTGATTATTTTGCCATTAGAGGGATTGAGGAATTTGGGAGTGGGTCAAAATGTTCTCTAAACTGTTTGTAGTGGTACAAATACATTTATGGAAATAGACTTTAATACATTTAGGAAAATATATTTTAATAAAAATGTAGGAAATAATTAAAATCTAGGAAGAAAAAATATCTATAAAAGAAAAACAAAAAACACTAACTAAGAAAATTTAAGCCTTGCTTAAAGAAAAATGAAATAGAATTCATGAGTACCAAATTAAAGAACAGGGAAGCTGGTGGCTGTTAATGAGATATGAAGGGCATAGTGGTGGGTATGTGAAGCAGTTCAGCAACGTGTTATTGAGGCCCACACCACAGAGAGCAACATATTCAGTTATGAGGCAAAACTTGCCTTGAGGAAAGGCTAATATTTTCTTATGTGACATTAGAAAAAGAATATTACCCTTCCCAATTTAAACTCTAGTAAAAGAAAGGTTAGCTATCAAGATGTTTGAGGCTTTTTGAGATTCAACCAAAGCAATATAAGAAATGGTAAAAATTTAGTCTTTCTCTGGCCATTGTGGACTCCTAATTGAGAATATATTCCAGGTCCCTGATATATTATCGAAGGTCAACCAACAAGTAACCTTTTCACTCATAGATAATGTGAACTGACTAGATTTGGAACACCTGAGGAGTTTTTATTTATACTGACATTGGTAGTTCACTGTTACATATAAAGTTACTACAAACTTCAACTTATATTGGCAGCATAAATATAGTTAATTTAATTACTGTCCATGTGGTAGGTATGTTAGCTCATGAACGAAATGAAAGCATATTAAATGAAAGGAATAGAGAAATGGTTAAGTGTTAGGATGCATCTTGTATGTGTAAAGTATTAGGTTTAACCCCATTATAGTGTGTGTGTGTGTGTGTGTGTGTGTGTGTGTGTGTGTGTAAACTAAAGCTCCCTGGATCATTAATGTTAGAATAAATCTCAAACTAAAGCTATTATTTTGTCACTAAAGCATTGTGAGTCTAGTAAGTCTCACAGAAGTAAAACAACTTCTCTGAAGCCACACAGCTAGAGACTCAGCTATAACTAAGACGAGTCTAAGTGTTAAAATTAAATTTCTTCTATTTATTTTAAAACCTGTTTTCATAGTCTAAAAACTCATATTATATAACAGAAATGCTATAATTCAACTTGTAAGTTCATTTAAATCAGTTTTAAATTTTAAACTAAAATTACTTCAGTTTCAGAATATTTCCATTTCCTTCACAAGCAATTACTTACAGTCACTGCCAGTTTCTCACCATACCTCATTTCTAGGGAGCAACATCTTTCTATCTGATTTAGTGGGTTTCTCTGTTGCTGACATTTCACATATAAAAAATTTGCATGTATGTGGTTTCATGTGATTGACTTTTGTCAGTGAACATGACATTTTGAAAAGCTACATACTGTATTAAGCTATAAGAATTTCATTATTTTTAATGGACAACTCAGAATTATATGTGCACAATGCCCTTTATTTATCAATGCAATAGTTAAGGGACATTTGTTTTTTTCCATATATGACTACGCTTTGTAAATATTCATGAGCAAGTTTTCAGTGTTGATGTAGTTTGTAGTTGTAGACATATACCTAGTAATGAAATTACTAGACATATTGTATCTCCAAGTTTAGTCTGTTCAGAAACATCCACAAGGTGTCCTGCAATAACATTTAGCATAGTGTACTATTTTATTTAATCCCAGCCATTTGAAAGGGAATTAACATCTTTGTTAATAATTATTTATTTAATATTATACCAATCCTAGTCAGTATTTTCATATAGTTTTAACTTCTCTAATTCTAATAATATATTTTATAATGACTAAAATAAAAATATTAAAAGAGGTCTCCAAGCTAAGATTTTAGTAAACTTAAGTATCTGCCTATGTCTTCTGCCAAAAATCATATACCTACCACCATAGCTGAGTCTTTCCATAGTTCATGCTTGGACACTGTATCTCATTCCCTAAATAGAACTAGGGTCTCTTTGCTTGAACTTCCCCTGGTCAGAATTAGGAAGAGAGTTTTTTTAGCATGGACATTTGTGAAGAAGACAGGTTTCACTAATCATTTGCCATGACAGAACTAAACAGAAGGGCTTTGAAGTCTCTCCATTTTAACTCTCAATAAACAAAGGCTTTATGGTGACCCACAAAATGGCTCGTGGGTGAAGAAGTAACTCTTTTTTGTGTCTAATTATATTATTCTTTTCACATAAATGCCCCTTTGCTTTTCTGTTCACTATCAGAGAAAAAAATGCGGAGGTTCGATAACCTTCAAACCAGGGCTCACCAAACTTTAAATACCAATTAAATATTTTCTCATTTTTGTGGATATGTGTGTGTGTGTGTGTGTGTGTGTGTGTGTGTGTGTGTGTGTGTGTGCTCTATCATACATTAAATATTATTGGTACAGTTTGAATATAAAGTAGTCATCCCAGAAGACACCTGTATTGAAAGGTTTATTTCCTTTCAGTGTTCAGAGGAAGTAGAATTTTTGTGTAGTTGTTGGATCTTGACAGCCCAGTCTTTATCAATAGATACCCCATTGATGGATAAAATGTTGTATACACTATTAGAAGGCAATGGAGCTGATAAGGTTGGGTAATGGGTCACTGAGAGCCAGCCTTGTCATTGCCCAGTAAACATGCTTCACATCTTTCTATCTGCCTGGTAGTGGGTAGCCTCTGCCACACATCTCTGTCACATTATTCTGTCTTACCAAATGCCCACAAGCAAAGTAACCAGTGACCATGTACTTAGAAGTCTGTACTCTTTCCATCAGCTATCAGTCACACCAGTAAAAATATATCACAGTCCCTAAAGCTTAATTATTCTTTTAGTGATTTTTCAGCTCTATTTTGGTATTATTTAAAAAAATATTTACATATATAAATAATCTCATAGACATATTCAACAAAATCTGTATTTTCAAGATTTACTACAAAATTGCAATAAAACTACATAGTGCATAATATAGATATATAACCAATGGAACTGATTGGAGAACTTGGAATTAAACTAGTCATGAGCCATAGAAGAAAGAACTGATTCTAGATTTCATTTTACATTATAAATTTCTATGTGATAATGTCAATGTAATGAAAAGATGAGACAGAGATTGAGAAAAAATTTTGCAACAAACAATATGTGATGTATAATTGTTTTCCAAAATTAAGCAAGGAACTCTTAAAATTCAACATTAAGAGTATTGTCTAATTTTTTAAAGTGAAATTTGCAACCATTTTGAGAAAATAGCTTATAATAAACATTTATAGAAAGCAATATGTATGAAATTATGCTCCAAACATATGACTTTGGAAAACTGTAGAGAATTATCACAGTGAGATAATAATACTGCATGCCTACTGGAAAGGCCAACACCAGAGCACTGGGAACACTTGACATGTAAGCTTTAGATCCTGGATTCCATCCTCAACATTCAAATAAAAACTCTCATCATGAGGGTTTGCTTTTTGAATTTCAATATTTGGGAAGGGGCAGACAGGAGTATCCCTGGGTCTTGCTGTCCAGTCATTTGTGTTAACATAACTAGCAAGCTCCAGATATTAGTGATAGACTCTGTCTCTTAAAATTATGGTGGAAGGCTTATAAAGATTGTTGTGTGAACTTGACCCCTTTCTCCCACATGTATGCACTCACACAGGAGACCTTGCACATAAACACAAACATAAACCTTTGCATATACATACATTCACAAATATCCAAAAAGGGCATGGAAGAAACTTACATTTTCATTATTTAGTGAAGTAGTCCAATCTGATACATTCATGCTATATGTTTCCAAATGTAGGATACCCCAGGAAAGCCCAAATTATAGATTCAGTAAAATGACAATTGTTTGCATGAAGTTTGGAGAGAGGAAGGAGTCAATGCAGACAATAGAGAATTTCAAAGTCAAGAAAAATACCCTACACTATAATACTATGGTGGATAAAAGTCAATATACACGTGCCCAAATTCATGGGCTGTACAACACCAGGAGTCAACCTTAATTGGAAAATAGAATTTGGGTGATCATATGTCAAGGTAAGTTTATTAAACTTAGCAAATGCACCACAGTTATTATTTGTAATAAATGAGACTCCAAATGACTTTATATAGCTCATTCCCGTAGAAATGGCATGTTTCCTTGAAAGTACAGAAAAAAAAATTCTCTGAATGATAAATGAGAACTATAAATGTGTGTGCATACAGAGTTTCTAATGGATCACTGTCAAGAAGTTATGTTTTTTTCAGAAGGATGGGCAAGGTAACAGTGTGTAATTATCCAATAGGATAATCTTGCACACAAATTCCTGATCTTCTTTTTCCCTATTACACAGTACTTTAATTCACATAAAGCAGCAATCTAAAGATAACACATTTCTTATTCTAGACCTCCAATAGTCACTGAACCCCTCAAATACTCAGTACCTTTCTGACTTTTCAAAGGTATCCATGTTTCTGAGAAGAGGCTCTTAATTGGCTGGTATTGCTTCCATGACTTACAGGTGCTGTAGCCTCATTTATCTTCTTTTTCACTAGAGTTGTATAACCAAGAACTTTTACGCCCACCTATAATAATCTATCCATAATTGTGTTAAGGGCTGGAATGCAACTCCAAGTCCCCACTGTCTGCCTTATTCTTACTGTCTCTGCAGGGTAAGATGGAGAGGAGTACAGTCAGGAATTCATTGAACCAGGAACATGTCAATTTTTTTCTACAATGCCATAAATTTGAAATGTAGTTTCCAAATCCCTTAGGCCTATGATTAGAAATTAGAGATTAATAAGGATTGACATCAAAATTTTGCAAAGAATCTGTAATTATGTGTGAACAAATGAACAGGAGGGAAACTTGAAAAGAGGCCAATAGATTACGAGGGCAGTTAGACCTTTCTGAAAATTACACAAAAAATGTTTCCTATTTCATTTTCCAAAACTAATAAAGCAGTTCTCTACTGGAAAGAAATCCAATGACAGTACATATGCAGGTTTACAGCCTGCCACTAACATGTGACACCCACACACACTCCAAGCAGACCGAGGCTTTGTGTTTTTGATTGGTATGAACTGTTATTAAATGTGAAAAGGCTGAAATGCATGAATAATAGCTATTAATTATCACAATTTATTAAATGAATAAAGGCAGCTGGGACCCCAGTCTGTCCCTGACACTGCACAGATGAAACCATAGATGAATACAGGGAGAAAGAAAGGTTATTTGTAGTTGCTTTGTAGAGCTTTTATTAAAATTCAATGCTTTGTTTTCCTATTGTTGTTATTTGTAGATGAACTTTACATCCCCAGAGTGCTTATCAGTTTCACATTTACAAACAAATACACAAAGATCAATCAGTCTCCCATTTCCCTAGTCCTTACTTAAATACTCTTAAATTACAATGGATGGATATAAGGTCTTGGTTTATAAAAAGGCTTTTTGTAAACTTGTATTACTACATTTTTTTATTAATACTTGGATTGGATTTTACAGAATATTCTCTAGGTAGGTGGAGCCAGAAATAAGAACTAGAAGCTTTTATTTATATATTTAGGAACAAGCAAAAACACACATGTATAAATCAACAATTAAAGAAAGAAGATAGAGATTTGAAAGAGAGAGAAGGGATAGATGGGAAAGGTTGGGAAAAAATGAAAGAGGGGGATGATGTAATTATGTTTTAATACAAAAAAGATAAAAAATATTAATTTTTAAAAAGGAAATGCTAGGATTATTCATACTACCACAGAGACAGTTGCTCAACCATGTACATTGCCATTTATTTGTAAAAGCCAGATGTTGGAAACAACCTAGATATCCCTCAACAGATGAATGGAAAAAAAGATGGTGGTGCATTTAAACAGTGGAGTATTAATCGGCAGTTTAAAAATAGAGAGAGATCATTAAATTCACAAATAAATGTATGAAACTAGAAAAAAAAAGCCCTCCTTAGTGAGGTACCTTAGCCCTAGAAAAAGAAATATGGTATGTGTTAGCTTGTGTAGGGTTATTGTCTTTTAAGTCAATGATAACCAAGCTACACTCTGTAGAACTAAAGCGGCTAGGTACAGAGTAAGGATGAGGGGAACAGATAGATCTCATTAGGAAAGTTGTGGATGGATGGAGGGGTGAAATGGGAGGATCAAGTTGGGAGGGGTAGAAAAGAGGAGGAGAAAGAAGAGAATACAAGGACAGTTAAAACTAAAGTGTTTGAAAGGTAGTATGGAAGCCTACTACAGTGGGAACTTACTAATATATACATAGATGAAGGCTATCTAAATGACGTTTCCAAGTAACAGGGGGGAAAAAAGTCCCAGCTGGCCATTTCTTGTCACCAAAGAATCCAGTACCACTATTGGATTGCATCTAATTGAGTTGTTGGCCAAAAGGTTACCATGGGAATCCCCAAAGAGCAGAGGCAGTTCCTCTCTACAAACTGGCAGCAAGACCCTATTGCTGAAGACAGCACCTACAAAAATCATCAAAATTGGAGATGTTCCCTACAGAAAGTCTTCATCCCAACATGCTAACATTTTTTGTGCAGGATATTACTCTGCATGCTAACAGGAGAAAATCATAAACACCACTCAGGCATGGAATCTTTGATATGCAATAATGTCCTGCCTGCAAGATATGCTGCTGCAGTGGTGGCACAATGCTTGTGGGAGTAACTGACTAATATCTAATTTGTCTTCATGACCACTCCATGAGATAGAACCCATATCTGACACTGTTTGAGTGACCAAGAACCTGAGACTAGATAGCCAGAGACCAAACACTACATTTCCAAATAAATAAACAAATAATAAATACATAAATATTTTAAAGTGGCAAGAAAATGACTCTTAATGACATTTTGTTATACTCATAGATCAGTGCCTCTCTCAGCCATCATCAGAGAAGACTCCCCTTGCAGAAGATGGAAACAAATATAGACCTACAGCAAAATATTTGTGCAGAGTGTGAGAGATCTTGGAACACTCTGATGTCTTATTAAATCGTTCCACTTTGGGGTCAGGAAATCCTATGGAAGAAGAGGTGGAAAGAGTATACAAGCCAGAGGAGATGAAGGACACCAAGAAAACAAGGCCCTCTAAATCAGCAACAGAGACTGAGACTGTGATACCTCAGTAAAAAACCCCCACTCTATCCCCTACAGACAAAGAGAAGCTCAAACCAGGATTCCTAAGTGTAGATAAGAACTTAAACCCCTTTTCCCCAGGTGGCTGTATCTGCTACAGGGACTTTGGAAAACACAGTCAGGATATTCGACCAAAAGACTAAAAAGGGAGGCGGGTTAAAATAAATTATATGGTCTGTGCCTTTAAGAACTAGCCTCACAAAGAAAGGGGAGCGCTCCTTCCAACCTCCTTGCTGTGAGTGAGAGATTTGGAAGAGCCTCCCTGGAGGCTTGTAAACTTAGAATACACCTTACTTTTGCATTTTGTACCTAAAGTCTCCAGTGGCGGCTTTGGGGACATGATCTAGGCACAACAAGACCCTAACTCTATTGCCTCAAAAAGGGGGCCTTAGACAAAGATATCTCAATATAGATAGACCCAGGCCAGTTTCAAGTCCCCAGAAATGATGGTGCCAGCCCCAGGAACAAAAGAAGAGTCAGGATGTCTGATGGTAACCAATTAACCATGAGATGCCCCTCTCCAGAGATAACATGACCAGACCCTGGAGAGGAGTTGTAAAACTCCTGACAGGGCAAACAGATAAGCTAGAATAAGATAAAGTCCAGGCCCAGGAAAAACTGGACCAATCAAGGATGGACCCGTACTAACCCCCTCCCCTCTAAGAAATTTTATGGGTTTTGTCTATAAAAATTAACTTCCCCAAGAAAGTGTAACTCTTCCCTGCCTCACTTGAGATGGCTTGAGATGAGTTCCCTGTCATGACTTGCAGCAGAAGTAAACCTTTCTTTTGCATTCTGATATGTTCATCCTTGGTAGTCTCTCTGGGGGTTACAATCTGGGCACAACAGAGACAACATTCACCAGACTTGTCCAGCTCTGCACTGGGTCCTTTGCATGTATATTAAGGCTTCCAGTTTAGTGTTGTTGTATGGGAATCCTGAGCATGCAAATGAGTAGGTGTCTGATTCTTATACTTTCTCTTAAGTTCTCTTCCATATGTATGTTTTGTCCAATTCCAATGAGCTAGTTTTTTGTTTTATCTTATATCTTATTTTATTTTTATCCCTTAAGGTATGTTCAATTTTTGTACAACACAGAGAAGGAGTGGATTCAGATATGAGGGAAGGTGAGGAGAAACTAGGAGTGGTAGAGGAAGGGAAACCATAATCAAGGTATGATATTTGAGAAAAAAATCTCTTTTCAGTAAAAGGAAAAATAAATAAATGCTCAATTCTCTTTAAAAATTGCCCCTCATTAATCCCCATATGTTATTACTTTCCAAGTTACCTCATGAAACCATACTTATTGTGATAGTTTTTCAGTTTGATGTTTCCTAACGTTCTGTCAAAAAATCTCATCACGTTTCTTCTCAATTATATTATTCTGATAATAGCATTGACAATTCAGAAAAATGGAAATAGTTATGACACAAACAGCTAAATTCAAGTCAAAGTTAATCATTATAAGAATATGTTAGGATTTTAAATTCTTTTTTCCTTATTGAGGGTTTGTGTGTGTATATGTGTTTGTGTGTGTGTGTGTGTGTGTGTGTGTGTTATTATATTCTGATCACAGTTTCCCCTTCCCATTCTCCTCAAGATCTTTCCCATCTCCTCATCTGTCCATAGCCACTCACTCTTTCTTTCTCTTTTTAGAAAACAAACACATCGATAAAGAGGTCAGACCAAAAGCAAACAAAGCAAATGGAGAAAAAGGAAAAAAAAAAAAAAAAAGGAAAATCAAAACCATGAGAAACAACACAGGCAGACACACCCACACATGAAAAACCAATGAAAACACAGAATTAGAAACTGTGATAAACAAAAGACTAGTAAGGTTAAAAAAAATCCCAAACAAAGCACTATGAAACAAAAACATCCTCAAAAATACCGTTAAGTTGGTTTTGTATTGGCCATCTACTGCTGAGCATGGGGCCTGACCTCCAATGTGATTTGTATACTCAGTGAGACTCCATTGGAAAAAACTAATTTTTCCTTTGTGAACAGTTGTAAATTTGAGACAGCTTCTGAGTTAGTGATGGGAACTTATATTCACTACCCTATCAATGTTGGGACCCAACTTAATTTGGACCTATGCCAGGTCCTGTGTGTGCTAGCACAGTCTTGGGTATGCTCATATATTGTCCAGTCCTGATGTGTCTAGAACTTCATATGTGGGAAAGCCTGATGTACCCTGTGACTTTGGTGTACCCTACTTGCTTTTAGAATGTTTCCACTTCATTTTCTACTTATTTTCCTGAGCCCTGAAACAAGGGGCTTGGTTGATAAAGTATCCCATTAAGGACTGAGAATTTCAAGGCCCTGCATTCTCTGCACATTATCCAGTTTTGGGTATCTATATTAGTTTCCATCTCCTTCAGGAGGACAGTTTACTAATGTCAGCTTAATGAAAGATTGATCTATAGCACAGTGTTGTTAGGAGTCATTTTATTGCTATATTCTTCTAGTATAAAAATAATATTTGCTTTTCCCCTAAGTTCATGGCCTAGGTAATCTCAGGTTGCTGACTGCTGTGGGATAATGCTGTTGGACACATTTGATAAAACACTGATTGGCCAGTAGCTAATCAGGATGTATAGGCAGGGCAAGCAGACTAAAAGAGTGCTGGTAAGAGGAAGAGCAGAGTCAGGAGTCACCAGCCAGACACAGAGGAAGCAAGATGTGAAGGCAGAACTGAGAAAAGGTACCAAGCCATGTGGCTAAACATAAGAATTATGGGTTAATTTAAGTGAAAGATCTAGTCAATAATAAGCCTGAGATAATGGCAGAGCAGTTATAATTAATATAAGCCCCTATGTGTTTACTTGGGTCGGAGAGGCTGCTGGACCAGTGGGGAAGAGAGATTTGTCATGACTTTGGGCCAGGTTGGACACAGAAAAACTTTCAGCTACAGTTGACTACTTGAGCAGTGTCAGGCATGGGTTTCTTCTCATGGAGTGGGCTTTACATCCAATCAGATAATGGTTGGTTACAGCAATAACCTTTGTGCCACTGTTGCAACAATATTGACAGACACATATGATCGAAGAAATTGACTCAAACAGTCGCCAAGGCACGCATATAACATACTTCCTAATGAGCCAACCTGGAGTCACCTAAGGGCCTAGCAACAGGTGCTGTCAGAGTTCCTGGTCATTGTTAGAGTTCTTGATCATGTGAAGGAGTCTGCCTGAGGACCTAGCCACAGGTGCTATCAGAGTTCTTGATCATTGTCAGCATTCCTGACTGTGCCCAGCCAATGAGGGATGGCCACACAGTGTCACCAGATTGGAACAGCTTGGGTGGTGGGAGGAGGGTAGACAAGGCCTTCCCCTTACTTGAATAAACAAGTCTGCTTGTTAAATAAATAAACTTGCCTTTAACTGACTCCTGGTGTCTGTGTTGCTGATGCTGCACCTTCTCACCCCCTCCCCCAAGGGAGCCATTACGATCCAGCAACATCTGGAACATGAACATGGGGCTTCTGTTACTTTCTCTTTCACAGGGCAGATTCTGATCCACTCCCTCCCTTCACTCCAGGTGCTTGACAGCGCCCCTAGGGCAGTGTGTTTCAGTGAGAAGACCCCTCAGTGTTGTGTTCTTTCGGTCCCTCTGGCAGGTGAGCATTGAGACCCCCACTTCTTTCCTTCTTTTCTGTTGTCTGTCATGTTTGTCTGCCAGTCCCGTTAGGAAGGCGCATTTCTATTATGTTTCAGTTCTCTCGGCACCTTCACATAAAGATTGACTCCCCAGGAGGTGGAACTAAGGTTCGGTCCCCAAACACCATCCCTCATCTGGAGACAACATGTGGGCATATGGCTGTGGCCTAAAAACCCACAGAAGTCCTCCCACTAAACATAAGACATAAGGGTACAATACAAATTACCACCCTTGTTGACTGTCATCTTCTCTCTGACTGTTGTTTGTTTGCTGTTTCCCTTCAAAACTGGGTAATCTTTTCAACACCCCCACCCCTTCCATGTCGGATATCTCTATGATATCTGATGAAGAGGAGACAGACAGTTTGAGCCCCGTAAAAGCCAGCAAGGAGAAGGCAGCTGTCATAAAGTCATGCGCTGCTCCCTGCTCTGCTCTGCCACCACCATGGGCAGCTATGCCTGTGCCAAAGCATTCTTGGGGCAATGTACCCCAGTACCCGCCTGCCTTAGGAGATGGCTCCTCTCCCGAAGTGCTAGGCACCTTACAACCCTCACACCCTGACCCACTGTCAGTCCATAGCCCCATAGAAGCCTTCCCAGTCAATGTGGGCCCAAATGCCGATGCCCAGCCCTGGATTCCCACCCTCATAGTTGATCTCTCCCTCATCTGGAAGGCAGCCAATGAGTCAGGCCCTACTTTCAGCAGGTCCTTGCTCAACAGCCCATGCAGTTACAAACTTATTTCAATCGGTACCTTTTGCTTAAAGCTGTGTTGGAGCCTGTAGTCTTTCTCAGTTGGAGATCAGCCTATGATGAGCAGGCAGAATCCCAGGCCCAGACTAACATTATATGTAACATCGCAATGACCTATGATATGCTCACAGGGCGTGGTTTATATGTCCATCCTGTGCACCAGGCACAAATTGGCTTGAATGCCTATTTTTAACAGGTCTCAGACGTGGGCCTCAAGGCCCTCAGAGCCGATACACCCCGGGAGTCCTCAGCTTACTTTCCTATTCTTATCTAGCAGTCAGGGAAGCTCTTCACCACCAGTAGAGCACAGAGTAGATGTGGGCCCCACTTAGAGATATGTTGATTAAACAGCTGACTTTGGAGGGGCTCAACGACCAAACCCATAATGTGATTGCAGCCCTGTGAAATGAGGACATACATAAATGGGTGCAGGACACCAGAGATTTTGACTCCAGCACCGGTCCCATTTCCACTCTTACTGCCTCCCTAGATGCTCTCCTCTCTGACAGGCAGCATGCTGATGACATTCCCAAGGGCCCCCGGGTAGATAAAACTTGCTGGGGATGTGGCAAACCAGGCCATTTGTGGTGTGAGTGTCCCCCGGTCAAAACCTAGGACCCGATGCCCCAGATGCAATAAGGCATTTCATTGGGCAAAGAATTGCAGGTCACAGCCTGCCAAAACACCAGCCCCTATAAATTCCCTTCTGTCTCTAACTAGAAAATAACAGACTTCTAAGAGATAGCAACATAATAAAATAGAACAAGAATCATCACATTGAAATCAATTGAACAAAGCAAACCAATAGAGGGAAAAGGACCCTATGAATAGGCACAAGAATCAGACATCCACTCATTCATGAACTCAGGAGTCCCATAAAAATACTAAAATGAAAGCAATAATATACATGCAAAAGACATGATGTAGATCCATGTAGGCCCTGTGCTTCCTTCTTGAGTCACTGTGAGTTTATATGAACTTTTCTCAGTTGATTTAAAGTGCCTTGTTTTCTTGGTGTCCTCTGTCCCCTCAGGTTCTTACACTCTTTCTCCCTCATCTTCTGCAGGATTCCCTGAGCTCTGAGGGGAGGGATTTGATGGAGATATTCCATTTAGAGCTGTGTATCTCAAGGTCTCTCTCTGTCTCTGTCTCTGTCTCTGTCTCTGTCTGTCTCTCTCTCTCTCTGTGTGTGTGTATGTATGTGTGTGTTGTGTCTGGCTGTGGATCTCTGTAGTATTTTCTATCTGTTGCAAGAGGAAACTTCTCTGATGGTGGTGGAATGAAGAACTGATCTATAAGTATAACAAAATATAATTAAGAATACCATTAGAAGTCATTTTATCCCATTTTTTTGCAAGACCAGTAATATTTGGTTTTATCCTAGGTCCCTGCGTTATCTAGTCTTTGGTTCTTGCTCATTAAAGCAGTGTAAGGTATGAATTCCATCTCATGGAGAGGGTCTTAAGTCAAATCAGACATTGATTCATCACCCACACCAGCTTTGTGCTGACATTGGTCTAGCATATTTTGTAAGCAGGACATCACCAAAGACTCTACAATATAGGTGTGAAGACTATGTAGGCACCAACTCAACCTCTCCATCTTCATTGAGTTGTGTTCGTGTTATCTTCAACAATGAGTTGTTGCTGGCAGTTTGTGGCAACTAACCTACTGTCTTGGGAACAGCCCGTGTTGTTCAGGAATATTAATGGGATCCCTTTGGCCAGCTACTCAATTTCCATTACTGAAAATGGAAGCTTCATTTGGTGAAAAGAAATAGCCAGTTGGGACTCTGATTCCATAATTATTTGGAAACTTCATTAGGATTGCCTCCATATATCTTAGGATGTTTCCCCTGAACTGTTTCTTTACCACCCCTCAAAAGATCCTCAGTTCTATTTATCTCTCTGTCTAATCTTTCCCCCAATCTCATATTCCCTCTCCCTTCCCACCTGATCTTCCCATTCTGTCTCCTCCCACCCCAAGTCCATCCTTAAAGTCTATTCTCGTTCCCTTTCAAAGACACCTATGTCTTCCGCCATCCCTATACTTAACCTCTCTGGGTCTATGGATTATAACTTGGTTTTCATTTATTTAACAGGTAATATCCACATGTAAGTGAATATATACCATATTTATCTTTCTGGGTCTAGGTTACTTTATTCAAGATGATTATTTTCTAATTTGTAAAGCTAAACAATTGCCATAAGTGAACATCTCATTTTGTGAGTTGATATTTAGAATATCTAATTGATTAAAATGTAGAAACATGCCTGCTTTGAAAGACTGTTTAAACCCATGCTTTTTTTTAACTGTACATTATGATAGAGCCTGTGGGTCATAGTGTAGAAGTGATGAACAGGACAATGAATGTTGCCATTGGTATATACTCCAGGAGACATTCCAAGAGAACTCCAGAGACTTCTACTATAAACTTGCAGTGTCTAGCAAAACTTCAACATTCTAAAATCTGTCCTTAAGGAAATATAATCTTACATACATTAATGTGTTTCTCTTTTTCTCTCTTATCTTTCTTTTTTTCTTTCTCTTTTTGCTTCTTTCTTTCTTTTCCTTCCTTCCTTCTTTCCTTCTTTCCTTCTATCTTTCTTTCTTTCACCTTGGAGTACTTAACTTCACTGGTAAAATTTAGAAATACAGTAATTAAACTCTATGAACCTGTTTGATATGGCTAAGTTAGAAATCATCACCACAGGGCTGGAGAGATGGCTCAGCCTTTAAAGGCTAGGCTCACAACCAAAAATATAAGAAATCATCACCACAGCATCCACAAACTTTGAAGTGATGAGAAATCAGTAATCATTTCTATTCTGGAGTAAAATGGATTCTGCAAAATAGAATGATGATGTATGTGTGCTCTGTGGCTTCAATGATGGAATCAAGGGTATCTCTATTTAATTTATTAGGAACACACAGTTATTGCAGTCATAACTAAGTAGTTAAGTATATTTCTCTCTTAATTTAGAAATTTGAAAATAGAGAGAAATATATCTCTAGAAAGCATTTAAAAATACATGGGTATTATTTTATACGTGTTAAATTTTTGTTTTCTTTTCATTCTCAACACAACTTGTAAAACTTCATTTGGCAACAGTGAATCTGATGAATGAGATGCAGAAATGATACTTTCCTATGTTAGAGAAAGACATAATCATGAGCTACGTGATCATATTGGAGAAAACAATTCCTTAGAGCAATGTATATGCCAGGTTCTTCACTCATATGTACTGTTAATTCCTTTCTAATCCATTTATTATCACACTCCCAAAATGGATTTATATGCTTAATTAAATTTCTCAGACATTTGAAAGAAGCCAGAACGAACATAAGAAATTCTGACTTTGATTGAAGAAGTAGAGAAATTGTCAAATTCAAAGCAAGCGAAACAATAAGAATCTGTTTCCAGATGGAATATGACAAAACTATTGAAAAATTATTGAAATATTTTGAGACTGAAAAACCCTACTCTTCATATTCTATTAATTGACACCAATGTCAGTACCAGTGTCCACCTGAAGTATTGAAGTCTCCCACAAGTAAAGAGACAGAAGACTTTTTCATTTATTTTACACACCATTTAAAGATACCCCTCTTTCCTCTTCTCACTTCCCAGCCTCCCTCACAACCCATCCCCACTCTCCCCCACAAGAAGGCAAGGCCTCCCATGGGGAGACACATCCAGTAGAGGCAAGTCCAAGCCCTTCCCCCGGCCTCAAGGCTGCATGAGATGTCGCATCACAGCTAGTAGGCTCCAGAAAGTCTGCTCATGTACCAGGGATGTGTTCTAATATTACCGCCAGGGGGGCTCCCAAACAGATCAAGCTACTCAACTGTCTCTCCATGCCAAGGACCTAGTCCAGTCTCATACAAGCTTCACAGTCATTGATCCAACGTTCATGAGTTCCCACTAATTTGGTTTGGTCCTCTATGCAGGTTTCCACATCATGATCCTGATGCACTTGCTCACAGAATTTCCCTTCTCTCTCTTTGACAGGACTCCTGGAGCTCTGCTTGGTGTTTGGTTGTGGAGCTCTGAATCTGCTTCCATCAGTCACTGGAGAAAAGCTCTGTGATGACAGTTTGGGTATTCACTGGTCTGATCACTGAGGTAAGGCAGTTTAGTTCAGGCACCCTCTCCACTATTTCTTGTAGTCCAAGCTGGGGTCATTCTTGAGGATTCCTGGCAACTTTCCTAGCACTGGGTTTCTTTCTGTCCCCATGATATCTCCCTCTATCATGGTATCTCTTTCATTGCATCCCCCCTCCATCCCTGTTCCAGCTCAACCATCCCATTCCCTTATGTTCTCATCCCCTACCCCCTACTCTCCATTGCCCACCCCTCATCCCCAGTTTACTCATGTGATCAAGACTATTTCCCCTTGCCAGGGTCGTCCATACATCCCTCTTTGGGTCTTCCTTGTTATCTAGCTTCTCTGGAGCTCTGCGTTGTGGGTTGTATTCTTTGCTTTACATCTAGTATCCACTTATGAGTGAGTACATACCATGATTGTCCTTCTGAGTCTGGGGTACCTCACTCAGGATGATATTTTCTAGTTCCATCCATTTGCCTACAAATTTTATGATGTCAATATTTTCTCTGCTGAGTATTACTCCATTGTGTATATGAACCACATTTACTTAATCCATTCTTAAGCTGAGGGGCATCTAGGTTGTTTCCAGGTTCTGGCTATTATGAATAATGCTGCTATGAACATAATTGAGCATGTGTCCTTGTGGTTGATTGAGCATTCCTTGGGTATATGCCCAAGAGTGGTATAGCTGGGTCTTGAGGTAGACTGATTCCCAATTTTCTGAGAAACTGCCATAGTGATTTTCAAAGTGGCTGTACTTCTTTGCACTCCTACCAACAATGGAGAAGTGTTCCCCTTGCTCCACATTCTCTCCACCATAAGTTGTCTGCACAGTGCTTTTGATTTTAGCCATTCTGACAAGTGTAAGATGGTATCTCAGATTTCTTTTGATTTGCATTTCCCTGATGACTAAGGATGCTGAGCAATTCCTTAAATGACTTTTGGCCATTTGAAATTCTTCCTTTGAGAATTCTCTGTTAAGCTATATAGTCCATTTTTAATTGGATTGTTTGTTATTTTGATGTCTAGTTTCTTGAGTTCTTTATATATTTTGGAGATCAACCCTCTGTAGATGTGGGGTTGGTGAAAATATTTTCCCATTCTGTAGGTTGTCATTTTGTCTTATTTACTGTGTACTTTGCTTTACAGAAGTTTCTCAGTTTTAGGAGGTCCCATTTATTAATTGTTGTTCTCAGTGTCTGCTACTGGTGCTATACTTAGGAAGTGGTCTCTTGTGCCAGTGCATTCAAGATTATTTCCTACTTTCTCTTCTATCAGGTTCAGTGTAACTGATTTCATATTGAGATGTTTGTTCCACTTGGACTTGAGTTTTGTACATGGCAATGAATATCAATGTGTTTTGAGGGAATCATTTTTGAAACAAGGACTACTCCATTGCCTAGGCTGGTTTTGAATTAATGATCTCACATGGTTCTTTTCTTAGGCTCCTGAGAATCTCAGATCATAGGCAGTCACCAGCAAGCCAAGCTTTGAAGTAACATCTTGACTCTCTTTAATGATACTTTACAATTTCATATACAAAGGAAGAGTTTACTTAACCAACATGGGAGGCAATCAGGACTATCCCCCTTTTTTCTGCCATGTCTATGAAGAACTCTTATTGAATCTCATGATGCAACAAAAATCATGGCAAGAGTCTCATGACTCAAAATAAGTGTTAATAAACATTTTATGAGATTATTTTGTTTACAGATTCCAATTTTCAAAAAATGTTTAGGTGATCTTCTCCAACTTCCCCAGTCCCAATTCTTGAGGATTCATTAGTGTTAAACCTATACTTCCTATACTTCCTTGATCTAGTCTTTCTATGCTCTCAATTAGTTTTATATGCATTCTTTTCAGATGTATTAAACAAAGAAAACCAATCACACTCAGAAATGATGCAATCCTTCCCTCAAAATATGAAGATCCTTAACAAATATTTTTTTCTTAGGAATAAAAAATAAATTCAGCAAGACAATTATATATAATGACTTGATACAGAAATGCTAAGTAAGATTTTTTTAAATTTTTAACTCATCGGTGTATATTTTTTGCTTTGATGAAATTACCTAGCTCATTAAAATTTAACTCTTTTTTATTGAAAGCCCAGGACTAAGCAAATACCATTTCCTTGTGCCTTTATTCACTCATCTGCCAACAAATTACGAACAAAAGGAACTTATTTAATTAATGACCCCCGCTAATCATTTCAGCAGAGCATATGAAGACACTTTTTAATTTTATTTCACTAACAAATTAAGTTTGTGTTATTCATAAATGTCACTCATATGCAAATTGTGCATAAATATTTGGGGTGATCTATATTTTATCAGCTACAACAGAAAGCTTTCAAGTCAGTGTGGGTTTAAACAAGTAATTAGTGCATAAGTTATTAAACGCTTTAAACAAATGTGCTCTATCAAGCCCAAATTTAGAGAGTTCAAAGAAATTTCATAGCATTTTGATTGCACAGGTGTCTGAGCATTTTTTTTGCATTCATAAAAGATAAAATGTTAGCTCACATACATTATAATTCTTTTTGAAACGCTAATGTCCTCACAAACAGTTTTTAAAACTACTACTCCAATCTCCATCTTTGCTGTCATATTTATGTTTTGGCTTCTGAGTAAATTCAGTAAACAGAGAGGGTCCAAAGGAAATCACCTTTGAACTAGAAAGTACAAGCTAGGGTTCTTTAGGCCTTCCAATTAAACCAGAGTTATATCTCTCAGATGAACTTGTAGGACACCAGGGGAAATGGGGCTTATGGAACATCAAAGTCTCTCTATTTGACAATTTGACTTTTGAGTGTTTCTTAAAGAATAAAAAAAAAAGCACTCAATTCAATGTAGAGACTTATGATTTTCTTTCTTTCTTTTTTTTTTTCAAGAAATTTTGGAGTAGAAATAACTGGACAGTTATGAGCACTTGCTTCTCTTGTGAGTAAAACCAGAGTTCAGAATCCAGTTCCTAATTCAGGCAGCTCACAAAGTCCTGTAACTCTAGCTCTAAGAGACCCAATGCCCTTTTCTAGCCTCTATAGGCATATATGCTCACAGGTATGCATACATTCAAACAGATACACACAAACACATACACATAAGTGTTCTTGGTTGTTTTGTACTCTTTTGGCTCTTGCTCTCTGTGGGCCCACCACTCAGCTCCCAAAAAAAAAATCACAAGGAGGCTTACTCTTTCTTATGACTTAGCTTAGCAGGCTTTTAGGCAGCTTTTCTTAACTGACATTATCCCATCTATCTTTTGCCTCTGGGCTTTTGTCTGTCTCTATTTCTGTGTATCTTTCTTTACTTCTTTCTCTGTGGCTTGCTGTGTAGCTGGATAACTAGCCCCAGGAGTCTTCCTCTCCTCCTCTTTTTCGCTCCTTTATCCTTTCTTCCCAGATTTCTCCTCCTATTTATTCTCTCTGCCTGCTAGCCCCACCTAATTCTCTCTCATGCCTAGCTATAGGCTATTTGTGTTCTTTATTAGACCAATCATGTCTTTTAGACAGGCAAAGAAACACAGCTTCACATAATTAAACAAATGCACCATAAAAGAATGCAACACACCTTTGCATCATTAAACAAATATTCTACAGCATAGACAAATGTAACACATCTTCAATTAATATTCTACAACACATAATAATGAAAATAATTTAAAAAGAAATTCTCCATTTGTTAGGGGAATAGAGCATTGTTTCAATTCCTTTTCTAATATTGTGACAAATCGCAAAGAAACAAAAGAAGGCATTAATTTTTGGCTTACATTTTCAGAAGGTTAGATTGCGTAACCATCACAGTGGGAACATAGAAGTAGGCAGCTGGAAGATCACATCTTGACACACAATCACAAGGCCTCCAGAGCTCAGTGAAAGGGTACATTTCTTTGAAGAGCTTGAATCCCACTTCCCAGTGACCAGCCTCCTCCAACAAGGCCATACCTAAACCTTCCCAAAGAATTCTATTAATGATGAACCAAGTAAGTATTCAAATATATGGCCTATGTGAGCAATATCATTCAAGCCACCTTATTTACTCCCTGGCCACTATATGGCTGTAACCATATCCTAATAAAAAATTCTTTTACTCTGACTTCAAAATTCCCTATGTTCTTTCCCAGGCTTAACACTATTTTAATAAAACTCATGGCAATTTCTCTTGTTTTTTTTTTTTTACAATATATATTTTTCATTTATTTATTTTTTTAGAGATTTATTTATTATGTATGCAGTGATCTGTCTACATGTATGCCCACATGCCAGAAGAGGGCCTCAGATCTCATTATATATGGTGAGCCACTATGTGCCTGCTGGGAATTGAACTCAGAACCTCTGGAAGAGTAGCCAGTGCTTATAACCTCTGAACCATATTTCCAGCCTCAATTCATTTTCTTAATTGCTACTTTCTGTAAAATCCCAAAGGAAATTTTGTAATTCCAGTATATAGTACTACAGTATATACATTTCTATTCCAAAGGGGAAGAATAGGTACATATTGAGAAAACAGTGAACCAAAGTGAGACCAAAACCCAGCAAGGCTAAGTCCAAATCCTATATCTCATGTCTGATGTTTGGGGGCTTGGACACTCCACCCTTTTTCTCTTTTGTTATGGGTTCTACTCTTTGTCTGCAGCTCTCCTTGGCAGACATCTCATGGCTTTGGGATCTCCAACATCATATGTTCTCCAATGCATTACAGGCTTTAGTTTCAGGGCTTCCTGCGTAGACTCTTAGATCCTCAATTCAGGGAATTTCCTGCCACACACCTTTCCTCAGTTACGTCTCTCCTTAACCATGGAGGAGTATTCTACAAACCCTTTACTCATGTGTTTTTCATTGCTCTAAACTTAGAAAAGCACGAACGACGACACTACCAAGTTTGACTGCCCACTTGGGATAGAGTCTGACACCCTCCATGAATTATATTTTCAGAAGTTTTTCTTTGTTGTTTTTCTCTATAAGTAAAACATTACTTAGGCCTTTTGTTCTTCACATGTTGAAATGTTAACTGGCTGGGGTTTTGCACTGAGGGAAACCATGATTTTATCTAATTTTGGAATGGGCCGTTCTTTAAATTGCTCATCTCATCCAGCACAAAACTGGGCTCCAACATTAATTTTCCTCATTTTATTTTACTGCTTAAACTGCATACATTGTATTTCTTTTTGTCACAGTTTATCTTTTTCATTATAGACCTGTATAAAAGTTATTACTAATAACCACAGGACATAGTCAATATTAACCTGCAATGAGATCTCCTCTGCCAATGAGCCATAGAATTTAAGCAGGGCTGTCTACATGAGCATTTAGGAGGGGAGCTTGTTGGAAAAATAGGTTTCTGTGGGAGAAGGCATGGAGATGAGAAGGCAGTAGTGGTTAGAAAGGGTTGAAATCCATGGTATACATGTAAAAAGTTATCAAAGAATAAAAAATCAGTTAAAATATGCTGTCAATTTAAAGCTATTTTTAACAATCCATATTATTCTAAAATGAAATTGTAAAATCTTAAAATATATTTTATTCTATTTAAGTGATTGATTTACTATGGGGTTTATTTAAATTATATCTTATCTTTGTGGACTGAAATTTCAATATCTTCTTGCTTAGAAATGTATTTTAATAGCTATATTATAAAAAAGTTGCATGTGGCAAAGATATTTGTGTTCCTTTTCTGTAAAACTTTTATTAAACTTTTCTAATTAATTTTGAGAAAGAAACAAGTAAAATTTGTGTATAATTATTCAAAATTTAGTACAATTATAAAACATTTTAGGATAATTTACAAAGTTATCTCTTGGCAACCAAAATATTTGTAATCAGACTGATGATAAGCAATCCAGATAATTTTATTTTTAATCATCAATCTCGTTTCAATTTTTTCAAACTCTAGTTATCCAAGGGGCTCCCTGGCAGTGGGATCAGCATCCATCCCTAGGGCATGAGTGGGTTTTTGGAGCCCACTGTCTATGGTGGACACCTTACACAGCCTTGGTGCAGGTGGAGGGGCTTGGACCTGCCTCAACTGAGTGTATGTGGTTCTGCTGACTTCCCACAATTTCTTAATTTCTTAATAATAAAAAAATTAAAAAATTCTTCATAAGACTCTGTTTTGATTCATTGTGAATAAAAAAGATTTCTTTCTTTCCTTCTCTCTCTCTCTCTCTCTCTCTCTCTCTCTCTCTCTCTCTCTCTCTCTTTCTTTTTCTGTATGAGTGTTTGCCTACAGGCATGCCTATGTACCACTTGCATGTAATGTCCATGGTGGCCAGAAGAAGACATTGGATCCTCTGGGACTGGAATTATTAACTGGCTTTACCTGTTATGTGGGTTCTGCTAACAGAAGACACAGGTCTTCTGCAAGAGCAACAAGTGGTCTTACTGGGTCATCTCTACAGCCACAATTAATCACAATTTTTACTGCAACTAGTTTGTATTCATCATAAATTATGTGATTAAAATATAAACTTGTCAACCTCAAGTTTCTGGATTTATGAAGATAATCTTTACTATAACATCACTTTTTATTTTAATGCAAGTGCCACAAAACGAACAATTGAATCTTCACATGTGAATCATCTGAATTGACAGCATGAATTTCCAAAAGCAATCTGGTTCGCAACCTGTATTTATAAATAATTAATATTATGGGTATTAATTAATTTTGTATTTGGTACCCATGATGGTATCATTTTTAAATTGGTATAATTTAAATCTCCATAGAGCGGTTCTGATACTGGCAACATATTAATGAGTATGATTTCTTTCCTAGGTAAAATCACCTAAGAGGTCGAATTGGAGTAGTGATTTGATGAAACACGTGGGCCTTCCAAGGCAAGCTGCAAGCATGCTTCCTGCAGCTGCTTCTGCTATATTACCACGTTGACAAATCATCTTTAGCAAACTTTAGTGATAAAGTGGAGGTTAAAATATTAATAGATTTCATCTGTTAGTTTTCATATGGCCAACGACAACATGGTACCTTCCCTGAGTAGAATGTAATGTAAACATTCTACATTAGTTATTATTTCACCATTAATTTATAAAATCAAGAATGTTAGTAAAAGTTTATGTATGCAGTTTTGGTTTATAATTCATTCATATGGATAGTTTAAAGCAAAGATTTTTTTAAGCATTAGTAAATAATAAATGAGCAGTTTTAAATAATGCCTATGTGACAAATGATGAAATTACTTTATGAGAGCTTTTGAATTCTTTTCTGAGTGAGTTTTGTCAAAATGCCCAGTCTCTATTAACTGCATGTCTCCTAGATAAACTGAATTTCAAATTATCCACATGACACATTGATCCCTTTTCCCCAGACTGGGAGTATGACAGAACTTGACATCTCCCAGGCCATAGTACATGTCACAGTCCACTGACTCTTTTTTTTACCAATCAGCATCAAATAATTTTTCCACTGCCACTCAAAATAAAAGGCTATTTACCATTAACAGTATCTGATTCAAAAGCACTTCACTTCATTAACACATACATATTCTTCATGGTTTTTTTTAGTGAAATAGGTACAGCCCATTATTTCTGGGATAGTCAGATAATGAGAAATGGTTTATTCCTGGTTATGTTTGAGGACTAATAACATGAGAAAACTTTATTTCTTTGAACGTGCATTTGAAAAGTCAAAAAACAGTAGCTGTGGAAAATTTCCAGAAGAGAACAATCTATTATAGATGATCTAGATTATTTAATAGATTATTTAGTATAAACTTGTGAAATAATGCAGAATCATTTAAAAAAATGACAATTAGATGAGACAACAGCACAAGAGACTGTCCCAAGACCCTCCCAGATAACAGGAAGTACTTACTGCTCTTTCAGGAAATATGTCTGTGTGGAATTTAAGTCAGGAGATTTATAGGTGGGCTATTATCATTGTTATCCTTGGAAGTTGGGTGCCCACCTGGGTGGTGTTTCCTGGAGTTCTTGAAAGTGGCTAAGGGAGATAATCTGATTCCAGAGAAAGCCTTTCCTGAGGCTGTTCTCCAAATACCTGGAATGTGTATGTCCAGAGAGTGATCAGTCCACACTGTTAGCCCTTCTTAGAGAAAAGCCAATTGGGAAAACTATGAAGGCACACATGATTTTCATAACAGAATACAGCTGATATATAACAAGCCAAGCAACACCAAAAACTCCTTGGGATTTGGCTTCCTCTGGAGGAATTCCCTGACCCCTCCAGGTTGTAGTGACTTTGCCATAACCAGCTGAGTTCTTATGATATATTCCTGCAGCCTGCAGCAGTTTTGAAGAAAATATAATTTTTAAAACAGAATCATCAAAATGATGCTACTGATGGAATTGAGTAACACAGTGTTCTGTGGGTGTTTGTGAGATGTTCAGCAGCAACTCTGTTTCTCATTCTAGCAACACTTTCTTTAATGAGGGTGCAACCAGGGTAGCAAGAAATACCTTCACATACTGCTTGAAATCTTCTAGGAGCCAAAATTAATGCACTGTAGAGTCTGGAAAGAAAGTTTTGTTTATTTATGTATTTGTTTTGAAAAGTGAAAGTGAATAATATAGGAAGACCTCATCAGGCTACTGACAGGAGAAAGATTCAGCAGATTGGTTAGAGACTAATTATTTATGCAAACAAGATAAATGTGTCTTGATAGAGCAAAACCCAGCAATTCGCTGAGTCACCCAACTCTGGATTAAAGTCACAACCAAGTCTTTATGTTGGAAAGAGGTAATGATTTCTGACCAGTCTTTGCTAATGTGTGAATAATGTTCCAACAAAGCAAAACCTTAATAACAATTCCCTTGAGGAAATATCACTTACTACAATTTGTTGAGATATGCACAATGAAAAATATGTTTTAAAGATCATAAGGGATTATACAGCATGAAAAAGCTTTTTTTAAAAAAATCTTGATACTTGGCTTTTGATTGGTGGGAATGTTTACTATATGAAAAATTGAAGAGTGCATTTGTGCATACCTCTGCAAACTAAAAATTCATTTCAGCTCATCTAGAATCAGAAAATCATCCTGGATGCTTGTGTATGAAGATGGGTAGGAATCTCTTTAATTTCTAGTCTCACGAAGGATAATACATTCATTTTCTACTCTATACTTGCCCTATACTCTTTGTCCTCCTTATAGTCAAATATTATTCTGTTTAGACAAGGGTGGATGTGTTCTTATTGTTTCCCTTCTTCAGTTTATCAATTACAAAACCCAATCCAGGTATTTTAAGGCATTAGCAGGAATACAAAAATCATATAAATTCATTACTTTAAAATAAGTATTTAAAGATTAAATTTTATTTTTATTATAAAACTCATTTTATTATTATTTTTTATTAAAAAGGTTTTATATACTTTGAGCATCATTTCTCTTCCCTGGACTTCTCCTCTATTCTCCCCACCTATCAACTCACCTACTTTATATTTTATGTCTCTAAGAAGCAATAGCAAAAGTGAACAAAAAAGGAAAATCAAAACAAACAAAACTTTTGTTTTGATTTTCCTCCAGCCCCTCCCCCACACAAACAAGGAGTTTGGATTATGTTGGCCAATTATTCCTGGACAAGGAGATTGCCCTGAGTGTGATTGATATACCCTGATGAAACTTCATTGGAGAAAATTGATTTTCCCTTTGCTAGCAGGTATCAGTTGCAAATAGCATCTTGGTTAAAGTTACGACATTTTCTTTATGTCCCCTTCCCAGTGGTGAGCCAACATCTGGCTTGAAAATGTATAGGTTTTCTGCATGGAGCCATAACCTCTGTGTTCATATGTGAATCAATCCCGTTGTGAATAGAAGGATCAAATAGAGAGCAGAATGGGAAGTCTGTGTAAAAGAAGGAACATGTGGAGAGACAACTAACACTAAAGGACCAAATGTTTTTAAAACCATATGGAAACCTACTACTATAAAAGCTTCCTAAAATAAATGCATACTTGAAAAGAATTTAAGAGGAATTACCATATAATGGAGGATACGATGCACCAACCAGATATATGACACAACCAAGTAAAATCTCTTGTGTCAGGAATAGATTACATCTTGTAAAGTCATTGGCCAAAGGGGTCCCAAAGAACATGCAGGATATTACCAAGGCTATTGGTTGCTTTCCACAATGTGATGGTAAGGTCCTATTGCTGAAGGCAACATCAGCTTATGTCATGGATCAAGAAGAACTCAAGATAATGCCTAGCTAGAAGCTATGCCTTTACTGAATAGCATTCCTGGTACTGGAAGGTACTCTGCAGTTACTGGAAGAGAAAGGTAATCACCAATATCACCCAGCTAGTAACCTCGAAACCTGCAACAGTCACCTGCTTGTAAAATACATGGTACAATAGTGGCACAGAATTGGTGGGAGTAACCAGCAACTGTTTGATTGGATTTAAGGCCCACCCCATAAGATGAAACCTATGCTGGACACTGCTGAAATGTCCAAGAATCAACAGAGCAAGAAAAAACAGACTTCTAAGGAAATGCTGCTGTGCCCGTAGAACAGTGCCCCCACTAAGCCCTCGTCAGAGAAGATTCTTGTTGTAGTAGATGGGAAATAAAATAAAAACCAACAACTAGAAAATGTGTAGAGAGTGAAGGACTTTGGAGCACTCAGGTTTAAATGGGATGTATTCATCAAAGTACTCCTCCCTTCAAGGGTCACAGACTATGTAGAAGAGAAGATGGAAATACTCTAAAGGCCAGAACTGTTGGATGCTTCTAAGAACATAATTTTCTAACCCAAGTGGGAAAACAGAAAACATTGTTCAATGCTTACCAGGCTGAAAGAGTCCAGTTGAATTACAATTAAAATTCAGTTTCAGTTACTTACTGATTCATTTAAGAGTATTATAGTTCTTTATATCCTTTTATTTTCTTTAGTATTGCTGAAACATATTTTAATAATTTTCTAAGCTATCTTAGCTCTATTAAGGGAATAGTACTTTATTCCAGGTCATGTCCATGAATCCAGGATGCCAGGGAGAAAGAGAGGCCTCATAGAGATCTAAGGCTGTAGGATGAGTTAGTGAATGAAGGCTGGTGGAGGAAGAGAAACTACAAATATGAGAGGTCCAATACACAGCATGGAAGTCCTCAGAGGAGTCCAGACAAGGCTCAATCCTGTTTGAAGAAGGAACTGAGGAGTACTGCATTTTTTTTATTTCTATGTGTAGTTTTGTTTATAATTTATGTGGTTTTGGATTACTATTAGAAAGAGAACTCATGACAGTAAACCTTCTATTCCCAAGAAAAGACAATGATAATGTTTATATTAAACCTGACTTTTGACAAAGCAGATATTTTGAAAAACAAAATAATAAGAAAGTCCTGCAGCATGTGTATTAGTGTTGATAGTACAAAAGAACCAAGGCAAAATGAATCAGAAACAATGAAATATTTTAAATAAAAAAATAAAGGATTAGATCTAGAAAAATTAACAAGAACATACACTTGTTAGTCCTGGACTATCATTTTAACAACAGGTGAAAAGCTGACAAAAAGGCATAACCCATCACAGGGAAAGCTATCTACCAGATGAAATTTGCCATTGTTTCAATAATCACAATCATTTGGAATGTACTTTATATCAGTTTTGTGTTCATTTTCAAAATAACTACATGAGGTATATATTAATGTCTCTATGTCAGAGCCTACATAACTAAAACAACATCAGAATCATATCCAGATTGCTACATAAACTCAAAGTTTGTGCTAGTATTCTATTTGTTTCCTAATATTTCTGATAAGCTTATAAAAAATTGATGTGGAAGGACAAATAACTTTTTTGAGGATGAGACCACTGGTCGGTCACCCATATACTACTGAATGGTACCACATCTATGCACACATGTGCAGTTCTAACTGGACTTTCTGGGTTTTAAAAAATAGATATGAAGATGGGAGATTGCATGTTTCTGGTATTCTGGAGGAACTGGGGAGGATGGAGTAATCATTACCACATTTGATAGTATACTTGTATAAAACTCTCAAGAATAAAGACAATTTAAAATAAAACAGAGTGTGGGCTTTTTTGTTTGTTTTCTAGATACTTAAAAATAACTCAGAAGAAAATGAGGCATATGTATTTTTCATTTTTATTATATCAGTATCCAAATAAAAAGCCAAGCAAATCTCAGTCTTCTTTCTTCCTGTTCCTTTTTCTTTTCCTCCTCCTCCCCTCCTCTTCCTCTTCTTTCTCCTCCTCCTTCTTCTCCATTTTCTGCCCTCCTTCTCTCCCTCCTTTTCTTTTCACAGTCCCCCAACCCCCTCATTCTCTACCTTTGGGAACTATTTCATAATGAGATAGTAAGCTGCAAGATGATTTTCAGAGATTACACTGCGTTTGGGTCATCCATGACCCAATCAAAAGCCCCTTCATTTACTCATGTAAATAATTTCAACAAATTCATTGGGTCACTAAATGAAATTGGGAAAAATATTTATTTATTCCTCGATTTGGAGTGGATAGACATTCTGTCATACCTCTCTAGAAAAAGACATAGAATAAATAAAGATATGGAAGGATTTAGGAAAAAAATTAAAATGGCTGCTAGGTACCTCACTGGAATACTACTCAGCTGTTAAAAATTAAATCTGCAGGTAAATGGATGGAGCTAGAAAAAAAAAGTTATCCTGAGTGAGGTAACTCAGACAATAATGACAAATATGGTATGTTTCCATCATATGTGGAGGCTAGCTGTTAGGTCTTTGGTAAGCAGTCAATCAATATAGAAACAGAGAGTAGATATATGGTAAGGGACTAAGGGAGAAGGTTGGATCACACTAGGAGGGGATATAAATAGCTGTAGATGGATGTGTGGGGGACTAGAACAAGAGAATCAATTGAAGCAGGGAGGAAAGGGCATTAGAGAAGAAATAAAGGTAGGATAGCTAAAACTAAGGGATATTTAAAGGATTGTATGGAAGCCAAGTCCTCTAGGCAGTAGACGCTTCATATATATATATATATATATATATATATATATATATATATATATGAATGTAACCTAAATGAAATTTCAAAACAAAACAAATTGGAATCAGAGCCCCAAATGAACATCTCTCATCACAAAATGAAACCACCAATTCCAGGAAAGGGTTACATGCAACTGAGTTGTTGGCCGAAGGGTCCTATGCAAACCTTCAAACAACACATGCCATTATCAAGATTATTGGTTACTCTTTACAAACTGATGATAAGGCCTCATTGCTGAAGACAGCTCCTATAGAATACATAAAACACAGAGAAATTGAGCTGGTGCCTCCCTAGAGCCTTCACCTATAAGGACTAGTATTCATGTTCCAGAAAGCACTCTGCGTACTACCAAAGGGGCAAGGAAAGCACCAAGCCAGCTACAAACTTTTCTGTCTATAATGATGACCTGTCATTAGTGCAACAGTGCCACACAGCTTGTGGGTGTAAGCAACCAATATGTGATTAGATTCAAGGACCAGTCCATGAGATGGAACTGTTCTTGGTAGCCAAGAAATTGAGACTGGATAGGCAAAGGACCTATGAAAAAACAAACCAAATACTACTGTGATATTAAAGGAACATAGTAATAAAATGTAACATTCAGCTATAACCATTCACCAGTGCTTTACCCAGCCATCATGAGAGAAGTTTCTTCCAGCAGAAGATGTGTACCAGTACAGAGATCTACAACTGGACAGTTGCAGAGAGTGGAAGACCTTAGAACACACAGTCCTACATGGGATGTCTCCATCAAATCCCACACCTCAGGGCTCAGGGAACCCTGACAAGGACATAGTTTATTTTAAAGTTTGTCATCTCTTATTCTAACTCCATTAAGCAAATGCATGTGAAATCACCAAATCTTAATAGTTTGAGATGGAGCAAATTCAATTATCACAGATTGTTGCTACCAGTATATTAAATAAGTATAATAAAATTTAAATTGAATGCCTGGCATATAGCAGATAATTAATACATAATCATTTGTTGGATTTTAATTCACAACTGCAAGGAATACACATTGGAAATGCAAATGATATTAATTTGGTAAGTCCCACTTTACCAGTGATTCTAACTTGTCTAATGACCTAGAAAGAAACTCTTAATTTTTCTGCTCCATCCAGGTCTAAATAAAACTACAGACTTCTAACCAAAATAGATTAATAAGATTACCATTTCAGTATTTCAAAGGAAGCCTTTGGATAAATAAACCCATTACCCCTGGGGCATTATAATGGCAGTTCACTTAATTTGAGGATTGTTTATTTTTCTAATACCCAATTGCAATAAGACTTGTTACATTTTTTTCCATTTGGATTCTTCAATACCATCTCATCTTTACATAATAAATCCCCCTTTATTGCATTTTTCTTACAGACTTTCAGCTCTTAGCAGTCAAATTATCCCTGACTCAGGCAACTTAGGGCCTGAATATTAAATAAGGCCACTTAAGCTTACAACAACATTCCTTCTGTTCTTCATATTCTTTTTTTGTTTGTTTGTTTTTGTTTTTTTATTTTTGAGACAGGGTTTCTCTGTGTAGCTTTGCGCCTTTCCTGGAACTCGCTTTGTAGACCAGGCTGGCCTCGAACTCACAGAGATCTGCCTGCCTCTGCCTCCCAAGTGCTGGGATTAAAGGCATGTGCCACCACCACCCAGCTCATATTCTTTCCTAGGTTTTGA
Organism: Peromyscus maniculatus bairdii; assembly: GCF_049852395.1. Classification (NCBI taxonomy): domain Eukaryota; kingdom Metazoa; phylum Chordata; class Mammalia; order Rodentia; family Cricetidae; genus Peromyscus; species Peromyscus maniculatus. The sequence goes on along the minus strand of NC_134854.1, from coordinate 16,121,532 downwards.
AATGTGTGTTTGCTTCTGATCTCTTCTTGACTGTGAAGATGCCCAATATTTGATATTTAAGGCAGTGGGCATGGTTATACAAGTTAGAAGTGAATGAAATAGTTTCAATTTGAAGAAGATAAGTGTTGAAAAATGGGGAATTGCTCCAATACCTGATAACAGCTCAAATATCTGAGAAGGCTTTAGATGTTGGGTGGATCATTAAGGGCCAAACTCCACATTCTGATTTACAGACTCAAAATGCAGAAAGTATATGCAAATGGCCAGTCATGTATCCATTGTAAGCAGCTCTTAGCTTCTTGGGTTTTAACTTGAAAAATTAGAGTTTGCTTTTTATTTAGGTGAGTAAAAACTGAGCACAATATGATCACTGCTGGATCCAGAAAATAATGCAGAAAAAGAAAAACAGACCAGGTATTTAACCAGAATTTGTTTATGCATGCCATAAGGGTTCTGAAGAACAATATTAAAATATCCTCATTATCAAATTACTTTCCATTGTGGACACTAAGTATAGAACTATCAAAATAGATTTGGTAAGTTTATAATCCTATTCTACTGCTTTTTACTTACACACTCAAGAGAACATATTTCTCCATGCAGAGAAGCATCTGTAAATTTACGAATTAGAAACTCCAGTTGAGTTCAGTGGGTCCCATTCCAGAAAGAAATAAAAACTACATAAATAAAACAATTTAAATGACATCAGGAGTAAATCAAACCCGGACTATTCAATCAGGATAATTCAGAAAACTTCGAAATGCTGTGAACCAAGTGGTCCCTCTTAGAGAACTCTCTCATTATTTCTTTTACGCAATTTGGTTGCTATGTTCAGGAAATGATAGCCTTGTAGAAGACAGGAACATGTTCCTATCTCCAATTATGCTTCATCATGCACTTATTTGCCCAGATATACAGAAAGAGTCCTTAATATAAATATAGTGTAGGAAGCAATTATTATATTGATTTTTTGATATTTACCCTTCCTATGCCTATTATTTTAAGATTTAAATCAAAGTCAGTTTTCTCAGAAACGTTTATCAACATAATAAAAATGAAAAATATTTTTTATTTCTTTATAAAATTTAGTATCTTTTTAAAGCACTAATATAAATCTTTGAATTTACTTTGAAGTTCCTCAATGTCTCATCGGAGTGTGCTACAACAGGATAGCCAATCATAAAAAGAAAATATTAATTTGGTCAATCCTGAAACTAAAGCTAGCTTTCTATTTTCAAGTAATGTGTCTTGTTGTTGTTGTTGTTGTTGTTATAGCCTGGGTTATTTTAATTTTAGATGGAAAAGATGCCTGGATGAAGAGAGGAAGAGAAAAGAAAAAGAAGAGAAAAGGATGGGATAAGAGGGGGTGAGGTGGTGATAAAGGAAACTGAGATTCTTCCTGAAAGGCATATACTTTGAGACCAACTCTATATCATATTAGTTGTAACAAATATGGTAAATGGCTTTATGTTTTTTAATATCACTAATATCAACCATACAATCCTATCTGAAGACTGATATTGTTCCTGCCCAACAAAAATACCCATCTTAAAAATGAAAATTTCTTTCTTCATCTTTCAGTAATGTTATTGATCATAGACATATTTAAACAGAATATTTTGTCTTCAAACTTCATCCCAGTCATATGCTCTCAAAATACATGGATTGACAGGCCTGAAAAGCAGTATGTAGAACATAACTGGATTCCAACTCACAGAGATCAGCTCCCTCTGTCTCTATAATGCTGGCATTAAAGACATGTTCCAGCAATTAAACTGTTTACATAGTATTTTCATCAGTTTAATTAATCATTTGAAGGTATAATTCTAAAGTCAATTAAGAAATTTCTGGGCTTATACACCTATATATATTTCTGCTCTGGTCCTGTGTTTTTCTATATCATTATATACTTGAATTTGTACACATACTCATGTGTACCTTCTCAGGAAACTGAACTAATTATAGAAACAATGACGATGGTGCATTATAGTTTATATTAAATGCCACTGTAAGAGGAATTTCTAAACAGTTTTATTAATAAAAAATCCAGAGCCAGATATTAGGTAAAAACTGAGAGACCAAGGAAGCAGAAAGAAGCCAGCCACATTCTTACTGATAGAAATCCTCTGCCCAAAGAGAGCCACTTCCTATATACTCACACCTATATCCTTTCTGTGCTTTGCCATCTCACTACCTCTCTCCACCTAGTTACATCACTTCCTCTTTCTACTCTGTCACTTCCTGTCTGTCTGTACAGCCCTCCAGACCTCAATGGTTAACTAGTGCTGGGAAATAAAGGCATGTGCCACCATGCCTGTCTCTGTTCCCAGTGTGGCCTTGAACACACAGAGCTCTGGTTAAATCTCAACCTCCCCAATGCTAGGATTAAAGGCCTGTGCTACCATTGCCTGACCTTTACTATAGTGGCTTTACTATAGTAGCGGGTGATAAGTTGTTTTGTACCCTCATAGGCCTTTCCACCGACTCAGCAATCCAAGTCAGACCAAATTAGAAAAAGGCCTAATTTAATGGGGGGGGGGGGGGGTGATTCTCTAGCCCCACAGAGAAGAGACAGGGACAAGGGACTGGAAGAACCATGTGTCTGTTTTCTGGGATGCAGTGTATATACCCTGTGGGAGTGGTCTTGAGCATCTCTGGGGGAGGAGTTGTGTTTGTCAGGCTTTGAAGGGGCAGGTTTAGGGAAAGAGATGGGGGAGGGGAGTTGAGACGAATCTTCCACCAGAACAGCTGGCTTTTTCATCTGATCCCCAGATAAGCTTTATTGAGATGCCCAAATAAAATATTACCACATGCCACCAATGGCCCATGTGCTGAAAGTTTGTAATCCAGTCCATAAAACTCTGGAAAAGTAATAGAAACTTTATTAAGTGAACACTGGTAAGTTAGGTATGAGAGCATTCCCTTGTAAAAGATGTTGACATCTGTAACCTATTACTCTCTTATTTTTTCTTCCCAGAAACCTTGTGTTGAATAGAGTTCCTCTACCATACACTTCTACAGTGTTGTACTGTGTCATTTTAGACCCAAAGGGGAAATGGTCTGAAATCTCTGGAAATATGATCTTAAGAGGTTATTTTGCTCATGAATTTATTATCTCCATTAGTTTAACATAGTAATAGACAAGAATATTGCTGTCATGTGTCTCCCAAAGTGCTGATTACATTAAAAGCCTAGGATAAGTATCTAAAAGTATGGGAGTACTGTGTCATTTTGGAAGTTCACACTATCTGCTCATGCCCACTGTCTCAGCTACATTTCTATTGCTGTGATATATCATCATAACCAAGATAATTTGTTGTTTGAATCTTAGATGGTTTTTTAATTAAAAAAAAAAAAAACCCAGAGCCAGATATCAAGGTGAAAGCTGAAAGATCAGAGAAGCAGAACAGCCAGCCACTAGTTCTTACCTCTATGAAATCTTCAGTCTAAAGAGATTGAGTTCCTGTTTCTTCACACCTTATATAACTTTCTCTGCCCTGCCATGTTATTTCCTGGGATTACAGGCACGTATGCTTCCCAAGCAAAGACATAAGATCTCAAGTGGTGAGATTAAAGGTGTGTGCCACCACTGCCTGACCTCTATGTCTAACCTAGTGGCTGGCTCTGTCCTCTCATCCTCAGGCAAATTTAGTAGTGTACACAATACATCACAACAGCAAATCATAAAAGAAAATTTTAATTCCACTTATGGTCTCAGAGGTTAGCATCCCTGATAGTGGGTTGACGAAACAGCTTGGAACTCAAATGTTGCTCCACAACCAAGAAGCAGAGAATTATAACTGGAAATAATGGAAGTCATTTTAAACCTCAAAGGTCATCCCAGCAGCACATCTCCTTCAACAGGCTTCAGTTTCTAATCCTTCCCAAACAGTTCTACTAACTCAGGACCAAATATTAAAGCACATGAGTCTATGGAGGCCATTCTCATTCAAGCTCCTACAGTCATTGAAGAAGAGACAATTATGTTTAAGGATTATTTAAACAAGTTGTCTGTACATTGTAGTGCTTATCAAATAAAACATCTTTTCAATAACTTTATAATTATTTATAATTAGATAAGTTAATAGCATTTAATACAGAAAAGATGAACATAGGTTCTCTGTGATAAGATCTATGTAGACTATGGATTCCTCTCTCAGAGCACTTAAGACTCTTGTTTGATTGTGTCCATGGAGAAACACAAGCAAGGAGATCCTAGTAGAAGAAAATTTAGTGCACTTATTCCACAAAAAAATAAGTGCAGTTTAAAAATTGGGTAGAAAGCAAACTTCATAGAAAAATCAAAATTTAACTATAGTAAATAAGAATTTAGTCTTCAGTTGGAGATTCTGTGGAACAGTTTATTGAAGCTGCTATTAGCAGAAGTCATTTTCTGAATTTGTCTTCCCTAAATTAGCAATGTAGCATTTTCATATTGTTAGACATTTAGAAATATTGGAAGGCTTATTTCAAATTATTAAGTGTCAGAAAAGTGTCCATGACCAACATGAGAAAACAGTCTCGTCATGCTTTTCAATGCTCAAAACATATTCAAATTTAAAAATCCAATAATTTAATTGCAATAACAAACCCAGTGATGTGTGTTTATCTTGCTTTTACACACAGGGATTTACTAGAAATCACCTTATGGAAAAGTAGTTCTATGTGCTAAAGTCCGACTCATTGGAGCACTACACATAAAAGTTATTAAAATCAAATGGTTCTTTTAAACTTTAAATTTAAAACCAGAGAGCTAGATAATCCAAAAAAATGATAATGGAAATGCCCTTCTCTAAATAGTACAACTAGTGAATTTTAAGGAAAATATTAAATGATAGGGAACTTCCTCCAAACAAAAAGAAATCCTACATTTTAGTGTGGGCTGTTATATTTGATTCTGTGCATTGAACTACATAAGTACAATAACTATTGAAATTTTATTGTGAAGACATACAGTTAAATTCTACAAAAATGGTATTTTATAGTAGTACCATTAGCAATGTCAATTGTGATAATAAATAATTTCCAATAACATTTCTTAAGTGTAAATGAGTTTTACACAATAATGGATAAGGACATTATAAAAAGTACCTTTCATATTAAACATCTCCCCTGAGGATTTGTACATTTGAGGTATTCCATATTTTTTTTACAATGTCATCATTTTATCAGTAAACAATGAACACAAAATGAAATGTATTTTTAATGTTCTTTCATGTATAAAATCAATTTATCTTGCATTCAAACATAATACATTTTAATTTTTGGAAAGGGCTTGGGATATTTTAAAGCTATAATACTTTATGCTACTAAATATACTAATAGTAGATATCCTTATAAATATAGTCTGAAAACAAGCTTTGAAATGAGAACATAACACAGACACACCAAGAGTATGTGGAAAAAACTCATCAGATAATTTGGTCTCAAAGAAGTAATGCAATCAAAGAATGCAATAAAGCCCTGGGAAGTATAGTAAATGCAGTGTTTCAAATATCATGACTTATTTCAATCATTGTATACAATAAAGGGTACAGATGCAAATATAAACCCTACTGTTCCTATAATTTAAACATAAATATACGATCTTATAAAATAAGAAGTTGGCTCTCATGAAAAGAATCATGTGAAAATTCCATTAATACCAAAGTAAATTCCAAATGGAGCAAACTATTGATGTAAAAATGGGAGAAACCTTAAAAAAGATATGATTTTTATATTCATAGCATGAAAGCAGATGTGATTCCTCTCTGATAACTTTATGAAAAACATCACAGAGGGACCTATAAATTGTTAGACACATAGGCCATTTGGATCTGTGTATTAAAAGCACCTCAAGAAGGAAAACAATAAAATGACAAAATAAACAAAATAGAGCTATTTCCAAAATCATTGTCACAACATAAGGATACTTAAAAATGTTTTAGTTCACATGAGTTAGTACTCCAAATGTTATATGGTTAGGATTTGTAGATATAATTTAGTTAAAGAGTAGATAAATATGTGAAAATATATTTGAAATGTATCACAAATGAATATTTGTAAATGCAAAGAATAATATCACTTATAAAAGATAAGACATAATCAGTTTCAATCTCTTTTATCTAAAAAGTCACTGAAACAGACTATATATATACATATGTATACATACATAAATACACAGATATCTATCTATCTATCTATCATCTATCTATATATATATGTATATATAGTCTATATATGTATATATATATATTGAATGAGTACAAGACTTCAGGGACACTACAGAGGTTTTAATGTCAATAGTATACATCTCAAAGATGCATGTGACAGTAACAGTAGTATCTGGTGACATGAATGGATTTACCTGGCTTCACTGTTCGGGTGCTTCACTTGAACCATTATTGCTAAATCAACACAGGTGTGTTAGGTTTTATGATTCCCACATTGCTTGCAAGTTGTTGAACTGTCCCTCTCTTGATGATACACCTCAACTTGTTAAATTTGCTAATGATTCTGTCTTTAATGTGGTCTCTGGATTAGCAGGCTATCCTCTTCTGATTGAGTTTGCTGTTTATAATATGGCCTCTAAAGTTGTTATGGTATTGTAAAGCCATTGGACAAAAAAACTGCCCAGACTGGCATTGTCATAAGTTAGCCTAGAAAATTCATGAAAGTAGAATGGATATCTGAATTTATTTGAAGTATTTGCTCTCCACTGGTCTATTTTAATCAACCAATAGAAGACTGGTCTAGTGGCTTAATTTCTGTGTAAATATCCTAGTGAGATAGGGGTTAATGCTATTGATGCATGGACAAGCATGAAGGAAAAGAAATAATGTGTGTGTGTGTGTGTGTGTGTGTGTGTGTGTGTGTGTGTGTGTGTGTGTGTGTGTGTGTGTGATGTTTTGATGCTGTGTGTGGGCAATGGTGGGGTTGAGTGTAAGAAAGAGAAAGAGGATAAAGGCTTTTCATTTTTTTGAGAAAGGGTCTCACTAGGTAACCTTTAATTCCCTGGGCTCTTCTTCCTTCATAATGCTAGGATTAAAGGCATGTACCACTGCCATACCAAAGATTTTACTCTTAGAGGCTACAAATGAAACACAGCAAGCCAACCACTGAAACGCACTATTCTATTATTATGAAGATAAGAACATAGGAGGTAATTTAAGAATGTTTTCCATTACCAGAATAACAGTATTATGTTCTTTCCTCAGGACTATTTACTAGTCAATCTTGGGTTTTTGTTCAAGTGAGCAGTGTCTGGTGTGAATTATAAACTCTCCTTTGGGATTTAAAGCCAATTGGAAGTTTATTGGTCATTCCATAACACTTGTGTCATTTTTGTAACAGCAGGCATATCTTTCTGGACCAGTTGTCAATTATAGCTTAGATGATTCAGAGCTATATAAGATTACTGAATATTTTCCCCTAGTAGCTTATGTAGAACCTTTCAGCATTATGAAAGTGAGCCCATATAGATGAAGCTTCCAAGTCCACATCATTTTAATTTCCCCATGCCTTATAATGCAGGTATGTGGCATCTTCAGCACCAGGATGTTGTCAGCAAATTCTGGAGGGTAATCAAGAGCAATGCCAATACCCTGTAATGTTTAGGGGGTGTCTATTATGTTTAACTGATCAATAACTCAATATGTAACCCATATCTTTCACTTTTTATTATGAAAGCCTATGGCATCTGGAAGAAACATTGTTCCCCTGCTTATAGGTTAACTATATTTATTTCAATATATGTATATACAGATGTAAGTGTATGTACTTTAGAAAGTTTATATCCATAAATTAGTGAATCTCTCAACCCTTACCTGAGAAGCTTGTTTTGCAATAAATGGTGACTAATGTAAAATAGAGACTCATAACTGGTCAGCATGCTTAGAATAAGAGACTGCAGAGTGCTCAGTTCTAACTAGCTTATTTATATCACACCTATTCTACCAAAGGCTCACAGAATATTGCGGAAGAGAGTGTGGAAAGATTGTAAAAGTAAAAAGTGTATGATGTACATAGCAAAATATTGTTTGCTGGATATGACAAGGTCATTCCACAAACCAACTCACAGTGGCTGGGACTGCATGCACCAGATCAAGCAGCCAAACTCCTAGCATGTTAGAATATGGTGGTCTGAATAAAAATGCACGTACAGGTCCATACGGAGTGGCACTATGAGGAGGTATGGTCTTCTTGGAGTAGGTGTGGCTTCGTTGGAGCTTTGAGTACTCAGATGCTCAAGGAAGGCCTAGTGGCTCAGTCCCTCCCTTCTGTCTGTGGACCCAGATGTAGAACTCTCAGCTCCTTCTCCAGCACTGTTTGTGCCTGCATACCTCCACACCTCCTGCATTGACTATAATGGACTAAACCTCTTGTTGAGGGACAGCTGACTCCATTTTTCCTTTTTCAGTTAAGCATAATGTTAGAATTTGTATTATTTCTATATTGCTCCAATTTTTTCTTCTGTAATCATGGCCCCAGCTACAGGTCAACTTGTGTTTTTGACTTGTTCTTCTATAATCTTGTGATTCACACCTCATAAATTGTTTCCGTTATTTCATGGTATGTTCCAAGAATAGGATGACAATAAAACCAACATGTGCTTTCTCATGATCATAAACCTAGCTTATTATTAATTGCAAAATTTTGCTTTTGTAATCCCTTTTTGTAATTGCTTGCTGGGTTAAAAAAAGGCTCCCCCTGCTTTTGGTCAGGGCCACTTCATTCTCCTACTTCTGAGGACACTGCAAGCTTAGCCTGGCCATAAAATAAAATGTTTTACCTTACAACATTTGATGTTTGTTCCTGGTTTTCAACACCATAATTGGATGACCAGTTACCAGGTGACCTCTCTGGAGCAGGAACTGTCAGGGTGCAGCCACTGAGATGTGTTCCTCAGTCCATGTCCTTCCTTTTTGCTACAGATCTAGATCTCCACCAGGTTACAAGGTAAGAGGTGCTTTGTGTGTTTTGTCTGTCATCTGTTCTGGGCTGGTGAGACCACCTGCGAACTGAGACTAATATTCATTTAGTTTATGATAATTTGGACTTTGTCAAATTCAGATGATCTCTGTTTTTCTATACTCATCTTGTTTTTGGTGTGGCCTAAAGTCTAATCTTTGTTATGTGCCAATCCGCATCCCACCTCTTATCCCCTCTAGATTGCATGATAAGCAACTTCTCTGATTTCAGGAAGCCAAGCTGTGATATTTGGCTTCTATGTCAAAGCCCCCAGGTTTCAGAAACTACTAATTCAAGTGGCTTGTGTTTTTAGGAGTTAGACTGCCATCTGAGGGCTCCATTGATCTTCACAACAGGATCTGTACTAATGCCCATCCCAAGCAGCTTTATATTGTTACATGGGTAAATTTACTCAAGAATCTTCCCTCCTGGGTTAAGAAATGCTGTCCATCTGGCACCAAAAAACACTCCCTTCAGCCCCTTCCAAATTTGCTCCTTCCGATCCACAATATAGCTTCAAGTTTCAGGTCCTAAGTGTCTCTACCACATCCTTCAGACCCCTAAGGAGGAGATGGACCCTCCTCCCTATTCAGGGGTCCATGCCCCAAGTCTTTCCCTTGCCTCCCGAGCTACCTCCATGCACTGGTGATGGTACTTCCTAGGAAGGTGAAACTTCCCCTGTCCCTCTTCCTCCTATCCCTGGTCCTTCTACCCTACTTCCCTCTGCAACATTGTTCTTTCCCTTCCAGGTGATCTCCCTGGAAGATGGGCTGATCCCGTCTAGTCTATGGTACTTTCTCTACCACTGATCTCTGTAATTGGAAGATGCAAGATCCTTCTTTTTCTGAGGACCCCCAGAAGCTGGTAGATCTCTTCAGTTCTATCTTCACCAGTCATCAGCCCACCTGGGAGGATTGTCATCAGCTCCTGCAGATCGCCCTCATCTCTCAGGAACAATCTATACTGTATCTTGAAAGCAGCAGCTCCTGCCATCCTAGGTCCAGACGGATTGCCCTCACAGAACAGCACTAACATCGAGGACACCTTTTTGTCAACTTTCCCTGACTGGGATCTTAACACCTTGGAGGGACTTTGAGTCTATGGCTAGGTATTGTCAGACTGTTGCAGGGTTTTGGGGCAGAAGCCTGATGAGTCACCAGTAGCTTTAGTGAAGAGATTTTATTAGGCCTATCACCTCTATTCACACAGTGAACCAGAAGTACCCAAGAAGCAGAGGACTTTAAATATTGCCAACATTTCTCAGTCAGTCCCAGACATAAGGAGAAAATTGCAAAAATTAGAAGGAAAGTTAATCTCTGAACTAGTGGAGATAGCACAGATGATATTTTTAGGAAGGGACACACTAGCCCAATCAAAAGTGAAGAAAATGAGAAAAGTGATGGTTGAAGTTCTGGGGAAAAGTTTTGACCAGCCTTGACCCAAAAATATAGGAAAATAGTCTCCATTAAAAACTAGAGTCAGCACCCTATTTCTCCCTATCCCCATGATGTAGATTGACCTGCTTAAGGGGCCCCCTGGCAGTGGGATCAGGATCCATCCCTGAGGCCTTTTTGGAGCCGAATGCTTATGGTGTGACACCTTACACAGCCTTCGTGCAGGGGAAAAGGGCTTGGACTTATCAACTGAATGTATCAGGCTCTGCTGAATCTCCATGGGAGGCCTTGCCTTGAAAGAGGTGGGCATAGGGAGTGGGTTGGGGGAAAAGGTGGGGCAGGGAGGGAGGAGAAGGGGATCTGTGGTTGGTATGTAAAATGAATAGAAAATTTCTTAATAATTAGGAAAAGTGAAGAAAACCTGGAGTCAGTCATTAATTAGAAACGTATTAATGTACATATTGCAAGGATCAAGGACATTAAAAGAACAAATGTCCCCTGTGGGAAAAGAAGGTCCCTACCTTGGCTGTTGCCACAGAATGATGGGACATGGCTTTTCCCTGGATTCTTGGGAGCCAATGGTGACTTTATAAGTAGAAGGGAAGGATGCAAAGTTTCTGATAGATACAGGGGCCACTGCATCAGTTTTAATGGAACCCCTAAAGACTGTTACAAATAATACAACTTTCACTAAAGGGGCCACCCGCAAAACCCAAGGATACCTTCAGACACAGGCCTGAATCATGGAACTGGCCATGGTTCTATGACCCATTCCTTCCATCTAATACCTGATTGCGCCCTCCTGGGAAAAGACCTTTTACACGAATTAGAAGCTCATATTACCTTCACTGAGACTCAGTGGACTTGACTGTTGAGCCTCCCACAATTTTGACCCATTTTTGCTCTCTGAAAAATATAAATTCCTGGAGGACCACAAAGACATTGCCTCTTGGTTGTTAGAACAACAGAAAGATGAGTTTCAAACAGTCCGGGCAGAGACTACCAGGGTTGGTAAAGCAGTAGTCTCCCATAGTAATCTTATTAAACAGTTCTGCCTCACAGGTCTGAATAAGACAATAACCTATAAATCTTCAAGCTAGACAAGGTATTACCAAACATGCTAACCACCTCTAGGAGGCTGGAATCCTTGATCCTTACCATTCCTCTTAGAATATACCTCTTTTGCCTTTTCCAAAGACTACTTCCTCTGAATTTCACCTAGTTCATGACTTAAGAAAATCATCAAATGGGTGGATATTATTCACCCCATCATACCTAACCCTTATACTTGCCTCAGGGAACAGGTTCCTAACATAAAGAACTATACTATTTTTGATCTGAAGGATGCCTTCTTCTTGTGGCCTGCTGTCAAGGTGAACTAGCCTATTTTTGCTTTTGAATGGACATACTCAGGTGGGCAATTAACCTTCAATGGGCAATTAACTCGGACATGACTGCCACAGGGGTTCCAGAATTCACCAACTCTGATGAAGCCCTGAAGCCCTGAGGAGAGACCTGATCTCTTTCCTGGAGTCACACTTAGAGGAAAGATTGTTATAATATATTGATGACCTGTTACTTACAGCAGATACTCTGAAGGACTGCACAGGAGTCTCTAAAGCCTTACTAGAAGTACTAAACCTGTTGTGGTACAAAGGTTCTGCCAAGAAAGCCCAGGTTTGCCTGAACACTGTCACCTTGGATACTAAATACATGATGATAAACATTCACTTGGGGCTAAATGGATCCAGGCCCTCGTGGACATTTCCTCTACTCACCACCAGGACACAAATCCAAGAATTTCTGGATACTTCTTGCTACTGCATTCTTTGGATCCCAGAGTTTGCAGAAATTGCCGAGCCTATCTATGCAGTTGTTAGAGCCACAAAAATTCAAAAATTCAAATAGTTCTGTATTTATGTGGGCCCTGGGAGAAAGTTCAGCCTTCAGACAACTTTCAAAGGTCCCATGTGAAGGCCCTGCACTTGCCCTTTTTGACACCTCCAAGCCTTTTTAATTGTGTGTCCTTGAGTGAAAAGAAGTAGCAAAGGAGTTTTGACTTGGACTTTGGGGCCATGGAAAAAATCAGTAGCATACCTAAGAGACTAGACTCAGTTGACTCAGTGACTCAGCCATCACTGCTACTATAATCCCAGTTAAAGAAGCATCCCAACTGTCTCTGGGTCAGAATATTCAAGTCATTGGGCAGCACTCTGTGGAGTCCTTGCTGTGGTCACTACACAACTGATGGATTTCAAATGCAAGGACCACCCAATATCAGGCACTGCTGCTGATCCACCAAGAATGACCTTCCAGAAGACAGAGTGTTGAACCCAGCTACCTTCTTTCCAGATGAAGGTCTGGAGCTGGCCATCCATGACTGCCTTGAGACTGTGAGTACTCTCAATGGGATAAAAGGTGACTTGAGAGATTATCCTCTCCCAAATGTGGAAGGTGAATTATTTACAGATGGTGGTAGCTACAAGAATGATGGAATTAGGTATACTAGAGCCACAGTGATGACTCAAGACCAGGTCGTATGGTCACAAGCCCTAGAACATGGATCACTAGACCAAAAAACTGGGCTTTATAGCCTTAACACAAGCTCTTTGATTGGCTAAAGGAAAAGATGCCAATATACAGATAGTCATGCCTTTGCTACTACCAATATCAATGTGGACCTATACTAAGAAAGAGGACTTTTAACATCAAGTGGAAGGGACATTAAAAACAAAGAAGAAATCTTGGCTCCACTGGGGGCCCTCTGTAGTGGGTAGCCATTTCAGCTTTGATCTGGAAGTTCTAACCCCCATTGAGGCTTCGGTAACTGTCATGCCTACAAGGCAGGCCTGAGAGAGGACCCTGAAGACCTAAGATCTGGATGTGCCAGCTCTCTTGGTTTCCTGGACCCTGGACGCTGGAGGTAGACCGAGCAGAGTTCTCCAGAGAACACCGCCGGACTGCACTACACCTTTCCCAGACCCTGTTACCTATCCCTTTACTTGTGAGTTACCCCGCAAAATAAACCTCCTTTTTAACTACATGGAATGGCCTTAATAATTTCACCAATAGCCCTCTGTGTAATTGGACTTTCCTTTGAGCCAAACCAGCTCACAAATAATGAATGGAGATATATTATTAGTTATGAAAGTTGGGACCTTAGCTTAGGCTTTTCTCCTACTAGCTCATATTACTTAAATTAACCTCTTTTTATTAATCTACATTCTGCCATGTGGATCAGTTACCTCTCTTCTATTCCGTCATGTCCAACTTCTTCAGTGGCTTGCTAATGTTTCCAAACTTCATCTCCTCTTCCTCTCTCTCCCTGGAAATCCTACTTCTCCTCTCCTGCCCAGCTATTGGTCATTCAGGTCTTTATTAAACCAATCAGAAAAAAATACATCTTCACAGTGTACAAAAAGATTATGCCACATCACTTCTGCTTGCCAAAAGCAGTAGCTATTATTCACTGCCATGGGCATCAGAAAACAATTCCTTCCAAATTAAGGGTAATGACTTTGCCAATCAAATGGTTAAGACCATTGTTCAGGGAAAAGTGAAACTATTAGAGATTCTACCCTTGGTGTATCCTTACTTCCTCCCCCTGGAACTTTTCTGTACAAACCAGGATTTGAACTTTAGCTGAGAGACTAAAAGCCAAAAAGGATGCTCATAGATGGTTTTAAATTGAAGATGAGCAAGGGAGGTCAAGATCATAATGGGGAAATATACAGAGACAACTGAACCAAGTTCATGGGAACTCACAAACTTTAGACCAACAGCTGTGGAGCCTACATGGGACCAGACTAGGCCCTCTGCATATGGGAGACAGTCATATAGCTTGGTCCATTTGAGGGGTCCCTGGCTGAAGGATCGGGATTTATCCCTAGTGCATGAGTTGGCTTTTTGGAGCCCATTACCTATGGTAGGATCCCTTGCTCAGCCTAGATGCAGGGGGCAGGGTCTTGGTCCTACCTCAACTGAATGTACCAGGCTTTGCGGATTCTCCATGGGAGGCCTTGCAGTTTTGGAGGAAGGGATTGGTAGGGGGGAAGGGAGCTGGAAAAGGGATGAGAGAGCGATCTGTAGTTGGTATACAAAATGAATAAAAAAAAATTCTCAAATGAAAAAAAAAAAAAAGAAGAAGATGGAAGACCCATCCTGTCTGAAGTCATAGGATAGGAATGACTACAGGAAAGACATGTGTATACCCATCTTGGTACCACTAAATTGATTGAACTGTCTCAAAGAGATTTCTTTAACTCACATCTAAATAAAATGGTTCAAGATATTATTTTTCAGAATAATAACTGAGGGAACCAAGACCCTGGAGAGATATGGGAATTGGACTTCACAGATATGAAAAACAGGTGATATAGTTGCTATTACTTGTTAGTCTTCATAAATACTTTCTCAGACTGGGTAGAGGCATTCCCATCAGGACTGAAACAGCTCAGACTGTAGTTAAAAGACTATTAAGTGACTTGATCCCCTGATTTGACATCCCTATTGGATTGGAGTTTGACAATAGACCAGCTTTTATAGCCCAGATCTCAAATTTAATAGCCAAATAATTAAACTTTGATTGGAAATTACATTGTGTTTTTTGTCCTCAATGTTCAGGAAAGATAGAAAGAATAAATAAAAAGCTGAAAGAAAACTTTGAAAAAATAATCTCACATATTGGCAATAACTGGGTAAATCTGCTTCCCTTTGCCTTGCTCTGGACATGATGTTCTCCTTATGTTAAGGTCCTTACTCCCTACAAAATTATTTTTAAGAGACCTCCTCTCTTGATACTCAAATTATGAGAGCAACACATTGCTACGATGCTTAACCAAGTTCTTCTCCTATTTCTACAGGCTCTGTGACATATGAAAAAGCATATTCATATGTTTGTTTAAGAGATGACCACTCCGAGAAGCCAGTGATCACATCTGACACTTTTCTAGATTTAGAGCCTGGCGGCTGGGTTTGGGTTCAAAATCATTATGCCCCCAAAGTTGAAGCAAGGTTGATTGAACCCCAAGATCACTGGACAAAATCATTGGATCTAAAGTTCTGAACTGAACAGAGCCCACTGAACCACCTACCCTCAAGATGGAAGGTGAAAACATAACCACAAACCCACTTTAAGCCAGACTGATAAAGGACTCTTCTGGGTCCTAATTTTCTGGTTAACTCTGCCTTAGTCTGGGGCAAACCATGCCCTGGTCCAACATACCTGGGCCCTGACTAGTACCCTAGACTAGGTACTAAGAAATAATGTCATCAATTATGGGTCTCCTACTCTCACTTTGACTTACATAATTTGCTTTGGTGTAATTTTAATAAGTTTGGAGTTGGGGAAGGCCCTCCTTCATATGGCTATGGAGATCAAGACTCAGAGAATTTCTTAGCTTACCTCCAGATATATGTTTGCCCCTCAGCAAAGAATTCAGACTATGAAGGTGATTAATGATAATACTGTGCATCCTGGGGCTGTGAAACCCTGGCCTCTTGGGTAAACAAACACACTTTTATTGAATTCCAGCTAATAACAGGTAAAATCGAAGGGTTAGGATACAAGAACCCTGTTCAGGTTACCATCAAAATTGCATAAGCAATGTATAGAAGACAGGAAAAACATGAGGACTTTCTCTTTGTGCCCTAGGAAGGGACTATGTGATTCTGTGATTCTGTTCATCATCCAGATGTTTATAACTTCCACCACGAAGCCCTTAGATCCTACATGACCTAATAAGGTATGAAGCACCTTTCCAACAAGGGACAATAATTCAAACACTTCAAAAGTTGCATCATAATTTCATGACTGCTGGCATCCCTGTTACTCCATTTCTGACTCCAATATATCTGGTTTCTCTAAGTCTTTGTTTTATACCTATACGTTCTTTAATTCCACCATTCCCAACTGGATTACTGACTGTTGTTTATGCTTAGATCCTCAACTTTCCTACTATATAGGGATTGCAGCTCAAATAGAATTTGGGAATAAGGAGCCCTCCATTAGAAACTTAATTGTAAAAGAGATAAGAATCTCATCTTATGCTTCAATGTACCTAGAGTCATGGACCAATTCTTACCTTGAAAGGTATAGATAGTAAGATTTTCTGCCTATATGCTAGGTCTTATTACATCTCCAAATCTGAGTAAAAAACAACACTGCAATGGGATCCTACATTTAGAAATGCTCACCACATTATTGCTCTCTTATTATCTAGTACCTCCTAAGGGAACTTAGTTTGCATGTACTTTAGGTCTAAGTCCCTGCAGTAATCCCTTCATTATTACCAAGATCTCTAACTTCTGCATTCTAGTTCATCTGATTCCTCAAGTGTATCACTATTCTGGAAAAGGAGGCTGAGAACATTTAGGACTTTTACAGTGACCTCATACAAACAGAGCCGATCAGATGCTAATACCCCCGATAGAAGGATTGGGTATAACAGGATCAGTAGAATTGGGAACCACCGCACTTGTCACTAGTGATCAAATCTTTAAGCTCCTGAGCCAACAAATTGATCAAGATCTATATGAACTGGAAACATCCATCCTGATTTCCTCCCTGGACTCCTTGGTCATATTGCAGAACTAAAAGGGCCTTGTCCCTCTTCTTCACATAACAGGGCATGTTCTGCCTAACACTCAGAAAACAAAGTTGTTTTTATGCTAATCACTCAAGAGTAGTCAGAGAAAGTGTGAGTCTGATTAAACAAAGAATCAAGAAAAGAGAAGAGTTAAGTTCAAACAGTCTAAATTGGTGTGAGTCCCTATTTTCCTGGTGCCTGTGCTTACTTACTCTTCACAGTGCCTCGGTAGGTCCCTTACTGCTTATTTTCCTTGGTTTCACCTGCAGGTCATGCCCTCTAAATGAAATTATAAAATTTGTAAGTCATTGACTCAATACCATTAAACTAATGGTCCCAAGGAGCCATTATGAACACTTGGGACAAATTCCCCTTAGAAATGATGATCTATAATGATTTAGAGATCTCCCTAATGGGAGTGAGGAATATTAAGGGACAGCTGACTCCATTTTTCCTTTTTCAGTTAAGCATAATGTTAGAATTTGATTTATTTCTATATTGTTACTTAAGATTTTTTCTCTCTAATCATGTCCTCTGATGCAGATCAGCCTGTTTTATTTTGTTTGTTTTTATTTTTGTTTTTGTTTTTTGACATGCTATTCTCTAATCTTGTGATTCACCCCTCATAAATTCTTTCCATTGTTTCATGGTATGTTCTAATAACTGGCTGGACATAAACTCATGACATGCTTTTCCCATGATCCTAAAAATAGCTAATTACTAATTCTGAAATTCTGCTTTTGTAAAAACTTGCATACTTGGTGTAAAAAGACTGCCCTGCTTTTGGTCAGTGCTGCTACATTCTCCTCCTTCTGAGGAGAGACTGCAAGTTTGGCCCAGAAGTAAAATAAATTGTTTGACCTTACATTTGGTGTTTGCTCCTGGTTTTCGACAGCAAAACACTCTGAAACCATAACACAGCCCCAATTAAGTGTTTTCTTTTAAAAAGCGTTACTGTGATCATGTGTCTCTTCACTATAATAGAAACCCTGACAAGTACCATGGAAGAGGGACTTATAAGTCTCTCTATTAATTGAGAATGCATTAACAATTGATGGCTGCTGTGAGAAGAAATTGTTTTCTTCAGGACTGTGATCCCTGAAAGAGAACAGCAAAGATATAAATTTTATAACATTTATATCTTAACTATGTTTCAATTATGTCAATAAAATGCATTTTCAAGACTCATTGAAAATCAAGAGAATAAGCATTAAAACTAATGTAAGATACATTTCACACACATTAAGTTGAAGTATTTGAGTAACTGACAAGAAAAAAGTGCTGTTCAGGATGCAGGGAAATAACATCTTGTATGTTGGTGATAGATTTGTAAGTTTGCATGATTATTTTTTAATATAAATTAGTAGATAAGCAATCACACTAATCTAATCTATTATTTTTTGAAATCTATCAATCATGCTTATAACCATGTACAGGAAATATAAAAGATGTTTGTTGTAACTTTCTACTTTTGAAGTGTCAAAGCAATAGAAACATATAAATAGCCAAATACATGTTCTCATTGAATAAAAGTATAGCATAAAAATATTTGTCAGGATGGATTTTGAAACAGTGTATTAAAGGAAGTTAAACTATAAAAGACAAATATCATTTAAGTAATTATAAGGTATATAGATACTAAACAAGTGTTTGTGAAAAATATACTATACATATGAGACTGGAATACCATCTTACTTTTAGCTACACCTAGAGAAGAAATAAAGAAAGCATAAGGAAGCAGAGATGACAATATAGAAATGTTTTCAACCTTAAAAATAAAAATACCTATGTCATCTTCTGGGTAAGACACACATCCTGCAACAAATTCACAGAAGCTACTGATGCCTATGCTGAGCTTCGCAAGATTGGGGCTGTGAATATTCAAATATGGATGGAGGAGGGATAGGGCAGTCCTTACTCCTTACTGCTGAATCATTTGATATTGGAAGTTATTGACTTTGGTTTTACACCCACCATCCCACACACACACACACCAGGCTCAAATGGATAGTTCCAATACAATGTTCACAGACATGGTCCTCTTTAACTTAAATGAGTCTCAAAACAAAACCAAAAATCATGAATGTGACATAGATGCTGGTTGAGATGAGGGAGCTTTCAGAGGAGTGAGGGAAAAATAAGAAGATGTGTAGGAGAGAGTAATTAATTATTTTTTGCATGAAAGTGTCAAATAACAAAAATAATAAATAAAAATGAAAATAAATGTAAGAAATAAACAATTAAGGAATATTGTTGACTTGTTTAGCCATTTAACCCATTAAATATTATTTCAGTATAGCAATATGCAATTATTTTATTCATTGTCAACTAATCTATTTTATTTAACCACTGTAGAAATGTAAGTTTTTGCTTGAAAATATTGGATTTCACCCTGAAAGGTAGGTGGAATTCCTTTCTGATTTTTCAAATTTTAAATTCAAGAAAAACTGTAAGAAATTTTAGATTATCTTAGCTAGTCCATCTCTCTTAATTAGTACTGGCTATATTATTGAAAGTTTGCTTTCAACTTCTAATAACCTAGTGACATTTTCAGTATTGATCGTAGGTTAATGACTATATTACTAGCATCAGATACTTTCAGAACACAGACTTCTTACAAAGTCTAGCTAGCCAGCCAAGTCTGTGCATTTCTCATAATAAAACTACTATACAGGGCATATTCAGGCCTGACGGCAGCCGGCAGAGACACACAGGCCCAGCTATGGCCCACAGAGGTAGACAGGCCATGCGTAGGAGACAAGCAGACGCAGGTAGGTCTGCAGCGGCGGCCTGCAGAGGTAGACAGGCCCGGAGGCGGCCGATAGGGACATACAGGCCCCCCGGCAGCAGCCGGCAGAGACATACAGGCCTGGTGGCGGTCTGCAGAGGCAGACAGACCCAGCGGCAGCTGACAGGGACATACAGGCCTGGGGAAGGACCACAGAGGTAGACAGGCCCGGGGACAGAGACAAGCAGACACAGCTTGGAACAGGGACGCCTCTAACCCCAACACCTGGGGTAGAAGCTATCTCCATGGGACGGAACTTGAACGAATCTGAACACTCCGTCTGAGGACAACCCCGGGCCCAGCTGCTAATCCTGTGAAACCCAACAACTTGGAGGTGTTGGTGAGACTACCCGCTCAGCTGAAACCCATCTGGGAGAGGATTCAGATGCCTACAGTTCGAAGTCTGAAGAAACAAGCTCAGCTGAAGAGTTGACGAATGAACAAAACGTGACCTGGGAACACAGAAGAAGGCACTACCCAGCCACCAAACCAGATCACCAGAATCATAAGTATATTCTTCACTGACTGAAATCAGCTGCCCCTGAAGAAATAGCCCAATAGCACCAATTTAACCAAGAACCCCTACTAAACCAAGACTAAAAATTAGAACAAGAGAGGCACTCTCAGACACAGACACCACCTGCACCTCACAGAGGAAGAGATGAGTAGACGCCAGTGCAAAAATACAGGCAACAACATAAAGACATATATGGCAACATCAGAACTTAGTGATTCTACACCTGCAAGACCTGAACATTCCAAGACAGAAGAAACAGAAGAAATCAACCCTAAAAATGACTTTAAGAAGATGATAGAGGCCCTTAAAGAAGAAATAAAACATTCCCTCAAAGAGGAAATAAAAACTTTCCTTAAAGAGGAAATGAAAAACTCCCTTAAAGAGGAAATAAAAACTTCTCTTATAGAGGAAATGAAAAACTCCATTAAAGAGGAAATAAAAAACTCCCTTAAAGAAATGAAAGAAAAAAACGAACAAAAAATGGGAAGAAATCAAATCAAGCCAAGAAAAAGCAATTAAACAGATGAAAGAAACTTTCCAAGATCTGAAAAAATGAATTTGAGACAATAAAGAAACCACATGCTGAGGGAATGCTGGAAATAGAAATCCTGACTAAACGAACAGGAACTATAGAAACAAGCATAACCAACCGATTGCAAGAGATGGAACAGAGAATCTCTGACACTGAAGACACGATAGAGAAAATAGATTCGTCAGTCAAAGAAAACACTAAAGACAAAAAAGTCATAACACAAAACGTCCAGGAAATTTGGGACACCATGAAAAGACCAAACCTAAGAATAATAGGGATAGAAGAAGGAGAAGAATACCAACTCAAAGGCACAGAAAATATATTCAACAAAATCATAGAATAAAACTTTCCTAACCTAAAGAAAGAAATACCTATGAAGATACAAGAAGCTTATAGAACACCAAATAGGCTGGATCTAAAAAAAAAGTCCCCTTGCCACATAATAATCAAAACACTAAACACACAGAACAAAGAAAAAATATTAAGAGCCGCAAAGGAAAAAGACCAAGTAACATATAAAGACAAACCCATCAGAATAACACCAGACTACTCAATAGAGACTATGAAAGCTAGAAAATCATGGACAAACCTCATGCAGACACTAAGAGACCACGGATGCCAACCCAGACTATTATACCCAGCAAAACTCTCAATCACCATAGGCGGAGTAAACAAAATATTCCAAGATAAAACCAGATTTAATCAATACTTGTCTACAAACCCAGCCCTACAGAAAGCACTAGAAGGGAAAATCCAACCCAAAGAAGCTAAACACATCCATGAAAAATCAAGCAATAGATAATCCCACACCAACATACACCACAGAAGGACAACACAACACAACCACAAAAAATAACAGGAATTAACAATCACTGGTCATTAATATCCATCAATATCAATGGTCTCAACTCACCTATAAAAAGACACAGGCTAACAGAATGGATAAGAAAACAGGACCCATCCATCTGCTGCATACAAGAAACACACCTTAACTTCAAAGTCAATGTAATACACCATATAAACAAACTGAAAGAAAAAAAACCACATGATCATCTCCTTAGATGCTGAAAAAGCCTTTGACAAAATCCAACACCCCTTCAGGATAAAGGTCTTAGAAAGATCAGGAATACAAGGAACATTTCTAAACATAATAAAAGCAATTTATAGCAAGCCAACAGCAAACATCAAATTAAATGGAGAGAAACTCAATGCGATACCACTAAATTCAGTAACAAGACAAGGCTGTCCACTCCCCCATATTTATTCAATATAGTACTAGAAGTTCTAGCTAGAGCAATAAGACAACAAAAGGAGATCAAAGGGATACAAATTGGCAAGGAAGAAGTTAAACTTTCACTATTTGCAGATGATATGATAGTATACATAAGTGACCCCAAAAACTCTACCAGGGAACTCCTACAGCTGATAAACTCCTTCAGTAAAGTGGCAGGATACAAGATCAACTCAAAAAAATCAGTAGCCTTCCTATACACAAATGATAAAAGGGCTAAGAAAGAAGTCAGAGAAACATCACCCTTTATAATACCCACAAATAATATAAAATACCTTGGGATAACACTAACTAAACAAGTGAAAGACCTTTTTGATAAGAACTTTAAATCTCTAAAGAAAGAAATTGAAGAAGATATCAGAAAATGGAAGGATCTCCCATGCTCATGGATAGATAGGATTAACATAGTAAAAATGGCAATCTTACCAAAAGCAATCTACAGATTCAATGCAATCCCCATCAAAATCCCAACACAATTCTTCACAGACTTGGAAAGAAAAATACTCAACTTTATATGGAAAAACAAAAGACCCGGGATAGCTAAAAGAATCCTATATGATAAAGCAACCTTTGGAGGTATCACCGTCCCTGACCTCAAACTCTACTATAGAGCTATAGTAATAAAAACAGCTTGGTACTGGTATAAAAACCAACATACGGACCAATGGAATCGAATTGAAGACCCTGACATTAATCCATGCACATATGAACACCTGGTTTTTGACAAAGAAGCCAAAACTATACAATGGAAAAAAGAAAGTATCTTCAACAAATGGTGCTGGCATAACTGGATGTCAATATGTAAAAGATTACAAATAGATCCATATCTGTCACCATTCACAAAACTCAAGTCCAAGTGGATCAAAGACCTAAACATAAATCCAGTTACACTAAACTTAATAGAAAAGAAAGTAGGAAGCACTCTTGAACGCATTGGCACCGGAGACCATTTCCTAAATAAAACACCAACAGCACAGGCCCTGAGCACAATTAATAAATGAGACCTCTCGAAACTGAGAAGCTTTTGCAGGGCAAAAGACACAGTCAATAAGACAAAAAGACAGCCAACAGAATGGGAAAAGATCTTCACCAACCCCACATCTGACAGAAGAATGATCTCCACAGTATATAAAGAACTCAAGAAACTAGACATCAAAATGATTCCATGTGAGGTAGACCACGAATTTAACATCTGTCTTACATATGTGGAATGTATCCCATATGTAACTAGTGTTTCCTTTATATTTTTAAAGTCCCTTGTTGAAATTGGTTGTAATGTATATGTCATATATGGCTCAGGGTGTGTGTCATCTGCTGACTTCTCATGGACAATAACAGGATAAGCCATTGTATGAGAGCCATTTGGAGATGTTACAACCTCTATGGTCTTGACCTTCTGCTTATTAGTTCCCTTGTCATGTTTACTGAGAGTTTCTTCTAGGGCTTGCAAACGAGCACCTAGGGTCTGTTCTAGGGAGTGAACCTCCTCTCTTGCAAGGGACTCCATATTTCTCATGGAATCATAGAAGTTTTTATGTTCCTCAGAAACATATGATTCCATGGACCTTATCCTATCAATTAACGATAATCTTTCTTCCTTATATACTGTCTGAGTAGCCACAACTTCACTCTGGAGAGTTAGTGTTCTATCCATTAAATATTCAGCTTCTCTGTGCTAAAGCATTATATGGCAACTTTTTCAAACAATGGACGTTGGATCAGTGAACTGATGCCACACTCAATGCCACTCCTAAGATCATATAAACTTTGATGTGCTTAGTATGCCCTATATAATATATGACTGTGAACCCACTATATTTGGAATGCAGCAAATTTTATTGCAATCACTGTATATTTAAACATGCTGTGTTGTGGTTTTAAAGACACTAGTATAGAATTTATCTGTAAATAAGACTAAAAAATATAATGAGGAGTTAGAGAGATGGTTTTGCAGTTATGAGTGTTTGTTGTTTTAACAGGGGTCCAAAGTTAAGTTACCAGCACCTATGTCAACAACTGCCTGTAGCTCCAACTTCAATGGATCCAACACACTTTTCTACATTGACAGGCACCTATACACAAAACATTCACACACACACACACACACACACACACACACACACACACACACACACACTTTTCCTATGGAAAAGTGTGAAGAAAAATCGTAAGAGCTAGAGGGGTCAAGGACAGTGGCCCACAGAATCAACTAAGCAGGGCTCATAGGGGCTCACAAATACAATCAGGAAACCTGTATGCGTCTGACCTAGGTCCTCAACATATGTTTTGGTTGTGTGTCTTGGTATTCATTGTGTGACGCCTAACAGTGAGAGAGGGGCTGTCACTGACTCTTTTGCCTACACTTGGGACCATTTTTCTCCTACTGGGTTGTTTTGTCCAGTCTCAATATGAGGGGATGTGCCTAGTCTTGGTTTAATTTCATATGCCATGGTTGGTTGATATCCCTGGGAGGCCTGATGGGAAAGGAGAAAAAAAACAGATCTCAGGAGAGGGGAAGTGGGGGGAAGGATGGAGGGGAGGGAGTTGAAAGTGGTCAGGATGTAATATATGTGAAAAGAAAGAGAAGAGATGTGAACAAGTCACACCATGCTCTTCAAAGCAAGGGTAATAGCTCTTCCTGCCATTGCGAAAGCTTTCAAGATTGCCTCAGTGTGGCACTGTGAGTTGAAATAAAATTTGCTTTTGCTATGATGCCTCTTGTTGGCATTCCCTTGCATTAAGAAAATAACTAATACAGGTTGTTTCCTTGTTATTAGAATTTCTTGTTTTGTATTTCTCAAAGTAGAGGTACTGTGCTTGTGTAAATGTAGTCTTTCTTTTTTTTAATAAGTCTAAATTTCTCTCCTGAAACTTTTATAATGAGAGATCCTGTGGAGCCAGGCAGGAAAAACTGCCAATTTCATAGTCATCAGCATGTCTACCATGTGAAAAGAAGATTGGAGTTTACCATTTGGAGCTAACTGCTTTTTATATGGGGAAAAATCAGTTTATGAGGTCATTTAATCAAGCAAATTTAAAGTACATGCTCTCCATTGTCCTTGGGAAATTCTGAGGGGTCTGTAAATAAACCAAGCAGATAATTTGTAGATATGCTTCATATTCCTCTTCAGAATTGAAGTAGGTGAAGATACAGCACAAAAGGGCAATGCTTCGGAATATGTAAATGACATTCGTTGCCATTCCTGTGACTCCTCTTTAAGCCACCTGATGTCTGACAGTTTCTGCTTATTATAATTACTGACAGAAGAGTGTCATATGGGTTCCTATAGGGCTCAGGCTATCCCTGTCTTCTCCTTGTACATAGGAAGAAAGAGCGAGTGAGGAATGGAGTAGGGATGTTGAAAGTATACGTGGCACATTATAGACTGCAAAACTCACATTCTTGAATTTCATTACCAGAAAAAAAGAAATATCCAATGTGAAATAACTAATCAGGCAACCCTTTTTAAATAGAATAATAGACTATTCTGAAAAGAAAACGTAAGATTTCTATGAAGCAGCTACGTAAAGACATTAGATGAGAAATGGGTGGGCATAGTAGTAATGGGCTCATTAGAAGGAAAAAAAAATCTACCCTATCTTGGAAAAAAAAAGAAGAAAAAAAAATCTTTTGTCTCCTTTGAAAACTCAGACTCAACATTCTGAAATCCTCGGAACTGAGATGTTTGAGAATGGGGAAAGATGGAATGAAATCTGCACCCTAGGCACCGCGGATGCACATTCACAGACTCAGAAATTTCCTTACTCGTATGTA
Source organism: Peromyscus maniculatus bairdii (assembly GCF_049852395.1). Classification (NCBI taxonomy): domain Eukaryota; kingdom Metazoa; phylum Chordata; class Mammalia; order Rodentia; family Cricetidae; genus Peromyscus; species Peromyscus maniculatus. The sequence goes on along the minus strand of NC_134854.1, from coordinate 16,095,699 downwards.
GGAATGCCCACCAGGATAAAACTGTCCATCCTGGAGGAAAGCTTGTTATCAAGCAGGCTGTTAAAGAGGCGTTAAAGGGAGGTGACATAAACCATTCTATCCTGTAGGGAACCTCATTAAGTAAGTAAGTAAGTAAGTAAGTAAGTAAGTAAGTAAGTAAGTAAGTAAGTTGTTCAGAAAGTAAGCAACTCAACAGCTTCAGGAAATTCCCTAAACTGACCAGATTCACTAGCTCAATACATCCCCAAGTGTAGCTGTAAGATCTGGGGAAAGACATCCTGGACAAGATGAGCAGCTTAGAAGATCAGACCAGGGAAGCTACTTCGAAGCCGCGGAGCTACCTAGAAAGAACAGAGACCAGCTAAACTGCCTAGAAAGGGCAACGAGCAGACTGTCTGCCTCTTAGAGTCGGAGACCAACAGAAATGCTTTAAGAAGACAAGCTGCAACCTGCTGAGATGCGGCCTGCAAGTTATGCATCTATGGATCAAACTCCAGGACTCAAGCTTCCATGAATCCTGATCCATGCTGGTTCGGATGATACAGTTATAACTGAGGTATTTCTGCTACTGCAGGTAGTCTCTCACCCATAGTTCTGAAACTAAAGCCAGTAAAACAGAGTTACTCATCAAGCCAGACTTTGGCAGTATTCAAAAATAATGTCGCAAAACACTTGCTGTGAAATGGGCTTTAATAAGGTTAAGACTGTCATTTAAAGACAATATTTAAGTGATCATCTAAGTTGCCAAATTATTTTTAAATAAAGAAAAAACTACTTATAAAGCTCTAAAGTCCAAATACCCAATGAACTAATATGAAATATCACTATGGCTCAGACCATTGTTTGAATTCCTCATGTTCCTCACTAGGATCAAATAAAATAGAATTTCTAAAACAAAAAGAGTGTATATGCTAATGCTCACAGGTAGAAAATGATTAATTTAGACTTGAAGCTAATCATAATGAAATATTAGAAAGAGGAGAACAATAACTGGCACAGAATATTTTGATTTAAAATTCATTCAATAAGACGTAAGAACATATCATTTTAAACTGCACGGTCTTAAGAATACAGTTCTCACAATGTTCTTATGACTCTTGGTTAATCATGACTATAAATGTATTTCTAGAGTGAGCTTGTTCTAGCATTGCTAGTTTATAGTATGTACATTATGATTAATATTGATGATAACATATTTATTATATATGGTCTTACACTAAAATGTCTCAGGAAGGAACAATCAATAAAAGTCCTAAATGTTACATGATCTTGTTCATAATCAAAAAAGGAGTAATTTTTACTTTTTAACATAATATACTGCCCCTGAATGATGTCTGCATTAAAGAATATATGCAGTAAAAGTCATATAATAAGATATCTACTGAATTATTAAATGTGAGCCAAAGATACTGTGTATATATATGTGTGTGTGTGTGTGTGTGTGTGTGCGCGCACGCGCGCACACATGCACGCGCCCATATGTCCTGTTAATGAGGCATTTATTGGATGCATCAACAGCCCAATTGGTGTTTCTAGTGATGTGTACATCCATGAGTTCACTTGATCAAAGTACAACAATGGTTGTACCTAGATGGTTCTACAGGCTAAGAGAGACCCAGGGTTACATTCTAAAGTTTACTTTTGAAAATCCAGTAAAGTAGAAGAAAAAGCATACTTAAAAATAGCCTAGATTAAGGAAACACATAATTAATTTACTAGTGTTATATAGTATGTTAGAAAAAGAGTAGTTACTGATTAATGTATTTCTTGTCTGCATCATTATTCTTTGTTGATTAAGTATAGTACAATATCTAAAGGAGTGATTGTTTAACATAAATAACGAGTCTAAATGGGTGTCATTTAAAAATAATAAACAAAATTAGTAGAAAAGTTTATAATTTTCCATGCTTGTAGAACTAGACATTATTTATTCTCATAGTATTAAATATTTGATATAAGGAAAGAAAAGTCATTTGAGATAGTTGAAGACTGTCAAGAAAGTAGCAAACTGTATTTCATCGGTACCATCCAGTTTCACTATTTAAAAAGAAAACCCAAAAGCATCACTTGAAAAATTTCATGCAAAAGACCAAACACCTCAATTTTACAATTTTCTATGGCACTCTCAAAGGACTGATCTCCCAGAGAAATCCCTTAGGAAAATATCTGGAAATAGAGGTACCTAATGCAAGGCAAATGCATTGCCTGCATGTAGAAGGGACTCATAATAGGAATGAATCAAAAGTCATTGATGATCTATCCAAAGCCATGTAGGAACTACCAGGAGTATTAAAAGCCCCTAGAGACTCCAGACACAAAAGCTATCAGGATAATACTAAAGAGTTTTCCCTCTATGAACCCCTTGAGAGTATTATATATAAGAGTGATAAAAGTTCAAGACAACATCTTTTATAGTTCAGACCTGAGGGAACTGAGCAGAAGAGGCATGAATCTACTAAGACCCTATTTTTCTCCCTCGGTGGCATAATAGTGTTATTTGTAGATGGAATGACCACAGTATGACCAGACATACAGATCTAGTGAAAGAAACACACACATACAACCAAATCCCTTTGCCCTAGAGCAAGAGGAATATGTGCAGATCTTAGACCCACAAATGTCTGTGGAAGTCACATCTTTGCTATGAAGGGGGAAGTATCTCTATGAAATATAATGAAAATTTCTGAGAACACTCTTCTACACCAGACACCTAGCAAATAGAATCTAATAAAAGTAAGATGGTAGTACTGTTAAGAGAACCTTAGGGAAAGGCTGTCTGAGTCACAAGGAATTTCTGTAACTAAATTCAAAACTAAAACACCTGGGAGGAGATATTTAAAAAGACTGCACTCGCTAACCTCCCATGAGAAGCATCTCGTAGATTCTAAAGTCTGTTTTCAGTGAAGGTGAAAATAATGCATAGCAAGCTTGAAATCAAATTAAATCCTGAGGATGTTAATAAACAATGTATCAAATAAACAAAAAATCCTCCAAACCTTTGGAAAAATGCTACAGTCTATATATAAATTATCTCACTCTAACATCCTAACCCAAATCATATTTCAAAGAAAATAAAATCAAAAGATAAATGAAAAGGCACAAAAAAACAAACATAATCACAAAACAAATAGTGATTAGAAGAATACCAGCCAATTCAACCAAAGTTAACTACAGATACTTCCAAGACTCTAATAGACAGTAGAAGGACAAATGAGCTTAGGTAAGTGTTTTTGCCAGAAACTATGACAAAAAGACAAATGGAGATACTTGAAAAAGCTAATGACACAGATGAAGAGTATGTCCATCCATCCATTGTTTAGCCCAACAAAACAGGGAAAGAAATATACATGTTCTACTTCAATATTGAATTGTTAAAACAGAAAGTGGAGAAATATAACAGGTCTGGCAAAAATGAAGATTGTAGCATGAATCTTAAAAGTTCTTATTAATAAAATCAAACCTGAGGCCAGTTATTGGGGTCAATGCTGGTACATCAGAGAGACAGAACAAGCCACAGCTATCTCACCTTGCCATTTCCTCAGCTGGTCCTGTTTCCTCAGACTGGAAGCCTCTGAGTCCTTATCCGGAATGGGTCTCAGCTGAATTACTGCTCAAAAGCCTGAATGCTTAACCAGCCACATGCTTAACCAGCCAAAAGCTTCTAGTTTCTGGTCCTCATGCCTCATATATCTTTTTGCTTTCTACCACCACTCCCTGGGATTAAAGGCTGGCTTTCTGGGATTAAAGGCATGTGTCACCATGCTTGGCTATTTCCAATGTGGCCTTGAACTCACAGAGATCCAGAGGGATTTCTATCTCTGGAATGCTAGGATTAAAGGTGTGAGTGCCACCATTTTCTAGCCTTTGTATCTAGTGGCTGTCTGTTCTCTGACCCCAGATAAATTTATTAGAGTACACAATATTTTGGGGAACACAGTACCACCACAGAAGATATTCTAATGATATACTGACTCTCAACTACTATCCAACTATAGAAACAATAGACCCCAAAGAAATGAGAAGTCTCCAGGTCTCTTATGCTAAGAGAAGAAACAAGACACCAGCCAGAGGGGAAACTTGTATCATGGGGAGATATTTCTCACGTTCTAACAATGTATGAGATTGAAATCCAAATAATGATTGTGGTTGGGAAAACACTTAGACCTGGACGGCTTATATATTCATATTCTTGGACCTTTATTTAAATCTTGATCTCATGCAAGTAACCAAAAACAGACTTAAGATTCTCACTGAATCTCTTGCTCCAATTCCTAATGTGGTTACATTGAATAAGATTTCCTTGTTCTGCTTTCTACCTTTCTTTTTGTTCTTATCATGGCTTACTCATATCACAGATAAGTTCCCCAAATGGACTTGGGGAACATGGTGTGACTACCAGTTCAATAACAAAATCTAGATATTTGGTACATATTACACAAAGTTCAATGAAATGAGGTAAAAGGCTAAGATAACAAATATTGAGCATCTAAGAGCAATGAGACAGTAGTGCATATTAAACTGTATGCCTAATTGGAATTTCAGAAGATATGTTTAGGCATTAGAAGAAATATTAAAGAAAATTATGACTAAAACTACGCCAAATCAATGAGAATGAACAAAGGATGGTTCAATAAAACTCAGGGACCACCAAGAAACATGAATTTTCCAACACACGGGGCATGCACACATGCAAACATTCATTCATATATATGTGTTCATATTAACATATATTTAAATAAATAAACACACAAACACTGCATACATTGTTTTCAAGTCCTACACACATAATAAGCCAATATACAGAATATATATGTGTTTGTATATGTATATATGTACATATACATGTATATGTGTTTGTGTGTTTCAAATTTTTGGAAATAACAGGCAAAGAGAGTATCCTAAAAGTAGGTACAGAATAAAGACTTTTTATATAGATAAAAAAGTAAGGAAATTGCCATACACTTTTAATCAGACACTAAGCAAGCCAGAAGACAAGGAAATGGCACATATAAACAACTCCAAAAATACATCAAACTGGAATTTCATATCTAGATAAATATCTTTCAAAATAAAGAAGAAATACAGCCTTCCTCTAAAAGTAAAAAATACATTTTTGCACTACTCCAAATGTATAATAAATTTTAAATTTAGTTTCTCATTCTGGAGTATGTTGCCAGGCATATACGTGTGTGTGTGTGTGTGTGTGTGTGTGTGTGTGTGTGTGTGTGTGTATCTAATGAAGTTATGTAAGTTAACTTTTATATCCAATTGTTTTAAATGTAGATTATCTAGATAAACAAAAGTAACAATATAGTTGTAGCTGATATAAAATATATGGAAACAGAACAATATATAACAGAGGGAGAAGTGACTTTAGTGTGATAAAATCCTTTCATGGTGACTGATATAGCCTATGACAGGTAGTAATTAAAAATATATGGACTACAGAGAGCAATCTCTCACAATAGAGAAGAGTGCATGCATCTATCAATATGTAATGGGTAAAAATCCTTTTGATGGTCTACATAGTAAACACCAGAGTATTACCACCACTACAGAGGAAGAAACTATTCCTTTTAAGATTTATTTCCTAGTTGAAAGGTGATAGATTGGAAAGACAAATGAAGATTTATTGAGTAATGTATTCTGGAGAAAGCAAAGGTGTAGCAATCAAAACTAATACATGGTTCACCATGTTGAGAGGTTTAGAATAGGACTATGGGACACCGCCCCTCAGAATCATCCCTGAAAGTAGATTATGTTTCTTCTAATTCCTGTGAATGGTGATATCATTTACCACTTTCTCTAAGTCAGAAATATTCTTCCTGGTACTTAGGATTGATGAGTCCTTTCCAAAACATTTTCAATTTGAGTTTCCTGGACCCATCAGAAAAAAGAATGTGGAGGGCATTCCTAATGTTCTTTCTTTCTTTCTTTCTTTCTTTCTTTCTTTCTTTCTTTCTTTCTTTCTTTCTTTCTTTCTTTCTTTCTTTCTTTCTTTCTTTCTTTCTTTCTTTTTTTAAGATAAAGCTGGAAAGTAGAAAATACTCTTGGTGCATGGGTTTTAAAATGAATGCTATGCTAGCAAGCATGAAATCTACATTAATCTCACTGCATATCTCCATCAGTACTCTTGGATGATCACATGCATGTTACTAGGTAATCCCATTTCTCTGTAGTAATGGGTTCAATAGTTGGCATACTCTTCCAGAGGAAGGTGACTTTCCTACATGGATGATGGCTTGTTTCCTGTAGCTACCTTCATCAATAACCTTTGCTAGATCTTTTAGAAACCTCGATAGAGCTTCTATCTCAGCACTTTCTGTCTCTACTTCTGTCATGGAGTCAACATCTTTGCTTCCGTCTTGTGAATTAGCCTCTGCAGGCTCACAGTTCTCTTATGGAGCTTTCTTGCTTTTGCCATCCTTCTGAGAACTGAAGGGATTCAGGGTCCTTCTGTGGATTGGACTTCAGCATTAGGGATTTCTAATTACTTTGATCTTCTAGGTAGAATGTTAACACTGTTTCCTCGACAGAATCAGGATGTTTCACATTCCCAGCACCCCTGTGTCCACTGGAGTAACAACTTTTCATTTCATTCAAGAACTTTTCCTTTAAAACCACTTTTAGAAATTTGTCATAAGAGGCCTAAAGATTAGTTTATCTCAGCTTCTCACAGATCTTATTCTTCACAAAGCTTAGTTATTTGTAGTACTTAATTTCATGTGAGAGATGACTTTAATAGGTCCTGCTGAGATTTTGTTAAGTGACTAATGAAAATATTTTTAGGAATTAGACATAATCATAATCAGGCTTGAAGACTGAAAGAAGGATGAAAATAATGATGTATCTTTGGAGCAATCAAAACACTGCACTGTTCAAGTTAACTCTGTACCAGGCTGTTTCTTTTGGGCTACAAACCAGCTCCCAAATCATGACATAGAGACTTATTATTAGTTTTGAGTGTTCGACCTCGTTTAGGCACATTTCTGACTAGCTCTTTCAACTTAAATTAACATGTTTCTCTTTATCTATCCTTTGCCGCTGGGCTTTTTACTTTTGTTTCCTTCTGTGTATCTTACTTGCACTGCTTCTCTGTGTCTGGCTGGCTGGCATCTACCTGGCTTCTTACCCCAGGCATGTCCCTCATTGGCTCCTCCTTCTCTTCCTCTTCTTCCTCCCTCTTCTTAAGCCTAGATTTCTCTTCCTATTTATTCTCTCGCCTGGCAGCCGTGCCTGTCCATTTCCTGCCTAGCTATTGACCGCTCCGCTTTTTATTAGACCAATCAGTTGCCTTAGGCAGGCAAGGTAAAACAAATGCAACATATCTCTACATAATTGAACACGTATCCTTACCTCGTTAAACAAATGAAGCATGAACAAAAGTAGCACACCTCTACACGGTTAAACTAATATTCTGTGGCACATTTTTGTCTAGTTAAGAAGTATTTTACAACATGACTCTCTGTTGTGGTTTAAATGAAAATATCCCTATATAGGGACACATGTTTAACTACTTAGTCCCTCCCAACTGGAAGTGGAGGTTTGGGGACGGTTCTCTCAGTTTTAGGAGGGAAGAAACTTCCTGAAGGAAGTGGGTCACTGGTGTGTGCTTTGAGGTTTTATATCCTACATTGTCCCACTTCCTGCTCACTCTCTGCTTCCTGTTTGTGGATGCATCATGGGGAGCCAGCCTTCTGCTCCTGCCACCATGTGGGCCCTGTGTGCTGCTGTGACAGACTATCTCCCTTAGCAACTGCTATCTGAAGTAAACTGTTTCTCCTTTAGGTTGATTTTGCTTGACAACTTTATGATAGCAACAAAAAAACATAACAAAACAAAGACACTCCCATACACAGGTACAGTTACTGGTGGTTGCATCATAAAGATCCATTTCATAGTCCCACAGCAGAGATTATCATGATGATGATTAAAATACTGTAACATTTACCAAAATGGGATAGAAAAGCATGAAGCCAATACGGTCTATTTGAAGATAGTGTTAATAGAATCATTGGAGTTGGGATTGACAAAAAGCTTCTTTCTTAAAACATGTAACACTTCTAACGTATGACTGAAGAAAATGCAGTTAATGATCAATGTCTATAGTCTGCACTGAAACATCTAGACAAAACTTTATATCTGAAAACTTTAACTATTTAATAGAAATTTGATGTAAAATCTTGGTCTGACTAATATTCTGAAGTTAGTAAGAGCAAAGATTACTTGGAATGTCAACATAACAACAAAGGTAAAGTGCTTGTGCTTTGTTTTACACAGCAGAAAAAAAGTATGCCGAAAATAAAATCTTTGATAGATATCAAAAAGCTGTAATAAGCTGTTTTATCACTTTTATAAAGGGTAGAATATTTAACTAGTTCATGTTTTATATAAAAAGTCACAATAGGGTAGATGTATTTATAGGCATACATACTTGTATACATATATACACATGGATATCTAATATATATATATATACATATATATATATATATATTGGTTGAAAAATCACTGCCTCTTATTATTTTGTTTTATTTATTATGTATACATTTACTTACTATGTGTTGCAATTGGTTGATTCCACAGACTTGCACCCTATGTTTATCCTTTCACTGCTTATTCAGGAAAGTTATTGAAGTCCTTTTCTTGCACTAATGTCTTTATGAAAAAACTTACAAAGAAACAAGACATCGCACACCAAATCCTTGCAGGAAAGTCTTTAGGACAGATTTTTATTTACTCAAGTTGACCTGAAAGTAAATAAAAATGAATAAAAACCAAAAATAATATAAAAGCTTATAACTAGATAGCAAACATTAGCCTGGGATTATCTGTATTCAGAAGACCAAGATTGAATCCTAAAATCTGGAGTTTTTGTAACAGCTGTAATGTTCTACCTGGAGTTGTTTGTACTTCCCAAGAAGCCCTTACTCTTTTGTTAATCTAGATATCAGATCCTATTAATCTACTGTATAATTTTATTTAAATAATTTAATGCAGTTATTCCTTCCTGTGAAGAATGATATAGAGGAAATAGAAACATACTAGTGATTCTTAAAATTTCACATTTCATAACATCACAACAAAAAATGCAAAATATATGCCTCTGGAACAATAGAGAAGGCATCTTCAGTCAGGTGTTTGCTGCTGTTTTGAGTGCTGACTACTCTGAAAACTTGTCAGTTGAATTGTTCATTTGCAGAGTGATCATCATGTGGATTGTTCCTATCTATCTATTCCTCCTTTCACTAAAATGCTCAGCCTCACGATCCTTTTAGTATTGCTTTCCTTTGCTCTATCGGTGATCATTTATTTTATTTTACAATGACAAGTGACCACAGCAACTGGCATAAATTGATGAATTTATTAAGAGATAGAAAAAATCTGTGATTTTACTTAGTGATGATTTTGATAATACAAGTGAATATTAAGTTGAGAAAATACATAGATGACTGTGGATTTTTTTTTTCATTATATGTATCTGGGACAAGAAAATTATTAAGGGGAACTAACTTTTTTTTTAACACAGTGGATTTGGAACATTGTTTGTACCTCATTGTTTGTCAGGCTCTGTTAAGAGATGAAAAATAAAATAGGACCCAAGCAACAACAAAACTGAAAGGGAAAAAAAATCAGTTCAGAAAATAATAATAGATAAGTGTTTTGTGAAAATAGGTTATAGGTTTATTATTAATGTCAAAGCTGCAGTTCAAAGTAAGTGGGCACAATTTACAGCAATAATTTACCATAATTACACACAAATAGAAAACTTTACCATCTCCAATAGTCTCAGACTAAAAAATATTGAAGTCACAATTTAAAGGAGAGCACACCTCAAAACAGAGCCACACTGCCACCGTGAATTAGCTGTCCTAAATGAGATTCAATCAAATGGCTGCTTTCCCACACAGAGCGGTGACCACACCTCAAATCCACACTGGAAAAATAAGGATTTTATGGTAGAAACTGAGTTGTTGTCAGAGATAGATAGAACGGGCATTTGCAGAACAGCATCCCTGGTGACTACAGAATTCTCTCAGATTTAGAAGCAATGTGGACCTCAGAGACTCAAAGGACTGATTTGAGTTTGAATATAAATTCTAAAAGTAAATGAGGTACTTCAAGGCCCTGATTTCACAAATATAAGGTGACATCAATAATATATGCCCCAAACTGTACTGAGGTAGATTTTTTTGAAGTTTTTTTTTCTTTAATTTTATTTTACAATACAATTCAGTTCTACATATCAACCACGGATTCCCTTGTTCTCCCCCCTCCCGCCCCTCTCCCCTTCCCCCCAAGCCCACCCCCTATTCCCACCTCCTCCAGGGCAAAGCCTCCCCCAAGGACTGAGATCAACCTGGTAGACTCAGTCCAGGCAGGTCCAGTCCCCTCCTCCCAGGCCGAGCCTAGAGACCCTGCATAAGCCCCAAGTTTCAAACAGCCAACTCATGCAATGAGCACAGGACCTGGTCCCACTGCCTAGATGTCTCCCAAACAGATCAAGCCAATCAACTGTCTCACCCATTCAGGGGACCTGATCCAGTTGGGGGCCCCTCAGCCATTGGTTCATAGTTCATGTGTTTCCATTCCTTTGGCTATTTGTCCCTGTGCTTTATCCAACCTTAGTTATTTATTTTGAAAATTAAGTATAAATCTACATAGTAAAATTTGATAGCTAGACAATGATTGTAACCATGTCACTGAAGACGTTTTGTTTTTAGCAATTAGAACCTCCTTAAAAAATATAAATTTTGAGGCCGGGCAGTGGTGGCACATGCCTTTAATCCCAGCACTCGGGAGGCAGAAGCAAGCAGATCTCTGTGAGTTCGAGGCCAGCCTGGTCTCCAAAGCGAGTTTCCAGGAAAGGCGCAAAGCTACACAGAGAAACCCTGTCTCAAAAAAACAACAACAACAACAAAAAACACAAATTTTGATTGGGAGTATAGTTTTAAAATGATGGGGAAAGCGACAAAAGTGATATACGTCTATTGGGGAATATTATTGTAAGGTGTGTTACTTTTGTTTATGTAGCATTTGTTTAACTCTGTGAAGCTTTGTTACTGTGCCTAAAACACCTGATGGTTTAATAAAGAACTCGCCAATAGCAAGGCAGGAGAAAGGATAGACGGGGCTTGGAGGCAGAGAGGACATATAAAAGTAGATATCTGGGAAGAAAGAAGGAGCAAGAGAAGGAGGAGGACATCAGGAGCCAGCCACCCAGCTACACAGCCGGCCCAGGAGTAAGAAAAAAAGAAAGGTATACAGAAACAGAAAAGGAAAAGCCCAGAGGCAAAAGGTAGATGGGATAATTCAAGAAAAGATGGCCAGAAACAAGCAAAACTAAGGCTGGGCATACATAATTAAGAATAAGCCTCTGTGTGTGATTCATTTGGGAGCTGGGTGGCAGGCCCCCCAAAAGAGCAAAAGTAAACAACAACATACAAATGTTTCTGTGTTCACAGACTGAAAGCTCCATAGACAACATCATTAAATATTATTTTTATTTAATTAAAATTTTCTAATAATTTTTCTCTAACATACAAATTACAATTTACCAAATTCCTAAAAGAAAAGAAACAGTTCCAAAGATAAAAACAACTGTTAAGTGTAAGTTTCCATGTATTAAATGTGAGAGACTGGCAGAATGGTGCTCCTTTCTGGAGGTTCCGGGAGAGAATCTACTCTTCTAGTCATACAGGTTGTTGTTAGAATTCATCTATTTGCAGCCATAGAATTGGAACTATTTTTGCTAACTTCCTAGAAATTGAAGGCTATTACTAACTTGTACAGGGTGCTCACATTTATTGATACCAGACTCTCTTTCTGCTTTCTCAAGACCAGCAGTGAGATGGAAGCTCGAGAATTGAGTCCTTTTCAGAATACTGATCTTTAACTCAATCTTCCTTCACTTGTGAGAACTTATGTGACTGCACTGTGATCACTCAAAAAAAAATTCAGGATAAGGAGAATTTACCTACCAGCATGTTATAAACAACCTTATTTCCAACTCTAACAACTGTCAATTCCCTTTGCCATCTAGAAAATTATTCATATTCTGGAAGATTAAAGTGTAGAATTTGGGGATACTTTTCACTGATTGACATATACTTTTAGGAGAACAAGAGTCCACTTTGAGTATGTTCAATACTGAGTTCTTTATCTTCACCCACCATCACTTGTTGCAATTCTATTCAGTCATTTTTATTCAGTATCTCTAAATAGAGGATAAAATATCAATGACTAAACCAATTTCCTTTCTTCTACCAATAAGTTCTTTAAGGAGATATTTTCATATTTTAATCACATATCTATGTGACTGTCTTTGTGAGGGCATGTGCATTTGCCTGTACAGGTCAAAGGCTTCAGATCCCCTTGTAGCAGAAGTTGCAGGAAGTGTGTTGTGGGAATTAGTCATGTGTCCTCTGAAAGAGCCATATCATCTCTTTCCAGACCCAAATGCTTATAGCCATAGATTTCCTTAATTGTGCCCGGCCTGAGGTTAGGACAAATCTCTCTCACCCTCAGTCCCACAGACACTTATAAAATAATCATTCAGAGGCTTAATATTAATTACAAACTGTATGACCTATGGCTAACAATTCTTGCTAGCTAGCTCTTTCATCTTAACCCATTTCTGTTCATCTATATGTTGCCATGTGGCCATGACATTACTGGTCTGCTGGCATATTGCTCCTTGGGTGGCAGGCTGGCATCTCTTCTGCCTCTGCCTTTCTTCTTCCTGTCTCTCTCTCTTGAATTTCCTGTCTGGCTATAACCTGACTCACCATATACGAGAGCAACTTCTTTATTAACCAGTCATAGCAACATATATTCACAGTGTACAGAAAGACATCCCACAGCACTTTCCCTTTTCTGTCTAATCAAAAAGGGAAGTTTTAACTTTAACATAGTAAAATTACATATAATAGAACAGTTATCAAGCAAGAATTACAGTTACAATATCAACTCTATTTGTATTTTGGCAAAATTAAAGAAAATAATCTATCATCTATCCTATGTTTGTGAGTCTAAAGTTTCATATCTAATTTATCTTTTTTATTAACCAAAGAAAATTATTACTATAACTATCTAGTCTTCAATGACATCAAAGTCCCCAGAAGGATATAATATCTAAGTAAACAGGAAGAGCATTGTAAGCAACTTCCAAAATCTAGAATGACAGAGAAACCTTGAGTGACTGTCCAGGCAGCCAGCTGTCTCTGTCATTTCTCACATTATTTGGAAGTCACTTGTTTGCACTTCCTGCTTACTCAGTTAATATTATTTCTTTCTCGGGTCTCTGAGGGAGTTGAAGATTAGATAGTTATAGTTTTTCTTGTTAACAAATTCAGAAAAGAAACTCACTAAAGAGGTGTAAAGTGTGTAAGTTTGAAAGATATCAAAAGATAATTTGGTGTTGGTAATACAAATTAGGATGGAAGGTAAGTTAGATACAATCTTTTGGATTCACAAAGATAGGATAGATAATGGAGTATTTTTTCTGAATTTGTCAAATGCAAATGGACTAGACATTGTTGACATATTTATTACCTATTTATATTGTATATTCTTATAGTTTTTCTTATATTAGTTATAACTTTCTATTATTTCAGACAAAAAAGGGGGAAATGTGATAATATATTGTGTACTGCAATAAAGCTTATCTGAGGATCAGAGGACAGAGCCAGCCACTAAATTAGACATAGAGGTCAGGTAGTGGTGTGGTGGCACATACCTTTAATTCTATCACTCAGGAGGCAGAAATCCATCTGGATCTATGAGTTCGAGGCCACACTGGGCTACATGAGAGAAACAGAACTAGACAGTGGTGGCACACACCTTTAATTCCAGGAAGTAATGTGGCAGGACACAAAAGGTTTATAAGGTATGAGGAAACAGGAATTCTCTCTCTTGAGGCTGAGGATTTCATAGAGGTAAGCTAGTGGCTAACTATTCTGCTTCTCTGATCTATCAGATAAGGTAAAATTTACCAGGTAAAATTTACCACAATTTCTCACCTAAGGGAGAATTATAAACATCTCCTTAGCATTCTTTGAACTCATCCCATCATTGAATGTACAGTTATTTTCCAATTCAAACTCATTTTCCCAACACTCATATAAATTTTATACACTACCCAATCCATATATCTGAAAATTTACTTTTAGAATCACTTTCTTGGTTAAATAACCTTATTGGTTTCCCATTTTTGTGGGGATAAATATTATTTTATCATAACTGCTGAGTTATAACTTTTCATCCCCTTCTTTACTTAACTCCCATTGAACAATTCAATCTTGGTTCATCTTGTATTTCAGTAGGAGTCCTTACTTTTTCATGAGGGTTGAGGGATGACTTAGTATCTCTCAGTACTATCCCTTCACATTTTCCTGCCCTGCAATGCTTATCACACTATTTTCATTGCCGGTTCTCTTGGTCGTTTCTCCTAATGGTCATGTTGTAGGATTCTTTCTAGAATAAGCACTCAGACACCAATGAGAGTGGAAGAGAGGAAATGTCACCAGCGGACCAAAAACCTGAACAGCTTGTGAAGGGCGTTGACATTGACTCATTTGTCTTCTTATTTTATACTGAAAAATCACAAGTTGGAGCTGGCAAACAAACAAGATTTTACAAAGCATACCTGACAGCTAGCTGGTGGTTAGAGGCAATAACCCATTGTTTCAGTTATTTCTCCAGGTCTTTCTGTTTTGTGCAGCAAGTGAAGTCATGTTTGCCAAACAGGTTTGGTTTACAAGCAGTGTTTTAAGCAAATCACTAAATGAATCAATTAGTCAGTATCTAATAATTTGCCTTTTCTATCTTACTATAAATCCATTGCAATGTTCTAGAAAACAACATGGCTGTGTTTGTCTTCTGGGGTCTTCTAGTCCAGTTCACAGTATTTAAATTCCTAAGTTTTTAATAAACATCTGGCATGCAAATAATTAATAAAGAATAAAAAGTGTATCTGTTTTCTCTATTCTATCCTTAAGAGCAAAGACAAGGTAAATGAAGTGCAGTAGTCTAACTGAAATAAAGCAGTTATAGACAGGAAATACTACATGCTCTCTAATATAAATGTAATCTATAAAAAACAAACATGGAATGTATTATATAAAATATCTCTCATATATATACATATTAATTTTTTATATCAGAGAGATTTAGGATACTACTTACAAAGTAGTAGATAGAAAAATCAGTCTAGACATGTAAAGTGCAACATATGGGCCATACTAAATAAAATTGTACCATGGTTATCATGGTTGTGATTCTGACCAAGTAAGTAGATTTTGAACTTTCCAGAGCACAAAAAAGGAAGGAAAAAAAGTTAGCTCTGTGGTAAGCTGGCTATTTATGTTTCATGGGGTAACTGCTCTAACTATCTGTATCTCTTCTGTAAATTCATTTGGGGCATTCGAAGTCTTTATCATATAACTCAGCAAATACATTCATAAACAGAGGTAGGGCATGGGAAATCTATTTATAAAGTGAATAGCATGTCCATTAACACTTTTATTCTTTTAAGACCTTTTATAAAGCAAATTATTTATAATAATGACTATCAATCACTTTGACTGTATATCTTCTTGATAGATCTATAAGAGAAAAGCAAATATATCAGAAGCTAATTTTAGAAAACTCAAGAGTAGTTGGGTTTTGTGAACCATCCAAAAGTGTTAAATTTCAATAAAGGCAAAGAGTTCTGTTCTATTTAACCTAATTTTCTCCTGTGGTCACAAGTCTTCTCCAATACTAAACTATGGATCCTGAGGAGAGAATCTTGACATGCTTATTGACATCTCATTCTGATTAATTTAATAGTTGGATGAACACCAGCTAGAAATCAATGGATATTTCCTCTTCTGTGTTTTAATCAGCTCCCATCTCTAAGTGTTAGTTACAGGAATAAATAACATCTGAGCATGAATACAAATATCATGAGACTTGTCCTCTTATTTAAAGCAGAAAAAAAGTGCCTTCTTATTAAAGGTTTTTTCTAATCTGGCCAGTCCACTTGCATAATAATCTTATGAAAATCTTAACACATAATGTAGGAAAAAAATGACTATTATGACATTTATGGGTATTTTGTTTCAGTGGGGTCCCATTCATGATAAAAGAAAAGTATCTTATTTTCACTAGGTGTTGATTTCTACTTCCTTGATTTCTTGACAGGTATTCATAGATCAAATTTGTTTCAAACTTAAGATCATTCTACCTCTGCATCCTAAATATTGGAGTTTCAAATACAAAGGCCATCACTGCTTACTCACTTTCATATATGCTTTGGCATATACTCCTTCCAAAAGTATAATAATTGCTGTAAACAAAATATACTAAAGGGGCCTTCCAGATTAAAAGCAGAATGAAAAGCATGTTTATCTTCATTAACAATAAAAATTTGCATTTTCTAAAAAGAAAATGAGAAAACCACAATAGCTTTCTAAATACTATTCAATAATGTTTGTGCAAATGTAAAGAAATGTCCTACTGAAAGCAAGGGCTTTCTTTTCCTTTTATTGTAAACATTTTTCTTAAATAGTATATACAGATTATGGTTTCTCCTCCATTTTCTTCTCCCAGTTCCTCCCTCTCTACTCTCCCATCCGTATCCATACCTTTTATGTCTCTCATTAGAAAAATAAATAAATAAACAACAGCAACAAAAAACCCAGAGCAGACTTCTAAGGGATAATAATAAAATAAGATAAAATAAAATAAAAAAGCAAACACATCAAAACACAACATAGCAAACAGAAAAAAAGACCCCCCCACCCCAACAAATGACATGAAACACAGGTACGGAGAGAGAGACCCACTCATTTACTCACTAACAAATCCCATTAAAAAAATCGGAAGCCATAACATATATGCAAAGAGTCTGCATGGTAAAATGAGAATAAATACATTTAAAATATATGTAAAACATAAAATTAAAAATAAAAATAAAATAAACAAGTTCTAATATGATATTATGAGATAAGGAACCTCTAAAGATATTACTGAGTTCTTTTCTTTAGGCCATGAGAGTAGATTGTTTCCCTGGAGAGATTGTCCTGGAGAAAACTATATTTTCATTTGCAAAAGGTTATCAGTTGGAAGTTGCTACTGTATTAGGGATGGGGGCATGTGTCCACTTGTTTTAGTTCCAGTCACCCCATCTGGTGCAGACCAATACAGGCCCTGTGCATCGTGTCCGAGTCCCTGTGATGTCATAAATGATTTAATTATGTTGCTTCAGATGGGCTTATTTCTTGGTGTCCTAGATCCCCACTTTGGCTCTTATTCTGTTTTGACCTCCTCTTCAACAAGGGTCTCTGAGTCCTGAGGGGAAATATTTGATGGAGTCATCATCCCCTTTAGGGCTGAGTGTTACATGGTCTTCCACTCTCTGCATATTGTGTGACTCTGGGTCTCTATATTTCTTCCCATCTACTTCATGAGGAAGATTCTCTGATGGCTGAACAAGACATTGATCTATAAGTATAGCAGGATATCATTAGGAGTATATATATATATATATATATATATATATATATATATATATATATGTGTGTGTGTGTGTGTGTGTGTGTGTGTGTGTGTGTGTGTGTGTTTAAGAACAGTAATACTTGTTTTTACCCTACATTCCAGGGCTTTCTAGTCTCAGGCTCTTGGTCACCCAAGTAGGTTGGGCATTATTTCCCTCAAGAGGAGTGACTTCAAATAGGATATTTGTTAATTAGTATTACAAGCTTGTGCTATCATTGCACTAGCATATCTTACAGGCAGAACACCATTATTTATGAGAGAGTGTTTGTGGGTGGGTTGATGTTTACCTTTCTCCTTTGGTAGCCTGCAGAGTACCTTCTTGTGTCAAAGATGCTAGCACAAAGGAGTAAAGGCTCTATACAGGCACCAGCTCAGTTTCTCCATTTTCATTGACTCAGGTAGTGTTGTCTTCAGCAAAGGGGTCTTGTTGTCAGTTTGTGGAGACCAATCTGTAGTCTTGTCAATAGACTTGGTTGTTTGGGGCTTCCCATATGTCCTGGTGTTTTTATTGCTTTGAAGAAACACCATGACTAAGGAAATCCCATTTAATTGGTGCTGACTTACAGTTTCAGATGTTTGGTTCATTATCATCACAGCAGGAAGCATGCCAGTGTGCAGGCAGACATAGTGCTAGATAAGGAGATGAGAGTTCTACATCTTGATCGTCAGGCAGCAGGAGATTGTGTGCCACACTGGGCATAGCTTAAGCATATGAGACCCAAAAGCCCACTCCTACAGTGATTCACTTCTTCCAACAAAGCCACACCTCCTAGTAATGCCACTCCCTATTGGCCAAGCATTCAAACTGATGAGTCTATGGGGGCCATTCCTTTTGCCAACTATTCAGTTAGATATAACCCAATCCTGGTTCTGGAAGACTCATTTGGTGACAAGATATATCAATTCATGGGACTCTGTCTCTCCCATTATTTGACAATTTAATATAGATCACCTTCATATATACATACATATACATGTTGTGAGGCCTCGGTCATCAAAGGTTGCAGTCTATCTTGGCCTGGCAACTCTCTCCAAAGCTCTACAACATGAGAGACTCTTTCTCCAGAGAGACTTTCTGCTCTCTACCTGTCCTTATCTGGAAGCTGTCTCTAAGCCTAGATGCCTGATTTATCTCTACTGTGACCCTTGGCACAGTCTTCTGCTAGAAGCTTTCCTGTGCTGAATGTATGGTAACTAAGACTTGACCTAGAAGCTTTGTTAGGGGACCCTACTGCCACATATGAAGCCTTATGATAGGAACATGCTAGTTAATGCAAATTAGAATTTATCTCCAGGGTCTCCAACCATATATATTTCTTATACTCTGGAATAAAGTTGAGCCTATTCACTGAAGTCATCCCCTGGAGGGCTATCTCTGCTGTGTTCATGGGCTATCCAAGGATCTCTGTCATCACTTCTGTGCCTTTGTCCTCAGGGACTGATGGCTGGTGGACCATGAAAATAAAGGGAACCCATATATGGTAGTAGGTTTCAGTCCTACTGTTTCCCATCTCCCCTCTCTCTTCCCTGTAGCCATCCATAACTATCTATTTCCCTTTTTAAGGGAGATCTATCTGTCCCCATGGTCCTTTACTTTGTAACTCACCTTTCAGTCAAAGGGGATGGAGGAAACCAGGAGAACATGACCCACTAAATCACTTAGGCTGGGCTCACATGGACTTGCAGAGACTGAAGCTGCAAGCAAGAGGCCTGCAAGGTCTGTACCCTTTCCTCTGTGTATATGCATGGCTGTTAGCTTTGTGGTCTTGTAGGACTCCTAACAGTGGAAGTGGGTGTGTCTCTTACTCTTTTGCCTGCTCTTGAGACTTTTCCTCCTATTGGATTTCCTTGTCTAGCCTTAGCATGAGGGCTTTTGCCTTGTCTTATTGCATCCTGTTTTATTTTATTTGGTTGTTGTCTCTTGGAGGTCTGAAGAGAAATGGGGGAGGAGTGCATCTGGGGGACAGGGGGCCTGGGGGAAGTATGGGACAAGTGGAAGAAAAAATTAAAGAAAATAAAAACCAAAAACATTTAATTTTTTTCATTCTGTATGCTGCTGCATTGTCTGAATGATAGTGTCTTTACTTTGCAGAAGCTTTTCAGTTTCACAAGGAATCATTTAATATTATTATTATTTAAATATCTTAGTGTCTGTGCTAACAGTGTTCTCTTCAGGAAAACTTTTCCTGTGTCAATGAGTTCTGGGGTATTTCTCACTTTCTTTTTATTCAGTTTCCGTATATCTGGATTAATGCTGAGGTCTTTGATCCATTTGGAGTTGAGTTTAATGCAGTCACAAGCTTGGGTCTGTTTGTATTCCTACATGCAGTCTCTCAGTTTGTCCAACAGCATTTGCTGAAGATACTGACTTTTGTAGTGTGCATTTACGGCCTCTTTTTCAAAAATCATCTGTCCATGGGTGTGCAAATTTATGTCTGGGTCTTCAATTTGATTCCAATGACCAGAGTGTCTGCTTTTGTTACTATTGGCTTGTAATACAATATGAAGTTGTGGCTAATGATATCTGCATCAGGTCCTTTATTATTGAGGATTGTTTTAGATGTCCTAGAATTTTATGTTTCATGTAAAGCTGAAAATTGTCTTTTCACGAACTATGAAGAATTGTGGGGGAATTTTGATGGGGATTACACTGTATCTGTAAATTACTTTTGGTAGGATGGCCATTTTTACTATATCAATCCTGCCAATCCATGAGCATAAGTGATCTTTCCATATTTTGTTATCTTCTTCAATGTCTTAACATTTTTATTATACAAATCTTTCACTTGCTTTGTTAGAGTTATCCCAAGGTATTTGATATTATTTGAGGCTGTTGTGAAATATTTTGTTTCTGATTTCTTTCTCAGTCCACTTGTCATTTGTATATAGAAAGACTACTGTGTTTTTGTGCTAATTTTGTATCCTACTACTTCGCTGAAAGACTATCTGCTGTGGGAATTTCTTACTTGAATGTTTAGGGTCTCATGTCTATTACCATATCATCTGCATATAAAGATACTTTGACTTTTTCCTTTTCAGTTTGTATCTGCTTTGATTTCCTTCAGTTTTCTTGCTCCAGCTGAGACTTCAAGTACTATATTGAATAGGCATGCACATAATGGAAAACCTTGTCTTGTTCCTTATTGTAGCAGAATTTCTTAGAATTTCTCTCAGTTTAGGTTGATGTTGGCTATGGGCTTGCTATAAACTACCTTTATTATGTTTAGGTATGTCACTTGTATCCCTAATCTCTCTAGGACTTTTATCATGAATAGGTGTTATATTTTTTCAAAGGCTTTTTCTGCATCTAAGGCAATAATCATGTGGTATTTTATTTCAGTTTATTTATATGGTGGATTACCTTTACTGATTTTCTTCTAGTGATCCATCTCTGCATCTCTGGAATGAAGCCTACTTGATCATGGTTTGATGTGGTTTTAGATTCTATTTGCAAGTATTTTATTGAGTATTTTTTCATCTATGTTCATACTGCAAGTTAGTCTGTAATTCTCTTTTTAGTTGGGTTTTTATGTGTATCAGGCTAATCACTGCTTCAAAACAAATTGATCGATGTTCTTTCTGTTTCTATTTTGTGGAAAAATTTGAAGAGCTTTGGCATTAACTCTTCTTTAAAAGTGTCAAAGAATTATGTCATCTGACCTTGGGCTTTTTTGTTTGTGAGACTTTTAATAATGACTTCTATTTCACTGGAGATTATAGGTCTGTTAAATAGCTTATCTGATCTTGATTTAACTTTGCTAAATAATATACACTGAGAAAATTATCCATTCTTTTTAGATTTTCTAATTTGGTCAATACAGATTTTTAAAGTATGTCTTTATTATTCACTGTATTTCCTTGATTCCTGTTGTTATGCCTCTGTTTTCATTTCTAAATTTGTTAACTGACTATTCATTCTTTGTCTATCAATTAATTTAAATAATGATTTGTCAATTTTATTCATTTCTTTTTCAAAGATTAAACTTTGTTTCCTTGATCTTTTTTATTGTTTTGTTTTTGTTAGTTTTATTGATTTCAGTACTTTTATTATTGTTGACATCTGCTCCTTTTGGGTGTGTTTGTTTTTTATTACAAATCTTTCAGGTGGGTTGTTAAGTTACTAGTATGAGATCTCTCCAATTTTTTTTAAATAGGCACTTTTGCTATGAACTTGTCTCTCTGAATTGTCTTATTGAGTATATTATGCATTTATTTTCATTCAATTCTAGAAAAATACTTTATTTCTTTTTTGACAGATTTTTCATTCATTTTTGAGTTGTTTAGTTTCCATGAGTTTGTCAGCTTTCTCTTGTTTTTGTTTTCATGGATATGGATATCCAGCTTTAATTTGTGGTGGTCAGATAGAGGCAGGGTGTTAATTTAATTTTTTATGAGTGTTAAGACTTGCTTTATGTGGAATACGTGGTCAATTTTGGACAAATTCTGTGAAGTGCTGAGAAAAAGTTATATTCTTTTGTGTTTAAGATATTCTGTTAATATCTATGTGGTCCATTTGGTTCATAACCCCAGTTAGCTCCAGGATTTCTTTGTTTAATTTTTGTTTGAATGACTTATCTGTTGGTGACAGTAAGTTATTGATGTCTCCCACTGTCAGTGTGTGAGGATCAATATGTGATTTAAACTGAAGTGTGTTTCTTTTATTAACTTAGATGTTAAGAATTGCAAAGTCCTCTTGGTGGATTTTTCCTTTAATGAGTATGTAGTGTCCTACTTAATTTCACATATCCCTACCATGTTTTACCATTTGCATCCTAAATTATATATATATAATTATTCATTAAAAATCAGTGTTTTTAATATGGCTGAACATGTCAAATTTTATTTATGGGGATTAAACAAGTAAACAAATGACAGAAAGTCAGTGATTAAAAACTAAGCGTGAGAATATATATATCCTAAGATATCAGATATTAAGTTACACAGTAATATTAAAATAATTATGCTATCAGAAAAGGAATATTAATTTATATAGGTGAATATAAAATTCTAAATCACACATGAGGATAAAAATACTTAGTGGACCTGTAAGTTAGTTTCAATACTTCTGAGAGAAAAGAACATTTTATAATTGATCATAGCTATTTGAGTCTAAGGGAGCTTAGGTAATTATCTCATACCATGTAAATAAAACATAAATAAATAAGATAATGGAGTAAAGAAAGGAAGAAGGAAAAAAGAAAGAGAGAAAGGAAGAATGTCAATACTTGAAAGCAAATTATTATGAGTATCTACATAATATTACAGTGTGGAACAATAAAAATGATTATTGATTAAGGGGAAAATCAACTTGTCCTTATCAAAACAGGTAAATTAAAAAAAAATTCTTTACCACCAATTATCTAATTTAAGGGAGTTTTCTTCTTGTAAAAGATAATCAATTATATGATTTCTTAAAAACATGTTAGTACTTGACCAAAATAGAATGACAAATTTGGATCTTAGAAGATAAGAACCTGAAAAATCTTTGTAAGCAATCAGAAAATACAGAGTTCTCAAAAGAACTTAGAGGACAGCCTACAGTGGTTTATGATTCCAGTCCTGGTTGTTTTGGTTTGTTTGTTTGCTCATTTTTACTTTGACCCAAACTAGAGGTATTTGAGAAGGAATCACAACTGAAAAAATGTCTCTATAAATGCCTCTAGAAAAATCTGTGAAATATTTTCTTAATTATTGATTGGTATAGGAGGTTCCAGTTCATTGTAAGTAATAACATATGAGGAGCAAGGCAATAAGCAGCACTTTGAAGTGATCTGTGCTTCACTTCCTGCCATGGGGTTCTGTCTTTGAGTTCCTGTGCTGACTTCCTTTGATGATGGACTGTGATGTGGAACCTTAAACTAAAATAAACCTTTTCTGACCCATGTTGGTTTTG
Source organism: Peromyscus maniculatus bairdii (assembly GCF_049852395.1). Taxonomy (NCBI): domain Eukaryota; kingdom Metazoa; phylum Chordata; class Mammalia; order Rodentia; family Cricetidae; genus Peromyscus; species Peromyscus maniculatus. The sequence continues at coordinate 16,072,265 of NC_134854.1, read as the reverse complement.
GTTATGGTGTTTTAGCTTAGCAATAGAAACTATAAGACAACTGCATAGTGTCACAGAGTTCATCATTCAAACCCAACAGAGCAAAGCAGGCATGATTGTGCATTCCATTACTTCCAGGAAATTAGAAGGTAAATACTGGAGAATCAGAATTTCCCTCTGTTATATATCGGGTTTTGAACCGAGTTGGATTACAAGAACTAATGCCTAAAAGCAAAACTGCAAATTATAATGTTTGTTAATTTCAACATATATAACATATAACAAGATTTTATATAATAATGCTAAATGCAATAAAATCGTTAGTTATTTCAATTTCAATGACCAACTGAAACAGAAGATTAAGGACAAAACTGAATTAACTCTGTTCCCCTATCAGAATGAATGATAGCTATAATATTTATAATAATTAACAATAATAATAACAATAGTAACAGAAACACAAAGTAGTAGGGTAACTGAGAAGTATGAACAAAAGGTTACACAAAGAAAGAGTAATTTCAAATAAGATCTATAAAATCCTCCACAGAAAGGCAGTCATAAATGGCTACCAACTAATTGCCAGCTGTATCTATATTCTGTATAGATATTCTGTATCCTATTCTGGGTCTATATTCAGTGATAGTCAACAAGGGGTGATGCCTCAGCCTTAGCTGAGATACTATATAAATCAAAACAACTCTGAGTTCCTTCTTACACCTGTCAGAATGGCTCAAATCAAAAACACAAGCGACAGTGCATACTGGAGAGGATGTAGAGCAAGGGGAACACTCCTCTATTGCTGGTGAGAGTGTAAACTTATACAACTACTATGGAAATCAAATATGGTGGTTTCTCAGAAAATTGGAAATCAATCTACCAGAAGATCCAGCTATACTACTCTTGGGCATGTATCCAAAAGACACTCCATCCTACTACAAGGACATTTATTCAACTGTGTTCATAGCAGCTTTATTCATAATAGCCAGAAACTGGAAATAACCCAGAAGTCCATCAATTAAAGAATAGATAAAGAAAATGTGATATATTTATACAATAGTTTATTTACTCAGCTGTTAGGGAAAAAATGACATCATAAAATTTGTAGGCAAACGGATGGAATTAAAAAAAAAACATCACACTGACTGAGATAATCCAGACTCAGAAAGATGAAGAGGATATGTACTTAGAAGTAGGCATTATTGTTAAGTAAAGGGAAATCAATCCAGCCACAAAACCTTAACTACATACCTGTCCTGCCTGTAAAATGTGCTGGAGCAATGGTGGCTTAGAGCCTGTGGAAGTGGCCAACCAAAGATTAGTCTAACTTGAGGCTTGAGACCCAAGCCACCAGAGGGAACCCAATGCCCCATACTGTCTCAATGGCCAAGAACCAGAAACTTAAATGCTCAGAGACCTAGATTACAACCAAGTACTACTGACAACAATGAAATAAAAGTCAATGAAAAGTTTCCTGACCAATGCCTAGCCTAATCATCATCAGAGATGCTTTCTCCTGCAGCTGATGAGAGCAGATTCAGAGGACAACACCCAATCATTAGGAGGAACTTGAGAAACCCCCATAAAGGAGGGGGAGGAAGGATTGTAGGATCCAGAGGGATCAAGGACACCAGGAGAACATGGGTCACAGAATTAATTAAGCAGGGTATATAAGGACTCACAGAGGCTAATGAAGCAATCAGAGAGTCTATATGTGTTTGCCCTAAGTCATCAGCATACAAGTTGCGGCTGCTTAGATTGGGGTATTTGTGGGACTCCTAACAGTAGGAATAGTAATTTTTCTGATTCTCTTGCCTGCCCTGTGACACTATCTCTCTCTTGTGCTGCCTTGTTATAAGGGTTTGTAACTAGTCTTATTGCATCTTTTTATGCCACGTTTATAATGAGTCTTTCTCTGTAATAACAGCTGCAAAATAACAAGAAGACTTATTAATTATGAATACTCAGCCTTAGCTTAGTCTTGTTTCTAATTAGCTCTTATAACTTGAATTAACCTATTTCTATTAATCTATATGTTGCCATGTGGGTCATGGCTTTTACCTCTCCTTCTGCATGTCCTGCTTCCTCTGTGCCAGGCTGGTGACTCCCCCTTTCTTTTTCCTCATACTCTCTCCACCTGGAAGTTCTGACTATACCTCTGACCTAGTTATTGGCAATTCATCTCTTTATAGATCAATCACAGTGACATATCTTTACACAGTGTAATCAAATATCTTGCACCACATGTTTGGTTGCTATCCCTTGGAGGCCTGCTCTTTTCTGAAGGGAAACAGAGGACCAGTGGATCTAAGAGTAAGAGGAGGTGGCAGTGAGGCTGGGAGGAGTGAGGGGAGGGGAAGCTTTGGTCAGGATGTGTTGTATGAGAGAGGAATAAATAAAAACTTGCCTTAAATCATAAAAAGAAGAGTTAATATAATACTAATGTGCTGCAGAGCTACAGTGGTAGATACATATGTAACAAGGGGCTGTGTACATACCTGAGAGGGATGAGTGGGGAAACACTGAACAAAGAAGCTATGATGGAAATGCAACATGGGAGCTGGAATCTAAATGTACTTGGTGGGTGTCTTACTTTTCTATGGTATTGAAGAGACACCATAACCAAGGAAACTTATAAAAGGAAGCATTTAATTTCAAGCTTTCTTACATTTTCACAGCATAAGTTCATGGCAATCATAGCAGAGAGCATGGCAACAGACAGAATTGATTATAGAGTAGTAACTTAGAGTTTATACCTCATCCACAAGTCAGAGAGAGAGAGAGAGAGAGAGAGAGAGAGAGAGAGAGAGAGAGAGACAGACACATACACACACACACAGAGAGAGAGAGAGAGAGAGAGAGAGAGAGAGAGAGAGAGAGAGAGAGAGAGAGAGAGAGACTGAGCTTGCCATAGACTTTTGAAATCTTAAAGCTTACCCCCAGTAACATTTCTCTTTTAAGGGGTCACACATCCCAATCGTTCGCTGTTGTAGCCCACTAGGTTTCCTAGGGGCTGTACCTAGCAGGACTGCATAAGAGGTTGATTGGACCATGGGCCTGGGTACCAGGTGACTGTAACTAGCAAGGGAGAGGTCTTTTGCTCCACCCCTTGGCATTGCTATAAATAGACCTTTGGAATAAGGTTCTGGGTCCGTTTGGATAAGGATCCAGCTCACTTGAGTCTATCCTGTGTTTTCTTTCTGTTCCCTTTCCCCTCTCTATTTCTAACTAAGTCTCTTATCCCTCATTCTTCAAGAGTTTCCAGGGTAAATAAGTGTGGGGGCTGGTCCTCCACACTTCCCCAAACTGTCCACTTACTAGAGAACAAACACTCAAGCATATGAGTCTGTGGGGGTCATTCTCATTCAAGCCACTAGAGTGGGTTTTAAAAAGAAGGACAGTAGACTAAAAATGGGAGAGGAAAAATTAGGGAGATATGAGAAGAATCAAAATGGGAAGATATGAGCATATTTTAGTGCATTCATGTATGAATTTCTCAAAAATGCAGAAAATATTACTTTAACAGAAAGTTAGAAATGCAGATGAAAAGATCAACAAAGGGTAGGAGAAATTAAAATAACAGTGGGAAAAATTTCAGCATGGACTTTTGCTGTGGGTTGTTCTGTATTTTAAATGTGTTGCTCTGATTGGTTAATAAATAAAACACTGATTGGCCAATAGCCAGGCAGGAAGTATAGGCAGGACAAGGGGAGAGGAGAATGCTGGAAAGTAAAAGGCTGAGTGAGGGAGACACTGCCAGCCACCGCCAAGCAAGATGTAAGGTACCGATAAGCCACAAGCCACATGGCAACTTATACACTAATAGAAATGGGCTAATTTAAGATATAAGAACAGCTCGCTAGAAGCTTGCCACGGCCATACAGTTAGTAAGCAATATAAGTCTCTGTGTGTTTACTTGGTTGTGTCTGAGCAGCTGTGAGACTGGAGGATGAGAGAGATTTGTCTTGACTGTGGGCCAGGCAGGAAAACTCTAGCTACAGACTTTGTTATTCTGTAAGAGAACCAGCAGTCCTAGAAATGAAATAGCATACAAAGAGAGAACTAGTTTGAGAGGATCACCACCAGACAAAGCCAAACCAAAGAACAAGTTCAGGAACAGAGACAAATTTGAAGAATAGTACATTCAGACTTGGGTAAGAAAAAAAAAAATATGTGATCATTACCAAAAATTTCAAGAACTCTTGGATGTATCACAAAGCAAACTTGATAATACATAGATTTGAAGAAGCTTAAGTAAATTTAGACACAGACAATCTATTCAAAGAAATGTCTGCAGAAAATTTTCCAAACCTACACAAAGTAATAGAAATGCAAATACAGGCAATTTGGTGGCCAAATAAACAAGACAAGAAAAGAAACTTTTTACGCTAATCAAGATCTGAAAAATACAAAGCAAAGAAACAATGTTAAAAGTGTAAAGGAAAATAACTAACTTATCTACAATGCCTACCATATTAGATAACATCAGATCTCTCATGAACAATCCTAACATCAAGCATGAAATAATATATACAACTCCCAAATAAGATTGTTATTTCTAAGAAAACTATATTTTAAAATTAATGGAAAAATAAAGTCATTTTTAACACAAACAAAAAGCAAGGGAATTAATAGCAACCAAGATCAATGTAAAGCCACAACAAAGGATACATGTGTAGCAACAACTCTCCTTGGTACTTTGATGAAAGTGGAGGGCACAGGATGTAGTAGCTCGGGGAGTGGGGGTGGATGTTTCAGTACTGGGGGAAGGAGGTAAATATAATCCAAAGACATGTTAAAAAATTCTCAAAGAAGTGAGAAAAAGTAAAAATAAATCCTCAAAAATGAAGAATATTAAGGACCGTGGCAAACATGTGCTTATGTCAGGAATACAAAAATGGTTCTGCATGCACAAGTCAGTAGAAGAAACATCCGACGTAAACTGGTGAATACAAATCACATTATCTTTTCAATACAATGTTAAAAAGCACTGACAAAGTAAACATGTCTTCACTTCCTGGGCCTAAGAAAACTGGGAAGAAAAGGAACACAGCTCAACATAGTAAATGTTGTATATAAGAAATCTATAGCTAAAGTTACACTAGATGGGTAGTAATTGAAAAAATTTTTTCTAAATCCAATAATGTGACAAAGAAACCCATTCTACTAACTCCTCTTCAATATAGTGCAAAGATTCAGGATATAAAATCAATATACAAAAATCTGAAAATTTTCAACAGACCAATAATTAATTTCAAGAAAAGATATAAAGACAACTCCTTAAAAAAAACTTTAAAATTTACTTAAGAATCAAAAACAAATCCCAAATTTTAAGAGATTTCTACAGTGAAAACATTAAATACAAAGCAGAGATATTAAAGAAGATACCAGACAATGAAAAGGCCTCCTAATCTTATGTACATGTGGTGGTATTGTGTTCCCCAAAATATTGTGCACCCTAATAAAGTTATCTGGGGTCAGAGAACAGAACAGCCACTAGATATAGAGCCCAGAAAATGGTGGCATGCACAACTCTAATCCTAACATTCCGAAGGCAGAGATCTGTCTGGATCTCTGTGAGTTCAATGTCACACTGGAAACAGCCAAGCATGGTGACACATGTCTTTGATCCCAGGAAGTGATGGCAGGAAGCAGAAAGGTATATAAGGCATGACGACCAGGAACTAGAGGTGGTTAAGCTTTTAGGCTTTTGAGCAGCAGTTCAGCTGAGATCCATTCAGAGAGGACACAGAGGCTTCCAGTTTGAGGAAATGAGAATTAGCGAGGTGAGGAAGCTGTGGCTTGTTCTGCTTCTCTGATCTTCCAGCATTCACCCCAATACCTGGCTTCAAGTTTGATTTTATTAATAAGATCTTTTAAGATTCATGTTACAATTGTTAGAAATAATATTGTATGAATATCTGTATTACTGGAAGTGATTTCTCTTGTTAATACAACTATATTCACAAAACTACAAAGAACTCCCTAAAATTCATATGGGTGCACACACACACACACACACACACACACACACACACACACACACACACACACATACACACACACACACACCAAACAAACAAACAGTTTAAGCAGTTTTACATTTACAAAAATTAATGGTCATCTTTAAAAATAATAAATGAATAAAATGAAAAATGAGGATAATATACAAAACAGGATTTTATGCAGCTTTCAATAAAAATGAAATAATATTTACAGGAAGTATGTGGGGGGGTGTAAAATAATAATGAGAGGAAAAGATGGTGTCAACTTCATAGTGGGTTGGGCACATTGAAGAGTTTTGAGGCAGGATGGGTAAGCAGGACTAGAGGAGGAAGGAAATAGAAAGGGGAAACTGACACAATTATGTTTCAAGTACAACTGTGTCTTTGAAAGAAGAAAACAGAGGAGAGAGAAGAGAGGGTAATAAAATGAAATGAATGAGAATGAATGAGGAGGAGAGAACTGTTTGGAGGGAAGAGGAGACCAGTAGGGGTGGCCAAGAGAGACAAAAGAAGATTGTGGAGGACAAGCAGCTATAAGCACAATGAAGGGGCTGGAAAGATGGCTCATGTTTAAGAGCACTTGCTCTTTCAGAGGACCCGAAGTTAGTTTCTAAAACCAGTATCAGGCTCATACTCTCTTGTAACTCTAGCTCTTTGTTATCTGACATCCTCTTCTGGACTCCATGAACATCCTCACATTCATGGCTTTCACACGTGTATATACATCACACCCATAATAATTCAAAGAGATCAGCTGTAACCTATAATATTTATATATTGAAATGAACAAATAATTTGATTTCATGAGACCATGAAAAATCTAATGTCTTGAATAACTGACAATGTAGACTATTATTTATTCATTGTAGTTGGACAATACTTTAGGAATGCATAACTATAGATGAGAAAATACACATTTGGCATAATGTTGGCATACTGAGAAATATATAGAAGAGCTAAGGATGTGCTTTGGCCACATACTAATTTTTTGTCCTGATATTTCTTTTTTTCACATTTTTATTAGTTATTGGAGAGTTTTGTACAGTGTATTTTGAGAATACTCACCCTTCTCCTTCACCTTCTTCCCTTCCCACACAACTTTGTGAGTCCTATATTTTTGTTTTTGTTAAAACCCATCAAGTGCAATTATTTAATACATGATATTGGCTATAAAATATATGAAGGTGACCTAGTCTAGTTTTCATTGTTTTTTTCTCATTATTAATATTACAAGAAAATAATCTTTTTTGTAATATTTACTATTTCCTTATGCTGAATGAAAGCAAAGCAAAGGTAAGAATAAGGTCTAGGATGATTCAAATTATATAAATTTTTAGATAATTCAATGTTTTCTTTTGGAACAAATAAGTTAAAAGGCTAAACTTCTGAGAAAAACAACATTCAATGAAATGTAAACAATGAGCAAATCCTCAAAAATTACACCTCTCTAGTGGACTAGTAGACACAAGCATGTGTCTAAAACTAAGACAAATATTTAAACTACTATTATGAAAGTGCAGCTCGCCGGGCGGTGGTGGCGCACGCCTTTTGTCCCAGCACTCGGGAGGCAGAGGCAGGCGGATCTCTGTGAGTTCGAGGCCAGCCTGGGCTACCAAGTGAGTTCCAGAAAAGGCGCAAAGCTACACAGAGAAACCCTGTCTCGAAAAACCAAAAAAAAAAAAAAAAAAAAAAAAAGAAAGTGCAGCTCAATAGAACATGAATGAAGAACATCCTGCTTCAAAAGCAGCCATTTTAAAAGGGCATCTTAGACATAAGTCAATTAAATCTTAACAAGATTCAACAAAAGGTAGTTGTGTATGTTTCCAGCATCTACTTTCATAAGCACTGAATGCTACTACTAAAAGATATTGCTCACAGGTAAGATTTATTTCATATCTGAAATATTGACATTCCAAACCTAAAGGTGATTTAATTTTCATTTTTTAACTTTTCTTAATGATTGTATTTATTTTTTATTTAGTCTTCATTGATGTTTTTCTTGTATGTATGTCTGTATGAGGGTGTTGAATTCCCTGGAGGTGGAGTTACAGAGAGTAGTGAGCTGCCATGTGGGTGCTGGGAATTGAACTCAAGTGCTCATCCCAAGCCAGTGCTCTTAACCACTGAGCCATCTCTCCAGCCCCAAAGGTTATTTATTTATCAAATCTTAATAATCACAATTATGTATAAATTATTGAAATCTGTTTCTCAGTTATTTTGAGTCACTGGGAGACTTTCCTGTTTGCTCCTCTGGGAATAGTTGGCAATGCCTGTAGATATTTTTCATCCTTATACTTGGGCAATGCTATAGATATGTACTCAGTAGCAGCCTTCAGTTTTGCTTTCTCTTATATACATGGTAGATCCCTACAGTGAAGAAATATTCAATTCATGTCAAAGATTCCTCAGTTCAGAAATCACGCTGTATTTATAATAGCATTTTTAAGGCTATTTTCATGACTTTCCTGGGTTACAAATGGAAATTTCATTTTTATGCATTCATTTATACGCTGATTCTTTTTCACACTAAGATAATTTGCTCCCAGAGAGGATTTTAAATGTAAAATCATAAAATACCTGGCTTTCAAAATTAGATGTGCTTTTAAAACTTATTGTTCACTAAATAGACAGTTAGATGGTTTACCTTGATTGTCAACTGGATGAAATTTAGAATCACCAAGAAGACAAGCCTTTGGGCAAGTCTGTAGAGGGGTGTTTGGCATTGGATTAATTGAATTTAGAAAACTTACCCTCACTCCAGGCAACACCATTCCATGGGCTGGAGTCTTCAAAGCAAAATAATAAACTTAGTTGAGCAACAGTATTTTATGCCTGTCTGATACCTGAGTTGGCAATGTGGCTAGATGGCTCAAGCTCCTGCCAACATATATACCCCACAGACTGAACACTCAAAATCTTAGACAAAGGAAGCCCTTTCCTTGGCGGCATGTGTCAGATATTTTGCCACAACAATAAGAAAAATGAGTAAAGTGGTTATAATGAACCAAACCAATATTTGGCTCCAGGACATGATTGCTGTTAAACTTTTTATAACATTTAAAGAAACAACCAAAATTGTTTGAATAAGCAACATGGTATAAATAATGCAGAAATAAGAAAGATTACTTGGTTGCACAAAATAAAATGGAGGTATGTCTCTGTTTTCTCATATATGCCCAATTTAAAATGCATTAAAATATGCTTTACTTTAGACACATTTAAGCATGTTAATTATATACATACAAATATACATGCAAAAAATGAATGCTAAAAACAGTATATATGGTCCTAGACTTTTATTAATAAAGTGGCTCTCACTTCACTACAAAGAGTTCTAAATTGGATTAAAATGTAACTTAAAATTACCACACTTTGAGACAGTGACATGATTTAGTGGGTAAAGACTTTGCAGCCAAGCCAGACAACTTAAGCTTGATCTCCAGCACATACAAAATAGAACAAGAGAACTGACTCTTACAAGTTGTTCTCTGACCTACATACATCCATTGAACTAACCATTCAATAAATAAATAAATGCAATATTTGAATAAAAATATTACATTCAGGATAAAAAATAATTCACATTGGACAGCTAAGAATGAGAACAGAAGGCTTAAACTGCATAAAACCAGACAATCTAAAGCTACATGGATGCACACCATTATCAATAGGTTCCTACTCTGCACACCATAAGCTACGGGCCTTCATAAAGTTATATTCCTTCAGTCAAAAAAAATCTCATCAAGTATGTCAGATTGCCTTGATCTTTTGACAAAATGTAGCTATACATTATTGATAACAGGGGGACTGAGGCTAGGAATTATGTAGTTAAGACCAACTTACAAATTAGTAATCAAAATCCCATAAACAAATTTAAATATCTATCACAGCAACAACCACCAACAGAGTTCTGAGCACAAGTGTGCCTTTTCACCTTAAAAGTGTTTGGAAATGTGCAAAATTGAGATTTCCAACTTTCCCAGGTCTCTGGGCTCCTGACAATCCCTGGAGACTGAGATCTTATGATATGATTTTGATTAACTTTTGCAGTTAAACTTAATGAGGGTAATAAAGACCTCTCAACCAAGAGTTGTATCAATCATGGATGTACCCTACGCTAAAGTATTCCTAAGGAGATAATTTTAAAATTATTCTTGCATCCATTTTCTCTTCCATCCTGTTTTGTATCCTCTTCCACCTTTCTCCAGTCAGCCTTTTACCTTTAGCCTTTCCCTTGGATTTACATTCAGCCTCATACTTCTGCTTTCCACCTATGCCTCAGCTTACTTGCCTCACCGATTTAAGGATGTTCTTTATTATCTCTTAAGTTATCCAGTATTTTAAACCACCCATTCCCCCACAATTTTTCAGTGGCAATGCCAGAATTTGTGAGTTTGATCTTAGTGAAGAACTCTGAACAGAAGTGGGTGAATCTGAATCAGGGTCCTTTCAGAGCCTTGGAGGCATTTTTTTTTTTTCTTCAAGTCTCCTACAGTTGCATCATAATCTTTCATTTTCCCATCATAACGTTTTTGGTGCTCATTAGAAATTTCTTCAGAGTTAGGCTTCCCCTTTGTAGACATAGCCTTTTGCCTCTTAAAGCAAATAAAATTCTACCATATGAACATACATATCTATTTTATATTCTTTGCTCAGTGTCTTCCTGAAGAAATAAAAGTAGACATTTGCCCTTTGTTTTCTTGGTTTTATCTGGAGCACTGCTGATTGTACTGCTTGCTGGTTTGGCTTCATGGTGCAACACATGTTGTTCCTTTATCCTAGCCAATCACAGCTACCTCCACAGAAACTGAGCAGAAATGACAGAAGAAAGGACAGGGTTATACAACGATGCATACTTCTTACAAAGAGTAACAATGCCAATAATTTAGAAGTGAAAGAAAATGTAATTTAGAAGGAAATTGTTAGCTCGACTATATGAATGTATAATTCTAAAATCAGGACACATTTAGAAAGAATACATGCTGTGTCAAACTGACAACACTAATATTGTGTTAATGTTGCATCAGGAAATAGCAGAAACAGAAGAAATTAATTCTATGCTATTTGATATAAAAATGGCAGACACAATAATTTCTCCTTTAGTCTGATGGAAGAAATAACAACTGTTTAATTTTTTTGTAAACTTTATATGTTTTATTCTAAATCACAGCACATGTATTGTTTCTCAGTTTCGTCATGACAAACTTAACATTTGTATTTATGCATGCTATTAAAATATAGAGAGGCCAATTTAGAATGAAAATTTTATAAATTTTAAGTACTATCATATGTTGGATAAATAATAAATGCTCATATTATCATGTGATAAAAATTTTAGAAGCCAAATTTTATTAAATAATATTTTTTGAAGAAATGGGAGACTAAACTTTTCATGAAACAACTGTAAATTTTCAGATTATATTGGCTTGATGACAACAAAGATAAGTGAATCATATAGCTGATTTTGTGTGTGTGTGTGGGGGGGGGTGTTTATCAGTACAAATATCTATGTACCATATGTGTACAGTGACCACAAAGGCCTGAAGAGAGCATCAAATTCCCTGGAAATGAAATTACAAATTGTTATTAGCTACGAGTTTGTGCTAGGAATAGTACCCAAGTATTCTGGGGAAGCAGTCAGTGCTCTTGGTGGCTGAGCCTTATCTCAGTCCTCCTATATCTGAAACTTAAGTTTGTGCCAAAAATTAACTTTTAGGCAGGTTTGTTAGTTCTTAGTTCCTGACAGATATGTTTATTTTATAGTCAAACAAGAAGCCGGCAGTGGTGGTGCACACCTTTAATCCCAGCACTCGGGAGGCAGAGCCAGGTAGATCTCTGTGAGTTCAAGGCCAGCCTGGTCTACAGAGCGAGATCCAGGCCAGGCACCAAAACTACACAGAGAAACACTGTCTCAAAAAACAAACAAACAAAAAGTCTAATAATATAATACTCCACTATTATCATATCTAAATAAAAATTCATCTTTATCAAATAACATATTTGTATCAAATAGAAAATGAAGCTGAGAAAATCAAAAGTTCTAAAGACACTCTAATTAAACTAACATGTAGCTACAAGTCCCCAGCTGCAGATGACTGACTAATTAGACAGTTAATGATTAATAAAATTTTTCTCTTGTGTGAAATTAATTATAAAGAATTAATGACTATGAAACTATTCTGGGTTTTAATATCTCTGAATCTACTAACAATCAATGGAAAATTACTGCATCCTTTCATAAAGTACTTCACATTTGATGATTTTTATGCTTCCAAAGGTATCACCCAAAACAAGAATTAACTAACTACATTACTGACAAAATATGCATTGTAATAAGTCAGATAAGACAAGGCACAAATGTAGTTTCTGCTGAGAAAAATAACACTACAATCATTCCTATTATAAATGATTTTTTTATATAATTGAAAACTAAGACGAGACTTCAAATATCTAGCACTGAAACAGTGTTTGCTTCAGATAATTATTGCATCAAATAAATGCAATTTTGGTTGCCCAGCTGAAGTAGAGTATGGATCAAAGACTATGACTATCAGCTAGTGATAATAGCAGGTTGCCTTGATCTCTGTCATGAGCAGTTCTGAGGAAGGGGCACCATTGTGTCATCAATTCAAATCATTCTGTTTTTTTCTGCTTTACTCTCCTGAGCAGTTGTTTTCTCTCTTCAAGTTTTCCTCATGTTCAAAATGGCTGGGATGACAAACAACACACCTAGATTCAATCGGAAAAATCTGATGAATAAAAAGAAAGAGCCCTAGAGGTTGCTGATGTGTGCTTTCTACTTTGGAGGAGCTTCCCCGATGTTCCCCTTGTTTAAGTTTGCTTCACTGGACAGGAGAACCAGGAGAACTGCCAATATACTTTGTGTACTTTGCATTTTATCCTGTCTTCTATAAATAAAAAGGCAATGCAGTGGAGGAGACAATGAGCTGCACGTTTCCTTCCTCTGGAAAGCACATCACTATCAGATATACATACCCACTTCCAGAAGTTCAAAGTCTTCAAGTAGCTATGATACTGCCTCAAAACTTTCAACTGTAGTCATTATTGTTTGGGATCAAATTCCCATATCTGTGGTCAAGTACTTCAGAAAACCCGTTACTATAATATAAATAACACTGAGAAGACCACTTTAAAAAAAAAAACCTATTATAAGCTCTTTTTTAATAAAAGGTATATTCCATAGTAGAACATACACTTAAAAGCTTCCTTTTTTTACACTATATTCTTGGATTTTCTTTTTTTAAAAATCAGCTGCTGTTGTGATTACGGTTGTTTATTTGAGTTAGCAAGTGTAATATATATCCTTTAGATTTAGCCTAAACATTTACTGATGGACTATTCTTGCTAAAAGGTACATCTGCAATTTAATTTATTTACATATTAGAAAAACCTTCCCTGTTCAAAACATCATTTGGGAAAGTGATCTCCCCTCTTTGCAAAAGTGAATCTAGCTGGTGAGATACAGCTCAGTGGTAGAGTACTTGTCTAGAACACAGGAGACCCAGGTTTGTTCACCAGTTAAACAAAACACAATCTTAGCATAAGGAATGCCAAATAGTCACATTGTGGAGGAAGAAGAGAGCGGCAGCAGTGTGCCAGCTCTCAGTGCCCACCTGTGAACTGGTCTCAGGCTTCTTGTAAAGTTGAGTGCAGCATCTTTCTCTTCTTGGTTGTTTTCAGTCACAACTGTTACATTGGCTACAGTGGCTCCCTTTTTCTTGGCTTACTTATTTATAATGAAGAATAAATTGTTTTTTATCAGGTGTTACAGTTTGATTTCTGATGCTGGGGTAAGCCCCATGACCAAAGTAACTTGGTAAGGAAAGGTTTGGTTTCGTCTCACAGGTTACAGTTTGTCACTGAGTAAAGTCAAGGCAGGAAGTAAAGCAGGACAGGAACTCCAGCCAGAAGGAACTTGGTGCAGAAATTGTGGAGGAATGCTGCTTCTTGGCTTACTCCAGGTCTACGTTCAGCTATTTTTCTTATCCTGGTCAGCACCATTTACCTAAGGACACTACCACTCCTGGTGGTCTGGGCTCACCTATACACATTATTAATCAAGAAACTGTGTCTCCGGGCCACAATGATGAAGGCAATTCCTCAGTTGAGCTTCCTTCATTGCAGACATGTCAAAATCACTAACAAGATTAGTTTCCACATTAGGAATCTATGATCCAATATTAATGCATGTGATAAGGCTTGCTTAATTAGCCCAAGATAAGCATCATAGGTTGTTTTCTTGAAAAGAGGATTCTGAGATGAAGTTCAGATTTATATCAGATAGGAAGAGATGTCCTTAGGCAAACAAATCTTTCAAGCAGAGACAGACCCTTAACCCTGAAGAAATAAATTCTGCCTTCTGATTATATTCCCCATAGCTTGCCAGAAATTACCTTTCAGAGAAATAAGAAGCATAATCAGTCTATGGAAATACCAAAGAAGACAGCCCTGAAATTTAGGAAAAATATTTTCCAGGGGAGAAAATTCAGAGAAGCCATTGCCACCATAGTCAAAGTCATTTTAAAATTGATATTTTTATATATTCACTCTGCAAGCCAGCCCTTCCCTTTCCCAGCTCACTGACTTAGTTCAGTCATATGTGAGACAGTTATCCATGAAGAATTGAGACCCACAGTCACTGTATCCTTTTCTATCCTGTTTCAGTTTACTTGAATAAGGGAATTGGTCTGGGTCTCACATATTCATCTTTTCCTTTGTTATATAATCTTTCCCTGTCTTCCCAATAACTGGATCAATTTTTTAAAACATGTTGGCCTCTCTTTCCGTTTGTCCTTGGATGAATATGATGCATTTTTGGCTATCAGCTATAGGTTCTAATCTAGTTATACCTGATATTTTTCTTGGTTAAATTGTTATCTCCCTGCAGACTGCAAATTTTACCAACTGAGAGCCCAGGATTGCAATGGCTTTAGCTCTTTCTCTTCAAGTGGGTCATTGGAAAAAGAAGTAAGCAGAACCAATCATATTCCTTGCTTTTGAATATGTGTCAAAGTATTTTTTTTACAATGAACACAATTCCGTGTAAATAGATTTGAGTCAGTGAATATATTGTACATTGAAGGATGACATCCATCCCATCCTTATAAGAATTCCTTTCAAACTAGCAATTCAATTTGATATTCAGCAGCCATTGTAGCATACTATCAGCCCTACAGCTGATACTGGAGTAGTATTTGATGCCTTTTGTGGATGCCATCATCATGGGATCATGCTTGTTCTTTCTGTGGGTCCGCCAGTAACTGAGAACTAATTTTCAACACACTAACTTTAGGTATTGTTTTGCATTTGACCAAGAAATAGGGATATACTTACTGCTACTTTCTTGTAACTGCTCAAACTTTTGAATCTGGCATAATTAATCAACAGAATCAACATGTGGCTGGTATTAAATAAAAGTATTTATGCGCACAAAAGGAAACAATTAATTCAATTAGCAGTATAAAGTGATAGTCTATCTAATGGGAAAAACACACTCCCAACTATTCATCTACATAACACACAACACACACACACACACACACACACACACACACACACACACACACACACACACACACACACGAGAGGCCATTTGGAAAAAGAAAAGGACCAGTTAGGGATGAGGGGGGCAAGGAAAGATGATAGGCAAGCAAATAGAAGTAAAGTACAATACTATACACATGTTAAAAAAAAAAGTCATAAGGAAAGTCATTTTTTTAATTTTTACTAAAACTTATATTAAATGAAATTTTAAAAATGTGTTCCTGTCTGTTTACTTTATCACAGAGAACTCAGGTGGGTGAAATTATCTTCTTTATAGAAGCTGGACAATATTCTAAATTTCCTAAAAGTGACTTTGGACTTATTTATTCCAATATGCTCAGCCTGCAAAACAGCTTATCTTGCCCTGTCCCGCTGCCTGGACACCTGTAGTAACCACTCTCAGCTCTCCTCTGTTAAACACTGTCCCTGTGTTTATCTTTCTTGGAAATCCTGGGAATCTCAGCCACAGCCAGAGCAGTCAGCCTAATCATTTCTCCCAGGATTAGGCACTACTGAGCCATGTCCACTCAAGAGACTGCTGGTACATCTCAGCCTGCTTCTCTCAGCATCATTGAGCAAAGCTGCTCTTACAGGGTGGAGACTTATCCGCCTCAGGGAAAGAGGCTTTGGGTGGTAGGATAATCACATTTCTTCCTCTTCTGAGCTTATCACTTGATCTCCACAACCTTCACTTTCATTTCAATTTCAGATTTTAAAACCTTAAATGTAACTGCACCATGAACTTCTGCAAATTTCCCACCATGGTGACTCAATCCCTGGTCTTAAACCTCAAATTATGTATTAAAGAAAACATGGTAGATTGGAAATATTGAGCACTTAAATACAGCAAGATGATAAATTCTGGGGAAAGGGTTAGTCTTAAGATTTTTAAATTATATGAATAGATATATCTCTAAGATTTAGGTATCTATTTTTTCCATTGAAAATAGGGCTTAAACTAACCTAAAGTGTTTCTGGAAAACTGATCTGAAGAACTGACATGTTGCACAAAATCACACCAACATCCTTCACTTACTGACTCACATAAAGGTTTTCCATCAAGAGAGAGGAAGGCAATAGTTCGTCCAGTGCAAATGGTATGTCAATGGAAAGAAGGTTGATGTTTTTAAAAGAAAGAAAGAATATAGATTTCTGTACTGCCAGTGCTACTTCTGACTCTAGTTGTGACACAATGTTTCATACTTCTTAATAACAGATCTCTTATCATTCAGATTCAAAAATGCAGCTAAAATTTTCAAATGTCTTTTCTGATTCTAAAATTTAAGAGTCCATTGTATACAGCATTCATTGGTCTGATCATTAAAGTTTTATGATAATTGTCATTGGTCAATGATTCCGGGTAGAATAACTCTCTGCATATAGGCAGGAGGGTGCAAGAATCCATGAAAACCACATCTAATTTCTCCCAAAACACAAAGGAAATCACTTTTATAATCAGATAGTTTTCATTCTATAAAACTAAATTCAAATAAGAGTACTAAAATGTCACATTCTGAACTCCACCTCATTCTTACATAGCAAATAATTAAATATAAAGCTTCAAAATTTTTATCAGAGTTCTTCCTAACTTCATGTAATCATCTATATGCTTGTTTGCCATAATAAATCATTCTGGTTGGGGCAAGTATATACTGAGGAGAATAATTGTATAATGTGACAAGACACACAAAAAGAAGATGTGTTCAACAGACTATCGCAGTCATCTGTAGATCTAGCTATTCATTCCAGGTTTGTTAAAATGAATTAATCTCACAAAATGATTATAGGTTTCTGTATGTGCCTTGATGATAACTAGATAACATATGATATTAAATATTACTATATTTAATAATAAATATTGAGAGGAAGAGGGAAAGTACTCTGTCATTAACTTGCTTGAGACAAGGACACTCTTTAAACATTTGGAAACAAGTTGGAATATTAGATTGTTATATAGAACAGTAAAGTGCTTAGGGTGTAATCTAGAGAAATACAATCTTGTTGCAGTTTCATAACAGTGTTGCCAAATCCATGATACTGACCAGTGCTGAGCAACCTGTTATACAAACAACTGTTCTAAATAACTCTACACTGTACTTCAGTCACACTAATACAAATAGGATGATCACAGCATCATTAAAATGGCACACATTTTAATATTATCTTCTCATACACTCTATTTTACACTGTATTTATCATTTATCTTTTGTAGTATCTCAGATGATGTCTATGGAATATAACAGTTACATACGCTTTTACATTTCCATTAGTATTGACCACTGATTGCAACATTACAAAAAAGGATCTTACAGCATTTTTCATTTTAAAATTATTTTAACTATTAGTTAACAATTTTTCACTTAAATTTCAAGTCCATATTTTAGTGAACTAAGTCATTTTTACCTAGAATATTTATCATATCTTGGCAGATAGATGACATTTTATAATTGCTGTTGAATTGTCATGATATGTTCTAGTGAGGTGCATAAAAAGAAATGACTTACATTAAATGAACCTAAAGAAATATTTTAAATTTAATGATGCCTTTCTTTAGTCTCAGTCAGGCATTCCCTCTCACAATCTTGTTAACAAAGAAATTTCAAAGAATGATAAATACCTCAATTCTCCCCAGTGCACACAGTAAATGTGTTCATTAATGCACATGTACATGTACTGATATTTTACATTATTAATGCTTTCTTTTTTGTGATGCTTTCATTTATATCCTTTTGACTAAGTCAGAATATGCCTCTCTGATATATATTAAACTGTAATAAATATACTACATGAAACTTACTAAAATAACTCAGAGAAACTAACACTAAACCAGAAATTTAAAGATAGCTTAACTTGATAATTAATGGGATTTCCTATGCCATAAAAAATGTACACATATTTAGTAATTTTTTATTCAAAACACTTTTCTTTAATTAAGTCAATAGCATTGTTGTCTGTTGAGGAAAATTCTGATAAACCTATTTAAGCCTTCACAGTGAATGATGACCTAAGAATTTTATGCAGGATAAAATTCACATTGTCAATTGAAATTGATCTTATTCAAAATTAAGAATGTTGTTGTGCACTATACACATGGATATATATAGATGTAACCAACCGTCTTATTAAATAAGAAACACAGAAACAATGTAAAAGAGAAAGCCAAGAGGTCAGAGCTCAGAGCTAAAATCTCACCCTTCCTCCTGCTGTCCCACCTTCACGAAAGAGACCTACTTCCTGTCTGTTCGTTTTTTTTTATAGTATGTTGTTCTGCCTTCTCATTGGTTGTAAACCCAAACACATGACTGCCTCGTCACTGTCTGAATGTACAGCCCCCTAGGTCTTAAAGGCATATGTCTCCAATGCAGGCTATATCCCTGAACACACAGAGATCTATAGGATTAAAGGTATGTGCCACCACCGCTACACTCTTGCTATGGCTCTAATAGCTCTGACCCCCGGACAACTTTATTTATTAACATACAATCAAAATCACATTTCAGTACAATTAGATTACCACCACATTTCCCCTTTTCTATTTTAATAAAAAGAAAAAAAGCAAAAGGTTAAACTAACAAAAGAAAAACTATATACAAAAGTACAATAACTATATACAATATATACAAGTAATAAATACCTAAACAGGTATTTGACAAATCAGAGAAAATAATTCCATTATCTATCCTATTTTGGTAAATCCAAGATGTATCTAATGCACTTTCTATCCTAATTAATTTTCAACTATAACTAACTAATCTTCAACCATAACTAACTAATCTTCAACTCCCTCAGAGACCCAAGAAGGGAATAATATTAGCTTACAAAAATAAAAACAGGAAGTGCATGCAAGCAACTTCCAAAAAATTTGTGAGTTGACAGAAACAGCCAGCTGCCTGGGCAGTCACCTGAGGTTTCTCCGCAGTGTTGGGGCATCATCTTCAGCCTATAGGCTTAGTGTATCTGACAGACTCATTTGTGATGTAGGATGTACACAAGGTCAACAGTTCAACCTCACATTGGGTGAGAGCAGTCCACGTACCAGAAACACCTGAATTTCACTAGTGTCCTGTCATGATTCAGGATTTTAAATTCTGGAAATTGTTGACAGTTTTTAAATTCAGCTGTCCATTCTTCTTGGCTGTGTATATATATGGCTTCATCTCAGCATCCCCTTCTTCTCCACATCCCTCTATTAAATGCCAGTCTACTTTCGAGAGGCATGAGCTTACAGCTGCTGTTCCATTGTACAACAGAATCCATTGGCCCTCTGCCTGTTAAGCTGCCTTCGAAGAAAAGGGCACTGTACCTTTTCCAGATGCGAAGGCCACTTCAGGGATGGGGCCATATTGTCCTGGCCTCAGAAGATGCCTTTTGATAAAGCCATAACCACACTTGTTTTGGCAAGAATCAGTAGTCCTTTGTTTTGTGTTCTGTCTGTCCATTTTGTCCTGTTGATTCGAGGATACTTTGTTGTCCAGTGGCTAACTTTTGCCACAATGAAAGTTGACTCCATATGCAGTTTCTTCAATGCCCATATTTTCTCTGAAGTAGATTGGTACTGCCAGGAGCCGACATGTCTCAAAAAAGAAAAATTTCCTAAGTTATTAAAACATTTTAAATGCCATATTCTGTAGATCTCTGAAGGGTTTGAAGATGACCTGTCTAAAACATCTCTGCTCAATTTTTAAAACATTTCTAATATGACTACAAGTTCTATTGTAATGTCTAACTACTAACTTTCATTTCTTTATATCCTAATAGTTGATAATAATAACATTCAAGGATCAGAAATTTGCATTACATTGTTAAATGAATGGTATAAATACAATTAGAAATATACATATAGCATTTTCTAACAATATCAATTTCAAATTTGTATACAATATAAAACAATCCAATCCAATGTAAAGTTTTTAAAACTAGTAATTGCTTTCTTTCTTTTCCTTCCTTTTTTTTTAATTAAGAACCTTAAATCTAATCTCCTTTGCTTAGCCTTTTTCCTAACCCTTGACAATAACTTGTAACCAACCCCCCTAAATACTGAAAATTATCCCAGACCCAAAACCCATTAAAAAGACCAAAAAACCACCCGCCCCACACCACCTCTTTGGGAATGTGGGCGTCATATTCTTAAAATTGCTTCCTGCTGGGTATGGGCAAAGGTATCTTTATCCTGAAAGAAAAATTCTAGGTTAATTGTCAAATTCTAGGAAAGGTAACTATATCCTTCATTATCCAGTCTGTGTATAATGCCAAAGTTCAGGGTTTATCTCAAGTCCTTATTCAAGTAGTCTTTGAGACTGGATCATCTCAGCTAGTCATCTCAAAATTGCTCTGAGCACCTTGTAGTTCAAAGCTGATCTGTGGATGATGTTTGTCAGCTTAATGATATTATTATTGTCCACGTGGAATTGTTGTTGTT
The DNA here is from genome assembly GCF_049852395.1 of Peromyscus maniculatus bairdii. Classification (NCBI taxonomy): domain Eukaryota; kingdom Metazoa; phylum Chordata; class Mammalia; order Rodentia; family Cricetidae; genus Peromyscus; species Peromyscus maniculatus. The sequence goes on along the minus strand of NC_134854.1, from coordinate 16,051,301 downwards.
GTGGGGCCCCATCTTCTTCCTGGAGACATCAGTTGATATTAGGCCTGGCCGTGATTTCCTGCAAAAAACTGATAAGAGACTCGAACACAAAAACATATGTATGCAGCTAGCCTTTTTTCTAGAATTAGTTAGTACTCTATATGACCATTCATATCTTAACAAAGTTTAAAATGTATATATATATATATATTAATCTTGTAAATTTTGATATAAAATTTATACTTTGAGAAAAGTTTAAAGAATCAGAATAGAATCAAAGAGTTGAGATTAGTAATAGAATAGTCCCTTAATTAATTTTGCTTTTGTCCTGTACCATAGCAGAAGATGGCTCTTTTATTCTGGCATGATACAGGGAGTTTGCATTTTCCTTTTAACAACATGCTTGATTTTAAAGAAGGAGAGCGCCATTCTCCAACTCCAAAGTCAGCTTTAAATTTTAATTGAACTGGGACTATTAGAAGACCAATAGTGTTAAATCTTTAGAGAAAAGCAGAAACAAACATTTAGGAAGACATAAAATTTTTTAGATAATATATACCCATACACCGTTTCACTCTGTTTCTTGGGATAGATGATTTGTCCCTTTTCTTCAGTTGTTTCATTTGTCCAGTGTTCTTCAAATTCCTTAACCTTCATTCTCCTAAAAGACAAAAACAAAAACCTTTCCCCAAGACTAATTTTGGGGATGTTTCCTTTTGACAAGTTATTATCTGATTAAATGAAAAGGCATGTGTTATTGATACAAGTTAGTTTAAATTGGATGTTCATGCTGGTTGATGAACTATCACCTCCTCAATTAAGAGGTCTCTCTTGTTCAAATTGAACCTTTATCAATTTTGATGGTACCCACAGCTTATCTTCTCCTGTAGAAACAAAAGCAAAACCTTGCCCCAATGTAATACATACCCTGGTTTCCATTCTGAGGTCAGCACATCCTTAAAGTATATAGGCTGATTTAATTCTGTAGTTTTTTCTATTATCCAATGTCTCTCTGCAGCTGTTGTTCCTTTCTCATTGGCATTCAGAAAATTCAAAGTTAGAAGAGCATTATGCAGTCTATTTCTGGGGGTTTTTGTTACCCATTTCTGTTTATTTAGCATATCCTTTAGAGTTCTGTTTGATCTTTCTATAACTGCTTGACCTGTAGGATTATGTGGTATGCCTGTAATATGCTTTATATTGTAATAAGCAAAAAACTGTTTCATTTTAACAGAGACATATGATGGAGCATTGTCAGTTTTGATTTGTGCAGGTATACCCATGATGGCCATAACTTCTAGCAAATGAGTGATTATAGAATCAGCTTTTTCAGAACTCAAAGCAGTTGCCCATTGAAATCCTGAATAAGTATCGATAGTGTGGTGTTCATATTTCAATTTTCCAAATTCTGCAAAGTGAAACACGTCCATCTGCCAGATTTCATTTCTCTGAGTACCCTTTGGGTTACATCCTGCTGGTAATGGCGGTTGATTGTAGAAGGAACAAGTAGGACATTTCTTTACTATTTCTTTGGCTTGTTGCCAGGTTATGGAAAAATCCTTTTTTAAACCTTTACTATTGACGTGATGCTTTTTATGAAATTCTGAGGCCTCCAGCACATTTCCTATCAATAATTTATCAATCTCATCATTGCCTTGTGCTAGAGGGCCTGGCAGACCAGTATGGGATCAAATGTGAGTTATATATAAAGGATGATTCCTTTTCCTGATTGTATCTTGTAATTGAATAAATAGTAAAGTTAATTCTGAAGCATCAGGGATAAATTCTGCAGTCTCAATATGTAACACCACTCTTTCAGCATACTGAAAGTCAGTTACTATGTTGAGAGGTTCTGAAAAATCCATTAATACCAACAAAATAGCATACAATTCTGATTTTTGAACTGAATTATACGGACTTTGAACCACTTTACTTAAATTTTCTGATTTGTAACCTGCCTTTCCTTCTTTGTTGGCATCTGTATAAAATGTACAAACTCCAGATATGGGTTTTTGCTGTACAATTCGAGGCAAGATCCAATCAGCTCTCTTTATAAGATCAATTCTATTGCTTTTGGGATATTTGCTGTTAATTTCTCCCAAAAAAATTACTGCAAGCTCTTTGCCAAGGTTCACTTTGTGTCCATAATTTTTCAATGTCCTCCTTAGTTAATGATATGACAATTTCTGCTGGGTCTATGCCTGCTAATTGATGAAGTCTCAGTTTTCCTTTGTAAATCAAGTCAGAGATTTTTTCCACATAAGTTTTTAATTTTTTATTTGGTTTATTTGGTAAAAATATCCATTCCAATATAATATCTTCCCTCTGCATTAATATTCCGGTAGGAGAACGCCTAGAAGGTAAAATAACCAAAATGCAATCCAGCTTTGGATCAATATGATCCACGTGTCCTTCATGCACTTTCTTTTCTACCAAGGCCAGTTCTTTCTCAGCATCAGCTGATAATTCTCTTGGACTATTTAAGTCCTTGTCACCTTCTAAGGTTCTGAACAAATTAGTCAGTTCATCATTTTTTACCCCAACAATAGTTCGTAGATGAGAAATATCTCCAAATAATCTTTGAAAGTCATTAAGAGTCTGTAGTCTATCTCTCCGAATTTGCACCTTTTGGGGTCTAATTTTTTGTAGCTCTATTTTATATCCTAAATAATTAATAGAATCTCCTCTTTGTATCTTTTCAGGAGCAATTTGTAATCCCCAGCAAGGCAAAATTTTCTTTACTTCTTCAAATATTATTTCTAAAGTATCTGCATTTGAGTCAGCTAGTAAAATATCGTCCATATAATGATAAATTATAGATTTAGGAAATTTTTTATGTATCACTTCCAATGGCTGTTGTACAAAGTATTGGCACAGAGTTGGGCTATTCAACATTCCCTGTGGGAGGACCCTCCATTGAAATCTTTTAACCGGTTGAGAATTATTATAAGTAGGCACTGTAAAAGCAAATCTTTCTTTGTCTTTTTCTTGTAAGGGTATTGAAAAGAAACAGTCTTTTAAATCAATAACTATGAGAGGCCATCCTTTTGGTAACAGAGTAGGCAAAGGCATCCCAGATTGTAGAGAGCCCATTGGCTGAATTACTTTGTTAATTGCTCTAAGGTCTGTTACCATTCTCCATTTACCAGATTTCTTTTTAACAACAAATACAGGAGAATTCCAAGGGCTGGTTGATTCTTCAATATGCTGAGCATTTAACTGTTCTTCTACCAGCTCTTCTAAAGCCTGGAGTTTCTCTGTTGTTAAAGGCCATTGCTGGACCCATACAGACTTGTCTGTTAACCATTTTAAAGGTAGAGCTGTTGGTGTCTTTGGAAGATCATCAGTTATTGTGCCCTGTTCTTGTATAATATGGATGGCTGGTGACCACTCATTAGAACAATATCTTCTAATATTTCTCTCAGTAACATGTGCTAGTTTATGATTTGTTTCTGAGATTGGAGGGATGTTAATTTGAGTATTCCATTGTTGCAACAAGTCTTGACCCCACAGGTTCATAGTTATGTTAGCCACATATGGTTTTAATTTTCCTCTCTGTCCTTCTGGACCTATACATTCGAGCCATCTTGCACTCTGTTTCACCTGAGATAATGTCCCAATTCCTAACAGTTGAACCTTTACCTCCTGAAGAGGCCAAGTTGGATGCCAAAATTCTGGTGCAATTATGGTAACGTCCGCACCTGTGTCTACCAGACCAGACAACAAAACACCATTTATTTTTATTGTTAATTTTGGTCTTTGTTCATTAATAGAAGTTTGCCAAAAAATTTTCTTTATGTTTTCTCCTGAATTTTCTATTCTCTCTGTTTAATCATCCTGACCAGCATGATTTATTCCAATAGGCATTTGGTTATTTAATCGCTCTCCAGAGCAGGCATTTCCTCTATGGCTGCAGGAAAGGTTTGAACTGGATTTGCAATGGGGGCCTACGTGATGACCCTCTGGGAGTTTCCCTAAGACTGAGGCAAAGGATTACCCTGTCTGTCCTTTGTTGATCTACATTTGTTGGTCCAGTGTTTTCCCTTACCACACCTTCTGCATACTCCAGAAGGAAGGGGCATTCTGTTGTCATTGTTCCTTGAAGAAACATTGTTTCTGGGAATGACCTGTCTACAGTCCCTTTTCAAATGTCCTTGCTTTCCACATCCAAAACATCTAACATTCCTCAAACCTTTTGAAATTACTTCTCCTACCCATGTATCATCATGGTCATCAGCTTCAACATTAATTGTTTCTCTAATCCAATCTTCCATAGGTGCAGATCTTGCCCTTAATGGCCTGATTATTCTTTTGCATGCTGCATTCACATTCTCAAAGGCCAAAGATTCAATTATTGCCTTACCAGCTTCTGAATCCGAGACCATTCTCTTTACTGCTGAAGCCAGTCTTTGTAAAAAATCTGTAAAAGACTCTTTTGGGCCTTGCATCACCTTTGTAAATGACTCAGATTTTTTTCCTGGTTCCTCAACTCTGTCCCATGCATTCAAGGCTGCCGTTCGACATAAAATTAGGGTGTGGACATCATATAAACATTGTGTTTGTGCTGAAGCATATTGGCCTTCGCCAATAAGCTGATCCTGGCAAACTTGTATTCCTTTATCCCTCCATTGTTTTTCTATGTTTTTAGCCTCTTCCTTAAACCAAGTCAGAAATTGAAGTCTCTGGCTGGGTTCCAGAACACCTTGTGCAAGGTCCCGCCAGTCCTGTGGTACTATCCTATTATATGTTGACCAAGAGTTTAACATTTGCTTTACATATGGGGAATGCATGCCATAAGATACTATTGCCTCCTTAAACCTTTTTAAATCCAACATTTCAATTGGAGCCCAAATATTTTGTGTAGCCATTTGATCAGGCATCTGCTGTACGGTTACAGGATAAATTAAGGGTGACTGTGTGAAAACAGGCTTTCTTTCTGCAACCTTATGATCCCAACTTGAAACAACTTCACTGTTAATTTCTTCTGTCTGAATTTTTACAGGTTTAACAAGTTCTTCTAAAGCTGTTATCCTGGCACTTAAATTGACTATCTTTTTAAATATTAAAATGTGGATTAGCATAGTGATAAGGTGCATAATTCCACCAATACTAATATTATATAGTTGTTCCATTATCAGACTGCCTAAAATTTCAAACAAAAACCAATTTTTTTCCAATGTACACATAAAACCCATTTGTTTTTTAATGTAGAAAAAATTCTCTTTTAGATAGTTTCCTTTAAAATATCTGATATGTTATGACTTACCAAATCTGCGTAGAACAGTAGAAATCCGAGGGGATTTTCAAAGCAGCCACCTAGTGTCCCAGGTGTAAATCCAGAGAGAGAGAGAGAGAGAGAGAGAGAGAGAGAGAGAGAGAGAGAGAGAAAAGAGAGCACGCACAAGAAACTAAAGCTTAAATCCAGCCACGTGTTCCCTCTTGTGCCGAGCCAAGGCTTGGGTCTGGCTTCCTTAAGCTCCGACCACGCACATTGGCTTTATAGGCAGGGCCCTGTTCGGCAGGGCAGGTCTGAGTTGTTTGTAGCACTGGCTTTAAGCAAGCTGCTCACAGACCTAGGCCCGGGCTAGAAGCTGCCACCCGGACTAGGAAGCCGGCAGCTCAGACTAGGAAGCCGGCAGCTTGGACTAGGATGCCGGCCGCTTCCTGCCGCTCTTGTGGTAAAGCGGACCTGCCGTCAAGCCAAGCAGTTTTTAATGGATTCTTGTCACGTTGGGCACCAGATATAGATGTAACCAACCGTCTTATTAAATAAGAAACACAGAAACAATGTAAAAGAGAAAACCAAGAGGTCAGAGCTCAGAGCTAAAATCTCACCCTTCCTCCTGCTGTCCCAGCTTCTTGAAAGAGACCTACTTCCTGTCTGTTCGTTTTTTTATAGTATGTTGTTCTGCCTTCTCATTGGTTGTAAACCCAAACACATGACTGCCTCATCACTGTCTGAATGTAGAGCCCCCTAGGTCTTAAAGGCATATGTTTCCAATGCTGGCTATATCCCTGAACACACAGAGATCTATGGGATTAAAGGCGTGTACCACCACCGCCACACTCTTGCTATGGCTCTAATAGCTCTGACCCCAGGACAACTTTATTTATTAACATACAATCAAAATCACATTTCAGTACAATTAGATTACCACCACAGATATACTCTTGGCTTTCCCTGTGAAGCTGGTAATGAAAAGGTTTGGTGTACCAGACTTTGTTGACTCCCCATGGAAGGTCTTACCCTCTCTGAGGAGTGGAAGAGGAGTTGGGGGGAAGTGAAGGCTACTGGAAGAGGGGAGGGGGGAACTGTGGTTGGTATGTAAAATGAAAAAATTAACTTAAATAAAACAACAAACAAAAATACAGAATATTTAACTTTGTTCTCCTAAGTACCTTGGTAACAACATCTTAAATAACTATTAAAAGCTGTCAATCACATTTATACTTAGCAGGTACCCTGTAAATTTTTTAAAATTGAAAATAGATTCTTTTCATATAGGATACATCCCAACCACAGCTTCCCCTCTTTATTCTCCTAGCTTCCCCATACCTCACCTCTCCCAAAAATGCTCTCCTCATTTATATCCTCTTCAGAAAAGAGCAGACCTCCAAGAGACAACAGCCAAACAGAACAAAACAAGATGTAATAAATCAAAGCAAAATCACTTGGCTAGACAAGGCAACCCAACAGGAGGAAAAGAGTCTTAAGAGCAGATGGAAGAGTCAGAGATATTCATTCCTGTTCTCACTATTAGGAGTCTCACAAAAACACCAAGCTGGCAGCCATAATAATGTATATACAGAGGACTGATATAGACCCATGCAGGCCCTGTGCTTGCTGCTTCAGTCTCTGTAAGCCCATGTGATCCCTGCATAGTTGATTCTGTGGGCCATGTTCTCCTGGTGTCCTTCATCTCTTCCTCCCCCTCTTCTGTGGGATTCCACAATCTCCAAGGGGAGGGACCTGATGGAGACTTCCAATTTAGACTGTCTTTCTTCATCCTGTCTAGATGTATGTCTGCATCTTTTCCCATCTGCTGCCATAGAAAGCCTTTCTGATGATGATTGGGCAAAGCACAAGCTCAACCTCTCTACATTCAATTTTCAACAGACACAATATGATATCTAGGCTTTAGACTGAAATACAAGTAAACAAACTGCTGTGGGATGCCTTTCTGTATGCTGTGAGTATGTGTTGCTCTGATTGGTTGATAAATAAAATGCTGAGTGGCCAGTATCCAGGAAGGAAGTATAGGCAGGGTGAGCAGAAGGGCAGAGTCAGGAGATGCCAGCACCTCCAGGAGAAGCAAGATAAGAAAATACTGGTAAGTCATGGCCATGTGGCAACTTACAGATTAATAGAAATGGGTTAACTTATAAGAGCTAGCTAGAAAGAAGCCTGAACAATTAGGTCATACAGTTTGTAATTAATATAAACCTCTGTGTGTTTATTTGGGTCTGAATGGCTATGGCACTGGGCAGGACACAGGAAAACTTCTGACTACAAATAAACTTGTGAGGTTAACAATGGTAATGCTTTGCAAATTGTGCTGCTTTCTATTTTTATTTAGTGCTCCTCAGGGAAATGTTAATTAAAGAAAAATAATTGAACAAAGATCCATTTTGCTATGTATGCACACATTTCCAAAACAATTCAATTGGGAATTTAAATCAAACATTTTCAGCTATGGAAAAAGAACTGCATGAGGTACAGTACTGAAGGAAGATAACAGGAATGAGAGAATTCTGAACTGCCTTTCTGTATAAAACGTGCTCCCTCAGACTATCTTTAAAGTACAGAGTTATTTGAATACATGTTTAAGTATGTTCAATGAGATGTTCAAAGAAAACATTAAAAAATATTTCAGTAATAGTCTATAAAACAGAGCTTAATGTTTGCTATTTTTTTTAATTTTGGATTTGGGAAAATAGTCTCACACAAGCCAAATATAATTCAGAATCCTTCCATTTTAGGTTAAAACATTCTGGGTGTGTGCTACTGCATCTGAGTAATTTAATGACTTTAAACACTTCTGCTTGGTGATGAGGAATTAACAACAGAACAAACTGAAATGTATGACCTAATAATAAAATGTTCCTGAGATGAGTGCCATTCTGTTTTCTTCTGTATTCAATACAAACAAGAAGCCATTCTAAAATTATCAGTTTTTGAGGTCCATACCACACTACTACCACTTGCTAGAGAAGAAACCATTTTAAATTGCTGTGTCTATATTTCATTTGGTTCAATAAGCTTCCTTTGTAGGTAACAAAACAATATTGCTTCTACTCTTGCTTCCATATGCCATCATTTTATTCTACTTCCAGAGGCAGGATGTTACATTATTTCCCCTAATCTTTTCTGACTAACCTGAATGTATTTCCCTTCCTGTCATTTCAAACCCCAACATCATTTCATATCATAATCAATCCTAGATCTGAGATGTGTGATAATTTTTCTTCCAAGTCTTACTTATATTGAAGTAATTAGGTGATACTTATTCTCTTAGAATTCTGCATTCAGACGTGCTTTAATGTTACAAACTGTGAGCCACATTTTCCCAATGATTTTACTTAAGCAAAGGGTGCAGTTGAAGGCTGAAAGCATCTGGGATTCAGACACACCTGACAAAATTGTTAATGAACACTATGCTCATCTCAGTTTATTAAAGAGGAATAGCTTATCTTCATGGTGATCATCAGGGAAGCCAAAGGATTTCTCTGCATAGAATAATCTTCATTCTTTAACTTAAAAGAAAAAGTATATTTGAAGTGACAATTGTATCTTCTTTCAAGATGTGATAAAGAAGAGAATACAGAGGAAATTAATAAATGAATGAAACCCATACACAAGAAATTCCCTTTTTGAATTGGAATTAAAGAATTTAGGGAAGATAATTTTGCTTTTGAATTACACACACACACACACACACACACACACACACACACACACACACACACACTGTTTCCACAAGTCTGCTAACCCAATATTTGACAAGTTCCCAAAAGGTTGGAAAGGAGTCGTGAAACTTCATCCAAAGTGGTCGATTGACAACAAAAAGACAAGAGAAACTAATTTGGAGGAATTGTTAAATGCTTTATTGGCGACTAATTAATAAACATTATTTTTTATTTGATACAGGAAAATACATAGAATAACTATATGGTCTTAACAGCATCTACCTTCATGCACTTGAGTTAACAACAGCATTGTCCTTTCCAGAAACTTCTCATAGTTCAATAATCACATCTTCAAAATAAGAAAGTACATGAATAACATAATTGAATATATAGACGAAGATAGAATAAAATTTATATTAAGTCTTCTCAAGTAAAAATGCCTTAAAAAAGAACATTTATTTTCCTACATGTCAAGAAGCAACAATTCTGAAATTGTCTCCTTTTCCATTGCCTCTCTGGTCTGTAGTTAGAAAATATAATAATGTCTTTCATATTTGCATTATGCCATTTTAAGTCTCAAACCTACATTGTCATATTCTAGTGCCCAAAGGAGAAACGATTGAGCAAAGACTGCATTCTATTTTAGTGAAAGAGAAAATCTGACTCAGGGATCTTACAGCCAACTTAGTTAACTATTCAAAAGGGCATAATTTAGTGAACACATTGCCACCAAAGTAGCCCTGGACACATATGAGGAAATGATGGCCACTGCAGACACCACGAAGCCCTTGACCAAGTCTGGGGTGAGTTGTTCTAAGTAAACTCTTCTGTCCAATCTTGAATTGAAAGTTGAAAATTCAAGGAAGGGTAGCAAGCTAACAGATAATGTGGAATGCAAATGAAATAGGGGCTTCCTAAGTAAATACTATGATTATATTATCATAATTTTATATAATAAGCATACTTTTAGAATGCAGTGATTGTGAAGTAACAGTTGTTTCAGATAGGAGAATGACAGACATGTACAGGGAAGGGAGTGAAAATTTATTAGAGAGTAGCTATCATCAGATCATTGATGCTTTGGGGGAAATGGAATCTCACCATGTTATCCACATTTAACTCCATTCTCCAATACTCTGCATAGATGCTGTTTCAAAAGCAAGCTTCTTTCCTTAGATTTACAAATATTAACCTTAAACTAATCAACATATAAAGATCATTTCCTTTCTTACATCTCTGCTTAGTGTTGCAGTGAAAAAAATACATCTTTGTTTCAACTATTACAAGTTTGCAGTTCTATAACATTAATAACATTTACATAACTGTACAACCAATCATCACCATGCATCTTCAAAATTATTTTCATCTTACAGAATTAAAATTCTACCCACTAAAGCATAAATATAGATAGCCCTCAGTCCATGAAGTGAGTTCCTATATACACCCTATAAAAATGGCATTGCTGTAGACATCAGCACAGCCATCCCTACATGAAGACTTTCCCTTTATTACTGTCCTATTTCACTTAGTAAATGTCTTCAAATCCACCCATGTTTTGGTGTTTGTCAGAATCTCCCCTCCTTTTGTGCACATTCATTTTGTGAATGTGCAAATTTTTGTCCAGTTATTAAATGATACACATTGGAATTATATTCATATTTTATCTGTTAATAATAATACTGCTATGGGCCTGGCATACTGGTGCTGTGGACTGAATTATGTCTCAAAGAAACGTGTAAGTTAGAGTTTTATTTCCCAGTGTGATTGTATTTGGAGATAAGAATTTAAGAGGCATCTGCGGTTAAAGAACTTCAATTAGCATGGTATGTACTCACTCATAAGTAAATACTAGATGTAAAGCAAAGGACAACCAGACTGCAACTCACAACTCCAGCGAGGCTACCTAGTAAAAAGGACCCTGAGAAAGACACAGGGATCGCCTAACGGCAGAGGGAGATACCGTGATGAATGAAGACCCCCAGGGGAACAGGAAGAAGCAGAGTGCTAGAGAGGTCCCCAGAAAACCACAAAGATACCTCTACTGTAGACTACTGGCAATGGTCGAGAGAGTGCCTGAGCTGACCTGCTCTGATGACTGGATGGCCGAACACCCTAACTGTCATGATAGAACTCTCTCTCTCTCTTTTTTTTTACTCTTTTTTTTGGGGGGGGGGGGGTTGAGACAGGGTTTCTCTGTGTAGCTTTGCGCCTTTCCTGGAACTTACTTGGTAGCCCAGGCTGGCCTCAAACTCACAGAGATCCGCCTGCCTATGCCTCCCGAGTGTCTGAGGGAAGCAGATGCAGAGATCCATGGCCGAGCCCAGATGGACCTCTGGGAAACTCAAGAACTGTGAACCAATAGCTGAGGAGCCCCCATGGAACTGGACCAAGCCTTCTGGATAAGTGGGACAGTTAATGAGCTTGAACTGTTTGGGAGGCCCCCAGGACCATTTGTGCATGGGCTGGCTTTTTGGAGCTTGGGGCCTGTGCTGAGACATTTTGCTCAGCCTTGGTGTAGGGAGGAGGGGACTGGACCTGCCTCAGCTGTGTCTACTAGGCTGGGCTGACTCCCCAGGGGAGACCTTGCCTTGGAGGAGGTGGGAATGGGGGATGGTTTGGGTAGGGGGGCTGGGGGTGGGAGGAGGGAGGATGGGGGAATCCGTGGCTGATATGTGAAATCAAGTTAATTATAAAATATATATATATATAAAAGAACTTCAATTAAGATAGAGCTATGACTTCACAGAATTGAAGGTCTTATAGAAATTGATAATTTATTCCCAGATCGGGGATACCCTGTGAAAACATGGCAAGAATGTGGCAGTCTATGAAGTAGGAGTAGAATTTTCAGCCTGACAACTCCTTGGTCCCAGACATTCCATTCTCCGGAACAAACTACTGATATGATTTGACCTGCCCAGTGGATTGCATCTTATTATTCTATACCAAAATGAATAAAACAACAAATATCCGTTCAACTGGCATTTTTCACTACATTGTATTAATATCTATGTGTGAAATTGATAGAACATACAATAGCTCTGTTTCTAATATTTTAAGACTGGTTTTATTGTAACATATTATGACCTCTATGAGAGAGACCCAGTAAACTCTGAATTTCCAATGTAAATGAACAATGATTGTAATTTTTCTACTTCTTTAGGAATAATAAATTTCTGTGAGATGTTTAGTTTGTTTTTGTTTCTAGTTATTTGATTTGATATGTGTACCCTAGCAGGTGGGAAATAGTATCTAATACAATGTTATGGTCTTATTTCTTTAATTATTGTGATGCAAATCATCATTTATATGTGGACATTTATCAATAATAGCATATACTTCAGAACATATAACTCATTAAGATAATAAACTTTAAGGGGTATCTAGCAGAAGGTAACAAATGAGAAAGATGAAGGAAGAAAATAGCAATAAAAGAGACCGTAACACACTTATCTATGTGAAAAACTTTCACTTTGAATAACCAGTGACATAATGAAAATTTGGATCAATTAAACACAATAACATGTATGCACAGTCTTCAGTGAGAAAAAAGCACAAGAGTATACAAAAGGTCATTCCAAGGCATTGTCAATCCATTGTCATGATGGGTTGCAACTGATGCCAAACTCCATTCAATTCTGCCTAACTAAACCCCACACTCCTCTTAGCTCCAGTTTCATTTCTGTTCATTGCATTTTGTTTGTGTTGTTGTGAATTGAGAGAGGAAGACAGGCTTAGAAAAAGGCTGTTGAACATTGTATACCCATATTTCTCTTTCCTAGGACTTATGTAAAGCCTGTGCAAAACAAAATTGTGTCAGAGATGGTCTTTGTGGTGATTTGAAAGAAAATGGCCCCCAAAGGATATGCCATTATTAGGAGGTGTGGCCTTGTTGGAGTGGGTGTGGTCTCATTAGGGGAAGTGTGTCACTATGGAAGTGGACTTTGAGTAGTAATATGTGTTAAAAATAGTGGTCAGTGTTTTAGAACACATCTTTTTGCCTGTAAGATGTAGAACTTTCAGGTACTGAGAGCACACTTCCATGTCCCACCAGAACAATAATGGAGAGAACCTCAGAACTGTAAATGAGCCACCACAATTAAATGTTTCCCTTTATAATAGTTGCTGTGGTCATGGTGTTCTTGACTTTACTCTTTTATCAAAGCTTAGATGGCACTGACCACTGTGTCTTCTCAACTGAGACTGCACTAAGCATGTAGCTCATACTTCATGTCCTCACTTTGTAACTAGATCTATGTTGAAATGAAGATTTAAAAAAAATAATGTTTTTAATTTAGTAATTTTATTGAAATGAATACAGGCTTCCTATTGTCCCCCCAGTGATTGGAGGAGTTCAGGTCCTTAGCACGGACTTAGCTAACTCTGGTCTGCCTAGCATTCTTTGTCAATATGAATACATTTTCTCTGTTTCAATGAACTCAGCAAAATAATACAATTGTTCTATAGGCATAATATTTTATCTTCATTTTGTCTGAGTGGGAATAAAATAAATATTTTTTAAAGAAAACTTTTTTTTTACAAGCACAGATTCTTTCTATTAACTTATTAAGATCTCAGTAAACAGTGTTCTAATTCAACGAAAAAATCCTTAACATTTTGGTTTCATTGCATTTTTAATGTTTATTTCTACACTGAAAATTTGGTAGTATAGTTTTCCTTAGTGAAAATAGTACACATTTCCTTCTTAGAGTAAATGTGTACTGTTAAAAATGAGAATTGATTTAAAAGTAGACCTTAATAAAAATAAGAGAAATGGTGAAAGAGAATAAAAATTGTGAAAATTACACTAATGACCCTAAAGCAGAAATATGGTTGGTAACAAGGGGTGACCTTCACAGGAAGATAACAAACCATAACGAATTCACTGTGCACCGGCGAGCCTTCTTCCACTGCTCTGTTTTTTTATCATGGCTGTTGACATTTCCATGCACACAGTCTAACAGTCATGCTTCTGGCCCTCATCACTATAGTTTTCCATTAACCGTTCTCATAACTCACAGATAAAATATTTTTTATCACTGTATCAATGTCTTTATATTTGTTCTATATCTAAATTTATGATATCAATTATAGCACAAAATATACATATATTTTGCATATGAGTTGACATTTCCTTAATTTGTTCACCTTTTATATAAACCTTAATTTGCTCAGCACTGTTTTGTAACTCAGGCTATACTTCTAAGCCACTCCTATGATATTCCCAGAGATGAATATCTAAGGCACAGTTGTGACATATAACTTGCTACATTAAAAGCCTCTACCAATTTTTAATACCAGCAAATCAAAATTCCAACTATTTAACCTGTCTTTTATATTCCATACCAAACTGAATCTTCAATATCAACAGAACTAATAGAGATTCTCCTGTGAGAAACCTTGGCAGATCATGCTTTATATTCATATCTAGCTTATAAAAAAAGAAAAGAAGGAAAAAAAGGAGTACTTCTGACAGAATTGGCTTTTTTCTATCTTTTATCTGGTGAAAACTGATTCTTTTTAAGGTACAAGTTGGTTGTCACCCTTTCCTCAAAGTCTTCCAAAGTTCCCAAAGACAAATTTCACTATCCATCCATTTGTACCATTCAATTACCTTCTGTGTTATTATAGAGCACCCAGCATTGTGCTGTAATATTAATGCTGATCTCCAATTTTATTATGGTATCCTAAGTCTTATTCATGAGAGGAGTACAATATATTGATTCAGACATAATATTCTTTGGTCAAGAAGATCTCAGTACTAAGGATTATAACAAGTCCCATTTCTGGGAAATGCTAGATGATGTTGAGAAATCTGAATGATCTCAGAAACATCACATATATCTCTATATTCTTTACACAGAAATGTACTTCTACTCTGAGAAGACTAATACACCACTTGAAGGTGTTATTCATTTTTAACTTTTAATAAAATAATGGAACAAAGTATTATAAACTAAAAGAAATGGATTTGTGAAATTAATACACAAATGCCAATTCTATATTATTTGGCAAAATATTCATTGATAAATAAATGAGGGGGAGTAGGCCATGTGTGCTGCATTCATTTTCCCCATCCTCTGATCTCAAAGGGGACGTCTGTCCTGTGTAGTAAGCTTATGTTTAGCCATGCTTTCTATAGAGTTTTATCACATCTTTAAAATTGTAATTGTGCATCATCTAATCATCATCCAATTATGTCATTAACACATATGAATTATATGATTAGAGCTATTTACATTAAACATGCAATTAGATCAGATTATGCTAATAGGAAAATGCAGGATAATTAACTAAAATTAATCTTAAAAGCAGAGAAATTAACTCAGATAAACTATATTCAAGTTTCATTGTAAATTTAAAAGCAAACAAGTAAATATTACTGTTTAATCTGCAATGTGTTACGCTCCAATCAACTTATCTCTCTAGCCCTATCCCTTCCAGGTCAAATCCTGTAGATAATAGTTACCTTGCTTAAATGAACATCCAACACTTACTTTATTGCTTTAAAACCTGATATGGGGAGTTAGGGAGATGGTACATTTGGCAAAGTATTTGCTGCACAAGTATGAGGCCCTGAGTTCTTCCCCACTATCCACACAAGGCACACCAGGCATGCTGATATTCTCCTGTATTTCTGGATCTTGAGAAGCAAGAGCAGGAAGATCTTTGGCATTTTCTAGCCAGCCAGTCTAGCTAAATTAGTGAGCTCCAAGTTCAGTAACAGATCCTATCTCAAAAAATAGGGTGGAGTGAAATTGAAGAAAACACTCAGTGTCAACCTCTTTTCTCCACATGTACGCACATGTGGATGTACCTTCCCGCATATATTCATGTATATGTGAATAGGCACATCCACAAAGAAAAAAAAAACTACAATGTTTTTTGAACATTGAGTAAGTCTATAATATCAGTAGTAGGGAAGACAAGGCAGGAAGATTATTAATTCAAGAATGGCCTGAACTGCATTAGGGAGTTCCAAGCCAACCTGGATTACATAGAAAGAGCTTGCTTCTTGGAGCAAACAGATAATCAAAACCTACAGTAACATTCTGTGCTTATTATAAACTGTCTGACCTCCTTACTAATAGACCTGATGGTAGTTTTCTGCAACTTCTACGAGTGTCTCTTGTGAATTATAAAGGGAGGTTGAGGCAACCCCTGAATATGGGAAAATATCTGTAGCATGGAGATTTTGTGTGGGCTCATCCTTCAACCAGTTTCGGTTGAATATTAAATGTCTTAGGCTTACATCAGTACAAAAGATTATGTACTTATTCTGAGTTTGGATAAAAATATAGAGGCTTTTATTCAAATACAAGGAGCCCTTTGTTCTTTCCTTTCTGTGCTCCAGTTAGGTAATTTTTTAATGTGAATATTTCTATAACCAATGTCTTCAAACCAACCTAATATTTTTCTATTGTACACCTCAGATTCCTTCTAGGTCCCACTCACTACCCAGTTCCAAGGTCACATCTACATATTTAGGAGATTGTTCCACCAACATTTACCTTTCTCCTAAAAATCTGCTCCATGACCTCCTTCTGTGGCTGGTGGCATTCTGAAGATTTTGATTGTTTTATGCCTCTAGAAACCCCATCCTGATTTTCACTTTCATTTTTCTCCTAATGCTTTTTTCATGTTTTGGCTTCGTCCAAATTTTTAGACACCCCATACTAATATGAATTTTGGAGAAGAAGACATAATTCATCCCCAAACCTTAAACTTATATGTCAATAAACTCACTGGTTCTAAATAGGAACCTAGATTAAATACATGATACAAATTAGTCTGGAATTTCTATTAAGATAATTATATCTTTTGTAAACACAGTTATTTTGTTACAAGTTTCTTTTGGCATAAGTGAAATACAATTCACACAGGAAAATAAGGTATTTTTGTTTACTCACAAAGCTATGTAAATATTGTCATAATCAATTTTAAAATTCTCTTATCACCTTTGAAAGAAATTTATTTTTAGCTATCACTGATAAAGCCCATGTGTTCCCATTAATAAGATATATCCATATGTATGTATGTATATATTATAATCAATATTATACTTGTATATAAATTTGTTCTAGAAATTTCAGATAAAGTGAATCAATTTGGACATATTTTAAGAAGATCCTCTTTGCTTGAATAATATTTATGGAATGAATTTATGTGCTATCAAATATCAGCACTGCTTTCATGTACATAGTCAACAATCCTCCTATTGACTAGCTGACATTTTGTTTATCTATTTACTAGTACATAGGCACAAGGAAGATTTCTGCTTTTATATTGGTATGTTTCTATTCTAAACTTTATGGGTGATGATTTTATAGATACATCTCCTATTTATCTTGAAATGTAATAATTTATCAGAGCAGTTGCTTGACCAAATGTTAACTGTGAGAAAATATCATGTGTTTTTCTAAATGGCTGCATCATTTTATAATCCTAAAAGCAGTAAATAAGAGTTGCTATTTTTCTTTTTTTTTTCCTTTTATTTTATTTTACAATACCATTCAGTTCTACATATCAGCCACGGATTCCCTTGTTCTCCCCGCTCCTGCTCCCCTCCTCTTCCCCCCAACCCAACCCCTATTCCTGCCTCCTCCAGGGCAAAGACTCCCCCAGGACTGAGATCAACCTGGTAGACTCAGTCCAGGCAGGTCCAGTCCCCTCCTCCCAGACTGAGCCAAGCGTCCCTGCATAAGCCCCAGGTTTCAAACAGCCAACTCATGCAATGAGCACAGGAACCGGTACCACTATCTAGATGCCTCCCAAACAAATCAAGCCAATCAACTGTCTCACCTATTCAGAGGGCCTGATCCAGTTGGTGGCCCCTCAGCCTTTGGTTCATAGTTCATGTGTTTCCATTCGTTTGACTATTTGTCCATGTGCTTTATCCAACCTTGGTTTCAACAATTCTTGCTCATAGTTGCTATTTTTCATATGCTACTTCAATATGATGTCTAATAGTAGTTTAGATTTGACTTTCACATGTAAGTAATGAAGTTAAGTGCATTTTTGTGACCATGTATGTAGGTTCACGTGAAGTGTCTATTGCTTCCACTATCAAGATGATAAGTAATGTCCCCTTTTTCAAGATGATCTCTTCAAACTTGGTTATTTGGGGTTCTCTACAGTTTCATGCAAATTTTAGGATTGCTTTTGTAGTTCTGTAAAGAATGTCCTTTTATCCTTTTCTAGGGGTTATATTAAGTATGTAGATTTTTCAGATAGTTCAGACATTTAACTTTATTGATAGCCATATGTTTTTTGTTTGTTGTCTATGTATGTGGGCATGCATATGTGTGTGAGTGTGTGTGTGTATGTATGTGTGTGTGTGTGTGTGAATGTGTGTGTGTGTGTGTGTGTGTGTGTGTGAGAGAGAGAGAGAGAGAGAGAGAGAGAGAGAGAGAGAGAGAGAGAGAGAGAGGGAGAGAGAGAGAGTTTGTATGTATTTCTGGTTTTGGGGATGCTTTCCCTCCTACTGGATTGGCTCATCCAGCCTTAATATGACCAGATGTACCTGGTGTTATTATAACTTGTTATGGCATATTTAGTTGAATTCCTGTCCTTTTCTGAAGAGAAACAGAGGGGTAGTGAATCTGGGGAAAAGAAAAGATGGGGGGAAAGAGGGAAGTGGAGGGAGTGGAAACTGAAGTTGGAATGTAATATATGAGAGAATAAATTTAAAAAAGAAAAGAAAAGAAAAAGAAATAACGCAATTTAAAAATGGGGTGCATAACTATGCAGAGAGTTCCAACAGATGATATACAAACGACACAATTAGAAGAAATGTCCAACATCTATAACTATCAGCAAAAAGCAAATTAAAACTACTATAGTTGAGTGTGTTTTGTTATTTTTCTCTTGGGGACCTGCCACCCATCTCCCAAATAAAAGCACAGAGTTCTATTCTTACTTATGCCTGGCCTTAGCTAGGCTTGTTTCTAACAAGATTTTCTAACTTAAACTAACCTACTTCTCTTCTTCTATATTTTATCTCTGTTTTTTTTTAACCTTTCTTTATTCTCTATGTCTTTCTTCCCTTCTTACTCCATGGCTGGTTGTGTGGCTGGGTGGCTGGACTCTGGCATTCCCCTCTCCGTCTCCTTTTCATGCTCCTCTCTCCTCAAACCTAGATTTCCTCTCCTATTTATTCTCTCTCCATGACCTATCTCTCCCCTGCCTAGCTATTGGCTGTTCAGCTCTTTATTAGACCAATCAGGCATTTTATACACACAAAGTACACAGCATTACTGAGTTAAACAAATACAACATAAAAAGAATGCAACACATCTTTGCATCATTAAATAAATATTCCACAATATAAATGAATGTAACTAACACATTTTAAAATAATATTCTACAGAAAACTGTTTTAATACCTCACCTTACACAAGTCATAATAGTCCAGATCAATAACACAAATGACACCTTGTGCTGGTGAAGATTCAGGGAAAGGGGAAACCTCATTAAAAAAGAAATTCCAACTTCTAGTTAAATGCATTATTATTATTAATAATAGTAGGAGTAGTAATGAGAGAAAAAATTTGATGCAGGATAACCTTGAATTTACTTTGTAGACAAGGCTAGACTCAAACTACTAAAAATAGCTTGGTATTGGCATAAAAACATGAAACTTGGACCAATGAAATGGAATTGAAGACCATGACATTAACCCACACACTTATAAAAATCTGACTTTTGACAAAGAAGCCAAAACTGTACAGTGGAAAAAAGAAAGCATCTTCAGCTAATGGTTGTCATAACTGGATGTCAACATGTAGAATATTGCAAATAGATCCATATCTATCTTCATGCAAAAACTCAAGTCCAAGTGGATCAAAGACCTCAATATAAACCAGTTACACTGAATCTGATAGAAGACAAAGTAGGAAGTAGTCTTGAATGCATTGGCACAGGAGACCACTTCCTAAATATAACACCAGTAGCAGACACTGAGAACAACAATTAATAAATGGGAATTCTTGAAACTGAGAAGCTCTTGTGGGGCAAAGGACATGGCCAGTAAGACAAAAACAACAGCCTACAGAATGAGAAAAGATCTTCACTAACCCCACATCTGACAGAGGGCTGATCTCCAAAATATATAAAGAACTTAAGAAACTTGACATTAAAATAATGAATAACCCAATTAGAATTCTGAAAGGAAGAATCTCAGATGGCCGAAAGACACTTAAGAATTTGCAAATCAAAACAACTTTGAGATACCATCTTATACCTGTCAGATTGGCTAAGATCAAATGCACTGAGGGCAGCTTACGTTGGATAGGATGTGGAGCAAGGGGAACACTCCTACACTGTTGGTGGGAGTGCAAACTTGTACAGCCACTTTGGAAATCAATATGGCATTTACTCAGAAAATTGGGAATCAATCTTCCTCAAGACCCAGCTATACCACTCTTGGGCATATACCCAGGGACACATACTCAACTATACTTATAGCAGCATTATTCAATTGTGAATAATAACCAGAGCTTGGAAACAATCTAAATGCCTCTCAACTGAAGAATGGATGAAGAAAATGTCTTACATTTACACAAATGAAGTATTACTCAATAAAGAAAAATAATGACATCATCAAATTTGCAGGCAAATGGATGGAACTAGAAAATATTATACTGAGTGAGGCAATCCAGACTGAGAAGGACAAACATGATATGTACCCACTCATAAGTGGATACTAGATATAAAGCAAAGGATAACCAGACTACAACCCACAACTCCAGAGAAGTTAGCTAACAAGGAAGACCCAAAAAGGAATGCATGGATCACGCTGAAAGGGGGAAATAGATGAGATCCCCATAAGTAAAGTGGGGATAAAGGGGTGGGCAATGGAAGGTTGGGGATAGGGAATAAGAACATAAGGGATTGGGATGGTTGAGCTGGAACAGGGATGGAGGGCAAAAGCAATGAAAGAGATACCATGATAGAAAGAGACATCATGGGGATAGAGAGAAACCCAATGCTAGGGAAGTTGCCAGTAATCCCCAAGGATAACCCCATCTTTGACTACTAGAAATAGTGGAGAGGGTGCCTGAACTGAACTGGCTTACCACAGTGATCAGACTGGTGAATACCATACCTGTCATCACAGAGCTTCTCTCCAATTACTGATGGAAGCAGATGCAGAGATCCACAGCCAAACACCTGGCAGAGCTCCAGGAGTCCAGTCAAAGAGAGAGAAGAGGGATTCTATGAGCAAGCTACACCAATCTTGGGCATATACCCAAGGAATGCTCAATCATACTAGGAACACATACTCAACTATGTTCATAGCAGCATTATTCAATTATGAATAATAACCAGAGCCTGGAAACAATCTAGATGCCCCTAAACTGAAAAATGGATGAAGAAAATGTGGTACATATACACAATGGAGTTCCACTCAGCAGAAAAAGACAATGACATCATCAAATTTGCAGGCAAGTGTATAGAACTAGAAAATATCATCCTGGGTGAAGTAACCCAAACTCAGAAGGGCAAACATGGTATATACTCACTCATAAATGGATAGTAGATATAAATCAAAGGATAAGCAGACTGCAACCCACAGCTCCAGAGAAGCTAGCTAACATGGAGTTTTTAATGTAAAAAATTTAATGTACAGACTGACGATTTGAAAATCTTCTTTCCAAATTGGATGTTGTTCATGTCCTTCTTTAGCTTGGATAATCTAGTGAGGGCTCCTAGCACCATGGTGAATAAAAGTCTTAAATGTGGACGTATTTTCTTGTTCTAGATCTCAAGGTGAATGATTTACTTTTTCTTTATTTAGCATAGCATTAGTAGTGGGATTATTATATATGACTTCACTGTCATGAGTTATAATTCTTCTTAAACATTATTATTTAATGTTGAGTTGTCAATGTTCAGGTGTGTGTGTTTTTCTACTTACACTTATTTGATTTAGATATTTTATTTAGCAATGTTGTGTTCTGAAAATGTGCTGTTTGGTGAGTAAACATTTAAGATAGCTTTGTTATGTTAGGAATTTGGTATATTTTTCAAATGTAATTCCCAGCTGGAATTCTTTTGTTTCCAAAACCAATAGGAATTATTCCAATATTTTTCCTTCTTTTGGTATGTTCAAAAAGTTACTTATCTACATAGGTATTGGTGAAGTTAGTTCCCTATATATGTACACTTGAACCATGTTTCTCCCCCTTCCTTTAGAAATATTTTTATTGCTGTGCTTGGGGAAATTATGTTAGCTATAACATGTGCCTAATTTTGAGGACAGTATTGATAATTAAATTTTGTTTCTCTTTTTTTCTATTATTGTTTTCAATATAATTCAGTTCATTTTTACAATTATTATTTTTGACATTTTTATTTATTTTGTTCTCATAATATCTTTTGTGATTTTAATTATGAGATTTAAAGATATTCACTTAGTGGCCATTTCAGGGGTTACAAAAATTTCTTAACTTTTAAGAACTTATATTTACTATTGAATGCTTCAATTTTAATAATGAAATATTACAACTTTGTAATTTTTAATCTCCCAAATATTCTACAAACTATATCTACATATTGTTAATGGTTCAAAGAATAACTTTATAGTGATCTAGGAGTATTGAAAAATCCACATATCTTTTAAAAAATCCATAATCAATAATTATCAGTAATAAACCATATTAGGAAAAAGAGACTAGAAATGAACTTAAGCAGGTAAAGATAAAAAGCTCACAGTAGCATCACATTTTTGTGAAAAAAATGCATGTAATACTTCCCTTAAAATTAAATAGGAAAATATGTTCATCATATTGTATTCCATATTCATTCTTGACTCATCAATAGCTTATATAAAGAAATAGTATGTGCACAATGAAGGGACTGTGTAATCTAATTGCATGAGGAATTTTCTAGCCTATCTTCAGGTTCCAGACAGTCTCCAGTCTCTACAACAACACTTCCCTTTGTTCTGAATACAAAATAACATTTTATAAAACTACCCATGCTGTTTTTATAATACTGCATGGGGTTCAGTGTTATTTAATGAGGCATTTCTCTTCATCAATCTGAGAAGCTCTGAAATGTTTTCATGCTGTGCACAAAGATGAGAGTTTATAGAATATTCTTGACTGTAAAATTTCTCTATTTTATGCAAACATAAATCAATAGACTTGGGAAGTTGATGATCTACTTAACGTTTTGCTCACAGTTTGCTCACAAGGATTTAGGTGAGCTACTGAGAAAAAAAATACTCATGCACTATTAATTAGGTTTGAATGTTTTCCTAATTATATTGATGGCCTCCTTGTTTCACTACTATAAGAAGAAAATTGTGAGTATATCAACTATTATTACTTTTGATTTTCTATTCTATATAGATTTTTATTTCTTGGTTTGTTTGTAAATACTTTCCCAATGATTTTATTTATATGATGAAAAACATATTAGTAAGATAGTATGGGGGTATGAATCAATAAATTCCATAGTCTTAAACCATGAGAAAGAAAAAGACATACTAGAGTTGTTCAAGTTTTGACACTATATTAAAACATTGTAATCTACAAATGTTCTGTTCTCATTCATAGCTACCCTTGAATGCATGCAGCCCATGCACTGAAGGTTGACCACACCTAAATACAGTTTTATATATGCCACATGTTACCACTCAGTCAGCTGTGGTGTAATCCCCAGCATGCTGGCCTCTATTCACATTAGCTTTCATCTGTCCACAAATGCAAACGGTGATGATACAAGGTGACCTGTATTGTGCCTTCTTGTTTACTTGCCAATGAGGTCTGTTTCATCTTAACTTTGGCTCACCTAGCTTCTCATAGTCAAGACAGAGCACATTCCAAGTCAGACAAAGTATCACCATGTCCAGTGTTGGAACCTGATGTGTAATGCAGTTTGCTTCTTGAAGCATTCCTGTTATGACCTATGTAAGGATACTATCCGGAACTGATTTGTATGCACCACCTCACTTTCCTACTGTGAGAAGATGTGAACTATACTTAGAATTTTTGTACATAATTTGGGGTTATTTCTTAGGAATCAATCAAAACATAAAGACAGATTTATATTTTGAGCACACTAAAATAGCAAACAGGGGATTTTTTAATAGCATCTGCTTTGTTGAATTTCTAAACTGCTTCTTAAACTGAAGCAATGAAGTTACATCTTAATAGTTAAGCCAAGAATTCTACTTGTGGTCAAATGATTCACTCATTATCATTAGCATACATATGTGGGGAATTTGGCCATTGTGTTCCCAGCTGGCAGCTTTTACTAACATCTGGGTTATTAACATCAGAATCAGCAATCTAGAGAATTGTTCTTCGAACACATCCAGCTAATCCTGGCCCCAAATTAGTTCTTTTCCAAACCCACCTGCAATAAAATCTAGCCACCAAGCAGTTTATCCTTGCACAGAGTTGCTGGAATCATATGTAAGAGTACATTGTGATTAAATGTGCCAGAAGAACCAAGAAATGCCTTTCTGTGGATAACTTACAGGATCTTGAGCTTTGAAAGTGAAGGTCAAGACACCAATAATCTTCATCTGTCCTTGAAAATTCCAGTGAAGACTCAGAGATCCTGCCCACTGCACAGCCCAAAGTAGTAACTGAAATAAGATACAATAAATTCATGATATAAGTAGTATCTTATCATACATATCATACATTGCCCTCCAACATACCCTCCTTTGTTCTCTTTCAAACCCATGTACTCTTTGTTCATTAATTGTTGTTATATACATACACACACATATATAGATACATACACACATTATATATATATACATACATATATATATGTGTATATATATATATATATAGAGAGAGAGAGAGGGAGGGAGGGAGGGAGGGAGGGAGGGAGGGAGGGAGGGGAGGGGAGGGAGAAAGATTCCTATATACATAAATACAGTCTATTCAATGTGTAATATTACTTACATGACTATATTTTCAGGGCTGATCATTTGACATTGGATAACCAATTAGTGTGCTCATCCCTGAGACTATTTCTCCTGATCTCAACATTCCTTAGTTGCCTGTAGTTTTGTGTGTAGGGTTGAAGCCTCCTGAGTTTTCTACCTTCCATATTAGCACATCCATTGATGTCATCCTTGTTCAGCTCATGTTTAGACAACCATTTTGGTGAGACATTATGGGTGGAGCTTCCCACATTATTAGGAGACACAGTGTCACAGTAAACTCTGTTCCTCTTCCTCTTACAATCTTTCCATTCCCCTTTTCCAAACTGGTCCCCAAGACTAACGTCTGAACTGTGTTATAGATATATCATTTGAGACTAGGCACCACAACCCTGCATTTTTATCAGTTATGGTTTTCTATAATGGTCTTCATCTATTACAAAGAAAATTCTCCTAGTGGCAGCTTACATAAAAGGATAGGGAACAAGGAATCTTCAGTCTTGTAGCATGAATGACCATATTACAACTATCTATGTTGTATTTTACCTCAGTCAGAACATGGTGTGCTTTTCCGCATACTATGATTTGGGTAAAACACATATTTTAAAAAGGTCATTTTCTTTTTACTCTTTCGATTAGATTCCTAGTTATACAACAGTCTTCACTGAAATGATTCAATGGATTTTTCCTAGACTCAGTTCACAAGTACTCTTCCTTTATAAAAAACCTACTTTCTTTGTGAACTCAAGATCAACAGAGTTATTGAAATCTTAATTAGTATAACATTTTAATCTTTCTTCAGGTATGACATCTAGATGTGTACGATGTGTACTGGGAGTCCTCATTTGTTAGGGGTGGGTTATTCAGTTTCATGTGATATATATATTGCAGATATCATCAGAAAACTGCATAATTTGTCAAGAAAGGATCTTTATGTTAAGAGCTTTCCAGAAAAAAATGTAATTAGTACTTGATAAATTATTTCATTTTCTACCAGATACCTCATCCATCAGATGTCTCCAGCATAATTTTTATTTCCTGACCTGGTCCACTATTTAGACTATTTTTCTTATTTCCATTTATATCTTTGTATAATTTATATTTTTACATGAATATTAAAGCCTAAATTAGATTTAAAAAATAATAAAAATAGAGCCCTTGGATCTTCGTATTTTTCTCTTCCTAGCCCCTCTTGAGAACCTACTAGTCCTCTGTCCCAGCGGTGCTTGAAAAATCTCAGAAGTGTACGGCTGTTTGAAGAAGACTTAGGCATTTTTAAAATTTCTACCTAATAATTCCAAACAAGTGCCTACTTGTAAAAGATGATTTATTTTAAATCAGTGTTTTAAATCAGTAAATGACATTGTACTCTTTTATACTTTGAACAGATTATTTTAAGAATTGGTGCATTTACTATGTTTTCAATAGAAAATGTTTACAAGGAAATAGATTTGATAAATATTTCTACTAATTTTTTAATTAGGAAATATATAAAATGTATGAAAACCACTAAAACAAATGGATAATATCCATCTTTCAAATATGAAACTTAGGAAAAATTATCATGTTTATATTGAAAAGAAATATTTGTATCACACCTCCCATTGAATCTCAAGAATCCTTAATATTTTTCCATAAATAAAAGAATTTACAAGGAGAAAAAACAAAATATGAGAATAATAT
The DNA here is from genome assembly GCF_049852395.1 of Peromyscus maniculatus bairdii. Taxonomy (NCBI): domain Eukaryota; kingdom Metazoa; phylum Chordata; class Mammalia; order Rodentia; family Cricetidae; genus Peromyscus; species Peromyscus maniculatus. The sequence goes on along the minus strand of NC_134854.1, from coordinate 16,024,822 downwards.
ACACAAAACTACCTTCCGAAGAAAAGCAAATTGATGTTTTTAAGATTAAGAAACAAACATGAGATTTTTCATGATTTTCTGCAATCAAAGGTTTTTAATATAACAAAAAATGAATTTTTTAAATAGGTCTATATTAATTGTGGCCTGCAAATAGTTCCTATTTTCAATATGTACATTGGCAGGACATAACCATGTATAAAATGTGCATATCACTTTGCATATTCAATTGTAAAAGATTTATCTTCTGAAAATCATAAACATTGACCCAAAATTTTTACAATATTGGTTGCTGTGGAAAGGCGAACTGAGAAACGCCTAAATGTGTCACTAGATAAGATCAGAAATCATTATGGGGGTTCTAGGCATTCCCTAGGAAAACATGGCATGTGAAAATTGGCTCCAGAAAGTTGTAAAGCATGAATGGAAGTATCAACACTAAGTGAAGCAAAATGTGGTGTTTAGTATATCGTGTGAAATGTGTATTTGATGGACATATATATGCACATCCCCTTAAATATTTATCAAAAGTGAAAAATACAAGTAATGATCTTATAGCAATTCTCAAATATTTTGGTATTCTCTGAATTTCTTTCAATAAGATTAATTATTGCTCTCACAATAAGGTGATGGCATTTTAATCCTAGATACTTCGTGCTGAATGTTATTCATGGATCTTTGAGGAAGATTATTATAATTCTTCTGTGTTGCAGTCACTTTGTTCACTTATCATATTGATATAAAACCGTTTATTTGATTAAGTCTACCATTGGACTTTGAGCCTTTAATGAAGGAGGCTAGGATCAAATGACCTCTCTGGTGTGTTACAGGCACCCACCGTGCTTCACTCATAAGAGCATTAATAAAACTTTTACAATAAACGAACAAACACTTCCTCTAGAAACGTCTGACTAAATTCATAAAAGGAGAGCTGAAATTGTTCTGATTAAGTTTAATTATCAAAAACTACTTCAAGTTAAGTTAAATGCCACAGGTATTTAATGAATTTCTACATCTTAAATTAAAACAGTTCACCCAGAACCATGCACACTGTGAGCCCTCAATTACTATTGATTGAGATAATTCTGTGAGAGGCATGAGTTCAGTCAGTAAATGACATAGACTCTCAGCTCAAGTAAGCGCTTTTGGTATGTATAGAATGTCATCTTTTAGCAATAAAAAAGCCTATGTGTCTTAAAAGTATTGAATAAAGAATAAAAATGATTTCTGAAAAAATACTTTTAATTTTTTTCGAAAGAACAATGTATATAAGTTGAAATATTAATATTGAAATATTCATTTCAAAAGCAAAATAATAAGGAGAGTAGTTATGATTTTTTCTAAACATCAATAAATTGCATACCGAAAATATAATTTAAACTATATATTTAGAGTTTTTAACATTTTAAAATTCCTGCACTATTGCATTCAGAAACTCCAACTCTGTCACATGTAGCCCCTGACAGAGATAGATGGTAACAGTTACCACATGTTAAGTTATAGAATGAGATGAAGCTCAAATTATCAAAGAACCCTAAGATTTGAAGCCAAGATCACAGGCACTACTATTGCTTTGCTAAAAAATTAGAAGAAGAAGAAGAAGAAGAAGAAGAAGAAGAAGAAGAAGAAGAAGAAGAAGAAGAAGAAGAAGAAGAAGAAGAAGAAGGAAAAAAGCTCAGCCAGAAATCTTCAAGTCTTAAAAGAAGATAAAGAAAAGTTTCAGGCACAAGAAGTGGAGTCATGTTTATCTACATCCACTGATAGAACTTCAATGACTGTCCATATCTAACATCAAAGAGAGTTTCCACAGCTGCTCTCTTCACTAGGACTCAAAAACAACAACTGCCCTTGTCCAAAACCTTGAAAATAAACTCAGGCATATTTTAGCAGTGTTTTTAATACTACTCCATTTATTTCTTGAGTATCTCAATGAACTGAGAAATATCTGGCTTGTTGAAACGCTAGCTCTTCTAATAAGAAAACAAAGTAGGTTAAGAAAGGCAGTACAACCGGGCAGCAGTGGCTCACACCTTTAATCCCAGCACTGAGAAGGCAGAGCCAGGTGGATCTCTGTGAGTTCAAAGCCAGCATGGTCTACAGAGCAAGATCCAGGACAGGTACCAAAACTACACAGAGACACCCTGTCTCAAAAAACAAAAGAAAAAGAAAAAAAAAAAAAAAGGACGGTACAGCATCCTAGAATTACTCTAGTAAAGACTGTAAACCATGTATATTTTAATTTTACATACAGAAATATATGACACAACCTATAGAATGATGAACTATTCCAGAAAACTAGATGTAATATCCTTTTTTTCTATCAAATTTTTTAATTTTTAAGAGATGTCTTTCAAATCTAAGCATCATTCATATATACACATATCCAGAACCTTAATAAAACAAGTTGAAGTGAGATATTAGGATAAAATTACAATACTAAAGGATTTCTGAAATAAATAACTAATATCCACATATTAAAAGAAAACACAGCCTAAATAAGTCTATGTAAAACAATCTTAAGGGTATGGGAAAATTCTTCTAAAATAAAATCTCAAATGAAAGTTTTCATTCTTAGGCACTTTAATCTTTACGCTCAGTGGTATTAGTTGGCCTCGCTATCTATAGAATTATTCAGAAGTGAGGGTTAAGCAAGAAAGGAGATCTACGAGAAAGACTTCAGAGTATAAGGCATTCTCTGACTATCTATGTTTAATTTAAATATATTTTATAATTAAAAAGACAGTTTGTTAAAAAAAAAAAAAAGGAAAGCCCTCCTAAGTGTAATGGTAGGCTAGTAAGTTGAGAGAAAGGCATGCACATCACAGCTTTTGTGTGTGTGTGTGTGTTTACTATATTGTATGTGTGTGCATGTGCTTGTGGATATGTATGTTTACATGTACACATGCGAATGTCAGCAGTTGTTATCACGCGTCTTCCCTTCATGGACCTCTTCTGCAGTTTTTGAGAAAGATTCTTCCAATGAGCCTGAAGATCATGAATTGGCTGGCCAGTGAACTCTGTAGCTGGAGTTTCAGACATATGCAAGTATGCTCAGCATTTACATAGCTCCTGTGATCTAAACACAGATCTTCCATGCTTACACAAAGACACTTTACCAACTAAGCTATCTCCCCTGATTGAACAGGTTTTTTAAACTAATTTCAGTATCCCACTTTGTGTGTGTGTATGTGTGTGTGTGTGTGTGTGTGTGTGTGTGTGTGTGTGTTTGTATGTTTGTGTACTCTAATAAAACAACACACCAGGTCTTGTGTATGTTAGGTGATGGGTGATGCCTCTACCACTAAACAAAATCATTCTTAGCCCAAGACTAATTCAGTTTACATTCTTACCAACTCCTTGCTGAGAGTTATCCTTCCTTGTTGTGAATATGTTGTTCTTAATATAGCCTACATTTTCAGTTCATCTTTTCTGTCTATACCCCTTGTTCTTTAACTCATTTTCATTAAGATCAATTATACTTCTAATGAATTTTTTTAATTTTTCAAATTAATCTTCCATGGCTCTCAATCTACATTTTTTCTAAAGACCTTGCAAACCCATGTATTATGACAACATAATGGGATTTTTAGCTCAAGACTGAGTCACAGTTGATGTAATTACACTGTGCTCAAAGCCATTGAACTGGGAAAGCCATTTATACATTTATACACCATTCATCCTACACACTCCCTCTTAACTCTGCCATGACAATATGCCTCATTTGCTTACGGCCAGAGCTGTTTGTAAGCTAGGAATTTTTTCCATTAGAAATTCTAGGTCAAAAGAAAGAAGATCTCTTTAACACTTATAATTGGACACAAAGTGTCTACTAAAATGTGTATATCAGAATTAGTCAGTGAAGCCTTAGAATTCTTCAGGAAGGTCTCAACTTGAATTATACTCCTTTGAGTACTATTAATTATACAAATCAGTATTTACTTTTTCATTTTTGACTATCTAATGCTCCCATCAGGAACTGTGAATCTCTGAAAGTTGATACTGTTCTCCAAACCACCTATAAAATGAAGCCACTGAACTCTTGCCTGGCAAGAACCATGAAGAGCTGTGTCTTCAATGTGCTGAATTAAACACATTACTAATAAACAACATCAGGCAGATTTTGATTGTTATCCATTAGACACTTTTTTTTTTTTTTTTTTTGGTTTTTCGAGACAGGGTTTCTCTATGTAGCTTTGCGCCTTTCCCGGAACTCGCTTTGGAGACCAGGCTGGAATCGAACTCACAGAGATCCACCTGCCTCTACCTTCCTCTAAAGATCTGTTAGAAGACTGACTCTTGGAAGCAAATGTCAGATAATGAGCCTATTGTTAACTACTGCATCTTTAATTGTAGATAAGGGCTGGACACCTACCCCATTGGGCAGAAAGGGGGTTGTAATTAACTGGTGACTCAGAACAAAAGACATCCATGATTCATTCTTAGCGTAATGTCTATGTTCTTGCAAATAAATATTCAACTATTTTAGTAACTGGAAGACAACAGTACTCTAAAGTCTATGCCTGCTAAAGTTTAAGGGATAATTCTTCAGTATAATAATACTTTTGATTGTTTGTATCAAATATCTAGTTTCTAATGGAATGAAAAGTATTCAGGCATTCTGACCTTCTGATCATCTATAAGAAAGCAGCTATTAAGAAACTGTGTCAGTCATTATGATTATGGAAGTGTTTCATTCTCCCTTTCCAAAAAAAACGAGATTAACTGCATCTCATTGGAAGGGAATGTTGAGTTTATGAGAAACTTTACATTAAGTACATAAACATAATTCAAAATTAATGATACTGACATAGATGACATAAAAATGTGACTTAAAGGTGCCTAGGGGCAGGAAAGCTCGTCTTAACATATCTTTTGGGCATTGCATGCTCTCACAAAGAAAGAAGAAATCCAAAGAAAACTCACTTAACTGATAGAAAATGAAATGACTGCTATGTCTGTATGTGTTGTTTTTGTGGTGAAACTTGTACTAGGAACTTTACTGTATTTTGTGGCTTGGTTAGGATGTGATTTTAAAAATTAAAAGAAGTGAACTATTATAAGGTAGTTAATATATTGAGCATTCCCAAAAAAGGCATAGAACAGATTGGGTTCCTTCAGGACAATCTATCTGTCTGTCTGTCTCTATCTGTCTCTGTCTCTGTCTCTGTCTCTGTCTCTGTCTCTGTCTCTGTCTCTGTCTCTCTCTCTCTCTCTCTCTCTCTCTGTGTGTGTGTGTGTGTGTGTGTGTGTGTGTGTGTGTGTGTGTGTGTGTGTGTGTGTAAATAATGTCTCCTATCTGCACTGTTAACTATTCATGTTTAATCCTTTCCATGCATGTTTCCAACACTGTGGTGATATCTACTATTAAACCTTCACCAAGGCCTAGGTACTCACTTCAACTTAAACACACAAATCCAAAGATTCAAAGCTAGGTTCCGCATATGAAAGATAATGCACTGTTTTTGAAATTCTGAAGATGTGTTACCTCACTTAATGTAATATTGTTCAATTCTATGCATTGTCCTGCAAATTTAATAATTTCATTTGTCTTTATGGCTCAAAAGTTGCATTGTGTAGATGTACCACATTTTTAGCATTTATTCATCAGCTTATGAACATCTAGCCTGATTCCACTTCCAAGCTATTGTGATTGTAGCAGCTTTGATTGAAGATGGCTGTTCAATTGTCCGTGGGTAAAGAATAGAAGAATCCTTTGGGTATATCTCCAAGAGTGGTAGAGCTAGGTCATATGCTAAACCTAACTTTAGTTTTCTGAGAATCATCCACACTGATTTTCATAATGGCTGTGTTAATTTTCACTCCTACCAGGAGTACATATGGCTCCCCCTTTCCACATGCTCTCCAGCATTTGTCGTCATTTCTTCATGATGAACAAATGAAGGTGTCAGATCTCCACAAGTTCTAGTTATAGATGGTTGCAGACTGCCAAATATTAGTGCTGGGAACCAGGGCTTTGAAAAGCCAGCAAGTTCTATTAAACACCAAGCCATCTCCCTCCCTGGATGTGTTACACTGACCCGTGTAGCAGTGACAAAATAAGATGCTATTTTGAGCATGATGCAGAACAGGAACAAGCTCACACTGTCATATTTAGACGATTTTCTCTTTGATCAGTGACTCTAGGACTGCTCCAGAGCCTTAGGAGAAATTGAATTCTTGGCAATAGGCCGCCAAGCTACTATTTGACCCAAGTGACTTGCCCATCATGAGCTCACTATTATCTAACCCACCAAGCCATAAAATTAGCTTAGCTATATGGTAAGGGCTTGGACACAACAAGTTTAGAGAACTTTCCTCTCAATAGGAAGCCTCAATCTAAAATAGCTCTCTAGAAAAAGAACTGCCTTCCGTTCTTCCTGATAAGTACTTCTATCTCTATGCTGCTAGTGCTGCTGCTATCCTTCATTGACAGTAGACTCCAGCTTCTTCAGGCTTTGAATGTGGAATGAAGACTTTCCAGTGAATTTCTCCGTCTTCTACACCACATTTGGACTACTGAAATATCCAACTTGTGAACTAAACACGCTCCCTTATCTCTGCTTCTCCTGCATGCACATGGATATCTTTGGACTACTCAGGCTCTATTATGTAAGCCATTCTGGTAAATCCCATTCTAAAGTTTTATGCATTTCAATTTTTAATTATATATGGGCTTGAGTTGCATGGGTATAGATGTGTGCACATGCATGCATGTATCCCTTAGGGCCAGAGACATCAAATCTCCATGGATCTAAAGTTACAGGTAGTTTTGAGTCATCAGCAGTGAGTGGTAGGAACCAAACAACAAAACTCAAGTCTTCTGCAAGAACACTATATTATCTAACCTTTGAGCTATCCCTCCCCATAAATCCTATTATAAAATATATATAATTTTACAGTGTTTACTAAGCTCAATTTATCTATGGGCACTTAAACTTGAATGACTTGATCTATTCATGTATATGCTTCTTATTAGGCAGGTACTTATGAGAATATTCTCCTTTTCATCTGTACCATGTCTAAAATATTCTCATGTAGCAACAGGTGTGTTATGAGGAAATAAAAAAAGTTTATCCAACAAATGAGTTTACCATTCTAAGTATCAATTATAGATTAACTTTTGTAGTGGTCATTTTTAATGTTTATTTTTTATATATCAATTTCGTGCTAAATATCTAACAAATATGCATTCAGGACAAGCCTGCTCCTTAGAATGAGATATTGTCATGTCTCCTTTATCTTCTTGGTTATTAATAAGTTCTTTTGCTTTACACTTCTTTTCTGGAAATTATTAAAGTTGAATTTTGAAATTTCTGTCTTGAATGCTATGGTAAAAGGGTATCTCAGTAATGCTTTCTTGTAATGCACAGTCTTGAAAGTGCAAGTAATATGGTAGTTCACTCCCACTTACTGTGTTCTTCAAATACCTTCTTCTCAAACTTCCTCAGGTTTACCTATCTGACATAATTTATTTCCCACACTCAATCATCACCAGGCATAAATGTAATGGTATCAGTGGTGGAGGCAAATTTTGTGTGAATCTATGAAATTCATAGGCAACAATGTACACAGAACTCAACGAATGATGCTACTAGTCCATTAATATTTAATACAATTAAAAACTTATTTTTGCTTCCTTTCCTGGCTTTGTGAAAATTTAACTTTCAGAGACTATTTCCTGTGCTAAAAACTAGATAGGCACCTACTTAAAATACAGCACTTGTTCCCTTGTAGCATTTTTGGCATATTTTACCAAATATTTGTAAATCCATTATTTGCAAACTGAATATCATTCAGGTAGATTTAAACTTCATGAGGAAGGGAACATAAACCCTTCCTCGCTTGCCATTTCTCTAATCTTATATCTATAATGGTGCCTGTCAAGCAGTAATAAGTCAATAAAAAGTTGTTGAGTATTAATTCAAATACTACTCACAAATTGATTGAACAACTTGAAACTACCAGTTTTCTGAAATCATTCCTAAATTATTATCTACAAATTTTCTATTTCTGACTAGTGTTCTGCGGTTGTTTTCAACATTCTTTTGTTTGTTTGCTTGTTTTCTTTCTTTCATAGAGATATTCTATATGCTATTACTATGTTCATATTTACAAGAGCTGTTTTGAACACCTGCCCTCTATCAAGTTAGGTCACAGACATCTGCCTTGCACAGTCACCATCATAGTGACTGTTTCACCTAGAGCTCAGTCAAGTCTAATGTGTGTCACATGGGCATCTAGGTTGTATGAGAAACCTTTCAGTACCTGGTCTCAGATTTCCCTGTTGAGAAATATATGTAGGACTCTGAATGTATCTGTTAGCCAGCATGTCTCACAGGCCCAAAACCTACAATATACATATGTTCCTTGTTGCTTCATAAAGATTTATCTGAGTCATATTTTGCAGGGTGCCTTGGAAGGTCCAGAGAGAGGAGAAGCCAATTGCAAATAATTATAACCATCATTAACTGGTCTAGCTCTCTCCCTGCTTTGGCTCCCAGCTTCTCTTCTCAAGTTTCTGGGCTCGCAGATGAAATTTTAATTCATTTTCTGCTGTCCTGCAACCCATGTATATCAGTGGCTTAATCATGTAACCTACTAAGTCAGCACTTGAAAAAAGCCAAATTCTAACAGACAATAAAAGTTCAAGAAGAATGTCCAATTTAAGTCTCAGTGACAAAGTCTTCCGTTTCATAAAATTATCTCTTGCTTTTCAATAACTTCTTTAAACTTAATTTGTTAAATATAAGATTCACCCAGTTACAATATCAATATCAATTACATTACATTTTAACAGTGTGTTTATGAATTAAAACTGTAATGCTGATTGTATTTTTGTTGTCTTGAGATACAATCAATACCAGCACATTAAGAAAAGATTAGGATGATTGTGTTAGAGTAGATGAGAACTGTTCCCTGGCCTCATTTTACATTCTAAATTACTTCTCTTTAACAGTCTTTATTAATGATCCCAGAAGACATCAAGAAGGTAAAAGACCTGCAAAGTAGTCATTCCCCTTATGAAAAGGTTTATTTATATCAGCCATACATGATGTTTTTTATTAAATGCTATCTATAAGTATAACAAAAGATATAAATTGAACACTTGGCTTTAAAAATATGACAATATTAGAAATTCCCATTATTATATAAAGCACATTGAAGACAAGGGATAAGAACCCTAAGAAAGCTCTTACTGTTCTGATGGTAATAATGTCCTGATAATAATAATGCCCTAGTTTAATTTTGTTGATGTGATAAGATACTACGATCAAAAGCAACTTAGAGAAGGGTAGGATTTATTTGTTTGCAATTTCCAGGTCACAGTCTATCAATGAGGGAAGTCAGGCCAGAAACCCAAGCAGGAATTTGAAGTAAAAACCAGAGAGCAATGCTGCTTGCAGGTTCTTTCTCTAGCTTGCTGGCAAGTTCCTTCTGAGGTAGCATTCTTATAAAGCTCAGGATAATCTGCTCAGGGAATAGCCCTGCCCAAAGTGGGCTGGGTGCTTGGACATCAATGAACAATCAAGATAATGCTCTAAAAATTGGTCCATAGGTCAACTGGATCTGGGCAATTATTAATACTCTATTCTCAGATGACTTATCCTGTGTCAATTTGACAGCTAAAGAGAACTAGGACATACTAGCTATACAAAAGTAATATTTAGTGTACTAGTTATCACCCTTGAAGTTAAACATGTCTATTCAGATATGTATTTGGGGCTATAGTGATCATAACATAAATCCATTTCAACTTGTTCTATTATTTTAATTTTAAAATACATTTTCTTCATGACAGCATTTTATCCTTCTCTTCTTTTACCAATTGTTAAAATATCAAACTAAATATATTTTGGACTTTTTTTTTTTTTTTTTTTTTTTTTTGGTTTTTCGAGACAGGGTTTCTCTGCGTAGCTTTGCGCCTTTCCTGGAGCTAACTTGGTAGACCAGGCTGGCCTCGAACTCACAGAGATCCACCTGGCTCTGCCTCCCAAGTGCTGGGATTAAAGGCGTGCGCCACCACCGCCCGGCTTATTTTGGACATTTTTAAATTTTATTGAGTTGAAATAGATGATTGTAAAAAAATGCTTTTGTTTCTCTTTTGGAAATGGTGACAATTTTAATGGCATTATTATTATAATAAATATAAATAAGTTTATATTTATTATAATATTAATGCCATTAAATATTATTAAAATAAATATTATTATATCCTAAATATAAAATCCAAACAAAGTGAGACTATTAGGGAATTTAAAGCATCTTGTTACATTTTCATGTTTCAAAATGGTCTCCAAATATGAGAATTTGAAATAGAAAAGTCTGAAATTATTTATTATACAATGTAAAATTACATTATCAAAGGTAAAAATTTGAAATCCAAAATATTTGTCTCTAATGGACAAAAGGAACTCTTTTTGTAAAAAAAAACCCATGCTCAGTGTATAAATATACATCATACACATGGGGAACACCTTGAAAGTTTACTTGCAGTCTTGCTCTTAAAAAGTGCTCCCATCTCTAGATCTTGACTCAGTTGTAACTTGTGTCATTTCATGGGTAATTTGCCTGTGCAATGCCTGCCCACGGCTCTTTACTCAGTTGAGGGTTGAGAGGGTTTGGACACCCGGAAGTTATTGCACAGTAGGGTACCAACTCCTTGTGTCACTGTCTCAGCCTCCTTGCTATTATATTACTTGTGGTTAGTTTCATGCTGAGCACATTTTCTTTCACATTAACAATCAGTTATTTTTCAAGTGGCTTTACACAACAGATGTTCTTAAGTGAGCTCCCATATTTGTTTTCATATTGACAGATTTTTTTCAAAGGACTCCTTTGCCATTGTTTTGTTTTGTTTTTTAACAAAACAATGGGTAGGTCAGCATACTTAGTCTGTGCTAAAATTTATTTCTAGGATATGTTCTCATAGCATTAGCTCTGCTTGAAATACACCTGTCTTAAAAATTGGCATCTCTCCATCCAAATCTAGGGTCTAGCCAGGTGATCCCACTTAATCTACCCCTCCATGCACCCCCCAAACCCAACAGATCTAGACTGGTTCGCATATCCAGTGTCCAAGCCTATACTGGAAACCCATGATTGTACTTTCCCCAAGCTCTAGGCTTTTGCAAGAACCTTCATAGCACATCCAGCCTCTCCACCCAGCTAGATCCTATACATGCTTTTCCAAGGTACCTGGGTAAGTCTATCTGATCTTCCCTTACATACATTCATACACACACACACACACACACACACACACACACACACACACACACCTAAATCTACCCCAAACTCCAAGCTTGTACCCGCATTCACATTTTGCACACTGGTCCAGTTTTCTGCATCAACCTGACTTCATTCCACATGAGCCACATCCAATCTCTCTCTCTCTCTCTCTCTCTCTCTCTCTCTCTCTCTCTCTCTCTCTCTCTCTCTCTCTCTCTCTCTCTCAGTGTCTCTCTCTTCTCTCTGTTTCTGTCTCTATCTATCTATCTTTCTATCTTTCTATCTATCTATCTATCTATCTATCTATCTATCTATCTATCTATCATCTTTATCTCTCTCCCCCTCTCTGTGAGTGTATGAATATATATATATATATATATATATATATATATATATATATATATTAACATGCTCAGATCTCAACTAAAAAGTATGAAATCAAAGCAAGTATCCCTCCCACTTCACAAATACACTAGATATATAGAAGTGCTTGCCAGTGAGAATTATCCAAATGAACCCCACAAAACAGAATTTTAAGAAAAGTTTTAAATTTTATTCAAGAATTTAAGGAGTTTGAAGAAGACACAAAAAAGCAACTCAATGAACTTAAACACCTAAATTATGCCCCCCTCCAAAAAAACAAACTGAGGCTGTCGGGAATGATGAAGACAATCCAGGATTTAAAAGAAGAATTCAATAAAGAGAAAGAAATACAGAAGAGAACTCAAGATGAAATGAAGGTAGACTTGAAAAACCCAATAACCCATCTAGAAAACTCATAAAAGCTTACAATTTGAATGAATGAAGCAGAAAATAAAATATAAGGACTCAAAGGGGAAGTAGAGAATCTAGAAAAAATAAGCAAAAATAAAAAATAAAAATTTTAAAGCACAGGAAAGGAACATACAACAAATGCAGGACACCACGTAAAGAACAAATGTTTGAATTACAGGAATATATAAGAAAGAAGACTCCCATGTCAATGCTATAAACTAGCTATTCATCAGGATCATAGAAGAAAACATCCCCAAATTAAGGATAGATAAACTCAAACTGATATGTGAAGCACAAAGAACACCAAATGCCCAAGTCCAGAAAAGAAACTCCTCAATGAAGAGCACTGCAATGGGGGTTCTTTAATGGAATATAGCTGTTTATTTATGTGTTATTTGTTACAATGGATTATATTCTGTTGTCTGAACATCAATGGATGGCTCCTGAGGAAAAGGCCAAGGACTTAGTAGTTGTTCAGTCTAAAAGACTAGCTGTCTCCACAGTGCCAATTTGGTGTTGGAATTATAGGGAAGTCCTAGAAAGATGCCCATGTTTAGTCAGTGTTGAAATTCTGAAGAAGCGGGTTCTTATACCACTGAAGGTATCCTTTATGAACAGTATATATGAACTTCCCAGCAAGAGTGAGGGCAAACAGGAAAACTGTTGAAAGCTTCCTTTATCCATGTGCTTTTATGTGGACTGTCACCAGAAGAGACAGTTCAAAGTTAGGGTGCATCTTTTTACCTCAAATGATCTAATCAAGACAATCTCACACAGGCATGCCCAGCTGCTTTGATTTAAGTTGATTTCAGATGTAGTCAAGTGGACAACCAAAAAGAACCATCACAAACACTAATTATACAGAATATAGAAATAGAATTTAAAGCTAAAAGAGAAAAAAACACAATAAAATATACAAAGGAGAACCCACCAGAATAACAGCTGATTTCTCAGTGTAAACTCTGAGAGCCAGAAGGCCCTAGAGTAACATATTTTATGTCCCCAAGGACCACAAAGACCAACCTATGATAATATAACCAGAATAACTGTCTGCCTCAGTTGAAGGAGGAAAAAAAGTAAACTTCTAATCTTAAAGAATTTGTATCCAACAGAGAAAAAGGACATTTCATTCTAATCAAGGCAACAGTTAACCAAGAAGATATCACTATCCTAAGCATATATGTAATAAACTCTGATGCACTCAATTTCACTAAAATTTTACTACTGGTTTTAAATACAGATTAACATCAATCCATTAATAGTAGGTCACTTTAATATTTGACTTTCTCTCATAGATAGATAATCTGAACAAAAATTAAACAGAAAGGTCAGGGAAAAATGGTATCGTATATCAAGTAGACTTTACAGATATCTACAAACTGTTCTACCCAAAGGATATTTACATTCTACTCAGCAACACATGGAAGCTTCTCTTAAACAGACCTCATTCTAGGACACAAAATAGATCTCTGAAAATTCTGAAAAACTGAAATAACTCTTCATATTTATCTAACCATGTAGTAATAAAATATACAAATGGCAGCAAACAAATATCTAGTGAAATCAAAAGCTCATGGAGACTAAGCAACTCCTTATTAAGTGATGAATGGGTCACAAGATAGGAAAAAATTAAATTCTGGAACTAAATGAAAAAGGAAACAACACAAGAAAACCTTTGGGATGAATTGAAATCAGTCTTATGAGGGAATTTTGAAGCTTTAAATAGAAAAAATGAAAAAGAAGACATATAAGTGACTTAACGATGCAACTCAAAAATTTGGGGAAAAAAAAAACAAATACATACACAGTGAATGGCTAGAAATTTACAAATCTCAGAAATAGAAACACTAAAAAATACAAATCCCTGAAATAAAAACAAAAATATGAACCTATGAGTTCAGTTTTGAGAAGATAAGCCACAATGATAGACTCTTACCTTAACTAACCAGAAGAAAAAAGAGGGGGGCAAAAATAGCAGAATCGGTAAGGAGTGGGGAGAGATTAAAACAGACACCACAGATATGTAGACTATGTTAAGGAAATACTTTAAAAAGCCTTTACCTCAGTAAGGTGTAAAACCTAAAAGAAATGTATGAAATTCAGGATTTAGCCAACCCAACAAAATTAAACAAAGAATATATAAAAGCCTAAACCAATCTATAAATTATGAGTGCATGGGCAGATGGACTCAAATAAGAAATATATCAGATTTGGAAAGAAGATCTATGGCTAATCCTTCTTAAACTATTCAAAAACTAAAACAAGGAGAATTTTCAAACTCTTTCTATGAAATATATTATAGTATCACTATAATATAAAACTAGGCAAATATATAGCAATAAAAGTAAACAAGCCAATATCTCTAATGAGAATACTTTAAAAAGTACTAAATAAAATGCTTCTAAACAGGATACAGACATGCATCAAAAAGATTATCCATCATGATCATATTTGAAGTCATTCTATGTTCATGGACCAAAAGAATTACTAGTATAAAAATGACCATTTTACTAAAAGCCATTACATTTTCAACATCCACTATTAAAAGGATGAAATTAGATCCATGCCTTGCACAAAAACTAACTCCAAATTATCAAAGACCTGAGTGAGAAACCTGAAATATTGAAACTGCTAGAGGAAAACATAGGACACCCTAGAGGATATAAGTGTAGGAAATGACTTTCCGAATAGGATATCATTTGACTAAGAATCAAGGCAATACTTGACAAGTGGGGTCTCACAAAACCAAAAATTATCAGCACAACTAAAGAAACAATCAAGTTGAGTGAAGAGGAAACCCATACAACAAGACATTCTTTGTCATCTATACGTTATAGGCTATTTCTGTTTCTTTTATTGCATCTTAGAGGTGGGATGTAAATCCCTCTTGCTAAAGATGTTATGTACTTTGAACAAAGGACACAGAGGACCCAAGTTGTATCGGACCTGAAATCTTCCTCCCTAAGGACCAGCTTTCACAGTACCAGAAGGCACCATTAAGGCTTACAAAGGAGTGAAGTAATCAACAGTCCCACCCAACTATAATGTCTATGAACGACACCAGTGACCAGCATGGCATGATAACCGTAAGGGTACAGTAGTGGCACACATTCCTTGGTAGTAACCAACAGTTCTCTAATTGGACCAAAGACCCATTCAACAAGAGGGAAATAATACCCAGCATTGAAAACTCAGCCAAACATCCAGGTATAGTGAGGTCACAGATTTTGGAGAAGAACCTATAACTGCCAGTTTACTAAGCCAGCAAAATTCCTAACTCCATTCTAAATATTTATCCTATACCCCCACACAAGTGTAGTTCTTATCTCACATCAAGAAAACTTCCCTTTACAACATTGGAAACCATTACATAAAATTATAACTGATCAAAATGCAGAGTTGTGGAGCCCAGTCCAAACCAATACATTTATAACACAACTTCTGCACCCAAGGCTCAGGGATCATTAAAGAAGAGAAACAGAAACATTGGGAGGTGCAGAGAAATAAGCAGTTCGCTCCATGATTGTGCTTCCTAAAAGTTTCAGAGAGGGCAATGTTCATGAAGTCTTACCAACATGCCAACCTGAACAAGACCTGAACAAGGAAGAAAGCATTAGGCATGCTAATGTAGAAAAGAAAAAGCTATAGGTGCCTCAAACCTGGACAAAGAATTACAGGCAATTGAGGAACACTGAAAGTTAGAGAAGTAGTCTTCTGAGGAAAGATCATACAAATTCATTTTCTAATACTAATGGTCAGCCCTGGCAGACAAGTATACATTATACAGACATTGAAGATTGTTTTAGGAAATATATATGGATATATAAATATATATGCACACACACATACATAGCAATAATCAAAGGAAAAAAATCCACGAATTTGAGAGACATCAAGAACCATATCTGAAAATAGTTGAGGGGAGAAATGAAAGGGAAAAATGATGAAATTAAAATCTAAAAAAATTAAAAATAGCTCACAAACTTATGTACAATTGTAACTACTTTTGAATTGTTCCCATTTTAAACTTTTAGCTAGATATTACAATACTTCTCAAATAATCTGCACATTTTCACTTTTTATTTTGATACAAAACAATGAATATATACTCATCTTGAAGATATTTACCTTTCTATATCTTTTTCCACCATCTTTCTACTATTCTTTTTACTATTCAAAGTTGTTTGAGCACAGTGCTGCTACTCTTGTCAGATGCTAGCGACCTTTATTCTGAAAGTAATGAAAAAATAAAAAAAATTCTGTGTGCAGTGCTAAAGTGTTCTTACAGTCCCTGTTTCTAAAATTCATTCACTGGTAAGAGAGGCTACAGCTTTTGAAAACTTTTTTCTCCTGTTTCTATAAGAAAAAAAAATACCAGAAAGTCTGATATAGAGAGATAAAGGAACACCTGGGTCTTTGCCACAGCCATTGTTAATTGCCTACCCAAAGATATGCAAGTTATAGTGAAATATGCCCATGTTGATCCTCCAGAATGTTAATATTAGAGCCAGAATGAATTCTGCAGTATAAATCAAGCCTCTAAAGACAATTGTAGCATCTATGTTAAATACATTAAATTAGTTCAAAGAAATCATCAGAAATTCTTATTTTCATGAGATATTTGACTCTACCTCTACCTTTGTTTTATTTGCCTTAGTGTGTAGTCTTGGAACATTTATAGTATTTACAGGGTAGAAAGGAAATAACTTGAGTGTCAATTCAGAAGACCATTAAATCCATAAATTGTGGTTCAACACAGGGGTCTTTCATATTTCTCTCTGTGGCTTTCTCCTCTCTTTCCTTTCTCTCTCTCTGTCTCTCTGTCTCTCTGTATGTCTGTCTCTCTCTCTCTGTCTCTCTTTTTGCAAGTCTATTCCTATTCACACATACAAACACACACACACACACACACACACACAGAGAGAGAGAGAGAGAGAGAGAGAGAGAGAGAGAGAGAGAGAGAGAGAGAGAGAATAAAAGTGAATTATTCCTCTATAATAAAATTTGGTTCTCAAAAAAAAAGTTTAAAGGAAGGAGTAGAGGAAATCTTTTTCAATACATTGCAATTAAAACCTCTGCTACAATGGTGTTCAAATATTTTTCATTAATTATAGTACTTGGTAATCCTAAAATTTGCTGTCGCTTTGCAGTAATGATTTACATAAAAAAGAAACAAATATTCACTCTTTCTTAGGCCCCATTAGCGCAAGTCTTTCCCTATGGTCACACCCCAGTCTCTCTACCTGAGCAGGAGAGAGGCCAGCTGTTAATGCACAGCTGTCCTTCACACACATAGCTGTTAGGTAATTGGGGAGAAGAAGGGAACCATTAGCCTGTAATTCCTAAGATTTTGCATCCCCTGTAATTTTCAGTGAAGGTTTTGCTTTTTTGGCCTCTAAATTAGACTCAACCACAAGCAGCCCTATCAGTTCATGGCATTTTCCTAGAGGGAAGGCAGACAGCCCAGTTAGCTATTTCAAGATCCCAAAAGGAGGCAATGTTGTTTTCCATCTCAACTCCCTTACAACGGTCAAATAACAGATATTTGTTTATCCCATCTGCCTACTTTAATGATCATGAACAGTGACAGATCCCAGAGAGAATGCATACCACTTTCTGCTTCCCGGAGCTCAGTGTTATTCTCTGTCAGGAAAAATTTACAAGCTGGCTTTCATGTTTGTAAAGTTCAATTCCCAGAATAGCAGGCTATAAATAGTCAATGCCATAAAATACCCCACATCTAGAGAGTGTTCTCAGGAAGAGAGAGTGGTATTTTTTAGTACTGATTTTTTCCTATCTTATTTCTGGAAATACACAAATATGATATAGCAGTTCTTTTCTCTTTATTTAGGGAGTTCATAAGTATGTGGATAGTTTATGTAATGGAAGGAAACAAAGTATTGGATGAATTCCCACAGTGTGGCTATAAGTAAGACAGCTTCACTTTGAAATTTAAACACATTACACAACAGGTAGATGAACTCTGGGTCAGTGGATATGAGTTCTAAATTCTAATAGCTCTGACCAGGAGGGCTGGGTAAGTTGCACAGATCCCAGCAGCATACTTTTTTTTTTCTTAAACAAGAACAAGTCAATGAGTTCTAAGTGTAAATTCTACTGGCTTTGACACACTCGGTTTGAACAACTTGAGCTTTCATTTTGTATTCATCCTCCAACTCTTGCTCTATTCTGATAGTTCAAAAACACTGGACAAGCTATATGGTTCCACTATGCTGTTTATGTTCACCTGTTTATCTTTAATTTTAGTTTCATATAGTGCATGGGTGCGCATATGTGTGTTGTGTGTTTCTACGTGACTCTTAAATTGAATGCAATTTCTTTTGCCCTCAGTTAATGTTTCTTGGTGACAAAATTAACTATAGTAACACATGAAACTGGCATTATGCTAAAATGTTTTTGAATACATTTTTTCCAAAATTAGTGTTACCACAGAAATGATTTAAATAGAATTTAGTTAATTTTTATTTCTTATTAAATACTGTATGCACATGTATGCATATTTGTGCATGAATGGTGACCAACTAACAGAATTGAGTAAATTATGATCTTCATGGTTTTGCCTCTGGCAATATTCGTGGCATAATGTCTTTGCAGAGTACTGCAGCCTTTTCACTACACTGAGTTACATTATTGGGATAAAAATCCCTAAACACTAGCAGGGACGGAGCTGTCTTTCAAAGCTTTGCGGTACTCTTGAACATTTCTTTCAAGTTCCCTGTGCATATTAACTTTCAGGTTCTGTGAAAATAAGAGCGAAGGTGGTAGAGAAGGAGAGATAGAGAGGAGAAGAAACTGGAATAATGGAAATTGAGTTTAAAATGCACACAAATCTGCCGTTTCTGCTTGATAGCCTGTAACATTTCCATGTAGTGCACTTTGCATGGCAGAGTAGCTACTAGTAATAGAATTCTCTCACAGTGGAGGTTAATTACTTTTCAGCTGTAGCAAAATAAATTTCCTGTCAAGCTCATGGACAGGAATATGCCAGTATCCCCCTTTTCTACCTGCAGTTTTAATTCAGTGTTAATACCTGACACATACTTCCACATTGTGGGCTGTTCCCTTCACAGTGGGAGCCAAAAGAAATATTGAGGGATGTCCATAATGGTGTATCAAGGTGTCTGTGCCAAAGAAAGTGGTTCCTATCTCCAAAGGGGCACCATGCAGAAGAACTGACCTATATCTACTTTAGAAAACTGTGGTGATCTTTTCCCAGTGAAGCCCACCTTTTGCAGTCCACAGCACAGCAAACCTGAGCCCTGCTTCTTTTAGGCTGATAATAACAGAGGTGCCTCTGAGTTACTCATATTCCTCTGCTTTCTTTCAGTAAAGTCCAACCTGCTGTGGGATGGTCTGTATGTCAAATGCTGTGATTGGTCAATAAATAAAACACTGATTGGCCAGTGGCCAGGCAGGAAGTGTAGGTGGGACTAACAGAGAGGAGAAGAGAGAAAAACAGGAAGGTGGAGGGAGACACTGCCAGCCGCTGCCAGGACAAACAGCATGTGAAGATGCCGGTAAGCCACAAGCCACATGGCAAGGTATAAATTTATGGAAATGGATTAATTTAAGCTATAAGAACAGTTAGCAAGAAGCCTGCCACGGCCATACAGTTTGAAGCAATATAAGTCTCTGTGTTTACTTGGTTGGGTCTGAGTGGCTGTGGGACTGGCGGGTGACAAAGATTTGTCCTGACTGTGGGCAAGGCAGGAAAACTCTAGCTACACCAACCCACTACAACATGTGTTGATCTTTGAGAGCAATGCACCAGCCAGTATCTTTCTTTAATTATCTACTTTAGTAGCTCAATTTTAACCCCAAACATTTAGTCTTTTCTCTATGATCATGACCTGTCATTGCGACAAGTGTGATGACAGCCACTTAAAGAATCCGAGCAAACTTCAGCATCCTAATGACCAGATAGAATACTGCAGTGAATGTATACTGTTCACTGGAGGACAGGCAGCATTCAAGGGAACACCACACAGAATGAAGAAGATAAGTGCTACTCCATCAAAAGATAATACTGTGTAGTTAAATATTCATGATTGGCAACAAGAGAAGAATCAGTAGAAAATATTATCACACATGTTATTCATTCTATGCTATAGCTCTTAATTTTCAAATCTTCCCAATCTTTATTGTTTCTCATCAAAATCCTTGAACTCTATACATCTGAGTAGTAATCATATAAAACATTTCTTGACTTGGCTAATCTCATTTTCCTTTGGAATGCTTTAATATTCTGTTTTATTCTTTCCTGTGGCACTTATACTGTCTCATATAATAGCGTTAATATAATTTTTAACCACTTTCTTTTTCAATTAGATTGAAGGTATTTTATGACTTAGTGTTTTATTTTGCTTTAATTTACTGCATCTCCTAGTGTGAAGCTTTGCATCTCATGAATTCTCTATGAGTTATTTGTGAAACTGACTTTACTGGACATTTAACTGACTTCTGGTAAAGAAGAAGTTGGAAGTAGGAACCTTCAGTACCTTAGAAGTTCTTAGCTTTCCTTTGGTACTTCCTGTGGAGCTCATTCTAAACTCAGAATTCTTGTAGAAATGTTTAACTATTGATTTATGGGTACAGAAACTGAGCCACTAACAAATACTTGTGAATGCATTGAGGCTTTAAAAGCCAATCACCATCAACAGTCATTTTCACCACCACCCATTGTTAAAAAGAAACAGGCAAAGTACTTGACTTAGAGAGACAGAAGTCTCATTTTAAGTATGAGGGTAGAATGTGGCAAAGACACTATGGTGGAATTTGGATTCACAACTACTTCATGCTTGATGAATCTTCGCATGCCTTTAAGACCAAAATTTGTTTTCATCCAAGTAAATAGTGTGACAGATAAATAGACAAAGCACATCCTCTCTGCACAAATGACCTAATAAGCAAGCCTGACTAGGTCAGTTTCTCCTCAAACCGTTGTCATAAAAGGCTACCCCCTCCAGTAACGTGAACAAAACACTTTGGAGGAGGGAAAAGAAGTGTTGTAGAGAAACTGAAAGAAAGCATGTTTCAAATGATCTCTAATCACTAGAATAGAAAACACAGATGAGAGTAAATGAGGATCTCGCATTCTTAACTGAAATTTTGTTATTGTGTTCATTCTTATTAGCTCCATTTGATGATGACAGACATTGATGTTTGTTAATCATTTTGATATATATGCATGTCAGAATGAAAAAAAATCTGAAAAGAGTTCCTATAATAAGAACTGAAACATTTGTTAAAGTGTGAGAGAATCTTAAGGGCATGTGGGGAAGATTCAGTCTCTGTCTATAACTGCAAACACTGGCTACTATTGTAAAAGAAAAGATCCACCAAGTCATCAAAAAGTGGTCAAGCATAATGACACACGTGTACTTCCCAGCATTCAGTAGACACAGGCAGAATCAGCCATGGCCGGCATAGAATACATAGTGAAATATATTGCTTTGTGCAAGCAAGTACTGTAGAGTCAGAATGTGTCACATAAACAAAAAAAGGAAAGAGAAAAAAAAAGAACACAAACAAAAATTGCTAAGAAAAAAATGCAACACATTCCTAATAATTTTCACCTTGGAATTTTCTGGTAATTATCTAATCCATTTGTTCAACAATCCAAGAAATTGCTCATCAGAAAGGTTTTGAACCTTAAAAATCTTTCACCTTCATCATTTTCTACTTAGAGAAGAAATTAAGCATGGAACAGAAGGAATAAACAACTTTGGTATAGGTGTAATTACCCCCCAGGGTGAAATGTTCTACTATATAAACTCAGAGGTCACTTTATTTTCTGTCAACAGATAGATAGAAAGTAATGTAGGTCTCATAACTAATATAGTTTTGACCAAAATACTTAATTATCCTTCTTGAAAGTAACTGTAGACACATGCAAATGACTAGACATAACCATACTAAGTATTCTTTCTAGGCCCTGAAGCTGAATTGATATTGTTTTATATAGCATAACATATTCTTGTTTTGACTTTTGTCAACAATTCTGAGTATCTAGGCCACACAACTGGTTGGGTTTGGTTTTTAGATCACAACATATAGTGTTCTAACTTAATTATCACTTGTCTACCTTGATCAGAAATAAGATAAGCTGCAGACATTTACCATTTCTCTTCTTTACAATCCTGTCTTTTAAAGGCTTACTTTTTTATTTGTGTGCATCAATGTGCAGAATCCTGTGGTAATATTTTATTTGTGCTGAAATGTGATATTTTATTTGTATGTTAATAATTAAAGTTTACCTGGAGATTAGAGGTCACATAGTGACCCATAAACAGAAGTCAGATGGTGGTAGCACACACCCTTAATCCAATCACATGGCAGGCAGCATCTCGGTGTGGTCAAGGACACAGGCAAGCATGGTGACACACACCTTTAATCCCAGTACCAACCATAGAGATCTGGAGGTCTGTATAGACAGGCAGTGGCGAGGAAGTGATGTGGCTGGGCTTAGAGCCAATGAGAAAGCAGAACAGGAAAGCAATAAAAGTGCAGGTTAGACACAAAGAAGCTCTCTCTGGGGAAGCTACTGTATGGTAGTAAGCTAAGGCTAGTCATGCCTATTCACTATTGCTCTGATCTCTTCGGCTAGTACCCCTATATTTGGCTCTGTGATTCTTATTTAATAAGACTGTTTAGAAATTTGTCTACAGAACCCTCTAACAACAGTTGGTTATGACATACCAGACATGGATGCGATGCGGTAACTGAACCAAGGTCCTCTGCAAGTTCAGCGAGAGGCCTTAACTGATGAGTTTTCTCTCCAGCCCCTTTCCTAAAATCTTTTTTTGATTTAGCTTCTGAACTTTTACTGCTCTACCAGTATCTTAAAAACAAAGTTTTGGAAAAGTTAATATCTCTTAGATTTTTGGGTTTTTTTATATCTAGACAGAAAAGAAGTTGATCATATACTGTGATAAGGACAGCACAGCACTCTGTTGTGCATTTGCACAAGCCTTAAACTAATGGATTTAGAAGAAAACAGAAAAGGTCAGAGAAAGAGTCCAGTCGGTTGTAGGACTTTAAGGATCAGTCTAATTTAGGGACATGGATGGGACAAGAAGCTTTATGATGGCTACCCAATTACATGAAAAAATGTTAAGCAAAGGCAAACTGGTGACATTTACCTTCCTGCTTATTTCAAGAAAGGGCAAGGAAGTGCACTTGTACCAGACAGCTTTATTGGGTTCTGTGGAAAATAAAACCAGAGGCTTTTAGGGGCGTATCACTGGCTCAAACTAAATTCATCTGACAGCACATTAACAGAATTGGTCTGATGGATATCTGCCTATTGTAAGGAAGCTCAACATAATCATTTTTTTTCTATATCAAAGATGTAAATTTTTCTTCACTTTCCCAGATCTTATTCTTGGAATTATTTTTATTACATTATAAACATTTTTAAATAGTATAACTTCATATTTTATTTCCACTTTCATTCTATGGAATAAGCTGTAACAGTTATGTATAATAATGTTCATTTAAATATAAATTTAATATTATATTCATTTAAACATTAATGCTTGTTAGTAGCCACATTTGGATTTATCCCCATTTAATTTTCTTATAGTAAAGTGGTTATATACTGCCTTCACTTTTTAATTGTTTTATTCTGTTCTTTTACTCATGAGTATATCAAAACACATTTCAAATGCAGGAAAGATATTTATTTATTTTTCTTACATGGATTCTTATGATAAAGATCAAATATTATGTAAGTCCATTTCCTGTGCTGAAATGCTTTAAGATTTCTTATTTCTCCTCTCTTTTCTCTTCTATTTTTTATGAACTGGATATAATGAAGATCCCATCCTGTACCATCTGTGATGACGTTTTATGCACTTTTGTTTCACCCTGCCAGACACTTGGAAATCACAAAGAGAAATATTGTATTGTACATTATAAACGTGAAGATTATAAGTGAAGGGTCTCTAAAATTTTATCAGTGTTAACTGTTAATTGCCTATAAAATTTTAAAGTCAGTCTCCTTTAGTTGTGCCTATCAGAAAACTCTAAATAATTAATAAATAAAATTAATCAGAGTCTAGATAACCTAAGAATATAAATTGTGCCTTACTTAGACACATTTGTCTTTATACAGAAGATCAATAATATAAAAATAATGGCAATAAACTTCAGTCTGTCCTTAATTTTACTGTAACTCAAAAGATAGAGAGGGGAAGATAGTAAAGCATGAACACTGGTGGATGTAGGCTGAGATTCACAGTATGCATGAGAACTCTGAATAGCACTCATTCTGTGGCTCTGGAAGGTCTACTAAAGACCCTAGCAGCCTTTGTTGAGAAGTGTTACAGTTCATGCAGTAGTTCTGTGTTCACAGCCTATCTTGGGTTCACGACATGCAGACTCTGATGTTCACCTTCTCCACCACAGTGAGACACTAAAGAGAAAAATATTGCCTGAAAAAAAAATTGAAAATCTATTCATCGTCCTATGCATGCTCTCATTTCTTGCTCTACTATGTTCTCCATGTTTAACCAAGTGTTTAAATCTGAACTCTATAAAGAAAAATGAGTCAACTTGACTGATCTCCTATAGAAATGACCTCCTGGGGAGTCTCAGACATTCCTTGTCATTTTGCAAATTCATTAATGATTCTGAAAAATAAAATTGTCATGGACTGAAGAAAAACCACATTCCATCTTATTTTGACGTTATATTTAAGGCGTTTATTTCTGTTTTGGAAATTATTCTGAATAAATATGCCAAGCAAATTTTCTCTCTTCCTCTTTCTGATATTGTATTATCAACTGTAACAACTGTATGCAAAGCATGAAAGAGAATATATGCAGGGCAGGTGAGATGGCTCAGCTAGTAAGGGCAGCTACCACAAGTTTAACAGTCTGAGTTCAAGTCCCCGGACTTACGTGGTGGAAGGAGAAAATGCATTCCTGTGAACTGTTCCCTGACCTTCACACATAGCCAGTAAAAAGGCAGTGCCAACACACACACACACACACACACACACAGAGAGAGAGAGAGAGAGAGAGAGAGAGAGAGAGAGAGAGAGAGAGAGAGAGAGAGAGAGAGAGAGAGAGAGAGGCATACACATGAAAGAGAGAGAGAAAGAAAGAGGAGGATGAAGGAAGGAAGGAAGGAAGGAAGGAAGGAAGGGAGGGAGGGAGGGAGGGAGGGAGGGAGGGAGGGAGGGAGGGAGGAAGGAAGGAAGGAAGGAAGGAAGGAAGGAAGGAAGGAAGGAAGGAAGGAAGGAAGGAAGGAAAATTAGTAAAAAAAAAAAAAAGTCTTTGTCTTTGAATGGGTAAATTGTTCCACATACAGGTCTGTCAACACCATGAAATCACCCTCAGCATTAAAAAGGAAGAAACATTGATATTTTCATAATTGCATCTGGATACTCAGAAAATTATGCTCTCTGGAAAACAGCCAAATCCCAAAATCTCGGGTCCTATATGATTCTGTTTTTATACCACTCTTGGTTTTGAAGATTTATTTTATGTATATTAGTGCTTTGTCTGAATGTATGCATGTGTTCTGTGTGTATTCAGTGTGCATAGACTTCAGAAGATGGTATGTAATCTGCCATACTTAGAGTTATAGGAGGACAAAAGCTGCCATGTGGGTGCTGGGACTCCAACCCAGATCCTCTGCAGCAGCAAATGCTCTTAACCTCTGAGCCATCCCTCCACAACTTGTATAGCATCATTGAAATGTCACAGCTATGCATATAGGGGGCATGTTGTTGTCAACAGAAGCTATGGTTTGGGGAGGTGATGGAAGGCTATGAATATACTTATAAATGGGAGCCTAATGGATTCATGTACTGACAGAATTTCCTTTTCACTGCATTGACTGCTGAAATAAATGCAAATATTATCTGAGTAAGATCAAAGGATTATATCAAGGCTAGTCTCCTATACTATATTTTTGCAAGAAAGTACCATTGGGAAGAAATCAGGGAAGGGTAGAGATTTCTGTATATTATTTCTTAACTGTAGCGAATCAACATTTATTTTAAAGCAAAAACATTTTGGAAAATAAAGAGATTTTAAGAGTAATATTATCAAGTAATTCTTTAACTTGATTATTTTACTATCACCAAATGATTGAAGCATTCTGATTATCAAGATTATGCAGTTTGGTGTATAGGATGCACATTGTTTGACATTATTTGCTCTGCTAATGTGTAATCCCAGTAATGTTGGAGCTATCTTATTTTGCAAACTCCAATTCATATTAGAATGCAATAGAATAATGCATTAGTGCATTAGTCCATAAGTCCCTCAGTAAAAGAAAAGTTGAACTTCTGACATGGATATAAAACAGCCCCTGAAGGCTGCTGTTCAACATAATCTGACTCTTGGATTCAATTTCTGAGCACTTTGAAGTCATTTTATGCCACTTGATTCAAATCATTCATCTAAGGGAAAATTTGTTAGTTAAATGTCAGCTCCTTGGTGTTGGTCTATAGACTTCATAGGGGGACAGAGGCTTCCTAACAATGTTCAAAATGACACTGCCGCTTAGGCATCATGCCGAACCACAGAGAAAGCCCTGCACTGCAGAAGATCCTAGCTGTAGGGTAGCTTTGCTCTCTATAAACACACCAAGAGGAAATAACACATGCAACACTCCAAAGGAATTTTATCAAAATCCCTGTTGAGAAGAAAATCCTCCCAGTGTTTGTAAATATTTTAACATCCTTTATCACATATCTACTAAAATAGTGATTCAGTAGATTGATTTTTAAAAGTTTTAATACAGTGGGTTTTTGGTTTGTTTGTTTGTTTTTGGTTTGTTTGTTTTTCTTCCAGTAGCCTTGTATGTTTTGTGATCTGTATAATTTAAAGATACCATGTTGCTGTTCCTCAAGGTCTTTTCAGTCATAAGCTGCTCAGCAGAATTAGGCATAAGGAAGCATACAGGCAATATTAATTACAGGTAAATCTAAAGGAATGAAATGCTGGCTTGATGAGTTACTTTACTCAACAAAACAATAGCAGACCACAGGAACAGACTACATTTTTACAAGGATGTTGGTAGTATTTTTAAATAATCAATAACTTACATACTCTTTTAGGAATAAAATATCTCTTTTCTGGTTAAAAATATAGCAAGTGAATGTGTATTTAGTATTACTATGAGCTCATGTGATGACTTGAATAGTGTCTAGATATCAGTATAACCTGTAACAGAAGGACCTATTTGTATCATACTATATTGCGTAATGATAGTACAATTAACATGTCTTTAAATTTAAGTTTTATTGTCTCAAAATTTTCAATATCACTCTAAATACACCTTCTCTCCATACGTTTTGGTTTTATTTGTTATGTTGACTTCAAGGGGTATTAGTAGATGTTAGAAAAGTTCTTTAACACTGAGCTGTAGCCACAGGTATACAGCTATTTTTAAAGGCAGTAATTCCTTTGACGTGATTGACAACCGAATATGTAGGTACACAGATTATTTGGAAAGGAGTGCTAATGGGAGACCGCTAACTTTCAGATTTGCAACAATAATGAAACTAAGGAGCTCTTAAAACATAGCATGACAGGATCTTTCAAAACCAAGAGTGGCTCTGTTGTCATTCTCTGCATGCTTCAATTCCTTCCTTCTAATACACAATTATTAGCCAGAGCTTTGTCTTCTAACCTCAGCTGCCTTAAAAATATCAGCAGGAACCGTTTATCATCAAATTCCTTATTAAAACTTGGAAGAAACACCACACAGCAGTGGATCTTGGAGGTTGTAGCAGTGAGAAAAATCAGTCTCTTATTTTCTCACTGGTTGTGTCTAATGTTAAAAATAATTACTTTTACAAGATTAGCCTGTACTTTAATTAACAATTTGCACAGATCCAGTCAGTTAGAATTCCATTCTTACCATGTAGGATTATTCTTGTTGTCTGTCCCCTCCCCCTCTTTACTTGGCTGTTTTTAAATATTTGGGAGAGTGCTTCATTTCCCTTTGTAGGTGTCTTGGAAAACCAGCTTCTTATGAAAATTCATAAATGGTCATTACATTTAAACAAAACAGATGCTTGCATAGCAGGAGTTGACAATATTGGTAAAAATATGACTTACACCTTTATTTTTATTAAATCTTAAACTATTTGTTCTACTTATTAAAGAATCTTTAGATATTTTCCAGCAAATACTTGCTCCTTATATTTATTCTTTGAAGAATTGATATCTTAATTATTGGAAAGAACTGAAATAAAACATCCTCTCTTACCTGGTCTGCTCTTATCAGATCCTCCACATTGTGAAAGAACAAGAACATGGATGCTTCATCCCCCATTTTCTAAGCTTAACCTATTTTTATTTAATATGTATTAGGTAGTTCTATAATAAAACACAAATCATATACCTACTCATTTTACAAGTGCATATGGGTGTATCCCTTAACCAATGCTTCTTCATGAATATCATATTTGCTCACCTTTTTTCATTTTTCCAGGCCTTACTATGCTTCAATAATCCTGTATGCATTGCTTTTGTCTGTAACTAGATCTGAAGGATAAATTACTGGATGAAATGGTTTTACTATATATGTTACTTAATTTATAATCAGTGATATAAAACTAACCAAATGTAAGGGTTCTCAACAGTGGCCCTTTTAATCGTTTTTGCCAGAAAATGTTTTATTATGGAAGATTGTTCTATGTGTATTGCGTGATTCTGAGCAAAATCCCTGACTTAGGATCACTGGTAGCCAGCAGTAATGCCCCTCCCAACCACAACAACCAAAAATGTTTCTGCATATGGCCAACAATTGCCCTGATTTTACCAATTACAGAAGTATCATGTGGATGATCATATCAATTTTATTTACCAACAGGTTGTGCTTCCAAACTTTAAAGGAAATGCAAATAATCAGCAATGGTACACTGTTTGGACCTAAACATGACATCTATATCATTCTTTCAAGTTGATTTTTTTTGTTCATAACATTTCTGCATTTTCTTATTTAATATAAATCTACAATACTTTAATATTGTATTAAATATTTATAAATATGTATTAAATATGTAATAAAAATCTACAATAATTTAAACAGTACTGGGTATATAAATCTTGTCTCTCTAAATTTCTTTATGTTAATATTAAATTTGCAAACCTTCTCTATTCTATAGACTATTCATGATTATGGTTCAACTCACAATTCTCAGTTTTACAGTAGCATAAGAACTATATGCCCTCAGCAGAAACTACATTACAAGTTTAAATTTTGCTCTTTTCCCATGCTGTTGATAAGGTTGTCTGAGCATCTCTCCTAACGTTGTGGTACGAAGTTAGAGAGCCCTGTTAGCCACAGAATTATAAGGGCAAACCCTTGCTAAAACAGCACATCAGGTTTCTAAACTATAATGTCCAGCAACTTAGAAGTTGTATTTTGGCTGGGTAGTCGTGGTACATGCCTTTATTCCCAGCACTTGGGAGGCAGAGGCAGGAAAATCCCTGTGAGTTTGCATCCAGTCTTGTCTACAGAGTGAGTTCCAGGACAGCTAGGGTTACACAAAAGTCCTTGTCTCAAAAAAAGAAGAAGAAGAAAGTTGCTCTTTTTTCTCATCACTTTGACACAATACCTGACAGCAATACCAGGAGAGAGCTGTTTTGGTACAATTTAAGAGGGCATTTCCTCCTACCAGAAATGCATGTCCCCATTCATAGTGGCAGAAGAGGAAGATGGCTTCTCATTGCATGTTGGTAGCTCTGGAAGCCAAGAGTGAGAGTTATTGCAGGGCTGAGCTGTGACTCTTGAAGGCCTATCCTCAGTAATCAACTTCCTCAATGTTTCATAACTTCCTAAGACAGTACCACCACCTGACAAGTGGGTATTAAGCACATGAACATTTATGGAGCAATTCTGACTGAATCAGGATTAATAATTGCTTCCTGACTTAATATTATGGTCAACATATCATGAGTCTACAGGATATAACCTCATTATATGTCGAGAAGCATCTGTATTTATTTCAGCTAACTAAAATATAGGATTAATAAAAAGGACTGTGATTTGGAGGCCACTTGCAGATACAGTCAAAGTTTCTACTTAGTATGCCATATGAATTGTTAAAATCTCTATGTATAAGGTGAGCTGATATTCCTAAGTCTTCTAATTTTAAATACAAAGCTTTATAATGTTTGCTTTGACAATGCTAAAATGATATTTCACAATTATGGCTTTGTAAATGATCATGTTCATGATCACAAATGAAGGCTTGTTTTATAAGAAAAGACTTCATTGGTATATTTCAATGAATGAAATGACACATGGGAATCCCTTCTGGCACTTACTGGCTTTGTGTATGCAAGAATTAAACCTTTGTGAGTAGAATGTACCTGTGCCTTTAAAAGAAATTCTTTTATAGGAATCAGCACATATAGACAAAAACTTCCTCCTGAGCTAGGTTTATTTTTAGGTAAAACCACAGAAACAGAATCTAATCAGGTTTCCTGTTATAATGTAAAGTGGAAGTATAAAGATGCCTGATTATTTTGTGTTAGTACCAACCGTTTCATTCTATCATCTGTCTTTTTCTATCACCTTCACTGTGATATCTTGGAATGGGGCTCCTGACATGTAATAGAAAACTTCAGAGGAAACATTAATATGTTCCTTAGTTCAAGTAGCTCATGTTATCACAGAAGCAAATGAAAAGTCTCCCGACCTTTTCATTTACTTCTACGACAACATGCTCAGAGAGGAAAGATTTTTGCCAGCTGTTTTAGTTTTAAATTACAGTGCCATGATTGGTTTCATTTCTGGGTCACCCATAGCAACCATTACATGTGAGTGCAAGATGAGCAATGAATGCATGGGAAATCCTCAAGAATTTAAATGCAAATGTCCTGAATTATTATCAAGATGGGCTTGTTAGCAAGATCATGCAAATTGACAACATTGTTTATTAATTTCTAGCTTTTTCCTTGTGGCTTTTATTCATTTTTTATGAGCAAATCCAAATCTATTTTAATGCCATGTCATTTTAGAAACCTCTTAAGTTAGTGGGAGCTTTGCTTCCCTGAGACAGCATTCCAGAGGTACAAACTGTAACCTTTCTCTACAAACCCTCAGTAAGTCATCCAAGACCCCAGATTCACAAAGTTGCTTCCTTTCAGTCTACTCCTGTGGCTCCTGGGTTTTCTTTCAAAGAAGCAAAGTCCAAATTTTTAAAAAAGGAAGGCGAGCATGATGGCACATGCCTTTAATCCCAGCACTCAGGAGGCAAAGGCAAGATGCTCTCCTTGAGTTTCAGGCTAGCCTGGTCTACCTAGTGAGTTCCAAGACAGTAAAAGCTACAAAGTGAGACTATCAATTCACAGCTTCATTCTCTTCTGTTTTTCCACTGGTATTCTCTACAGTTTTAGCTGCCATCTTTTTTTTTCCTGAGTTTTTCTAACTTGCAGAAGTCTAGGGAAGAGCCTTCATCTCAGACTTGAAGAGGTCAAACTCAAAAGAACCACTGGTTATCCACATGGAACCATGGAGCATGAGTAGAACTGTAAATTTAAACTGGCCTACAAACTCACCCTCCTTCTCATAGAAAATATTAAGTGGTTATGGTAACTCATATTTGGCTGTTGGGCCCAGATCGTGACCTCCAGAAAGACCACCAAAGACGAGCATGCCGGAATACAAAAGCAAGGTTTAATTCTGGATATCCAAAAGCAATACAAGCCTAGGCAGGGACTTTGTCCAATACATCCAATGCAGTGGAGGCTGGAGGAAGTGCCCACCTATCTGCAAGCTCAGTTTTTAAAGGGAAAAGTCACAAGGTTACATCATTTAGGGGTACTAGTACGGGTACAATTCTGATTGGCTCCCTTCTAGGGACTTCTAGAAATTACTTCTAAGGGAGTGGTTGCCTGCCACCATTTCTCATTGGCTACCCTCAGGTGAGGGCATTTCTGTGGTCAGTTACCCTAGAAACCAGGGAGAGGACATTCCATAGTCCAGCAGGCATTACCTTGTGACTATCTTGTGACTCTGTACTTTTACACTTCCTGGTTTCTGGAATCTGAACTGACTGGTTTCAGCAACTAATGGCCTATTCCCAAAAGGAGAAATCTTAGGCCTTAATTTTAGGGTGAAAGCATTTTGGTCTTACTTCTAAGATGGCTCATTTTGGTCTCACATGGCACACTCTGCCATTCAAGCCTTCTTCTCTTCCTCAAACGCTCTTAAAGTAAAAGGCATGACATCAAAACCTCATTGACCTCACTGAAAAAGGCATGTGAAGGTTTCATTTTCAAGCCATATTGTTTATAGGGGGTCTCATTTGTAAATGGTGGTTCTCCATTTTGCATCTTTGACCTTGCCTCCTCCTTAGCTGGAGAAGACACCCACAGCATAAATTTGAGGTACTTCACATACCTCAAATAGCCTTTCACTATCTATTTACTGGTCTGTGGAATTCTGGATAATAGTTTTAGCTCCATTTGGAGTGAAAGCATACCTTCTATTGTTATGCAATTAAATGAGTGAGTGACTTTATTCTAGGCTTCTGTCACTTGTGTATTCTGTTTTCTAGGTTGGGTATAAAGGTGATTGGCCTTAATGATAGCTCTGTTACTTGGGTCCCCTAAGCTATACCAATATTACAAAAGTGTGAACCGCATTAGCAATAAAGCTATCCACATGGATCCCAAGGTCAATGTTTAGCTAGTCACCTTCCTTGAGTATTTAGTCATAGTCACTCCTCATAAGGGATAAGTGGCACACACAGTTATTTACTTACGTGCTGGTTTGAAAGGTAATACATTTCTTCATTTCCCTTTCTTTTTTGAAGATTTTCCCTATCTCTTCTACAATCAATGCATCATCTTTCTCTCAAAGGGCTCAATACTGACACACTTAAACAGGAAGCTTCCATCAAAAATCAAAGTACCTGTTGGGCAATGTCACCTGCCCCCCTCATCTTATATTTGTTCCTGACTAGGTCCTTGGCTAGAGTTTACTCCTGCGGCTTACCTTCTCCTGACATCTTCTGACCACCTTCAGTTTCACTCTCCTTGAGCGGCAGCCTGTCTTCCTTCCCAGCCAAAACTATGGCCAGAGTCTCTTTGACCTTGATGAAAGCAACAGCAAGCAAGCGAGGTCCAACGGAGAGCTCCTTGTAACTTTTAAAAACTCACATCCTTTAAAAATGACTAAATCATTATGTATAACATTTACAATACTAAAAATATCTATCAGGTTTGGGGAATAATTCCTTGGCCTGCTGACAAGTTTTGTATAAATACCAAGGAAGCTTTGAAAGGAAGTAAAGATTGGCATTTTACAAATCATTTGCCCCTCTTTAAAGCTTCATTGAAGAATGACATATCAACCAATTTTGTGATTTTTCTTCCTCTTTTAGTTGATACTGATTACTTGTTATGTTGTTGCTATTTTTTTTTACTAATTATTTTTCTCCACCTCATCTGCACCCCCATCTCCATACAGTTCTTTTCTGATGTATAGGAATCCTAGTCAGTAAGAGTCTTCGATTCTGTTAGTTATGATGTTCAGGACATAGGTGTAGATGAGAATCCACACTGATAGCTGAGAGTGTCTTAGAGGTAGCTTCTCGCCTCAAAGGATGAATTTCTAGCCTTCTGGATCCTTTACCTCCTCACTCGTCAATGGTACTATGAAAGAAGCTCTGATGTTCTTCAAGCCATGGGAGCAACTTAATTATAAATTCCAACTAATGATATGGTTTGTACTATCATACTCAGCGCTCTCGTTGTAACATGAAAGCAACCACAGACAACACATGTCAAATAAGTGAGAATAAGTTCATGAGTAAATGTATGTCTGAAACTATTTCCTAAACCACCTGTTTTCTTTAAATTATTTTTTTCTATAGCATATTTTATTTAGGTATCAATTTAATCTGTTGTTAGCTGTCAAACATATATTCAGTGTATGCTGACAGCACTTCACCCTCCCTGGCTTATCATCCATGTTTTTACCCCTCCTCCCTACAAATTTCTCTCTTTCAAATCCATGTTTATTTGTTGGTTTTGTTTGCTTGTTTTTTGTGACCCAGTAATTTGAAACATGGCTGTCTGTGTAGCTGTCAATTTGGAGCTCTCTGTTAGTGCCTCCTGGGTCCAGCAGTGGGTACACAGCTGGAGATAATGATTCCCTATCTGCTGGAATCTATTGATAGTTAATAGCTCATCAGTAGGTCCCCATGAGCCCCTCCCTTTCCAGGACTGCTGACAGGGCTAATCTTGTGTGTGCTATTGTGAGTTGATGATTGTAATGGTTATCTTGATTTTACAGGGTGACCTTCCACAACCTTTTATTCTGTCTTCCAGCTCTTGCATAGTCCCTGCCCTCTTTCATCTAAGGTTCCCTGAGTCTTTGAGGGTGAGGTACAAATACCTTGTTTAGGGCTAAGTGCAGAGTGTCCCTTACCCTCAGCACATTTGACAGCCATGTCACTCTGCATTCACGGCTGTTCATAATTTCTTTTCCTTCACAGGACACGATGAAAAGATTAGAATATTGATAGGACTGTGCAAACATGTGGAGAGAGTTTTATGTTGGGATTACAAGGTTGGTAGCCACCTTCTATACCAGGAGTACCCAAAGCAGTACTGAGGTGCAGCCTTTATATTGTCTGCCTAATTCTCCAAAGGTCATCCCCCTGAAAACCCACTGCTCATCTCTTCTCCCCATCATGGTTGTTACTTTGATTTAGACTATGAAGCATCATATGGTTGCTGTATAGATACAACAGTATATTTATTTAATGACCAAGGAAATCAGCACCAATGTCAAAGTAAAGAATAAAGAAAGGGTAAGAACTGAAAAGCACATGTCCACATTAAGGAAACAGTCCCTTAAAAATCAGTCAGTAAGCAGGGTTATCCATAATAGTTGACCTTAACTACTGAGTGACAAATTTAACAAGCTGAACATTGTTAACATTCTTTTAGGTTAAAATTACTTGTCTCCTGAAAAATCCAGGCTGTAATTATCAATTCTATCTAGGCTTGATGAAGTTTCCTCTTAACGCCATGCTTTACATCACCTCATTCTCTGAAGACTGCTTACAGCCTTGCTTTCTGTGCTCTTACTTTTTTCCAGGGGAGAGGGTGTACCACTTTCAGCAGAATTTGCCTCCTTTTTTATTTCAAACAGCTCTTATATTTCCTGAAGGTCTGTCTGTAAGGTTTCTATCTAAACTCTGTATATCACCTATGCTGCAAATGCCTCTGGTTTGATAGGATGTGACAGCACATGTCAGAGGCAATTGCTGTCAAATCTAATTAATCGCTTTATTGAAAACTTGGACATAGTGAAGTTCAGCTTAATTGAGACTGCTCATGACAAGTGATCTTCCAGAACAGGAATGTAAAGTGAGTGCAACTTTAAGTACAAGAGAAAAAAAATTGAGCAACATGAAAAGCAAAAATAGCATCTGATGAGCAGATATGAACCATACATAAGGCACACTATTATCAGCAGCCACAACTGCCGCTACAGTAGCACAAGCTCTGCAAAGGAAGCCAGAGCAATCATAAGTACTTTTATAGCAAGCCCGTTCATGCTTTTATAGTACACATTGTGTCAGCACTTTAATTATAAAGTCTATTTTGTATGAATTCATAGCAAAGCTGTAAGCCCACCAAAATAATATTTAAAAACTCACTTCAATTTAGGATAAAATAATTTGAGAATATTTTTGAAATGCTGATCAGATGCCCGTGAATCAAGTACCAAATGCATCAATTAGTATGCAAAAATAATACTCTTGACAAAGTAGATGGCTACTGATTACAAACTCAGCAATCCAGAAATATTTTGAGATATATAGAACTAAAGGGAAGAAGCAAATAGACGATTGTTGTAAAATATAAAACATTGTGCTTTAATGATTAAAATAATAGTTTAGAAACTCCAACATAGATTTCATACTGTATTGCATTTTTATATCAAAAGGTTTTTTAAATGAAATAAGGAAACTACAGTTTGTGATTTCTAAAGTATGTCTCTCACAAGACTACAGGTAAATGAAGGAAAATGTATTTTGCTTTGTTTTGATTCGGTTTTTGAGAAAGGAGATTTGATGGATGTGTATGTATATGACCTGGATAAGTTGTATCTTGACACACTTCTTTTCTTCAATATTCTCTTACAATTTAATGCTGCAAATAAAGATGAAAAGATCCATATCTCACTACAGCACATCCACATTGTGCTTTGTGCTTATTCAACCTGCCTTGAGCTGCGTCTCCTATTGTTTCATCCTTCTGTTATGCACTCACTGATTCACTTCTCACAAACCATTGCCTGTTTTGACATATTGGCTTCAATTCTCCACCACTACTATCACCACCAATACCAGAAGAACTTTTCTTTTCCTGTGATGTTCTACTTTCTGGCTTCACAACCTACGCATGCGCACACACATGTGCACACACATATAATGAATTTAAAAAATATTCTACATATGAGGTATATATTTCTGAGTCTGATGTATTTTGATTAACATAACAATCTCTGATTCTATACATTTTTATACAAATTGCATGATTTCATTTTCTTATGATTTTCCTTATATTTCTTTGTGAATATATAGCACATTTAAAATATTTTGAGGAGTCCTCATGGGACTGGACTAGGCCCTCTGGATATGGAAGATGGTTGTTTGGCTCGAACTGTTTGGGGGGCACCCAGGCAGGGGGTTCGGGATCCATCCCTGGTGCATGGGCAGGCTTTTAGAAATCCAGTGCCTGTAGTATGGCACCTTGTGCAGCCTTGGTGCAGTGGGGAGGGGCTTGGACCTGCCTAGGCTCAGTGCGCTGGGATCTGCTGACTCCCCATGGGAGACATCGATTTGGGGGATGTGGGGATGTGGGGTAGCTTGGGAAGGAGGGCTGGGGGGTGAGAGGAGAGAGGAGGTGGATCTGTGGGTATTATGTAGAGTGAGTAGAAAATTTCTTAATAAAGAAAGAAAAAATAAATAAATCAAATATTTTGAATTTGTTTTATTTTTAAAAATAAAATATAGTTACATCATTTCCCACCTCCCTTTCCTTCCTATAATCTAACCCATTGCTCTTCCTCAAATTCATGGCCTACATTTTTCTAATTATTGATTTTGTGCGCGTGCGTGCGTGCGTGCGTGCGTGTGTGTGTGTGTTTGCACATGCATGCACACGCTTGCTTGCATGCACACCTGGATGAATGTAAAATGTAAATTTTACAGGTATAATGCTCTCTGGACATGCAACAAACCAAAAATGAACATAAAAGCCATGGATTAATAATTAATCAAAATTGTCTCCAAAGTGCTTTCCCCTGGTGACCTTGCAACTTCACTGCAGCCTTGATTCTAAAGGACAAAAGATGTGCCCTTTGTAAGACATATGCCACAACAGCATGCATGTAACAGAAAAGAAAACTGAGGAAAGCAAGCACCTTAGCTGCGGCTGAGGAAATGGGCAGTGATCCAAATCATGTACCGTTCTTCCAGAAGACCCTAGTTTGACTCCCAGTACTCATACCTAATTGCTCACAAATTTTTATAATTCTAGCTCTGGGATATTTTATGCCTCTGTAGTCTAAGAGAAATTTATGAACATGCACACACACAACACACACACACACACACACACACACACACACACACACACTTACTTACTTAAAAATAATAAAGCTAAAGCCATAAAAATATCTCAGCTTTTATTTGAAATGTGTCGACTATGAACTCTAATGTTTTTACTCTAAGCACAAGACTTTCTGTGTTATAATGAGACTACTGTGGAAATTAAACATTTTAAGAGTTTCCTACTGTCATTCCTCAGATAGCACCAAATTACCATATGTTTGAATTATGCTGTTTTAGAATGCTTAATTTTCAAAATTGTTCTTCAAGTTTCATTAAAAACTGTTAAAGATGGAAGTTCCATTAGTTCTGACATGCCCATAAACATAATTCTGTTATTGATGTAAAGCAGAATACAAAGCATTGGTTATTATAAAATAAAAAAATGGGACTAACTCTGAAAAATAAAAAGCATTCTATTGTTAAAGTATCAACTATTTAGTTATGATTTAATGCTTTATATAAAATCAGCACCTAGAATTACAATATTCCAAGACCCAAATGCTTAGATGCCAGTTTAAAAACACAGTTGTAGCAAGGACGATATGTCTCGACTAGAGCCCGGCAACTCTACCATAGCAGGACCCAAGTTTCACAATGTAACGGAAGCACAAGTAAAAGACACGGAAATAGCCTTTATGAACATAATAGAGGTCCCTAAAAACAAAATGAATAAATCCCTTAAGAAATGTGTGAAAACAAAAGCAAACAGTGGAAGGAAAGAATAAAACAGTTCAAAACCTGAAAGTGGAAAAGAATCAATAAAGAAAAACCAAACTGAGGGAAATCTGGAAATGAAAAAAATTAGGAACTTGATCATTGCAAGCCTCACCAAAAGAATACAAGAGATGGAAGAGACAATCTCAGGCAATAATGACACAAGAGAAGAAATGATACCTCTGTCAAAGAAAATTTGAAATCTAAAAATATGGCACTAAATGTCAAATGAATCTGGGATAATTCCCCGAGACTGAAAGAGGAGATGTTTATCAAAGTGCCAGATAAATACAGAACACCAAATAGACTGGGCAAGAAAAGTCCATCTCTTCAGCACATAATAATCAAATCACTACATGTAGAGACAAAGAAAGATCATTAAAAGCTGCAATACCGTGGATCTCTGCATCCAGTTCCCTCAGTCATTGGATGGGGTTTCTAGCACGACAATTAGCATGTTTGGCCATCCTATCACCAGAGTAGGTCAGTTCCGGCTGTCTCTCGACCATTGCCAGCAGTCTATTTTGGGGGTATATTTGTGGATTTCTGTGGGCCTCTCTAGCACTTTGCTTCTTCCTATTCTCCTGTGGTCTTCCTTTACCATGGTCTCCTATTCCTTGTTCTCCCTCTCTGTTCTTGATCGAGCTGAGATCTCCCGCTCCCACAAGCTCTCTTTTCCTCGACCCTCACCCTTCATTACCCACACTCATGTCCAGGCTGTTCATGTAGATCTCATCCATTTCTCCGTCATTGGTGATCCCCTTGTCTTTCTTGGGGTCCTGTTTTCCAGGTAGCCTCCCTGAGAGAAAGAGGAGGGTTTGTATGAGCAAGAATTGTTGACACCAAGGTTGGATAAAGCACAGGGACAAATAGCCAAACGAATGGAAACACATGAACTATGAACCAATGGCTGAGGGGCCCCCAACTGGATCAGGCCCTCTGGCTGATAAGTGAGACAGTTGATTGGCTTGATCTGTTTAGGAGACATTCAGGCAGTGGGACCGGGTCCTGTGCTCAGTGCATGAGTTGGCTATTTGAAATCTGGGGCTTATGCAGGGACGCTTGGCTCAGCCTGGGAGGAGGGGACTGGACCTGCCTGGACTGAGTCTACCAGGTTGATCTCAATCCTCAGGGGAAGCTTTGCCCTGGAGGAGGTAGGAATAGGGGATGGGCTGGGAGGAAGGGGAGGGAAGTGGGAGGGGGCAGAACAAGGAAATCCGTGGCTGATATGTAGAACTAAATTATATTGTAAAATAAAATTAAATTAAATTAAAAAAGAGTTGGATGAACTCTCTGTAAAAAAAAAAAATCAATGGAATTAAATAGGAAAAATGATTTAAAAAAAAAAAAAGCTGCAATGCAAGAAGACCAAGTAACATATATGGAAGACCTATTAGAATTGCAACTGGTTCTTCTATAGAGACTCAAAAAACCAGAAAGGCCTGGACAGATTTCTGTTCTACAAACTGTAGGCAATCACAGATACCATCCTTTATACTATACTTAGTAGAAGTTTAAGCAAAAGATCTGAATAAAAAAAAAGCATTTCATGATAAAACCATATTTAAGCAATATCTATCTACAAATCCAGCATTACAGAAGGCACAAGAAGGAAAACACCAACCTAAAGAGTTGAAAAATACTCAAGAAAACAAAAGGAATAAATAATTCCAGAATAGCAATTTAAAAGAAACACACACACACACACACACACACACACACACACACACACACACACACAAATAGAAAATGAGAATCAACAAACTTAATGACAGCTGTCAATATCAATGATCTCAATTCTCCAATAAAAATACACAGACTAAGCAAATGGATGTGAATATAGTATAAATTCATCTGCTGTGTTCAAGAAACATACCCTAACATCAGGGATAAACATCACTTCATGGTAAAATGGTGGGAAAAGATATTCCAAGCAAACGGGCATAAGAAGCAAGCTGGTATAGCCATTTTAATACCTGTCAAAATAGACTTCAAATCAAAACTAGTCAGAAGAGATGGGAAATGACGTTAGAAACTCATCAAAGGAAACCTCCACTAAGAAGACACTGTGATTCTTAACATCTATGAAGCAAACAGAAGGGCACCCAAGTTCATAAAATAAACACCATTGAAGTTTAAATCATATATTGACCCACACACACTGATAGTGGAAAACTTCAATACCCCATTCTCACCAACAGAAAAAGAAATAACAAAGAAAATTATGGAGCTAAATGACACGATGCATGAAATGGACCTAACAGATATTTACAAAACATTTCATGCAAACACAACAGAATACACATTCTCAGCATATCATAGAATTTACTCTAAAACAGACCACATATTCAGATACAAAGCAAGTCTTAACAGAAAAAAGAAAATTGAAATCCTGAAATCTATCTGATTACCAAGGATTAAGCTAGAAATCAACAAGGGGAACAATAGAAAATTTCAATATCATGGAAACTGAACAACTCACTACTGAATGAAAAACGGGTCAAGACAAAAATTAAGGAATTGAAGGAAAATGAATACACAATGTAGGACGAAGGTTAAAGATCAACTACTTACATCACCCACCTATAACATCCCCTCAGAGAGTACATGTTGCACAAGGTAGGTAGAGAGTGCTTCACTGGGACATTCTCTGGGGCTTCTCTAGACATGAACCTTCCTGGAAACAATCATCTTTACAGTCAGCTCATAAGTCCTTCCCTGCATGGCCACAGACATTGATGTCATACCCTCTGTTCCTCTACTTTTCATATTTATACTTTCATTTATGAAACATGTGTTAATACATTTGTGGATGACTATGTGTCCATGTGTATGTGTGGCAGGGGGTGGGTATGTATGTCCATTGTTTTCTTCTGCTAATCTCCATCTGTATTTCTGAAAATAAGTGACAGCAGCTGAGGCAGATCCAGCACCCGTCCCAGGACTCCAGTTTCCAAACTGGGACATGATGAAGCTCTGCTGTTATGCTGTTCTCCAATAATCATATTCTGAGAAATCATCAACAACCACAGTGGGGCTAGGTGGGGAAAATTCATGGTAACAGGCTTTCTGGGCAGTCCTACTTCAAACTGTATTTAATGGGTGGTTAAGGAACAAGTTGGGGGCCAACTTTTAAAATCAGCTCTGTACCCAAAATCCTGCAGATAGCATACTCCAAGTCTTATGACAAGGGAAATTTGCTGATAAACTGAACAGCAGATATGACACATGAAGATTTGAACCTTGCACATTGAGTCTGAATATGACTCATTACTACTGGTCTTGTTCTACCCAGTAGTGAAGTTCACTGCAGGTGAAAGAAGACTAGATGTTCCCAAGAAATGATCAAGGATTTCTCCTAAGCACCAGTCTAAAAGGCACCTGTGGGCCTGGACAGCCTTTGAGCTTTCCAAAACAGAGTGAGGCCTGGCCTCTCTGACCTCACATAAGGGGTCACTATCATGGTTATGGGTGTGCCTTAGTTCTGAGGGGAGCAGTTCTGAGGGTAGGAGTTAAAATCAGGAGAAAGTGGGTGGCAATCCCTTTCAGGTAAGTTACTGCAGAAAATTCTTTGGATGAAGATCTGATCTCACATCAGTGTATGTACTTGGCAAGGGACTTTCTAGAAGGGAGTGACTAGGGCACAATTCAGTGTCTGAGGGGTTTTTGATGTACAACATAGATGTGATATTGAGAAGAGTTGCAATAGCAAGGACTAGAGGGACATCCTCCCAGAACATGCCATGCATGACCTACAGGGAGAGGACACCATCCCCACACCTGGAACTGAAGCCTTGTGAAGATCCAAACTGCCTTCAGCAAGACAGCCTTTAGACATACGGCAGAAAAAAGTCTGTTGTTTCTCTTATCTGTAATAGTCCATCAAGGGATCTGACCACAGAAGGAAGGAAAAACTACATGGGATCTTGTTGGGATTCTCTCTAGATCCCCCTACTTGGATCTCTCTACTTGGAAGCAAGTCTTTCCACATGAGCTCACACAACAGCTGTGTAACTGGAAGGACTTTGCCAACCACCTTTCTCTCCTACATATTTTATTCTATTTGTGCAATGTATAATTTGTTTCATCTAGACTGTGAGCTATATGTGTCTGTGTTTATGCATGTTTCCCTGGGGATGTGTCAGTGATATTCTGAGTACATTTGAAATGTTGGAGGACACCAAGTATTTTTCTTTATCAACATCTACCTGTCTTTTTTTTCTTTTCCAGAAAGGCTACCCATAAAACAAAGCTAAATAAAATGTAGCTTTGGACAAACATGAACTCAAAAGAATCCACTACCTCAGCTCTAAAGAGAAACAGGTAAAGGACCATAAAAGGTATGTACCCAGGCTAAACACTGAACACACACACACACAAAGAAATGGAAACCATATAATGAAAGTAGCCAAACCAGAGATGGATCCTGAAGAAGC
Source organism: Peromyscus maniculatus bairdii (assembly GCF_049852395.1). Taxonomy (NCBI): domain Eukaryota; kingdom Metazoa; phylum Chordata; class Mammalia; order Rodentia; family Cricetidae; genus Peromyscus; species Peromyscus maniculatus. The sequence goes on along the minus strand of NC_134854.1, from coordinate 15,982,039 downwards.
CCAGGCTAAAAGTGAAAGTACCCCAGATTTAAACATGACCCCAAAGATTCCTGGACCAAAACAAAGAAGAGAAGTGTTCCTAGACCTAACAATGACCACTATAAAGCCCAGACCCCAAGGCAGAAGTGTGCCTGCAAAAATACTTAAAGAAAAAAGGCCTAGAGCAAACAAAGTAGTGTGTGCAGGACAAAAAGTGACCCCAAAGATGCCCAAACCAAAAGAGAGGTGGGCAAGGACCTCCATGATGATGCTCTGGCTCCAAAAGAGATGTAGTGGCTGGACAAATTCCTGAAATGAAAGGCCTTGGCCATACCAAGAAAAAGTATATGCCTGGGTCAAATGATAACCCTTAAGAAGCCCAGGCCAAAATCAAGAAGAGAGTTGGGCCTGGGCCATTCCCTGACTCTGATGCTTGAGTCCAAAAAAGAGAAGGTATGTGGGCCTAGGTAAACACATGAAATGAAATAGACCCAGGTCAAATTGAGAAAAAAGGAATATTGGGCACAGCTTAACCACAAGGGGTGGTGGTGTGATGAGTGAAATAATGGCACAGGCCATAGAGTGACAGCAACAGTAGCTTTGCACTTCCCAAACTACCAAGCAGCCTTGTCCCAGCTTACATTCAAGGATGTGTGGGCCACATTCTTTCTTCGTATGACCCAGGACAAACCTCCTTTCAAGGAAGGACCATGCCATGGTTGTAATTTAGTTGAAGGCTCAAATTAATTGGTCACATTAATGACCAAACAAAATGATAATACATAAATACAAAAAAAATGGTTCAACTGCACCTGGCTTTAGCTAAGTTCAATAGATATTTTTCCCATGTTAGTCTTTGTTCAACAAAGATCATGGTCTCAAACAGAAGGCTTCCTTACATTATACTATTTGACCATGTCAAATTTCAAGTGTGTTTGGGCTGCACCTCTCTTCTTCCCAACCGGACTGCATTATCAATTCAGAGAATCACATCTTTCATGGTTTTCAAGCCACAAATAATATGGGAAGGGTTTGTAATTTGGGATATGTGGGCAACACCTTCTGTTCATGTCTAACCACATTTTATCTGACTCCAAGAAATGCAAGAAAAGTTGACATGACAGTTGGCTATACTTTAATATCATGGATAGTGGTCTGAAGACTGAAATAATGGCAAAGACCATAAAGTGACATCACTGAAATCCTGGCAGCTCCCAGACTAAGTAGTCTGGGTCCAGCTTCAATTCTAGGATGTGTGGACCACACACTTTCTATTTGTTATCCTGGACAATCCTCATTACAAGGGATCCAGGACCACACCCTGTCCTTAATAAAAACAAGGACTCGTCTGAATGCTCAAACAATAGAAATACCTTAATATGAACAATGCTTAAACTGTTCTTCCTCTTCTCTTCACTTGGAGTGGTTTTGGCTTCCAAGCCAGACCCTATTCTCAAAAGCAAGAATCACTCAGTTGATTATTGACCATCAAACTGATATCGTTGAGAGCTGGGGATCCATATGAAACTTCAAGGGGTGTATTGGGACCTTATCTTCATCCAACCCAGGACATACCAATTCTTGGAGCAAGAAACATTATATGGCCTTCATATAATGAAGGTTCAATGTGAGTCACAGGCACCAGGCATCTGGAAAGGGTTTTCCAGTGAGACTCCACATGAGGATAAATGCATTCACAGTGATATCCCATGCATGGTGCCAGAATACAGTCAGGTACAGTTTTATGTCAAAGGAACAGTATGGTGTTTTGTATTCTTTCAATTATAAGAGCTAGAGGCTTATGTGGGGGCAACTGAGGGCTTTCCTTTGGGATCTTGGGAAGTTTAGGTGGCAGATTTGTTGGGATGTTTACTATCCAGCTGTATACATCTCTGCCTCCCATTCTCCTGGTCTTTGTCAATGTACACTGTTCCCAGTGCCACAAAGCCATTTGAGGGTGTCTGTAGAAAGCATCCTGTGGTTTTGCATTGACTTGTAAACCAACAGTTCCTCCTTACAGTTAGATATCCATGTTCTGCTGTGGGATGTTCTGTATGTCCTGTGGGAGCCCGTTCTCGGGTTCCTCATGGCTTTACCCAGCAGGTCCACATAGAGGATGATTAGGACCACAAGCCTGAGTGCAGATGTCTGAGATTGTCTGCATTTGGCTGTGCTGGGGGATGGTCCGTATGCCAAATTGCTCTGATTGGTCAATAAATAAAACACTGATTGGTCTGTGGCAAGGCAGGAAGTATAGGCGGGACTAACTGAGAAGAGAAATAAAAAAACAGGAAGGCAGGAGGAGACTGCCTGCAGCCGCCACCAGGACAAGGAAGATGTAAAGTACTGGTAAGCCACGAAACACATGGCGGGGTATAGATTTGTAGAAATGGATTAATTTAAGCTATGGGAAGAGTTAGCAAGAAGCCTGTCACAGTCATACAGTTTGTAAGCAATATAAGTCTCTGTGTTTACTTGGTTGGGTCTGAGCAGCTGTGGACTGGTGGGTGACAAAGATTTGTCCTGACTGTGGGCAAGGCAGGAAAACTCAAGCTACAATGTTCACAGAGCTCCTCCTTTCCATCTAGGTCTGATCACACTGTTCTCCATGCACATATACTGGACCCAACCCTGTCCCTGTATAATCCTAGAATGAACCAAGTCTGCAGAGGAGACAAAGATGTGTCTGAAACCAAAGGTCCCCAAGCCAAACACTCAAACACAAGGACCCTGGCATGAGAAACCGTTTCTTTTCTTTCCATTTTTTTTTTTTTTGAGTTTGTCATGGGAATTCAAGAGATCAAGAGGTGCCCCAAACAATATAAGCTAATCCTGCTGGCTTTGGCCACTTCCCAGAAATTTAAGGTAAGGCCAGATTGCTGAAAATACTCAGCACTTGGGACATGGGACTTAGAGACTTTGGGCTGGATGTGACACTAACACCTCCTCCATGAGGACTAGTTTTCATAATCTTGGCAGGTGCTATAGAACTTACAAGCAGGTAGGGCACAATAAATCCCCATGCTTATTAACCACAACATTATCAAAAATGCCTTTATGAAGAGGATGGAAAAACTGCCAGTTACTGGAATCCTAGCTAATTACCCATGGCTACTGTAGTCATGGATCTTATGTAGTAATAAATCTTACGGATCTATTACTGATGCTTTATTAACCCATTGTGATACCTGACTACATTCTCCATATTTATCCTAATAGCCATAGGGCAGGTGTCTCCTAGAAATGGTGTGGAAACTGCACCCATGAAACCACAATATGGCTACCTAAGTGAAAACTAAACAAGGACATTACCATTGGGCATGCTAGTGTGGACAGGGGAAACCTCCTGGGGTCTTGTCCCTAGACAAAGAGCTATAGGAAATGAAGAACTGCAGAGAGACGAAGAATGAGCCCCTAACTGAATACCCAATACCTACTATTCAGACCTGAAAATGCAAGCATCGCTGAATAGACTCAGCACATTGTAGGCATTCATTTTTGCCTTTTCAGTAGATACGTATCAATTATAAAGAAAAAGAAGCCATGAATTTGAGAAAGAGCCGAAGAAATGAAATGGTAAGGACGCAAATAGTGGCATAAATGGTGTGATTTATTTTAATTTTAAAATTACAAAATAAATTTTTAGAAACTATTTAATGGAAATCATAGGCTGGGTTCCATAATCAATATATTATAATATTAATGTAATGAAACATATTTCATGTGTTCCTATTTTAGGTTAACATTCTTGCCTCTACCCCTAGGTCTCTGCTGTCACAAGAAGTCAAAATCACAGACATTACAACATCATGTTGGACATGCAGTTTCCATGATGACGAGGACCACTACCTTGAACTTTTAAATCAGCTGATATCCCAGGGGAAAATGTTCTATCATCTCCTTCAACCCACATTCCAGCTACATATTTTCCAAAGCTCCATCACTCGTATTAAGATTAATCCCTACTAAACTGTCTTCACCTAGAAGAAAAGAAACACAGGAGAGAAATTTACTGCATACTCATCTGGTTACTAGATCAGTAGAACGCTTGTCTGCCTTTTGTTCCAGATTTATACAGGTACCCGAGTCTGTCAGATTTTAGAAAGCTAGGAATTATCTTGTACATTTGTTTTTAAATTTCCTATTTAAATGAGCTAAGGAAAAAAAATGGTTTACATATAACATTCAAGTACTTTACTAAGCCTCAAATGTACTTAAAATGATTTTGTGATAACCACTGATAACTTTGATGCATATTTATAGCCAATGGGGTTCTACCTTATATATAAAACAATTCTTAAAAGCATTCTATAAAATTATATTCTTTGTCCTTATATTTTCCAGCAACTACACCAATTCTACAGTGAAGGTGGCCTCTATTTGTAATTTCACAAATCTTGTCAGGGCACACAGTTGGCTTATTAGAACAACATGGAGTTGACTTTCTGCTGTCACTGTTCCAAGGATATTTCATCTGAACAAACACAGGTTTCAACAACCATACATTAGTGTTGAAACATAATGCACTATCTGTGAGGGCCACAGAATATAGGGAAATAATAATGAATCTCCTTAAAATTAAGTATCTAAATCATATGACTTTCTAGTTTTTCATGTTTTATTCAGGTTCCAGGGTACTTTGCAAGGTATTTACTCCCCATAATAGACAAAACATTAAATGGTAATTAAGATTACCTTCTCCCTGAAGATAATAAAAACATTTGTCAAAAGTCTCATTAAGAATCAAGGCAGTATTTCACATTTCTTGAAGAAAAAAAGGAAATGGTTGAAAAAATATAAGTGAATAAACTGAGTCCGGCCCATCATATCACTCTGCAGCCAAAAATCTCCTAGTCCAATGTTCATAGAGCTGAATTGCAATGACAGTGACTTCCAGTGCACACAGAGCAGAGTGTGATTTTCTCACACTTTCCTTTAAAAGATAAAACAAAATAACAGCATTAAACAATGAAGTATTAAATAATACATTTTAATTAATTCTTTGAGAATTTTATACATGAATGCATTGTATAGAGATCTTATGCCCCTTCATTTCTCCCAAATCCTCCCTAATTTCATGCTCAACTATTCATGCTCAACTATTCCAACTTGGTGTCTTGTTATGGAATATTAGTTTAAGATGTGTTACATTCATATGTGCTATGGAACATTCATTTAGTGATGCAAAGATGTGTTGCATTCTTTTATGTTGCATTTGTTTAACTCTATGAAGCTCTGTTACTTTGCCTGTCTAAAACACCTAATTGGTCTAATAAAGAGTTGAATGGACAATAGCTAGGCAGGAGAGGGAATAGGCAGGACTTGCAGGCAGAGAGAATAAATAAGAGGAGAAATCGAGAGCAAGAGGAGCAAAGAGCAAGAAAAGGAGGAGAGGAAGACAACAGGGGTCAGCTACCCAGCCACATAGCCAACTACAAAGTAAAAAGATTATATATATATATATATATATATATATATATATATATATATATATATATATATATATATATATATATCTTTTATATATAGATAGATATATATCTTTTATATATAGATAGATATATATCTTTTATATCTATATCTCTCTCTCTCTCTCTCTCTCTCTCTATATATATATATATATATAGAGAGAGAGAGAGAGAGAGAGAGAGAGAGAGAGAGAGAGATAGAGAGAACAAAGAAAGCTAGAAAGCCCAGAGGCAAAACATCATAAGTAAGAATAAGTCTCAGTGTATTTATTTGGGAGCTGGGTAGTGGGACCACAAAGAGTAAAATTAACCAACAATACCTGCCTAGGCCAAGATTTCATTCCCAAATTCTCATGGGTATGGGGCCATCCACTAAGTTTCGTTCAACCTACCTGTCATCAGCACTATAAAGTACACTGACTCTTAGTCATGTAGAAGCCATTAACTGTCAGAAGCTTCTTAGTCAGGGGTTGGGGCCAGTGATCACCTTTCCCTCCAATGCTAGGATATGGACTGGCTTGATCTCAGAGTTCTTAAATGTAGCAGTACTGCCATGTCCAGAAGACACTGTTTTATTCCAATGCTCCCTAATCGCTGGCTCTTAAAATTTTCCTACCCCCTATTCCAGAATGGTTTCTGTGACTTAGAAGGAAGTGTAATGTAGCTGGAGTTTTCCTGTGTCCACCAGGCTCCTGCGGCTGTTCAGATCCAAGTAAACACCTAGAGACTTATATTTCTTATACACTGTATGGCCTTGGCAGGCTTCTTGCTATCTAATTCTTATATCTTAAATTAACCCATTTCTATAAATCTATACCTTGCAATGGGGCTCATGGCTTACTGATATCTTTACATCTTACTTCTCCTGGTGGCAAGGGCTGGCAGTGTCTCCTGACTCAGCCTTCCACTTCCCAGAATTCTTCTCTCTGCTTATCCCACCTGTACTATACTTCCTGCCTGACTACTGGCCAATCAGCATTTGATTTATCAATCAATCAGAGCAACACATTCACAGAATAAAGAAAGACATCCCCCGCAGTGTAATATAAGCCTCACACATTTACCCTGGAACTCCAGACACTCCTTGCATTTTGAAAGCTTCCAATGTTAAGCACTGCTCCCTGCAATAAGAAATTCCTCTGATGAGGACTGAGAGCTCACTAGCCTATGAGTATAGATATGTGATTTCAGAGGACAATGTCATATGCCCATTTAGCATAGGAATTTTGGTCAGTTTACCCTGGGGACCTGTGAGTTTGTCAGCCTTGGGTTCTTCTCCATATTTCCTGTATTGATGCATGTTTTTTTCTCCTGTTTTTTGGATCTTAATACCAATCAAAATGTGGTTAGTCACTGTTGTGCTTTCAGTAAGAATAGTCTCATAGGCCCATATGCTTTAATAGTTAGGACCCAGTTGGGCAATTATTTTGGAAGTATTAGGAGGTGTGGTATTATAAGAAGAGGTGTGTAACTATAGGTGTATTTGGGACTTTCTTTCTTCCTTATGCTTTTTGTCTCAAGATATGAGTTCTCACCTATTGCTCCAGCACCATTCCTACCAGTCTGTTGCCATAATTCCTGTCATGATGACCTTGTATTCACTATCTGGAACTGTAAGAAGCTGGTATATCTCTTTCTTCTATAAACTTTCTTATCATAGTGTCTCTTCATATCATTAGCAATGTATGTAAAACATACTCATAACTCATAACATTCACATCATTATTGCACCCATAGGTATATCTCAACTAACTTGGTTGTCATTTGTAGTCCACAGATACATAGCTGGGTGAAGTGGTTAGTGGACCTGTCTAGCAACCAACATTGCATGATTTTGTCCTATAAAAGCCAGTCCACATGGAGAAAACCATCTTTTCAGGACTGTCTAATGCTCAGAGGCAATGGGGCCTGGGAGAATGGATCTGATAAATGAGGTAGACTAAAGTCTCATGCAGTAGCCAACTTTATTCAGAGCATCAGATAATTTATTCCCCAAGGGGTAAGAAAATCACATGAGTAAACTGTCTACTCACAAAGGCAAGCCACACATGGCAGACAAGTCTTGTGGTAAAAACAAGTTCTTCCATAGAGACATATAAACAAATAATAATATCCAGGTGTAATGAATAATCTGAAGTAAATTCAGTCTTACCCACTACACCTGGAAGGAGCATGAGATCATAATCCAAAAAAAAAAAATTTCATGTTTTTGAAGAAACTGAACCAACTAGACTCTCATCTTGGTTTCTTGGAGTTTTCTCAAAAGCACTTAGTAATCTCCTCACACAATTCCATTATTGAACCATTTCAGAGATCTACCTTTTTATTTTTTAAATGAAGGACATCCAGAGTGGTTTTGATTTGAGATGTACTAGATAAATCTATAAGCAAAAAAATTACAAACATAATGAATAATATTAGAACAGTGTAAACATTGTGTGTAATATTCTGCCAAATTACACCCAGTGCTAGTATTACAGTGTTATATTGAGCAGAAAAGTCTAGAGAATGGCTTGAAAAGAGACCCATATGATTAGTAGTTCTGGTATCTTGTAGAAAATAAACCTATATTTCCCTTTACTATCAATACAAATGCTATGAACTCCTATGCAAATGGGAAATGATTCAAATCTCAAGGAAATAATTAAACATAGTCCACTTTTTCAGATAATTGAATGAGTCTGTTATGGTCCCACGGTCCAAGCATAAATACAGAATTATTAGTAAAGATAACTGAAGCTATATCTATCCAATATACAAGTTGAAGCTAAGAAGGATGAAGAACATACAAATACTCAGGGGCACTCACCACAGATGCACAGGTCAAAGCAGCTAGCATTGCCAGAAAAACATTCTTAGGGAACAGAGGGCTCGGCGAGTTTCATAGCATAACGTTTTCTTGGTGCGCGGGGCCTTAACTTGGCCCCAGGTTTGCAAACTTGACTTCTGATGATAGGTTATCTCTTTTTTTCCTTTAGCTTGAAGTTTGCCATCCTTCTGGTGACTCCTCGCTGTCTCCTCACCCTCAGCCATTGTCCCTAATGGCACCCTGTCAGAGGAGCCCAAGAGGAATCGATGTTTCAGTGGATCCATCTGACATGACAGATGCATACCCTTTCCCAATTTTCTTCTGGAGAAGTAAAAACAGGGAAGGTTAATGCATCAGCCTGTTTATTTCCTTCTGCAATAGAACCAGAGAGAATAGAGTATGCATGGGTATGAGTCTATTTCTGGAAATGACTCTATAACATAAGCAGAATCTGAAATGATACTTAAGGGTTTATGAATTAACTATAATAGATGAATCAAGCCAGCTAGTTCTCACTGTTGGACTGAAGAAAAAGAAGCAGTAATAGATCGATGCATATCTGGACCATGAATCACTCTTGTACCATTAGACACACCATTGGTAAAATAAGTATCTGCTTGTGGAATGAGAGAAGGCTGGATTTTTGTAATCACAAATATAGTTCCTATAAGAAAATTCTATAGCTTACCAGCTGGATAATGATTTCCTATTCTTCCATGGTAATCTGTGAATGAAATTTAAAAATCTATAGAGTTCTATAAGGCTCTTAAAAACAAATTGTTAGTTAGGGGTAAATTCCATATAATTGTTAACAACAGGTCATTCCCTGATTTACTAATTGAATGAGAAGAGTATGATAAGCATTTAATGTTTTATGGCTCTATGGGGTAAATAAATCTATTCCATAGGTTTCTTTTCTTGTGCTATAATACTTGTAACAGACAACGTAGTGGGGAAAAGAAGTTTAAAGGTAGTGAAGACTCCACATGATACATAATACCTCTTTTCATCTGGATTCAAGTAGCTGTAGTTCTATTTTTGCCTCTTAAGATAATATGTAAACACTATACATACAAAGGTGTCTCTCTTTCTAGAGTTTTAAATAAATTGGTTAAGTGCATTGGAAATACCAAGCACAGATCATGAGGCAGGGGGAGGAATTGGGAAATGAACTACTTTTCCCTGCCATATGCGGCCTTATTTGCCTAGGTTGTAAAGTTAGGTTTTTCATAGGCTTTACTAAATCCCCATCAGGAAGTGGAGAGAATTTAGGACTACATTGATGTTGGTACATAGGAGAAATTCAATCCAATAGGCCCTTGTTCCAATGAAATCAGTCCTCTATGGGGACAAGAACATGAACATCTCCCCAAATGCTCACCTTTGAATGCAACTGCTCTGGTGATCAAACTACACAGTGTGTGTGTGTGTGTGTGTGTGTGTGTGTGTGTGTGTGTGTGTGTGTGTGTGTGTAGGCAGAAATCTCACACATGGATCTAATGGATCTATAAGATACTTCAAAAACATTAAAGTTTGCCACCTGGCATCCTGCCTCCTGCCTTTACAGTATCAGATGCTTCCAAAAGGGACTGAAGCACACTGATAGTCATCCCCAGCCCCATGGCTGTGGGGGCACAGAGGTGTGGTACTCTGCTTGAACAGCTACTGGAGTAGTGCTTTCCTTTAATGTTCCTTCCCTGGGATTCACCAAATGTCTCCAATGAGCCTCATCATTGGGACTATCTCAGCCTCTCTGGGCTGCTATAACAAAAAGAACCCAAGCCAGTGGCTTCTCATAAACAGAAATTATTTTCTCATTGAATTGAAGGCTGGAAGTCCAAGTTCAAGATCCTGGCAGTTTTCAAGTCTGCTGCTGGCTGTCTCCTGTCTCAAGGAGTCCTTTCATCAGAGCATTTATCCTGTTCATGAGGGTGCCACCCTCATTATGGAATTACTTCCCCAAGAACCCACTTCATCATGTCTGGACTTATAAGAACACAGTATGTGAATGTGGGGCTGGCCAGCATCAAACAGAACAAAGGCTAATTTTATTAGTAACAGAAGTACAGTCTTTGCCCTTCTGCATGATTACACTTTCCAGCACACCTCAAGTTCTTAGTAACAGAATATTTTGCCTATTTCTAGATGGAGTACATCTCCCCAAACCTCAGAGATGTTAAGGGAGCTGCAGCCACCATCTCCCACATTTATGGGCACAAAAAATCCCAGAAAGGTTAACTATAAAGGGGATATATCTAAACATAATGAAGACAAGCCCATAGCCAACATAAACTGAAATGGAGAGAAACACAAAGCAAATCTACTAAAATCAAGAACAAAACAAGGTTGTCCAACTTCTCCATATCTGTTGAAATATTAGCTAGAACAATAAGACAATTGAAAATTAGGGGCATAGAAATTGGAAAGGAGGCTCCATATCTGTTGAAATATTAGCTAGAACAATAAGACAATTGAAGATCAGGGGCACAGAAATTGGAAAGGAGGCTGTCAAAGTATCTTTACTTGAAGATAATATAACAGTATACAAAAGCAACACTAAAAACCCCACTGGGAAACCCCTAAAGCTAATTAAACACTTTCAGCACTGGAGCTTGATTGTAAATTAGTTCAGAAAAATCATTAGTTCTCCTATAAGCAAATGACAAATGGACTAAGAATGAAATCAAGGAAACAACACCATTCGCAATAGTCTCAAATAATATTAAATATCTTAGAGTAATTCTAACCCAGCAAGTGAAAAGTTTGTATGATAAAACTTTAAGACACTGAAGAAAGGAAATGAAAAAGACATTAGAGGATAGGAAGATGTCCCATGATCCTGGATTGACAGGATTAATATAGCACAAATGGCCATCCTACCAAAAGCTATCTACAGATTCATTGTAATCCACATCAGAACTTCAACATTAATTCCAATACCATGCTTCATGGATCTTGAAAGGACATGTTTACGCATCATATAAAAAAAAATCAATCAAACAAACAAAAACCCAGGATAGATAAAACCATCTTACATAAAGAACTATGAGAGCCATCACTACCTTAGATTTCAAGCTGTACCACAGTGCTATAATAATAAAAACAGAATGGTATATCACAAAACAGATGTGTTGATCAATGGAATTCAATTGAAGATGCATACATAAATCCATACACCTATAGATACCTGTTTATTGATAAAGACGCCAGAAATGCATGCGTGAAAAAACGAGAGCATCTTCAACAAATTGTGTTAGTCAAATTATATTGCTTTATGTAGAAGATTTCAAGTAGGCCCATACTTATAACACTGCACAAAACTGAACTCTAAATATACCAAAGACCTCAACATCAAACCAGATATACCTGAATCTGATAGAAGTGAAAGTGGTAAATAGCCATGAACTCATTGGCACAGGAAAAGTCTTTCTGAACAGCACACCATTACCATAAGTACTAAGATTAACAATTAATAAATGGGACCTCATGAAACATTCCAAAGATTCTGCACAACATAAGACACTGTCATTTGGAAAAAAATTGCAGCATATACAATGGAAAAAGATTGTTACTAACTATATACCCAACATAGGGCTAATATCCAAAATATATAAAGAACTCAAAAAAATTAGATACCAAGAAAACAACCTAATTTAAAAATGTGGAACCTGGTGCCTATGCTGAGACACATTGCTCAGCCTTGGCGCAGGGATGAGGGGATTGGAACTGCCTTAATTGAATGTACCAGGCTCTGCTGACTCCCCAGGGGAGACTTTGCCTTGGAGGAGGTGGGAATGGGGAGTGGGTTGGGGGGTAAAGAATGGGGGGTGGGAGGAGGGAGGACAGGGAATCCGTGGTTGATATGTAAAACAAATAGAAAATCTCTTAATAAAAAGAAAAAGAAATGTGGTATAATTCAACACAAAATTCTCAAAAGAAGAAAGTCAAATGGCTCAGAAACACTTAAAGAAATGCTCAATATCCTTAGTAAACAGGGAAATACAAATCAAAAATACTTGGGATTTCATTTTACACTTGCCAGAATGGCTAAGAACAATAAAACAAGTAAGTTTATTGTGAGGATGTGGAGCAAGAGGAATACTTCTTGTCCACTGGTGATGGGCATGAAAACTTGTACAGCCATAATGGAAATAAGTATGGAGGTTCCTCAGGAAGATGGGAATTAATCTACCTCAAGATGCAGCAAATCACTCTTGTACATAAACTCCAAGGAAGCTTCACCCTACCATAGAGGCACTTGGTCAACCACATTCACTGATACTTTTTTAATAATAGTAATGATTTAGAAACAACTTACATGTCTCACCACAGATGAATGGATAATGAAATATGCACAACATAATATTAGCCATTAAAAAGTGAAATCATACAATTTGCAGGTAAGTGGTTAGAACCAGAATAAAAATCATCCTGAGTGAAGTGTCTCAGACCCAGAAATATAAATATGTTATGTATGTGCTTATATGTGGATAGTAGATGATTAGTTAATAAAATAAAACTGCATTTCATAGAACCAGAGAAGTTAGGTATACAGTAAGGGACTAGGAGGAACAGATAGAGTTAGGAAAGGCAAATGGAACAGATAGTTATGATTCCATGGAGGGGATCTGGAGCAGGAAGATCAATTCCATATAGGCATAATTAAAATGTAAATAAGAGAACACAAACTCCTTAGACTTTTAATTTGAGAGATTTCAAAGTGAAAGTTTACTAACTTCATGTGAATTGACAATTCTAGAAATGCATGTAAGTTCAAGTACAATTGTGTTTATCAGAGTGAGAACATCCTATTCCTTTCCTAGTTTATAAGATAATTTTTTTTGAGACAGCGTATCTCTGAGTAATCCTGGCTGTCCTGAAACTCCCTCTGTAGACCAGGCTGGCTTTGAATTCAGAGAACAGCCTGCCTTTGCCAACTACCCAAGTGCTGGGAATAGAGGCATTGGCCACTACTGTCCTGGCTTTAGACAGTAAATTTTAGTGCTTTCCTTGAGACAGAGTCTCACTATGTTAGCCCTGGCAGGCCATGCAATTTGATCTGTAGACCAAGCTAGATCTGAACTCAGAGTTATGCTGACCTCTAACTCCCAAGTGCTGGGATTAAATGGGTGTGCTACCACTGATCAGCAGATAAGATAAAAATAAAAAAAATCACTGTGAATGAATTTTAAATTTTGTGAGAATGTAAAAAAAAAAAAAAAAAAAAGCTAAGCTGAGCATTTTATAAACACCTATAACCACTTTACCAAACAAATTCCCAGTGCCAGGTGTGGCTTACTACTTGATGAGTTGCTAGTCAGTGAGTGCCAGAAGCCCCTCAAACAATGCAAGCTTTTGCCATTCTTTTGTTGTATACCAGAATAAGCGGTAAGCCTCTCATGTTGAGGACACCACATACTTTGGTGGAAAACATAGAGAAATAACACCAGCTACTTTTTACAGTGCTAGGACGTAAGTTTCAACCCGCAGCCTCAGTTTGGCAGCTTGTCCTGGGTGACAAAGAAGAGATGATTCTCCTTTCATGGTGGCATTTGGGAAGACGGTGACTTTGCAAAATTCTATTAGAAGTAACATTGCAGTTAGTTCATTAAAAGTCATTTTTGTCCCACTTCTCTGATGTTAAAAGAAGTGAGATAAAAAAAAAGCTCACACAAGTGTGTACTTGAGTATATACTGCATGAAGAAATTATGCTGGGCATTCAAATATTAATAATTGACTAGCATTTCTATTACACATTCCCATTTTCTAATATTTATTGTTCTATCCTAGTCTTATAATGAATATTCATTCTATGGTTTTTTAAACTTGTGGCTGTATATGAAATGATCTATATTGACTTTCCTCTGATTATTAGTAGTTCTGAAAATTATTTTTCAATTCATTTTTATTCTTATGTGAGAATTTTATTTTTAAGGTAATTACGCTCAAAGCATTTGTCAGATGGAAGTTAACACTCCTACATAATCACTTTAATAAAAATCTGAGTATCTGGGTCTTGTGAATTTTGAAGTACTTGAACCACCATGTTTACTAAACCTGCCAAGCAAAAAATACTATTAAAAAATATAGCATTAGATGACGCACAAAGGCTAATGTTTAAATTTTCTTAGTTCCTGTTCATTTATTATGTTATAAAATCTTGAGCTGCAAAAATAAACATTTATTTGTAGCCATAACTGACAGATTCTTCCACGGTGTCTAATCGAGTATATAATTAACTAAAGTAACAAGCCCACAAATATGTAATTGTAGCACAATATTTGCTATTGGAAGCTGTTAAAGTGCAGTGCTCCCTGCTGTTCCACATGGTATTAATATTAAGTACATCCTGGCACTTTTAACTGCTATTAAGAAACCCAAGTAAAAATGAAAATATTCATTCACTCATGAAATTTTCCTATTTTCAAGAGCAGAATTTCTGTATTCTTCTATGAAAAGGTGGAATTTATATTTTAAATAATTATTTTTCTTTTCATTCTAAGAAATTTTTTGGTTTTTTTCTTTTTATTTATTTTTTATTAAGAGATTTTCTATTCATTTTACATATCAACTATGGATTTTCCTGTCCTCCCTCCTTCCACCCCCTATTCTTCACCCCCCCCCCAAACTCACTCCCCATTCCCACCTCCACCTCCTCAAAGGCAAGGTCTCCCCTGGGGAGTCAGCAGAGCCTGGAGCCTGGTATATTCAGATGAGGCAGGTCCAAGCCCTTTCTCCCTGCACCAAGGCTGAGCAAAGTGTCTCAGCATAGGCACTATCATCCTAAGAAATTTTCGATTATGAATATCCTTAAAAATCAATAGGATTTACTGGTAGATTAATTTGAACTTTGGACAAAAGACATGTGAATGGCTCAGAATATTTTAATCACATAACTAGTCAACTGAAATGTGGAAGACTGTTGTTGGTATATGTTTGTATGTGGAACAGTGAAAAAAAATAGTCTAGTTGGAGCTTTTTGAGAGTCTTCATGTGGCTAGTCTCTGTGGATCACTACATACATGGATTCAGTGTTCCGAGAGATCTGGTTTGTTAATATGTGTTTGATGATATTTGAGTGGACATGGAATCTAAGGGATGGGATGTGACGATATCACCAAACACAGGCTACAGAGAAGCCCAGGATTAAATGCTATACTGAAGAGGATAATGCAAAAGAAGAAAATCAAGGCAAAATTGGTGTATTAAATTACACCTGCAATGAAGTGAACTGAAGTGGCAGGAAGCCACTTCGCCAGGTGTGTGTGTGTGGGGGGGGAGCAGTAAATAAGAGAAAAATACAGATTGATAATTTTCTTTATTAAAATTAGGTTTTTATTCCAGGAGAAATCTTATTTTAATAAGAAAACTTAACAAGGTATCAAATCTTAAGCTTTTAAGTGGATAATATACTATTACTTATGGATATGATGCTGTGACAGATCTCTAAAACTTATTCACTTTCTTTGATGATTTATTTCAATTCATCAATACGTCCCATTCAACACTTCCTCCAGCCTTTGGCATCCACTATGCATCTCTGCTTGGTTATAGGAATATAAGGACTCTACATTACATTTTACCTCAAGTAAATGGAATTTAACGGTATGTGCCTGTGTGGCAGGGTCAGTCACTTGGTATAATGACTTCAAAGTTTATCCATAGTGGTCTGTGTTGCATACCAATTTTGGACGAATTAAATTTTTTTGAGATAGCTATATGAAGGACTGTTTTTAACTATTAATACATCCAAGGGCTATTAGGTTCTTTCCACACTTTGGTTATTATAAACAGTGTTGCAATAAAAATGTGTTCATTCAAATCCATTCAAAATCCCAATTGCTACATTTTTTTTGTCACATATGGAACTGGGACTTCTAAATCATAGAGCACTGCCCATTTTCAAATTTTGAATATCTCTGCAACCCATATGCTGTTTTCTATAAAGTTTTGCAATGACTGCACAATTTTGCATTCCTGTCTACAGTGTGAAAACTGTCTCATTTTTACCATCATTTGCCATTTTGTCTGTTTTCTCTGTTGTGTTTCATAATTATTATCTCAATAGATTTATCTTGAGGTGATACCTTATATGGTTTCAAATTTCTTTTCCATGATGAGACGAACTTCTTTCATTTATCACATGTCCACTTGCATGTTATTTTCATACTTTAGTCCATTTTTGGTGGTTCTATGAGATGTAGAGCATGAAAATCAGGGCCTGCCACATATTCTGGCCATTAATTCTCCTCCTGAACCATAGCTCCATCCACCCAGCCCACTTTAATTGGACTATTAATTCTTTTGCTGTGGAGTTGTAGAATGTCTTATATATTTTGGAAATTAGTATGTTATGTCACGTAGGGTTTGCAGTGATTTTGTTCCTATCCACAAGTTTCTTTCTTTTTTTCTGAGTATTCCCCCCTGAGTTCCAGCCCAGTATGGTCTCTGTGTTCCCAGGTAGAGATTGTGCTGTTTATTTTAATGTAGTCTCACTTGTATATTTTTGCCTTGGTGATCTGTGCTTTTGGCATCATATTCATGAGACTGTTGCCAAGATCAACAACATGAAGCTTTCCCCCTTGATTTCTTCTAGTTTTTCAGTGTGAAGTGTTATATTTCTATTTTTAATAAATTTTGGGTTGCTTTGTATATGGTATGAAAAAGGGTTCAATTTTAATCTTCTACATTTTTTCATATTGAGTTGTCCCAACACAGCTAAAGTGACTATTTACCTCTTGTGTATTATTAGAATATCGTTGAAAATCTGTTCACTGAACATGCATGAGATTTTAGGTTTTCTTTTTTTGTTTGTTTCCTTGGTATATGTACTTTTCTTTACACTAGTACCAAATTGCTTTTTTACTAGAGCCTTTGGAAATAATTCTAAAATATGAGATATGTTGCCTCTATCCCATAATTTGACTCCATGGTAATTCATAGGTTCATAGGGATTTATTATGTCCTCTGTGTGTATGTGTGTGTGTGTGTGTGTGTGTGTGTGTGTGTGTGTGTGCACGCGCACGCATAGAATGTCTTGAATTTGTTGATAACTTACAATATAGACCTTAAAACAACGAGACCTTTTGATCCATGAAGATAGGATGAATATCTGTTTATGTCTTAATATTTTTTTCAGTTTTTCATATACTGATTCAAGAATAAATTAATCTTGGGTATTTTATACATTCTGGTGTTATTGGAATTTGAATTTGTTCAAATTTGATGTTCAAGTATTTCTTAGTGCAAAGCAAAGGAAAATAAGTAAAGAAAGAAAGAAGAGAATTATACATGTTGATTCTGTGTTGCAACTTTACTAAATTCACAGATTTGTTCCATAAATATTTTAATGGTGTGTTTAGACATTTCTGTGTGTAAGGCCATGTGAAATTTTCACATATGGATAATTATCCCTGTCCCCATTTTTCTATACTTGCTAGGGCATCTAGTATCATTTTTAAACAAAAATCACATTTTATTTAGATTGAAATAAACTACGAAAAATGATTTTATTCACCAAAAGTAACAACAACATTTCTTGTACTTCTTTAAAGATAAACCATAAAGCATTTATTTTTGTAGGTTTTGCTTGTAAGTTAAGATGAGTCAGTAGACATAATCATGTCAAAAGACAGAACAAAAAAAGACAAGTCAGTTGCCTGCATGTATGGCCTCTGGTCTGTCTTCACAAGGCAGCACACATGAATTTATCTGAGAAAAAGCCTGTGAAAATGTGGCCTCCACAAAGGAATATAAACAGCAACAGTCAAATGGGGAGCAACAGCACCTTGTTTTTTTGAGGTCCTTCCAACCTGACAGAATCTACACAGAAATCTGCTCGCTGAGCTCACACATTTCCGGAATTCCTGTGACTATCCATCACACAGTTGGATTTTGTTACTTGGTTTTTGCGGTCCTGAGGCATGAGCCTAGCACTTGTATATGCTGGGCAAGTATTCCATCCCTAAACTATGCCCCTGCCCCTGATTTTTTTAAACAGGATCTCACTATATAACCGGAGCTGACCTAAAACTGTGATCCTCATGTCTTTGCCTTCGCAGGGCTGCTTCCACAGACTTGAAACACCTACAATTTCTACAAGTCAAGTCAATGGGCTACTCCATCATAACACATTGTGAAATGTATTTCCCAAAGACCTGCTAGTTCAAAAACATTGAAGTTTATCATGAGTTTTGGTTTGAGGAAGCCACAAACTTAACAACCAAACTTGACATTCAAAGGAAACTCCCAGGGAAGTTCCAGAGGGCCCCGCAAGGTAACCTGGAATCCCAGTTAACCTCTGAGAGTTACTAAAAAGACACTCTCAGTGTTCCAACAATGAGTACGTTATTCAGGAACTTAAAGATATTTTCGGAATTGCACCCCAAAACTCTGAAATACATATTTCTGGTACCCTCAGTGATGTTACAGTTCAAATACAACACAGGGGAAATTACCAAGTTCCTGTCTACCATTATGAAGCCCTCCATCTTCCTGATATCAATTTTCCTCCCAAATGTATACGCTTTGCTGAAGAACCTGTGTATTCTCCCTGTGATAAAAGTTGAAAATGAGTGCTATGAAAATGAATGAAAAGATCTAGTGCCATTTTTAATAGATTAGTGGGATGTGACACTCCTGCATTTTTGTTGGGGTTGTGACTATAGCTTGTCATAGCTAGGTGTCAGTCATATCCTTTGTAGGCTTTCAGCTTCAGCTTTTTACAAAATTCAGATGTTTTTCTTCGGTTCTTATGTTTAGAAGAGCTTTAATTTGGATAAGTTGTTCAATTTTGTACATTTTACTACACCTATTAAAATGATCATGTGGTTTTTCCATCTTTTCATATTAATGTAGTAGATTATGTGACTTTTATATTCCAAGGACAAATTATTTTTGATTGTAAGGTGTGGTCCCCTGTCTACATTCAGTTCATTACTATTTCACAGAAGAATTGGTAACATGTTTTTCTCTTGTGTAATGTGTTTGTGTGGTTTTGACAACATGGTGGCTAGCAATACGCAGATACAAAGAATATTAAAGTGTTCCTCTTTCCTGATTTTTTTAAATTAGAGAATAAGCTAATAATTATTTAAATGTTTCATAAATTCACTAACTAGTGAAGTGATTTGAGTGTTTTCTTTGTTGGAAAGTTTCTGATTTCTGATCCAGTCTCCCAAGTACTGGGATTAATGTAGACGCATCCATGCTTGGAACAATGTCTTTTTTTCTAATTCACATGAAATAGATGTTACTCAAGGAGGATAAATTTCAATTTAATTTCAAGATAATCTAGAATAAGTAGATATACATGAGCATATATAACTATGGAATATATAAATTTGTGTTTACATGTGTATATGATATTTCCATGAGTATTTATATGTATACATATGTGTATACATAAACATGTTTATATGTATGTTTTACTTTTCATCAATTTATTTGCTCATTTTTTGTGATTACATTATGACATTTTAATTACTTAGACTTATACATGTCTATTGGTGAAATTATTAATGCAACTCCACGTAGTTAAAAGGGACGTTTATTTTGTGGGGTAACTCGCATGTGAAGAGATAGGTTACAGGGTCTGGGAAAGGTGTAGCATAGTCCGGTGGTGTTCTCTGGAGAACTCTGCTCGGTCTACCTCCAGCGTCCAGGAACCAAGAGAGCTGGTGAATCTGGATCTCAGGTCTTCAGGGTCCTCTCTCAGGCCTGCCTATAGGCAAAACAGTTACCAAAGCCTCAATGGGGGTTGGAACTTCCAGATCAAAGCTGGATTGGCTACCCATTATACATGTCTTTTATTTCTGAAACATCTTAGACTTTTTTTCAGAATTTTAATTTATCTACTGCTCATTTATTAATATTTATAACTTTACTAAAATTTTATTTATTGTATTTTGATAACATTTTCCCCTCCCCAGATCCTTCCAGATCCTCCTTACCTCCCCACCTATCCATGTTCTTTCTCTCTTTCACTCTCTCTCTCTCAAAGCAAAACAAAATATCCAATATCTTAAAATCAAAACAAACAAATGGACCTGTAAGACAAAAACAGTTGAAATAAAACAAAATACAAACAAAAATACAAAGTTCATTTATTTTATTTAGTGTTGTCCATGGGTGTGTCTCACATCTAATTAAAAACAATGCACTTCTCTGAAATTCTGCCAACTGTAGTTTTTTTAACTGAATCACCTGAGCAGTATTGAAATGAGTTATTTACCATCTTTTTCATTGATTTTAATACAAAGAAATTCAGATATTTGGCATGTAATATGCCTAAAACTATTGGTAAAAATGTTATTTCATGGGATTGATTCCTATCTGCTCTTATTATTTGAGAAGGAGAATTGAAATGGACCAGGTTCTTTTCTGGTGCATTTCCCTCGAACCCCTGCCTTTCTTGTATCTGTATGGTCAAACTGCACTTCTATCTAAATATAGGTGTGTGCAGGATCCATTTGCATCAGGAATGACTCTGAATGGCGTGCTTACCTGGCTGACTCGATACAACCATGTGTCCTGTACCTCCGTGCAATCCTCAGATTATGTGCTCATTTTCCTGGGACTTAGATTCATGTCTCACTTTCTAACTACTCAGAATACTGTGT
The DNA here is from genome assembly GCF_049852395.1 of Peromyscus maniculatus bairdii. Taxonomy (NCBI): domain Eukaryota; kingdom Metazoa; phylum Chordata; class Mammalia; order Rodentia; family Cricetidae; genus Peromyscus; species Peromyscus maniculatus. The sequence continues at coordinate 15,961,162 of NC_134854.1, read as the reverse complement.
CTGTAATTGTCTCATATTGTTACCCACATTTTTATCTTTTATATATTCATGCTATAAATACATAATTATATTGCTACTCTTATTTTTTCTAAATAAAAAAGAAAGCTTTCTAATGAGTTTGCTTCTTCAGCCAGCTATTAAGACATTTGTTGTCTTATAGTGAAAATCCTCAAATGCACCATATGTTTCTCACTTCCAATTGTTTTAAGTTTTTGTTATTGCTTAATCCTCACAGGTGTCTATGGACCCATCTCGCTGGATTTGCTTCTACCAGGCTTACCACATTTCTAAAGTAAATGAGTATTTGGCTCCTTTCCATCATATAAGGATGTTAGTTACCTTTGCCTACATGCATCATTTTTGTCACCAGCTCCCATGACAATACATTCTCTTGACATGCCTCTTGCTTTATGGGCCCAGCCTTCCTTATCAATGCTTGCTCACCTCAGCTTCTTAGTGTTGGCGTACTATATAATAATTTTCTTCTGTACATTTACTGTATTGATTAATTAATGAATTACATGGTTGTAAATATTATTCCAACTACTTCTAATTTATAAGTTTAGTTTAGACCTTGATCCCTAATATCAGATTCAAATGTCTATCATATTGGCATATCCACTGGCAGAAGTCAACTCAAAGGGCTATTCCACATATTGAGTAATATTTGATATTTCATTACTTCTGTGGTTTCCTTATTTTAATTAGCTAGAATCTTTCTCACACACTACCAGGTCTTACGGCAGTCTCTGCAGCCTAACTTACTTGTATTTTAAAAAATACATTTTTAATTAAAAAATAATTATATAACTTTCCTTTCCTTCTTCCAGGCTTTCTCATGTCCCCACCTTCCAACTCCTTCCATCCAACCAACTCTCAGGCTGGGAACCTCTTTTACTTTATTGTTATTAGATACATGCACACATATTACATACATACACACACACACACACACACACACACACACACACACACACAACTACTGCATCATTTAGTGTTGTGTATTGTTCAGCATTGACCAGTTTATATTGGATAATCATTAGAGGGTTGATCCCTGGGACTGGATAATTTTCTCTCTCGGCATTTATTAGTTGCTTGTAGTTCTTTGGGAAGGGTGTAGGAGGAATCTCATTAATTGTTGATGGGATTGCAAACTGGTGCAGCTACTCTGGAAATCATTACAAAGAATCCTCTAAAGGCTAAAAGTAATTCTCCCATCTGACCTAACTAAACCATTCCTTCACATATGCCTAAAGGACTGGACGTCCTACTCCACAATCACTTGCTCAGTTCTGCTCACTGTGGCTCTGTTCTCAATAACTAAGAAATGGAATCAACCTAACTGTCCTTTAACTGACTACTGGATAATGAAACTACAGTTTGCAATAGTGTTCAGCTGTAAAGAAAACAAATCATGACCCCTTTATCCTTTCCCAGGTTTTGCCGTTACTCCCTATCGTATACTTACATCTGCTGTTCCTATCTCCGAATCAACAGATGTAAGCATACAACAGGGAGTAACTGCCAAAACTAGGAAAGAATAAAGAGGTCGTTGGCAGGGACCTTGCGATGGGAACAGCAAGATACAGGTGGTATGAAGCAGGCAATGGAAAAACATGAAAGTGGGCTCCATTTGGGGAAGGGAAGGAAAGCCAATACAAAAGGAGAAGGAAGGAGGAGGGTCCGATAACACCAAGGTTGTTTCAGAAAGTTTTAAGGTATTTTATTATTTTATATTTGCCTAAAATTCTGCACGTACATATAAGTGAATGGATATATATCTTTTAGGAAGTTGTGCTACTTTGGATGCCAATTTTCCCCTATAAAAACCATACTAACAAAATCTTCAGTACTAGCCACCAAAAAAAAAAATCTCCTTTCAAATAGTTGGTGAAAGTATTCCAAGTGACCCCAAAACAATATAGACTATTCACTGCTGTCACCCTTGGTTTCTGCTCAGAGGGTGAAAGTGAGGCCCTATCGCGAAGGACACCATACACTTAGGGCACAAGATTCAAATGTTTTGAGCCAGATCTAACCTGGAAACTTTCTTCATGTAGCTCAGTTTTCACAGTACCAGAAAATACTCTGCAAACTGCTGAGAGAAGTAGACAGGCTAGTTTTCTGTCAACTTGACACATGCAAGAGCTGTGGTTCTCAACCTTCCTGATGCTGTAGCCCTTTAATACATTTCCTCATGTTGTGGTGAATCCCCAACCAATAGTTATTGTTGGTGCTACTTCATAACTGTAATTTCGCTACTGTAATGGATCATAAGGTAAATATCTGTGTTTTCTGATGATCTTAGGTGACCCCTATGAAAATGTAATTTGACCCCCAAAAGGGTAACAACACACAGGTTGAGGAAAGCTGATTTAGAGTCATCAAGGAGGAGGGAGCCTTAATTTAGAAAATGCTTTCATAAAATCTGGATGTAGGGTATTTTTTCTTTTAAATTAGCAATTGATAGGTCAGGGTCCAGCCCATTATATGTGGTGCTATTCTTTGGGTTGGTGGTCCTAGGTTCTATAAAAAAGGCAGCTGAGCAAGCCAGTAAGCAGAACTCCTCCATAGACTCTGCATCTGCTTCTGCCTCTAGGTTCCTGCTCTGTTTGAATTCTTGCCCAGATTTCCTTCGATAATGAACTGTGATGTGGAAGCTTAAGCCGAACAAACCCTTTCTTCTCCAACTTGCTTTTTGGCCATGGTGCTTCAGAACAGTAATAGAAACTCCAACTAAGACAGGAAGGAAGCAATTAATGGTCCTAACTAGAAGCAACACCTATGAATTACCATGGTGAACAGCATGGCCAGATACACGTTAAGGTGCACTCAGTGATACTTATATGTTGAGGGAACCAACATATGTCTAATTGGAATTAAGGTTCACCTAACATGAAGGAAATCATGGCTGGTATTAGAAACCTACACAGCTTCCTAGGGCTGATAAGGCATAGACCCTTGAAGAGAATCTACTACCACTGCTGTGCTAGACTCGCCCCAAAACTAATTGCATTCTAAATATCATTGTTAAAACTGTAAATGGATCCATCACCCCTCACCAGAGAAGCATTTTTACAGTAAATGAAGACCATCATCTTTGCCTTTTTTAATAAGTTTTTTCTATGTCTTTCCTAGATGACGTAGGACCAGCTACTGTACACTTTTCTCTCCTGTCACCAAAGCAGATATTTCTTGGCACAGGAAATTGCACCCACCATCGTCCTGTCTATTTATTACTGCCCCAACATCCATATATCGCATTCACTACAGTCTTCATTTTGTTGTTATTGTAGCTGTCCCATAACTACCATTGCAAGGTTGGAACTTCCCCCAATTATATAATAATAATCAAGCTCTCTTATAATGCTCTTATTCTCACATATGTTAGAGTTTTGTGCTGATTTTTTTAGGATTTCCATCTTTACTTGTGCTAGAGATTTACTACTTACAGGGATATTGTTTCATCCCTTAGTTTATATAGTCAGAACAGCACCTGACATAGAAACATAGGCAATAAATATTTATTAAATAACTTAGCGAGCAAACAATTCTCTGATGAACTTCCCCTGGGAAGCATAACCAAACGTTTCACTGTTGACCTCAAAAAGTAACAAATATTTCTTAAATTGCTATTGAACTGTTAACTCCACACCAAAACCTAGGAGATTCCCAGTGCTCTTTTCCCACTGGAGTTGCTAGAATAAAAACAGAAATAAAAAGCCGGAAATAGTCTACCTCAATTTCAGATTCTTGCCTAATCTGTTAAGTGAATGCAAGAAACCACACACTGGCAAATTTCCCAAATCTTTATTTATCTAAATGTTACACTTTAAAAAATACTGCATTGCCTTTAAATTTCACCATAAAATTATCAACTACTCTGGTGCAATTTTGATTACTTTGCTCAGGACTGATGTCTCACATTATCAGAGATTTTGATTCTGAATATTTGTTTAAGAGGCACCTGGGTGTGCATTGTAAAACAAAGACATATAAATTGTCTAAGTTAAAGATGTTTCATGTTTTTTTTCACTTTTAATTTGAATAAGTCCTTATAATTGTAGTTGGCCGAGCAGTTGAGAAATATATCCATGATACTCTAGAACTTTGAGAGCACTAAGCAAACAGATATGGAACTAGTAACAAAGGAGAGGAGTAAGGGAGAAGCAACAGAGGGCGTCATGTGGTTTCAAAATTGGGAATTGACTCAAGAAGTTACTCAAGAATCAAGAAAACTTTCTGAGGTTAGAGCCTTGAACCCTGAATTACAATATTCACTTTTTGTTTTATAATATACTATCTTTTTACAAATACATTGGTTATTATAAGTACCCCCACAAACAAGTGAACTTCAAATAGGTTTTCTATATATTAAAAAAATTATAATTAAAAATAAAGAGCCTACCAAGTGAGTCCCAGGAAAGGCGCAAAGCTACACAGAGGAACCCTGTCTCGAAAAACCAAAAAAAAAAAAAAAAAAAAAGAGCATAAAGGCAAAATCAAGGAAACAAAAACAGGTGCTAGGTTACTTAGGCTTAAAAGAAACTGCTTTTGAGTATTTGCTAAAATTTCTCTTGAAATCTTAAGAACATGGCTCTATGCCTTTAAAAAAAACCTATATATTTATGTACTATTTTAGGATGAGTAACTCTGTTATTATAAAGTATTTCTTTTTATGCATGTGTTTGCAAGACCTGGCACATGTTCTCAGGCTACTGGAAACATGCTTGTGAACAATTAAGGAAAGTAACAATTTTGTTTAAAGAAATAGTAGAAGATGCTACTTCTCACCTTCTGTTTTTTACCTCTATAGAGCTGACTTACCTGGTTCCTGAAAGCTGGATAAATTTTGAATGTTTCTGTTTCACTTCCACACTGGTGACCTTCGGATCTCTGTCTCTTTCTTCCTTCTCTTTACCTCAGCAGAGCATCCCTTCTGAAATCAACATGTCCAGTTATCATTACAGCTTTTACAGAGAAATGTACTATTGGTGATTCATGCTCAACCCATATCCACAACCTATTATACCCCCCAAAAAATTGAAACTTGGAGCCTTGTTTTTTTTAAAGAATGGATAATAGTATAATTAAATATAATAAAAATATACTAAAATGAAATAAAAACTCACACATCAGAATTGGTCAATGCAAACAGAAGTAAAAGAGCCCAAGAGGAGGCAGAAGAATCAGACACACTTGTTTACACACTCAAGAATCCCATTAAAAACACTAAAGTGGAAGCCATAATATGTACACAGAACACTTGGTACAGACCTTGTAGGCCCTGTGCCTACTGCCTCAATCTCTGTGAGTTCATATGAACTTTGTTCTTGTTGATTTAGAGGCTTGTGTTTTCTTGGTGTCCTCTATGCCCTCTGGCTCTTACAATTTTTTTTTTCTTTTTAATTGTTCTTCTTTCATAGAATCCATCCTGACTGTAGCTCCCTTCCCTCTACTCCTCCAATCCCTCCCTGCTTCCCTTCTCCTGGAGACCGACTGCTCTTCTGTTTCCCTTTGGAAAAGAGCAGGTCTCCCAGGGATATCAGCTGAACACAGCAAGATGCAATAAGACTAGACACAAACCCTCATATCAAGCCTGGACAAAGCAATTCAGTAGGAGGAAAAGGGTCCCAAGAGCAGGCAAAATGGTCAGAGACATGCCTGCTCCCACGGTTAGGAGTCCCACAAGAACACCAAGGTAAACAACTGGAACATGTATGCTGAGGTCCTAGTGGAGACCTATGCAGCCTCCATGATTGCTGCTTCAATCTTTGTAAACCCCTATGAGACCTGTCTAATTGATTCTGTGGCCCATGTTTCCCTAGTGTTCTCCATCTCTCTGGCCCCTACAATTTTCCTCCAGCTCTTCCAAAGGGTTCCCTGAGCTATGCTTAATGTTTGGCTGTGGGTCTCTGCATTTGTTCCAATCAACTGCCAGAAGAAGCCTCTCTGACAATGATTTTCCTAGGCACTGACCTATGAGTATAGGAGAATGTCATTAAAAAAATATTTTTTCTTTCTTTAATTTATTTATTTCACACCTAGACTATGGTCTCCCCTCCCTCCTCTCCTCCCATTCCCTCCCCCCCACCTGCCCTATGCCGCATCCATCATCCATTCTACCTCTGTTTCTGTTCAGAAAGGAGTAGGCCTCCCATGGGTATCAATAACGCATGGCATATCAAGTTTTGGTCAGTCATATTTGGTTCTCTCAGAGGTCTCGGGGCCATCCAGGCATGGGCCCCCTCTAGTGGCATGGGTGGCCTCAAGTTAGACCAGTTTTGTTTGGCTGCTCTCAAAAGCTCTGAGGCACCATTGCCCCAGCACAACTTTCAGGAAGGACAAATGTGAGTGGAAGGTTTTATGGCTGGGTAGTGAGTGTCCCATTCTCAGCACTGGAAATCTTGCCCGGTTATAGAAGATGGCTGGTTCAAGCTCCATATTACTAGGAGTCCTCACTAGGGTCACCCTCATAGGTTCCAGGAAGTTCCCATTGATTTAGGTTTTCTACATTATTTCCTAAATCGAGCTCTCTTCCATTTGTTTCTCCCTGTACTCTCTCCCTCAATCCCTCATCTTCAACAAATGGTGCTGGTCTGCATATAGAAGAATATAAACAGATCCATCTGCATTACCCTGCACAAAACTCAAATCCAAGTGTATCAAATACTTCAATATTAAGTCAGACACACCGAATCTAATAGAGGAGGAAGTAGAGAATAGCCTTGAACACACTGTAACACAAGATAACTTCCTAAACAGAACACTAATAGCACAGGAACTAAGACTGACAATTAATAAATGAGACCTCATGAAACTGAAAAGCTTCTGTAAGTCAAAGGACAAAATAGAATGGAAAAAGGTATCCAAAATAATATAAAATTATATAATATAATATAAATTATATTATATAATATAATATAAAATTATATAATATAAAATAATATCCAAAATATATAAAGAACTCAAGAAACTAGACATCAAAAAAACAAACAATCTAATTAAAAAATGAGGTACATGCTATGGGATGTTCTGTATGTCCTGTGGGAGCCCGTTCTTGGGTTCCTCATGGCTTTACCCAGCAGGTCCGAATAGAGGATGATTAGGACCACGGGCCTGAGTGCAGGTGTCTGAGATGATCTGCACTTGGCTGTGCTGGGGGATGGTCTGTATGTCAATTTGCTCTGATTGGTCAATAAATAAAACCTGATTGGCTGTGGCTAGGCAGGAAGTATAGGTGGGACTAACAGAAAGGAGAAATAAAAGAAGAGGAAGGCAGGAGTCACTGCCTGGAGCCGCCTGCCAGGACAAGCAGCATGTGAAGATGCTGGTAAGCCACGAGCCACGTGGCAAGGTATAGATTTATGGAAATGGATTAATTTAAGCTATAAGAACAGTTAGTAAGAAGCCTGCCACGGTCATAAAGTTTGTAAGCAAAATAAGTCTCTGTGTTTACTTGGTTGGGTCTGAGCGGCTATGGGACTGGTGGGTGAGAGAGATTTGTCCTGACTGTGGGCCAGGCAGGAAAACTCTAGCTAGAGGTACAGATCTAAACAGAAAATTCTCAATAGAGGATCCCAAATGGCTGGTAAACACTTAAAGAAATGTTCAACATTTTTAGTCATCAGGGAAATGCAAATCAAAACTACTTTGAGATTCCATCTTATACCTGTTAGAAAGGCTAAGATCAATAACTAAGTGACAGCTCATGCTTGCAAGGATGTAGAACAAGGGAAACACTCCTCCATTGCTGTTGGGAGTGCAAACTTGTACAGCCATTCTGGAATTCAATATGGCAGTTTCTCAGAAACTAGGAATCAGTCTATTCAAGACCCAGTGATAGCACTCTTGAGCATATACCCACTCTGTCTTATCACAAGGACACTTGGTCAACCATATTCCTTGCAGTTTTATTCACAATAGTCAGAAATTGGAAACAATCTAATTTGTCCTTCAACCAAAGAATATATAAAGAATATGTGGTATGTTTACACAACAGAGTATTACTCAGCTGTTAGAAAAAAAATGACACCATGAAATTTGTAGGCAAGTGGATAGAACTAGAAAATGCATCCTGAGTGAAGTAACCCAGACACAGAAAGCCAAACATGGTTGGTACTCACTTATAAATGGACATTAGCTGGAAAGTAAAAGAGAACCATGCTACAATCCACAGACCCAGAGAGGCTAAGTAACAAGGAGGACTCTAGGAGGGGTACATGGATCTGGCCTTGTCTTTGTCAGATGGGTATTTTGTTTCTAGATTCTGTTGCCCTCTCTGGCTCTTAGAAGAGTGTTGTGTGGCTGTGTGTTCCCTAGTAGGAAATTCATCTGGGATCCTGACAGGTATGGTCACTGGAGGTTCTAGGTAAAAATGTATTTTTAGTTATTGGGAACTGACATTTAGGAATGGAGATGGGCTAATTGGGTAGGATGAGGTGGTCCAAAAGAGGGAGGAAAGTGGAATGTTACTCCAGGATCTTTTTAGTCCCTCAGGAATGTGGGCAGAGAGTGATGAGCAGCCATAGCAGAAGTTGTACTCCAGAGCAGGGATGAGATTGGGGTATCAGATTTGGAGCAATGGAGGGAGAGATGAAGATCTACAGTTAGCCTACTTTGTGCCTGGCAGGACAGGCTTGTAGACTCCCAGGGAATAATAGCTGGAGTTGGGGCCTGGGATAAAGTCATTAGTGGGGAAGGAAGTTTGCAGGGCAAAATATGTGTGAGCCACTGGAGATGGGGCAGGGGGTACAGGGGCAGGGAACATGGGAGCAAGGGGGGTAGTGCTGTGGGATGGTCTGTATGTTAAATTGCTCTGATTAGTCAATAAATAAAACACTGATTGGCCAGTGGCCAGGCAGGAAGTATAGGCAGGACTAACAGGAGAATTGAGAGAAGAGGAAGGAGGAAGGAGTCACTGCCAGCCGCCGCCATGACAAGCAGCATGTAAAGATGCCGGTGAGCCACGAGCCACGTGGCAAGGTATAGATTTATGGAAATGGATTAATTTAAGATATTAGAACAGTTAGCAAGAAGCCTGCCATGACCATACAGTTTGTAAGCAATATAAGTCTCTGTGTTTACTTGGTTGGGTCTGAGCGGCTGTGGGACTGGCAGGTGACAAAGATTTGTCCTGACTGTGGGCCAGGCAGGAAAACTCTAACTACAGGGTAGGGAGCAAGAGGGAAGGGAGTAGGGGGTCTGGGGAGCAGGGGACAGGGGTGCAAGGGGTCAGGGGTGCAGGGAGGCCAAAGCAGAGAGTCTGCTGCAAAGCTGGGGGTGAGATTGTTGGACTGGATTTGGAGGAGAGGAATGACAGCTCAAAGGCTATCCTACTTCTCCTCTCATCAGAGTCCTTCTTTTCCTTCTTTTCCTTTGTATGTCCTGGCTTTGTCTGCTTAATCAGTTGTTAACCTGCAAGATTTAACCCTACTCTGCTTTTAGGATCCATCCTATCTTCTCCATTATTTAAACTTGTTTACAGGCTTGGATTTTTGTAGTGTCTCATTCCATTACCTTCTTTTTCTCTTGGCTTTATTTCTTCATTCCTATCAACATTTTATTGACCAATTAATCTTGTCCATGAATGAATAAATATACTTATTAGGCAATTAGAACTCCTTAAATTCTCCTGTAATATTATTGGCACTTAGAAATGTGGTGATAAGTATTATAGTCTATTCTATTGAGTCTCAATCCCATACCGTCTATCTTCTGTCTGTTTTACACAGCAATCTGTTCTATGGAGCTCCTCCAATTGGTAACAATATTGATTCCTTTATCCTACTGTTTTCTAATTTCCTTATGCAAAATATAGGGCTGACAGGTTTAATCTCTCTATGGAAAAGCTGAAAATGGAACAATTATTAAAAAAAGTTAAGCATGAGTGAGACTAATATCTAAGGGAAAACTGTGAGAACAAGAAGGGATGGTTGAATTAGATAACTTTTGAATTTTTCTTTCATTCTAGTGTCTAGTGCCTATAAAATTATGACTTGCATTTGCTGCACTATTTTACACTCATAAATGCTTTGTCTTCAGGAATGGCTATTCAGTACTATTTTCTAGTAGGCCTCTATCCCATCTAACTCTTTTCCCATCTCCACATCTTTCAATTTGGTTAGGCAGATTCCTTGCCTGTTATCAGAAATCTTTGAGCATCTGTATTCCAGAGTACACTACTGCACTGTTCCCCAAAACTAAGCTAATTTTGAAAAAAAATTAAAACCTCAATTCAAATATATTAAAAAATATTTCACCCAAGGTGGCTTGAAGTATTGTGGAAATAAGACTAGTTCTTAAAGATTGGTAAAACTTGGATGCAAGTTAAAGCTTTTCCATTTATTTTTTAAATCATTTTGAGAAATAGACAACTAATAGTACATAGCACATATTTTTTTTATTTAGAAACTAAGTCAGTCTTTAATTTCTGTTAGAAATAATTTTAAAGGAACCAACATCTCTTTGGAGATGTTTCCTGAGCTTTGGGGAAAGAATTGAGATATGTGTCTTATCTATGGCTAAGCACTCACAGACAATTATTCTCATACTTTGAAAAATAATGGGTCTTTGCATATCTACTACTCACTATACAATTCTTCTGGTAAAGGTTAAGAGTAGCAAAATCTGTGAATACAAGCATAAATATTTAGAAAATATATCAAGAACAAAATCACTTATCAAAGCAAAATCAACATGTCTAGCTATGAGTTTTGGCCAAGTTTACTGTACCAGGCATGATGTCATTATTGTGGAGCAGACCTCACACTAAGTCGAGAAAGTGGTTGATTACTCTTATATACTGTCTTGCCACAATTGTGTCATTGGGCATATCTTGACTGGCATGCTGGTGATGTAGCACACAGGACCCAGTACTGGCTAAGAATATCTGAGTTTTTTCCAGGAGTCTCCCTAAGATTTTCCAGCACTATAAATGCTCACCAACAAGGAAAGGATAGAGAGGAGAGCTATGGAATGTTGTCCTCTGGGCATGACAGGGCCGCTGCACAAATGAGCTCAAAGAAGCTGTAATTGCTTGCAGACATACACAAGCTCAAGCAACTTCTGCAAACATTCCAATGTGAAACAAGGAAGGATTCCCATGGCCACACCCCTCATGGAGGAGCTATTTGTAGTGGATTGCTGCTAAGTGAGAGTCACTTTGGTGGTGTGTGCCCACTGGTAAATTGCCCTTGTCCAGTTGATGACCCCCACCCCCATATGCATATTGCAGCACTGATTATAGTCAGTGGGAAGAAGAGGAGGAGGAAAGGAAGAAGAAGAAAAAAAGGAAAAGAAGGAGAAATTAGGGTAATGGGTATGGGTATGGGTATGGGTTATGGGTATTTCTGGAAGGAGGAAGTAGAGGATAAATATCATCAGTATACACCTATGTAATTTTCAAAGAATAAGTTGAAAAATAAACATGTGATTAAGACTTTTAGAACAATTTAGGAAAATAAGGATTTTAAAATATTATTACAAATGATGAATAGACAGAAATAGTTTACCATGGGGGTTACAAACTTTTGAAATGATTTTCACACTTAGTATGTTTGAAGTAAGAATAATTTCTTGTGAAGAACAAATATCACATTATACTCAAAAATAATACCACAAGAAGGGAAATGGTAAGAAGAATGTGAATATAAATGAGTGGAAAAAATAATAATGAAATTAAAAATATGCTAAAATTTAAAATTTATTAAAGTATATTAAATACACGAGGAACATAAAATAATTAAAGTTGTGACAAGGTAGTGAAGAGATATTGTAGAAAATAGATGGGTTCATGAATATCTAACATTTCAGATTCTCTGGATCTTACTGAATGCTATCCTTGAATATGTTAAATATAAATAGCAAAGAAAGCTCATAACAAAAAATGTTCGTATATTATTTTCATGTTGTCTACACCCACATATAAGCAAAGCTATTCTCAATGATGATCCTAATTGTGTAGTACCATAATTGGAGAAATTTTTTAAATTATCAAGCAGGTCCATACTTTGTAATCACCAATGATAAAATGAACTTATGTCACTGATAACATCACTAAGTTTTAAATGGTTTACTTTGTAAGAGGCCATCCTAAAACTAGGAGGATATTTGGCATCATCTTTAAAACCCTCATCCCCCAATACCCAGCAAAATTGATAGGGTTGAAATTCTCTGAATTCTCTGGGTGCTCACTATATATTACGGCTCTAATTAGTACTGGTGCACCTCATTCTCGAAAAAGTTATTTCTAAATGCTGATTTTACCAAAAAGTGATGGCACAGATAAAGTGTGATCGTCAAGCAAGGGATATTTGTCACTGGGGGGAAAAGATCCACAAACACATAGTAAGGAGATATGATTAATTTTTTATTTGTTTAAACTGAATGTCACATTGTAAAATGTATATTCTATTTTCAAAATCACAGTTAGCATATTTATGTGTATTGAATATAGAGCTAAAACATTGTTTCTTTTAAGATACCATGAAGTTTCTTTTTCAAATTTTTGTGTCAAATCCCCAAACAAGACAGATATTTTCTGCTGTTGACAGGACAAAATTTAGAAATTTTTTGAAATTTTTTACCTAAATCTGAGCTTTGTACAATTTAGGTATTATTTGGAACATAGTTAGAATTTAAAAGAGGGCACTTAAAAGGCATTATTCACCTTAGTGTGTTTAATGAATTTAAATCCACTAAAATGCCAAATCTGTGAGCCTGTTTCAATGGTCAAGTTTGGTACTAATTTTATTATTTTATAACTATTAACATGGGGTAATATGCCACAAATTGTAAAATGTTTTAGGCATTTGGTCTCAACTTAACCATCTTCTGAGAAGTCAATAACGACAAGATGCTGTGGTCAGCTTCATCATTTTTGAGGAATTCCTAGAACTGGCTAGGATGTAGCTCCTGGCCCCTTTATGAAATTCAACTCTGATGATTTGCATGATGTTATAATCTTTAGTGCTTCGTGTCTAAATTTTCTTGATGTACTGTGCAATGATCCTGCAGTGAACATGAGCTTGAGTTACAGTTTCACTGTCTTCTACCAACTTTACAAGTCCCTCTGTTTTAGTTACCATTGCCAAGGTAACTATGTAAGTTATGGTGACAATTGACAAAGAAAATTGTGTCAATACATTTCTTTGATTGAGAACTTTCTATTCAGTTCACTGAACCATTCATTGATTGAATTGTTTGGGTTTTCAATACTTAAGTTTTGCAGAGTTGTATATATTTTCTAAATATTAATCCCATAGCAAATATCTATACATTTTGTTTTTACAATTCTGTGGGCTGTCTTAACCTTGGTGATATTTTTTTTTCTCTTTGCTGTACATAAGTCCTTGATTTCATACAACATTATCTGTCAGGTTTAAAGATTACCTCTAATGCTATTGGAGTCCTTTACAGAAAATGTTTTTATGCTTATATTTTTAGGTGTTTTGCCTAGGTTTCCCTCAAGCAGTTTGACTTACAAGTTTTACACTAAAGTGTTAAAATGATTTGTGTGAAGAATAAAATACATAGACCTAGTTCATTCTTCATTTTTTCAAGAACCTTTTGTTGAAAAAATACTTTTTTTCTATTGTATTCTTTTGACACCCCAGTTAAATATTGGACAACTGGAGCCACAAAGGATAATTTCTCAGTTTTCTGTTCTTTACATTTGTCTACATGCCTGATTTCTATGACAGTACTGTATAGTATTGTTAATATGGCTTGAAATTATATTATGAGATACAGTGTTGTGACTACTGTCTTTCTGCTCAGGAATGAACTGGTTATTTAAGTCTTTTAAGCTTTGGTATGAACGTTAGGATTATTGTTTCTAGTTCTGTGAAGAATGTCAAGGCAATTTTATGGGGATTGCTTTGATTCTCTAGATCATATTAAGTAAGCCATTCTTACAGTTTTAATTTACTCAGTGCATAATCAGGGGAGACCTTTTCAACTATTGGCATCTGCTTTAAATTATCCTTTCAGTATATTAAAGGTCTTTACTCTAATGGACTTTCACCATCTGGGAAATGCATATACACACAGATAGGGAATATATATATATATATATATATATATATATATATATATATATATATAAAGGATATATGGACATATATATGTATATATGCACATACATGCATTTTTATGAACTTTTATTTTTACACTATTGTGACAAGTATTTCTTTCATAGTTCTTTCTCAGATAATTTGTTATTAGTGTATAGCAAAACTACAGATTTTTTTTTTTTTGGTTTTTCGAGACAGGGTTTCTCTGCGTAGCTTTGTGCCTTTCCTGGAGCTCACTTGGTAGCCCAGGCTGGCCTCGAACTCACAGAGATCCTCCTGGCTCTGCCTCCCGAGTGCTGGGATTAAAGGCGTGCGCCACCACTGCCCGGCCAGATATTTTAAATGTTGTTTTTTCTCTACTTCTGTCTTGCTAAAAGATATTTATCAGGTCTACCTATTTTGTAGTAGAGATTTTTTTAGGGTCTTTAAATTATAAAATTATGTATTTTACAAAATAAAGATTCTTTGACTTCACTATTTCCTAGTTGTTTTCAATTATTGCTTAATGTTTTCTTATTACTCTATCTAAGACATCACACAATATTTATAAGGGGAAATATGTTAACCCTTGTCTAAGTCCTGATTTTAAAGAAATGCTTTCTTATTTCTCTATTTAGTATAATGCTGCATGTAAGTTTTACATATGGCCATTATAATGTTGAAATACATTCTTTATATTCATCGAGTTTGCAGAACTTTTACCATGAAGGTAGACTGGGCACTGTTGAAATTCTTTTTTATGTATTGAGAAGATAATGTGAATATATACCCACATATATACATATATATGTATATATATATATATATATATATATATATATATATATATATATATACACATATGTATCTTTTGTACTGTTTAAAAGAGAACTTGTCATTTACTTTTACTACATATAAACAATCATGACATCATAACCCCATTTCAGCACTAAAGATAAATCTAGTGTTTACAAAGATCTATCATTTTGTTAAAGGTTACATAAGCAATCATTTGTTTCAAAAGTTTAAAATACTATGGTAAGGTAATTTTTGGAATGTTTATCCTGTTACCCTTAATCTCTTGAAGTTGTATCTGCCATAGTTTAGGGAAGTTATTTACAGCTATGACTGTGTTAGGGTTTAGAAATGTATACATGGAAGATTTGCTGTATATTTCCCCTATGCATTAGATTTCGCAGGTTATACTAAAATTATTTTATGCTTAGTTCTGTGTAATATTTTACATCAAAATTAATACTTAAGCATTACCATTAACATTTAAAAAATAGAAGTACATTTTCATTTTAGATATTGTAAAAGTATTTTTCTAGTGATATCATTGTTGTTGTTTCAGCTTTTTATGTTTTATTTTGTGTTATTGAAAACAATGTTTAAATTTAAATGTATTTTGATCAAATTCCTCCCCTCCTTCAATTCCTTTCAGATCCTTTGCCCTGCCTACCCACCCAACTGTAAGCTCTTTTTCATAAAACACACAACAACTCAATATAACAACAAAACCAAGGAAACAAAATGAAACCACACCCAAAGAGAATGAATAAAACCCACTAAACTGTAGCCAAATAAAAGCACACACACACACAAAATCTGTGGAGTCCATTATGTGTTGGACACCTACTCCTCAACAAGAGGCATGTCCTGGGGTGGTTGATGGACTCAGTGTCACCCTACTAGAGAAAATTGATTTTTCCTCTCCCAGCAGGTATAAATGAAAGTTCAGTTGCTATCTTTTACCTTAATGGCTAGGTTTTCATTCATTCATTCATTCATTCATTCATTCATTCATTCATCTATCCATCCATTCATTAAAAAATAACTTTTCATGACAATGAGACATGTATGCTCCTGGCAGTACTAGTTACTTCAAAGAAGATGATGGGCATTGAAGAAACTCCATACAGAGTCTGTTTACTTTATGTCAAAAGCTAGCCATGTGGGTGCCCTTGCCTCAACAGCTGACAGTATGCTGTCCAAATTGGACAAGCAGAACACAAAAGAAAGTGACTGCCAAACCTTGCCAAGACAAGGTAGGACAGGCCTTCAAAAGTCCTGCTTCCCAGAAAACTCTATCAGATATTCTAGGCCTGTAGGCCAAAGATAGATGCCCCACCATTGCACAAAAAATTTGGTTGACTGTCCAGGCAGTCTGATCTCCTTGTCATTAGGTAACATTTCACCTTTCTGAAATCTTTGATGAAGTCGAAGACTAAATAGTTATAATTATAGTTTTCCTTGGTTATAATAGAAAGTAAATTATATACAAAACTCATGAAGATAATATAGAAATACATTTTCTCTAATTTTGTCAAATGCAGATGTGTTGGATATTGTTACTGTAATTCTTATTTAATAGCTGTTTTTGTTGCATATGCTTTTACTATATTTAGGTTAAACCTTTTTTAATGAGACAAAAAGGGAAAAATGTTGTGGGATAATGCTCTTGTACACTGCAAAGATTTGTCTCTGGACCTGGCTTAATAAAACACT
Organism: Peromyscus maniculatus bairdii; assembly: GCF_049852395.1. Lineage (NCBI taxonomy): Eukaryota > Metazoa > Chordata > Mammalia > Rodentia > Cricetidae > Peromyscus > Peromyscus maniculatus. The sequence goes on along the minus strand of NC_134854.1, from coordinate 15,944,600 downwards.
AATTTCCAGTAGCCAGGCAGAAAGTATAGGCAGGGCAAGGAGAGTAAGAGAATTCAGGGGCGAGGAGAGCAGAGTCAGGAGGCACCAGTCAGTCAGATGCAGAGGAAGCTAGATGAGAATGTCAGACTGAGAAAAAGTACCAAACCATGTGGCTAAACATAGATAAGAATTATGGATTAATTTAAGTAGAAGAGCTAGGTCATTTAAATTTCATTGGACAATATTGTAACATATTTTCACATCTAATTTTACTAATTTATATCTTAATTCTGTCTTTTGGAGAAGTTAGTTGGAGATTATCAATTTTGATCTTTTTAAAGAACTAACTATGTTTATTAATCTTATAGTCTCTACTTCACCAGCTTTTACCGTAGTCATTATTTCTTGACATCTGCTTTAGAATTTCAATTCTATTTTATAGTGAACATTTGATTTTTTCAGTTACTCTGTTCACATAGATACACATACATACAATGATTGTACAATGCAGCAGCAAATTTATCCTGTACATGCAAAATACTGTGTATACATTAACTGTATGAATTTTATTTTGAGAACTATGCTGTCTTATATGGAAATTATAAATAAATGATATTTCCTGAACTATGATTTTATAATTAACTGGGTTTGTTGAATAGATGCCAACTTAAAATCAGATCATTTATTTGATGTGGTAGTGATAAGGTTCTCATTTTCATTGAAAATGCAGTAAATATAGACATTTGTGTAGCTATCTAATATAAAATTTACACAAGTGGCAGTAAATATTATACATTGTGATAGTATACTCACAACAGAATAACCAAGAACCTAATATTAATATGGTAGACTCTTTAAAGTTTTCTGTGAATGCAAACTTATCAACAAAATGAAACATAATGTTAGAGAAGCAAGACCAAGAAAAAAATTAATGCAAATGTTCAAGATTCCTGTGGCATAGTTGTAACTAAGACTACATGCTTTCCCAGTAAATAAATGGTAGAAGTTATCATTTTATATGAATAAGTCAGATCTAGTAGAAATAACAACGCAATTTTTTTAAAGTCTGTTTATCTCCACTCCAGTGGATTGTAAATTATTTCTCTGCAAATGGAAGGTTATTTTCACTTATCCAATTTCAAAAGTCTTCAATTTATTGCTAAAAGATTGTTTTCTACAGTTCTGAAAAAAATTTGAAAACTCTATTGAACCCATTCAATTATTTTCCAGTTTCTTTAAACAATCACTACAAGCTAAATAATAATTTTTAAAAGCAAATGGTGTCAAAATCAGCAGTATTCAACACATTACCACATGTAGAAAGCAACTTCCATCAGGAATAGTTTTTTTTTTTTTTAAATAGAAGTGTAAAATAATGTCTGGATAATGGTGGCTGACTGAATAGAAGGTGTTTAAGGAAAAGTTAAAATAGCATTTTAGTAGTCACAGAAATAAGAGTATAATGTGACCTACCAAAATATCCAGTAATATTCAATTATAATCTGATCTAATTTTCTTATACTATATTCAGAATATTCTCTGATAGCAAAAGTGATACATTTCTTTACTGAAGTAGCATGATTAGTTTTTTCCCATGCTACCAATTATAATGTAACAAATTCACTATTTTAGAAAAAACTGTGTGTTATTTGAAAACAGTAAAGTCAATACATCATTTTAATGATTCAATTGGCTGTGGTATTTAAAATTCACCAACTTTAGAGTCTTTGAGTGACTCTTTTGCATAAACTTCTTCCACTGTTTTAACCATTCTGAGCAACCATTCATCTTCAAGATGCCCTGTCAAGCAACTTACCGATACACCTCTCTATGAAATGTTACAGAAAAGTTAATATATAAAAAAAAAAACTTCATAGTTTAAAATTTTTAATGCTGTGAAACACCCTGACAACAACCATTGTCTCTAAAGTTGAAATGATCATCCATCTCAGTTCATGACACAATTAAGGGAATGAAACAAATTTGTATAATCAGATCCATGGATTTCTGGTGTCTCATCACTTTTATCATTGCAAATATTGTAAGACTGGATTGATTTTTTATACTAGCTTTATTTTCTTATGACTTCACATAATAGCAAATACATTTACAGGTTTGGTTATTTCATATTAAGATATTTAGTATTTTATATCCTCTTTATTTTTTTAATTTGATGGGCCACTATGTTTAATAGCTACATATTAATCACACTATTTATTTGGTATGATGCCACTCATTCTGACGGTGAAAATGCTCTGTACTACCTGCCTGTCCTTCATTATCTTCAATGCCAATATTACAGTAATATTACTAATGACAAGTAGCTGTTTGTGGTGTTTTTAGCTTGAGTGTCAAATAGGATAGATAGTTCATAAGATATTTAACAGTTTTGGGAAAGAGCAGGATGTTTTTAAAGTAATATCAAAATTATGAACTATTGTATGGTAAAAGATAGATTAAAGTCCTTGATTCAAACCTAGAAATTTCTGAGGGATGATGTAATACCTTGGTAAAACTCCTCCAGAAATAGGTATAGATAAAAATTTTTCTTTAAAAGAATCTAATGGCACAGAATTTAATCCTAAAAATCAAGAAATCAAGTGGGATTAAACAGGATAAAAAGTTCCTAAATAGTCAACCAAATAATTACAAAAATGAAGAGATATCCTGTAATATGGATGAAACAAGCAAAGAAATGAACAGCGACATAAGTTTGCTAGCTACACAGTTTTCAGCCATTAGCATCTGGAATAAACAATGAAGAGAAAAACCTTAATACTAGAAAATAAACCTATCCATTCAAAAGTATGGTCCAGTGAACAGAAGGGATGTTAAAAGAAGACATACAAATAGCCAACATATATTTTATATCAACAGTATTAATTCTGTGAAAATAAATATTAAAACTGTTTTGAGATTCCATTTTAACTTCCCACGCCAAAATTGGTATTGTTAGGCAAACAAATGCAATACAGTCAAAAATTTTGGAAATAGGTATTTTAAAAAAGCAGGAGGATGCATGAGATTAGAAATGGGAAGGGTGGTGTGTGTGTGTGTGTGTGTGGTAGGGGGTGTTCATGGGGAGTGGTAGGTGGTAAAAGTGGCTGATTATAATCACTATGCAATGTATTCATGTGTGAAATTCTTAAAGGAAGTATTTTAAAACAGAAAATAAACCAAATGACAACAAATATCATGTGGTTTTCAAAGGCATGTGGAAAGCAGAATCATCTTTTAAAAATACCTTTCCTACCTCTCACCACTATATACTGTAGAAAGTTTCAGCTGACCTCCAAAATATAGTTTTATAAAATAGATATGCAAGTCAAACATGTAATGATAATAAATCATGAAAACATTTGTTTTAGAGCAATTATATATATATATATATATATATATATATATATATATATATATAATTTTGTCATTATAAATTATGAAAGCAAATTTGAATCCTAATGAGATATAAATGCTTATTTCTTTTCCATTTGTTGAACATAGTATACCCAGATTACAGTTTCCCCTCCCTCTACTCCTCCCAGTTCCTTTTCACCTCCCCTCTCACTTGGATCCATTCCCTTTCTGTCTCTCCTTGGGAGACAAACAAGCTACTGAAGGATAATGATAAAATAATATGAACTATCAAAAGATAAAACAAACAGAATTAAGAGACCACAAGAAGAAGATTCACTTGTTCACACATTCAGGAATCATATAAAGTCACTAAACTGGAAGCCATAGTAAGTAGGCAAAGGCCCTGGTAAAGATCCTTGAGGGCCCTGTGCATACTGCCTCAGTCTTTGTGAGTTAGTATAATTTTTGCTCAGTTGCTTTAGAGGGCTTTGCAGTTTTTATGTCGTCCTCCATCCCCTCTGCCTCTTTCAATCTTTCTGCCTCTTCTTCCACAGGGTTTGCTGAGCCCTGAGTTGAGGGATTTGATTTGGATATCCCATTTAGGGTTGAATGTTCCAAAGTCTCTTATTGTCTGGATGATATCTGGTTGATTGGCTCTGTATTTGTTCATATCTGAAGCAAGAGGAAGCCTCTCTGATGATGGTTGAACAAGGAACTTACCTATGAGTATGGCAGAATGTTGTTAGGAGTCATTAAAAACAAACAAAAAACCCCAGAAATATTTGGTTATACCCTTAATATCCTGGAATTTCTTTTCTCACATTCCTGATCACCCAAGCAGTGTTGGGTATGGGCTCTATCTCCTAGAAAGGTTCTTAAGTCAAATTGAATATTGGTTGGTTACTTCCCAAAGCTTTGTACTACCATTGCATTAGCATATCTTGTTGGAAAAAAAAACAAAAAACAAAAAACACTGTAGATCAAAGGGTTCATTGCTGGATTGGTGTTAATGTTTTTCTTCTGGTAGCTGGGAGCATACATTCCTGTACCAAAGATGCTACAATATAGGGGTAAAGGCTCTATGTAGGCACCAGCTTGTTTTCTCTATGTTCTATGTGTTGTATAGTTGTTGTCTTCAGAAATGGGGCCTTGCAGTCAGCTGGTAGAGAGCAACGTATAGTCTTGGAAATAGGCACGTTTTTTCAGTGGTTCCCATGGACCCCAACAACTCAATTAGATGTAATACAATCTCCAGACTGGAAGCTTTCATCTAGGTGACAAGGGATGTCAAGCACCTCTGTCTTCCCCATTATTTGGTAATTTCATTTAGAATGCCTTCACATGCGTATATACTTTAGAAAGATTCTACTGATTTAGGTTTCCATAGTACTCCTCAAATAGCCTTTAATTTTCCATCTCTCTCTGTTTATCCTTCCTCATCCCCTTTTTAGGACCAACAGTTTCATGTCCATGATATCATTACTCTTTTCGACTGATAAATGAGAATAACACACTGGACAACATATATATGGTAGACCTTTATATAGCCTCAAATTCTAGCTACCAGAGCTTCCCTGCCATGGTGGTTTGTACCCATAAACAATGAGTTAAAATACAAACTTTGCCATAAGTGGTTTTATCAAGTATTTTGTCCCCACTGCATGGAAACTGAGGACTGTGATATCACAGAGAAAAATCTAAGGATATCTCTTTGTGGCAGATGCTTACACTTTGCATATCCAGCTCATCCCTGGGATAATGGATGATGTACTCATAAATAAACTTCCACTTACATATTACACTGAGCAACCCTGCTGCAATACCAACTAAAATTCCACAAAGGGGTGATGATGGAGTTTTCAAATCATAATCCATTCTAGATACTCCATCTGGAAAAAGTAACTCTTCTTAGTGGCACACACGTTATAGGTACTGTGTCCAATTTTCAGAGGAATGATGTTTTCATCAACTGGAGAATGAGGAACTATGCATTCTTCTAGCAAATGCTGGTTGCAACAAGTGGTGCCTACCAAGAGTTTTCATAGGTAAAGTGACCACAATTAATAATAGTTTGCCAGTCTTGTAAAGCTTAAGACGTGTGTGACTAAAATGAACAGGCTTTCTAGTGAAAGACAAGTAGAAAGTATATTGGATGAGTGGAATGTTAATATTCTAATGTCATTGATGGCATTAGTGATTTATTTCTTTGACAGAATTTAGAATGAGATTCATTTATCATTTTAGCCTACACATCCATCAGTAATATATCAAACCAAGCTTTAAGCGTCCTGTTACAATTTTAAATTTTCTTTGCTGTAACTATATAGGAAATAGAAAAAAGATTGTGCTTCATTTGATTTGAATATAAGTAAATAAAAGTAAATGTTCACAAAATAACTTCTATTTAAATGACATTTCTGGGTTTTTTTGTTGTTTGTTTGTTTTACTTATTTTAACCAGTCAAGATAAATTTTCTCTTCATCCCAATTATTTAGTTTACCAAGACAATTAATAGTAGTATTCTTCCTCAAAAAAAGGTTGGATTTTTTTAAAAAAGCTCCTTATGAAAATGGACAGATTTTTAAGTAATATCCAATTGTCCAAGATTTAATATGTTTAATACAAACAAATCTCAAATGTTCATACATAAACATTCACATTCATGTGCATACAGTCATACACAGAAGAGTAGAGATAACTATGAGATTGCAATCAAATATAAATATATTTGACTGAAATTTTCCATTTTTAATCTCCTAAATGATCCATTTTAGCACTGGAATGGTTCAATGAGCAGATCTCATCAGTAGAGAGAGAATAAAATGTATTAAGACAGCAGTTCCTGGACAACTAGTCAGAATTTATGACATTTATGCCAAGTACTAAAGATATGAATGAATAAGTAACAAATACAGGATGCATGGATAAATGGGGGACAGTAGAGGGCACATGGAGGTGAACCTGTCAAAAGCAGTTGGAGGAAGAATATGAAGACCATGCAGATTTTATAACAGAGATTTAAAGAACTGTATTCTACATGTATGAGTGTATTGTCAATGTGTGTGTATGTACACCACCTGTGTGACTGTTATCCACAGAGGCCAAAGGATGTTGAATCCACTGGAACTAGAGTTATAAATAATGGTGAGCTGCCATGTGGATACTGGGAACCAAAATTGAGACCTTCAGCAAGAGCAGTAAGTTGCTCCTAACTGCTGAGCCATCTCTCCAGCTCTTACAGGAAACTACTATTTCATTCTTCAATAGTATGACAAAACAGTCTTATTCTGGAAAAGAAATGATCCAGTATAAAATTAAGGACATTAAGCTCCCCCCCCCATCACCTGTGGAAGAGGAGGGAGTTGACCTTACTGCTCACCAGATGCAGCACTAGGGAGAGCAGGCCCTGCACCTTGCCTGGGCAACACAGTAGAGCTGACCCCCATTGACAGGGAGTAGGTGAGCCAGCCCTAAGAATGTGAGCACGATACTTCATCACCACACAATAGTGAGATTGAGGGGGAGATGCCCTCCGTATTGCACCCTACCCCACCCCACAGCTCACCGCCTGTAGCAGGTGGGAGAGCTGGCCCTGAGGTCATGAGAGTGGAAGAGTTGTCCCTGCCCCTCACTTGCTGCAGTTCTTGGAAGATAAAGCCCTGCACCTTGCCTGGGCAGAACAGTAGTGCTGGCCCTGCTGGTGGGGGCATAGGTGGGCCTGCCCTGAGGTTCTGAGAGTCGGGGAGCTGCCTCAGAACCCCTCATCTGCCATGTGGTGGTGAGGGCAAGGGAAAAATGCCCTCCCCCCTAGTCCCTTGTCACCTACAATAGGCAAAAGAGCTGACCCTGTCCCTCACCAGATGCAGCACTCAGAGAGTGAGTCCTGTACCTTGCCTGGGCAACAGAGTAGAGCTGACCCTGTCACCATGAATAGGTGAGCTGGCCTGAAGGACATGAGAGCAGGAGAACTGGCCACACCCTTTGCTGCTTACACATAGGGTGAACTAGCAGGGAAAGCTGAAGAGCTCACCCTGGTGTTGAGGATGAGGGAGAGCTGGTGAGCTGACCAACCAAGCAACCATCTAGACCCAGAACCAGGGCTATTAGTTGGCCCATCCCATTATTCACCCCATCTTATGACCTGCTGGAGCACAAAAAGGGGCCAACCCTGCAGACCAAAAGTTGCAGGATCTACATGACAGAGGACAACAACAGGATATCCAAGAGGAGTTCTAGTGAGGTCCCAGTATCTATGGGGTAGCAAAACCCAGAGGCCTCCAACCAGACCAATGACTCATTTCAATGAACATTTGCAAGTAATGGTATATGGACTAAAGTGTATACTGTGTGAGTCACTGTGTCACACTACAGTTTCCACAAGATGTTTCTTTTAAATTTTATTTTGTTTTGTCCTGGGTGGTGGGGGAGGTTGCAAGAGTAGAAGGTGGAATGGAAGGGATGGGAGGATGAGTGGGATCAGGATGCAGGATGTGAAATCCACAGAGAATCAATAAAAAATTAAATTGAAAAAAACTAGCAATATGGCCTGGAAACAAGAGGTAAGTAAGAAACCTCAATATTTCTGTGAAGAAAAATTTAGACTCTTTATAAGGTTTAATATACAAAGAACTAATGCCTAAATACAAAATTTTAGACATTAAAAATTGGAATGGTATTGTATACGATTATATCTAATGCTTTTTATATCACAACTTACAATTTTATTGATAGTATATTCAGAAGAGAGACAATAAGTTCGAATCAGACCTATTTTCATAGACTAACCCAAAGCAAGTTTGCTTTTTACCTCCTGAGTTTTACATTATGACCATGTGGTTCATGAAACAAAATGTGTGTTTTTTAATGTTCTCACGCTTAAGACATTTGGTTAGCTATCAATTCATTCTATTAAGTATGTCTGATGTCAGGGTATTTGAGATTCAGGGAAGTGAACTGAGAGTCATAAAATAAAAATTAAGTTACAGAGAGACAGACATTAACCCTTTGGGTTCTGTTCTCCCATTATCTCTTTGCCATTTTTATCATTTTAAAACATGTTTCTGCAGCTGACAAGGAGAATTATCACTAGAAGTGAAGCAGAGGCAGTGTTCACAGAACAGGGCATCCTGAAGTGAGGACACAAAGAATCAGAAAACACTTTTGTTCTGATCTGCTTGACCTGAATGCTTTATGCCTCAGTGACTAGTTAGATTTGTTCCTGGTGTTACTGGAGTTTAAAATAATGGCTGAGAAAATTAGAATGGCTCTTAAATTTACGGATAATTTTAGAAAATGTTAAACTAGTCCATGAACAGCTTAGCTAGGAATGCTTCAGTGATTTTTAATGTACAATGTTCTTTTAAGATATTTTTTTCAGATAGAAATTGTCTGTCTTACTTTTACAGAAACTGTATTCATGATGAAAGATCAGACTCAGTGCAATAAATGTTTTGCTCATAAATTTGGATTAGAAGAACATAACTGAGAGAATTCTTAAAATGTGTTTTTAAATGTAAGTGCAAAATTTCCATATATACCTTGAAATATGTATTGGAGTATTAAATGTACTCAATAAGCTAAGCAATGTGTTAGATAATTAACAAATATTTAACAGCTTTGATTTTTACAGCCTATTTTATTGAACTTCTTATCAGTATTGAACAGATGGTTCATAACTATAAAAAATTATTTTTTAAATATGATTACTATATGTAGGTTATATTTGAAAAATATTGTTCAGTGAAGCATTTATAAATGTGATTTAATACAGAGAACAAGACCCCACATTTACGGTATTTTTCTGGAATTAGATAAAATGGCACTTAACAGATACATAATAGTGTGGAGTAGTGAGAAAGGAGAAAAGGGGTAGAGACAACTAAAATTAAGGGCCATTTTGAGGGGTAGTATGAAAACCTAATACAGTAGAAGCTTCCTAAAATACATACATATGTAAAGGCAATCTAAATAAAAATCTTTAAATAATGTAGGAGATAGAACCCGAACCTTGTCACTAAAAGAAGCCTACAGTATTGGGAATGAGTTACATCTAATTGAGTTGTTGACAAAATGGGTCTCATGGAAATTCCAAATAACCCTAGTTAAAGCCAAGACTATAGGTTGCTCTCAGCAAACTGAAAGCAAAGCCCAATCATTGAAAACTATTTTTCATTTTGCATGAGTAAATTTAGTAATATATAATTTTTACACTTGGTAGCTTGTTTATGAGATGAATACAGTTAAGATTTTGATTTTCACTATGAAAGTCAGATTTTTAGACAGTAGCCTAAGACCAGACAGTGAAGGACTGAATATGAACATAGACCTATGGTGATGGAAATTATATGTATGTCATGATGAAGTACTTCATTTTGTTTGCTAACTGAATGGATGTTTATTAAAATAAATACAAACTTATCCCATTTTCTAAGAGAAAGAAGTAGCCTCCAGGAAGCCAGTGAGCTGCCTCTCTCACGGTCCAAGCTTTTGGGGAGTAGTTAACTATAGCCCTCTAGGTCAGGACAATGGAACAAAGAAGCAGACAGACACAGGAATAAAAGTAGGCCACTTTGAAGATTCTCTCTCCCTCTCCTCTGGTTTCCCTTCCTTCCCTCCTTCTTCCCTCTAGCATGCTTTCTTTACCAGCTCTCTGCCAAAATCCATGTTGCATAGCTCAGAAGAGGATATAACTGTATAAACAACTGAAGTATTTGGATAAATGTCAGCTAAACCCTGAAGACCAATTTTTCATGGTCAAACCTTGGGGCAAAATTTGAGCTACATCTAATATGAGAACCTTTGAGTTAGGTCCTGTGTTAAGCATTTCTAAGATTGTTCATCTGTGGGGAATATAGATAAATATTGACTTTAAGATTCTGAATTTTGGAGTAATTTCCTGGGTAAAAATTAACAAATCCATCAAAGTACACATTAATCCTTAGCCTGAGATATATCATATGCCACATTATGAAGTATGCATAAAAGAATGGCCAGCATGGCATGATTACCACACAGAGGCTTATATTAATCATAAATGCTTAGCTTATTACTAACTAGATCTTACATTTAAATTAACCCATAAATCTTATCTATGTTTGGCTATGTGGTTCATGGTTTGTTACCTCAGTTTTTTTTTTTTTTTTTTTTGGTTTTTCAAGACAGGGTTTCTCTGTGTAGCTTTGCGCCTTTCCTGGAGCTCACTTGGTAGCCCAGGCTGGCCTCGAACTCACAGCGATCTGCCTGGCTCTGCCTCCCGAGTGCTGGGATTAAAGGCGTGCGCCACCATCGCCAGGCTGTTACCTCAGTTTTTATGTCTTGCTTCCTTGGCAGCAGGCTGGTGTCTCCTAGACCCCACCCTTCTTATCCTTGTATCTCTGTTTGGCTTTCCTGCACAGCCTTATTCTGCCTGGCTATAGGCCAAAACAACTTATTATCAAACACATATTCACAGCCTACAGAAGGATATCCCACAACATTTCCCTTTCTGTCTAATCAAAACAGAAGATTTTAAGTTTAACACAGTAAAATTATATATAACAATAACAGTTATCAAGTAAGAATTGGTTACAATATCTAGTCTATTTGTATTTGGCAAAATTAAAGAAAATACTCTATCATCTATCCTATCTTTGTGAGTTTAAAATTTCATATCTTATTTTCGTTTTATCAGAACTAAGGAAAACTATAATTATAACTATGTAGTCTTCAACTCCCTCAAAGACCTAAGAAGGAAAATAATACTAACTAAGTAAACAGGAAGTTGCATTGCAAACAACTTCCAAAACTCTTGAAATGACAGAGACATCTGGTTGCCTGGACAGTCACTCAAGGTTCCTCTGCAATGTTGAGCCATCCATCTTGAGCCTACAGGCCTAGAGTATCTGGCAGACTTTTCAGGGAAGCAGAAAATTTGAAGGACTGTCCCATTTTATTGGCAAAGTTAGTCAGTCACTTTCCTCTGTGTCCTGCAGAATGTCTGGCAGTTTCTTCTGTGAAGCAGGAACCTGAAAAACTATCCCACCTTGTTGGGCAAACTTAAGCAGTCACTTTTTATGGATCCTGCATGTCCAGTTTATACAGTATACTGTCAAGAAGCCTAGGCACTTTCTTGCCCAAATTACTAGCTTTGCTACAAAGAAAGCAAACTCCATAATGAGTTTCTTCAATGTTCATTAACTTCCCTGAAGTAGATTGGTGCTGCCAGGAACAGACATGTCTCACTGTCAAGAAAAGTCTATAGGTCTTTGAAGTGTTTGAAGATTATCTATCTGAAATATATCTCTGTATGACCTTGAAAACCTAACTAACATAACTATAAATTTGCTATTATAGATGACTATTAATCTGTATTTCTTAATTATATATTACATTTTTAAATGATCTGCATAAACATAATACCCTAAACAAGAATAGAAATATACATACAGTGTAACAAAATTGACTTTAAATTTGTGTCAATAAACCAAAATCCATACCAATATAAAATATGTAATATTAATAGTTTTTTGGGGGGGGATTAAAGTAGATTCAATAATCTACCCTTTTTTCTATCGTTTGTATATAATATCCTCCATTCTTCCTTAGAAAGAGATTGACTATAACCATTAACAATTTATAACCAAACCCCTTTAGATGAAAACAAACATTCCTAAACAGTATTTTGGGAATCTGGCTGTAGTTCTCTAGACTATGTCCTGTTGATTGCAGGTGCCAGTAATCTTATAGGGACCCTGAGTAAATTTGAGATGATGTCCTGGCCCTGGGAAAACCAGCTATATCCTTTGTTGATAGATACCACCTGTCAAGGTTCAGGAGGTCTGTTTTGATCAAAGCTGATCCATCTGAACCTGGAACAAATTCACAGCCTCTTGTTTCCTATGGAAACAAAAGCAAAACCACTTCTCCAAAGCAATGTGTCTTTAAGTTCCATTTTACAAATATATTTTTGACTGTTTTTTTTTTTTTTAAGTTAAGGTGTTCTTACAATATCTAGGCTAGTGTATTTCATTAGCCCTTCTTTTAATCCTTTGTCTCTTAGGAGCTGTTGTTTGCTTGACAGTATTAAAAAAAAATCAACACAACACAAGACCCAGACTCCCTATGTATTTCCCATCTCTACATGACCTTTTGCTGTTTGCATGTTTTTGTTTTTGTGTTTCAATGTAAGGTTTCTCTGTGTAACAACCATGGTGGTTCTGGAACTCGATTTGTAGACCAGGCTGGCCTCAAACTCACAGAGATCCACCTGCCTCTGCCTCCCAAGTGCTAGGATTAAAGGTGTGTGTCACCACAGCTCATCCTTTTGTTTTTTTATTACTTTACTCCTCTCTTTAAAGTCTCTATTTTTAAACTATTCATTTTTTTATGACTATACCCTTTTTCCTTTCTTAAGCCTATGCTCATTTTTCAAACATACTGTGACCCATTTAGAGGTCTTTTTGTCTGAATCTGTTTTTATTGTGTATCTTTAACCCTTTGTCTATATGAGCAAAAATCTTAATCCACCCTGCACCACACTGCCAGAGCTTTTGCTGATAGCTTAAGCCAGCAGGCAGTGACACACAAACAATATGAAGCAACCAGCTGTAGTTGGAAGACTTCCTGTGTCCCAGCCAGCTAGTGGTCAGGACAAATCTCTCCCAGTTGCATCACCCAAGTAAATACACAGAGGCCTAAATTAATTATAATTGCTTGGCAATTAGTACAGGCTTATTACTGACCATCTCTTTCACTTAAACTAACCCATAATTCTTACCTATGTTTAGCCACATGGTTTAGTACCTTTTCTCAGTTCTGCCTTGTCATCTTGCTTCCCCTGTGTCTTGCTGATGACTCCTGACTCTGTCCTTCCTCTTTCCAGAATTCTTCTTGTCTGCTTACCCCACCTACACTTTCTGTCTGGCTACTGGCCAATCAGTGTTTTATTTATCAACCAATCAGAGCAACACATATTCACAGCATGCAGAATAATAACTCATAGCACTTTCCCTTTTCTGTCTAATCAAAAAGGAAGGTTTTGATGTTAACATAGTAAAATTACATATAACAAAACAGTTATCAAGCAAGAATTGCAGTTACAATATCTGGTCTATTTATATTTGGGAAATTTAAAGAAAATATTCTATCTACCCTACATTTGTGAGTCTAAGGTTTCATATCTAGTTTATCTTTTGTCATAACCAAGGAAAATAGTAACTATCTAGTCTTCAACTACATAAAAGACCCCAGAAGGATATAACTCTACTGAAGTAAACAAGAAAAAGATTGTAAGCAACTTCCAAAAATCTAGAGTGACAGAGACAGCTGACTACCTGGACAATCACCCAAAGTTCCTCTATAACAATGGGGCATCCTTTTTCAGCCTATAGGCCTAGAGTCCCTCAGTCACTTATCTCTGCATCTGGTAGAATGTTTAGCAGCTTCTTCTGTGAAGCAGGAACCTAAAGGACCATGTCACTTTGCAAAGTTCAGTGGTCACCTTTCTATGGGTTCTGTATGTCCAGTTTATATAACATACTGTCATCAGTCTATACAAGGGCAATTTTTTGCCCAGTGGCTAACTTTTGCCATAAAGAAAGCAAACTCTATAACAATTATTCAATGCCCATCACTCTCCTTGAAGGAAATCAGTGCTGCCAGGACCAAACATGTCTCATTGTCCAGAAATATCTAAGTTTTTAAAACATTTTAAATGCCATATTCTGTAGGTCTTTGAAGTGTTTGAAGAGTACATACCTAATTGAAATATATCTATATATACCTAGAAAACTTAACTAACATGATTATAATAGAAGACTAATTGTTAATCTGTATTTCTGAATTATCCATTACAATTTAAATGAGTTACATAAACATAATATCTTAAACAAGTATAGAAATATATGTACAGTATATCAAAATTAACTTTAAATTTGTATCAATAAACTAAAATCCAGAGTAAAGTGAAATATTTTAAGCAAGTTGTTGCTCTTTAAAAGTAGATTCAATAATCTACTCTTTTATCTTATCACATATATATCCTATATTTCTATATTATATTTCCCTTTCTTCATTTAGAAAGTGATTGACTATGACCAATAACAATTTGTAATCAATGACTTGAACAAAGATAAACATTCATAATGCATTTTTTGGGAATATGGGCATAGTGTTCTAGGCTACTTCCTGCTGATAGGGGCCACTGGTAGTCTTATGGGGATCCTGAGAAAATTCGAAATAATGGTCAAGTCCTGGGAAGAGCAGCTATAACCTTTGTTGATAGGTACCATCTGTTAAGGTTCAGGATGTCTGGCTTGATCAAATATGATCCATCTTAACCTGAAACAAATCCATAGCCTCTTGCTTCCTTTGGAAATAAAAGCAGAGTCTCCTTTCCAAAGCAACATATCCTTAGATTCAAATTTTGAAGTCAAGATACCTTTAAAATATACATATTAGCTTAACTGAGCAGCCTCATAGTTAAATGTCTTTCTGCAGTTAAATATCTCAAAGACAATATAATCCAGACTCTCTGTGTGATTTCCATCTTTACATGGCTCATTTTTTATATTACTTTTACTTTCTCTTTAAAAATTTTATTTTTTAAAACTTTCTATTTTTTTATATAACTGTCTATATTCCTTTTTGTCTCTCTTCCAAGCCTGTGTCCATTATTACACACACTGTAACTGTTTAGGGTTTATCCCATCTCAGTCTGTCTTATTGTGAATCTATTCTATTGCTTTAAACTGCAGCATGACTTGGACTGAAAGGTCAGCTTTGGCTGCTGGCTCCGACTACCTCAGCTTCCCAACATGGCAGAACTATGTTTACCACCAGCTCTGGGGGAACCATGCTCATCACTGACTCTGTAAAGCAGTGGGTTTATGCTTCCATCCAGCAGCATGTAGCTCAAATATCTCTTTTTCTTTTTCTTTTTCTTTTTCTTTTTCTTTTTCTCTTTCTCTTTCTTTTTCTTTTTCTTTTTCTTTTTCTCTTTCTCTTTCTTTTTCTTTTTCTTTTTCTCCTTCTCCTTCTCCTTCTCCTTCTCCTCCTCCTCCTCCTGCTCCTCCTCCTCCTCCTTCTTTTTTACTAACAAAAGCTAAATCCACCATGCTGCATGGTTTGCAGATGCCACTGTGTATGGCAGCAGTAATCTGCCAGGCTGTACTCAAGCCCATACATACACTGTGAGCCCACAATACTATAGCTCAAGTCCACATACCATGGCATCTTTGTACCTTGGCATCTCTATATCTCGACCTGCATGAGATATGAAGCAGAAAGCTGTTTTTTTTTTTTGTTGTTGTTGTTTTGTTTTGCACAATTATTGTGTGTATAGAAGCCCTTTTTGAATTGTGTCTTGTTGGCAACTCCTGACTCTGCCCTTCCTCTTCTCAGAATTCTTGTCTGCTTACCCCACCTGTACTTACTGACTGGCTACTGACCATTTTATTTATCAACTAATCAGAGCAATACATATTCACAGCCTACAGAATGGCATCTCACAGCAATCAGCAAAAATGTATATCAACATACATTTAACTAATGTAGTTAAAGAAATGGTATTGAAGTCCAAAAACAGGGTCATTTTTTCCTGAGATTCTTTTAAATTTAAATGAAATCCACGAGTGATTTTCTATGCTTGATAGTCTGATTAGAACAAATTAAAACATCAATATCACAATGAAACTTTTATCAACATATGAAGTGAAAAAGGGCACAAAAATAGGAATTATGAAAACATACCCAAAAATTGAAGCCTTTCAAAAATATTATTTAAAAATTTATAAACAAAGCTGAATACCCAACACTGTCATTGAAGGTTATGCATTCTAGTTCAGTCAGAAAAATTATGCTTTGTTTAGCATTTCAATTTGATAAATTGGTAACAATTTCTGAGATTTCTAATGAAGATGAATTGTTTTGAAGATGTTGTATTTGGGTTTAGAGATATACAGTGTTTTGATTATTTGGGGATGTCTGCCACTGGAAGAGGCAATAAGCGTGGCATTTGTGCATGTCATTTGCCATAGAAAAACGTGCTAATGGTTTTAGAGCATATATAGCAAAAGAAACATCAGAAATACATTTGGTTTTTTAAACATTTTAAATGTGAAGATTAAATATTACAAAATGTTCTAGAAGAATAAAATCTAATTCTACTCACCTATTGGGAGAACAATATGTAAATACTATAACTCCATATTAGAGAACATATCTCCAATGTTTCAATGTTGTATTATTCAAAACGTATTTTCCTTCAAATTCATTTTATTGTCTTTTTGTAAGGTTTTCTCAGGATTCAATAATAGATCAGGTAATCAGCATGTGTCGCATTTTGCATTTAATGCTTAATTCCTAGTAATAACGTACTTGGTATTACCTACATATAAATTAATTACAAATAGCTCCAGATTTTGTCTTTGGAAATAATATAATCAAGTATTATGATTGATCACTTTATAGAGAATTATTTTTCTGCAGTTGTTTATTTGTTTCCTAATGGGTAACATGTATTTTGACATAGTCTTGGGATACAAAACACCTAACTTTTATTATAGAAACAAGTAACTTTCCAAAGCCCTAAGTATGTTGGCTGTACATTCTAATAAAGCAGTCTACAACAGAAGCATGGGATCATTCATGAATTTAATGATAATTACAATGTACATATGTAAAAATTATGTTTTTACATATTCAGAAGAAAAGTAACATGAGAAACAGTAACATTTATGATGGAGTAAAAATTATCAAGTACCTAGGAATAAATCTAACAATGCCATGTTCTCTAGGCTGAAATATTTAAACACAAGTAAAAGAAACTAAAGAAGGTGAATGGCATGTTCACCCTGTAAGTGTGAACTGACAACTCAGCTGTGTCTCAAAAAGGGAGTTGTGCTTTTCTCTTTGTTTGTGTGGAAGATGAATGAATTTTGCTGCAAAATAACAATGGCTTGTATTGAAGTTCTTCTATGGGGGGGAGGGTGTTAATGGCTCCAAACAAGCTGTCTGACTTCTAAACCTTTAAAGTCAAAGACTGTGCATCATATATCCAAAGTAGCAGGGTAGTTAGCTTAGATCATGCAGAGCCATTTTTTCCTCTGTGTCCCAATATAATTTATGTATTGATAGTTTTATTATTTTATATTTGAAAATTTTATAGCCCCTCCCTATCTCCAACTACCCCTCCCCGCCCTGCCAAGGACATCTACTTACAAATTCACAAATTCAAAAGAAAATAACTTACTAAAGCCAATTACTGTCCTTTGCACAAGGATGTAGAGTGCCTACCATTAGCGACTACCCTCCCAATAAACCATCAATTGTTAATAACTTCTCTCTTAGGTATTAGGCCCTTCCCACTCCATTCCAGAATTATTTCTTTTGTGTTTGATATTAGTTTCATAATTTTCAACATGTATTATTGATTTACATTTCTACCCCTCCATATCCAGTCCCATTCTTCCCTCATCCTCTCATTCTCTTTCAAATTCATGATCTCTTCTTTAATTATTTTTTGCATACATACACATATGTATATATGTCCACTGTGTCCATTCAGTGCTGCCCACATGTGTATGTGTTTAAGCATAACCACTTCAGAGCATATTACTTGGAAAAGACTGATTCTCCCTCTTTCAGCTCCTCTTGTATTGGTGGGTTCTTATAGGATTTCCCCATCTGGGTCGCCATCTCAATTGATGTCATTAAGCAGGTATTGTTTTGGCCAAGCATACTGTTGAGCTTTTGTGGGTGCAACTTCCCTATCACATATGGAAATCACTATATCTTGTATCAGATAGCCTCTCACAAGTAGATGGAAGTATTCCCATTGGGAGTGGGCAACCATCTGTCACTGGAGATGGGGAAACCACTTCCACTGAGAAGGCAATTTCCATTGAAATGAGGCAAAATCCTGGTAGACTCACTTACATAATTTAAAATGTGAGGATTTCTTATTACATAGTAAAGAATCAACCATGTCCTCCTGGAGGATGAAAATTCCCTTGATCTTCTCTCTAAAGTATGAATCCCAAACAAAGTGGTATATCTCAGGGTAACTTCAAAGCCTCAAGAATTAGGTGGGGGAGGGCAATTGTATCTGTCAAAGGATAAGTGATGAGTGTTCCAATCCATCCAATTGTAGAGGGGGTCTAGTGTTTCTCTTCTTGTTCTGTTAATACAGTAAGAAAGTGAGCTCAAGCATTTGGGGAAGGGAAATGGTTTTATTGAACCTACCAATTTAGAAACTCAATTCGCCTGAAAACACCCCCACAGATTTGTCCATTATTTTTTAACTGAATACATGGGTACCCTGCAATCAAGTAAAAAACAATGAGATGCACAATTGCTTTTTTAGGTGATAGTAATAACAGCATGGAAATAAGCTGGTAGGAATTTTCCAACAGAAGAACTTATAATAAAGACAAGAATAGTCGACAAATATGGAATCAAAGAAAATGTTTGAAAACTGAAATTAAACAAATAGTCCTATCATTAGCCAGTCAGAATTTTTTGCAAAACATCAAGAGAAAAATGAATACTCAATAGAAGAATAGGCAAAGATAACAAATTACTAATTAGTGAGTACAGAGATGCAAATAGTAAAATATGTTCATCTTTTCTATTCATTAAAGTGTTTACAATGACAATACATATTTTCAATTATAATTTCAAAAGATAAAATTAATAATTGACTCAGACTTCCACATGATTACTTGCTAGTATGTCCAGATTGTTAATATATAATACTATGTCATTGAATATCTTCTCAGGTAACCCAGGAAAATGCTTACAAAAACTTATTTCTATGCTTGTTAAAAGAGACATGATAAAAAAATTTGAAAAACAGACAAGTCAAATATTCACCAAAAAGTACTTGGTTCAACAAATTACTTCCATTCAAAACCATATTTGGAAGATTGGTATTGCAGACAATATTTCTAGAATTTACCAATAAATAAACAAAAGTGGAATATATTGAAATTTACTGAAAGAAACTTCAGGCATGTTCCTAAAATGGAGATTATATCTCTGAGAAAGTGTGGGTATTCCTTCTTAGCAAGTAAGTAGATCTCACTACATGGGTCATTTTGTGTGTACCACATCAGGGGAGACAGACAAATGTTTTATGTTGTAGTAAATTTTACAGCATAAGTTATTTTTATTGAGACTGACCTCTGTGTAAGGCATGATGAGCAACAAAGACTATATTTTTACTATAGAATTTAAATTAGCTCCTACAAACAATTGCATTTGTTTTCATAGAGATAAGTCATCATTGCCATACATAAAATTGACCATAGAAATATAATCCCATTTTTATGAAAATGAATTACCAGCACATATAATGCTTTATTTTTGAAATATGCAACAATGGAAACAATGGGTGATTATATATATATATATATATATATATATATATATATATATATATATATATATATATATATCTCAATTTTTATATAAGAATGCAATATTTGAAAATATTAAAATATATTGGAAATTTAAAGTCTCCCTTTTATTCTTCTCGTTAAAGATAAACTATCTACATTACATGCAAAGTAGAATAAACACTCTGAAGCAAATTTGCAACTTCTAAATTCATAGTGATGGCGCTCACTGGAAAACCTAGTTCTAAGAATTTACTCCAGTTATTCCACTGACAAGAACAATATCAGCCACCTCCATCTCTGAGAATAGAACCATTACTTTTTCTCAGAAACCAGTTTATCTCTTTTAAAAATCCAATCTCTCTTCATTACTGACACCTGAACATGTTGTCTATTTAGCCAATTTTCTAGGCCAAGAAAAACAACAGTTCCACAGTACACTCTAAATCTCCAGACCCCAGAAGATTATATCAAATAGATGAGGTCCAGAATTGAGGCTTTCCAGGGAGTAGTAAGAGCCATTTTGCCTTGAAGGTGTCTATGCTTTTAAAACTAAGTGATGTGAACTTCCTTGGAATGCTTTGTTACTGAAGATTAGGAAGATCCATTCTCTCTTGAGGCTGATGATTGCTTTCATTTAGGGAGGAGATCATAATTCAAGCTTGACAATTTATTACTATTATTACTTTCAATGACTAAAGTGAAGCTTTAAAAATTGAACATTCTATTTTCATTGCCCAAGGATAAGTAATGGAGGTGATTACAGAATGTCAACTTTAGTAAACATTTTCACCAGAGAAGACCTAGAAAGACAGCTAACAGGTAAATGTTGACCTTCAATGGTACTTTTATTCCTTGCTTCAAATGATAAACACTTTTAGCTCTGTTTTCCTTTTCACATAAAAGTCCTCTTAAGCATTCCATGAGTTTATAACAACCTCAGTTGTCCCTTGAAGACATTTTAGCAATTGACTTCTAGGTAAATGCTGTCTTGTTCTAAATCTAAGAGTTAAAATGTCTTTTATTTGCACAAACATCCCTAGAATTTGAATTCTATTTCTAATTTTCAAACATTTAAATGATATATTTTTTTCACTAATATAACAGTTGCCACACTATCAAACAGAAACTGTAAATGTTTCCTGACCCAAAAAAAAGTTTTTAAAAAATGAAAAATAACTCTAATCTTCTTTATATAATAACATTAAAGTTATTTTTATTTTCATTAATAATTTTGTAAAAGGAAAATAAAATAAACTGCAAATTTGTACAATTTCTTGCAAATATCAGCTATTTCATATTATGATTACAGTTTAATATTATTTATTTGTATCTTATATACCCCTAGATACTAAACAGTTCATAGATAAAGTGATAAGCTTGATATAGAATTTACAAATGTCTTCAGGAATACAGTATTTTGTAATAAAGCTAATCTAAACCTCATCTGTTTGTCTCTAAGCTCATTTAAAACTGTTTTTTTATATTTCTAAAATTATTATATGAACTGGTAAAATGGAAAGGTACATTCTCATACTGCCAGGGTGTTAATAATTAGAATAATTAATGTGTAACATGTTCAAATTTATTTTATTTAAATATCCTAATCCAATGTTGTTACAAATGACACTTAGTTTTGAAACTGTTTGCACATCAGTGAGTTAACACATAAAAAGTAACATGAAGTGTCAAAACATAGGCTCTAAAATTAAATTCACTTCATATATTAGATATGAATATAAATTTTACATATATTTACAATGTATTTATATATTGTATTTGTTGCATCTCAAGATTTAGATTTACTTGCTGGCTCCCATTAGGCAATTTGCTTCAGTTTCTGTAGGCTTCAGATTCTTTGTTGGCAAAACAGATGTTCTTCTTATACAATATTTTGATATTTCCTAGGTTTTGTGTCATTTTCCGTTTTTCTTTGTGGCATCCCAATTGCTATTCGGCAGGTTTCTTAGAGACCGTGGAATCCTGGAAGCATTTCTTTAGGATACTTCTTCTTAAAAACAAAAAACAAAAAACAAAAAACAGTGGAGACAGGTCTTTTCTTAGCCCTGCACCTAACAATACCCTAAAGGGAACATGTGTGTATGGACAAATCAGAGGCAGGGCTAGGATATTCTACCCAGATAAAGAAACACAAAGCAGAATGCATGCTCACTGTCCATATAGATCACAGCAAAGGGGCTGGAGAAAAATGCTGGCCAGAGAACTGTGGTATAACCTAACCTCTACTTCCTGCAACCTAAACACAAAAATGCTTTAGATTTCTGCCTATTTTTTCAAACCTGGTTTCTAAACCTTTTCTTAATTTATAATCACCTCCCTATGACATAGTATTAAATAATTTAGATTTGCTATATATTATTTATAATCCTTACTCTTCTATAGTAAAATTCAAAATTAAACGAAATAATCTACCTGTAATTTTGAAAGCAAAGGTTGCATTGTGCATAATTTAGCAATAGTATTTGATATAATAGTTTTTGAATGATGACATTCTTTTTTATTGAAAAAAGCTTCTTCAAGAAATATATTTTGATAGGTGGGGCCAGCAGCTCAGTGTGGCCGTCTGATTTCACCATGCATGGTTCCTATGGCCTCCTGAGGTGACACGGACCACAGACATCAACACAGACCCCAGCTGCAGTTGGACCATGAACCCAGACATGGCCCTTGCAGCAGCTTGGCCAAGACAACATCCTGGCTCCAGGTGGAAGCACTAACCACTCTGATCAGAATGGCTCTGGCAGCCACATAGCTCCCAGACACCAACAAGGCCCCAACACCAGCCTTCTGTATGACTTCTGATGGCTACACAGACCTCGGACTTCAATCCAGACCCCAGCCAAGTCACCATTGCCCCAGATGGCAGTGCATGCCACTCAGATGGGCGTGGGTGGCCCCACTGGCAGCATGGTCCTTGGATACTAACATGGCCCCAGACCTCAGCTGTCTACATGGCCTTCAATGGTAGCAGAAGCATCAGACATCAACACAGATGCTGGCTATAGTTAGGCCACGGACACAGACATGGCCTTCAGCTGCAGCTCTGGCCCAGATGTCACCATGGCATGGGGTAGCAGTGCAAATCTGTATGGCCCAGGCTACATCATGACCCTCAGGCACCATCATGGACTCAGGTAGCTGGCCTGTCCCTCGGCATCCACATAGCCCTTGGTGGCAACAGGAGCCCCTAATATCAACCCAGACTCTGGCTGCTATGGAGTAACAGACAGAAACATGGTCCCAGGTGGCAGCACAGGAGACCCAGATCTGTGTTGCCGAGTGGCTGACACCCTTAAGTGTAGGCCCCATATTCAGCAGTATTCAATCAACACAAAATGAATTCAATGGCATATTTGGTGGTTCCATATCTCATAATGATAAGTCCATGCATTTTTATTATCATTTAAACAATTTTTAAATTTAAATATATATGGACCGTATTCTTTGCCTCCTCCAAGAGCAAAGTAAACATGAATAAAAGAGATGGGAATAGAAGGTGGAATTATTATGATATGTTTTATATTACAGACTTGATTTTAAATACATTTGCTTTTCTTAATTTAAATGTCAACACGTTAAAGTTGAAAAATAAGCAAAATAGTTAAAGAAATTGTGGCAATTAACTATTTGGTACTCTTATCTATATACCTGAAATGTCTCTAATACCCTGTAACTTAAGTTTGTAATTCTAATGAGTTGCAAACTAGAGAAAAATACACAATGTATTAATTATTGTCTGTAATGATATCATTGGTAGTTTTTACTTCATCTTTAGAGCTGAGATTTTCAACAGAATAATGGAGAGGTCTGAGATATATAATATTCTTTGAAGCCCCATCATACCGAATTTCATTTTATCTTTTAAACATGCATATATCTGTTTAAATATAAACACATATTAGATATTTAGAGTTATAAACTAATGAGTTTTAGTATTTAAATACTCAAATATGTTGAAATAAATTTATACCTACATACATATTATATAAATACGTTTGTCATGTCTATTCCTTAAGAAATCCTACCAACACTGCACCTAGGTAAACTAGATATTTCTCAAGGGAGAATGCAAAGAAATAATTGCTTCCATATGACCATGGGAAAAGAAATATTAGCATCTAAACAAAACAGGCTTCAAAATTGTACTAAATTAAAGTAAGTAAAAATCCTTATCCTTCTGAACTCATAATAATATTTAAATAAGTAAAAATGTGTTGGCAATTTAATGACACTGTTGGATTAGGTTTTAATTTTGGAAATTGTAAAATAATTTTTTCATCACTGAGTTTTTCTTTTGTGTGTCAACACTATGATAAGGACTTGCCATGTGTTTTTACTAGAAGATAAACGAAGAAAGGAAAAGGTAGTCACCTAGAACTCCTTAGTTGTTACCTTTAGGCAATATTCACCATGAGTTTTTAAATGCACTTAAAAAGATATACATTTCCTTATGAGGACATCTGATACAAAGACAATTTCCTAAACTGTATCATCCCTTTAATATTTAAATTAAAGTTACACAAGAATAGCTTATCAAAATCTAAAATTACAGTCTATAAGAGGCTGCATGGGAAAATCTATTTCAGTATTTAACAGCAACAGCAAAAGATGTGGAAACTGTGAATTTGAAAAGACATAGATACAAAAACCTAATGATAATCCAAGTTGTTATTTTTTGTGTGATGATCAGAATATTTTGAGAAATTCTTGAGATTTAGGTGTATAGACATAAGGTATTGTCCTGTTGAGGAATCTAGGAATAAATAAAACAATTATTTTATTGTGAACCCAACAGCTTAAATGGATGGAATAAAATTAGTTTATATAAAAAGGTAAGCAATACACAAGGATTTGTCATATTCTTAACAAATATTTATGTATTTAAAATAGTAATAATAAGAAATGGAAAGTAAAAATATGTATTTTATATATGATTTCAGACATTTAGCTTAAATGTTTAAATAATTTAAATCTATTTTTATGTATAATATAAATAATATTCACATGCATCCTATATATGTGACATATGCATATTTATATATATAATGACAGTCCAAGGTTGCATTCTTTTTTGTCTTTATAAAAATAATTACATTTTAAAACAGTTTCAGGATGACATGAAACTAGAAAACAACATTATTGGCAAATGAGAAACTTGAATCGCAACTGTCTGCATCACTAGCAAAAAAAGCAGCAGTCACTATGTTCCTGGAGTGAATGCACAGCTCTGTCCCATACACCTAGGCATCTAACTCTTGTAACAAAAACATTAATGAAGTTGGTAGAGACCACACACACTTTGAAAATCTACATTGTAGTTCTAACTGCACCCATCTTCTAACTTGTCTGCTGTGAACACTCTGACTCTGTACTGGAACATTAGCTAGTTAATAGTAACAGTCTCTAGCCCAGGAATGCAGAGGTGAAAGAATAAATGATGAAGGCAGATAAATTGGTTAAATATTGTGTCCTGTACATGGTAGATGTGAATACTCAGATAACGCATTTGGTTTTTCCTAATTCCAATCTGCTCCTCATATAATTGCTGATGATAAAATTATGCACATCGCTCAAAACCTGGCATATAATCAATACAAAGTAGTTATTATTGGTAGTCATTGTTTTGGAGTTAGGATTTTTCTGAAAGAAAAGAAACTATCATTTGTACAAACTGATTTCAAAAAAATAAATTTAAACCCTTAGGAGATAATTTATAGGAGACTGGTGAGTTGGCTCAGTAGGGAAGAGTGGCTGACATAATGCTGCTGACCTAAATCTCTTCCCCAGGACGCAAATGGTAGACAGAGAGTAGTGATTTTTGCAACATGCCCTCTGACCTCTAGCCACGTGCCTACCGCATACAAACATTCACATAAAATAAATAAGTATAATGAAAAAGAAACAATTTCTATTTTTAGTCATCTGAGTTTATTTCATCTCAAAAGCGCTGATAGGAAAAATAGATGAACTCACATGGTGTATGAAACAAATGGTCTCACAGATCCATTGTTCACCCCTGAAAAGTGCATTCAAATGCTACGTGCAGTCTTGAGTGAAAATGGATGGAATGATTTGCCTGGTTAATTGCCACATTATCACAATGCTTCCATGCAAGTTACTATAATTCATTATGATTGCCATGCTGTCAGTCTCTGTTCAAAATTAAGCCAGGATCCCAATTAGCACATTGTTTTAAAATTCTTCTGGATACATTGTAGCTCCGTGGGCATGCATCCTGCTGCCACTGCCGTTTTCTTCCAAAGGTGTCTCGTTCCTGGCTCACACACTGTAGAGCTTCCCTTTTCAAGATTGCCTAAAAGTGAAAAAGAACTGTGATGATTTTTAAATAATTTTTATGCCTAAGATTGAATGCATTAATTTTAATTTGAGTGATTATGGGTTGAACTAAAGCGTTGATATTCAAAGAAAAGAATAAATAAACTCTCAGGAGATGTTCTTTGGTGATAAAGCTTGAGGTTTTGTTACGAAACATGAGTTACTGAATCAATAGTCCAGACAACATCTGTGAACTAGAGAAAAATGAAGAACTGGGATTTCAGGAAAGAACTTCTGAAGAGAACTTCCATTTGACAACACCCATAAGGGAATCATATTGCTTAATATGATTTGCCTGGAAAAACCACACATTTTCCACTTTAGCAATAATTTGTAATACTGTATGATGCCATGAATTAGAAATTTAATGGCATTAGTAGAAAAAAAATGAAGAAGCTGAGAGAGGTAATATTCAGACAATTTTTAAGTTATCTAAAGCTTAAACAGAGAAACTCAAAGCAAAATTTCACTAAAATCAGGAATAAGACAAGGATATTTACTTTCTCCATACCTATTCATTATAGTAGAAGTCATAGCTAGAGTGTTACTAAGATTTCAGGTTTTATTAAAGTTCTGTGATTCTGTATAGTTGAAATTGGGATTAAGCTCAGAACCATCTATACCCAATATTTCTTCTCATTGAAAAAATTTTGATAATACATATGATTGTAAAAATATGTTGGTCTTTTTAAGTATCAGAAATGTTTAATGATCAGATTACCAACCTATAATTTTATTTTATTATAAGTAGTTCTATATTATATTTATTTAGAGCAGGTATTTTAAAGTTTACAAGATAGTAATTTTACGCATGTAAATAAATACTTCCATATATGATAAACCAGATAAGATTTAATTAGGTTTTTTATCATTAGTAATTTCTTTCTTTCTCCTATTTGTACATCATTTTGTCTTTCAAATTTTATTTGTGTAACAACTTTCATTTTGACATGAGTATTGATTTATAAAAATATTAATATAGTTCATAATTCTTCACTTAGCTCCCTTATTAATATATGCTATATTTTACTTCATTTGAGTAAGGACCATCCATGAAAACAATTTGGAATTCTAGCTGAAGAATATGTGCATTCTCTTCTGAATTATTTTTATACAGAAATGTGTTTTTCCAGCACTGAGTTACAATTTGTTCTGTAATAACAGTAACAGCCATTTGTAAAATCATTGTGCTGTAAAACTTGTTGCAACTTTGACTATTGGAAATTCTCCATTAACTCTGTCACCAATACCCATCATTTTGGAGGTGTTGGTGTGTTTGGTCTGTTTCTTTCAGTTAACTGACCTGCCTCTGTGATACACACCATCACTGCGGTTGTTCCTATCATGCAGTTGTGGTGTACAGGGGCTGTTTCAAACTTTCGTTTGGGGGATAGTAACATTATCTACCTTCATCTTGCACATTTATCATACACAGTCTTCGAATTAAGCTATTTCCCCAAATATGTCTGTTTTATCAAGTGGCAGTATCTCGAACCAAGCAGAGGACTTTCCCGTGCTTATACTCTGGAGTACTGAAAGTTATAGACTCTTGGTTCTCAAGGAAGGGAATGTGTTTGTGTGTAACTAACTGCGCATACCAAATACTCATAACATTATTTGTTTGCTTTATTTTCTAATCCTTTATTATATGACATAATTTTCATTATACTTTACTATATATCACAGAACTTCAGTTGCCATATAGGTACTTCATGATATGATAAGCATTAATATTTAGATTTTAAATTATAAATTCTAAAAATTGATAGAATTTGCATAACAGAGTTTAGCCCCAGTAATATGAGTAGGTATAAATCAACTAGTAAAACAGAAAAAAAGTTTAACGTTTTAAGAATAACAGTTTTACTTAAAGTATTATCAATAACTCTTGGCTTTTGTTACAATCTAATTATTGACATATTTGCAAAAGTTATACTTTATCCCTATAATTATATAAGTCATATATATGTACATGTGGATATGTATTTTAATTAATTTTATGAATTAGAATATAATACACATAACATATGATTTATAATAGTCAAGACATGTATTAAAAATCAATATGTACTGGTAACTATGTATATAATTCTCCTTTCCTCTGCATACTTAATGAGAAGAATTAATCCATTTCAGTATTCAGTTGACATAGCTGAGCACCTAAGTCAATGACAACCATGTTTCTAAAACAAAAATAATTGAATTCATCATTCTCCAAAGTTCTTTGATTTTTACTTACTGAGTTATTACATATGACAACACTTTGCACTACATTATTAGTTGAGTTTTTGTAAAAAAAAAAAATCAGACTCAAAAGGTCAAAATGTAACTTTTTTTTAAAATGTTCAAACAGAGATTAGCCTTGAGCACAGTCAAGCTAATACCAATGTAGAATGACTTTTTCCGTATCTTTCTTCCCTAATAGCCTGTTACATAAACCTTGGGGAGCAAGTAATTTTTCATAATGATAGTAATTGTAATAGAGTGTTTAAGGTGGCTGAAAGCCAAGGACATATCAAATTTTTATGTCTAGAAATAGAAAGATAAAGAAAGGAGGAAACAGAGAAAGAGGAAAGAAGTAAGGAAAAAAGCAAACGTATGAGTTACAACATTCTAGACATAGAATGAGTGTGAAGTACATCAACTTGAAGAATGTCAACATGACATTTGCATCCTAGCAGTTATGGAAATGTATGATAAGATTTGTTAGGTCCAAAATTGGATCATATTTAATTGTTAGCTTTCTTTCTAACATTCAAACACATCTTTACAGAAGCATAACGAGGAGGAAACTCAGTGAACTCTAACCTGTATTGCATCTTACCAGTTGGAGTCATTTGACAAAATTAACTCTGGTAGATTACCTGGTCTCTTTGCCTTAGGTTTCAAAAAAATTGTATTAATTTTTTTTGCTGCTTTTTGCTTTTGTGTAGCCCTGAATGTCCTGGAACTCACTCTATAGACAGTGCCTGCCTCTGCCTCTGAGTGCTGAGATTGTTTTCTTTGTTGCCAAAGTCATTTTAATCTGTCAAACTGGAGTATGAAATAAATATTAATATCATCATAAAGAATAAAAACACAAAACTTTATTCAGAATACATTGAACTAATTTGGAGAAATAAAATTATCCTCATTTAAATTAGAAACACATATGATTTTATGACTAAACTTTTGGGGATTTCACACATATATACCTCTTAGCACCACATACCAACTAATTTTTAATTCTCTAGAGTTCTGCATGCTACATGTAGAATTAGTTTTCTTTTGTGCATACTGACAGGGTTGCCATATCAGTGAGCATTTATCACACCAAAATCTGCTATTTAAATTCTCTTAGGTTTTTTTTTCTTTTGGTTTTTGAGACAGGGTTTCTCCATGTAGCTTTGGAGCCTGTCCTGGAACCTATAGACCAGGCTGATCTCAAACTCACAGAGATCCACCTGCCTCTGCCTTCCAAGTGCTAGGATTAAAGGCATGCACCACCGCCCAGCTAAAATTCCTTTAATTTCAAAGGGAATTTTCTCTCTATCCCAGATCTTTTATATATATATGTAAGTATGTACTATATATAAAGATACATATCTTTATAAATAAATATCTTTCTGTATTTATTTATAATTTGTATATAAATAGATATATCTTTATATACACTTAATAAAATATGTATATATTGCTGATGGAACCATGCTTAAATACTGACTGTCGCATAGTTTGCCTCCTGGCAGTCTTCAGTTGCAGTAGCCCATTGCATCTATCTGAGCTGTTTCTCAAGGCCCCAGCATAAACTTCCCACATCACATCAACTAACTACAGAGGGGATACCCATCTTAACAGGAGTCTTTCAGCCATAAACTTTAATCGCACTTTAAACAGCCTCAGAATGGAATGTTTCCTTAATTAAGATGCTGCTTTCTTCATCATAATTGAAATACATCAAAAAGTTTCTTGTTAAGGCTCAAGATATATTACAAAGCCATTCTGTAGTGAAGCTGCAGGGCTTTGCTAATTGCAAAACAACAGATCAAATTTGAGAGGAAGTTATAGCAGGAGGATTCCAGTGATGAAGCAGCTTATTTAAATCTGGCACTCAAGACAATTTGGAAAAGATGCTGAATCATGTCATTTGGTTAAACTGCAGCTCAAGATAAAATTATAAATTATCAATGCATCATTGACCTCTAAAGGTATACAGGTCTATATTAGTATACCTAGAAAAATTCAACCCTTTAAATTCAATATCCCAAGTATAAGTACTTTTCAAGGAACCTGTAAGGATCTTGGACTAAGAGAACAGGCATTTTGATGCACATCAATGTTTGTCATTGAATTTGGTATGGGCAGTTATTTTAATATAATGTGTTAGACACAGGATTTTTTTAGAGTTCCAAATTATCATTTGTTTTGTATTTCTGATTTCCAAATAGAAGCTGTCTTATTTTTATTGATTAAAATGCATATTCTAGTGTCCAGTTACACTGATATTCATGACAAGGTGGTAGTGCACACTATACATTGACCAGAAAAAACTTTTCCCTTTGCTCTGTTCTATCACACTCTGAAGCTGCTCTTTACAACTCTCCCTTTCAAGGTCCACTTTAAACATTTGTCTAAACCCAAATATTTTCATACCTTGCAGGGAACATCCACTACTTCTGCTACTACACCTACCCTTACCCTTGCTCTCTAAACCCTCCAACACTTTGCTTTTCTTTCACTCTTTGCCACAAAAGATACAAAGGTATCGCTCCCTTCAGAAAACCATTTCTTCCTTAGATCCCGCTCCACCTCTGTACATCCTAACTGAATAATTATTCCTTCTCATCCTCTATCCACTATTATTTTTGAATGCAACTTTTTTCTTTTAATTAACCACTCATTCTAAATTATGTATTTCCAATAGTATTTTAAAATGTTTAACATTTTATCTATTTTTTAAAAAAGAGAAAGGAAAATATTTTTATTCCATCCTATTACTGCCATATACATGTTTTCTTTATCAGCAGTGGTTCTCCTAAGAGGAATTCCCTGTATTCATGATCTCCATCTCCTTGCCTCTTCAGTCTTCATCTTATGCATTTGGCTAATACTATCATCATCATAACTAGTCCTGTTAACCAGTATTTGTTCTCTCTTTACTACTTGCCTTCTCCTTGGAAATTTCTACTATATTAGTTCATCTGTCACCCCACTCACAATTATTTATTCCTTCCTGGTGATATCATATGTGCTAGCCTTTTAGGCACAAAAACTACCATTGTGAGTAGAAGTTACAAACATCATACCATGCAAAGCAAAGAAAACTGGCAATGAGCAAAACAAGCAAACAAACAAAGCCTAGATGATGTTTTATCAGTGAGTAAGTTTCCTTTCCACCCCTAATGATTTGAGTTTGATACCCAGGACCCAGACAGTAGAAGGAGAGAAGCAGCTCTCAATTCTTAGGTATATACAGACACACACAGGCAGAGAGAGAGAGAGAGAGAGAGAGAGAGAGAGAGAGAGAGAGAGAGAGAGAGAGAGAGAGAGAATACACAATAAATAAATAAATATTGATATAAAATGAAGAGAATTCAGCAGGTCACATAAATCAGAAGAACAAGTAAAAAGCCCACCTGCCACCAAACTCTCCTATCCCCTCAGAACCCTGTCATGCTCTCAGTTAGGATCCCAAAGACACAACCCACTGCCAGTGCTTCCCACCCCACCACTCACCTGCCCGTCATGCCCCTACTCCAATCTTGGGCAGATATCCCCTGCTCAGGTGCAGGCCATGCCACCCAGAACAACACATGTAGGCCATGCCAACCAGAAAAACAATAGGTGAACTCAGGCAGACACTCACTGCTGGGTCCAGCAGCCAGAACTCCAAATAAGAAGACTATCTATGGACTTTCTCCACTCTCATATTGCCCCCCACAACAGGACACTATCCCCAATCCTCACTCTCCCCTTTATTACTTTACCCCACCTCTCAACTCAGACAGAGACCATTTGCTGGTCCAGAATTCAAACCTGCTGCCAGAACTATAGGCCACAAACACCAAAAGACCAAAGAAGAAACATAAACTGAGTAACAAAACACCCATCCAATAAAGACAAACTCAGATCTATAATTACCTCAAACACAGATGCCTAGACACCAGTGTAAGCACACAATCAACAACAACCAGGGCAATAAGTCACCACCAAAGCCCAGCTGCTGTGGGATATCTTTCTATATGCTGTGGATATGTGTTGCTATGATTGGCTAATAAAGAAGCTGCTCTGGTGTATGGCAGGTCAGGTTATAGCCAGGCAGGAAATCCAAGAGAGAGACAGGAAGAAGAAAAGCAGAGGCAGAGGAGACACTAGCTTGTCACACAAGGAGCAACATGCCAGCAGACCAGTAATACCTCAGCTATGTGACAATACATAGATTAATAGAAATGGGTTAATTTAAGATAAAAGAGCTAGTTAGCAAGAATTCTGCAACATAGGTCATATAGTTTATAATTAATATTAGGCCTCTGCGTGATTATTTTATAAGAGGATGTGGGACTGTAAGAGGATTCGGGCCAAGTGGGCCACAGGAAATCTTGCGACTACATTTGGCATATCAACTTGGGGCTCTCAAATTTCCTAAAGCCTAAAAGAATTTAAAAAGGGCTTCAAAATACGCAATAACAGAGCCAAACAGCTTCCTACTTATGTCTCTCATGCAGGCCACGGCACAGACAGTATGCAGGATTTGGGCTTGAACACAGCGTGGCAGATTCCTGCCCCAGTACACAGAGGTGTCTCTAAGCTGTGCAGCACACTCCATGGTGGATTTAGCTCATACAGACAAAAAGGGTTTGTGAGCCAACAGCACACTACCTGGTGGCAGCATGGACCCCAGAGTTAGTGGGGTAAGTATGACTCTCCTGGGTACCTCCACCATGTTGGGAAGCCACTAGGGGCAGAGTCGGCAGTCAAGGCTGCTATGTGGGTCCTAGCCATGCAGTTTAGCAGTTTAAAATCTCTCCTTGTCAGAGAGATTATAGATTCACACTGAAACAAATTCAGATGGAATAAAATTCTGAACAGTTTACATAGTATGTAAAAAGGTATGTAGGCTTGAGAGAGAGAAAATAAAAGATATAGTCATAAAAATCAAATAAAATTCTAAAAAATATATATAAAGAATATAACAGGCCATGTAAAGATTGAAATTATACAGATAGTCTGGATTATGTTGTCTTTGGAATTTTTAACTGGAGAGAGACAATTGATTGTAAAGGGTGCCGAGTTAAACAAATATGTATATATTTTAAAGGTATCTTGACTTCAAAGTTTGGATCTAAGGATATGTTCCTTCAGAAAGGAGGCTCTGCTTTTGTTTCCAAAAGATGCAAGAGGTTGTGGATTTGCTCCAGGTTAAGATGGATCAGACTTGATCAACTGAGACCTCTTGAACCTTGACAGATGGCATTTATCAACAAAGGTTATAACCAGTCATCTCAAGAATTGACCATTATCTTGAATTTTCTAAGGATCCCCATAAGATTAACAGTACTCCTAATCAGTAGGAGGTAGCCTAGAAGACTATGCCCACATCCCCCCCAAATTGTTACAAATTGTTATTGGTCATAGTCAATCTCTTTCTAAAAGAAGAAAAGGAACTATAATACAGAAATATAGGATATAGATATGATAGGATAAAAGGGTAGATATTGAATCTACCTTTTAAAAAAGTAACAACTCATTTGAAATATTTTACATTGCTATGGATTTTCATTTATTAATAAAAATTTGAAATTAATTTTGTTATACTGTATGTATATTTCTACCTTTGTTTGAGGTATTATGTACCTCATTTAAAATTTTAATGTATTGAAATTTGTAGGCAAGTGGGTGGAACTAGAAAATATCATCCTGAGTGAGGTAACCCATACTTAGAAGGACAAACATGGTATGTACTCACTCATAAGTAGATACTAGATATAAAGCAAAGTATAACCAGACTGCAACCCACAGCTCCGGTGATACTAGCTAGTAAGGAGGACCCTAGGAGGGATACATGGATCACCCAGCGAAGGAGAAATAGATGAGATCTACATGAGCAAACTGGGGGTGGGGGGTAATAGAGGGCAAGGGATGGGAGATGAGAACATAGGGGAGTGGGAGGTTTGAGCTGGAACAGAGACAGAGTGGGAGAGCAAGGAAAGAGCTACAGTGATAAATAAAGACATCATGAGAATAGGGAGAAACAGATTGCTAGGGAAGTTTCCAGAAATCTATAAGGATGACCCCACCTTAGACTCCTGGAAATAGTCAAGAGGGTGCTTGAACTACTCTGGTGATCAGATGGCTGAATACCCTAACTGTCATTATAGAGCCTTCATCAAGTGACTGATGGAAGCAGATGAAGAGATCCGTGGCCAGGCGCCAGGCCGAGCTCCAGGAGTCCAATTGATGAGAGAGAGGAGGGATTCTATGAGCAAGGGATAGTGAGATCATGATGGGGAAACATACAGAGATGGCCAGTCAAACTTGCTGTGGATATTGCTCTATATATAAATAAAACACTGATGGCCAGTGACCAGGCAGGAAGTAGGTTGCCAGGCAGGAAGTAGGTGGGACAAAGAGAGAGGAGAATTCTGGGAAGCGGGAGGCAGAGGGGGAGACACTGCAGCCACCGCCAAGACAAGCAGCATGTGAAGACTCTGGTAGGCCACCAGCCACATGGCAAGGTATAGATTTATAGAAATGGGTTAATTTAAGATAAAAGAACAGTTAGCAAGAAGCCTGCCACAGCCATACAGTTTATAAGTGATATAAGCATCTGAGTGATTATTTTATAAGTGGATTGTGGGACTGCAGGGCTTGGGGAACCTGGAGAGAAGCCCTCCAGCAACACAAACTAGTGGAAATGCATGTACTGTGGACAAATAGCTGTGGAGCTCCCATGGTACTGGACTAGGTAGGCCCTCTGGATAGGCAAGACCGTTGTTTAGCTTAAACTGTTTAGGGGACCCCCAAGCAGGGAGTGGGATTAGGACCTGACCCTGGTACATGAGCTGGCTTTTTGGAGCCTAGTGCCTATGGCAGGACACTTTGCACAGCCTTGGTGCAGGGAGGAGGGGCTTGGACCTACCTCAACTGAATGTACTAGGCTCTGCTGACTCCCCATGGGAGACCTTGCCTTAGAGGAGGTGGGAATGGGGGGTATGTTGGAGGAGGAGAAGGATGGGGGGCAGGAGGAAGGAGAAGAGGGGGATATGTGGTTGGTATGTAAAATAAACAGAAAATTTCTTAATAATAAAAAGATAAAATGCCAAAGGCCTTGTAATATATAATTGAGAAGTACAGAATAATAATTAATCATGTATGATAATCAAACTAATAGTGATGTTAGTTAAGTTTTCTAGGTACACATAGTTATATTTCAGTTAAGCAGATAATCTTCAAACACTTCAAAGACTTACAGAATATGGCATGTAAAATATTTTAAAAGTTTAGACTTTTCTGGACAGTGAGACATGTCTGCTCCTGGCAGCACCAAATTACTTCAAAGAGGAAGATAGGCATCAAAGGCACTCTGTGTGGAATTTATTTTCTTTTTGACAAAACTGGCCATTTGGGCAAAACATGTCTCTTGCCTGGACTGCTTGACAGTATGTTATATAGACTGGACATGCAGGACCCATGGGAAAGTGACCACTAAACTTTGCCTAAACAGTGCAAGATGGTCCTTCAGGTTCCTGTTTCACAGAGGAGACTGCCAGACATTCTGCAGGACACAGGGAGCAGCAACTGTTAAATGTCTGCCAGAGACTCTAAGCCTGTAGGCTTAAGATGGATGCCCCAACATTGCAGAGGAACTTTGGGTAACTGTCCAGGCAGCTAGATGTCTCTGTCATTTCTAGAACTTTGGAAGCTGCTTACAATGCACTTTCTGCTTAATTAGGTAGTAATATGTACTTCTGGGGTCTTTGATGTAGTTGAAGACTAGATAGTACAACACAACTAAAGCATGAGAAAATTACCTTAAGACCAATTTTATGAAGGATTAGAGGTCCTTAAAGAGGAAAATAGTAAATTCCTTAAGGAAATTGAGGAAAAGAAAAAGAAAAAATTGGAATAAATGAATAAAACCCTTTAAAAAGGAGTTCAATGAAATGAATAAAGGTTTTAAAGACCTAAAAATGAAAATAAGTGTAATAAAGGAAACATAAGCTGAGGGAATTCTGGAAATGGAAAATCTAGATAAGTAAACAGGAATTACAGATACAAACATCACCAACAGAATACAAGAGAGGAAAAACAGAACACAAGTTTTGAAGATATGATAGAAGAAATAGATATATTGGTCAAAGAAAATATTAAGTCTAAAAACTTCCTCACACAAAACATCAAGGAAATCTAGGATGCCATGAAGAGACCAAACATAAAAATAATAGGAATAGAAGAAGAATCCCAGCTCAAAGACCCAGAAAATAATTTTTAAAAAATCACAGAAAAAGAGTTTCCGAACTTAAAGAAGGACATGCCTATAAATCTACAAAAAGCATACAGAACACCAAATAAATTGGACCAGAAAAGAAATTCCCCATGCCACATAATAATTAAAACACTTGAGATGCAGAACAGTGAAAGAATATTAAAATCTGCAAGGGAATAAAGCCAACTAACGTATAAAGGCCGACCTATTAGAATTACATTCTACTTCTCAATGAAGACTCTAAAAACCAAAAGGGCCTGCACAGATGTCCTGCAGACTCTAAGAGACCACAGATGCCATCCCAGACTACTATAATCCAGCAAAACTTTCAATTGCTATAGATGGAGAAATAAGATATTCCATGACATAGTAAAATTTAAGCAATATCAGTCCACAAATAAAGCCCTACAGAAAGTACTAGAAAAAAACTCGACCCCAAAGTTAACTATACCCACCACCCACAAAAACAGTGGCAATAAATAATCTCATACCAACAAAATAAAAAGAAGAGAAACACACACACACACACACACACACACACACACACACACACTACCAACAACAATAAAATAACAATAATTAGCAAGCATATGTCATTAATATCTCTCAATTTTAATGGACTCGAATTTCCCATTAAAAGACACAGGCTAACGGAATGTATGTAAAAACAGGATCCATCTTTCTACTGCATACAAGAAACACACCTCAACTTCAAAGACAGACATCTCCTCAGAGAAAAGTGTTGGGGAAAGATTTTCCAAGCAAATGGACTCAAGATGCAAGTTGGTGTAGCCATTTTGATATCTAACAAAGTAGACTTCCATCAAAATTAATCAAAGGGGACAGGGAAGGATACTTCATACTTATCAAAGGAAAAATCTACCAAAATGACTTGCACTTCTTAACATCTTGCCCCAAAATCAAGGGCACCAGCATTTGTAAAAGAAACATTATTAAGCTTAAATCCCACATTAACTGTGGGTTACTTGAATACATACTTTCACCAATGGACAAGTCATCCAGACAAAAACTGAACAGAGAGATACTGAAAATAACAGATACTATGATCCAAATGGACCTAACAAATATCTATATAACATTTTACCCAAGCACAAAAGAATATACATTTTTCTCAGTACCTCACAGAACTTTTCCCAAAATTGACCACATGCTCTGTCGTAAAGCAAGTCTCAACAAATACAAGAAAAATTGAAACAATCCCCTATATTCTATCAGACTACTATGGATTAAAGCTAGATTTCAGCAATAATTGAAATCCTACAAACTCCTGGAAACTGAACAGCACTCTATTGAATGACTATTGGGTCAAGGCAGAAATAA
The DNA here is from genome assembly GCF_049852395.1 of Peromyscus maniculatus bairdii. Lineage (NCBI taxonomy): Eukaryota > Metazoa > Chordata > Mammalia > Rodentia > Cricetidae > Peromyscus > Peromyscus maniculatus. Next base: position 15,906,731 of record NC_134854.1, on the reverse strand, counting down.
AGGAACTGAAGACTTCCTAGATTAATGAAAATGAAGTCAGAACATACCCAAATTTATGGGGCACAACGACGGTAGTGCTAAGAGGAAAGCTCGTAGCATAAAATGCCTACATAAAGAAAATGGAGAAGTCTCTTAACAGCCCACCCAAAAGCTCTAGAACAAAAAGAAACAAATACACCCAAGAATAGACAGCTGAAAATAATCAAACTGAGCTCTCAAATCAATAAACTAGAAACTAAGAGAAAAAAACAAAGAATCAATGAAACAATAAATTGGTTCTTTGAGAAAACCAACAGCAGAGAAAAATCATTATCTAAACTAATTAAAAGACAGAGAGAGAATATCCAAATTAACAAAATCAGAAACAAAAAGGGCAACATAACAATAGATGCTAAGGAAATCCAAAGTATTATTAAGTCATAGTTTAAAAACCTGTATTCCACAAAATTGGAAAATCTAAAATAAATGGATTCCAGTCACCAAAGTTAAGTCAAGATCAGATAAACATTTTAAATAGATCTATAACCACCAATGAAATATAAGCAGTCATTAAAAGTCTCCCAACCATAAAAAGCTCAGGGCCGGAGAGTTTTAGCCCAGAACTTTACCAGACTTCCAAAAAAGAGATAATGTCAATATCCGTTAAATTATTGTACAAAAATGAAACAGAAGAAACATTGCTAACTTAATTTTATGAGGTCACAGTCTCCCTAATGCCCAAACCATACAAATATTAAAAAAAGAGAATTACAGAACAATTTCCATCATGACAAGTGACTAAAAAAAATACTCAATAAAATATTCACAAACAGAATCCAAGAATACATCAACGAGTTCATCAACCATGCTAAAGTAGGCTTTATCCTAGAGATTCAGGGGTGGTTCAACATATAAAAAAAAATCTACCAATGTAACCCACCATATAAAGTGGAGAGAGAAAAAAATCACATGATTGTCTCATTAGATGTTGTAAAAGCCTTTGATAAAATCCAACACCCCTTCATGTTAAAAGTCTTGGAGAGATCGGGTATACAAAGGACATACCTGAGCACAATAAAGGTAATTTATAAGAAACCGATAGCCAACATCAAATAAAATGGAAGGAAACAGAAAGCAATTCCACTCAAACCAGGAACAAGACAATGCTGTCTACTCTCTCCATACCTATTCCATATAATACTTGAAGTTCTAGCTAGAGCAATAAGACAACTGAAGGAGATCAAGGGGATACAAATTGGAAATGAAGAAGTCAAAGTATTACTATTCACACATGATGTGATAGTATACATAAGTGACCCCAAAAATTCTACCAGAGAACTCGTACAGTTGATAAACTCCTTCAATGAAGTGGCTGGACACAAGATTAACTCAAATAAATCAATAGCCCTCCTACATACAAATGGTAAATGGACTGAAAAAGAAATCATGTAAATAGCACCCTGCCAAATAGTCACAAATAATGTAAAGCATTTTTAATTAATTCTAACCAAGGAAGTTAAAGACTTATATGACTATAACTTCAAGTCTTTGAAGAAAGAAATTGGAAAGATATCAGAAGATTGAGAGAACTCCCATGATCATGGATCAGTAGGATTAACATAGTAAAAATAGCCATCTTACCAAAAACAATCTACATATTCAAGGCAACCCCCATCAAAATTCCCACACAGTTCTTCATAAACCTTTAAATGACTATTCTCAACTTCATATGGAAAAACAGAAAATTAAAAAAAAAAACAGAAGTTAAGATAATCCTGTACAATAAAAGAACTTCCAAAGTTATCACTGTCCCTGATTTCAAGCTGTACTACAGAGCTATAATAATAAGAACTACATGGTATTAGTATAAAAAACTAATTTTATCAGGTTTTAGTCAGGTTGATCAGTGGAGTCAAATCAAAGACCCAAGCATAAATCCATACACCTATGAATACATGAATTTTTATAAAGAAGCCAGAAATACACACTGGAAAAAAAGGAGCATTTTCAACAAATGGTGCTGGTCAAACTAGATGCATGTAGAAGAATGTGAATTGATCCATGTCTATCACCCTGCACAAAACTCAAGTCCAAGTGCATCAAAGACCTCAACATGAAACCAGATACATTGAACCTGATAGAAAACAAAGTGGGGAATAGCCTTGAATGCATTGGCACAGGGGAAACCTAACATAGACAATGGAGCCATTAAAACCAACAATCAATAAATGAGACCTCATGAAACTGAAATGCTTCTGCAACGCAAAGGACACCATCCATAGGACAAAATGAAAGTCTACAGAAAGGGAAAAGATTTTCACCAACTCATCATCTGACAAAGGGTTAATTTTCAAAATATGTAAAGAACTCAAGAAAAGAGACAAATAAACCAAATAATCAAATAAAAATGGGGTACAGATCTAAACAGAGAATTCTCAACACAGGAATCTTAAGTAACCAAGAAACACTGAAATAACGTTCAACATCCTTAGCCATAAGGGAAATCCAAATCAAAACTACTTTAAGTTTTCATCTTACATCTGTCAAAATGGCTATGACCCAAAACACAAGTTACAGCTCATGCTGAAGATGTGGAGCAAGGGGAACAATCCTCCATTGTTGTGAGTCAAACTTGTACAATCACTTTGGAAATCCATATGGGGGATTCTCAGAAAATTATGAATTGATCTACTTCATTAATCAGCTATACCACTCTTGACCATATGTCCAAAGAATGTTCAATCATACTACAAGGACAGCTGCTCAACCATATTCATAGCAGCATTAGTCATAACAGTGTAAAAAAACTGTAAACAACCTAGATGTCGCTCAATGAAGAATGAATAAAGAAAATGTGGTAAATCACACAATGGAGTATTGCTCAGCTGTTAAAAAATTGACATAATGAAATTTGCAAGCAGATGGTTGCAGCTAGAAAAAAATTATTTTGAGGTAACCCAGAACCAAAAAGACAAATACGGTATATATTCACTTGTAAGTGGATATTGGCTGTAAGCAAAGGATAAGCATACTACAATCCATAGACTCAGAGAGGCTAAGTAACAAGAGAGGGCTGGGTGTGTGTGGTGGGGTGGGAGTGGGGGAGTGGTATGAAAGAATCTCCCTGGTAAGAGGAAATAGAATAGAATTTATGAATGGATGGATGCAGGTGGGGATGGGAACAGGAGTGATCAGGTTGAGGGGGAGAGATAAAAGAAGAGAGTTCTGGGAGAAATGACTGAAACTGGGGTGGGGAGCACTTCAGAGTTGAGGTAGAAACCTAGTGCAACATAAATTCCCTGGAATCTGAGGGTGTGACCCATGCAAAGACTCCTAATAATGTAGGACATGGAGCCTGAACTGGCCATCTTCTGAAACCAAACAAGACTTCCAGTGATCGGACTATGACACCAATGCAGTCACAATACCTTTTTTTTTTTTTAATTTTATAATTTAATTTAATTTTACATATCAGCCATGGATTCCCTTGTTTTCCCCCCTACAGCCCCCTCCCCGTGCCTTCCCCCAGCCCACCCCCCATTCCCATCTCCTCCAGGGCAAAGACTCCCCTGGGGATTCAGCTCAGCCTGGTAGATTCAGTCCAGGCAGGTCCAATCCCCTCCTCCCAAGCTGAGCAAAGTGTCCCTGCATAGGCCCCAGGTTCCAAACAGCCAGCTCCTGCACTAAGAACAGATCCTGGTCCCACTACCTGGGGGCCTCCCAAACAGTTCAAGCTAATTGACTGTCTCACTTATCCAGAGGGCCTGATCTAGTTGGGGGCTCCTCAGCTACTGGTTCATAGCTCATGTGTTTCCACTAGTTTGGTTATTTGTTCCTGTGTTTTTTCCAATCATGGTCCCAACAACTCTCGCTCATACCATCCCTCCTCTTTCTCGCCATTTAGACTCCTGGAGCTCCACCTGGGGCCTGGCCAAGGATCACTGCATCCAGTTCCCTCAGTCATTGGATGAGGTTTCTAGCACGACAATTAGGGTGTTTGGCCATCCTATCACCAGAGTAGGTCAGTTCGGGCTGTCTCTCGACCATTGCCAGCAGTCTATTGTAGAGGTATCTTTGTGGATTTCTGTGGACCTCTGTGGCACTTTGCTTCTTCCTGTTCTCATGTGGTCTTCCTTTACCATGGTCTCCTATTCCTTGTTCTCCCTCTCTGTTCTTGATCCAGCTGGGATCTCCCACTCCCCTAAGCTCTCTTTCCCTCAACCCTTGCCCTTCATTACCCCCACTCATATCCAGGTTGTTCATGTAGATCTCAGCCATTTCTCTGTCATTGGGCAATCTCTGTGTCCTTCTTGGTGTCCTGTTTTCTAGGTAGCCTCCCTGGAGTTGTAAGTAGGAGTCTAGTCATCTTTGTTTTACATCTAGTATCCTCCTATGAGTGAGTACACACTGCTGGGCTGTAGTGGCACATGCCTTTAATCCCAGTACTTGGGAGGCAGAAGCAGGTGGATCTCTGTGAGTTGGAGGCCAGCCTGGTCTACAGAGTGAGATCTGGGACAGGCACCAAAACTACACAGAGAAACCCTGTCTCGAAAAACGAAACAAAACAAAAACAAGTCACAATACCTTTGACCTTCAATTTTTACTGCCTGCAAGATGTGCTGAGGTAAGCTGGCACAGAACTCATCGGAATAACCAACCAATGACTGGTCCATCTTGAGACTCGAACCATGAGAGAGAAGAGAGAACACATCTCTGACACTGCTTGGAGGTCCAGGAACCAGAGACCAGATAGCCCAGAGACCTGCAGTAGAACTAAACATGACTGGCAAAAAAAAAAAAAAAGTTAATGAAATATTTCTTAAGGATGTTCTGCTATAGGCAAAGATGGGTGCCCTGCCAAGTCTCATCAGAGAGGCTTCCTCTAGCAGCTAATGAGAACAGATGCAGAGTCAAACTCGAACATTAGGCAAAGATCAGAGAGCCCCTTGGAAGAAATGGAGGAAGCATTGTAGGAGGCAGAGGGATCAAGGACAGCAGGAAAACACTGCCTGTGGAATCAACTAAGCAGGGCTCATAGGGGCTCAAAGAGCTTGCAGTGATAACAACACAGCCTACATGGGTCTGTGCTAGGTCCTCTTTGAATATGTTACAGTTGTTTAGCTTGGATTTTTTTTTTGTGGGGCTCCTAAGAGTGGAAATGGGGGTTGTCACTGACTCTTTTGCCTGCTCTTGTGACCCCTTTCCTCCTACTTGGTTGCTTCATCCAGCCTTGAAATGAAGGTTTGTGCCTGCTCTTATTGAGTATTGTTATGCCATGCTTGATTGATATCCCTGGGAGACCTGCTCTTTTCTGAAGGGAAACAATGGGGAAGGGGAAGGGACCTGGGGGAGAAGGCAGGTGGGGAGGACTGGGAGGAGTGGAGGGAGCAGATGATGGGGTTGAGATGTATTGTATGAGAGAAGAATTAATTTTAAAAAAAAGAAAAATCAAACTTGCTATTTTCTTCAACACATGGTAATACACATCTAAGAACATGGGTATATATAGTTCAAAATCTATCATTTCAATTTATAGTTTCCAAATTGCCACTTTGACATTGTACTATGGGTGTGTCAAACATGCCTTATAGTCACTATGCCCAAATCTTGTCTTGGTTTATGACAGGCATCATCTTTTTTTTACTTCTGTTTCTTAGCTTAGTGAATGATACCACCTTTCTTTATATTTCCCCTGCAAAACCTGGCAGGTATCATCAATAACTCTTTTCTTTATCATACTAGTCTATCAATCACCAGGATCTTTTTCAATTTTATACCTTAAATATGTCTTTATTCAATTTAATTTTCTCATGCTCCATTTTCTCCTTTCTAGTCCAAGGACTCATCATCTCTCAACTATAGCACAGAAACATTCTTCAAACTATTCCTGCCTTTAAAAGGTCTTCACAGTGCAGCAATATTAATCATGTGTTTAATTGTACTTCATAAATCTTAGGTAGCTTCACATGTTCTTAAGACAAAAATTTTAAATGCTTAATACCATGCCCAAATCACCACAACATTCCCTCTGTCCTGTCTGGCCATGTCAGCCATCATTTACTTTGTTGTTGTTGTTGTTTTGTTTGCTTTTTGGCTATGTTTCAGACAATCTCAAGTCCCATGGAATCATACCAGAGGTAGTATGATGAGCTTCTAGGTAAGGATTTTGATCACGCTTAGATACTCTTTACATGGAGTCTTATCCTGTTATCCTTTGTCTACCTAATCTATAGTTCCTCATCCTCCACAGCCTATTCCTAAGGTAAATTCCTCTTATTATCCATAACCAAGCAGAACACCTTTGAATCTATATGATAAGTTTCCATAGGCCATGTTGTTTGCTTTTTACAAATGTTATTGCAGATAACTGTCCTCTATGTGTACTATGGCATGGATAACATCTGTCTTCTAAAGTCAATTGTAAATGCACCAAAACGGTTTCTGTTTTATTCCAGTGTTGCTCCCTTATGATATAATGTATTGCCTAGCATTTCATATACATTCATATATTAGATAAGTAAATGGGGAAAAGAATGAACAGACAAGTTTAAAATGTGTATTTTTAGCTGTGCTACAAGTGTGTCAGTATCTTATAGTTTTCTATGTATTAAACATATACCATTATGTATATTGTCCTATATCCCTCATCATTAATTTTGTCATCTATAATTTAAAGACAAGCATGCTTTCCTACATTGTGGACTAAAATAAAAGTAAATAAATATTTATAAAACACATGTGATAGTAGCTTTCACATAGTAAGTATTGAACAAACAATAGCTTTTGTTATTTATCTTCTTTAAATGTGTAATGACAAAAATTCTAACTACAAATTCTTACTTGTAGCCTTAATTAACTTAGTAGTTCATACTTCATAGAAAAAATGATTCCCAGGAGAGTAGGATGATGTTTGAACTGCAATCATCATACTGAACTGCAGTAGAGTGTACGTTTTCATTATAGAGCTTTAATTATTTCCTAAACATGAGGGGTGGAGAGGTCATTGAAGTTCTTACAATTTATCCTTACCAGAAGATTTATTTTGCCCTAAGGGAAGAAATCAGTTAATTAATGACACCACAGCAAAGCAATCAGCTTTTGGTAGATCTAAGAGTAAGAAATACTCATCTGATATAAAATAAAGGCAAAGTATATAAAACTATTAAATACAGCATTTATTGTAATCAAATACCACGTTCTACAATATTGCAAATAAGAGAGATATAGTTCTGTAACACATTCAGTAATTATATATTCACTGAAGTCAAGACAGAGTTTTAGCAACTCCAGAATTTCTTTGTGCTACAAAAGGGCTGTTAGTCCAACACAAGTATATGTTTAACTTAAAAAATGGACTACTATTTTCCACAGACAATGAACCAATTTAAAATTTTTCCAGCAATACATGACTGTACAATATACTTACCACTGTATTATCCCCACTTATTTGCACTTTCTCTATATTTTTAAGCACTAAAATGAATATTCAGGTGATACATCTTCATGGTTTTAGTTTTTGTTTTCATGAAAACTAATGATACTGAGTGTCTTACAATATTCCATTGTATATACTTCTCAGTAATGAGTCTGTATTAGTTAGATTTTTCATTGCTGAGATAAAAACTCTGATAAAAAGGAAGGAAGTAAATATTTATGTTGTCACAATGATAAGTGTCAATCAGAGAACATTATCCATCTTGGCAGGCAGGCATGGATAAACACCTCATTTGTTTGGTTGTTTAATATTTTTATTTGTAATTTTTTATTTTTGTTAACTTATTTTTATTATTTCTTTTTTAGTTTTCCTTTGGGGGGATCTAAGGCACTACAAGGGTGAAGGGCAGATAGAGAGGGACTGAGAAATGAGTGAGATTGGGGTACTGATGTGAAATTCCCAAAGAATCAAAAAATTGTGTTTAAAAAACAAATCATGCTGAGTGAAAAAGCTGAAATGTTTGAATACAGAAGCTCAGCAGATGTACCCCAATCATGTGTCACTAATCATGTGTTTCTTCATTCAATTAATTTAGAAATCACACTTAACATAATTCTACACCTTATCAAAGTGACATACAAAGCATCACTTTCAAAAGTACAATTTTATTCCTGACTGCCTAAATGGCTCATATCCATCTCAAAATGAGAAATGTGTTTAGTCCCTTACTGTGAGTTTAAATTGCCTTAACAGTCTCTACATTGTTCTAAATTCCAAATTCAAAGTTTCTTCTGAAACCAAAGAAAATTTATAGATGGGACCCTCTCTGGAGAGCACGTCTAGTGTATAATGAACCAAAGCATGTGAAAATCCCAAATGCCACAGAGTACATATGGAGTATGACTCAGGTGTTAAAAATGATGACATTATGAAATATGCACACAAATGGATGGAATTAGAAAAAAAAAAATCATCCTGAGTGAGGTAACCCAGACCCACAAAGACAAACATGGTATGTTTTATAAGTGGATATTAGCTGTAAAGTAAAAGATAATCATGTTACAATCCACAGACTCAGAGAGTATAAGTAATAAGGAGGATTTAAGAGGGATACAAGATCTCCCTGAGAAGGAGAAAGAGAATAATTTCACAGGTGGACTGGGGGTGAGTGGGGTTAGGAACAGGAAGGAATAGGTAGGGGAGAGGGGAGAAATGACTGGAATTGGGGGGCATTTCAAGGGTGAGATGGACATTTAGTGCAATGGAAAATCCATGGAATCTATGAGAGTAACCCCAGCAAAGACTCCTAGTAACAGGGGGCGCGGAGCTTGAACCAGTCATCTTCTGAAACCAAGCAAGGCCTCAAGTGGAGGGATTGGGACACCAACCCAGCCACAAAACCTTCAACCTCTGCTGTGTCAATGTACCACATTTTCTTTATCCATTCTTGTACGGAGGGACATCTAAGTTGTGCTAGGGTATTCTGCTGTGTGTTTAAGTCTTTGAGATGTGAGATTTTCACAGGTTTTGTTCTGTTATGACTATGTTTTTTCATTTTATAATAGTGTTTTCAAAAATTAAATAAAGTATACACTTAATAATAATATTAATTCATTCATTCATTAGACAACAAAATGTGGAATTTCTAAGAACATCAATGCTTTAGAATAATTAAGTGTAGTATTAAATTTCAAATAATTATTTGATTGTTCTTAATAAACTAATTTTGATTTAAAGATCAATTTTAATTTTTAATGTGTGTGTATGTGGGGGTATATGCATTTGATTTTGTTGGTGGGGGTCAGATGGTATCTTAAGGTACTGGATTTTTCTGGAGCTCGATTACAGGAGATTGTGAGTTGCTCACCATGGGTGCTTGGAACTGAATTAAGGTCATCTGCAAGAGCAGTATACATTCTTAACTACTGAGTCATCTCTCTTGACCCAAATATTTCTGTTTTAAAGAGTAGAAATAATAAAGCCTATTTGATTTAGATGATTTACACATATATTTAATGTTTTCTTTTGTTCAGGATTTTATTTGAATATTGGTATTTTAAATATGACTTTTAAGATCAAATCAGCAGCAGGCAGTGATGGCACACACATTTAATCCAAGAACTCTGGAGGCAGAACCAGGTGGATCTCTGTGAGTTCCAAAGCCAGCCTGGTCTACAGAGTAAGGTCCAGACAGGCACCAAAACTACACAGAGAAACCCTGTCTCAAAAAAAAAAAAAAAAAGCAATTCAACAATGAAAAGTATTTTTCTTGTGAGATTTCCAAAATGTTGACAGTTCTGTAAAACTTAGGGTTCACTGAAGAGAGATACATAATCAGATTCAATAAAATATATCAGAGAGGAGCCAACAAGATGGTCAGGGATAAAGGTATTTGTTTCCAACAGTAAAAACCCAAGTTTCATCCCCAAACCTACATAGTAGAAGGAGAGTACCAATCAGGAAAATTTTCTTCTGGCCTCAACAAGCACACACACACACACACACACACACACACACACACACACACACACACACACACACAAATGTAAAAAGATGAACCAGTGAAAGTTCGTGAGTATTTATAAAATTCTTTTACTCTTATGCTATACATGTTACTATTGAATTTCCCTATGGCAGAGCATTTGCATTTTATACAAATTTTCATTTGGGTCATTTTTATCACTTACTATAGTAGACTATAGGGAACATGCTTCATGAAGACTTTCTGTTTTCACATGCAAGTTATTTTTTGGAAATACTCAGAGAATAGTTTAGAAGCTAGTCTAAACACTCTGTTTCTCTTGCTTCGCTATGATAGAATTATAGGTGAAATTAAAGGAGTGAGACTCACTGGGATGAAATAAGAGTAGATATAAATCATTTAAAGGTGGGGGGGGTATTTTGGCTCTCAGTCTCTGGGGTATTAATCTACAATGGAGGAAGGATTTGCCAGAGCAAAGCAGTGTATATCAGTATTTGTCTCTGCGTGTGGGGTGGTAACAGTCACTTTGGTGGGGGGAGGTGGATTTCGAGAGAGGGTTTCTCCGTGTAGCTTTGGAGCCTGTCCTAGAGCTCCCTCTGTAGAGCAGGCTGGCCTTGAACTCAGAGAGATCCGCCTGGCTCTGCCTCCCGAGTGCTGGTATTAAAGGCGTGCCGCAACCGGCGGTCACAGCCACTTTTAGTTGCTGTGTTAAAAATGGTGAGAGAGAAACCTCGGTGGGTTGGTGTCAAGGAGCCCCACAGTGAGTGAGGGAGAAACATGCCATGTAGTCAGCACTCACACTCACATGGAGAGTTTTATTATAGGAGAGAGAGGGAGAGGGGAGAGTGAGGGAGGGAGGGAGGGAGGGAGGGAGGGAGGGAGGGAGGGAGGGAGGGAGGGAGGGAGGGGGGAGGGAGGGAGGGAAAGAAGGGGGGATGGAGGGAGGGAGGGAGGGAAGGGGGGTGCTGAGAAAAGATGAAGAGAGAGGAGGCCATAGTGACCCCACCTTTTGAGGGTAAGTAGCTACATGGGCTATGTGGGATGATGTTTTCAGGACCCTAGGCGGGCCAAGGTATTGCCTGCTTATTGGCCAGGTCCCCACAGGGCAGGTCTGAATGCTGACAATTATCTGCCCAGTAATTCCTGGAAATTCCCCCAGAGGTATCAACAGAGGAGAGCTTAATGAATCTCTTAGGTAGCCAATCATTTTGGCAATCAAAATTAACCTATGTAAAGGCCATTTTAAATGATAAAATTAAGTTTAAAATATACTTAATGCTATTTCAGTTCTGTGTTTTTAAATGCAATTTGAAGTCATTTGAAAGTAAAAAGTTAGCCGGGCGGTGGTGGCGCACGCCTTTAATCCCAGCACTCGGGAGGCAGAGGCAGGCGCATCTCTGTGAGTTCAAGGCCAGCCTGGTCTACAAAGCAAGTTCCAGGAAAGGCGCAAAACTGCACAGAGAAACCCTGTCTCGAAAAGTCATTTGGCTTGATCTGTTTGGGAGGCAGCTGTGTGTTGGTGCCGGGTCCTGGGCTCGTTGCATGAGTTGGCTGTTTGAATCCAGGGACCTATGCAGGGACGCTTGGCTCGGTCTGGGAGGGGGGGACTGGACCTGGCTGGACTGAGTCTACCAGGTCGACCCCGGTCCTCGGTCCTCCGGGGAGACCTTGATCTGGAGGAGGTGGGAATGGGGGGTGGGGTGGGGGGAGGGGGAGGGGGGCGAGAGTGGGAGAACAGGGGAATCTGTGGCTATTATGTTGAACTAAATGATGTTGTAAAATAAATTTACTAAAAAAAAAATAAAATAAAAAAAGAAAGAAAGTAAAAAGTTAACATTTTCTCTCGCTCTATACAGCTTGACTATAAACAAACCTCTATAATGTAAACATTGTAAACGAAGACTTTTATAATCAGTTTACCACAAATAAACTTAAGATATCACTTACTCTTATCACTTTGACTACGCTGACTAATGAGTCCTACTTTTTGTCACGAAACTCTTCCTCACTGTCCTTGCTAAGACAGGAAATTAAAAGAAAAGGCATGCAGGCTAGAGGCAGTAATTGTTGAATATACAATATTGCTGTTGCCCTCTACAGAACAGAAAAGCTACTTAACTCCAATTTGTCTTAGTGCTATTAAACTATGGTGCATTCATTATTCCTCACAACAAAATCCCCTTGTAATCAGGTTAGAGTTGAGAGAATGTGGATGAATTCTGAACGTGAGAGTTTTTGATATGGTTGCCTTGGCAAGGCTGACTACACATTGCATCACTAGATGTTGTCATGCATATTTAAATATTTTTTTTCTTTTTCATGTATCAGTTCACTCTTTTCTAATTAATTCACGTTCACAGCATCTGACTGATCACAGGAGACAAATTTCTAATTAATTCAGAACACTCATAGAGGCAAGTATTTTCAATTAAAAGGAAAAAAATAAAGGAAACATTGATGATTTTCTCAGAAATCTGAATGGTCCCAGTTTTGCCATTTTACACTTGTTCTGTTTAAGGTCACTAGTGACCACAGTGATGCTCAATCCAATGTCAGTGCATTAATGCACCAAAAATTGTATTTGTCTTTTCAACAACAATTTATAGTGCTTCTACTTTTTAACATTACTTCTCGTTTACTTCAATGAACTTTGTCTTGTTGCCTTGCTTTGCATTTCTAGTTTCTTTTTTCTATTTATCCATTTCTAAATTAATATTAATTGTTATTTTTAAATGGTTCTGATATCAATCATCTTTCCAACTCATTTTGTTAACTAATCCTCCACTAGCTTCTTAATTGTGTATGCACAAAGGATATTGAAATCTACATACACAAGAAGAAATCTGAATGAATAAACAACCAGTCAGAAGGCAAGATTATACTTTCATAGTGGAAACTCATTAAGACAACAAGTAAGGCTGGACATTTGCATACTGACAAGGAATCTTCTCTAAAGAGTAACACCCTGTTTTCTTGATTTTATGAGATTAGCAGTGAAATATGGGTTCACAGAGACCGAAGTTGTGAGCACAGGGCCTACAAGGGTCTGCACCAGGTCCTCTGCATATATGTTGTGGCTGTTAGTTCAGTGTTCTTGTGGGACTCCTTACAGTGAGAACAGATAGTACTCTGACTTTTTGCCTTCTGTTGGCACTCTTTTCTTCCTATTGGGTTGCCTTGTCCAGACTCAGTTATGAGCGCTTTTGCCTTGTCTTACTGTAACTTGTTTTGTCCTCTTTGGCTGTCATCCCTTGAAAAAAGAGGCTGAGTATTGTGGTATACTTTCTTCCTGGCATGTCATGACTTTTGCTCTATTGGACCCTAGCAGCTCTGATTATTAGTCTAAGATCTGTAATGGATGGATGCCATTGACATTCATCCCCTGAGCACTTCCATGGTTGATGGAAGCAAGAGACATTTGCTTGAATGATATAGGCTGGAAAGATGCCTATGCTCCTGTAGATAATCCCTCACTCAAGCCCCTGTATGTAACCCTAGTAATACTAAGTAGGCAACCTAGGAGAAAGGAAGAAAAGAAGGAAGGAAGAGAGGGAGGGAGAGATGAAGGAAGGAAGAAAGGGAGGGAGGGATAAAGGAAGGAAGGGAGGAAAGGATGAAAGAAAGAAGGAAGGGAGGGAAGGAGGGAAGATGATAATGGAAGAAGAGGAATTAGTTGGAAAAAGAAAAGGATCAGTGGCAAAGGGGAAGCAAAAAAATGGGTTGTGTGCAAATACTATCAAACTGCAATAAATATGTTTATAAAAGCATCATAATGAAACTCATATATATATATATATATAAAGAGTATTAAAGCTAATAAAAACATAAATAAAAAAGAAAAGAAGTACAAAGGAGAAGCTGGGAAATGAGAGGAAGATAAAGAGAAGAAAGAAGGAAAGCGTAAAAATAAATACAAATCACTGTTAATTTCTGTTTATTGGCTTTGTAAATCAGTATGTTAATGCTGTAATGCAGACATGAATAACAGAACTAAAATTAAACTAACAGTTAAGTAAAATACTTTGAGTTTAAACCCCTAGATGATTGTATCTTCACTATAATTGCTTATGAAACAAAGACATTGTTATTTGCTAACTAAAACCTTCCTTGGAAGTACATGTACCAACCTTTTATTATTCAGTCAAAATTTGACTCAGAACAAGAAATCTAAAATTACTTTATTTTGTGGAAATCCTTTATCTTTGGGGTCCTAATTTTAATGAGCCTCAGCCCTCATATCTTTGCAGTAAGAGAAGACCCATTGAAATTCCAAATGATGCTGAGCAATAACTATTGCTGCATTAGACCTAAATTGTTTCCACTATATCATGTTGTGGATTATGCTCATTGTTAATTATAAAGCTGATTGGCTGATAGGTGGGTAGGAGAGATTGAGCATGAGAGCCAGACTGGGAGAATTCTGGGAAGAGGAAGAGCAGAGTGAGAGAGCAGCCTGCAAATGCAGAGAAGAAAGATGAGAATACCATACTGAGAAAAGGTATCAGTCACAAGGCTAAATACAGATAGGAATTATGAGTTAATTTAAGTGTAAGAGTGCTGTGTATATTGTTCTGTATAAATAAAATGCTGATTGGCCAGTAGCCAGGCAGAAAGTATAGGTGGTACAAGCAGATAAGAGAATTCTGGGAACAGGAAGGCTGAGTCAGGAGATGCCAGCCTGCCACCCAGGGAGCAGCATGTAAAGGTAACAGATAAAGCCACGGAACTCATGGCAACATATAGATTAATAGAAATGGGCTGAGTTAAAGTGTAAGAGCTAGTCAGTGGTAGGCCTGAGCTAATGGCTGAGCAGTTTAATTAATATAAGCTTCTGAATGATTATTTTATAAGTGATTGTGGGGTCTGTGGGGCTGGGCAGGACTGGAGAAAACTTCAGCTACATAAGAGTTAGATAGTAACAGGCCTGAGTTATCAGCCAAGCATTTATAATTAATATAAGCCTCTGTGTGGTAATTTGGGAAGCAGCTGCTGGATATTTGGGAGCAGGCAGTTGGGACAGGAAGCATCCATTTATAATATCACAGCAGCTCTCCCACATACAATACATGAAAATATAAGGTGTAGACATGAGTTTAGTCCATGCAACTGCTCTTCCAAATCTGCCTCCTAAGACTCAGGTGATTTCTCTAAAATAACCTCAGGGCTACTTGAGAAATAGAAGGAATTAAAAAAAGTACTTGAGACCACAGTAGTATTTATTGTTAAAACTCCGTCCAATGACCAGCCAGAAAACTCAGTAGCATGCAGTACTGAGAGCTCACTGCTCTTGTGTCTGCTGCCAGTGAGACGAGTCTAACTATCTTGTATGAGACAGCTCGTGCAGGCACAGATTCATTGCTGTCTATTGACCAAGCTGGGGCTAGTCTCTACTCCTTCCATTTCTCATTCTCCTCCACACACTGAGCAAGTTATTTCAGGCATACCCTGCTAATTGTGATGCCACAACTATGTGCAGTACAATGAGCCCATTTCATGCTTCCATTATCCCATTAGCCCATACAAATCTTGTACAAGAATGTAGAATAGATCACTCCAATACTTGTGGGAGCTCAACATGATGTCTTGTAGTAAAACTATGTCAAAAGGCAAGGAAGGATTTGGCATCATCTCTCCTAGATCCTACATTTCCAAACATGATAATAGTTCTACTTTCATTTCCCATTTTATATAGTGAACTACACACACACACACAAAAAAAAAAAAAAAACAACAACAAAAAAAAAAATGTTAAATAAGTCATATTCAACAGAACAGAAACTTCTTCAAACTCCATTACCTTTCTGAATCAAATCTTTACTTACCTTAATTTAATTAATTTAATTAAAAAATCAAGTCTGTTTAACTAATTTGACTTTGATGTTTTGGAAGTCAGCACATGCTTTATACCATGAATAGAGCTGAAACACTTCCTAAAACTCACCTTTGGATTTTATGATGCTTTATTAGTTACCATTCTTGTTGCTGTGACAGGGAAAGGTTTATTTGGACTCAGATTAGAGGTACAACCCTTTATCCAGGGGAAGCCACACAGCAAGACTGGGGCAGCTGATTACAGCACATCCACAGCCAGGAAAGGGTTAACTGTTTGCACTCAGCTGGATTTCTCCTTTTTGTTCAGTCCATGGTAACCCTTCCATCCTTCCCTTTCCTTCCAGAAAACCATTCTGGAAACATCCTGGTAGACACGCCCATTAGTGTGTTTCCTTGATTCTAAGTCCATTCATGTTGGTAATGAAGACTGAGCATCACAGCTACACTTGTAAAAATATTTGTTTGTTCCAATTTTTTCTAACTCCTGTGTCTTCTTCAGTCTCACAATCCCAGCAATATTATCAGCTCTTCTAACAGAAACCCCCCCAAAAAAAATGCCATTTGTTTGCCCTTCTTAATCAATGCTGGCTTAGTCAGTTCACTCACACAGAGGATTAGAATACTGTATTTTTAAGTTGCTTTATGTTTGAGAACTGAGCCCCTGCAATGTAGTTATCAGCTTTGCCATTAAACAGCTTGGTGCTTTCAATTACACCCAAAGCTAAGTCCATTCTGTCACCTGCATAGAGTTTCAGTAGCACAGGGTACACTGAACCAATGAGCCACACATTGATGATTTCTTCAGGAAAACCCAAACTGTATAGATTGTTACAGCGCCAACTACTACTCCTGATTCTGTCTCATTTCTTTAAGTCATCCTTGAAACAGGTACCTTTAGTAAAAATTAAATTAAGGTAAATAATTCTATTTTGAGAAGTTAAGTGTCCCATTAGAGGTATACAGAAAACAGAACTTGCATTGAGAACCTATAATCTTCCCTTGAAATATTATTTTCCTATTTCCTAATACTCAAAAATACCATTGTTGTTTTTTCCCTTTACATAGGATTCAATGGAGTCATCAAACAATGAAATAATGGGACCAATGGGACATAAGTAGTAAATTTTAGACATGAGAAACTAATCCAATTTTGTCTTATTTCTTCCATGTTTTTGTGGTCCAAGTTTACAACATATTCTTAAATCATGATCAGATTTCTTCTGAACTCGAGGAAAGATACACAGATATGGCAGAGAAAATGCATACAGTTGTTAAATGTGCATTGTAAATCAGGTATAGTCAGAGGTGCTTGGAAGCAAGATGTAAAGGAAGCACGGCTCTGCCACCCACAGCTGACAGGCTGCCCTACACCCCTGTTTAAATAGGCTTAGCATAGGATAGAACCACCTGCAAATGTTTCCCTTGTCCACGATCAAATAAAATATGTGTGACCACCATACACTCTTACTGCCACCGAGATAACAATCAGAAAACTATTAGGAAAAAAATAGAAATCTCATGTTCCAAACACTGTATCTGTCCGCAGACACCTAGGGGTGTCCACAGTTCTGTTTTCTAATCATAAGGATTTTCAGCTGCATTTTGCTTCTCCAGACTGATACCACTATTCTTCCCTTACCTATACTGTATGGAGTGACCCCTCGAAGATCTCATGTTTTTTTCCTAAGCATTGAAATCCCAAATCAAGAAGGTAGTTCACGAATCCTGCACACATGTTTTGGTTAGTTTTCAGGGACTGTGTGTGTGTGTGTGTGTGTGTGTGTGTGTGTGTGTGTGTGTGTGTATCTTTGCAGATGCACAAACACTAAATATAATTCATTCTATTTTTCCTTAATTTCCACTTTACATTGTTAGTGGGTGGACCATGTCAGTATTATATATGTGGGAGAGAGTGTGTGGACACTTGCATGCCATTTCAAATGTACAAACCAGAGGGCATCTTTCACTAGGCCATTATCTTCTTCCACTGTGGGTTCCACCAAATAAATCAGATTATCAGAGATGAGGGCAAAGGTTCCTACTCACTGTAATAATCAATTGGAACAATTATTCTTTAGACATTATTTTGCTCCATCACTTAAAGAGTTTTGTTTTTCTCTGATGAACATTTGATTTATATAATGTAATATGAATTTGGATTATTTCTGCATCACTGGTGAATGGTGATCAATATATGATAAGAGGACCAGCTTTTACTATTAAAACAAAAAGAAAAGAAGAAGGGAATCTGGACCCCTTTGTGCTTTGTTTAAATGAACAGTGTTTATATTGTTCCATTTGACATTCAGATAAGGGGTCTTCACCCTTATGACATAAGGCACTTAATTCAATGAGTATCACAAACTAGGAAAAGAAGTAGGCAGAGAAACACATACACAAATCAAGAGCTCTAAGGAAAATCAGTTTAAATTTTTATGGGGGAAGCCACTCAGTGTGCAGAAAATCAAAACCAAGCATGTGGCTTCATGGGCTTCTTGCCATTGCCTTTGAATTGTGGAGTTACAAAGAAGAACCATTTCACTTAACAAAATCCAGATCAGCTCCAAAGCTCTAAATAGCATACGGGGAACTTAAGAGATATTCAGAAGAGAGCAAAACACAGAGCCATCAACAGTAGAAGCAGAAGGCCTTCCCCCATATACCAATTATATAGCACTTAGTACACTCTGCCTGTAGACACAGTGGAATTACTGTGAAGTGTGATGCTCATAAACAGTTTTTAAAAAGACTTTCTTGAAAAATGTAAAATCCTAAATCCCAGAACTGGAAGGTAGAGCATGCTGGAAAGCAGGAGCATCCCAGGGACTCAATTGTCAGTTTTTATAGATAATCTATGAGCTCCAGATTCCACAAGAAAGTCTATCTCAGAAATTAAAGGTGGAAATCAATAGAGAAAGCCTCTTAACACCAAACTGTTGTCTCCTTTTGCATATTCATAAGTACACACAACATTCACCACACACATGTACATATACACACATTTATGTACATGCACACATAAGAGATGACAGTCTTGTTCAGGTACTGAAGGTATTTATCAAAGATGAGAGAATTGGGTGAGCTTTCAGGACTTTCACTAAATCACTCTTTGCAAGCCTAAAAAGAGTAAGATGGACCTTGAGGGTCAAAGCCAAAAACTGGTTCAGAAACCCTAACTAAATTTGATAAAAACAAGTTTGGTATTTTCCAGGATGGTATTAAAAACTATAGCATGCTTTGTTTCTCCCCATTCCATCTCTAGAACATACACTGCAAATAAAATGAGGTACAATTAGTAGATCCTCAAAGGTACGTGGCCACTAGGTATTGAAAGGCTTTTCCATATAACACAGATTTGAACTGCTGTTCTATTCATGATCAAACCAACGAGATGTAGGAATCTGAACTACTCTCTTGATAATTTCAGATTGTCCCTTCTGTTGTAGTCATGAATTGCATAGCATTGACCAGAGTAGTAGGACCTACAGAGTCATGTGAGAGACTGTATCATATGGCTTCAAGAAAGCCTTGCTCCATATGTGTGTTATGACAGAACCTAGATGCATGATTAAAATGTTTCTTTTTAAGAAGTTTTGATTACCTGTTCAATTTATGGAGGAAGTTAAATGTATCTTTTTAGTCTACTCAAGTTCAAAATAACATGATACCTTGACTTACCAATGCTTTAATCTCAAAGGGAACCTATTTTCTTTTCCAGGGTCCACTGATTACTTTTGAAGAAAAAAAAAATCAACAAATTCTTAAACAGAACTTATCAGTCCATACTTTCTATGTAGAGCACAGGTTAAACAAAACTAAAGAGGCAGGGAATAGTGACAAAGTCCATGTCCAGATTCTTATAAATGATTTGTGTAATGCTTCTATTGATCCTCGGCACCCATGTAAAACAGCCAAGTGCAGGAACACACACTTGTAAAACAGCTGGAAAAGCAGAAGGAAGTATCCTGTAGCTTGCTGGTCAGCTGGTCTAGTCTAATCAGTGATCTCCAGGTTTAGTGAGAAACTGAGTTTCCAAACTACAACAGAGAGTGATTTGGGAACAGACCCATTTTTGATACCAGGCTTACACACACAAATGGACATACATGTACAATTTAATTTTTTTCTCCATATTCTCTGGGTAGTCTTTTTGTGTCTTAGCTCTTACTGGGCTTTATTGAATAGAAAGTTTTAGAAAAAAAATACAAAAAACATGATTATTGACTAAGGGATTTTTTTTGCACTTTAATAAATATAAACAATATCTTTTTGAATAAATATTGAGTAAAAAAATAAAATATTAAATGATCAATATGTGTTAAATGACCACAGCATTTTATATTTTGTCTCTTAGAGGAGAAGATGATTAATAAACTAGACATCTAAGCTTGGAAATTTCGATAATTATACAGTGATAGTCAGAAGGCATCCATGAGGAAGAGCATAATGAACATAATGACTTTTGTCAGGCTTCCATGTGATGTCCTCATATTGAATCAAGTAGAAGTCATCATGCTTTGCAGTATTTATAAAGATAATTAAACTCTAGATGATTCCCTGACAACATGATTATAATGTTCATTTTAAAGACCAAGTCCCTATTGTATGCAATACTCTGTTTCCTTACATTTTTATGATAAAATGTTCTCAGTTTACATTTCTATCTGCAGAGACTTCAGCCTCATTCAGCAGGTTTTCTCCTTTTATTTTAAATACTGGAGTTCCTCAAGTTCAGATACTAGGCACTTATACAACTTAATATCCACTTTGGAAAAATTTCATTTCTTCAAAAGCCTTTTGTTTGCTTTGTATTCTTCAGCTACATCTCTCGTCTTTCCTAGCACTCTGTCTCAGTGCTCAAGTTTTCACTGGATATTACAAAGTCCCTTGAGTCAATGGGTCTAAAATTGGATGCTATTCCCCAAACAGGTGTTGTGCCTTGTTCTTTAGAGCCTGTAACAATTCCATCCACTTCACCGAGGAGGTTGTGCTCTGCCTGCTATCTTCCTCTCATTCAAATGTGTCGGGGAAAAAATAATCATTAAATTATTTGTTTCACCTCTTGAATGTACATTATTATCATAAATCACACACAAAAATCCCTTGACAGGTAATATATCTAGAGTGTGGATTCAAAGAATGTCTTTACAAATAAAATTCAGATGGAAAGACACTGTTCCTTAATTTTAAGGAAGTACCAAAACCTGTGCTGAGTTACTTCTCACACTGGAAACAGTGAGTACAAAGTAGCCTGATCATTCGCCTGTAGCTTTCTGCAGACACCCAACCACATTCTGCCAAAGTTTGTGCTTAAGGAGGGAACTGCAGATCATCTGGACCCTGATAGCATCACATTTAAACAAAAGAGTAAAATTCTTGGTTTGGTCCTTGTAATTCTGTTTGGTGTTCTCTGAACTGCGTGTCCATTCTGTTTGTTTCAGCAGCCTCAGTCTTGGCTCTGTCTTCAAGAGCTCACATTCTCTTCCTTAGCAGTCTTTGCAAATCACCCTGGCTCTGTCTGAAATACTTGACTTCAGCTTCCATATCTATGCATGATTTCTATACACTTCACTTACATAAGTTCTATTACACTTCATCAGAAAGACTTTCATGACTACAAAGTCTAGATATTTTTCATTACACGTATGTCACTCTACAATAATATGGTTTCTTCATAGACCATCATAACTTGCAATTATAAACTTGCCTACTATTTGAATAGTCACTGTCTTCTCTAGAGAGTTTTAGGATCACATTGTAGTGATCATGCCTCTATTAGTCACCACTCCATCGCCTTGGAATAGGGTGGAAAATGAATAGTTTCACAGTGAACATGAGTGAATGTATTACAAAGACATTTATGTGGGGGGACTCTTGAAATAGATTTCAAGTCTGAACTAAAATAGCATGTTATTGACACTAAAATGGGGAAATCAAAGCAATAGAAAGAAACAGCTATGTTAAAATATTAATACCCCTAATGCAGGGATGTATGGGCTTTAAAAAGAGGGAATACAGTTGGGTGGTTGGGTAGGGGGATCTCTTAGAGGAGTTGGAGATGAATGAGATCAGGACATGTTATTTGAAGCTAAGATTAGAAAGTAAAAATTATGTAATGCTTTTGAAATAATTATTGCATGTATATAATGTCTTAGGGTTGGGGGCCTGTGGCAATGACTCATCAGTTAAGAGCAGTGAGCAGCGGTTTCTCTTCTAGAAGACCTGATTTTGATTCCAAGCACCCACATGGCAGCTCACAACCATCTGTAACCCTAGTTCCAGGGGATCTGAGGCCCTCTTCTGGTCTTCCAGGGCACAGACACAAAAGTGGCACAGAATCATACATGTAAGCAAAACACCCACACAGAGAAAATAAACATTTTAATAAACAATTTTAGAAATGTCATCTCTCACGTATGCCAATAATTTTACAATAAATCTGGAATCCAGTTTTATCCATTTTGGAACTCTTATTTTTTTCACAAACTGTGATAATTCTTGATATTTTTCCCTCCAAATACATTTTAGCATCAGTTTGTCAATGCTTATCTGAAAACTTGCTGAGATTTGCTGAGATCACCCTGAATCTATGAGCCAGCTTGGTGATAATTGATGACCTGACAATAATGAGTTTCATATCCAGAAACTCCATTTATTTATCTATATCCTTGATTATAACTTTGTAGGCTTCATTTAAATTTGTTGTATCTGCATGTAAGTATTTTATTTGGAGAGTATAAATAGTAACATTTATAATTTAAAGCTACAAATTTTTATTATTGCTATCTAGAAAGAATGATTTTAGTATATTAGTCTTATATCATGGGCCTTATTATTTGGAAACAAAGCTTTGGATTTCTTCTGCTCTATATATTCATTCCTGGATCTTTTTATGAAATACCACTAGAAATGATATTGGCTTTATGATAGTTTGTACACATTCTTCATTAAATTGAGAAAGTTGCTTCTGTTTCTAATTTCTGTGCATATTCTTTGTAATAGGTGTTGGGTTGCTCTGACACATTTCTACCCTGGCTGGATGACCATGTGATTGCTCTCCCTTAACTGGATCAAATGTTCTACACTGGGTGGTTCTCAAAAGTTGAATCATTCTGCATACCTGCCATAAATGACAGCCTCCTATAGTTTATAATATTATTTGAGTTGATTAATTCACTCTCCTATTATTTGCTGCAAATTTTTGTGTTTATGACCAGGACATAGACCTATAATTTGTTCCCCTTTTATTGCTGTTACCTGATTTGAGTATTTGGGTGATACTGTGCTGAGATAGGCTAGGAAGTGTTCAGTCTTTTCAAGCTTCTTAGTTTCCTTTTATTATTTACTAAAGCATTCACATTAGGTATAGGGTAAAAAGGACCTGAAGAAAATGAGCTATACAGCCCTATGATTCACAGAAGGCAGACTTCCCATGGTCCTATGATTAGGGCCAAGTCTATTGGGGATCCTATTCCTCTAGACTGTGGACTTTGCCCATCTTTCTCAGTGCTCCACTCCCACAGAGCAACTACAGGAGGCCAGAGTTCTTTGAGAACATGGGATTTTCTCATTCTTTCATTTTATTGAAATATTAGGTATTATTCTAGATTTATTTTTGAATTCCAAAGAAATAAGAGAACTTTCCTGCCTTTCTCAGAAAAATTCTGTATTTTAGACAACCCTAGATTTAAATTTGACATGTAGTAAATCTGTTTTAGATTCTGTCTGAGTCAACCATTTAAGAGAACTGCTTTAATTTATACGGGCTAGAAAGTAGTCCCACAAGAGAAAGTAATGGTAATTTTGACTTAATAATGTATAATCTAGGTGGGGCCATTTATTATAATTTATCTATGATATTACTAACAGCTAAATGTATGAGGAGATTCATACCACAAATTCCTTGCAAACTTTAGACCAATTAAAGTTTCTACATCTATAAAAATATAGATACCTTTAGTAATGAAAACTCTGAGCCACACAGGAATTAAATAACTCATATGGTGTCAGAAACTGGATCCAAAAATAAATATCTATGATAAGCTTAGGTAATCATCTTTCACAGATAAACATTAAGGAATGTTTCATTTGTATTTCTTCATGAATGATGTACTGCCAATTATCAAGATTCCATTAAAATGCATGCATATTCTTGGCTCCATTCCTCCATTTGGTGCCAAAGCTGGAACTGGCAATGTATTTCCTGATTTCTGGTTGTATCCTTTATTCACTCGGGCTGACAAGCTATAGAAGAGCTCCTGCAGATGAAGACAAATCCTGCCACAGTGCACAGCTGGTACTCGAAATGTTACTGCTGAATAGATATTTTTAGTCATTTAATTTTTGCTCTGTAAGCTGGATTTCAGCTTGCTTTTCTGACTGACACATATTGTTCCCATCTTTTTCTTCTGCCCATGATTTTCTTTGGGTATCCATTACAAGAATATTATGTGTTGTTTTAAATTACATATAATCTACAAAAGGAAAGCAATGGGAATAAAGGTGGAGTTTATCCCATGAAACATACTGCTCCATTTAATGTAAGCTACATTTTGTTAACTCTCTGCTTCAATATTAAATCACATTCCCTATATATGCCTTCTTAGTATTAATATAGGATACATCATGTTAACATAACGAAGGTGATGGTATGAAGAAACTCTCTCCAAGTTGTTTCATGAGGGAATGTTTTTTAATATCTAGAACCATAGATCAAAGTTTCACTGATAAAATGATACAATGATTTTGATTTAGAGAATATTAATTGGACTTTTACAACAATGCTGTTGACAGCAAAAATTAGTAACTTCATTGACTGGCTTTAAACTTATTTTATGACATACTATAAAAATAAAATATTCTATTTTATTCTTACATAAGATGTGATCTAAGAAGTTTAAATAAACTACATAAATTGTGAACCTTTGATCGGAATCTTAGTTTTTAATTGCATATTTTCAAATGAATAGTTAGGCAGAGAATAATGTTCAGTGCATCTACAGAAAACATTTAATTATAAAAATATTACTCTTATCTAATCAATCTAATTTTCACATTCAACCTGAAATTATTTTTGAGGTAAAAATAATATTTGTTGTAAGTCAGATGATGCATAAATATAGAAACAAAAACTGTAACTTCATACCAGAATAAAAAGTTCTATGTATTATCATATGTAATATGTTGGGTGTACTTTGTTTCCATAAATTCATAAAAAACTTATTTAATAATGTATGGTAGACTCTTAACTCAGGTTTTATATTCATTTGCTGTATCAGCTTTCATAAGAATAAAAAAATTCATACAAGATTGAATATGTTTCTTTCCACGTTTAACAGATAGGTAGAAATATGTATTTGTGTGTGTGTGTGTGTGTGTGTGTGTGTGTGTGTGTGTGTGTGTGTGTGTGTGTGTGTCTGTGTGGTGTATATGCATCCTGGTATCTGTGCACTTGTCAAGGCACAGGTGAGAATATCAGAAGACAACCTTGGTGTCAATCCCTGCACTACGTCTTGTGTGAGATAAGGAGGTTTGTTGTTCACTGCTGTCTCTACCAAGCTAGCTGGCATAGGAGCTTCCAGAGTCTCCTCTCTCTGCTTCTCACCTTGCCTTAGAAGAAATAGAGTAACAGATATGCAGTATCACACTCAGCTCTTAGTGGCTTCTGAGGATTCTAACCCAAGAAGATCCTCGTGCTTCTATGGCAAATGCTTTGTGGACTGAACTTTTTCCCAAGGCTGAAATAATTGTTTATAAAGGGAAGATTAGAGATCATCAAAATGATGGTCCATATGCTCAAACAACAAGAACTAAAAGGCTACTGTTGCTAATCACTAGCTACATAACTACAAGCAAATTTACATAAACTCTCCTCACTTTCAATTTCTTCTTTTATAAAAACAAAAAATAATAGCACTTACTATACAGCCATTAACTTAAAAATGCATTTAAAATGCCCAGAACATTATGTGGAAATAGTGAGGACTCCATATATATTGCTAAATATTATGTTATCTCTTTCATTCGTCAACTTTACTACTTTATACTTGAATAAATGTAATATTAGTCCATGTTTTCAAATATGTATATAGAGTTTACCTTTTATTTTTAAAAATCTCTTTTGATGTACTAATAGTGCACTTTATTTATTATGTTGCAAGCTGACACAGCAAAATGAACCATACAGGCATATGGCCATAGAAATCTTCCTGCAGTTGAATAAATATTCCAGCATTATAAAAAGTCTTTAAATGTAATTTCTAAATAACGACCTTTTGAAATTTGAACCTAACATTTATTTAAAAAAATACTGACACCAACTAGTGCTCTTTACTGTAATGCTAATTTCTTTATGTTCTGACTGCTTTCATGAGGTGTTTGTCTAATTATTCTTTTATCAATAAAAACTCAGGAGAAAAGAAATCACTGACTTACTCTTTCTCTTGTTCCTTGACCAAAAGGGCCAAGAATCTCTCTAAGCCTCTTCCTACCATTTCCTATGTCTCTCTATGTGTCCTTGATCCTCCAAAACCTTTATGGCTAATCCTAGTCAGCTAGTCGCTAGCTCTGATTCAAAGTAAACTTTATTGTTAGCCTCAGGATTATCAGAGTGTGATCAAAACATCCCACAACATTTCCCCATTTTGTCTAAATAAAAAGGGAAAGTTTTTACTCTACCACAGTAAAACTACATACCATAAAAACAATTATCAGATAAGAATTACATTCACAATGTACAGTACATTTGCGTTTGACAAATTCAGAGAAAATACTCCACTATCTATCCCATTTTGGTGAGTCCAAAGTTTTGTACCTAATTCACTTTCTATCCTAACATATTTCCAACCAAAAACTACCTTTTAAACCCCAATACTTTTTCTTGATAAATAATTTAAGGGTTTTGTTTGTTTATTTGTTTCTCAATCTTACACATTTTATATCTTATACCTCTTCTGTGAGATTCTTTTCTGAATTTGGAAAAAAAGAAAAATTTAACTATAACTATCTCATCTTCAACTCCATTAGAGATGTGAGAAGAATATAATAGTACCCACGTAAAAAGGAAATGCAGAGCAAACAACCTCCAAAACTATAAAAATGACAGAAACAGCCAGCTGCCTGGACAGTCACCCAAGTTTCCTTTGCAATATGTGGCATCTTCCTTTGACCTAGAAGTCTAGAATACAGACAGACATTTCTGTAAAGCAGGAATTTTGAAGGACTGACCTACCTTGTCTTGGCAAAGCCTGGCAATCACTTTCTTTTGTGCTCTGCTTACCCAATTTGGAATTCATACTGTCAGAAGTCGAGGCAAGGGAATTTTCTTGCCCATTGGCTAACTTTTGTCATAAAAAAAGCAAACTCCATATGGACATTCTTCAATGCTCATCATCTTTTCAGTAGATTGCTGCTGCCAGGAGCAAACATGTCTCACTGTTATGAAAAGCCTTATGTTATTAAAACATTTTAAAATTTCTGAAGTGTCTGAAGACCACCTATCTATCTAAAATATATCTCTGACCTTAAAAACATACCTAACATGACTACAAGTTTGATTATTAGATGACTAATTATTTACCAGTATTTCTTAATTATTTTAAATGGTTTATAATAGTAACTTTCAAGAAGTAGAAATTTACATCATATTGTTAAATGAGCTGTATAATACCTTAAATAAGAATAAAAACATATGTTCAGTATAACAAAAGTAACCTTAAATTTGTATCAACATACAAAAACACCTAAAATAAGAGTAGAAATATGTATGCAGTATAACAAAAATAACCTTAAATTTATATCCATATACAAAAATCCAAACAAATATAAAACATTTAAGACTAGTAGTTGGTTTTTAAAAGTAGATTCAGTAATCCACCCTTTGATCCTATCATTCCTATATTCCCCTTTTTCTTTTCAGAAAGAGATCCTTGAATCTAACCTCTTTTACTTAGTTTTTTTTTTCCCTGACCATGACCAGTAACAACTTGCAACTAATTGACAATGGCAAACACCCATAATCCACTGAACATCCAAAAATGACCCAGCCTATCTTTTGGAAATGTGGTCTTCATTTCTAGACTGCGTCCTCTTTTTTGTGGCATCTTTAAGGGACCCTGAGAAAATTGAGATGATGGTCAAGTCCTGGAAGAGCTAGATTTTGTCCAGTTTCACTGTGATGGAAAAGTGCAGGGCTTATCTGAAGTCCTGACTGGAGTAATCTAAGAATATGGGCCATCTTAGCTAACTGCCTCGAAATTATCCTGAGCAGCTTTTAGCTCAAAGTTGATCTTTGGGTGGTGTTTGTCAGCTTAATGGTATTACCACATTCCAGATGGAATTGTTGTTTTGAGCCTCTATCATCCATTTGAAGACTAGAAAGGTCACTGTTAGGAATGACCACAGTTTACTCCAGGAAACTGAAACATTTTAAATGTCATATCTAGCATCAGACAGGTTAAAGGACCACAATTTGTTAAGTACATCCAGGGCACATGGACTTAATTCCTAGTTACCTATATCAGATTCAAGCCCTAAGTCATATACAGGAACCTAGATGAAGCCTACTTCTAGAATTAGTAATCTGTATGACCATTAATATAATGACAGAAAGATTAAATATACATTAATCTTATAAATTTTGAGATAATGTTTATACCTTAAGAAAAATGTTAAAGAGTCAAAATAAGACTGAAGGATTATGGCATTAGTTGCAATAGAATAGTCCCTTAATTTTGGTTTTTATTCTGCTCCATACCAGGTGGCTCTTCTGACATGAGCCAGAGATTTTGGATTTTCCATTAATAAGTATGCTTGGATTTAGAGAAGAAGAGAGCCACACTGTAACTCAAGAGCCAACTTTAATTTTTAATTGAATTGAGACTACAAAAAGACTGTCTTGTATGTCTGTAGAGAATAGCAGAAACAAACATTTGGGAAGATTTATGAAATTGTATCTTATTGGAAATGTGCTATACCATTAGGTCAATTTATTTTTCTTTGGACATTTTCTCTGAAAAATTTATCCTTTTTCTTCAGATGTCTCATTTGCCCAGTGGTCTTCAGATTCCTTAGTTGGATGCCTTTATTGTCCTGGAAAGAAAAACACAAAACCCTGCCCCAACCCTAACTTTGCCAATATTCCCTTTTGGGCATGTTAATCTGGTCAAACAAGAAGCATTTGTTAGTCTCATAAGTCAGTTTAGAGTTAATGACCTAAAGTGTTTTTAGAATTATTCTTTATCAACAAAAACTCAGGAGTCAGCGATGAATGATCAGAGAAGCACCAGAAAAGTGACAAGTGGCCTCCTCTCTCTCATTCCTCCATCCAAGAGAGGCTAAGACCCACTCTAACCTCTGCCCTACTATTTCCTATCTCTCTATCTGTCCTCAGTCATTCAAAATCTCTATGGTTAATTTTGGTCAGTTAGTGGATAGCTCTGTACTCTGATTCAAAGCAAATTTTATTGTCAGTCTCTGGAGTCAGAGCTATTAAAATATCACACAAGAATGACCATTCTTAATCAAGAAGGCTCTCCTGTTTGTATCTAACCCTTATCAATCTTTATGGTATCCATAGTGTTTCTTCTTCTATAGAAACAAAATCCAAACTTCTTCCCCAATGTAACATATATCCTGGCTTCCACTCAGAGGTTAGCACATCTTTAAAGTATACAGACTAAGTAGAATAAGTTCAGCAGTTTTTTTCTACTGTCCAATGTTTCTCTGCAGCCGTTTTTTCATTAGCATTTAAAATTTTCAAGTTAATAAAGCACTGTATAATCTATCTCTGAGGGTTTTATTACCCCTTTCTGTTTACTAAGCACATCTTTTAAAGTATAATTCGATTTGTTATAACTGTTTGTCCTCCAAAATTATGTGGTATACCTGTAATATGCTTTATGTTGTAATATGTGAAAAACTGTGTCATTTTACTAGAGACATATGCTGGAGCATTGTTAGTCTTAATTTTTACAAGTATCCCCAAAATCAATTCAAAAACCTTTTCTATATAGGTCTTTAATTTTTTACTCTGTTTGTGTGGTAAAAATATCCATTCTAAGGTATTGTCTTCTCTCTCCATAAGAATTCATGTGGGAGAATGTGTAGAAGATAAAATAACCAGAATAAAAATCAAGCTCTGGATTCAAACAATCCATGTGTGCATCCTGTAATTTTTTTTTCTACCAAAGCCAATTCTTTCTCAGCCTCGGCTGATCACTTTCTTGGACTATTTAAGTCTTTATCACCTTGTAAGATTTGAAATATATTACTGAGTTCTTGAGTGGTCAATCCAATTGTGGATCGTAACCAGTTACTATCTCCCAGCAATTTTTGAAAATCATTAAGAGTTTGTAATTAGTCTCTCCTGATTTGTACTTTCTGTGGTTGAATATGTGTAAACCTAGCGTGTATCCTAAGTAATTAACAGAATCTCCTCTTCATATTTTTTCAGGAGCAATTTGTAATCCCCAGGAAAGCAAAATTGTCTTTACTTCTTCAAACATTTTTTCTAAGTTATCTGCATCTGAATCAGCTGGTAAGATATCATCCATATAATGGTAAATTATTATATTGAACTTTTTCTTTTAGGCCCCAAATCACAACACAGAGACTTTTATTAGTTATGAATGATTCGCCTAGCTTAGGCTCATTTTTGCGAGCTCTTTTTAGCTTAAATTAATCTCTCTCTCTCTCTCTCTCTCTCTCTCTCTCTCTCTCTCTCTCTCTCTCTCTCTCCATTCACTTTAATTCTCATGCCATCTCTAGCTTTTAGAGTTATATACTCAAACAATCACAATCCCCCCCCTCCACCCTGATCACCAGGCCTGATTTCCTGTGTGGTCATAAAGGCAGACAAGTGTTTCCTCAGGCAGTGATTATCAGGCTTCCAAGGTCAAACTGAGGAGTGATAAGAATCACATAGGGGTCTGGGTTACCTCACTCAGGATGATTTTTTTTCTAGATCCATCCATTTGCTTGCAAACCTCATGATGTCATTGTTTTTTTCTGCTGAGTAGTACTACATTGTGTATATGTACCACATTTTACTTATCCATTTTTCAGTTGAAGGGCACCTAGGTTGTTTACAGGTTCTGGCTATTACAAACAATGCTGCTATGAACATAGTGGAAACACATGAACTATGAACCAATGGCTGAGGAGTCCCCAATTGGATCAGGCCCTCTGGATAAGTGAGACAGTGGATTAGCTTGAACTGTTTGGGAGGCCCCCAGGCAGTGGGACCAGGACCTGTCCTTTGTGCATGAGCTGGCTGTTTGGAGCCTGGGGCCTATGCTGAGACACTTTGCTCAGCCGGGGTGAAGTGGGGAGGGGACTGGACCTGCCTCCACTGAATCTACCAGGCTGAGCTGAATCCCCAGGGGAGTCCTTGCCCCGGAATAAATGGGAATGGGAAGTGGATTGGGGGGAGGGGAGGGAGCGGGAGGAGGGAGGACAGGGGAATCTGTGGCTGATATGTAAAATTAAATTAATTATAATTTTTTTTAAAAAGAATCACATAGGGGACAGTAATTGTTAATTATCATTTGCAACCATAAGGGGAAGTGACTAGTGAATTAACTAAAGACTAAATTCGGGTAATATCTAAGAAGAGGGATCTTATGTGCATATAACTATAATCTTAAACATGATTGGTAGAAAAATGTTAAGAATCTATCATTTGCTAGGTCAATGGGAGAAAAATAAAACTGCCTTCTTTTTTCCTGTTGCTCCTTTCTGTCCAAGCTATCTGCCGTTTTTCTGCAGGGTGGGGGCAAATGTGCTCAGTTGCTAGGCAACCTGTGTACAGCTAGATGCCTCTGGTGATAGTTAAAGGGAGATCTGGAACTAGAGCTAAGCTTAACTGGCACATCTGCCAGGCCTTCTCAAATGGATAGTCTGGATGCTTACGTCTGTTCTTAGAGAGTAGAGAGGTATCTCTGATAAGGTACTTTCCTCAGAGCTTTTCACTTTTCTTTCTGCATGTCTTACTTTTCCTGCTTTCTCCACTATCTGGCTGGCTGGCAGCTGCCTGGCTTCTTGCCCCAGGCATGTCCTCCTCTTTCTCCTTGTTTTCTTCTCTCTTCATCTTCTCTCCACCTTCTCTTGCTCTTCTATTCATTCTCACCTTATCCTTCTTCTGGCCAGCTATTGGCCATTCAGTTTTTTATTAGACCAATCAGCTGCTTTAGACAGGCAAGGTAAAACAAATGCAACTCATCTTTACATAATTAAACACATATCCTTGCGTATTTAAAAAAAATGCAACATAAAGAAAATGTGACACACCTTTACACAGTGAAAGTAATATTCCTCAGCATAAACAAGTGTAACACATCTTTGCCTAGTTAAAAAAAAAAAAAAAGCATCCCACAACAAATTACAGATTGAGGAAACTATTTATGGAGAGGCTGATCTTGGGAAATTCCCATACCTCTACCCTTAATTTGTTCTATGAACCTAGCTTCCTCTCTCCGCCATGTTTTCCATTGTAACTGAGGACCAACTTCCAGTATTGCTGTAGCTGAATCTTTCCAGTCTTGTGGAGTAATTCTCTTCTGAGTTGCCCATGAATTTAACATCTGCTTCACAAAAGGTGCATGCATACCATATGAAACTACTGCTTCCTTAAATCTCTTCAAATCTAACATTTCTACTGGATTCCAAATAACTTCTAAATAGCCTTGGGGGTGCATATCATCTGGTGGTTCTTCTAGAATGGTAACTGGATAAATTAATGTTGGTTTTCTAATAACTTTGGGGCACTTCCCTTTGGTTTCATAATGCAATGATGTGGTAGGTTCTGCTCTAAACTCTGTCTATGTATGAACATTTTATCTTAATTTCATTAGTAAGTCTTTCTAAAATTGTGTTTTATCAGTCAAATTTTTGTAGTTGACACTGATATCAAACCACTTTTTTGAGGATAAAACATGAATTACCAAACTAATGGTGATTATAATAGGTATTATGTCAATCTCAGCTAAGTTGATTATCTCTTCATTTAATTTTTCCATTTTCAAACCACCCATTGTGGAACCATCAGAGACCTAACTCCCTGAATTATAATATTGCTCCCCATTCTTAACGTGGGTAAAAACTTTTTTTGAAAAACCTAATTCCCCCCTTAAGAATCCCTAAGTGTCTCACACACCTCTCGAAAACGACAGTAAAGTGTGAGAGTGAGCAGAGAATGTGGGTGACGCACACCTGGCCAAGGGCAGTTGCAGTTACTTGCATGTAGCTGGAGGCTAAGAGTGTTGTGGTGGCAACAGTAATAAAAGCCTTAGCAGGTGTCAAGACAGCCGAGCTGGTATGGCAGCAGCCCAAGGAGGAGGTCCTGGGAACCATTAAACCCTCCAGGAGAGAGAGCAAGCACCCTGAAAAGCACGGGGGCATGGGACCATTGTGCAGAAGAATCCTGTGTGGCTAGAAGTCAGGGCATGGGCCTGCCTCAATGACCGAGCCAGCCAGTGGTGGGTGGCTAACTCCAGCAGTGTTTGGGGTCCAGCTGCCTGTGGTGTTCAGGGCGTGGTCTCATACCCCACACTGGGTGCCAGATGAGTATTTAATTATTCTTTTATCAATAAAAACTCAGGAGTCAGATATTGCGGTAAAAATCTGATTGATCAGAGAAGCTGCCGAGAAGGGACCAGTGACCTCCTCTCTTTCCCCTTCCTCAATCCAAAAGGGTCAAGAATCTTTCTAAGCCCCTCCCTAACCTACTCCTTCTTGTTTCTCTCTGTATGTCCTTGGTCCCGCAAAACCTTTATTTCAGTCCTCAGCATCTTACCTGGATTGAGACCACTTACTATGGTTCTGTCTTTCCCTGAGGCACTAAAAAAAAATTCACTATTGTTAAAATTTTGGTCAGCTATTAGCTAACTCCACCCTCTGATTACTGACAATAAATTAAACTTTATTGTCAGTCTTAGGAGTGTCAGAGCATGATCAAAAATATCCCATAAAACTTTCATATTTATTCATTCACTTTTTTTTATTTAATGTAAGATAATTCATCTTCTAGTTTTATTTTCTACATAACTTGCTATAATGGAGACACTTAGTTGCCATTCATTGAAATTGTAATAACCTGGATTACTTAAGATATTAAATGTGTAACTGGGTACTAAAACAATATCCAGTACACTACAATAAATGAGTAAACAGGAAGAATGAATGATTGAATGTAAATGACAATGATGAAATACACATTGCAAGCAAGCAAAATGCCATGGCTATTCCTCTTTAGTACAGAAACTACACACTTCCATCTTCCTCTGAGTGCTGCAAGACTCAGGGCAGTTCACTGTGGGAATGAACCTCATTAATTCCCATTTCTGTGGTTCAGTCTGCAAGCTAGAGGATGGCAATACTATTCTTCTCACTCTTAACTAAGGCAAATGCTTCAAAGGCTTGAATTTGTTTCACTGTCTAGATGATATACTGTTGGAAAAACTAATCAATTAGAGAAACATTAGTCCATTTTATTCAGCAATACTACCTAATCTTGTAAAGTCATCTGGAGTTTCATTCCCTCTGGCTCCCAGAATTAAGAGTATCAATGTTGTGCCCTAACTTTTGTCTTATGTTGCATTCCACTGAACTTTAAGTATTTGTGAGAAGGTTTTCTGAGATACTTTTTCCAGGGAAATATTTAAAGGATTTCAAAAGGAGCACTGATTTTGGTACATTTCACTACACTGCACCATATGTAGCAGTACTGTCCAGTAGCATCATGGATACATCAGCACTGTTGTTGTGCTGGTGTTTTGAAGCATCCCCTAAGGTACAGCACTTAAATGCATAAAGTGAGAAAATAAAAGTTTGTTTAGAACTGAAAGTGAGAGTAGCTACTTTTGTATTCAAAACAACTTAGATGTTATGTTTCAGGGAACAAATGAGTCTTTATTTCAGTCCTCAGAGCATCTTACCTGGATTGAGACCACTTACTATGGTTCTGTCTTTTGCTGAGGCACTAAAAAAAATTCACCATTGTTAAAATCATTGCTAAACAACTATCAAAACCAAGATTTATGTTAATAAGGCATCCTTATTATAAGCATGCTTTATGCTTTCTGATGTTTATATTCCTGTGAATAAGTGAAAAGATTGGTCTATGTAAAAAAACAACAACTGACTCCCTGATTGGCAGCTGTTGGACTCTTCTCTAGGACTGTGGCTACCTTGAACAAAAACTGCTAGTCAAACAGCCAAGTGTCTAGTTCTTTTGCAAGCATCAGCCTTTGAATAGTCACATACATCTTGCAGAAGGGACACATCAGTGGCACCTACAGTAAATCCATGGCTCCTGAAGGTGTGGTCTTGGCCAACACCATGTAAGTTTCAGTTCATTGTCCCCATGGAACCTCTTGGCATTGCTTGCCTCAGCAATGCCTGTATAAACATCACGCCCAAGACCAGAGTGGAGCATTTCCCTTTTCATCTACAAGAAGGAATAGAGTGAGTCATGCAAAAGGAACAGCATTGTGGCTGGTGTAAACACAAATTGTCATTTAATGAAGGCTTTTAATTCTCATTTAATGAAGTTTGCTGTGACTGGGGCAAGGCACTACTGCTCTTCTGTTTATTTAAACACACCTTCCACTTAGTAAGGATGGATGGAAAAGATCCTCCTGTACTGGTTTCCCCACCTTCAAAATTGTTAAGTTTTTAAATTAAAATGAAAACAAAATGAATTTTTATATTTAATACATTAGTAAACATATAGGTAATAACTATGGGATTTACAAACATTAGTTGACAATATGGAGACATTTTGTGTGTGATTTTCTTTTTGTTTTTTTTATTTTTTAAATTATAATATCATTACTACATTTTTCTCCCTCCAAACCCTCCTATATGCTCCTACCTGCTCTCCTTCAACTGCATGCCTCTTTTTTCACTAATTGTTATTTCATGCATAAGCATATATACATATATATTCTTAAATATAATCTGTTCAGTTCATACACTGTTATGTATATGTATATTTTCAAGGCTGAGTATTTGGAATTAGACAACCAACTTGTATGCTCTTGCCTGGGGAAGACCTATAGTTACCTATAGTTCTCTGTGTGGGTTGAGGCCACATAGGCTTTTCCCTCTTTAGTTTGACATGTCTATAGTTTGAACCTATTTTTTAACTGATGTGGTATGTTCAATTGTTTTCCTTGACAATGCCATTTAAAACTACAAGGTAAAATTTATATTTACATAAGTTATGAACATGGGTCCTTATACATAAAACAGAAACAACTTTCTCTAAAATTCACCACCTTAGAAATGCATTCCAAGAACTCGTGCCCAGGACCCCCACGGATCGCTGTCCCAGTTGCTGTTCAGCAGGGAAGACTTCTGCGAGGAGGCTTCCCCACCAACACCACCCATTGGACCCTGCTATCTACAAGACTCACTCCCTACTCCAAACCCACCCAATCCCCTGGAACCTCAGCAGCTTCCTGAGACACGGAATAGGCCAGTTCTGATTGGACCAAGAGTGCTCCCTGAGTCACAGAATCTGCCAGCTCCAATTAGACCAAGAGCTATGGTTGGACCAACAGTGGCCCTCTGAGACACAGACACAGCAAGCACAGATTGGACCAAGAAGGGCTCACTCAGACACAGGCACTTTGTTCACCTTTTGGAGGAAGAGATGGGTAGATACCAGTGCAAAAATATATACAACAGCATAAAGAACAATATGGCACCACAAGAACCTTAGTGGTTCTACAAAAGCAAGACTTGAACATCACAACGTAGAAGAAGCAGAAGAAAGCAACCTTAAAATTAACTTTATGAAAATAATAGAGGCCTTTAAAAAGGAAATAAAAATTCCCTTAAAGAAACTGAGGAAAATACAAACAAAAAAATTTGGGAGAAATCAATAAATCCCTTAAGAAAGCTAAGAAAATCAAGATAAAACAATTAAACAGGTGAAGGAAACAGTTTAAGACCTGTAAATTGAAATAGAGGAAATGAAGAAGACACAAACTGAGGGAATGCTGGAAATGGAAAATCTGAGTAAACAAGCAGGAAACACAGATGCAAGCATAGCCAACAGAATACAAGCGATGGAAGAGAGAATCTCTGGCATGGAGGATACGATAGAGGAAATAGATTCATTAGTCAAAGAAAACACTAAAGCCAAAAAGTCTTAACACAAAACATCCAGGAAATATGGGAAACCATGAAAAGGCCAAACCTAAGAATAATAGGGATAGAAAATGGAGAATAATACCAACTTAAAGGCCAAGAAAATACATTCAACAAAATCATAAAAGAAAACTTTCCCAACTTAAGCAAGGAAATACCTATGAAGATACAAGAAGCATATAGAACACCAAGTAGATTAGACCCCCCTACAAAAGTCCCCTTGTGTGGGAGCCAGTTCTCGGGTTACTCGTGGCTTTACCCAGCAGGTCCGCGTAGAGGATGATTAGGACCATGGGCCTGAGTGCAGGTGTCTGAGATGGTCTGCACTTGGCTGTGCTGGGGGAGAAGGTCTTCTGCTCCACCCCCTGGCGTCTCTATAAAAACCCTGGGGCAGAGACAGTCGGGGCCTGTTGGAAAAGTTTCCAAGCCCTCTTGAGGCTATCCTTTATTTTCTATCTGTTTATCTCTGCAATATTCTCTGAAATAAATCCTTCTACCTAATATTTCCTGCTGCTCACACTCAAGAAAACTCTGGGGAGCTGTGGGGTTGGTTGGTAAACACCCCACACCCTTGGCACATAATATTAAACCACTAAATATACAGAATAAAGAAAGAAAATTAAGAGCAGCAAAGGAAAATGGCCGAGTGACTTATAAAGGCAGAACCATCAGAATAACACCCGACTTCTCAATGGAGACTCTGAAAGCTAGAAGGTCCTGGACAGATGTAATGCAGTCACTAAGAGATCATGGATGCCAACCCAGACTACCATACCCAGCAAAACTTTCAATCACCATAGACAGAGTGCACAAGACATTCCAAGACAAAACCAGATTTAAACAATACCTGTCTACAAATCAAGCCCTACAGAAAGCACTAGAAGGAAAACTCCAACCTAAAGAAGATAGTTGCACCCACAAAAACACAGGAAATAGATAACCCCACAGCAGCAAATACCAGAGAAGGGAAATACACACACATACACACACACACACACACACACACTCTCTCTCTCTCTCTCTACCACCAAAAGAAAACAAGAATTAATAACCACTGGTCATTAATATTCCTTAATATCAATGGATTCAATTCGCCTATAAAAAGACATAGTCTAACAGAATGGATACAAAAACATGATCCATCTTTCCCAAAGGGTACTCAGAGGAATGAAATCTGGCACATGGATGTGTTTCACTTTGCAGAATTTGGAAAATTGAAATATGTACACCACACCATTGATACTTATTCAGGATTTCAATGGGCAACTGCTTTGAGTTCTGAAAAAGCTGATTCTGTAATCACTTATTTGCTAGAAGTTATGGCCATTATGGGTATACCTGCACAAATCAAAACTGATAATGCTCCATCATATGTCTCTGTTAAAATGAAACAGTTTTTTGCTTATTACAATATAAAGCATATTACAGGCATACCACATAATCCTACAGGTCAAGCAGTTATAGAAAGATCAAACAGAACTCTAAAGGATATGCTAAACAAACAGAAATGGGTAACAAAAACCCCCAGAAATAGACTGCATAATGCTCTTCTAACTTTGAATTTTCTGAATGCCAATGAGAAAGGAACAACAGCTGCAGAGAGACATTGGGTAATAGAAAAAACTACAGAATTAAATCAGCCTATATACTTTAAGGATGTGCTAACCTCAGAATGGAAACCAGGGTATGTATTACGTTGGGGACGAGGTTTTGCTTTTGTTTCTACAGAAGAAGATAAGCTATGGATACCATCAAAATTGATAAAGGTTCGATTTGAACAAGAAAAACCTCTTAATTAGAGGAGGTGATAGTTCATCAACCAGCATGAACATCCAATTTAAACTAACTTGTACAGTAACACATGCCTTTTCATTTAATCAGATAATAACTTGCCAAAAGGGAACATCCCCAAAGTTAGTCTTGGGGAAAGGTTTTTGTTTTTGTCTTTTAGGAGAATGATGGTTAAGGAATCTGAAGAACACAAGACAAATGAGACAACTGAAGAAAAGGGACAAATCATCTATCCCAGGAAACAGAGTATATGGGAGTATATGGCATATGGGTATATATTATCTAAAAAATTTTATGTCTTCTTAAATGTTTGTTTCTGCTTTTCTCTAAAGATTTAACACTATTGGTTTTCTAATAGTCCCAGTTCAATTAAAATTTAAAGCTGACTTTGGAGTTGGAGAATGGCTCTCTCCTTCTTTAAAATCAAGCATGTTGTTAAAAGGAAAATGCAAACTCCCTGTATCATGCCAGAAAGAGCCATTTTCTGCTATGGGACAGGACAAAAGCAAAATTAATTAAGGGACTATTCTATTACTAATCTCAACTCTTTGATTCTATTCTGATTCTTTAAACTTTTCTTAAAGTATAAATTTTATATCAAAATTTACAAGATTGATATATATATATACATTTTAAACTTTGTTAAGATATGAATGGTCATATAGAGTACTAACTAATTCTAGAAAAAAGGCCTCAATTAGCTGCATATATATGTCTTTGTGTTCGAGTCTCTTATCAGTTTTCTGCAGGAAATCATGGCCAGGCCTAACATCAACTGAAGTCTCCGGAAAGAAGATGGGGCACCACCACAACAACAACAACAACAATTCCACGTGGACAATAATAATATCACTAAACTGACAAACATCTACAGATCAGCTTTGAACTACAAGGTGCTCAGAGCAATTTTGAGATGACTAGCTGAGATGATCCAGTCTCAAAGACTACTTGAATAAGGACTTGAGATAAACCCTGAACTTTGGCTTTATACACAGACTGGATAATAATGAAGGATATAGTTACCTTTCCTAGAATTTGACAATTAACCTAAAATTTTTCTTTCAGGATAAAGATAACTTTGCCCATACCCAGCAGGAAGCAATTTTAAGAATGACGCCCACATTCCCAAAGAGGTGGTGTGGGGCGGGTGGTTTTTTTTGGTTCTTTTTAATGGGTTTTGGATCTGGGATAATTTTCATTGTTTAGGGGGGTTGGTTACAAGTTGTTGTCAAGGGTTAGGAAAAAGGCTAAGCAAAGGAGATTAGATTTAAGGTTCTTGTTTAAAAAAAAAAGAAAGAAAGAAAAGAAAAGAAAAAGATAATTACTAGTTTTAAATACTTTACATTATTACCAACTATTAGGATATAAAGAAATGAAAGTTAGTAGTTATAGACATTACAATAGAAATTGTAGTCATATTAGATATGTTTTAAAAATTGAGCAGATATATTTTAGACAGGTCATCTTCAAACCCTTCAGAGATCTACTGAATATGGCATTTAAAATGTTTTAATAACTTAGAAATTTTTCTTTTTTGAGACATGTCAGCTCCTGGCAGTACCAATCTACTTCAGAGAAAATATGGGCATTGAAGAAACTGCATATGGAGTTAATTTTCATTGTGGCAAAAGTTAGCCACTGGACAACAAAGTATCCTCAAATCAACAGGAAAAAATGGACAGACAGAACACGAAACAAAGGACTACCAATTCCTGCCAAAACAAATGTGGTTATGGCTTTATCAAAAGGCATCTTCTGAGGCCAGGACATTATGGCACCATCCCTGAAGTGGCCTTCACAATCTGGAAAAGGTACAGTACCCTTTTCTTCGAAGGCAGCTGAACAGGCAGTGGGCCGATGGCTTCTGTTGTGCAATGGAACAGCAACTAAAGCTCACGCCTCTCAATAGTAGACTGGCATTTAATAGAGGGATGTGGAGAAGAAGGGGATGCTGAGATGAAGCCATATATACACAGCCAAGAAAAATGGACAGCTGAATTCAAAAACCATCAACAATTTCCAGAATTTAAAATCCTGAATCATGACATGACACTAGTGGAATTCAGGTGTTTCTGGTACATGGACTGCTCTCACCCAATGTGAGGTTGAACTGTTGACCTTGTGTACAACCTACTTCACAAATGAGTCTGTCAGATACGATAAGCCTATAGGCTGAAGATGATGCCCCAACACTGTGGAGAAACCTCAGGTGACTGTCCAGGCAGCTGGCTGTTTCTGTCAACTCACAAAATTTTTGGAAGTTGCTTTTGTGCACTTCCTGTTTTTATTTTTGTTAGCTAATATTATTTCCTTCTTGGGTCTCTGAGGGAGTTGAAGATTAGTTAGTTATAGTTGAAGATTAATTAGGATAGAAAGTGAATTAGATACATTTTGGACTTACTAAAATAGGATAGATAAGGGAATTATTTTCTCTGATTTGTCAAATACAAATGGACTAGACATCGTTTAGGTATTTGTTACTTGTATATATTGTATATAGTTATTGTACTTTTGTATATAGTTCTTCTTTTGTTAGTTATAACCTTTTGCCTTTTTTCTTTTTATTAAAATAGAAAAGGGGAAATATGGTGATATTTTATTTGTACTGAAATGTTATTTTAATTTTATGTTAATAAATAAAGTTGCCCTGGGGTCAGAGCTATTAGAGCCATAGCAAGAGCGTGGTGGTTAGAAGAGCTAGGTAGATTTCTGTGTGTTCAGGGATACAGCCAGTATTGGAGACATACGCCTTTAAGACCTGGAGGGCGGTACTTACAGCCAGTGATGAGGCAGTCATGTGGTTGGGTTTACAACCAATGAGAAGGCAGAACAGAAAGACTATTTAAACACAGACAAACAGGAAGTAGCTCTCTCGGGGAAGCTAGGAGCACTGCGGGAGGTAAGATTTTATCTCTGAGCTCTGACCTCTCGGCTTTCTCTTTTACATTGGCTCTGTGTTTCTTATTTTAATAAGACGATTGGTTACATCTACATCTCACAGAAGCAAAGATGGCTCAACATATGAAAATCTCTCAATGTAATCCACCATATAAACAAACTGAAAGAAAAAAAAACACATGATCATCTCATTAGATGCTGACAAAGCCTTTGACATAACCCAATACTCCTTCATGATAAAGGTCTTGGAGAGATCAAGAATACAAAGAACATACCTAAACATAATAAAGGCAATATACAGCAAGCCAACAGCCAACATCAAACTAAATGGCAAGAAACTCAAAGTGATTCCACTAAAATCAGGAAGAAGACAAGGCTGTCCACTCTCCCCATATCTATTCAATATAGTGCTCGAAGTTCTAGCTATAGCAATAAGACAACAGAGGAGATCAAGGAGATAAAAATTGGAAGGGAAGAAGTTAAACATTCACTATTTGCAGATGATATGATAGTCTACAAAAGCGACCCCAAAAATTCTACTGGGGATTTCTTACAGCTGATAAACACCTTCAGTAATGTGGCAGGACACAAGATTAACTTAAATAAATCAGTATCTCTCCTATATACAAATGACAACAGGCTGAGAAAGAAACCAGAGAAACATCACCCTTTTCATCATCAGCCACAATATAAAATACCAAGCAGTTATAAATAATATTAAGCCTATGAGTAATTATTTTATAAAAGACTCCAGGACAGTGGGTGAGAGATTTGTCCTGATTGGCCAGGTCAGACACAGGAAAACTTCCAGCTACACATGGAAAAACAAAAAATTCAGGATAGATAAAACAATCTTGGGTTGGGGATTTAGCTCAGTGGTAGAGTGCTTGCCTAGCAAGCACAAGGCCCTGGGTTCAGTCCTCAGCTCCAGAAAATTAAAAAAGAAAAAAAAAAGATCTGCATGAAAGTCATGTCTTCATACCTCAGAGATGTGGATTAGTAATGTATCTTCATATTTTGCCAGGTGGTGGTGGTGCACGCCTTTAATCCCAGCACTTGGGAGACAGAGCCAGGCGGATCTCTATGAGTTCAAGGCCAGCCTGGTCTACAGAGTGAGATCCAGGACAGGCACCAAAACTACAAAGAGAAACCCTGTCTTGAAAAACCAAAAAAAAAAAAAAAAAAAAGAAAGAAAAAAGAAAAAGAAAAAGAAAAGAAAGAAACTATCTTATACAATAAAGTACCATCTGGAGGCATCACCATCCCTGACCTCAAGCTCTACTATAGAGCTATAGTAATAAAAAACAGTTTGGTATTGGCATAAAAACCGACATGTGGACCAACGGAATCAAATTGAAGACCCTGACCTTAATTCACATGCTTATGAATACACAATTTTTGACAAGGAAGCCAAAAATGTATAATGGAAAAAAGAAAGCATCTTCAGACAGGCAGTGGTGGTGCACACCTTTAATCCCAGCACTTGAGAGGCAGAGCTAGGCAGATCTCCGTGAGTTTGAGGCCAGCCTGGTCTACATAGTGAGATCCAGGACAGGCACCAAAACTACACAGAGAAACCCTGTCTCAAAAAAACAAAAGAAAAGAAAAGAAAGGAAGAGAGAGAGAAAGAAAGAAAGCATT
Organism: Peromyscus maniculatus bairdii; assembly: GCF_049852395.1. Lineage (NCBI taxonomy): Eukaryota > Metazoa > Chordata > Mammalia > Rodentia > Cricetidae > Peromyscus > Peromyscus maniculatus. The sequence goes on along the minus strand of NC_134854.1, from coordinate 15,863,520 downwards.
TTCAACAAATAGTACTAGAATAACTAGCATATCTATTGCCATGCATGAAACTCAAGTCCAAGTGGATCAAAGACCGAAACATAAATCCAATTGCACTGAACTTGATAGAAGAGAAAGTAGGAAGTAGTCTTGAACACATTGGCACAGGAGACTACTTCCTAAATATAACACCAGTAGCATAGATACTGAGAGTAACAATTAATAAATGGGACCTCTTGAAACTGAGAAGCTTCAGTAAGGCCAAGGGAATGGTCAATAAGACAAAACAACAGCCTACAGAATGGGAAAAGATCTTCACCAACACCACATCTGACAGAGTGCTGATCTCCAAAATATATAAAGAATTCAAGAAACTAGACATCAAAATACCAAACAATCCAATTAAAAAATGGGCTACAGATCTAAACAGAGAATTTTCAACAGAAGAATTTCAAATGGCTGAAAGACATTTAAGGAATTGCTCAACATCCTTAGTCACCAGAGAAATAAAAATCAAAATGACTCTGAGATACCACCATCTTACACCTGTCAGAATGGCTAAGATCAAAAACACTGATGACAGCTTAGGTTGGAGAGAATGCAAAGCAAGGGGAACACTACTCCACTGTTGGTGGGAGAGCAAACTTGTATAGTCACTTTGGAAATCAGTATTGTGTTTTCTTGTAAAATTGGAAATCAATCTTCCTCAAGACTCAGCTATACCACTCTTGGGCATATACCCAAGGAAGGCTCAATCATACCACAAGGCCACATGCTCAACTATGTTCACAGCAGCATTATTCGTAATAGTCAGAACCTGGAAACAACCTATATGCCCATCAACCAAGGAATGGATAAAGAAAATGTGGTATATATACGCAATGGAGTACTACTCAACAGTAAAAAAAAAAAAAAAAAAAAAATGACATCATGAAATTTGCAGGCAAATGGATGCAACTAGAAAATATCATCTTGTATCAGGTAACTCAAACTCAGAAAGACAAACATGGTATGTACTCACTTATAAGTACAAAGCAAAGAATAACCAGACTACAACCCACAACTCCAGAGAAGCTAGCTATCAAGGAGGACCCTTAGAGGGATGCATGGATCGCTCTGTGTAGGGGAAATAGATAAGATTTCCATGAATAAACTGGGGATGAGGGAGGATAATAGAAGGTAAGGGATGGAGGATGAAAACATAAGGGAACAGGATGATCGAGCCACCACAGGGATGGAGTTGGAGAGCAATGAAAGAGGTATCATGATAGAGGGAGACATCATGGGAATTGGGAGAAACCGGATGCTAGGGAAGTTTCCAGGAATCCACAAGGATGACCCCAGGTTAGACTACTAGCAATAGTGGAGAGGGTACTTGAACTGGCTTACCCCAGTAATCAGATCAGGTACCCTAACTGTCATCATAGAGCCTTCATCCAGTAACTGATGGAAGCAGATACAGAGATCCACAGTCAAGCACCAGGCCAAGCTCCAGGAGTCAAGTTGGAGAAAGATAAGAGGAATTCTATGAGCAAGGGGCATCAAAATCATGATGAGGAAACCTACAGAGACAATCAAACCAAATTAGTGGGAATTCATGAACTTTAGGCCAATAGCTGTGGAGCCTGCATGGGACTAGACTAGGCCCTCTGCATAAGCAAGACAGTTGGGTAGCTTGGTCTCCTTAAGGGGACCCCTGGCAGTAGGATCAGGATCTATCCCTGGTGCTTGAGCAGGCTTTTTGGAGCCTACTACCTATGGTGGGACACCTTGCACACCTTGAGGCAGGGGGAAGGGCTTGGACCTGCCCTTACTGAATGTACAAGGCTCTGCTGACTCCCCATGGCAGGCTGTACCTTGTTGAATGAGGAAATGGGGGGGGGGGATAAGCTGGGGGGGGGAAAGGCAGGAGGAGTGGGAGGAGGGAAGAGAGGGGTACCTGTGGTCAGTATATAAAATGAATAAAAAAATCCTTAACAAAAAATGTACTCCAAAATCTTCTACATTAGAAAATATTATATTTACTATTATATATAATACTATATTTAATTATATACACATATATTTCTTACAATATAATACACAAGTGTTACTGTTACTCTTTTAATATTTAAATATTGTTAGATGACCTTTGTGCCTGAGTCTTATAAATTAAAAGTGAATTTGAATTTATAAACCTAGCAGAAAAAGTATTTTTAAATATCAATTCTTTCATTTTTCTAGGATGATAATTTTTTTCAAAATATAACTGAATCAAACCAGTTATGGTTGAACATGTCTTTAATCCTAGCACTTGGAAGTCAAAGGGAGGTGGATCTTTATGATTTCAAGGCCAATATGATCTACCTAATGAGATCTAGGCCAACTAAAGCTACATAGTGAAAGTCCCAGAAACTCAATAAATCATTAACCAAAATGAATTTCAACTCACATAAAATAGCTCATGCAACTCCACTAAACAGTAGGCATTGTCATAGTTCTTGGATTTTTATGACTGTATTTCAGATACAATAGTAACTATCATTTGATCTTCATTCCCCTCCCCTAATACTATATTAGTAATAGTATTCCCCATTACTAATGATAGTAATAATGTAACATTGCCTTCTTGGAAGTGTTGTTTAGTTTTTAACATGGTCTCTTAGATTGGTGCTTTACACATTGACTTGTAAGAAAAATGTAGTAAATGACTGATGCTAACTCTGTCCTGTTATCACATTTTAGGCTTATTTGTTCATATTTTATTACATTTTTTGATGAAAAAAATAGTGTCTGCATTACATAGAGAAGAAAACCGAAGCCGGGCAGTGGTGGCACACGCCTTTAATCCCAGCACTCGGGAGGCAGAGGCAGGCGGATCTTTGTGAGTTCGAGGCCAGCCTGGGCTACCAAGTGAGTTCCAGGAAAAGGCGCAAAGCTACACAGAGAAACCCTGTCTCGAAAAACCAAAAAAAAAGAAAGAAAAAAGAAAAAAAAGAAAACTGAGCCTCCTAATAACTTGTGAAAATTTAATGAATGAATAATTAAAATGATGTATCCAATCACTGGAAACTTATTTGAAAGTCCAGAATTGTACCCACTACAAATATTATTTCTTCACCATAGGCAACCACGTTATGCATTTCACATAATTTCATGTCTCCTTTTTATGCCTAATTTTATGGTTAACTTTGACTTTCCATAGCATAATTTTCTTTTATTTTTCTAATATATAATCAAATATTCTCAGTACATATTAAGTAACTATTTTGTGTGTTATAATTTACATTCAGTTACTTTGTTGTTTAATTGGTGATTGTCTTGTATACTGTTAATATTCCTTATGTGTTTACAGATTCTTGATTAATTGCTTCATAAACCTTAGACATCTACCTTGGATATCTTTTTATTAGGTGGATAAGTCTGTTCCTATCTGTCTTCCAATGAGGGTGCATTCTGATTACTTTTTATTGGATAGAATGAAACTTAATGATTGACAAGCTTCATTTTAAGGAGAACATGCATAGAATTCTGTCAAATTAAAACTCCAGTCGTGTGTTTGTGTGTGTGTGTGTCTGTGTGTGTGTGTGTGTACGTGTGTGTGTACATTTGTGTCTGTGTATGTGTGTACTCGTGTGTCTGTGTGTCTGTGTGTGTGTGTGAGAGAGTGTGTGTGGTGAACAGAGGAGGAAGTATACCATTAATAATTTCAGATATCACCAAAATAAGTTTAAAGCTTATTTCTGACTCAGAACCTTTACTTACTCGGTGATTCCAAAACCAGAGACTCTGAAATTCACTGAGCAAATTGTTCACTGACTTTTCTATATTTCCATTAACAACCTCTACCTACTCTGTCTTCAACTCATCACCTAATACTTGCTCTCATCCACAAAATTACAGACTTCTTATAGTCTTCTGTCATTCTCCTCTGAAGTGCCTACGACAAGCTTACATGTCTATTCACTGCATATATATTTCTATTTTAGGAACATAAAACAAATGCATGATCCAAGTTTTTGATCTTGAGAGAGTTTAAACATGGGCCATGGAACATTAACCCTTCTTTATTAATATATATTAACACAAAACTGTTAGTTTGAAATGTAGGAAGGAATGGAAAGGACCTCTTCCTGGCATTGTAGCTCAGTTGGTGGAGTGTTTGCCTAACATGATGATACCTAATACAATTAAATCACTACCCATCCACGTTAAAAGCTTAATGATTATAGGAATTTATTAGGCAATTAATTCACAATACAGGAAACTCACAATACAGGAAATAGGGATTGAGACACAGTCCAGCACTGTTCTCCAAGAGCTCTGCCTGATCTGCACCAGCATCCAAGACCATGAGGTAACAGGTAGCAAAGAGAAGGCCAACATGTACATCACCCAAGTCTTAAGGGGTCCCTGTCTAGGCCACACCCCAGGGGTGGGGGCAGGTACCTAGCAGTACCTGCTGTGGTGTTCAGGGTAAGGCACAGACAACCATCCCTACAGATATCCAGTACTATGAAACTCAAGCATGGTGTCACCTCCTGTAATCCCAGTAAGAACTCTGGAAGTTGAGGTAGGAGAATCTGAAGTTCAATATCATCTTGAATTATGTGGGTCCTGCTAACATAAAAAAAATGATTAAGAATAGATTCCTTCTAAAGATTTTATGATACTACAGTGAAAAAAAATCGGTGGCCTTTCAAAGCTCTCATATATAATTTTAGGAAAGTTGCAAGCCTTTTGCTGAGCTCTGAACCTCGACTGCTTTCCAGGTGTGAGATAATGAATGGAAGACATTATACCAGTGCTATTAAAATTCCCTTGAACTGGACATAATAGAATATCATTTTCTTCCAAATCTCAATTATAAATCCCAAAATATCCTCAATAATCAGCTCAGGGTAAGATAAGGGAATGCTAAGAACATTTATCTCATAAATTTGAGCTTCAAAGGGTTATCTTGAACTCTTTCACTGTCACAGAAGTATCCAAGCAAAGGTCGGGCTCTTATTAAAGCTTATCTGAGGCCAGAGTTATGTGCTATGGTTTATTGCCTCAAGTACCAATTAATACAGAATTAAAGAAATGAAAACCCAGTGATTCATACCTTTGCTGGCAAGTCTTCACATGTCAGCATAATGCTAAAATATTAATTGTCATTTTAGTCATGGAGTATTTTATTAGGCACTTAACACTGTAGGTTTTATCAAGAGATATATAACACTTATTTTTAACAAAATGCAGAGGGGATTTGGTGAACATTTGCTCAAAAGCTAATAAAGTAAAATATTAGAGGTATTTTTTAACCAGTGAGTTCAACGTGAATATCAATTATTAATGAGTTTGAAACGCTTAATAATAGGAGACTGGAAAGAGCCTATAAAAATCACTTAAATATCACCATAATATCAAGGTCGGGTTGTCTTCTTAGAGACTTAGAGGAAACAAAAATGAAGACTAATTGCACAGCAGCTTTAACAGATGTTTTATTCAGGACTACTGATGAGGAAAGGAGGGTAACAGTGGCTAAGGACTAAGGAAGGATTAACAACGTTTGTTTTGGTTTTTGTTTGTTTTGTGAGGTTTTTTATTTTATTTTATTTTATTTTATTTTATGTAACTGGGAAGCACTATCATTACCTTCCTGATAGGTAAATGTAAACCAAATATTGCTCACAATCATCTTTAAATACTCAAGCAGTTTGCATGTATATCAGTTCGTGATCAACATAGTTTGTCCCGGATGAAGCCCTAACTAGTACCATACCTGAAGGGAAAACTACTACTGTGTTTGCTCCTAGAGATTTTTGAAATAGAGAGCATGAAGACCTTCAGTAAATGAAATGTAAGCATACTATAGCAACTGAATATGTGAACAAATTGAGGAAAATTGCAAACAGTCAGCCTGAGGAAGCTGCCCCAAACTAGCAGGCAAGGCTTTAGCAAGCAACGTGCCCTTGCTAAAGAATCTTCTTGTGATGTGCACAGATAAGATGTGTTCTTATTTGATGACTGCCATTGAAGAGACAGATGGAGCCTAAGCCTCTTAGGACTATTTATGACTGCAAATACGTTGGCCATTTTTGGAAATCCTGCTTTAGCAGCGTCTTTGCATTGGCACTAGCAGAAAAGGGACAGGGACGGAGGTGAGGAACAATGAATTCTGTCCATTGCTTTACACGAGCAGCCCTGGTAATTTGTTGCCTGTGTGGCTGGACTGCCAGGCTGTCTCTTGACTAAGCTTTAAGTCTGAACTTTCTCATCATCCCTTTCATGCATAAATATAATGAATGCACCCTAGACTAAGAAGGAGGTAAATAAGATTACCTAAAATGAATCTGACATCTTTTCTCTAGAGATTAGCAAACAAATTTCCCCTCTAGCATCCCTACTACATATTTTGTCTGAACAAACACTCAGTGGCTCAACTTAACTTTTCCAAATTTCATATAAGCTTTAAAAATAAAATCACAATATATAAATTGTATAGGAAAGTATATCTTAAACAAAACAAATACAACCAGTAAAATATATATTGCTTATATTCAGTGATTTATCTATACACACATAAGCCCTAAATTTTTTGAAAAAAAGAAAAACTCTCCATTTTTCAAAAGCTCATTTATACCATTTGATTATTTCACAGTCAAGATGAATGATATAGATATCTAGCTTAAACAAAAAAGTCTAAGATATAAGTAGAAAATATAATAAATACTACGTGCTTATCCAAAGTGATATTCAGATTCTATATTTGATACTTATGAATTCCATGTCCTCAAATCCAACATTCTCTGTATTTACACATGTAATAGGAATACCAGTGTTTGCCAAATTGTTCTGTTGGTTGTTACTGCAGATGTGATAAAATCTAGAGTCACTTAGAAAGTGGGAAGCTCAGCTGAGGAAATGTTTTAATCAGATTGGTCTGTGATCATGTCTGTCAATCTCTTGATTGTTAATTGATATAGGAAGGTCCACTGTGGGTGACACCATTCATATGCACACACTTCTGAGCTAAATAAGAAAGCTAGCTGAGAATGAGCTAGAGAGTTACTCAGAGAGCAAGCCAGAATATCGTTGGTTTTTCTCCAAGTTCCTGCTGAGATTTCTACCTTGATTATCCAAAGATAATACAAAGATTATACAAAGAAAATAGTAGTGGCCTAGTCCAAGAGGTGGAATTCTCAGAACAATAGGAACAAATGCAGACTGAGGTTACAAACACTGAAAGCTAACTGGAGAGTTGGTTGGAGGACACACTAAAACACTGAAGACTCTGGAATCTGATGGGGAAAAAAAGCTCCATCATATATTAAGACTAGTGAATTTCATTAAATATTGTAAACTCATACTGATATCAATGTCTTGCCACTTAGATTGATGCTAATTTTTTTCAATATAATATTTTTATTGATTCCCTGGGTGTTTCATGTCATGCACCCCAATTACAATCCCTTTCTAGTCCTTCCATGCACAGCCCCACCTTTTGATATGCCCAAAAGAAGTAACAAAATAAAAATAAGGGGGAAAAAAAGGTCCACTTTGTGTTACCTGTAATACTGGAGCATAGTCAAATTCTTAACAGCCTACTCCTTAAATAGAACTGGGTTCTTCACCTCCCACACCTCCATAAATTGTGGAGAGCTCCTCTTCAGCATCAGTCACTTTTTAAGAGTTCTCTTCAGGTGCCTTCCTATGTAGGCTGTTTTTTTTTTTTTTTTCTTTTATGGGAGGGGGGTTACTGGAGGAGTAGGTGTTGTGACAGAAGCCTTCCATGTCCCTCCTCTCTACTGTGTCTCTGTAGCCATCGACATCACAGTAAACATAGCTGCCTTGCTGTTCACCGTGAACAGGAACATGGAGCATGGGACTCCACAAAGTTTCTGATGACGGCCCCCTGCTGCAGTAGGACCAGGTGGCAGCACACATTGCAGACACCCCATGGACTTCAGTAGTAACATGGGCCATGGACATTAACGCAGACCCCAGCTGCAGTATGACCGGCAGCACAGGCCCAGAGATTACCATGGCCTTGGGGGGCAGAGCAGGCCATTCAGATCAGTGTGGCCCATGGTGGCTGAATGGAATGGCCCACAGATATCCACATTGCTTCATGCAGCAGCACAGAACATGGTCTCCTACACGGCCCTTGTTGGTAACTTGGACCATAGACATCAACACAGAACATGGCTGCAGTAGGGCCTCAGACCCCAATGTGGACCTCAGCTGCAACATGACCGCGACATCACCATGGCCTCCGACGCAGGACAGGCTATTCTCATCAATATGGCTTCTGGCCGCAGTAAGGCCTGTGGTCATCGACATGGCTTCAGGCTACAGCACAGACTACAGACAGACATCTGCCTGGCTCTTCGTGGATTCATGTACCATAGACATCAACCCGGCCCCCAGCAGGGCACAGCTAGTTAGAGTGAGGTGGTCACAGGTCTGTCTGGCTCTCCATAACTGTTGGCTCTTCCGCTGTGTGCGCATGCCCCGGGCTGGGGCCCCTTGATGCTTATTTTAACCATTTGCCTTTACTTGTTCTTTGATTTCCACCTTGAAAGTCCCTTTTTGACCAACCACAGGTCTCTTTCCTCCAACTTTATTGTTTATTCCCCACCATAACACTCTCAGGAATCTCTGATGCTTTGAACGGCTGACTACATCATTCTAGTACCACTCTGGGTTTACCTGCTCCTCAGTCTGTGAAAACTATCTCCCCCTGAGATAGCCAGTCTTCCTCCTGTAGCAGTCCACTTCCCATGCTTCCCTGTCATCGAGGATAAAGACTGCTGGGAACTTGCTTCAAGCTGTTAACTTAAAATTTCTTAACATCTTGATTTATCTATTAGGTACAAATAGAATTGCATTTGGTTTAATTATGATAGGAATTTAGGTTCATCAGCTTCTTACCATTTCTTTAAATGTGCTTGACAGTATTGCATTGGTTCATTTTACTCAGTAAGTTAATCAAATGAAATTATTCTAATTTTTTTCCACTTTCTTCTCAGTAAAGCTTTCCTGATTCTTTTCTTTCTGAATTTACAAGTATCATCAGATTTTAAATGTACAATGTTCAGTCTTACTCACAGTTACTCTTTCTGTATTAATCTATTTTATCATTATTGTAGCCAAATGTCTGGGAGAAATAACTCCTGTGGAGAGGAATTTAATCCAGCCCACAGTGTCTATCAATCAGTCCATTATGGCAGGAATTGCCTAGCAGAACAGGTGACGCTATGGTTGACAAGAACCAGAGAGCAGCAGTGATAGCCAAAGAGATGATGAGAGTAGCACAGTTCCCAAGCCCACACTCCAGCCCAACTGCTTCTTCCGTCCAGGCCTGCTTCCCTCAGTTCCACGGCCTCCCAGCAGTCTAGAAACTGTGAATTCGTCAATGAATGAGATCATTCACTAGCCTAGAGAAATCATCACCTAACAGGGGAGGCGGGGGAGTATGGGCAACATGCTTAGTATATAAGAAATACTAAAGGGGAACATGAATTAGGTAAGTAAATACATTTCTTTGACTAAAACTGCTTAAATTACAATCTTTTATAAAAATATTATATGCATAAAATTATCACTTGCTTAAAATGATGGCTTAATATTGAACACTTCAACTTGTCTTTTGAGCACAGAATTACATTTAGCATAATTCTAGAACACAATGTAAAGAACTCAATTTGAGGTATGGAGACATAATAATAGCTAAGAACTTGTTTTAGAACTCAGGATGAAAGAGATAATTCTTCCTTAGGGCATATTTAACATCCTGACCCAGAAGGAAGAGTCAGAGAACAGCAGCCTTGACTAGAGATGGCTACTGCAGAAGCTGTCAAGTGAACACCTCTTAGGTTGCCAGATGATGTGGCAGAGGCTGCTCAAGAAATTATTCACAGCTTCTTCATATAACACTTAGTGATGACAAATTATTCATTGAATGTTTTAATGATTTTAATATCCCTTGCTTTCTACTTATTGAAGCAGTAAAATAAACTCTTCATTGTAAAACCTTTTTGGAAACTTTACTCCAAATTCTTCTTCAGTTCTTTTGCACAGACACTGTATTAGTCATTTGACTTGTTGCCTTCACAAAAATACCTAGCAAATGCAACTCAAGGAAAGAAGGGATCATTTGGGGGTCTCAGTTTAGGGTTCAACCCATCATGGCAGCAGGAACATGGGTCAGCTGGTCACATAGCCGTTGCATCTGGGAGTTGAGTACTAGTCCTCTTCACATTTTAACCTTTCTTCCTTTGCATTGAGGCTAGGACTCTATTCCCCAGGATGCTGGTGTCCACATTCAGGGTGGTTATCGCCTCCTCACTTAAATTCTATGGAAATAACAGCAGGGATAACCAGAAGCATCTGTCCTGGGTGATTCTAACCCAGTAAAGTTGACAATTAGGATTAACTACCACCACAACCAAGTCTGATTCCAGCTTTATCTTAGACTACATTGTAGTTATAGCACAGTTCCATTACTTACTGGTCTCACTGCTATTATAAAATACCCAGCAAAGGCAACTTACAAAAGGAAAGGGTGTGTTTTGGCCACAGTTAAATCATACAACACAACATGGCAGGGCAGGCATAGATTCAGAAACATGAGACAACTAATCACAGTGCATAGATAACCCAGAAGCAGAGAGAGAATGCTGATGCTGAACTGTTTTTCTCCTTTTTCTTCAACCTGAGTTCTTAGCCCAGAGACTGATATCACCCACATTTAGAGTGGCTATTCCTATATCAGTTAACCTAATCTATAACAACATTCTTCATAAAGTTTCCCAGAGATTGATTTCCATGGTGATTCTAAATCCAGTCAAGTTGACAACCAAGATTAGCTATCACAACAACTAATAATAGTAGCACTAAAGCAGTTACCATGTGTTAGCTATCTACAATAGCATTTCTATGTTTCTTACACAATATCAGCAAAGTCCTCCTAAAAAGCCCATTTTAAAGTTGTTTATAAGATGCTAAAAAAATGCTTCTGTGTGTGAAATGAAAACAGATAGGCCACAAAACAAGTGAAGAGTCCAGGAATATAGAAATATAAAACTGTAAACCTAAAAAGTAAAAAGCTGACAGTCATCAGTTCCAAAGGTTAACTTCTAACAATGGCCCTCTGCTTACCGCCAGCTCCTTTGTCAACAGCCAGGGGTTAACTTTTAACATTCTAACCTTGCCCCTTATAGACAACAACTGCCTGAACCAAAGCTAACTTTTAATAGATGTTTCTATGTGACTTTTACATGTATCCCATACCTGATGTTTCTCCATACTCCTAGCGAGCACCCCAAGACTGATGCTTTCCCCCTTACTACAAAAAGAGGACCAGACGCACCTCTGTTGCCACAGCCTCAGAATTCTGAACACTGGCTGTGGTCTCAGCTAACTGATAAGCTTTTGTGGTGAGTTTTTTTTTTTCCTTTTTTTTCCCCTGGAATAAAGTCTGCTTCTGGTTTAATAGACTTCGGTGGTCTGTCCCCCGTTCCATTATTGTAAGACCCCGGGCCCAACAAAAGTTCTTCTGGATCCATAATCACTGTCTGAGTTTGGACCTTTGTCTCAAAATGCAGTTCAGCTACTAGGTATTCTGGACTCTAATTTTGATGTCACTTCAATTTATCGATAAAACAGCTTAATCTTAAGAATTTTCACAGTCATTCTGTTATCATTTATTCAGTATTTCTAGACTATTATGTCAGATATAATGACTAAATCTTTTTTGTTAATGATTTCTCTTTATGAAAATTCTGATCACTATTCCTTCATTAAAACCTTCTAAAATTAAACTAGTAGAAATTAATAGCCTATTTCTTGATATTCACTACACAGTCATTATACCTTAGTATTGAAAAGTGTATTGTAGCACTGTAAATACTAATATGCCTTGTAGCCTAAGACAAATAGTCTTTGATATCCAACGTATTCCACAAATGTCCATTGAGCAAAAACTAAATGATTGTATTTAAAAATAGGTATTCAGTGTCAGTCTAAAAAAAAAATCACAGCTCTCATCCTAAAGAGAATCACAGAAGTTTATTCTGGAGCCATTTTGAATCACCATAGCCCAGGAATACAGATGTAGGTTGCCCTAAATTCTACTTCCTAACATGGAAGCAGCTTCATGAAGTTTTAATAGTTTTATTGAACACAGAAAGTCATAAATCAACACAGTTCAAAATATATTGGTGGATACATCAGCAAGACAAGTTAATGAGATAGGAGAATCTTTTCTATAGACTCCGAATGCTATTTAATGACATTCTCAGTTTTTTGGTTTGTGGTTGCTAGTGGCCAGGTAGTGGACTCCAAAAGGCTTCTATTTAGTCAGGAGGTGTTAGTTCTGACACAGACAGAACGTGCTCAAGGAATGGCTATTCCTGAGGGCCAGAACTAACCCTCGATAAGGTAATTGGCCTCTAGACATGCAACTTTTCAACCTTTCCATAGTTCTAAATTTCTAATCAGCCAATCAGTCTCTGGAGACATTGCTTCTTTTCAAGTTTTGGCTCACAGCCAGACACAGCTTCTTTCCAGACACTTTCATTCACACCAGTAAGAAAAAGAAATCTGATACAGGATTATCGGGTCACCTTTTATTATTTAACACACAATATAGACTTACAGGCCCTACCTGGAATGCTTTGGCTTAGATTCCGTTGCAAAGTAATCATAATTCTGTATTCCATTATTCAAAAACATGATATGACAATTCACATAAGCACTTTTCTGGGACCTAGGTGAAGAAAACTGAAGCACTTGTCTGTTAGCCTTCTCTTTTTCCTGTCCTTGAGAGCCCTCAAGTTCACCAAGTCTCCAGGAAGCTGGTGGCTGGCCCAGGCATCTAAAATCATCTACATACCTCTGTGAATTTTCATGAGGTCAGTCACATCAAACATGTTGTCTATTCATACCCACTCTAATTCATCATTCAGGGAACAGCCACAAGGCTGAATTCACTTCCTCAAATATGGGAGGGAAGAGGGAGAGCTTAAATTGTCAAAATTCACTGATAAACTCAAACCTTTTAACATCTATTTCTTTTGCCTCCAAGACGATGTGGCAGCCCAGTTTCCATCACCGTAATCCTCTGTCACGTGACATCTTTGCAAATGGAAACTCATACCCATAGCCACAAGTGAAAGCACCTTTCTACTTAAGTGACACAATTGTGCTGACAAATGATTCCATACTAAGAAGTATTTTTTTTTCTTCCAGGAGGTTTGACTAATTACTGCTCATTATTTTATTATCCCGCGAAATAGCCTGAAATCTTTGCCTTTCAATGGGAAATAAGAGGGTAATTTAAATATGTACTAATGGAGTTCCTGCCATTTCTCTTCCTCCACAGGAAGAAAGCCACGCAGAAGGCTGTGCCAGCTTTTGCTCTCCTGAATGCTGCTGGAAGAAAGGCTAATAAGAGCTCTCCCAGAAACAGAAGCACAGCTGCAAGTGAGGTGTCTGGCCAAACCCTGCTCCTTTCTCTGGCTGCTTCCTGCATTCAGCTTCCTTCTTCTGAATAGTGCTGATAAATTAGCGTGGGGAGAGCACTCACCGGACTCTGGGCATGCGCCTCCAGGGCTTGGAGCCATAGCCTTCAGGAGCCATGCTGTGTGGGCCATTAAACAAATGACTAAGAAAGACGAAAACACTCCTTCTTAGCATAAATATCCAATGATTGATGACAGGCTCTTTTATTTATCCCTACCCAGGGTGATTTCAAGTCTATTCAGAGGCAGACCCTGGCTATCATGCAAATCACAGGGAAAATGTTTCATAGTTCACATAGCAGTTCTTTCACTGGTGTGTTTTCTTCTTCTTCTCTCTTGCATCTAAAACACTATCATCCTTGTCATGCCCAATGTCGCCCTTTGCTGCTTTGTATGGTTGGGCTGACTCAAGCTATTAACCCACGATCTCCACGTTCTAGTTTTCTAAATAATTTAATAACCTTAATTTGTGGCATGATTTAATATTGTTAAAGAAAGAGGTATCGGTTCAAATTTCTGTGACAGAATCTTAATAATTTGAGGAGGGCAAAGTATGCAGGCTTCATTGATGTCCCGGGGAAGTTCAGTACGTATGGGATAGTTTACTAAAAAAAAAAAGCCTTTCTACAAGCAGTAGTAGTCAGCTCAACTGCAGATGTGTCCCCACAGAACATAGTAGCAGCAGAATTGTGTGCTTGCGCCGTGTTCTCTTAATTCCCAGCACATTCGGTGGATTACATACTGTTTATGCATCCGGCAGCCTCCCTGAGCCCTGTTTCTTTACAGTACTTACTCCTGCTGCTAAAAGGAAAATAGGCTCCGACAATCCTCTTTGCCTGCCAGAGCCGCTGCCTCTGAATGAACACATCCTGCTTCCAGGAGTCAAGCTGATCTCTGTGATCCTGGAATCCAACAGGAGTTCAAAAGCATTCTGAGCGCCTTAAAGGGCAAAAATTGCTATTCGTTTAGGATTTACAGCAGAGCCTGAGCCTCCTCACATAAGAGCTGATGCTATCCTTCCTGACTCCAAGGCCTTTGCTGAACCAGCTCAAAGTGCAGATGAACCGGAAGGCCCCAATCTGCTTCTGGCTCAGGCTCTCCTCCAGCCCGACACCGTTCAGTTCAGGCACAATAATGAGGCCATTGAATTTCCCGTTGCAGCTGGGAGCTAGTGGTAAATGCTGAAGCTAAGTTGTGGAAATGACTGTGCACAGGGACTAACAGATGAAAAAAGTGTAACCCAATTTACCCTGTATTCATACGGAATGGTTTTAAACACACAGCGCCGCAAAAGCTCTGCTATGATTCTCTGTAAAATGTCCCGAGAACACCTTGCCAGAGGAAATTGACACTAAATGGACACCTCAGGGAGAGAGTAACTGGCAACGGTATATCCTCAGGATTTCCACAGGACCAAAGATCTTGGAAAGCAAACAACTGCGTAATATCTGTGAGAGGGAACTAAGAAATAATTCTTCCTTAAAATAGTAATGAAATAATTATTGCTATTCTTAAGTATTCCGTAATTCTTTTATGGGTACAAAAAGAAAAAATATTCCACTCAGAGCATATAACACAAAAACATTAATTTTTAGATTATTAATCACTTCATCTGAATAGAGAGACATTTAACACAATGAATTAAATAAGTACAGGACTTAAATATATTCTAAATTGTTTTGAAAGGCCCACCAAAATTATTTATTTACTTTGATACATTAAAATATTTTCAGGAACATATATCTTCAGCTAAAATGCATCAAATAGTTTTGATTATAATTACTTTAGAACTAGGTTTTCAGTGATTTTTATGTGCTCTAAAAAGGACATATTTTTCTGAGATTTATGGATCAAACACAGTGATGGCTGATGATATCATACAGAGGTACATAATATGTAACTTCCCTGAGGGTATGAATAACTGATTAAAGAAAGTGAGTGTCCCTGGAGACTGCATGTTTGGAAGTGTTAAAGTACAGTTTTATGTTGAGTGAGTACAGGTAGACTCTTATATGTCATGTTTGCCCACGTTACAATCTGCATGGTTTTAAATGCACATAAATCTACTGTCAAAAACATCATAGGAGAAGTCTGTTTCAGTTTTGTTTGAAACTTTACATTGAAATCATTACCATCTCAACGCTGTCAAAAAGTGATGTCACCGTGTGAGTACCAGGTTCTTTGTGTCATGAAGTCATGAAATCTTCATGTTTGTCTCAGTCTACAGTTTTGCTTTCACAGAGCACCTTCCTACAGGTATCCAGGTGGCGACTTCATTTGTCCTTGTAATGAAATTACATAGGTCATGGTCCCTCAATTATTCTCCATAACACATATTTTCAATTATGTGCAAAGTTAGCATCTATCATTCTCCAAATTTTATTTCATGTTATCAAAATTGATACCAGGAAACATAGATGATAAATTTGAAGACAACCAGAGTCCCAAACTATGGTTTTCAATACATCTTGAGCCTGTCTAAAAAGAGTGCCCAATCCATACTGGCCTCAGAATTCCCAATAGACTTGAAAGTTAAAGATTTTGGTAAAGCCACACCTTTTGTTCAAAGGGTTTAAAGCGAAATATTTGGAGGACCAGTCATTTGACACAAGCTAAGTCAAGCATTTTAAAAAGGAAAGGAGTCTAGAGAGTTGGACCACAGACCTCCCCAGTTGCTTCTCTCACAGTTATTAGGCTACAGCCCTCTGTAGCCGACAGCATCTGTCCTGAATGTTAGAGCACATAGGTTTGGGTGAGGAGTGGGGTACGTGAAGGCAAAGGAAGCGAGCCCAGGCCTCTGTCTTACAACTGAAAGACAATCTTGTAATCATAGGAGCACCTGCCTCCTCTATTCTCCTTGTCACATAGGCTAAGCCAGACTCAGTGATGAGATGCGGAAATTCCCACCACTCCCCGAAAACCTATAAAAGTCAGAAATTCCCTTTGTTGGAGAGTGGGATTCTCCACAGAAAAGGTGTGCTTAGGCCTACTGAAGGCCTAAGTGAAGACTTGTACAGGAAGAGAGGGAAGGGTATGAGGAATCTACCTATTATGGACTCCCCCATGTATGTGCATATGGGCTTACATATCTACACCATGCATGCACATAGATTACGTGATCATGCTGCATGCAAATTACTTGACCACACAGCGTGGATTACATAGGATGTAAGGCCCCCAGAAATGACTAAGCATCTCACCAGTGCATGCATGGTCATGGGGGCGTGGCTAGAATTCCATCTTTTTTTTTTAATTATAGTAATGCAGAATACTAAAAATTATGGGCAAAAATCGCTAAATTGTAATACATTGTGCATGAAAAACAAACACAAAATTTGCTGGAGGTAGTCTATGGCAGTATCATTTTGCAAACAGTTTTTAATGGAAGAAATACCATTTAGATTTGAAACCCTGCAGTATGAGAACACTTACTCACAAGATTTGCTTTCAGTTAGCAACATATTTTACTTAGAGTCAGAGCAAAATTTTAAATGGACAGTTTTGAAGAGGGAAGAATACTACTCTACTATTTATTATATAATAATGAGTAGCACCTTATTTGACTACGCCATTGGCACAAGCAAGACAACAGAAGACCTTTCTCACTTCTAGTGTACTATGATCTTCAAACTTCAATTCCATTTGTGCCCATTAATTCTTCCACTAGTTCCAATAGTTTTGAGAATCAGTTAATTCGCATGCACTCTGTATATAATGAACTATTCCAAGGAGCTCTTGGCTTTGCCATTCAAAATAAAAACTTTATATATTATCATTTTTGTAATTTGAAGGAGTGTATTCAATTGGAGACAGAAACTAACTTCTAACACTGCACAGGAAGTCTGATGTGAGAGAGGTGGGGATGTATT
Organism: Peromyscus maniculatus bairdii; assembly: GCF_049852395.1. Lineage (NCBI taxonomy): Eukaryota > Metazoa > Chordata > Mammalia > Rodentia > Cricetidae > Peromyscus > Peromyscus maniculatus. The sequence continues at coordinate 15,846,182 of NC_134854.1, read as the reverse complement.
TTCAACTCCTTTGTTCATTTTTTCCACTTTCTTTCTAGAAATTGTTTCTGTCAATTTTAATTCTCACCGAGGTGAATGGAAAATGGATGTAAAGAGACAGTTGCCTCTAAGTGCAAATAGCAACCAAAGATAAGTCCTTTTTCTAGCAATTCCAAGTTTCATTGAACCTGTCTTAAACAGTGTGTGGCCTTTCTGAAAAATCAGCAAAAGATAGGATGGTATTATAAATTTATGAATTGAATGCTAATTTGGAAAAGACTCCAAAATTACAGTACAGGGTACAGGGGAGAAACAATGGACTTGTCAAAAATAAAATATTATAAGGCTGTCTAGCACAAAAATGTGATAAGATAGCAGCTTTTATAAAAAGAGGAAATTTAATACACTATATAGGTTTTAAAAAACTGCATTTGAATGTTATCTCTGTCATGGCGCACATTGGCAAGGACATTGAGGTTCCTCCTTCAGGGTTCCTAATCTCCAGTAGTGGAGAAAAATCTTTCCTTTCAAAGCCACTGAACTTGCTTTACATGTCATCTTTAGTCTGAAATTACAGCAAAGCAAAACAAAACAATGGCATGGCCACAGCACCCAAGAGCCCTGAAAATGTAATTCCTTAAACGAAAAGTACAGCCATGATACGGAATACGATCAAAACAAAAGCCCGCCGGAGTAAAATAACGTGGTTATCGGTAGCAAATCTAATGAGACACACATACTTTTAGGAAGCTGGAAGTTTTATGTCAACTTCCTTTAGTGACTTAGATCCCGACACATTTGGACTTCAAATCAGCTAAAGTAACTTAGTGTTAGTGGCACATAAATTCTTGCTAGCGGGATTGTAAAAACACTTTAGAATTGGATTTTGGCAACTTTACGTCGTGGCCCATTTGCAGTAGGTCTGAGCATTGGTTATGTGAAAGTGGCAAAGAAAGACTTACTGAAGTGCTCTAATGTCAAAGTCGGGGATGCTGTGTGATGAAGTTGAATGTATAATGATCAAGCAGTGGAAGAAGAAATCAAAACAGACTAAAAAAATGTATTCAATTGCTTCAGTTTAATTGATTCAAGATTTGTGATATCTCCAAAGATTAAGATATATTTTAGATGAGACAGCATATCTCCCATCTGAAGAAGAAAAGAAACCAGGAAAAATACTTCACGGTACATGTAAACATGAGGCATGGTGCTGCCGGACAGCCTGTGACAAATAGCCTCTGCTGTAGTTCCTGAGACAGCTTTGACAGCTGTAAAGTACCAGCAATAGAGAAGACTGCTGTATTCATAGGTGAGGTAACACCCTATGGATGGAAATTTTACTCTCACCAACAGAAACAAAATATTTTGATCGCTGAAAGAATTTTGCAAACAAAACCCTAAAGTAGAAGGAACAATGTTTGGAATGGATTGGTTGTATAGAAAGAGCTTTGACGGGATGCCTGAGTAATAAATGGCAAGTTAAGTGTAATTTAAACAAAGCATTTACCGTGTACATTCTTTAAATATGATCCCCATCTATAAAAATAAATAAATGTTATATAATCATATAACAAAGACAATGTCAGTTTCCTAAAATAAATATGTTGCTGGAAAACTTAAAACTTGTTTTTAAATGAAGCCTCAACTATTAATAAGAAAAAATCATAAAGCCAAATGTTTTCTTAGTTATAAACCAAACTAAAATATTTTGATTTGGATTTGCAATAAATTATGGAAGATCTGAAGAACAAAGGTGTCTGGGAGCTTAAAAAAATAAAGAAACTCTTGATATGTGATTAAATATTTGAGATACTCAGTAAGCTCAAAATGTGGCCAAGCTCATCCATCCCTAAAAGTAATTAAGAGATAGTTTTAATCCTGTTATTTGAATTAATATCCTCTTGAGTTTGAGCTGTTTTTTTTTTTCTCAGAAAAATGTATAAAACTCCTCTGACTGCAAATGAAACAGACACTGTGTTTTTTGTATCCTGCTTGCCTTCTCATCACTGGCCTTGGGTTCCAATTCTGAGGGTGTCTGTTGGCATAGAAAGCACTGCTGTTAGTCAATGCTGTCGAGCAGAACATTGATTTTTAAACAGGGAGCCTGAAAAACAAATTCAATATTCTACTAGAGAGTGAATACTGGCAGTCACACAAGTGAGAGACAGTCCTTGCTCTGCTTTCATGTCAATTAATGAAGGAAGGGCTTTTTCTATTGCCACATGTATCCCTGGTGGGTGTGTTTAATGGGTAGACCAGCAGAGGAATCCTTGACATATAGGGCAGAGGACAATAAGAAAGAGAAGAACGAAATCAAAGGAGGGTAGATGACAGAAGTGGCTACCTGGCATTAAGGTTAGCTATTGTTACTGTAATTTTTAGTTCAGAAACTCTTAGCTCAAAAGAAGTTTTTCATGCCGTATCTGTATGGATGTCTTTAAAACACCTGACTCCTTAAAAAAATAATATTGGAGTGATTTCCTGGACTCTTCACATTATTCAGACTTAGATTTGGGAAATGTATCTGGACTAGCTGACCTGTCAAACAGCATCTAAATTGGGGAGTGAGGATTAAGAAAGAAAGAGACAAGAGACAGAAGGTAGAATCGGGGTGGGGGAGCTCTCAGAAATAATGCAGCAGCCCTGAATTTATTTCTCAAAGTCTTTTTATACACCAAGCAAGGGGGCAAAAAGACTTCCTTACCATGGGTTCAGGAAGAGACAAGCATAATCACCTCCTGTTATTCAGTCTTGACGGGCAAAACATCTGGTAACCATGGCCTTTGACAAAACATCCCATTATTCAGCCTTGAGAAACAAAAACAAGCTTGAAATATCTGACCTTAAGTCAAGATGGAATCAAGCCACAAGATGGAGTCATTGTGGGCTCTCACAGAAACATAAAATGAAAGTCATAGGAAAAACATTACTGAGGAATTTAGTGATCTGAGATCTATAAAAGGAATGAACTGAACTTCAATTTTTCCTTTAAATCATGCTTGAATAACTTCAACAATCATTTCCCCATCTCTGTTAATTACTTAATGTTTCTAACCATAAACTCATTAAGTCAATGTATATTCTGCCGTCCAATATAACAGCAAATACTGGTGAGAATGTGGACCAAAGGAGCCGTACCATGCATTGCTGGCAGTTATGTACACTACCTTTTGCCCTTATGAAAATCAACGTGGACGTTTCCCAAAATCTACAAAGAGCATTTCTGCATGACCCAGTTATGCTACTGCTGGGTACTGACCCAAAGGAGTCCGGAGTCCAAGTTGACATCAAAGAGATACTTGCACATCACTGTTTATTGAAGCACTATTTACAATAGTTAGTCATGGAACCAAACTTGGTATCCATCAACAGAGGCATAGGTAGAAAAATGTGGCACAGTGGAATATTTTCAGGCCTCAATAAAGAAGGTCTGTTCTTTGCTAGAAAGTGTACTCGGCTAAATGCAGCTAGTCTCAGAAATTAAAAAAAATCTAATGTTCTGTTTCTTTTGTGTTGTCACTTAAATTTAATGTAGACACATAAAATTATGTGTATATCTAGGATGTAAAAGCAGAAGTAAAACTGTGTAGAACAGTACGGGGCACTGCAGGAGAGGAGAAAAATGGAGGGCTAGAGGCAGAATATGCTCAACATAAAAATATACTTGTATAAGAACTTAGAAAATAAATTTTCAAAAGTTAGATGGTTGAAACAGACTATAAGAAAAGGTATCTCTCAGTTTCTTTGGACTTCTATTTCTCATTTCATAAAAATGATAGCGTCCAAGATTCAATAGAGTTTGTTATAACTCTATGTGATTACTCTGGTCCAGCACATCATGTTTACCACATGCCAGACAACTGCAGAAATAATGAATGTCTTCACAGTGGTGAGAACATGGACTTAAGTGTTAGTTGACTCATTTTAGGTTCAATAAACAAAATTGTAATCTTTTATTGATTATAAACTTGGTTGAAATTATGCAAAAATTTGTCTCATTAAACAGATCATTCCCTGTCTATTAAACTGGAGGAATGGTAGTACCTACCTGGAGAGGTGGTATTCAGGTGGCATCCTATTCTTTCAGCACTCTATAATATTAAGTCAATGTCATTGGTGGTATGATGGTACTAATCTTATGGATGTTTATTTTGACTATAAACCTTAATTTAATCTTGTTATTCTTGAAAGATATTTGTCTTCAGCAACGTCTAGAATAGCAATAATATGAGCATACTGCATTTCTTTAATACTAAAAACCATTTCTTTGCATTATACTTTAGTCTGTTGATTCTGAGTATTTCTAGTACCTTCTATACTAAAGAATTCATCAAACATGCAAATAAAAATATTTTGATTGGTTTAGTATATTAAGGACAGTTAAGCTTTGTTTGTTTCTTGAACCACTGTCAAAGAGGAGGTATTCTTTTTAGTAATACTAATTCAGAACTTAAATGTATCCTTTCATAAAACATGTCAGATTATGAACACAGCTTCCCTGCTTAAAACAAAAATTTAGAAGATCTCCAAACCTGATGAGTGCTTAGGATAACATTGAATGTTCTTTCTAAATATATAATAAATTAAGACTAAAATTTATTTTTTTGGTTAAAGCATATGAATAATTTTTGTAATAATAAGAAGTGCAAATATTATACTATGTACAAAGGTAACTATATTCCAATGAGGTAAAACCAGCATGGGGCATCTGAAGCAAGAGCACAATGAGTTATAGGGCAGCCTGGGCTACCCAACAAAACATGAGAAAATGGAAAAAAGATGAAGATAATTAATAAATACTTATAGGAATGCCTAGAATCTCAGTTCAGATCATATTGAAAATTTTCCTATATAATATAAAAATGGGATCAGTCAGATATAGAATATCTATAACAGGGAAATCTGACAGTGCAGATATTGACTGACATGCTAAAACTTGAGAAATGACAGCAGTAAACAGAATATCAAAAATTTCTCAGGCTATACAAACTTTAACTCATGATTAAAGATGCACATCAGTGGGTAGATACCATTTCTGATCCCTCTTTGCAATTTAATATGTTCTACTCATTTCAGATATCTTAGAATTTGTTAACAGGCTACTTCTGAAGGCTGCTCTCCAACAGGTGCCGGTTCTTATCACAAAGTGAACTCATTTGCACCTGCTAAAGGCTCTGCCAGGAGTAGAGTAGCTGTGTCAGTACTGCTGGGCTTATCAAATTTGCATTTCAAAGTGGCTAAATTGTCTTGTAAGTGTATGCCCAGGGTAGAATTCTTTGCCTTCTTTCCTTGATGCAAAAATATCTGGTATCTGCTGTGTGTGTGTTTGTGTGTAAAATACATTTAACACATAAATTAGAGGAAAAGAGAGAAGATAGGAAAGAGTCAGAAAAAAAAAGCTGTATTTGTTCAAAAACAAAGGAAGGAGAAATTGCTTCAAAACACTAAGTATTATATAGCTTATATCACCGTTAATATTCAGAATAAAACTGAAGTCAATGTTAAAGGTTGAAAGAATTTCAGGTGACATCTAATGGATCCTCCCCATTTTATGAATAAAAGGAAGAAAGGGGGCACAGAAAACCAGACAGTTGAAGAAAGCTGATAAAGTTGACCAAAATAGCAAATCCTTTGAGTCATTTGTGGCTTGGTTTTACTTCCATTTGGGATGTGGAATTGTGACTGACTGTCACTTTCTCTATCTCCTAGGGACCCAATAAAATGACTTCCACCCTTAATTGAATACATTTAGGAAAGAATTCCAGTGGAAAAGGCAGAATTTGCCCATAAATTTCTGCTGGAATGCTGACTGCTGCAGTATTTGATGGGCAGTTTAAATGTTGTCTCTAGAGAGGGAGGAAATGGCTCAAACACTATAACTTCTGCATACTTTTCAGACAAGTTGTTCATGGGCACAGTCATTTTGTTTATATTTTAAAACTGAGCCATGATTTCAGGTTAATGTGATGAAGGATGCACATGCCAGCTTTGACAAAGCCTAAGCATGACTGAAACAAAAGGAAAGGTCTATTTTTTCATGAGTTTCTTAAAAAGTAAGTCCTCTGAAAAGGCTTCACTTCTATCTTGATCCATTCTGTATTTCCCAAGTATGAAAAATAAAACGGCAGTTCTTTTTGTGGGGATTTCATGTCTATACCTCTTAAATTAATAATAAGATAGTTAACTTGGAAACTTATAGTAATCTAGTAAATAATAATCCAGTTTCCTTGTTTAAAAAGAAATTAGAGCATTTCTCACTTTTTAAAAGATTTAAAAGATACATTTTAATAAGTTAATTGTGAAAATACTACATAGTCAAGACCATCTAGTGATTTCCTTCAATTAATGGAGAGCAGACACATGTAGAAAACTTTTTGTTAAGTTTCAATTTTAGTTTATTTTTTTATAAAATTATCCTCTGTATCAAGTCATCCATATAATGTTATTAAAAATCTGCTTCACAGAGGCAAATAACACTATTAAATTGTAGAAAGGTAAATATATAGAACTACAGCACATTTGCATAATTAAAAATCTCATTTTAATAAAGACAATAATCTTAGTTCTGTTGCAGAGGTCCGGGGCTGAATACTTTTGTCCTTCCAAAATTTATGTTGACTCTCTGGCCTCAATAATCACACTGGAAGTGGTGCTTTGAGAGGAGACTAGCTTTGGATGAGGTCATGGAGAAAAGTCCCATAATGGAGTTTGTTTGGCTACAAAATCAGGAAAAAATCACCATGGTTGTCTCTCTGTGCACTCACTGAAAAATGGCCACCTGAGCACAAAATAGGAATGTAGCAGCTTCCAAGCAAGGAAGTAGTCTCCAGAATTGCGACAAATATTTATTGTGTGAGGCATGTCAAGCTGGGTTGCCCAAACTTTGGTTAGGTCTCTGAGATTTTTTTTCTAGGCCTCTCTTGATGCTTTATTAAATCTACTTTTAACAAAATGAGGTCTTTGTTGAGTCTTCTCTGCCAAGCCCTCCTGTGCTTAACATCTGGTCATTCCTAATACCTGATTTTCCTCCCCCATTCCCTGAGTGAAGTCTAGTCATCCTGGCCTCCCCTCAGTAGGTATCCTCTGAGGTCTGCTTAGTCACACTCCTCATTATTCCTGATATTTCCCTTAAGTAATTTTCTGTTCCTTGTCCCTGCTTTCACCACATTGTTCCTTGGTAATAATTCCCACTTGTCCATGCTGTATTCAGAGATGAGCCCAATCTTATCACTTTTTGTCAGACCCCATTACAGCAGACACTAAATTTTTTCTGATGGTTCTGAGTAAGCCTGCTTTACCACAGTTTTATAAATGTCAAGGAATACCTTGTTTCTTTTGTAGTCATAGTCTGTCATACTTTGTTTCAGCAGCATGACCTTAGACACAGTTCAAGCCAGATTCTAAATTAGGAAACTATAATTAATTAGTTAATTAATTAACTGCTTAATGTGATAAAAGAAAATATAAAAATGACACTATCACAGTGCCTCGAAGTGGGTTTCAAGTTCATTCTGATGAAGTGGTGTAGCTAGAGTTTTCCTGCCTTGTCCACAGTCAGGACAAATCTCTGTCACCTGCCAGTCCCACAGCTGCTCAGATCCAACCAAGTAAACACAGAGACTTATATTGCATACAAACTGTATAGCCATGGCAGGCTTCTTGCTAACTGTTCTTATATCTTAAATTAATCCATTTTTATAAATCTATACCTTGCCATGTGGCTCGTGGCTTACGAGCATCTTCACATGCTGCTTGTCATGGCAGCGGCTGGCAGTGTCTCCCTCTGCCTTCCTGTTCTTTCTTTTCTCCTCTCTGTTAGTCCCACCTATACTTCCTGCCTAGCCACTGGCCAATCAGTGTTTTATTTATTGACCAATCAGAGTAATTTGGCATACAGGCCATCCCACAGCAAAGTGGTTTTAGAAGCCTACTGGAGTATTTTATGCCCATGAGAACCTCAAAATCATGGATTTTTTTTTTTTTTTGAAACATACACACTAAAGCACAGACAAATATGAACAAAGTTTGGTCAGTGGTACATTGACCACAATCAACTTGCATTTACCAAAAAAAAAAAAAAAAAGCCTAATAAAGTTTAGTTTAAAAGATAGAAGTAGGGACTAGAGAGGTATCTCAGTATTTAAGAGTATGCACTCCTCTGGCAGAGGATTCAGTTCCCAGCACCCATATCTGACAGTTTACAACTACTTGTAACTCCAGCCTGAAGGGCATCCCTGGCTTCCATAACATCTGCCCTTATGTACACATTTCCACATGTACATACACGTAACTAAAATTAATTAATTAATTAATTAAATTTAATTTAATAGAAATAGAAAAGTACTGTATAAGTATTCCAAACCATTGGAAAGTCAAAACACTAAAAGCAAGCGAGATTATTATATCCCTATTACCATTTTTGAAACAAAATTTTTATAGGAACAAGCAAGATTATCATATCATTATTTTTTAAAACATAACAGAAGTAATATTTCAAAAGGAGTTCCATATTCACTTGAGTTTTATTCAAATGAGTTTCAGAATACTCTTTTTAGATAAAGAATAATCTAGGTGATGTGCAGACACTTCCTCTAGCATTCTACCCACTGTATATGTAGTCTTGGCAGTAAGAACAGTCCTAAAGAAAATACTTTTGCTCTCAGAAAAAACCATGAGTATTAAAATGGACAAGAATCATGTTCTGATTTTTCCTACTCTCTCTCTCTCTCTCTCTCTCTCTCTCTCTCTCTCTCTCTCTCTCTCTCTCTCTCTCTCTCTCCTCCTTTAGCCTTTTCAGGAACCACTTTTGTTCCATTAAAGTAACTATGCATGCAAGAGAAGGAGGACACTATTAGTTCCTAGAAGCGCCAGAGGAACCAAGGAGAATCTAATGAGACTAATAAGTCTTAGAGAGATGACTTTGTCAATGTCCAAACCATTTCCTCTGAGTATCAACCTCTGGTTCACTAAGTCTTCATTTTTCAAGATCCAAGTTAAAGGTATGGTTAATGGCCAGTTTAGGGGTGTTCAGCAATAAAAATAATTGGGGTATATCAATAGTTTTTAATTTAACTTAATAACAGACTTCAAATAACTGAGATTTAACCTCCTAAGAGTGTTACGTCCAAAGTATTTTTCTTGTAAGTTACTGAACTAACTTTTCATAGATTTTTATGAATTAGTAATCTCCAGACTTGAGCCATATTATCAGTTGCATGTCAGGACATCGTATATCCAACCTCCCACTTTCCTAGTAGCCAGAATCTTTGTATATATTTGTAAATAGAGCATTAGAAACATTGATACTTCATCTAGGAATAATTAGAATTCTAAAAGCAAAGCATAGATATCAGGAATGCTTTTGTGAATAGAGATAAGCAAGCAGTGTGCTACATTAATTTTTAAGTCTCTGCATATTAATGTGCTCAAAAATTGCATCTCTCATGCTTGCCTTAGTTTTGAACAGGTTTTGATAGAGCATCTTTATTTAATAATATTTGATCATGCAAAATTAAACACATTTAGTTTTAAATTTTCCTGGTAATAGACTAATACCCTCTCTAAGAAGACTTTTTTCTCCAAGCCCTAGAGGCCTAGACTCCTGAAAACTTATTAAAATTCTACTACCCAGAGGGAAATATCTTAAATATTGCTGAATCAAGTTACTTTCTCAATTTGAAACTTTATTGATCCATTCTGGGATGCTTTCTTAAAAGCTCAGTGTTCTGAACAGAAATAATAGTCATTGAACTATTTAAAACTGAAAAAAAAATTGAGTTTATTCCAGTTTTTCATGAAAGTTGATTATTTTATTAAATTGTAAGAGAAAGAAAGGAAGACACAGAAAAAGGACAAGCAGAGAGGCACCATGCAGCAAACAGCTGCCTATGTAAATATAATAGAAAGAAATGCTCCTTTGCTTCTTGTCTGGCTAACAAAGTTTTAAAGGTATTTATTATTGTGCTTTTTCATCTCCTTTACTTGCCTTTCTTATGATTCATACCAGTCAACTTGCTTAGAATTTCTTTAAGACCTTATACCATTTTGCTTCTAAGTGTCTTGGTATAGGACATTCTTTCTAAATAGAACAGCTTCTATTCCTCAAATCCCTCAGTGTGAATGGTCTATCCTTCAAGACCCAAATCAAGAATCACCTTTTTAAAGAAGCATTTTCTGATGTCCCAAAGTTGTAAAAGTTTTCATGCTCATTTGTTTAACTCCATCTATAATTATTAATGTGCAAAGCTCATGAAAGGACAGAGCAGTTCACAACCTGGCCAGAACATAAGGAACACGGCAAGATATAGCCTGACAGGTAGATCTAGCCCCAGTTATCTACTTGTTCCAAATTCACAACCTTATTTCCTTTTTACCATATCCCAAAAATGTCATCATGTTATGAATCCATGGATTATCACAGAGCCCTCTGCTCACAGTGTCTTGAAAGACTCTAGAGGTATGCTACACAAATCTCTTAGGTGTTTCTTAATACCACCAAGTTGACAGGATTTAACCATCTCAGGTTCTGCACATTCTATCTCTTTCTCTGAATCCAAAACTGAATAACAAACTTGGTCTTAGAAATACTGCTAGATAAGATACAAATTAATTAAACCATTATGAAAGTTGTTAGAAAGCTGAGCAACAATCACTTCTCTAAGTTTTGGTATAAGAAATATTTTGAAATCAGATTAATGTCTGATTTTTTTTTGTAAACAGGCTGGTTACTTATAACTGTCAACTTGACACAGTATAGAATTACCTGAGAAGAGAGCCCCCGCCCCTCATTTTGTATTACTTCATTGGAATTCTGTACAATGCACTTTGATCATATTCACTGCCTTCCCCTACTTGTCCCAGATCTATGCTCCCTTCCCTACCCAGCCAATTCTGTGTCCTCTTTTTTTCTTAAACACTTCACGAATGATTTTGTTATGTGTATACTTTTGGATGTGAGGCCTTCACTGGAGGATAGTCTATGTACCAGAGGCTGCACCCACAAAACAAAACAAAGTAAGCAAACAAACAAAGAACCCCTCTCTCTTCATAGGAGCTAACAATTACCAATAGTTCTTTATCTGGGGGTGGGACTGCATGCTCATCTTCCCTCTCCAAGTTAGAATTTTGGAATAAGCATTCTGTAATCTCTTGTTCTCTGTACCTTGAGCAGTTTTGGGTCTCAGTGTTAAGTACTAGCTATTGTAAAAAGAATCCTTTCTGATGAGATTCAACCAATACACTTATCTACGGGTACAATGATAAGTTATTATGGTGGGTGTAATGTAATGTCCACTTAGCAGAATAATAGAATTAAGTTCTCCTCTAAGGCCTATAATGTGTTTTGTTACCATCTTGGTCCTGATAACAATGCCATCTATGGGTTCAACTTTAGAGTGGGCTTTAAATCCAATCAGAAACTGGCAAGTGAAAGGAAAGTTAATGAGAAATTGTATAGATTCGTGCTTTGGGTGGGCCTGGGTTTTGTTGTCTTGGTTATAAATTGAAGTTGGATGAACTATCCAGAACATGAGGAAAGCTAAGTGAACACAAGCAGGCAGTATGGTGAAATTAGTTTTTCTCTATTCTTGGCTCTGAATGTTGTACGACCAAGTAAATCAAACTCCTGTCTCAGGGACATCTTTTTGGTGATAGACTGTAGTCTGAAGTTGTGAACTAAAATCAACTCTTCATTCTCTTCTGATCTTCATCCAGACATTTTATAATAGCTAGAACAATGAAACTAGAATATCCTATAATTGTGGGACTCCCACATCTTTCTTTACGCTAAAGGTACATTTTCATTTTCATAATTTTCCTAGCTTTCTGCTAAGTAACTTATTTCTTTCTTTCTTTCTTTCTTTTTTTTTTTGCTTTTTTTTTTTGTTTTTTTTTTGTTTTTGTTTTTCGAGACAGGGTTTCTCTGTGTAGCTTTGTGCCTTTCCTGGGACTCACTTGGTAGCCCAGGCTGGCCTCGAACTCACAGAGATCCGCCTGGCTCTGCCTCCCGAGTGCTGGGATTAAAGGCATGCGCCACTACCGCCCGGCTAAGTAACTTATTTCTTAAAAACATAATCTTACTGCCATGTGAGAAAAAGTAAAGGCATGGCCTAAGACTAAATCGATAGCAACATTGTCTAATTCCATGAGTGAGTCACAACAAGGTCACGAATCATGCATGAAATTTTCTTCTTGGGGATAAGCCTACTTCTGTCTACATTCATGAAATGTGTACTGGGTGGGAGAAAGCCGCTTACAAACAAGCAAACAATGAACTGAGACTTTCCATTGTTAAAATGATTGTAGCCACCACTGGAAATTCCTTCTTCCTTTGTTTCTCTTCTTTCAGTCTTCTAATGTTTTCTTGCTCTTTTTCCCTTCCTATCTTTCATCCTTCCTTCTCCTTCTCTAGTTTTTGTTTTTTCAACTATCTATGAATATGAGGAAGACTGAAGCAATACAAAAAATTAAATTAAATGCTTTTGTTCTAAAAACTTTTCCCAATTAGTGATTTTTTTAATCCGAAAATAGCCAATCATTTTCCATTTTTACGACTGTGTAAGTTGTTTTCCTAACTTGTCTTTCCCCAGTTTATGGTAAAATAAAACCCATCACAAACTGTTTAAAATACTGAGTGTTCTCTCATCAACTGTGGACTTAAGGTTGAATATTTACAAGTTTGCTGGGATTTTTTGTTGTTGTTAATGTAATTTGGCTCTGTAAAACATTATATTAGATAATTAGTTTAATTCTGCACAAACAAAACAGCCATTTGATTGCTGAGTCTCTCACATTTTCAGCTCATTGTCTGCACATTAGGTGGGCAAACATCAATGGAGTTAGATATAAATGGAGGTTTTCTACTGGAGCAGGCTCTATAAGGAGGCATTTTTCTCAACACTAGTAGAGATTAGAGTTGCTAAAGAGACTTTTAAGGAATTAGACAAGTATTTGGTGGAGAATTCTTAATAAACACTAATTAAGTCAACTACAAAGAAACCCTTGGGGGAAGATCAATATTATTAAGTGTTTAAACTAGCTTTCTACATTTAGAGAACCTATACACAGTTGGGCAAGCCACAGTTCTTCCTCCACATTCTTGCTTTCTCTCCCCCTGCTATTTAAACTGATGTTGAATTCCAGATCACATGTCTTGCAGATGACACTACTAATTATCTCATGTTCTCTAGGAAAATTTATTAAAGTATGTACACATATTTAAAATACGGCACAACTATGTCCAACACTGATTTACTGAACATTGACAATATGTAAGGCTGATGAACATATTATAATTTAAAGTGTATATGAAAAAGGTAAACACTTGAAATAATTCACATTTTTCTCCCCCTGGTATAGAACATTGTAAAACTATATTTGATTGACAGAAGACATATAAACAATCATGATATTATGAGTACCTTTTGTAATCAAGGTCTAAATGATTCTTAAATAGCCACTATTAAAGGAAAAATATCAGCTACATAGAATATCTGAATTACATTGTGAATGTAAGATATTGTCTACTAATTTTTGGTTAAAATGTCCTCAGTTTATCTGCAACAAAATAGGTAGCACAACTGAAGCTTGATTATTATATGATAAGCATTAACTCTTTTACAGTTTGTCCTGTGTTTTTTGTTTGAGATAGGGATTATTATGCCTCTGTTTTTCAAAGGAAATAACATGAAGGTCAAAGAGGTCAGACAGTTGCTAAAATTCACACAGCTGGTTGATGATAGGGTCTGAATTCATGAAATACGGTTTCTTTGGGAATCCATTCTCCAAGACAATTTTCTGTTTTCTCAGAATATTGACTTCTTCTTTGATGGAGGCTACAGAGCACCACAAGGGTGGAGAGGCTGGCTGTCCACAATGTAGCAATTGAGTAAGCTCCACCGGCAAAATGAGCAGTTATCTACTTGCCTGGATAAAAACAAGAAATAGTGGGGGGAAAACACTAAAGTTATCAGAGAAAACACACACAGAGACTAAGACATCAGCCAATTCTTTCTTCAAAACCATCATGATTTTATGAAATATTATAATTCTAGATTAATTTTTTTTTTGCAATTGGCTGTAGGTACTACCCTCTGTAGAGATTTTGATAATCTCCAACAATGAACTACCATTGAAAGTAAAAGTATCTTACATGTATTACATATTTAGTGTGAACCAGAAACTGAATAAAGTTGATTAAACACATAGGTTCATAGTCATCCCTTGAAATTCAAGGAAATATTTTTGTTTATTTAAGAGTTGAACACTTGAGCTTTGAAACATTGCCTCATAAATTATGACACCACACAATAGCAGGGATAAAAAAGTACAAATGCCAAAGAAAGTATCCTGCATAAGCATCAGGATAACAAGAGTAGAAAGATCCATAATTATAACTGTTAGCATGGACTTCAAAACTGTGATAAACAAACCTTCATGCTTTGCTACTGAGAGTATTGATTGACACAGAAACTATGGAAATCGTAATGGATGATAATTAAATTATCCATGATCAAGGAATTCTCATTTTACATGTATATGCCTCCAAGATATACATCATGAAATTCTACGTGGATATTATTTGTCCTAACAAAAAGCTAAAACTATAAATTTAAAAAAAAGACTAAATTGGCCATACATAATAGCCTCTCATGGGGCATCTTTCAAGAATTAGAGCATATAGTACATGAGTATGACTTCAGAGGTACATCTTAAAATACTGCAGAGTGTAATAAAAGCAAAATAATCATACCTAATAAAAATTATATAGGCAGAATGCTTAACTTGTTTAATAATCATAAAAAAATGAGTCGAGTTAAAAATGAGCAAAGGGTCTGAATGTATATGTGTGTGTGTGTGTGTGTGTGTGTGTGTGTGTGTGTGTGTGTGTGTGTGTGTGTTCCTCTAAGGTAGATATAAAAATAGTAGTAAGGACATGAAAAGATGGTGAATAAAATTACTCATTAGAGAAATGTAAGTGTAGGCCACAATGAGATGCTACATTGCTCCTACCAGATTGTATATAATAGGGAAACCAGAAAATCAGATACATTCCAAGAGATGTGGGAAATAATAACTCTCACACATTTTTTCTTTTATTGTAAATAGATTTTTTTCATAGGTTTATATTCTGATCACACACACCCCACACAAAACCTGAAAATGGAATATACATATAAGCAAATGGCCTGAGAGGTAGAAAAAAATGCCCCAATTTATTACTCTGTGTGTTCTGGTTCCCTCTGGCTACTACACCCTTTCTTCCTCCTCTTCTGCATAGTTCCCCAAGGTATGCAGGGAGGCACTTGATGAAGACATTCCTTTTAGGGCCGAGTGTCCCAAGATCTCAAATTGTTTAATATCGTGCTGCTGTGGTGTAGCCAGAAGGTTTCTCCACTCCACCCACTCCCCTATACCCCTCCCCCTCCTCTGTTTCCCCATGGTCCCTCATTCCTCTGGTCCCGTCCACCCCGCAGTCCCTCAACCACTTACAAAATAATCACTCAGAAGCTTAATATTATTTACAAACTGTATGGTCTATGGCAGGCTTCTTGCCAGCTAGCTCTCTCGTCTTAAATTAACCCATTTCTATTAATCTATGTTTTGCTATGTGGCCGTGGTGTTATGGGTCTGTTGGCATTTTGTTTCTCCTTGGCCAGTGGCTAGGTAACTCCTAGACTTCGCCCTTCTTCTCTCTGTCCCTCCACTTGGATTTCCCACCCGGCTGTAAGCTTTCTTGCCATAGGCCAAAACAGCTTTATTTACTAAACAATGGGAACAGCATACAGAAAATTATTCCACAGCACTGTGGGTTTCTGTATTTGTTTTTATCTACTGCAGGGAAGTAAGATCTCTGATGATAGCTAAGTAAGGCATGGGTCTATGAGTATGGCAGAGTGACTTTAGGGGTCATTTTATTGCTACACCCCTTTAACAAACAGCTGTGTCTGGTTTTACCCTAGGTCTCTATACTATTTAGTCTCAGGATCTTGGCCACCTGTGCTGAAGATGAGTTCCACCTCATGGAGGGGTCTTAAATCCAATTATATTTTGGTTAGTTACTCCTATAAGCTTTGTGCCACTATTACAGTGGTATGTCTTGCACGCAGGACACTATTGTAGAAGAAAATGTTTGAAGCAGGGTTGGTGTTTACTTTTCTCATTTAGTAGCCTGCAGAATATCCTCAGTACCATAAATACTAGTCCATAGAAGCGAAAGCTCTAAGTAGTCATTGTCAGCTAAATTGTCCATGTTTTGTGAGCTGTGTTCCTTTCAGCAACAGTGCCTCACCATCAGCTTGTGAAGAGCCACCAATAGCCTTGCAGTAGCCTGGACTGTTTGGTGGATACCATGGAACCCCTTTGGTCAACAGCTCCATTGGATATAACCCATTCCCAGTACTGGAACTGTCATTTGGTGACAATAGATGGCTATTTGAGGCTCTGTCTCTGTCTATTATTTGGCAAATTTATTTAGTTCACCTTGATACATGTATATATTATAGGAAGCATCTACTATATTAGTTTCAATATGACCCAGTAAATGGACCTTAGTTTTAGCTGTCACTCCCCATATTCCCTGTCTTACCAACCTCTTCATTTCCCCTTACAGTTTTGATTCTATTCCCTCCTACCCGTTCATCCATAGCGATATATTCTATTTTTCCTTCCCAGGGAGAGTCATGCCTCCAACCTAGTCCATTACTCCCTACCTAACCTCTATAGTTATATAGATTATAGCTTAGCAATGACTTAACTATTAACATCCACATATTACTCAATATATACCTTATTTGTCTTTTTGGGATGAGTGAGCTTGTTTTCTCTAGTTATAGCCAGTTAATTATGATTGTCATGATTTTATTTTTTTAATGGTTGAGTAATCTTACATTGTATAAATGAACTGAATTTTCATTATCCATTCATCCATAGAAAAACATCTAAGTTGTTTCTAGTTTCTAGCTATTATGAATAAAGCAGCAATGATCATAGATCTTTTTAGAAGGATGAATTTATGTAAAAAGAGGTATAGCTGGATCTTCTGTAGTTTTGTATGTTGGTTGGTTGTTTTGGGGGTTACTATTAGTACTATTATTGTTGTTTTGGTTTTTTTTTCTTTATTTTATTTTACAATACCATTCAGTTCTACATACCAGCCAAGGATTCCCTTGTTCTCCCCCTTCATGGCTAGGCCCTGGGTGGAGCTCTGGGAGTCTAATTAGCGAGAAAGAGGAGGGTTTATATGAGCGAGAATTGTTGAGACCAAGGTTGGATAAAGCACAGGGACAAATAGCCAAATGAATGGAAACACATGAGCTATGAACCAAAGGCTGAGGGAGCCCCAACTGGATCAGGCCCTCTGAATAGGTGAGACAGTTGATTGGCTTGATCTGTTTAGGAAGCATCCAGGCAGTGGGACCGGGTCCTGTGCTCAGTGCATGAGCTGGTTGTTTTGGTTTTACAAGACAGGGTTTCTCTTTGTAGCCTCAGCTGTCCTGGAACTTGTTTTGTAGACCAGACTTGCATTGAACTCACAGAGACATATCTGGCTCTGCCTCCTGAGTGCTGGTATTAAAGGCATGTGCCACCACAGCTGGTGGTATAGCTAGATCTTGGTGTAGATTTCCATCTTTCCATAGTGACTATACAAGTTTGTACTTCCACTAGTAACAGATGTGTGTTTCCCTTACTTCACAGGCTTACCAGCATGAGCTTTCATTTGTTTTATTGATATTAGCCTTTCTGACAGGTATAAGACCAAATCTCAAAGTAATATTGGTTTGCAGTTCCATGATAACTAACGACACTGAACATTTCTTTAAGTGCTTTTCAGCCATTTGCATTTCCTCTTTTGATAATTCTGTTTATATCTGTATCCCATTTTTAATTGGATTATTTTTCTTGATATCTAGGGATTTTTTTGTTCCTTATGTATTTTGGATATTAGCCATCTATTGGATGTGTAGCTGGGAAAAACTTTTTCTCATTCTGTATCCTGCTAGTTTGTTTGAATGAAGTCCTTTGTCATACAAAAGCTTTTCAGTTTCACGAGGTCCCATTTACAAGTTGTTGGTCTTAGTGCCTTTGCTGTTTGTGTTCTGTTCCAAAATTCCTTTCCTGTGCCACTGAGTTCAAGAGTATCCCTACTCTCTCTTCTGTCAGGCTCAGTGTATCTGGTTTTGTGTTGAGAACTTTGATCCATTTAGAGTTAAGTTTTGTGCAGGGTGATAAGTATGGATCTATGTGGATTCCTTTATATGCAGCCATCCAATTTGACCAGCATCATTTGTTGAAAATGCTATTTTCCACTGTGTATTTCTGGCTTCTTTATCCAAATTCAGGTATCCATGGGTGTGTAGATTTATTTCTGGGTCTTCAATTCTATTCCATTGACAATATGTCAGTTTTTTGCCATTACTATGCTTTTTATTTATTATAATTCCGTAGCAGAACTTGAAATAAAGTATGGTGATACCTCCAACAATTCTTTTATCATTCAACAGTGGCTTAGCTATCTCTTTTTGTTTGTTAGTTTATATATGAACCCGAAAACTGCCCTTTCAAGTTCTGCAAAGAATTGTGTTAGAATTTTGTTGGCAATTGCACATAATCTTCAGATTGTTTTTGGTATGATGGCCATTTTTCCTATGTTAATCCAACCAATCCATGAAGATGGAGGATCATTTTATTTTCTAATATCTTCTTTAATTACTTTCTTTGGTGTCTTAAAGTTTTTGTCATACAAGTCTTTCACTTGCTTGATTAGTTACCTTAAGATATTTTAAATTTTTTGAGGCTGCAATGAAAGGTGTTGATTCATTGATTTCTTTCTCAGTCTGTTTGTCATTTGTACATTGAAAGGCTAGATATGGAAAATATGAAAACTTTATATATTATTAGTAAAGTTATAAATGGTATGAGAATTTTTGAAACAGTTTGGTGTTTCCATAAAATGCTAAAAACAGAGTTGCCATTAAGACCCAGTAATTCTACTACTTAGGATGTGCCATAGACAACCAAGGATATATGCTGATAAAAAGCCTGTGCATCAATGTTTGCAGCAGCATTAATTACAATAGCCAAAGAAAAAAATCAAGGAAGAACATGTCATTACTAGTATCTCATTGCTATGTTCCTTTAACAAAATAATGGCTATATCCATAGACTAGAGCAATGCTCAACTCTCATCAGAAAAGCTCTTTCTTACAGTACATGGAAATTAATACAAAGACCCATAACTGGACATGTGCAGTGAGATATTAGAACACTCAGTACTAAATGGTATGTATTTGTCAATGGCTTCACATCAAGGCATAGGGATCTATGTGGAAGAGGAGGCAGAAATATTGTAAGAGGCAGAGGTGATGGGTGACTCAAAGGATACAATGTCTTCCAGACACAATATCCTGAGGCACATATGAACTCACAGACACTTTGGCAGTACAACAAAGCTTGTACAGTTTCAAGCCCAGACAAAGACCCCTAACCGAGAAGCTAATTGTAATTGATAGCTCTTAGTAAAGGAAAAATCAGTTTTCTCTAATAGATTGTCACTGAGTATATCAATCACATTGCAGGGCAGGTTCCATGCCTAGAAGTAGTTGGCAAACAAACACACACACACAAAATTTCATGTTTTTAGGAGACTTTTTCTTTTTTTGTCACTTTATTGTCTAGTTGTATTTTTGTTTTATTTGTTTTGACTTTTGTGTTTGTTTTGTTTTTCAGAGGAGAAAAAAACATGAAGTATGGAGACTGGAGGATGGGGGGGATCTGGGAGGATTTGGGGGAAGGAAAATACAATCAACATGTACTATATAAAAATTACAAAAGTAAAAACAGGCAGAAGAGATAGATTCCTAGGGAAAATATCAATGATTCAAACATAAAAAGACTATTCAAAGCTCAGGAGAGAAAGTTAGGAAAAGTATATTTCTAATAAATTTGGATATTCAAAAGGAGTCATGTATAGAGGCGAAATTAAAAAGTCATACACTTGACCAGACAAAGATTCATGGTGGCAAAATGATTTGATAAAACTGGTAATGCTAATTGATATATATGCCACAGCAACTCTTGTGAAACACTGAAAAGAGCCCCAACACAAGAGTTGAAATAGACTTAAAGAGGTATTTTGTTTGTTTCTTCTTAAGATTCCAACATCTTAAGGATGTTGTATCTCTAATTAGTAGCTGAACAAAAGCCAAGGAATAGAGATCTCAGTAGCCACAAATAACAACGATACCATGCTTTCAAATATTTTGGGGGAAATTATGTAGCTAGGCAGACCATTATCATCTATAACGATTAAAATACAAAAGTAAAACTAATAGTAACTAGAGAATGAGGTGAATCTAACATCAAGAGTTATTACAATGTGATGTTTACATGTCTAACACAAATTTTACAAAACATACCATATGGCAGGGTTGTCTGGTGTGCTAAGTGTAGAGAATCCATCCAAGGAATGAGAGTGAGCATCAAGACAACCAGTGTCCCTCCCACCACCATAGCATTCAGGCTCTGTGCATTTTTTTCTTCACTTCCTCCTGGAGTTTCGAGTGTCACATGTAACATGTTAAATAAGTGTGTAAGCTTTCTCTCTGTAAGGCTTTAGGAAATAAAATGTATTCTAAGGCCCATTGAGAGACACTAAGAAAGCTGTCTGCAAATATTTGCTTTCCCTGGAGTGGGAAGTAAAATGGTTCAATGTGGACTTTAATTAGGATTGATGATGTTTATAACTTATTGGTAAGAAATAGGATTGAGCAAGTAAGAATAACTTCTTGTACAATGTATTTATGGGCACCTGGCATTAAGTGAAGAATGAAGCATAAGATGAACTTTATTTAATCTTTACTGTAACTTTATTAAAAATTGGTTCTGAGCTCACCATAATAGTGCAACCCTGCCAGAAGCAGGTGAATCTTCAGAAATTCCAAGTCATCTTGGTCTACTCAGAAACGAGGGCCAGCCATTATATAGTGAGAAGCTTTCTCTAATTCAAAAATAATACAAGTGAGATAGTTCAGTGGATGAGGTCACATGTGAGGAAACGTAATGACCTGAATTAAAATCCTGGGACATATGATGAATGAAGAGAAGAGATTCTGCTGGGTTGTCCTCTGACCTCTGTATGAGCACCATGGCACTACCATGCCCACATGCACACATATGCACACACACACACACACACACACACACACACACACACACACACAGAGAGAGAGAGAGGGAGAGAGAGAGAGAACAATTTTTAAATGCTAAACCAAATAAAAGCAAAGGCCTGAAAGCATCAGAAACTATGATTTATAGTTTTAGAGATATTTTATATTTACCCCCTTTCTCAGCTGTTTCATAGATATAATCCTGTACTTTACCCATTGGAGCATTCCTTAATGCCAACAGAGAGCACAGAAATCAGCCTTATTTCCTCACACTAAAGAAAGCTACCAGCACACAATATTTCTTCAATGAGGGATGAAACAGTGAGGGAAGAAAAAGGAATGAGGGAGAAATAGAAACTATGCCAGAACTATGAGACAGAGAACATGAGCAAGTGAAGGCTGTCATTGACAACCTCACCTTCAGTCACCAAAAGCTTATTTCAGAGGAGCCTGAAAATTCAGGTCTGTGAATTAATGTTTGTTAAATTGCCTAAATATTATGCCATGATGTGCAGATATACAACATTAAGCATGATTCTAGACAAAAATAGAACAGCTTTTGCTCTTAATACTGTTGGATTGAATTGAATTCTGTATTTATCCTTCACTCCTTTCTAACTGCAGTGAAGATTGTGCAGTGCCTGTGGGATTTGGAATTGTTCAGAGTGAATTCTAATGAAATTTCATCAAGAGTCAGTCACTCTGTTAATAAGAGTGCTTGTCTTTTTTTTTCCTAGAGAATCAACTAAAAAGTCTCTAACTAAAGACAAGAGACTCCCTACAAAAAAGACTGATGTTCAGACCATTTCAATGTCCTTAGCACTTTATGCATTAAAGAAAGCAAGTTATGATTGCTGGAGCATTCATTTGATTTTAAGGCCATTTGAAAGACCCTGTCATGTCCCATTGGAGTTATGTTATAAAAACAAAAAGAATATTAACATGGAGTATCAGATGCTTCCTAAGTAAGTTTTATAAATCCATTATATTTTAATAAATCTTAGTTAGCCTTCTATTGTGTTTATTATAAAATAACAAATTACAGAATTGTCATCAATAATAATAAATTATGATTAGTATGTATACTGTTATGATATGGTTGAAACGCAGCCCTATGCTCTTTCTTCACAACTTACGTAACCTCAATGTAATCATAATATGAACAATGGACAAATGGCATTCTAAAAATATTGCACAAGTAGTCCATAATACCATTGAGGACATATAAAAAAGGGGGGAAATGTAAGGAACATCTTATTCAAGCAAGTCCAAAGAAGAGAAAATGATTAAATATAATGTAGCATTCTTAATGGGGTCTTGCAACATAAGAGTGCATTCAATACAAAAATGTTAATGTTGAAAAAGTAGGGACTTTAATGGCAATATGTAGCAGGAATCTTAAAAGTTCTTATTAATAAAATCAAAATGAGGCAAGTTATTGGGGTCCATGCTGGTAGATCAGAGAGACAGAACAAGCCACAGCTATCTCACCTCGCCGGATCCTCAGCTGGTCTTGTCTCCTCAGACTGGAGGCCTCTGAGTCCTCATCCGGAATGGGTCTCAGCTGAATTACTGCTCAAAAGCCTGAATGCTTAACCAGCCACATGCTTAACCAGCCAAATGCTTAACCAGCCAAAAGCTTCTAGTTTCTGGTCCTCACGCCTTATATATCTTTCTACTTTCTACCACCACTCCCTGGGATTAAAGGCTGGCTTTCTGGGATTAAAGGCGTGTGTCACCATGCTTGGCTATTTCCAATGTGGCCTTGAACTCACAGAGATCCAGAGGGATTTCTATCTCTGGAATGCTAGGATTAAAGGTGTGAGTGCCACCATTTTCTAGCCTTTGTATTTAGTGGCTGTCTGTTCTCTGACCCCAGATAAATTTATTAGAGTACACGATATTTTGGGGAACACAATACCACCACATTTCCTCTCTTTTTGTCTAAAATTAAAAAAGCTTATAACTAATACAAGAAAAACTATCTTCAATAAGTATATGCAATATACAGTCAAGATTACATTAACAATGTCTAGTCCATTAACATTTGACAGATCCAGACAAAAAACTCCATTATATATATTAACAATGTCCAGTCCAGTAACATCTGATAAACTCAGACCAAAAAATTTTCATTACTTATCTTATTTAAAACAAGTAGTTCCTTTTTAAAAGTAGATTCCATAATCTCCCTTTTTATCTTATCATATCCATATTCTCTCTTTTTTCTTTTCATAATAGATTCAGTAGTCTACCTTTTGTCATTTTTATAACTTCCCCTTTTTCTCCAGTGTAGATTCAATGATCTACCTATTTATCCTATTATTTCTTTATCTTTTTTCTCAGAGTAGATTCGATGATCTATCTCATATCTATATTCTCTTTTTCTTTTTGCTTTCTAGGGGTGAAGATATCTTTAGGGAATCTTGAAAACAAAATTTTGGGGTTAATCATCAAGTTCTGTATCATTTGTCCACTCTCTGGATAATAGGAAAGTTCAGGGCTTGTTTCAAGTCCTTGTTCAAGTAGTCTGTCAGGCCGGATCATCTCAGCTAGTCCTCTAGAAATTGTCCTGACCAGTTTGTAGTCCAAAGTCGATTTTTCCATGGTGTTAATCGGCTTAATGGCTTTATCATAGTCCATGTGGAATCATCATTGTAGGATCCTGTCATCTTTTTGAAGATTTCAAAGTCACTGTTAGACATAGTCATGGTTTCCTGCGGCTTTTTTTTATTTTTTATTTTTTTTATTTTTTGCCTCTTCTGTGGTTTGGAGCAATCACAGTCTGATAAATGTCTGTCTCTCGGAACCATGAACATTCTTCCCTAGAACAGAAAATCTTCACAGCAATTTTTCCCCACCATTTGTCTTGCCAAACTTTTCCAAACTGACCTTTGCCGATGTTTTCTTGTAACACGATGGTCCTGGCAATTCTTCTCTGAAACAGCAGCGGTAAACCCTTCGTCCCAGGTAGCAGCATCACCGCAGTCACCAACACGATGAGAAGAAGCTGGCAACGTGGAGCAGTAGCCACTGCTTCCATGGTCCCACCACTGTTTGTGGTTCAGTCCGGGCCAAAGCTTCTCCCAAGCCTCCTAGGCCAGCCTCAAACTCCGGATCCTACTGCCTCTGCCTCCTTCAGCAAATCAAACTGGCGTGTGCCACCACAACCGACTGAGTGTAGCTTGGGCCTGAGCTGGGGCTCACAAGGCCACAGGCAAACAGCTTTTTTCATGAATTCGTAACACGAACGTTGGGCGCCAGATGTAGCAGGAATCTTAAAAGTTCTTATTAATAAAATCAAACCTGAGGCCAGTTATTGGGGTGAATACTGGAAGGTCAGAGAGACAGAACAAGCCACAGCTATCTCACCTTGCCAATTCCTCAGCTGGTCCTGTTTCCTCAGACTGGAAGCTTCTGTGTCCTCATCCCAATTGCTCTCAGCTGAACTGTGTTGCTCCAAAGCCTGAAAGCTTAACCAGCCACATGCTTAACCAGCCAAATGCTTAACCAGCCAAAAGCTTCTAGTTTCTGGTCCTCACGCCTTATATATCTTTCTACTTTCTACCACCACTCCCTGGGATTAAAGGCTGGCTTTCTGGGATTAAAGGTGTGTGTCACCATGCTAGGCTATTTCCAATGTGGCCTTGAACTCACAGAGATCCAGAGGGATTTCTATCTCTGGAATGCTAGGATTAAAGGTGTGAGTGCCACCATTTTCTAGCCTTTGTATTTAGTGGCTGTCTGTTCTCTGACCCCAGATAAATTTATTAGAGTACACAATAGTTGGGGAACACAATACCACCACAGCAATATATCAATATTGAGTTTTATTTGAAATAAATGAAGCATATAAGCTAGATATAACTGTGTTTATATGTATAATGTCTATCTGTCCATATGCAGCTAAGGTGAGGTTTTTGAGCATTCCAGATCATCTTTGTACCTTTTCTGTGAATCTGAATGTACTATAAAGCTAAAGTTTCCTTATGAGGATACACTTTTGAAATGTCTATAGTCTACAAAACCTTAAATATGAATAAAATATTTTAAAAGGAAATTTCTGGAAATGCAAATAGGTGTTAAAATAAAATTTCAATGAAAACTATTACCTGCTGGAGAATAAATAAAAGGTTGGTTAGGAGAAATAATTAATATTACAAATCTACAAAAGAAAGAAGTCTGTTTTCATTATTATTGTATTTTAGTTTTCTATTTTATCATTTAAAATAAAACTGTGATGAATTAAAATTAGCTTTTTAACTGTTTAATTCATGTGTTATATTTTCTTCTTTACATTTGAATTGAGCTGATTTATTGTCTAACTACACAAATTAGTACTTCGGGGTACACATTTAAGCTTTTCTACCTTATTACCGGGAGTGTCTCGAAGTAACATGATTGCTGCAGCCTACAAATGTTTATTTAAACTCAGGATTACTTTTAGTGAGATTTTGTTTAGCGTAACTTCTTCATAACCCCAAGATTTTATAAATAATTATCTCTAAATGTTATGTTTAGTCATAACATACAATGAGTAATGAGAAATACACAAAAATACATACATAAATACACCATGAATTCTAAAATGCTATCATGTAGTCTTATATATACAAACATATTTAAGTACCTACTCCTCTATTACATGTCTGAGATCATATGATAATTCACACACACACGTACATCACACACACACACACACACACACACACACACACACACACACACACTTCCAATCCAATCAACACTGTGCAGGGGAGAATAAATACATTTATTAGCTTTTGAAGACAATGCTCATAGGTGCATTTTATATACTGTCACATCATTCAGAAATTGTATCAAGATTTGACTATAAAGTTTATCATTTTCTCTAGCTTTGTGTCATCACCTCTCATTCACATATTGTAGCTGGAGTTTTCTCCAGTCCTGCCTGGTCAGGACAAATCTCTCTCACCTGTCAGTCCCACAGCTGCTCAGACCCAACCAAGTAAACAAACAGAGACTTATATTGCTTACAAACTGTATGGCTGTGGCAGGCTTCTTGCTCTCTGTTCTTATAGCTTAAATTAACCCATTTTTATTAATCTATACCTTGTCACGTGGCTTGTGGCTTACTGGTATCTTATATCATGCTTCTCCTCATGGCTGCTGGCAGCATCTCTGCCTCAGCCTTCCACTTGCCAGAATTCTCCTCCCTCCTTGTCCTGCCTATACCTTCTGCCTGGCTACTGACCTATCAGTGTTTTATTTATTAACTAATCAGAGCAACACATTTAACATACAGAACATCCCACAGCAACATATGTATTTCTTTATTTATTCCTTCTTCCATTCATGCACTGTACAATGTAGTATAATGAATTCTGCATACAGATATGAGCACAGTGGATCTATCAGCAGCCTTCATCATCTAATGCAAAAGCACTCTTAATTAACGGATAAGTACTCTGATAGAAGGAGTGAAATAGAATTAATTTAAGTCCATAAAGAGTCAGCTGAGCTGGTACCGGGAATGCAAAAGTGAAGGCAGAAAACTAATGTGAATAAGTGGCACTGAGACACTGTACTGGGTGGTCTTAAGATTTTTCAGGTGCGAATTATGAAAGCTTAAGTTCCAGTGAATACTTGATAGTACTTTTTTTACATAAAGTCAAATAAGGAAGCCACTAAAATATGAATTTCATGTGGCAAGATTCTTCATTTCTCACTAAGAAATTGTTTGATTGAAAAAGAAACAACTTTAAACTCAGGTATATCAACAAACCCAAGTATTCTTAAACTTACACTGTTTCTAAAACAATCGAGTCACAAAAGAAAAAAAATTTTGGTGAGGACCTTAGAAATCAATTTTTATCAATATGGTAAATTTAAAAGTCTGTTATGTTTCCATCATAAGGCATAAGAGCAAAAATATATCACAATAGAAATATACCAAGCCAGTAAGATACAATGTGAATCTTAGAAAAGCAACATCTGAAGTGAATAGTAATTATGATCTCTCTACTTATATCAGTAATTTGGAGAATTTTAATTCTTCAAGAAATGACTTTTATTATTCACATCTAGGAAAGACAACATTGTACAAATGTTGATACATATTATGATAGAATATAGAAAGAATTCAAACCTTAAGAGGGAGGGGGTTCAAGTGAGAAAAACCAAAGTACAAAGCAAGACCTCACTCTATGCAAAGGCTTACCAGGGCTTTCACAGCACAGTAGACAAGGAGAGTGGCTTAAGTCATGAGTGGTTGTCCTGCTACTATGAGTTAGTAAATCTGGAACTGATTTGTTATTGAACTTGGCTCCCTTTGTTTTCTGTAAGCTTTTCTTCTAGTTTCTAGAGATCTGATAATAACTCTTTACATTTCTTAGGTGTATTAGTTAATTTTCTGTGGTTGTGATAAAATAACACAATGATAAAAAACCAATTCAGGAAGGAATTAGATTATTTAGATTTATGGCTTCAGAGTGTTGGAGTCAATAATGGTTGAGAAGTCATAGCATACCTACAGGAACAGGTAGATGGATAAGTACATTTTCACCTACACACAGGACGTAGAAATCTAGAATAGGAAGTGGGGTGAGTCTAACACCTTCAAAGCTTTCCCCCAGTGTTATTCTTTGACCAGCAAGGCTGCACCTTGTAAACATTCCATAACCTCCTCAAGCAGTGCCACTAACTGGAGACCAGCTGTTCAAATGCAGGAGTCTGTGGAGAACTCTGTGGAGAATGTTTTCATGTAAACTACATTGGTCTTTAGACATTTACCATAATCTATGCCTATATGTCACACACTGTGTCCCCTTTCTTTCTATGTGTAGATAGACCTATGTACAAATTTCCCCCTTTATCATAAACTAGAGCATCACATTGGATTTACAAGCCACCCAAATAGTATAATTTTTCTCATTTGAAATGCTCCTATTTCCAGTTCATAGTTCCTCATAACCAAGAAAGCATATTTAAAGGAAATGTTCTATTCTAAATATTATATTAAAACACATAATTAATACAGTTTATCAAGTAATCTTCATGTAATATGAATATCACATAGATATATAGTAGTAGCTATTAAAGTTACCATCTATATATGTACAAATTTACATATTTTAAGTAGTTTACATATTAATGTGACAGCACACCATATAGTTGAGAAAGAAATTATAAATTGTAAGGGAAGAAAATCCGGTGATGAGGAATTACATTTTCACTTTGCAGAGCTGTGATACATGTTTTTTTATCTTTTACTTTGTCATTAAATTAACACAAATTCATAAGAAATGTCACACTAATTGGGATAACTCTCAATTTGATATAGAAAAAGGTCATGCTTAATCAAAATGGACTATATTTTTCACCAAGTCTCTTTGTAGCTAGCAGTAGATAGTGAGAGGCTTTCTAGAAGAAGGAGGAGGAGGGAGAGGATAAAGAAGAAGAGGAGGATGAAGATGAGGGGCATGAGGAAGAAAATAAGGAAGTGAGGTATAGTAATGCATACCTATAATCCCAACTCTTGGGAGCTAGCTGAGGTCAAAGAATAAATTCAAGATCAGCTTTGTCTAAATATCAAAAAACAGCTAAATAACTAGAGAAACAAATTGAGGAAGAATAATGTTACCAGATCTCAGAAGCCAGATTAAGACCATGTGGAAGACCTTGAAGCCACAGAGAGGTAGCCAGGGTAGAGAAATGGAGATGGCTCCGTCTGTGGGTGATGTCTGTGTCAGTGGTGTGTCAGCAGCTAGAGGACCCTCTACTATCTCCAGCCAGATGCTATGTTGATCCTGTAACTATCTGTGGTTTCCTTCCACCTGCTAACATTTGATGTTTCTATAGATTAATTATACTTTACCTTTGTGTATATTGTATATGCTACTCATGAAGCTATTGTTATGGATGTCATGGAATGCTGTTCTGTATGCTGTGAATGTGTGTTGCTCTGATTGGTTGATAAATAAAATGCTGATTGGCCAGTAGGCAGGCAGTAAGTATAGTATAGGCGGTATAAACAGACAAGAATTCTGGGAAGAGGAAGGCTGGGTCAGGTGTCACCAGCTAGACACAGAGAAAGCAAGATGACAAGGCAGAACTGAGAAATGGTACCAAGCCACATGGCTAAACATAAATAAAAATTATGTGTTAATTTAAGAGTAAGAGCTAGTTAGTAATAAGCCTGAGCTAATGGTTGAGCAGTTATCCTTAATATAAGCTTCTATGTGTTTACTTGGGGGATGTGAGTGGAAGAGATTTGTCCAGACCACTGGCAGGCCAGGACACAGTAAAACTTCTAGCTACAGGCTATTCGTAGAACTTTAATAAATGAAAATATCTCCATGATACAGCCTTCTGAGCCATCTTTCATGTTCTCTTTCTTGTCAAGATATTTAGTCAGTTAAAATAGGTTTATTTAGAATCTCTGAATTACTTCCATGATATAATATGTACGTCACCCATTTCATCTCATTTTCATTTGTTTTGCTTGATATTACTTGTGGCTGTCTGGAGATTTTTGTCTATAGAAAGATTTTAATGTCTGCAAACAGTACAGCTAGCTTGGAAACCTGCCAACATCTAATCTGTCCATGACAGTTCAGAGTTTGCTCATTTTTAACTCAAGTTTTATCAGAATTTAACCAGTTATGATTTCTTGACTTGCAGTTTACAGTCACTCCTAAAACAAGTCCCATATCATATTGGAGGAAATACTTGCTGTAAGTTCTCAAAAAATTATTTTTCCAACTTGTTTGGAAGCAGAAACAACAAACTCCCCACTGAAGGTGTGTGCTCAGTGTTCATTCTGGGTCAGCAGTGCTAATTCCTTCCAAGAATCAGGCTTAGTTCCTCCCCAGTTATGGTATCAACTGCCAATCATTACCTTAGGCACCTCCTTTAATTTTTTTTACTTATTTGTGATGCACTGGAATTTCCCCTATACTCCTGGAGCTCATCTTCATTATTATAAAGGTACTGGTTGCATTATTGTCTAGCATTTCTTTATTCTTCAAAATAACAATTCTTGGTTAATGAATTGACAATAGTACTCAGATAGCTTAGAGAAGAGGAAGACCAGAATATCATATTCTTTATTTATGGTTCATTCTCCTAAAAAATATCAGCAGAATTTGACTTTTCTGTTTGAGTCTCCACTAACCCATTAGAATCTTTCCTCAGTGTTTCAAGCACTATTTGTTGAAGAGACAATGCTTTCTCAAGTGACATTTGATCACCTCTTTTGCTTGTGGGGACTTATTTCAAGGCCCTCTATTCTGTTCCAGTGGTCAGAAATGTTTGCTGCCTCTATGTCAGTACCACACTGTTACCAAGGCATTGCAACTATTTTGAAATCAGAACATTTGATTGCTTTCAAATTTATTTTTCTTTGCCAAGATTATTTTGGACATTTGTATTTTTTTCATGAGTTTTCTATGAACCTTAAGATTTTTCTTCTATAATGTAAATCAATAAACATTTGTAGAATTTCCACTTAGAAAGAATTAATTAAAAATTATACTGGGATGAGATTTTACAACTTGAAATTCACCTCTTTTTATTATGCTTAAAAATATATCAAATTATGTTATGTTGTGATTTATTATGTATGTTACATTATAATAAATAAATTATGGTCTTCAAAATTCAAAAAATTTTAAAATAAAAAAAGTTTTATTATCTTCAGCATACAAAGTTTGGGGTCTGTGTGTCCCTGATATTTTATGGTGTGTTTGGATGGATGAAATACCTCCCAGTTTGATTGTCAATCTAGGTCATTGCTGAGAAAATTAATGACTAAAATATTTTTGATTTTATACATTTTGTTAAATTAATTAATGAATTTATTGTGTTTTATTATCGTCAATTTATATAATTTCTTTTATATAATTTTTTTTATAATTTGATTTAATATTACATATCAGCCACAGATTCCCCTATCCTCCCTTCTCCCATCCCCCTCCCCCCCAGCCCACTCCCATTCCCATCTCCTCCAGGGCAAGAACTTCCCTGGGGATTCAGCTCAGCCTGGTAGATTCAGTCCAGGCAGGTGTAGTCCCCTCCTCCCAGGCTGAGCAAAGTGTCCCTGCATAAGCCCCAGGTTCCAAATAGCCAGCTCATGCACTAAGGACAGGTCCGGGTCCCACTACCTGGGTGCCTCCCAAACAGTTCAAATTCATCAACTGTCTCACTTATCCAGAGGGCCTGATCTAGTTTGGGGCTCCTCAGCTATTGGTTCATAGTTCATGTGTTTCCACTAGTTTGGCTATTTGTCCCTGTGCTTTTTCCAATCTTGGTCTCAACAATTCTTGCTCATACAAACCCTCCTCTTTTCACTGATTGGACTCCACCTGGGGCCTGGCCTTGGATCTCTGCATCTGCTTTAATCAGTCATTGGTTGAGATTTCTAGCATGACAGTTAGGGTGACAAAGAAGCCAAAACTGTACAATGGAAAAAAAGAAAGCAGTTTCAACAAATGGTGCTGGCATAACTGGATGTCACCATGTAGAAGGTTACAAATAGATCCATATCTGTCACCATGCACAAAACTTAAGTCCAAGTGGATCAAAGACCTCAACATAAATCCAGTTACTCTGAACCTGATAGAAAAGAAAGTAGGAACTAGTCTTGAATGCATTGGCAAAGGAGATCACTTCCTAAGTATAATACCAGTAACACAGACACTGAGAGAAATAATCAATCAATGGGACCTCTTGAAACTGAGAAGCTTTGGTAGAGCAAAGGATACAGTCAACAAGACAAAGTGACAGCCTACAGAATGAGAAAAGATCTTCACCAACCCCACATCTGACAGAGGGCTGATATCCAGAATATATAAACAACTCAAGAAATTAGACATCAAAATGCCCAACAGTCTAATTAAGAAATGTGCTATAGAGCTAAACAGAATTCTCAACAGAGGAAGCTCAAATGGCTGAAAGACATTTAAGGAATTGCTCAACATCCCTAATCAGCAGGGAAATGCAAATCAAAACGACTCTGAGATACCACCTTACACTCATCAGAATGGCTAAGATCAAAAACACTGAAGACAGCTTATGCTGGAGAGGATGTGGATCAAGGGGAACTCTCCTCCACTGCTGGTGGTAATGCAAGCTTGTACAGCCACTTTGGAAATCAATACTTATTAATTCTTGAAAGCTCATGTTTCATGGTAAATCACAATATGAACTTTTGTACAAAAACTGCAAAAGTTAAAGTGATTTTACCTTAAAATATCCATTTATTTTCCTACTGTAGTATTTATGAATATTAAACTTCTATGAGGAAATTAAAAATGCATAAGCTCTAAGAAGACAATCATGGAAGATTTTTCAGTTAATAATAGATTAAAATTCATGTTCTAAATAGAGTGTGGTGAGTATCAAATGTCTATGATATTGAGACTTCACTGAACACACTTGAAGAAATATACTATGATTTACTTAACATGTCAACATACGCAGCTTGTCAGAAATTACTTTTTGTAGGATCTTCAACTTCAGCAACATATACATATACACACATATATACATATATAATCATTTTAACAAAAATAAGGATTTAGAGTTGACAACTTTGTGTAAATTGATAAAAAGTTCTTTGGAAGTCCACTTATGCATTTTCCCCATTTATGCATGTGTGAATCATGTAAACTTTTCATGACTTCATAGATACAATGCAAAGTTCACAATTTACATCAGTAAATGACATAGTTGAACAGGCTGATAGTGACTGTCTTCCTCTTTAGAACTATTCTGTTCACAGAATTTTCACACTTATTATTCTATTGAGTAATCTTACAAGATAAAAATACCTCAATTTGTTTCTTTTTAGTTAAAAATCATAGAGGCACTTGAGTTACTGATCCAAGACAAAATATATGCTTTAATCTTGGACTTTTTCTGTGATACATGCTAGCAAAAATTACGTGTAGGAGTAAAGAGATGGGGAAAGATTATTCTAAAATGGTAAGTGGAAAATTATTGCAAAATGTTGTGTGATGTAGGAGAAAGTTGACTTTAATGTGAAAGAGACTTTTATTTTTCCAGCACAATACATGAGCACCTCATAAAATAAATATTCAATGTGTGAATCGTCCATGTATTCAACCTGCAAATATAATAAACACAGTGCATGTAGGCGGTGAGCATCACTGAGGAAGATGAACAAGATAAGGACTTGGACTATCTAAATCTCATAAGTCAATAGTGAAGATCAGGATGGCTGAATTATACAAAAACACCAACACAGTTTGAAAAGCATAAGTCATGGAGCTGTTAGAAATGAAATGCATGACATATAAAGCACAAAATCTGCTAGCACTTGATGAAGAACCTATAAATAATACCAAAGGAAGTCTATAAAGCAAATGCAAATGAGTTCAGTGCTCCAGATAAGAATTCAAAGAAATATGGTCAGAATGTGAGCCAGTTTGGTCCACAGTACTAATGAATTTTTGAAGGAAAATATTGACATCGGAGTTTGTGTTTTTGATTGTGAGCAGGTTACTAATTAAGCATTCTGTTGGAAAAAAAATTAAATGGACTTTTATGGCAGCCTAAAATTTTTATCAGTTACCTGATTTAGTCCTCTTTTGCTTTGAATGTTATTTTACACTTTTATATGTGTGCATGCATATATTTTTCACATGTGTGTGTATGTGAGCATGTATGCCCATACATACACTTGTTTATCTATCCTTGGAGGCCAGAGTATGACATCATATCTCTCAGACCTTAACACTTACCCAGCCCAGGTTTCTTGTGTGGGTGCTGGGATCTGAAATCAGGTCCTCATGGCAGATAAAAAACAAATTATGTAATAATACACCCACTTTCCTTTTTCTTCATCACTTAGTTCTTATTCTGGTGCTATAGAAATAAAATGGCCTCATGCTTGTGTATGTCCAACCAGGAGAAACCAATAACACTAGATGATGGTTTTCATCTTCACAGTAAGCATGCATCTAGCTAAGCTGAAAAATCTGAATTTGGGCAAAGGATTTTTTTCTCTAGAAGATGGTCACCAGAAGTGATCAGACAACATTTGTCAGACAATAAATCAGAAGGTTGGAGACATAACTCAGCAGATATAAGCACTTGCTGAGAAACCACAAGAATATATTATTTTACTTTTCAATTTTAGAAATCGTAACATAATTACAATTCCCCCTTCCCTTTCTTCCCTCCAAACCCTGCCATATATTCCTCCCAACTCTCCTTCAAATTCATGGCCTCTTTCACTAATCATCATTTCTGAATACATACATATAGCTAACGTTACTTTGTAAGTTTTCAAAGCTGATCATTTGGACAACCAGCTGGGGTGCTCTTCCCTGGAGAGGACCTCCTCTCCTGATTCCAGATCTCCCAGTGGCCTGTGGTTCTTTGTTCAGTGTTGAAGACTTGTGGGCTTTCTCACATTTGTTTTGGCATGGACATTGGTGTTGTCCTTGCCCAGCTCACATTTGGACAGTCATGCTGATGACACCTTATAGTCCCAGGTTTTATTAGGAGACAGAATCTCACAGCAAACTCTGTGATCCTCTGCTCTTTCAATCTTTTGGCCTCCTCCTCCACAATGTTTCCTGGGACTTAGGTATGTACCATAAAATCTTTACACATGAATCTAATTCTCATAGACCATGTGTATGATTCAGTGAAGTTTTTGTCTTCTCTTTCAAGCTGTGCCACAAAGGCACATTGACTACATATTTTTTAAATTCAAGTTAGATTTAATGTTGAAATTATTTTAATGCTTTAGAATTTCCATTGCCACCTTTCTTTGTTTTCAGGCTCAACAACTGACATAATACTACAAAGAAATCTGTTCTCTTTATGTTATTGGAAAGCATTTGGAGGTAACTACTGTTCCTAGCAATAATTTCTTATACATACATAAACACACATGCATACTCTCTCCTATTCTCTCTTAAAGAGATACATCAGTATGAAAGGAATTTCCACAGGTGCAGAATAGAAAGCAGGAGAGTAGACTTTGAGTTACAGGCAATAAAATGTAGTTTTAAGCCTACTGTTTTTGGATGCGATGCCACATCTATATCTTTTTAAGCGGCAAATGCAAATTATGTTATTTCACTCATGGTAAAGGTAGAATTACAAATAAGGAAAATATCTTGTTTAATAAGTCTATTGGACAACAATAGATCACATTCTGTGAGCTAAGCCTTTGAACTGGGAAGTGCAGTGCACCTTGTCTAGATTGGGTGCTTCATCTCTGGTGACATTATTTCTATGCTCAGTCAGTCTTGAGGAATCTAGATGAGGTTTCCATATACAGTATTCTCCTATTCTCAAATTTTCTGTTACTGTTTTACCCTTATCTGTAGGAATTAGGAATCTAAGTGATAATGACTAATAGTTTTTTGTTGTTGTTGTTTTTTTTTTTTTTTTTTTTTTTTTTTTTATAATAGCTAAAGCTAAAACCTAACATTTAGGGAATATTGACTCAATTCTTGGACATTTTTCCCAGAATTAATTTAATTCTTACACAACCTTGCAAAACAAATGCAATTATTGTCCCAATTCCATTGTTGAGAAAACTGAACCCAGAGTAGATGAAGTAACTTACCTAAGTTTTCCAGTAGTAAGAGTGTATTGTTATTGGTTTTCTATTTTTTTTTTTTTTTTTTTTTTTTGGTTTTTCGAGACAGGGTTTCTCTGTGTAGCTTTGTGCCTTTCCTGGGACTCACTTGGTAGCCCAGGCTGGCCTCGAACTCACAGAGATCCGCCTGGCTCTGCCTCCCGAGTGCTGGGATTAAAGGCGTGCGCCACCACCGCCCGGCCTGTTTTTCTATTTTTAATGTGTGTGTGTCTTTGTGTGCATGTGTGTACATATGTATGGCTCAGTGTGCATGTAGAAGTCAGAGGGCAGCTCTGTGCAGTCTGATACCTACTTCTGTCCTTACATTGGTGCTGAGAATCAAGCACAGTAAGTACTATTATCAGTATCACCTTCAGATCCATCTTGCTGGCCCTAACATTCATTAGAGTACAGACAGATATTATATAACTATGAAAGAGTACAAGATTAACAAAAAGGATTGGGAACTAAATCTCTTTTGTTTGTGAGTTTTCTAAATGCAGCAGTTAAATTTTGTGGAAAAAAAAAAACAGAAAACAAAACAAAACAAAAACAAGTAAACATAGTCAGGAAACATTTTCCTTTTTAATGAAAATAAAGCATCATACTTACAAAGTAGATAAATTTTGATCCAGGACATTAAAGTTAGGAACATGAGAAGAGCCATTCACCTGTATGGAGACACAGGAAAAATGTTCACTGCCATTCAAGTTCCCAGTAACAAGCTAAATCATCTCTCAAACATTAGATCCCATGAATCATCTTTCTTAGGGATTGCATAATGAAAGAGTTCTGTGGAAATGTAGGATGGGGTCATGGTGCCAAGCTTTGGAAACCTCTGTTAACATTGACGGTGAATCTGTGGTAGCTATTGTGTTGACAACTCTTTTTGTTTCTGTGTCATAAAAAATATAAGGATATTTGTATTCGTGTTTGAGGGAATGCAGTTCATCTTCATTGGGAAGACTGTAGCCTTTGGTGGTAGTCACACTGTATATACAGTCAGCAAGCAGAGAGAGGATGTGGATCCAAGAAACTTCAAGACTTGTACCCAGTAACCACTTTTTTCAGTGTGGCTTCAGCTCACAGTGGAAGACCATTTAGGAGCTAAGGCTCAGATACAAGCATGAGTCTGTATTACCAACTTCAACTTCAACTTCAACCCAATTTTCCCCAGTCACTTCTTATCAAGTATCATTTTGTCCAGGTTTGTCCATTATTTAACGAGTGAGAAAAGGAAATACACAGTAGGAACTCACCTGTGTCTATCTTTACATTTGTGGGACTTCTTTGTATTTTACATAAATTTGTGGACTGTTTATTTTTATCACTCTTTGACTCCATTGGATGAGCCTATCACATTTTATTCTGTTGTTAGTAAACATGACTTGACAACCTTAAGGTGATGACCAGTTTTGATTACTAAAAAGGACATGGAGTATCATTTCATTTGGGATGTAAGTGGAAGTATTTGTACTGGAAACACCTGGGAAAGGAGCTGGCAGAACAGTTTGCATGTGTACATATTTAATGGATAGTGGCTGTTTTCCCAAAAGCTATTACTTTAAAAACTCCACAGTATTTACAAATTCAAAAACATTAAAAGTTCAGTGTCTTTAAAACAGCCAGTCTCTTTTAAAATACAAAGTTTTGTAAAATTCAAAATCTCTCAACTGTGGGTTCTTATGAAATAAAAAACAAATACTTTCTTCCTTCAGTATGGAAGGACCAGGGCACAGACAGCATCAAATCAAAACAAAACTAAGCTCTAACAATCTAAATAACTCAGTATCCAACACTAGGGATTCACTCATGATCTTCTGGGCTCCTCCAAAGGGCTGGGGTCACTTTTCTAGCTCTTCATTCTGCAGCACACACTGCCTGTCTTCTTGGCTACAGCTGTCTCCACTCCACTGCTGCTGCTGCTGTTCATGGTGGTCATTCTATGGTCCTGCCATCTCCAAAATGATGGGGTCTTCTGCTGCAACTGAGCTGCACTTTCACCAATAGCCTCTCATAGGCTTTCCTCATGGTGCCAAGTCTCAACATCTCTGCATGACCTCCTCAGTCCTGGACCTCCAACTGCCACTGGTGCAACTTCACCAGTGACTTCTGGTCCCTAACAGTGCCAAGCCTCAGCTGTTCTCCATAATTCCTTCATGCCTGCAAAACCAGTTCCACCTTGCTGACTCTTACACTAACAAGATCAGCTACCAGAGTGAGGTACAACCTTGGCTGCCTTTGGAATACATCTTCTGTATTTTATGTGCTAACTCTGAGGAAACACTTCCCAGATTTCACCTCAACAATGCTGGTCTTTTTTTTTTTAATTATTTATTTTACATCCCAGCAGAAGATATCCCTTCCTCCCTCCTCTCCTTCCAGTCCCTCCCTCCACTCCTCCTCTGTTCTTCTGTTCCCACTCCTCAATCCGTTCCTCCTCCATTGTTTCTGTTCAGGGAAGGACAGACAGGTCTCCCATAGATATAAACAAAACATGGCATATCAAGTTGCAGTAAGACTAAGCACTTCCCCATGTATTAAGCCTGGGCAAGATGACCCAGTGTGAGTAGAAAGTTTTCAAAAGCTAGTAAAAGAGTCAGAGACAGCCCCTGCTCCCAGTGTTAGTTCCAGAAGATGGATCAATCTACACAACTGTAACATATATGCAGAGTACCTAGGTCAGTCCAATTCAGGCTTCCTAATTGTCACTTCAGTCTCTGTGAGCCTCTGTGAGCCCAGGTTAGTTGATTCTGTGGGTTTGCTTGTGGTGTCCTTGATTCCTCTGGCTCCTACAATCCTTTCTCTCCTGCAGGAATCCCGGAGCTCTGCATAATGTTTGACTGTGAGTGCATTTGTTTCCATCAGTTGCTGAATGAAGCCTCTCTGATGACAACTGGGCTAGGCACCAATTTGTGAGTACAGCAGTATATTGTTAGGTATCATTACATTGACAATTTTTATTTTCTCCAGTCATGTCTCGTTCTCTCCTAGGTCTCTAGGTCATCCAGCCTGTGGGTCCTCGTGCTCCAGATAGTGTCAAGGATGGGCTTACACACTTGGCATGGCTTTTAACCTAGACCAGTTATCTCTTGGTCACTCCCTCAACCTCTAGGTCACCCTTATCCCAGCACATTCCTTAAGCTGGACAGGCTGTAGGTCAAAGGTTATGTGACCAGGTTGCTTGCCCAATTCTTCCACTTGAAGTCTTGCCTGGTCACAGGACATGACCAGTTCAGACTACATATTCACTATTACTAGGTGTCTTAGCTGGAGTCATATTTGTAGATTCCTGGGAGATTACCTTGAACCAGGTTTTTACCTGACCCAGAAAAGTTCCCCCCTTTTCAGTGGTCTCTTTCAGAACTGTTCCCCTCCACACCCACAACCCGATCACTTATGCTTCCATCCCCACCTGCCTGAAGTCCACTCATGAAATCTCTTCTATTTCCCCTTCCCAGGGAGATTTGGGCCTCTTCCTTTAAACCCTCTTTGTTATATAGTCTGTCTGGGTGTTGGTTTCTTAATGACCACTACTAATTTCTCAACTCCAGTCAACCAGTATCAAGTATCCCAGCAAGGCAAGGGTTTCCCTTTAGTAGTTCTGGTATCTTGTTAATCAGAGCTGATTCTTCAGCTCCAGCTAACCAGAACCACAGAATCTTAATTCAAAATAACAAATGGCCCCATAGAGTCTTTAAACTTTCCTCTGAAACTTCAAAAGGCAGGCCTCCATCTTCTCTATTGCCCTCAACATCCTTCTCTTCCAAGCTCTTACAGATAAGCACACCAAGCACTGGAAACTCAATGGCTTTTCTTGAACAAAGTTCCAAAGTCCTTCCACAATCCTCCCCAAAACAGCAGGTCCATCATAACAATGCCCCACTCTGTCTTAGTTAGGGTTCCTATTGCTGTGGTGAAACACCATAACCAAAAAGCAAGTTGGGGAGGAAAGAGATTATTTGGCTTACGCTTCCACATCATCCATCAAAGGAAGCCAGGAAAAGAGCTCAAACAGGGCAGGAGGCAGGAGTTGATTCAGATGTCATATAGGGGTGTTGCTGACTGGCTTGCTCCCCATGACTTGCTCAGTCTGCTTTCTTTCAGAAGACAGGACCACCAGCCCAGGAATTGCACCACCCACATTGGGCTCGGTCCTCCCCATCAATCATGACTAATTAAGAGAATGCCTTACAGTCTTACCTACAACCCCATCTTATGGAGGCATCTTCTTAATTGAGGTTATTTCCTCTCAGATAACTTCAGCTTATATCAAGCTGATATAAAACTATCCTTAGGAAAAAGAAGACTAATCATTTACTATTGTTATTAGGACACAGTAAAGTACTTGAATCCATCATGGGGAGAAAAAAATGTATAATTTTGTACCCAAACTATGTACCAGAAAGCTTATTAATAGTGGTAATAACAATTAGTAGTGGTACCAAACAAACATGACTTTTGATATACCTAACACTGTCTTATCAAGATATGTATATATTTGTTTCATTGGCATTAATAATTATATTGTAAAAGCAAGAAAAGGACACTAATGTTATTCTCTCAAATAACAGCATTTTAAGAACTTATATGTTATTTTATAAAAATTTAATCTAGATAATCATAGGCATAAACCATTAATATATTTTAAGACCTACAATTATTTATGTAAGTCTAGGATAGCTTTGATAAACTAGCTCATAGGCTTATTAATTTAATTCTTTTAAGATTTTTGGAAACTATTCAAATTAAAACAACTTGTTATTTTTTATTCTTCTTGGCTAATCAAGAAGATATCATCAGTGTTTTCTTTACAAAGTATTGAAATTAGTCTTTGCAACAACATTGAACTTGAATGTCATGAGATTTGGCTCCCAGCCTTCATTAGCCTTGTTGGCTAGAGACATACAGGTGACCTCTGCTATTATCACTTCATTACTTTTAAACTACAGCAAGAACAAATGCAAACACACTGTCTTTGAGCTTTTCCAGAAATCCTCTGTTATTAAATCACATGTGTCCCAAACAAAAGGGAGAACAGAAGCATTGGGGTAGTACAGAATAATGTAGGGTTTTTTTCTCCACAGTCAAAATTAAAAAAAAAAAAAAAAAAAAAATTCCCCACATCAATTCCTGACATAGGTGGGAGAGGTGGCCCTGACCCTCATCAGCTGCATCACTTGGGAAAGTGGCTCTTATACCTTGCTTGGGCAACACAGTAGAGATGGATCTGAAGGTATAGTTCTGGAAGAGCTGACCCTGATGACCTTGAAGGGTGAAAGCCCCCACCCCTTGCTTATCACTGCAAAGAGTGAACTAGCCAAGGCAATGCTGGAGAGCCCACCCTGATGGTAAAGGCAGGCGAGAGTTGGTGGGCTGAGGATGATCAATACTGCAACAACCCAGGCCCAGAACAAGCATTACGTGTTGACATACTCCAACATTCACCCCATCTGTGATCTTCTGGGGCACAGGGTGGGGGTGGGGGTTCAGTTCTGTGGACCCAGAGCTGCAGGATCTCCACTACACAGGACAACAACTGGGAGGCCCAGGAAGAGTCCTGGTCCCTGTGAGGGCCCAGCTTTGGTTTGATTGTACAGCAGAGACCAGGGGCCCTGAAACAGACCAATGATTTTTTTTGCCGTCAATGCCTGCATGTAAAAATATATCGATAAAGGGGTTTAACTTCATGACTCACTGTGACACTGCAGCTTTCATGCTGAAATTTTCCCTTCTTCTTCTTCTTCTTCTTCTTCTTCTTCTTCTTCTTCTTCTTCTTCTTCTTCTTCTTCTTCTTCTTCTTCTTCTTCTTCTTCTTCTCCTCCTCCTCCTCCTCCTCCTCCTCCTCCTCCTCCTCCTCCTCCTCCTCCTCCTCCTCCTCCTCCTCTTCTTCTATTCTTCTCCCCTCCCTCCTTTTCTCTTAAGTTTTATTTGGCGGTGGGGAGGGAGGCAGATGGGATGAGGAGGCATGATGTGAAAGACACAAAGACTAAACAAACAATAAATTAAAAAATTAAAAACACTGGCGGTGGTGGCACACGCCTTTAATCCCAGCACTTGGGAGGCAGATCCAGGCAGATCTCTGTGAGTCTGAGGCCAGCCTGGTTTACAGAGCGAGATCCAGGAAAGGCACAAAGCTATACAGAGAAACCCTGTCTCGAAAAAACAAAACAAAACAAAATAAAAAAATTAAAAACAAAAACAGGGCCATCTCTCAGGCAGCCAGAGTCAGAGTTCATAAACATTGAGCCTCCAAAAAAAAAAAAAGCTATCTCTTTATGCATTGCTTAATTGCTTACCTCTGAAATTGTATAGGTCACTTTTCTGATACTGGGATTAAACACCATGAGCAAGGCAACTTATGGAAGAAAGGTGATTTGGGCTTCTAGTTCCAGAAGGTTGGAGTCCATGATGGGGGAAATAACACAGTAGCAGTGGCTAGCATGGTACAGGGGCTATTGCAAGCATGGACATGCCTCTAGGGTTTAAAATGTTCAAGCCCACCTCCAATGACTTATTTCCTCAAACGAGGTCTAATCTCCTGGACCTCCCTGCAGCAGGGAACAAGTGTGAAAATAAATGAGCCAGTGGAGGGGTATTTATATCAAAACCACTACAGGTATTTTATCATGAGATCAGAAACATGACGTGAATTTCCACTTATTTGTCGAATGCTGATAAAAATCTGTTGAAACCTTTACTTTAAAAAGAGATGGTAAATAATTTCCTCCTACAATTCTATCCACTATCTAATTATCAACCCATTATATCAATAATATAAAACATAGGACACTCCATAATTTCTTAAAATTTACCATCTTTTTCTTTTTCTAAGGATACCACAGAATTCTGAAATATATTATGGAATGAAAATAAAGCAAAACAAAAAAACAACTAAATTTTAAAGAACAAAAATATATACTCCAAAACCTAGTTAATTCAAATGTGAAAAAAATAAAGGAAATCTACAGGAAAGTCCAAGAGATGGAGTCCATGATGTGTCTGGGAGCAACTAGTCACGATCAGTGCAGGACCAATACAGGGAGTACAGGACAAGCAGGAGCAAGCAGCAGGAGAAAAGGGGAGAGGCAGATTATGATGCTTCCACAAGGAATAATGTTAAGAGCTGATGATAAGAAGAAAAGATCTTCCTTTCATTGAAAATAGGTACTTTTAAAAACACTCTATCCTGATGAGTTCCCCTCCTCTACCCCTCCCAGTTCCTTCTCACCTCTTCTCCCATCCCCCATCTGAATCCATACCCTTTCTGTCCTTCATAAAACAAACAAGCAAACAAACAAACAAAAAACCAAACCAAAAAAAAAAAA
The DNA here is from genome assembly GCF_049852395.1 of Peromyscus maniculatus bairdii. Lineage (NCBI taxonomy): Eukaryota > Metazoa > Chordata > Mammalia > Rodentia > Cricetidae > Peromyscus > Peromyscus maniculatus. The sequence continues at coordinate 15,803,112 of NC_134854.1, read as the reverse complement.
AAACAAAAACAAAAAAACAAAACAGGCTTCTCAGGGAAAATAAAATAAACAAAATCTAACACATCGGAATAGGACAAGTCCAACAAACAGAAGCAAAATAGGCCAAGAAGACAAGAAACAGATACAGACCCAGAGTCCAACTTGTTCACACACTCAATAGGTATCCCATAAAAACCCTAAACTGAAAACCGTAACAGATGTGCAAAGAACCTGCATGATAAAAAGATAAGAACAATTATAAATAAAAGAAAATATGATAAAACAAAAACTAACACATCAAAATACAGAAAAACAAGCAAACAGAAGGAAAAGAGCCCCCAGAAAAGACACAAGAAATAGATATAGACACTGAGATCCTTTGGTTCACACACTCTGGAATCCCACAAAAACACAAAACTGGAAGCCACAATGTATATGCAAAGAATCTCTAGGGTAAAAAGAGGTGAGGAAAATATATCTAAATTAAATTAAAATAATAAGATGAAACTTAAAAAAAGAAAAGCCCTGACAGGACATTATGAGACGAGAAACCTCCAAAGATGCCATTGAGTACCTTTCCATCTATTGCTGGACATGCAGCCTACCCTTAAGAGTAATTGGTTTTCCTAGTGAGAATCCCTTGGAGAAAACTAAATTTTCATTTGGGAGTGGTTATTAGTTGGAGATAGCTTCTTGTTAGGGATAGGGATATGTGTCCACATCTTAGTTCAACTTTGGAGTCCCATCTGGTGCAGACCCAAGCAGACCCTGTGCATGCTGCCTCAGTATCTGTGAGTTAATATGTGCATGGGTCCTGTTAATTTAGTGGGCCTTGTTTTCTTGGTGTTCCCTGCCCCCTCTGGCTCTTACACTCCTTCTACCTCCAGTTCTGGTCTCTAAGCCCTAAGGAGAGGAATTCGATGAAGATTTCCCATTTAAAGCTGAGTGTTCTAAGGACTCTCACTCTCTGAATAATGTCTGCATGTGAGTCTATGTGTTTGTCCCATCTGAAACATCTCTGATGATGGCTGTGTAAAGCATTGATCTATAAGTATAGCAAAATGTCATTAGGAGTCATTTTATTGCTCTGCTTTTGTTGTTATTGTTGTTTTGTTTTCTTTTGTTAAGAAAAATTTTTCATTCATTTTACACACTAAAGATCCCCCTCTTCCCTCCTCCCAGGCCCCAGCCTCCCCCTCCCAACCCACCCCTCACTCCCTCCCCCCATAAGAAGGTAAGGGCCTCTCATGGGGAGGCACATTCAGTAGAGGCAAATCCAAGCCAGTCCCCCTGCCTCAAGGCTGCACAGGGTGTCCCATCACAGCTTTGTTTTCTTTTTAAAACAGTAGTATTTTAGCTCTGTGTCCATTTTGAACTATGTTGTTAGAAATAGATAAAATGGAATGAAATATGGCCATGTTTTGGAGGAGTTTGATTAATATAAAAATAAATCTGGGAGAGTAAATACAATGAGAGTAATAAAACTTCTAGGCATTTTACATGAGTGCATTTGGCATTTAGATATTAAAATTTTGTGGAACATTGATTGTAATATATATATATATATATATATATATATATATATATATATATATATATGGGTTCTCTGCATAATATAAGTATTTTTTTCCTAAATATAGGTAAATGTTTATAAAGAAAATATAAGATAGTTGTTGAGCAATAGCATCTCATGGTCCCTATTCCTTCTCACTTTGATTAATGGGACAGAATCAAAGTGCTGTGTTTGTGTTTTTACTGGAGCCACTTGTTGGGATTTCTTAATCAGATGGTAATCCTACAAAGAGTGTCAGCTTCTCCTAGAAATGCACTGGTATACCCAGTCACAGAGTAAGCTTGCTCTCTGCTTGTTACATAAATAGTATATTTCCTAAGTTTTGATTCCTTTCCCAGGATACACATGAGCAAACCTTACCTGGCTCTTCATGTTGCCAGCTATAGTTTGGCTTTTGGGGAATCTCTGCATGCATAAGGCTGTGAGTGGGATGCTGCCTATCTGTCTGTGATCTGCCACCTTCTGCTTCCTGCCAGTGTCTGTGGAACGACACTCAGCTCAGGATTTATCATTATCTCACAGGTGCCTATGGTGGGAAGCTATAGTTGGAAGTTTTCCTGTGTCCTAGCTGGCCGGTGGTCAGGACAAATCTCTCCTACTCGAGCCCCCCAAGTAAACACACAGAGGCTTATATTAATTATAACTGCTCGGCCATTAGCTCAGGCTTATAACTGACTAGCTTTTTCATTTAATTTAACCCATAAATAATTCTTATTTATGATTAGCCATGTGGCTTGGTACCTCTTTTCAGTTCTGTCTTGTCATCTTGCTTCCTCTATGTATGGCTGGTGACTCCTGACTCAGTCCTTCCTCTTCCCAGAATTCTCCTCATCTGCTTGCCCCGCCTATACTTCTTGTCTGGCTACTGGCCAATCAGCATTTTATTTATCAACCAATCAGAGCAACACATATTCACAGCATGCAGAAAGACATTGCCCAGCAGGAAACCTTCTGCTTCTGACTCTTCTCCAGATTGTCAGACTTAGTGGACTAGAATAACATTCCAGCAGTAAAAAACAGTGAGCCAATGAGTTTGTGAAGAATGTTTTTATTTGTCACAATTGTTACAACTATGATTTTGAAGAATTGGAGATTACTAAAGCATTGGAAGATTCTTCAGAGTCTATTCAAATATGTAACTTAATATATTTTAGACTATTTGTCAAATAACTAATGATAGAAAAATTGTCCTAAATTGCTCCGTGTAAATTCATAGTTATACAATATACTAGTTGTATGCAACTTCAGAGAAACATTTACTATTTAGAAGCAACTTAGAAAAAACAGAATTTTTTTAAATCGCTAAATATTTTACAGTTAATCATATCATAAAAGAAACAGGTAAAGTTGTAGCATGTGGGTTCTATTTCCCAGATGTGCAGAATCAGGACAAGTACTTTAGAAAGTTAAGAAAAACATATTTCAACAACATAATGGATAGTTATTAGTTTTCTATCTCACCAGAACAAACATACTTGATATTTGTTATCATTTTGCATATCCTATTTTAGTGACTTAATGTCATTTCAGAACAAGAACACTATATAAAATGAAAGAGACAGGACTGGTCACTGGCCAAAGAGTACACAAGATGCAAATGATTTCAAATTTTGAATGAGGTCAAGGAAACAAGTATGAGATATTATTTTCTGGTCATAAGTTTTATAATAAGCACCTCATGGATAAGGAAAAAAATATCAAAAGATCTTCCCAGATTTCTTGTGGGACTGAGTAGCAATGTGCCAGATTCAGAAAAGTTGTACAAATGGAAACATTGGCCACCTCAAACTTTTTGTTGCTGGTGTTGAGAGTAAGGACTTTATTAAAAGAATCAATAACTCCATGGATGGACAAACATAAAACAGCATAGTGGGGGAGGGGTTCTGAGGAGTTTAGGTCCCAGCACCAGAGAGAGACAGCATGGTATGGCCTCTAAAGACAGGAAATCAGGACACCTTGTGGCAAAAGTGGGAGTCTCTCATACCTACTGGTAGATGGGTGTGATATAATACCACAAGCATGCCGTCAGTCGTGATCTACCTCTCAGGCAGGAGGCAGGAAAATGGATGGGGAGAAGGATGCACCAATCTCCCCTTTGATTGTCATTTCAAATTCTAATGAGATCTAGAGCGAAGGCAATGGTTGTGGATGAGTTGTTCATGTCTTAGTGATGAAGGCCATGGTGGAGATAAGATATAGAGAAGATCAAGAGAAACAAAGAACACAATGCCACTAGGAAACAAGTCAAGAATGAACATTGTCTCACAGGTCAAGAGGAAGTCTAGGGATCCCTAACATCACCAATGCCCACAGACTCTGTGTGCACACCAATGTTAGTTAATGAAGGAGTAATGTCCCTTCAAGAACATTATAATAATACTATAATATTATTCAGGAAAATTCAAATTTTGATCACAATGATGAGAAATAATCAGAATATTATAAAGAGATTAAAATAGTATGGGGATTGTTCAGAATAAAACATGGCATTCAAAGCTCAGTGGGAGAGAGCAACCATAGTCAGAGATCACTATTTGAACTGTAAGGTCATATTGAGCTGAGAAATAAGAGGTAGATTGAATCCTGATGCACCTGTATTTTAAAACCAGAAGATAAAAGACTCAATGCTTGTTGGGGAAAGACTGTATCAGGCCCTTGTCTCACTGTATTTTATGGTTCATTATAAAGTGTAGGCTTCTTATGTTAATATGAACTTTCAAATCTAACTGCATTTTACTTACTTGTGCTAAAATTTTAAAGGTACATTGATTATAATAGAAAAGAATGAAGCTGTTTTCAAACATTCTTAAAGTATGAAGACAGACAGACAGACAGACAGAGGAGAAGATCCTTTTTTTCCTGATACTGTTTTAATGTTTCTCATTTTTCAAAGAGCACCCTCAGGCAAAGTCTTGTATCTGCTACAGAGACATTGGAAAAAAAGTCTAGATTTCCATTAAACGTTTGCACATTCGAGGACAGAACCTTTCCTATATTGTATCGGTTTTATCAATGAGGACAGCAAAAAAGATACAGTGATTAATGCACATGGAATGTGTCACATTTGACTCTGTAATTAAAGATAGAAAAAACTGCATGAAACATTGCTATTTTTACTTTTCTTGATTCAAGTAGGATTTTGAATCCTATTACTCTAACGTGATTAAAAAGGACTTTTAATACTAATTAACATACATGAAGTAATGTTTCAAATGTAATTTGAGTCTTTAATTTCATCATCTTATTTTTCAAGTTCAAAAGTTTACAATTAATGATTTGGAAACAATATATGAATGTATTCACCATGCTATTAAACCATTAAATAAAAGTATGGATTTTTGGTTAAAAATTCATACAGGGCATATAACATACCACGATGTGCATGTGTGTAGTCAAATATTCTCAGCCTATTAAGAAGGACTCTGTTTACTTATAAGGATACTTTCCAGAAGAAAGAGAAAGTGAAAAAGGTGGAAAAAGACAATCAAAGAAATAAATGAATGATATTGTTAAAGGTGGGAGTCACAGGACTTTCATTTAAAAAAAATCAAAGGAGAGACAGTGACGACTGGTGTCACTAGTTATTCTTAAGTACTATAGGAATAAACAATTTATTATGTTGAGAAATCAAAACAAAAAGGATTAAGAATTGGAATAAGAGAAACAAAATTCTTTACTCTGAAGATGATACAATGTGTTCTCTATTTGAGCCAGTATAATAAAATCTCATCGACTGGACATTTCTAAATAAAAGATATTTATGTAAAAACTTCTAGTCAGGCATTTCCAAAACTAAGGCAAAGGCATAGTTGGTGTGTTTCACAAACCTTTCCTACATGCCCAATTATGTGCTGCCCATGCTGCCCTCACATGAAGGATGGGCTTTGCTAGGGCTTGGATTTTAAATGTCTCCCAAAGCTCTTCACACGTATTGAAGGCTTGTTTCCAGCTTGGCATGACTGAGGGGTGGTATGTGGTGGTATTGTGTTCCCTGAAATATTGTGCACTCTAATAAACTTATCTGAGGTCAGAGAACAGAACAGTCACAATATTAAACACAGAAGATAGGCAGTGGTAGCACACACTTTTAATCCTAGCACTCCAGAGACAGAGATCTGCCTGGATCTCTGTGTGTTCAAGGATACAGGCAAGCATGGTGACTCATGCCTTTAATCCCAGGAAGTAATGGCAGGAGGCAGAAAGGTATTTAAGGCATGAGGGCAAGGAACTATAGGCTGGTTAAGCTTTTAGGCTTCTAGCAGCAGTTCAGCTGAGATTCATTCTAGATAAGGACTCAGAGGCTTCCAGTCTGAGGAAACAGGATCAGCTGAGGAATCGGCAACGAAAGGTAGCAGTGGCTTGTTCTGCCTCTCTGATCTTCCAGCATTCACCCCAATACCCAGCCCAGGTTTGTTTTTATTAGTAAAAACTCTTAAGATTCGTGCTATGGTGGTAGAAACTGGAAAAAGCAAACCTGGTGAGGACAGCGTTACTGGACACATGCCCTTGAAGGAGACTGTGGGTCTCAGTCCCTTCTTTAATCTTTTAATCTAGGGCCATGAAGTAAGTGGACTGACTCCACCCCAAACACTTACTGCGTCATACTGCCTCACCTAACTCAAAGGGACCAGTTGACCATATGCAGAACCCTATCAATAGCTAGCCCAAATAAGTGATTTCTGCTTCTAGGTTAAGGATCGGGTATTGTTCGAATATCAAGAAACGGGATTTAATGTGGTGAGTGCGTACTCTAGGATTTGTTTTAGAGTATCACCAACTTTATTCAATAGGATTGTGCACCCATGACCTAATTACCTCCTAATGGGCCCCTTTCCTTATGTCATTACATTATGAACTGGAATTTCAGCCTACAGATTTGTAGGGACAGGGACACAAACATCCAGTTCATTATAACATCTACTCAAAAATGTTAAAAGAACTTTCAGGTCTGATCATTAGAAATGAAGCCAAGTTATACAATCATTTTGTGAAATACTGTTAGAAATTAATTGCATAAACTAAAACAAAATTAAAATAATAAGTTGCATTAAAAACTATTGGAAGCATTTCTTTCAAAAATATGTGCATAATCTTCATGAAGAAATGCTTCATTAAGGTTTACTGAAAGCAAGGAGGCCTGTGTGAATTAAGAACAATGCCATAGTAATGAAATCAAGAACCCAACAGAGTGAAAACGTTGATTTTCCCAAATAATTATATAATTTCAACATAAAAAGTAATTTATTTAATTTTAATGTAACTTAACAAGCTAATTTGATAATTACATGTTATAGTGCTTCTCAAATATTGAAGATATTTCTGAAGAAAAAACATATTTTCATAATATTTGCCTTAGTGTATAGTAAAGTATATAAAACAGTAATTAATGAAATGCGGTGAAGAAGGCTAGCAATATGGCAGCAACAGTGTAGACCAGATCACTCTACTGCTATTCTATGAATGTCATGAGTATTTTAAGATACCCATTTTTCTCAGCCATGAGATTCCTGATGAGAGCCAAGGATGCCAATTCCATGTGGCCTTGTAAAATGAAACTGTGCTCCTTAGATTCTGTAACATACTACTGAGTTCTCCATGTGCATGATGGGTAAAGAACCTTTCCAAAACAGAGGATGGAGAGGACAAAAGCAAACCTGTAGGTACCCAGAAACTTGGCACATGGCAGATATGGCTGTAATGGTACACATCCACTGGAAAAAGGTACTGAATCAAAAGGGTTATCATGTAGGAAAGAGAAATATAATATAATATCCTTGAATTCTGACATTTAACAAGTATAAGAGTACCTCAGAATAACTACACAATATTATAAAATGCAAAAATAAAACTTTTAGAAGAAATTTGAATGTACGTTCATGAAGTCAATATGAACCAATGTTGATGGAATTCAGGGCAATCTGACTCCAATCATCTCACTTTGACATCTGAGAAAACTTTAGAAACAAAGTCTCTTGTTTCCCTCCCCTCCATAAAACCCATTAGACCCTCTATATGGTAAGTCATGGCACCTTCCTCCCAGATGCATCCTTTCAATACTTGCCCTTATTTCTGAAGACACTGAGACACAGGAAAAAGCAATTGCATCTTGTCTTACCAAACGACTGTTTTTTTTTTTCAGCTTTCCATATTTTATCAGACTTAATACAGATTTTCCTTTGCTCTTTCTCAAAATTTACATGCCACTTAAAAAATGTACTTAAATGCATTTGCTCACTTCTCTGCTATTTCTTCTTCTCCTTTCCAGAGTATGCCATTTTGTAAGAACTAAATGTATGCAGCATGTGACTTTATAAATACAGAAAGATATACTAAAACAGTTATGAAATCCTAGAATTGTAAACACCAAATCTACCGTGTATCCTACTATTAAAGGAAAAGAAATTGGAAATAATAAGTCTAGAAGGAAGAATTTTCATTATATTGTCAATTTTTACGTTTTTTTCAATCAATAAGGAGAAAATGTATTCTCTTGATATTATTTCTATTTAAGACCTCAAATGTTATACTAAAATCTTCAAAAGAAAACTGCAATACTAACCAGGATATAAAAATTATAGAAGTAATTAAAACACTTTGTCTAAAATTATTTTATTAAAATATTGTATAGTAGAAAGGAAATCAATCTCAAAAGATGTATATGATCTTTGATTCAAGATTATCCTACAACAGTCTGCTCAAAAAAAACTTCTGTAGAATGTTGTGGTAGGTGTTTACACATTTTCTATCTGGAATGTATTTCAATGATAAGAAGGTAGTTTATAAGAGCAAATTTACAATTTGCTTTGACAGCTAAGTGACTGCCCTTTTCTAAGAAACTGATTTGATTTATTTTATTTTTTTCTCTTGAATTTGTATCCCCACAGTTGTATCTCTTTTAAATCTACTTTCGTTCGTATTAAAATCCTGTGGTGTTTAATTTGTCTTCCCCGGGAAGCCATGACTCTGCAGACAACATGATACTGACAATCCTCTACTACAAAGCACATCATAAGCTGACCATTAGCCTCTTCCAAAGAGCTCTAAAGTGTGACCTCATCTTAGTCACATTAAGGACTCCTAGAGAAAATGTAATTAAATTTAATATCGACTTTCTTTTAGACGATATCTCATGATCATTACAAAATAATTGAAAAGTAGACTAAAAATAGAAACGTGGGGAGAAGGGGAAGAAGGAACCATATGGCTTCTAGTTGGATTGATGGAGCACATCTCCACATCCCTATGGTACTGATACACAGATTTCTAGATAATTGTGGCCTTTATCAGCTCAACACTTTTAATTATACAAATGACACATAAACTTCAAAAACATTCACAACACTTTGAAGAAGGAAATATGAGTTGTCTTTCAGCAGACTTAGGTAGGAGTCAATCTAACAGCCACTCCTCCCCTCTGTTTTAGAAGCAACTCTGATTTGCAACACTTTCTTTAGTTATTGAGCTTTAACCTGGGAGGATATAGAAACTACCTCATCCATGTATTAATTCACTCATTGGTTTTTATTTTTGCAATAATGTAAGGAAATTTCTATCATTTTCTCACAAACTGGGCTGAAAATATAATTGGTTGACTCTTAATATTCTCTTTCTGGAATATAATAAACTGTCATCAAAATAGTTAGAAAATATTTTACTCATCTAGGTGTGGCTACATCCATGAAAACAAGAATAGTGTGAAAGAAAACAAAAACTAGTTAGTTATGTTGCTATGCTGAACTAAGCTGTGAAGCGTGTAGGAAGAGAAGGTGTTACTTCAGAGAACTCCATTACCAGAAAGAATATTCACAGACTCTGACATGTCTCCTGCCATTCATAGACACATTTCAGTAAGAAGCCTTTGATTTTATCCATCTTTCCAATAGTCCTTTGTTTAAGGAATACAGCCAAGTGGAATGGAGTCTAGAGGTTTCTGATTGCTTCTGACTTTCAATTAGGCTTTTTAGCAGAGATTAAATTCATGCTAAGGATACAGAATGTACATTTTCATATTGTCCCTGGCTTACCAGAGTAGCTCAGAGCTAAGCAAGCAAACAAACAAACAAAAAACCAAAATTAACAACAACAAAAATTAACAGACAAACAAAATAGTGGACACAAACCACTAATTGCTGTCAAAACTGACACATTTTCAATCATTTACTTAGACGAAATGAACTCACTATGCCAATCACACAATGTTTTACCTTTACAAGGAGACAGAAAGAGAGCCTGAAGCAAGGCATCAGAAACAGCTATGCAGCTTCTTAATAGAAATCTACTAATTGTATTTCTGAATAAGATGAAAACATAAATGATGGTGGCAGACCCTAGATGATAGTGTAGACAGGAATACATGATTTGTCCTTTCAAAAGCCAAGTGGGCTATGGAAAACCATATAATATATTCCTGGTATTTCTTCAAGGATGATGTCTGTTCATGGGGAGTCCACAGAAAGCAAATGTATGTTTGGGACAAGACACAATAGGAAGCTCCACTGAGCACCATCTGTAACCACTTGTGAAAGAGAGGGTGTTCTAAGCCTGCTATGCCATGTCATGTCAATCATGCCTCCCTGGAGGAAGGGCTGTTTTGAGCAGTGGACAGCAAAGAAGCAGCAAATGCTGGAAGGCATTCAATTCCTTTATTTATTAAAAAGGAAGATGTAACTTTAAACAACATTGGGCCCATCTCAGCCTCTCAGTCATCAAAGACAAAGGTTGGACACTGTTGGAGGCAGCTCTAGACCTTAAAGTTGGCAACAGATGGATATGTGTTACCAAGCTGTATGTAATAGATTTTATCTGCAATTTATATATCTCCCCATGATTTCCTTTCTTTAAAGATGTGAGTTAATTTTACTTTGTCACCCCAATTTAAAGTTAGTATTCCTCAGTAAAGATGCTATATATGCTGAAAGAAAACTGGATCCATTTCTGTGGGAACTGTTCATGCCATGCCCTCAGTCACTACCATGTATTTGTGAAGTGGACATATTAATAAAATCCTCTTTGCTTTGTTAAGCCACCTTATAGAAGTACATTGCAATTAAAAGCATACAAGGTTTGAAGGAAATTTTATTTTTATTTTTTATAAAAGTATTACTATCTCATCAGGATAAGTCAAAGAATTTCTGACACTCAATAGAGCAAGGAGAACAACAGCTAACAATCAGAATTGCTTTCCCCTTTCTGCTCACTTCTTCAGGCACCAAAAGAGAAGAGAACCCAAGCATTTGCTACAGAAAAAGGAAGAAAGGAGTTTGAAATAAAAAAAAATACAAGTTGAAGTAATAAAGAACAGTATATCTTAGCAACTATAGTATCTGTATCTGCACAAGTTTCATAAGAAAGTGATGCTTGTAGACATCTCTTGGACTCAGATTTATATAGTACTGATTGAGACTTCTTGATAAGCTGGTTAAAAGTGGGAACAGGGACAAAGGCAGGGCAAATTGACTCTTAGTATATTTTTACTATCGCCACTGCACATAGAAAATTAAATAATGTACTGCTTTTGCCGTGGCTTATCTATTCAGAATGTAGTCTACGTCTGACAACTTCCAATTAAAGCAGCTTGGCATTCAAGTGAAAAGTTGGCACAGAAACCAAAGAAGAAGAACAAAAAAAAAAAAAATACAGATGCTATTAAAAATTCAGTCAACCTGTATTCCCAGCATCCTTTGCACAGTTACCTTCCTTCATTCTCATTTCATTAGCAGTTTAGTGTTTAGCATGTTGGTTACAGTAGCTAAGTGTTAATTGGCTATTTGGCATGTTATGCTGAGATGAACCTGATTAATTAAAAGAGGAAGCTCCATCCTTTGAGCAACATGACTGGGGCACTGATGTTGATGCCTCGGGTTCAGTACATAATGAGACTTGTAGCTTCAGGCAAAGGTAGGCTGCTTGCTCTGTCTCGGGCACAGCACCGAATTAAGTATTAGCTCTGTAGTGGACCCCTGCTTATCAGCAACCTTGCTATTACTCTACTGACCCTGATGTGCATAAGCAATATTTTCATCCTCTTCCCAAGAGATTTATCTGGCTGTTGAAGTAGAAAATGAATATTTTACAGTTCACTTGTCTGATCAATTACCTACAAGCTGCTGCAGTATTTTATAGCCAGTGGGAGAGCTGTGTAGGTGATGATAGAAAAATCTGGAGGGAATCTCTGAGCCAACTACACAAAAGGGAATAACTCTGTGAATGAGCCATCAGTAACAGTTCTTTGTTCATATGAGTCTAGCCAGAAATTACAGTGTAACCAATTAATGTACTTAAATGCTACCCACTAGAATGTGAATTCTAGATGTGAGGAAATCTGACGGTGTGGTTGAAGGATAATGAAGTGCAGAATGGTCCAAAGCCAACCTTTGTCAATGCAACACCTCCCTTAGCTCTTGCCAGTTTTAGATTCAATAATTGGATGAAAATCTTTCTTTGGATGACAGTTTGGAATTAAAATGATAAAGTGAGTTAGCAGAATGTGCTTACTGTAGACAGTAATTTGTTGCCATTCTTGCATTGGAATATATTTTTATTGTCAACTTTTATGGAAAACCTTTTTAAAGGAATATACTGATTTATAAATCTTTATATCTTAATAATGTTTTGTATAATATTGATTAAAAAGTTTAAATGACCTTCTAACAAATACATATCCAAAGAATGACATGTTTTGTTTCTTTAAGAATCATTCTGTGACTCTTAGATACATTAAGGTTACTTTAATCTTCATTTTTTTAGAAAAGTTTCATATTTTAACATGAGTATATTATGTCATTAAACTAATTATGAGTAGCATAGTTGTCCCATGGTTTACATACACAGATACCTGAAATGTGATGAGAGTTTAAGTGATAGAATGCCTGAGTCATGACATCTGTTTCATTAGAGTCCACTGTCATCTCAGAGGAATCACCTAACCTCCACTGACACAGTGGAAGGTAACAACACATTGACTTGTAACTTCTGGAAAAGTAAACTATGACTTCAATTTGCAAAAGAGAAATCAGAAAAGGCTAATATACTTACAGCAACTATGAGAGATACTTCATGTGACTAAGGAACAATTAAAATGAAAGAAACACAAGTCTGTGTTTATATGCACACTGCTTTGGAATTTAAAAGTTTATATTTGGAAAGAAGCATATACTCAAATTGTGATGATCAAGTTTTATTTTACTCGTGAAACAAAATATTACAATAGTTAAAAACTTCAAAGAAAATCACTAAGGATTAAATCTAAATTATTAATGCAGAAACCATGTATTTACACATATGCACATATATACATGAGGACTCACATACACACACACACATATATAAAAACACATAGTCATATATACCTACACTTCTACATTCATATGTGTGTACACTCAGGTTTGGCAATATTTGTCTCCACATTCTGTCACAATTTCCTTTATGTTCTAATACCCCATTCCATCACAAGCAATAAAACAAATCTCAATCAAGGCTTAGAGATATTAATCTGGAATCAGATACTTATATTTTACAGTGAATTCAAAATATTATGATTTGCAACTATACTGGAATCTCACATTCTATAGGGGTCAAGATGCATTTCATTTCGTCATGGAGATTCTTTCATGAAGAAAGTCTAGCCACATTGATTAACCTGTGCCATAGATTGCCAAGTGTTTGGAAATAAAACAAATTGGTAGAATGTGTGAAAACACATATCAGAACTATCTAAAGGCCTTAGTAAACACACCAGACTAAAAAGTCCTTCAGAAACTGCAGCAATTATGAACATTGCTTTCAGAATAAACTTGTAGAGGAATTCTATCACTTTCATGACTTATTTTGCTTTTATTTTTAATCTATGGACTGAAGAAGTTATTCCTTTTGGCAAGAACAGAAAGAGGGTCCATCAATCTTTGCTGATTTTGTAAGTAAGTCATTTTACCTCATTAGTTTTTGCTGCCCTTTGCCTATTTTTGTCCAGAATATTTTAAGTTCCTCTATTTTCTTTTTATTTGCTTCATTTTTCTTTGATTGTTTCTTTATTCTCAATAATAGATGTGTAAGAGTATGATTTTTGGAATGCCAATTGCTTCTCCCATACTGGTTTAATGAGCTCTAAAACCTAAACTATTCAAATCTAGAATCTTAATATACAATAAAACACATTAAAAACATTAAAATTACTAATAGCTTTGTTTCATTGAGATTTCACATTTTATGTCATTATACATAGTATATGTCACACTTATATATTCCAAACTAAACCCATGAACAAATATTTGAGAGTATATATTTATGACTTAGTGGTCAACAGATCCAAATCACAGATGAAATAAATGTGTAATAGAAACCAGGACTCTGTGTGATACCAGATGTGATCCAAACAAAAGTGGCAGATCCTTCACATATTTCTCTTTCCTCATGTGCTGCAAGAATACAACGGTGATAAGAGTAACTGTGCCATACTATGTTATAGGGCTAACAAAATTAGCACATGGAAAACATTAAGAAAATGGCCTGGAACACAGTGAGAGAGTAAAAAGCTGAACAACTGAAAATCAGTTTGAAAACAAAGTTAGTGAGTGAGACCATTCAGAATTTATAAAAGAAAATTCTGATCCTGACACAAGATAGAAACTGAACCAAAAGCCAAGCAGGTTGTGCAAAGGAATTGCCACCAGATTTACTCTTATCCAAAACACTCAGAAAACTCTCAATGTGTCCACACTATAGAAATAAATTATGGTGCTAACTTAAAACCAGGTCCTCTAGAGGACTTGGATGTCATTCATAGCTCACCCACCAGCATTTACAGAAGATGCCCAGTTAAAGAGGTGCTTTTTGTTGGTGGTGGTAGCAGTGGTAGCGGTGGTTTTCTTTTCTTTTCTATTCTTTTCTTTTGTTATTGTTGCTGTTTTGTTTTATTTACTGTTCTATATTAATTAGCCATTCTTGGTTTTACAAAAATGGTTAACCTATGATGATATCACATGCTGAAGCTTCAGCAGGTTCATTTAACCCTAATATGCATTTAGATATCTGACTCTGGGGCTCTCATCAGCGCCTAACACCATTCTGGAAATTGTTTTAACAGTTGTTAAAGTTAGGAACTGTTCCTTTATGTCAGTGTTATCTGTAAATATTTATCTAAATTTATAAAACAAGAATTATTTTTAAAATTCAGACTAGAATGCTATGATTGAATGGTTTGTAAAGGTTGAATAGAGCTGATTTATTGGTGACAGAGAGGAATTGTGACAACTCTGGCTTCACATGTTAAGTGTTTTTGGATTGTGCTTAAGGAATAAAAACACAGTTTCCTATTATACTATTTATTCTTGTTCATAAAAATAAATCATGATTGCATTATGAATACATGTATGATTAGTTTTCCAATCAGCTTAACAGTTTAGATTGATTTTACAATAATATTTGACCCAGTTAACAAAAACACTATCATTTCATGGGATTATATAAATGTAATTTAAGTTTGGGAGCTTTTAATAAAGCTCACTGTATAAGCTTTCTGAAAACACCAGCTGAGCAGCTAGTAAAATTTGAAAGGAACAAATAGAAAGGAGGAAAGGTAAAAACATATTTCTGTCTTCATCCCAGGAAACAGAAATGTTTTCATTATACTTTTCTGTTTGCTGTTGGGATACAAACACATGCAAACACACACACACACACACACACACACACACACACACACACACACACACACACACACACACACCTTTGTTTGGGATAAGTTCTCTGTCTCTTCTATATACAGGGCCACTGTAGCTTTACTTCTCCAGACTTCTATTTTTGAACAGGGGTTGAAGGTTATAGTAGTCTAAGATGCTCACTGTCATAAGCCTTGATTCTTTTCTACTGTAACCTAGGAAGTGAAGTTTTCTTCAAGGGTTGGAAGTAGTGTCACATTCCCAAGAGCTTGAAAGACACCTCTGTTGTATCAACTGGTCATATGAGCACCTGCAACTGAACCTGGGATCGCTGAAAGAGCAGTATATTCTCTCAGCTGCTAAGCCATATCTTCAGCTTCAAGAGTTAGATTTTTCACTACTGAGAAAATTACAAAAGAAAATAATTTTCAAAAATTTCACTTCATGAGAAAATGAACTCTGGAGGCAGAATCTTCAACAGACAAATTTTTTAGCCTGCAACACTATTAATTGTTCTGCACAATGGGAAGTTACCCCTTGGTGATATTTCATTACTTATGTGTGACTCTTGACTAATTAGTAGGCACACAAGAGCCATTTTGTTCAAATTCAAATTTTAAAAAACTGGTAAGACTAGTAACAACATTTCTCTGGATGTATTTTTTCTCTGTAGTATTTACAATACATTTTTTTTAATGAAAAAAAAAATGTTTATGTCATGCTAAAGTCCATTTGTCGTAAATTAATTTAGGAATAGTTACCACATGAGTGACTGTGTCCATGAGCAGGTCCTTTTGTTTATAAGTTTTTATTTTATAATTTAATTTAATTTTACATATCAGCCATGGATTCCCCTGTCCTCCCTCCTCCCAACCCATTTCCATTCCTATCTCCTCCAGGGCAAGGACTCCCCTGGGGATTCAGCTCAGCCTGGTAGATTCAGTTGAGGCAGGTCCAGTCCCCTCCTCCTGTCACCCAGGCTGAACAAATCCCTACATAGGTCTCAGGCTCCAAACAGCCAGCTCATGCACTAAAGACAGGTCTGGGTCCCACTGCCTGGGAGCCTCCCAAACAGCTCAAGCTAATCAACTATCTCACTTATCCAGAGGGCCTGATCCAGTTCGGGGCTCCTCAGCTATTGGTTCATAGTTCATGTGTTTCCACTAGTTTGGCTATTTGTCCCTGTGCTTTTTCCAATCATGGTCTCAACAATTCTCGCTCACACAATCCCTCCTCTTTCTCACCGATTGGACTCCCGGAGCTCCACCTGGGGTCTGGCAGTGGATCTCTGCATCTGTTTCCATCGGTCATTGGTTGAGAGTTCTACCATGACAGTTAGGGTGTTTGGCCATCCGATCACCAGTGTAGGTCCATGCAGGCTTTCTCTTGACCATTGCCAGTAGTCTATTGTGGAGGTATTGTAGCTGGTAGACATTCCAGCTTTGATCTGGAAGTTCCAACCCCCATTGACGCTTAGGTAACTGTCATGCCTACAAGGCGTGGCCAAGGGAGGGCCCTGAAGCCCCGATATCCGAGATCTGGATGCACCGAGCTCTCTTGGTTCCTGGAGCCTGGACGCTAGAGGTAGACTGAGCAGAGTTCTCCAGAGAACACTGCTGGGACTGCACTACATCTTCCCCAGACCCTGCGACCTACCTATCCCTTCATTTGTAAGTTATGCCACTAATAAACCTCCCTTTTAACTATGTGGAGTGGCCTTAATAATTTCACCAATAAGGTATCTTTGTGGATTTCTGGGGACCTCTCTAGCTTTGAGGTAATCATTAATTCTCCTGACATTGTTAAAAAACACATCTGCCATCTCCTTGGATGCTAGTATGCCACAGAGCTAATAACCTATGAAACTTTACTAAAAACATCATGCAAGAAAATCAGCCAGCTGAGCCTGGTGGCAGATGCCTGCAACTGGAGCATGAGCAAAGTTAAGACAGAAGGAATGCCATGAGTTCTGGAATAGGAATGACAACATAGTATGTTCTATGCCAGGCTAGGCTGACATCTATACCCTTGTCTAAAAACAAACAAACAAAAAATACAGACATTAGTGATTAAGGTAGAGCACTTGGGTCAGAATAGCAATCTCAGAGTGTTATTTTACGGGCACTCCTTATTTCATTCCATTGTGGACCCATGAAAGACAAACTCATTTCTTCATATGAAAATGATGCTTTTGCTTAAACTCTGAAACACCTCATCTCTCTCCAATAGGTTTGCTCAGTGTGTTTGGAGTGGCTCCTCTCTATAGCAGGAGGAGTGTATTGTTAAAGTTCATATGACAGCAGACAGTGTGACTGAATGGATTTCTGAATTTAAATAAGAAAAAAAATTATAAGCAAATATCTGAGAAAATGCCACCACTGTACACTGTAATGCCTAATAGAAAGTAGTATCAATTTATAACATTTTAGGATAGATTTGAAAAATCATCAGTCACCAAAAATGCAGTTTTTCACTAGATAAGGAGCCCATCTTCTCCCTCTAAAGGTTTTCCTAGTCAGAGAGGTAAACCAATAGAAGCCCTGATGATTGAGAAAAGCGTTATAGAAGATCCCGATACATCCTAAGTAAGTGTATTCTATGGATGGATGGAATTCTAGCTGTGGTTTTATAGCTTTTTGTCAACATATCCTCAGACTTTTCTACTTCAATTAACTAAACCAAAACTGCGAGATCAAATGGATGCTAGGTTGAATTTATACTTAATATTTGCCATGGAAATTTCCCTAATCCTAATTTCTGGTCTTTCCTAACAAATTTTGTAATTTCCAAAATACTGTGCTTTTTCTTTTATGACCTCATTTTGCATAAACGTTTGGAACTGAACTCAATTAATTTATATTTCTAATGTACTGCCTTTGTTTTTTATCTTCTAAGGTTTTATGTAAGATTTTTTTGTCTTTTAATAAAATATTTATACTGTTAAAATGATTTGAAAATCACTCTACATTCTTATTTTTGTTATATCTCATCTTTGTGGAATTTTATTGTTCTAAAATTATTAGACTAATAATTATTGGTTATAAAAATTACAAATTGTTATTGGTTAGAAAAATTACAATATTAGCACTGCTGTTTTCAGCCTAAGGTTTCATAGGGGATATTCTACTACACATATCCATGTGAAATTATAGCTGTCGCAAGTGTTACGAGGCTGTGACCAGCTTGTTTTTAGTAAGTCGGGAAGTCAGGGAAAGCTTGCTCCATGCAGTCAAGCTTGAGCTGAAGTCTGAATGAGCAAATGGACATGGGCAAGGCAGTGTCACAAGGAAACAGCAAATGAATGTGTCTGGTGAAATGACAGAGGGACTAGCCATGAGGGGGATAGAAGGAGATGGAAGAAGTGGCTGAGGCCATGCTAAAAGTTCAGCATTGACCACGTGGTTATTGGGAAGCCATTTCAGTAGGAGATGATTTGATCATACAAACATGACTTAACAAAATTACAAAGGCTTTGTGAACAGAGAAAGTTAGAAGAAAAAGAGGGAATTAAAAAAAATAAGGGCTGGAGAGATGGCTCAGCCGTTAAAGGCTAGGCTCACAACCAAAAATATAAAAAGAATAAAATTGATATGTTCTTGGAGTATTCCAAGGGACAGGAAATGTCAGCCTAGACTATCAAACTTTGTGAGACAGTAGGAGATTGGAGAATCTATTTTAAGGGACAAATTATTGGCTAATATATGTAACTAAAAATAAAAGTCTTTTTGCAATAAATAGTAAAGGTTAGTAACACATACATTATTCAATGCCTCCTTGATTCTGCTACGAAATGAACAGGTTAATTTCTTTGTTTCAAATTATCATCATCATCATCATCATCATCATTTAATTTTGTGTAGGAGTGTCTGCCTACATGTGGTTATGTGCCTATGAGTACATGTGCCTGAGGTGACCAGAACTGTCAGATTCACTGGAGCTTCAGTTATAGATGGTTGTGACCTCTTTGACATGGGTGGTAGGGACCAAAATGGGTTCCTCTGGAAACATAACAAGTGCTCTAAACCAATAATCCATATCTACAGCTCCTAAAAGGGTGAATTTCTAATTCTGTCACCTGGTCTAAGATTATTGGCCTCAATAAGATTTTGATAGACTCAGATATAATCAGCTTCCTATAACGTCCTAGTGCATGAATTCAACTTTCTCATACCATCCTTCTAGTGACAGTACAGTAGATCTGAAATTTGGAAAACAATTTGGAAATATGAGTTTAATTAGCAAGGTCAATGAGTTGGTTAGTTTTTGTCATCAAATTGACAGTCATATTTATCCAGGAAGAGGGAATCTCAACTGAGACAATGCCTCCATTTGACCTGTAGACAAGTGTGTAGTCATTTTCCTGATTGATGGTTGATGTGTAAGGATGCAGTCCATTCACTGGTGCCACCAGAGGCCAGTAGTCCATAGCTGCATAAATAGTAGCCTCAGATCATACAGAGCAAGCCAGGGAAGAGTGTTCTCTCCTGACCCTTGCTTCAGTTTCTGCTTCCAGGTTCCTGCCGTGAGTTCCTGCCTTGACTCCTCTTCATGGTGAACTGTAAGCTGTAAACCGAAGCAAACCCTTCCCTCCCCACGTTACTTCTGGTCACGGTGTTTGTCACAGCAGCAGAAAGAAAGCAAATTTAAACAATAAGCACTGGAGTTAAAAATGATTTTTTACTGGGATTATTTGGCTTCAAAAACAAAATAAAAATTGTTCCTTATTTTTAATGTCTTGAACTTTCTCTAAGGTTTCCCTTGTACTGTTGGTGCTATCGAGTGCTCAGTTTCCTTTGAGAGTTGTGGAATCAGTCAGCTCGAGAAACTCACTCAAGGCACACAGAGTTGCTAAAGTTCTTAAATGTATTCATTTTGTTCTAGCAGCTTATGAATAGCTTAAAATGTCTAATTCATATTTTCTTCCTGTTTTTTGTTCTTTGTTTTTCAAGACAGGGTTTCTCTGTGTAGTTTTCATGCCTGTCCTGGAACTAGCTCTTTAGACCAGGTTGGCCTTGAACTCACAGAGATCTGCCTGGCTCTGCCTCCCAAGTGCTGGGATTAAAAGCATGTGCCACCGTCAACAGGCTTACCTTACATTTTTAATGATAGTGTCATTTGCATAGCTACAGACTAGAATTTCTACTGTGTGCTTTACCTGTTGAAAACACTCATGGACCATTCATCTTCTACTCAGCCATGATGATGGTTACCTTAACACTAATTATAATATTGACTTTGGAATATGAGAAAAAATATCTCATTGGTGTAGATTCCTACTGAAAAATTGCCGATGTAGTATTAAAATTAATCTGACTTTATCTGTAATATCTATAGTATATTCTAAAAATTCACCTTTCATTGTAGTTTCTTAATTTGTCTCCCTCCTTAGATGATATATAGAAATATAAAGTCATGCATGCTACATGAACATTTTGGTATACATTTTGCTTTGGATTTTTATTTTTCTATTGAGCTATGAATATTGTACTAAATTAGTGAGACCTGTCTCAAAAATATTTTTAAAAATGAAAAAAATAAGGATGAATGTGCTGGTTCACACCTGTAACTCCAGCATACTGGAATGCTGTGGTAGGAAGATAGCAAGTTCGAGACCAGCCTGGCCTCCATAGGAACACCGAATTGAAAGAAAGAGACAGAAAGACAGAGGAGAGAGAAGGGAGGGGGACAGCAAATTATTCTTGTTTCCTAGGATCTTTATTTATTGCTGCTCTAATCTTTCTATCGGTCCTGTTAATTTGCATTCTATCTTTTTTATGTATTGTAAATTCTTGTGGATGTCCTGATTAACTAATTCCTTTGATGTATGTACCATCCATTCCACAAACTGCTACCTAATATGAATTTAAGATAGAAAGATTTTTCTTCATCTTTTTTTCTCTTAATGAATTTTCTATTTTCTACACTAGGGGGCTGAGGAAACAGACAAAAGGAACTGATCTCTGCTCCCTGAACTATGTGCTCACCCTGGAGCTTCACCCTACAGTTGTGACTCAGTTCCAGCATGACAACTAAAATGTAAAGTCCCTGGGCACCCAATGAGATTGCTCAATATAGTATTCATCAGCCTGTCAATGAAAAGATTAAAAAATTATCACTACTACAACATTGAATCCCTTGAAAGTTATGATGTTCAAATGGCCCTCATGCAGAAAATCCTGGGGTTGATAAGTCCCAACAAGGAACTCGAAGAACAAATGACTTGGAAGCATCAAAGGAACCTGGTTCTGAACATTTAGCCCCATTTTACAAGAACACGACTTCGTCTGCTTTGAGCACCGAGCTGCCAAATGTGCCTTGGCTTAATTAACAGTGCTAGAGTAAATGGAAACAGTAACAATAATAATTGCTTGAAAAGTGTTGTTGTAAGGCATGCTTGAAGTAGCTGTGGGGATGACAACCTTTTTTTTAAAAACATATAAATCCTTTATGCTGACTATTTTTTAGGTGGGGGAGAGTCTTTTAGTTTACACACTGACTTTTAAAGGAGCAGTGTGCTAACTGGAATTGTGTCCCCCCACCCAGCACTGTAATGCTTTTTTCTATGAAAGCACTAACCCCTCGTAAAGAATTGCTTTCCCTCCTGTTTTAAAAACTCATTATTCCTACATAAGTGCTTGGTTATAATAATTCTTTTTTTGGTTTTTCAAGACAGGGTTTCTCTGTGTAGCTTTGCGCCTTTCCTGGAACTCACTTGGTAGCCCAGGCTGGCCTCGAACTCACAGAGATCCGCCTGGCTCTGCCTCCCGAGTGCTGGGATTAAAGGCGTGTGCCACCACCGCCCGGCCAATAATTCTTATTATTAGTAGAATTCAAGATAGAAGTGAAATAAAAATTACAATGTTAGTTTTGTTTTTTATCCCACCTACCAAATTCCTAAATGAATTTTCATGTTTAAGGCCTCTGCTAGAAAAAAGCAATGTTACTTTTCATGTAAGGTGTTTATAAGTAAACTAGCACATTTTTTTTTATCTCACTAGCCGCTCACAGTCAGTTCCTCAGTATGACTTTAAATGCTTTGAATTAAACATAAACTTATAACCACTACAGAGTTTTTCAATTGGTTTGTGAATGACTTAGTTTTCCTTTCAATTTTTAACCTAAAGGTCCAGGAAATACAAACATAAGTTAGAAGTAAAACAGATTAACTGTGAATCATGGCCTCTTACTTTTATCTATGCCGGCTACAGGAATCTATGATTACAATGGAAAAGAACTGCAGTTGCCTGTGGAATCAGAGAAGCAGCCTTTTCTCTGTGTGGTGCTTACAAACACTTCCTATCATGACTACTTAGCAGGATGACAATCGTCCAGGAAGTAAGAATGTTTAGGGTTTCCAAGTTTGTTTTACAAGTGGACTCCACATTTCAAGCTTCCCATTAAGCAATGTTCTTGGGTCCTCTTAAGATGACCTCACCCTGAGCAATCCCTATGCTCCCACCATTTTTCCATAGTTACCACTAACGACAGCACTACGTACGGCAGTCAGGATCAGATCTGACTTTTTCTAAATCTTACTGCAGTGTGTTAATAGATAGGAAATGAATCCCTGTTAAAACTCTGCTTTTTCCTTTTAAATATCCATTGCCCTCTATCTTATTATTAATTAGTCATTCATTAGCTTGGAAAGAAATCACCATTTATGTTAACTACTTCAAGGGCCACTAGATCTCCTTTAAATACTGATTCCATCTGTTGTTAACCCACTATAAAAGCTCTTGATAGATCTTCCTCAAATCCACAAATTTTTTAATCCCTTTCAGTATTCGGTCTCACTTTACAGTCAAATTTGCTTTGCTCAGCCATAGGAAATTCTAAATTTCTATTGAACCAACTTGTCTGTTCGTTTATATTTCTTGGTTTTCTACTAAAAATTACTATCATTCTTTAAAGTTTTCTCTATTTTTTCTTTTTTTATTTCATTACAGATAGATTTTTTTAATAAAATATATTTTGAGTATGGTTTCCTCTCCCCCAATTTCCCTAGATTCTTCCTATACCCCTGGCATCCAAATTTCAACCCTTTCTCTCTCCTTAGAAAACAAACAGACATCAAAATAATAATAAAAATAAATTAAGATAAAATAAACAAATAAACAAAATCAAGTCATAATATGACAAACAAACAGAAGGAAAGGAGCTAAAAAGACAAGAAATGTGTATAGATACAGAGATACATGTGTTTTCAAACACAGAAAGCCCCAAAAAACACAAACCAAGAAACCATAATATATACATGTGTATATATGTATGTATATGTGCATATACACACACACATACAAAGGATCTGTTAAATGTAAAACATAAAATCTCTGAAAATGCATTATGAGGCAAAGAACTTTCAAAAATCCCATTTAGTTTGTTTTGTTTGCCCATCTACTGCTGGACACAGGGCCTGCCCTTAAGAGTGGTTTGTATACCCTGTGATACTTTGTTGTAGAAAACTAAGTTTTCATTTGCAAGAGGTTAATAACTGGAGATAGCTTTTGGGTTACAGATGAGGGTGTGTGTCTACCGCTGTGGGATAATGCTCTTGTACACTGTAAAGATTTGTTACTAAAACTGGTTTAATAAAATGCTGATTGGCTAGTGGCCAGGCAGGAAGTATAGGTAGAGTTACCAGACTAGAATAATTCTGGGAAGAGAAAGGGCAGAGTCAGGAGTTGCCAGCCAGAGGCAAAGGAAGCAAGATGAGAATGCCACACTGAGAAAAGGTACCAAGCCATGTGGCTAAACATAGATAAGAATTATGGGTTAATTTAAGTGTAAGATCTAGTCAGTAATAAGCCTGAGTTATTGGCCAAGCATTTATAAGTAATATTATGCCTCTAAGTCAATTATTTAGGAAGCAGTTGCCAGGTATTCAGGAACTGACCAGAGGGAGAGAAACTTAGTCTATTTCTCCTCTTAGCTCTAGGCCTCCCTCTGGTGCAGGCCCTGTGCATACTACCACAGTCTCTGTGAGTTCATATCTTCACTAGCCCTGTAGTGTCTAGCAGACCTTGATTCCTTACTGTCTTCCATTCCCTCTGGCTCTTGAAATCTTTCTGCTTCCTCTTTCCTAGAGTTTCCTGAGACTCATAGGGAGAGATTTGATGGAGACAGCTCATTTAGTACTGAGTGATCACGTTGTCTAGCTATGGATCTCTGTTCCCATGTATGCAGGAGGAGCTTTTCTGAATAAGACACTGATCTATGAATATAACAGAATGCTGTTAGGGATCATTTCATTGCTACATTCCTTTAGTAGAACAGTGGTATTTGTCTTTCTTCTAGGTCCCTGGCCTATTTAATCTCAGGTTCTTAACCACCAAAGAGTGTCAGAGATAGATTCCACATCATGTAGTGGGCCTTAAGTCTATTCAGATACTAGTTGGTCAACTCCACAAGCTTTGTGGCACTATTACACTACCATGTCTTTCAGTAACTCACCAATTGTAGATCGAAGGGTTTATAGCTGGGTTGGTGTTTATCTTTATCCTCTGGTAGTATACAGAGTGAGTACCTCCCAGTCCCATGAATCCTAGTCATTAGGGATGAAGCCTCTGGGTAGGCACCAGTTCAACTTCTCTATGTTCAGTGAATTGTGTTGCTGATTTCTATTTTTTGTTGTTGTTGGATTTTTTTGTTTGTTTGTTTTGTTTTTTGCTATAGGGCTTTGCTATAAATTTGTAGAGAGCCACAAACAGCCTTGGAAATAGCTTGGGCTGTTTGCTGGTTCCATGGGCCCCTTTGGCCAACAAGTCAATTAGATGTAACCCTTTCCTGAACTAGGGGCATTATTTGATGATGAGAGACAAAGTTTTCTCTTATGTTGGAGACATTTCGAATGGACATGAGCCACCATTCTGACTTTAAAGACTGAAGCAGGCAAGCCAATTGAAAATCTATTGGAACACTGTGAAAAGGAAGTAAAATCCTGGTTTTGGTCAAGCTTTGCATGTAAATCAGTTAAGCTATAAGAGTGCTATGGTTAATTTGCTGATGATAACTTTGGGAATGATATTTTTGTCTGTTTATAAAATTGTATTCATCCTATTACATTATAATGTAGTACTAACTTAAATATAGTATACAAACTTAGCATATGTTTTTGTTGAATTATTCACTTATTATTTGACAAGAATGCATCTATTTCATATATATTGAAAATAACATTACTAAACTTTGTGAGCAAAACACAGTTTAATTATTTTAATGCTAAAATATGAAATCAAAAATTTCATATTTTAAGAAAATATTAAAAATATGAGATACCTAGTTTCAACAAAATTTTAGAATTAGCAATTAGAAATATATGGCAGCATTGAAGCCTAGAGAATAAGTTTTAGGATATAGAATCTATGCACTGTATAGACTATAACAGTGCTCTAATAATTCCTGAATGCCCCTCTAATCATGTCCAAAAGAAGTCTGGATCATTTTGTCCTGAGCACACCTTATACAAATATACTTGTCATGACTGAGCAATGAACCTGTAATTTCCTTATAACAATGTTTTCTTTGTTATTAAAGTCAGAGAAACTGAGATTTTTTGAAGAATACACAGCACTATGGTTAGAATTTTCAGAATCCATTTTCAAACTGCATTTCTTCATTCCACAAATTAACTCTTTTGATGGCTTTTTTTTTCTAGTAGTCTTTCTCTGTGCCTTCAAGCTACAATTAGTCACTGGAAATTGTCTTGGTGTTTGCCTGGAATACTCTATAATCTCTGGCTATACCTCCTTATTAAGGAAAAGCTCTCATGGCGTGATATCATCTCAGTAACATTATGAGCACAATGTGATTTTGGAACATCATGGCCACTATTGCTTTTTATCAAGCTATAACGGTAGACAGGTACAGAGTTATTATTGCACTTATACTTTCAAAGATGCCCAAGGGGAAAAACACTGGCAGTAAACTCAAGACAGAAGCTTGCCTAATTGTATATATTTGGTCAACAGAAAAATAGCTCTCATGTTAGTATATGTTTTGTGTCTGTGTTCAGTTATAAAGCTAATGAATGATGAAAAGTGATATTATATAAACCGGTTGTACAAACTATAGTTGAAGTTGTACAGCACTTGCTTCTAGTCCCAGGTAAAAGCAGCATTGAAGTGTTAGGTAGTTGGTATCTACAGCTTGGCGAGAGAGTACTGGATTGGTTTAAAATAGCCCCAAACATGGAACTCTCTATGGAGAGATTAATTGGCTTAAATAATCAAGAAAACCACAGAATTGATTTATGCTTGCCCATTTATAAAGCCTGATGAATTCATGCTAAATATTATTTGGTGTTTGGTTGTGACTTGTGGATCTTACTTGCTAGTTATAACTATTAGATGAAGCATCTGATTAAAATAAGTAAGTAATAAGTGATATATTCCTCTCTTTTTGGTAGCTGGATGGAGAAAGAGATCTGAAGCAAAACAAATAAAGATTGAATGCAATGAAGGGAAAAGAACAAATTCTGTGTTCAGAACCAAGAGAACATTCTTTAGGACTCTGAGTTCTCGTAGTCATAGTTCATGTGTTCCAACTTGGAAGGAATTACTAAAAGATACTCAAGTCTCTGCTTTTAAACATAACATTGTTTAGATTTCATAATTGCTAAATGTTCTGCAATGGCTAATTTTCATTAAGGTCACTGTGGACCAGATATAACATAACCAAATCATAACCAAATGACCTAACAAATGCCAAAGTTTTCTTTTTATTTCCTTCCTTCATGCTGGTGTGTAGCAGAGTTGTTTGTAATAGACTTTCACCAAATTAAAAATAAAGTAATTAAGGAGCAGAAATTCTAAACTCTCCAAATATCATTTGAAAATTGTGACCCATGTTTCATGCATAATAATTTATGTGTTGTAGACAGTGAGGCAAAAGGTTGGGTAGAGCAGAGATAGAGCACTTACTTAGGGAACATGAACTCTGAATCCCAGCAAAACACACACACACACACACACACACACACACACACACTGAGCATATATGGCTGGTGTATGTATATGCTCCTAATGCAGCTAATAGAACAATATGAGGAGG
This sequence comes from Peromyscus maniculatus bairdii, assembly GCF_049852395.1. NCBI lineage: Eukaryota > Metazoa > Chordata > Mammalia > Rodentia > Cricetidae > Peromyscus > Peromyscus maniculatus. The sequence continues at coordinate 15,775,857 of NC_134854.1, read as the reverse complement.
TTTTGTTAAAATGCATTGAATTCATAGGAGTAGGTTACATACATGACAGCCACACAGAAGTAAGCAGACAATAAAATTGTCATGAATTTAAAACGGACATATCAATTTAACAAATGTATCTACGGCTCTAAATAACAAAAAAAGTAAAGTTTCATTTTATAAAAAAATATGACAAATATTGAAGTCAGAACTGAAAGGAGAAAGAACACAGGAAACAAAATATCTGTTTATCTTCTATTGAAGGGGGTCACTAACTGCCAGATCAGATTTATTCCTTCAATTCAGCCTTTCAATTGTCATTTATTCACAAATGCATATGCTAGATACTGATGTATATGCCAGGGAGATCACAGAATATTGATAATGTATATGAGTTACTTGTGTTGATATTATAATAAAAAAACAGCTTTGACTAAGGCAACATCAGGAATATATTGACTCACAGTTTGAGAGAACAGTGCATCGTGGAGCATCTGGGGTTAGGAAATACGGAGTAATGAATGAATGTGCTAGGGTTGCTTTCTGTATTTTATTCATTCTGAAGCCCACACCCCGTGAGATTATCACTTTTAGTGTGGATCTTACCAACTCAACCTAATCTAGAAAATATCTCACAGACATGATAATAAGTTTGTTTCCACTCTGAACCTAAATACCATCAAACTGACATTCAAGACAAACCATTACATATCGTTAGCAGAGGAAAATGGGAAACAAACAAAGCAATGGCTACTATAACAATGAGAGGAACTTAGTTATTTGCTGGACAGAATACATCAGGTGAATATTTTTATAATCAATGACTACTGTAATGATGAGAGGAGCTTAGTCCATTTGTGCTGGACAGAATACTTCAGATGGGGTGTTTTATGGAGTATAACTGTATTACTCATGTTTCTCAAGCTAGAAGTCCAAGCTCAATTTTTGGGAACACTTGGTTTCTGCTAAAGGAGGATGCCATGGACAAAACAATAATAAGTGCTTGGATAGTGTGTCCTCTATGGAGGAAGAATATTTCATCTTCATACGCCAGTAAGGGGTTGGAGAAGCAACCCTATACTAGAAAACCTGTCTTGTGGCACATAGTTTATACATTCTGTGATTTGCTGAGAATGTGTAACAGTGTTTAGAATTTGCTTGTGAATAACTGACCACTGAGAGAATGAACGTACAGACTGAACCTAACCTGACTCCATTCAACCTGTACTAATCAGGTACTTTTGTTTCTAGGTTCTACTTATAAATGTGTTGGCTCATGAATGAGGCACAGTAATGGCGCAAAGTTGTCTTTAAGCTGGACTAAGAAAGAACAGAAATAAAAGATTTGGGTTTTGATATTGAAAGAAATCTCTCCAAGTGCCTGGGTAAGTGGCAGCAATAATAGCATTTCACAGCATCCCTGTGCATTTGTTTGTAACTAAGTAGTCTACCTTGTGTAGGCATTTGAAAAAAATGATGTTGATGTAACCAACCATCTTATTAAATAAGAAACACAGAACCAATGTAAAAGAGAAAGCCAAGAGGTCAGAGCTCAGAGCTAAAATCTCACCCTTCCTCCTACGATGCTCCTAGCTCCCAAAAAGAGACCTATTTCCTGTGTGTATGTCTTTAAATAGTCTTTCTGTTCTGCCTTCTCATTGGTTGTAAACCCAAACACATGACTGCCTCATCACTGCCTGTAAGTACAGCCCTCTAGGTCTTAAAAGCGAATGTCTCCAATGCTGGCTGTATCCCTGAACACACAGAGATCTATGGGATTAAAGGCGTATGCCACCACCGCCACGCTCTTTCTATGGCTCTAATAGCTCTGACCCCTGGGCAACTTTATTTATTAACATACAATTAAAATCACATTTCAGTACAAATAGAATACCACTATAAAATGAGGATTTAAAAAGAATACGAGAACTAAAAATATTTAACAAAAACTCAGAAAACAATAAGATGTCGGTGTCTTTATGGCAACAATGCTGAATTGTAGAAATCTCTAAGATTTTGGGTAGAAATTCTGATAGAAATGAAAGAGTTTTAGTTTTTTATTAAAATACAAATTGGCATTGGATTTATGCCTAGAATACAGAAATTATTCTTGTTTCATCTTCACTTGTATTTCCATGTTACACCTCATGTGAACTCTGCCTAACTGGAAATAATACTACAAAGTATGCAAACTTTAGAGTATGAGTCATACTTTATTGTACCATTTTCCAGCTATTATTTCATTCTTACGTTTTGCAGAGGGCCTTTCTATCTAATTGCATAGGAACTTATTTGTTTTGTTACCTCTGCTTAGAGTCAAGCTTCGTTCTCTCCACTGTGGACAGCATTCTGACATTGATTCGCTGTTCCCATTGTTTCAGAGAGCACATTTCATCACAAGTATTTTGTAATTGAATTATCCTCCCCTCACCCTTCTGTCTGTAAGCGATAGTACCCCTTGGCTCTACATGCTTCTCACAGCTGCTTTACAGTATTCACTGTGAAGACAGAAACAGAGCTCAGATAGCTATCCTGCTAAACATAACACATAAAACAGTCATGTTCACTTAAAAGGCAGTGGTGACTGAAATAGAAATGGAGAAGATGGTTTCAGGAGCACTAATTGACTGCAACTCTGATGGTATTTCATTTTATATGTCACTTAATTTTACATATATACAAAATTTTATATATTTATATAATGAAAAATGTGTGCCTCCTTTAACAATATCACATTGTACATGTAACTTGTGAAATTAAGCTAAAAAATGTAAGCCATGGGCTCTAAGAATAAACACAGAAAAGACAGAGGAAATCTATAAAAACAATAAATAAAATTACTCATAGAGTAGGTATTACTCATAGTTAGTTCATGATTAAGATAAAAATTAATGAAATGATACCTAATGATATTCTTCTACACTCATAGACCAGTTCCTTGTCTAGCTATCATTATAGTGACTTCCTCAATCAGCGGATGGGAACAGGTGCAGAAACCACAACCAGACATTATGCAGAGAGTGTCTAAATTGGAGTTCTCCATCAGGTCCCTCCTTCGGAGCACTAGGAATCCTGTGAAAGAGGGGTCAAGAACAAACACTAGGAGAACAGGCCCCGCCAAATCAACTTAGAGTTCTCACATGAGTTCACAGAGGCTGAAACTATAAGCATAGAGCCTGCAAGGATCTGCACCAGGTCCTCTGCATATAGTTATGACTGTTAGCTTGGTGCTTTTGGGAGACTCCTAACAGTGGGAACAGATGTTTCTCTGATACTTTTGCCTGCTCTTGGGACTCTTTTTCTTCTACTAGGTTGCCTCGTCCAGCCTTGATGTGAGGACTTTTCTTATTGTATGTTGTTTTGTTCTGTTTGGTCATTGTCTCTTGGTGGTCTGTTCCTTTCTGAAGGGAAATGGAGGGAGAGTGGGTCTGGGGGAAAGAGGAGGTGGCAGGGATGGGAGGGAGGATTGTGATAGGGATGTATTGTATGAGAGAAGAATCTACTTTCAACTTAAAAAAATAAAGAGAAAGAAATCTAGGGAGGGAAGGGAAATAGTCCAGTCAGTATAGTGCTTGATATGCAAGCATGACATCCTGAGTTTGACTGCCAAGCACTCATATAAAAACTAGAGAAGGCAGAGACAGGCATATGCCTGGGGTCCCTGGCCAGGCAGTGAACTACACACGTTTTCTTATCATGTCAGAGGACTAAGAACATGTCAGGAAGGCAATCATTTTTAATAATGCAAAACCTGATATCCAGTCCATAGTAACAAACCAACCTAAGACCAAAATACAGAAATCTTAGAGAAAAAAATCAAAGTAAAACCAGACCACCACCAACAACAACAACAGCAATAGCAGTAACCCCAACCCCAACAATGGCCACACCACCATCAACCGAAGCAACAACAGCAACACCACCACCATTACCAGCAACAACACTAGCAACAGCAATAGCAACAGCAACAACAACATACCCTAGATATCAGAAGTAATACAAGTGAATCTTAATAAAATCAGTTTGAAATGCTCCAAAGTAAAATAGTAGTGTATGATATTTTGACTAGATAATTCGCATTTAAAAACCAAATAGGTGCTGGGCATGGTGATACAGGCCAGTTAACTCAAGAGACACAGGAATCTGAAGAGAATTTGAATTGAGACCCAACCTAGGATATAATGCAAAGATAGTGCTACAAAAAAAAAAAAAGTAAAGTCAAATCAAGTAGCAATTAAATACCATAGCTAAACCAAGTGGTACAGACTTAGAGCATAGAGTGAGAGAAACTGAGGCAGGATGATTACAAGTACAAAGCATTTTTTGGCAAAACACCTTTTTTTTCTTTAACAGCAAAAAACATCAACCAGAAAATCAGATCATGACTGAGGTTCTCACACTGATTCTAGGAAAAATATTCTTCAGGTGGGAAATGGAATAAAGTGTAATAGTATATAAACAGTGGAAAATAAATTGTTAAAGAATATAGAAAATATTAGGAGGCTGGAAAGATGGTTCAGTGCTCAAGAGAACATGTTGTTCTTCAAGAAAACTTGACTTTGCCAGTTTAAATAGTTCACATAGCCTATAATTCTAGCTCCAATGTCTTTGTCCTTCATGGACACCTGCACTGATGTGCACGCATTCACACATAGACACACACCTTTATATTTAATTAAAAATAAAAAGAGTAAGTATTAAATGTTAAATAGGGTTGCACAATTATTCCAAGAAGAATGAGGATCTGTGCTATTGATAACATGAAAGGTGGGATATAGATTAGAGATTATGTTATTTTTAAGGAAGTATAAGAACAATAAGAATGCATATTCTAGTATACAGAGTAACCACTGAAATCATTAAAACATAGAAAGTAATACATTACTAAGACATTGAATAATGAAATAATGAATAAAGGAAAAATGTGACACAGGAATAAATGTTAAAATGATCTGAGCTAAAATATATATTTATATATTATTGAAATATAATAAATGACAGAATTTATTAAACCAGATGGATAAAAATATACTTATTTCTACTTAAAAGTGATACATTTAAAATGTAAGACTAGAAAGAATGGCATTGTGAGTATCGTGAAAAGTGCCTACTGTAACTACACTCACACAATGGAAGGAATGCAAGAAAAAATCACAAAAATAAAAAAAATGACATGAAGGAATCATGAAAGAAAATCAATGCAATCAGCTGATGAAAAACATCCAATTGAGCCTCAAAATGTAAAGGAAAGTAATGTGTAGATGAATGGTCTTGTTAAAAAAAAAACACAGAGCCAATGCAGAGATGAAAGCCCAAGAGGTCATGTTGGACCCCAAAATTTAGGGTCTCAAGTGGGCACCCCAAGAACCCAGACTCCAGTCCAGTTGATGCAACAGCATGAGGTTTTATTATTGAAGCTTCTGTACAGAAGGACAAACTCTGCTCCTAAGAGCAAGAGCCGCATCTTACTGTGGCCACATGGAGGCTTTTAAAGGAAAAACCCACAAAACCCATAAGATTACAATTTCCATACAATTTTGTTTCACAAGATCATAGTCTGATCACAGAGTGGGTACAGTCACGTCCACATGTACATTCTTCCTGAAACCTCAAGGGGGGTATCAGGGGGGGAGTGGAGTTTACACAAAGATCACAGTGGTCCTTCCTGGAACACCTGCAACTATCCCAGTCACAGTTGAGCACATCTCTTAACAGAAATCTTTTTACATTGTTACATTGTGACAGGGGTGATTGAGGAGTGGCTGAGTCAGGTTGCCCTTGGAACTAGATTTTTAGTTTCTCATTTCCTGAGGCTTGGGGGCTAGGGTCTTTCAGTCAGAGCTAAAAACCTTACCCTTCACTACTGCTGTTGTTCTCTTCAGCAAGAGACCTACTTCCTGTCTGTTTGTCTTTTTTTATAGACTTTCTATTCTGCCTTCTCATTGGTTGTAAACCCAACCACATGACCTCCTCATCACTGCCTGTCTGTACAGACCTCCAGTTCTTCTATGGTTGGTATTGAGATTAAAGGCATATGTCTCCATGCTGGCTGATTCCTTGAACACACAGAGATCTGCCTAGCTCTGCCTCCCAAGAGCTGGTATTAAATTAATCCCAGGGAGTGATGATAGAAGGCATAAAGATATGTAAGGTGTGAGGACCAGGAACTAGAAGCATTTGGCTGATTAAGCATTTGGCTGGTTAAGCTTTTAGGCTTTTGAGCAGCAGTTCAGCTGAGAGCCATTTGGATATGAGGACACAGAGGCTTCCAGTCTGAGGAAACAAGATCAGCTGAGATATTGACCAGGTGAGGTTAGCTGTGGCTTGTTCTGTCTCTCTGATCTTCCAACATTTACCCCAATAATTGGCCTTGGGTTTGATTTTATTAATAAGACTCTTTAAGATTCATACTACATCAAAGAATTAAAATAAGATCTAAATGAGAAAAATGAAAACGGTTGAAATAATATAATATTTACAAATTGTTTTTCAGAGAGAGAGAGAGACAGAGAAACAGAGAGAGGGAGAGGAAGAAGGGGGAAAAAGAGAGAGGGGAAAGACAGAGCAGAGGGGTGAATAAGGCATAAATTAACACTTTAAATAGAACAAGTATTACTACAGCAGACCTTTAATAGTCAAGAGGAAATGAAACAGCTTTATATTGTTAAACAATTATATTTCAATAATATCCATTTGACTAAATATAAACTTTTAAGAAAAAATACATAGATTTATAGAAAAATTAGTATGCAAATTTGATGCAAATTTGATACAAAAGGATGATAAATTTGAGTATGCTTAATTATATAAATTTCCCATTGAAAATACTAAGCAACTGTCATGAGCACACATAAATTCTCCATATACTCAAAGGAGACTTAAAAGCAGAATTACATTTAACTTTTTAGAAACTATGAAGAACTCCTAGAACTGCTTCTGTTCAATAAGGCTGACATAATCTTGAAGTCAACATGGCATATCATTATCAAAATAATCTTACAGGATAAACTTGCCAATGGAAGAGGTACAAGAATCCAAAACACATTATTAGAGAGTCAAATCCAGCAATGTGTATTTTGGCTTTTACTTCAGGAAATAAAAGCTGTTCAGCCATAGAAAATCAATTATCATTTCAGCACATGAACAGAATAACAACAACAACAACAAAAGCATGCCTCAACTGCAACTATCAAAATAAAAGCTAACGTAAAAACTCACACACTCTTAAACAATGCCAAAACATCTTCTCAAGTCAGAAATAAAGAAGACATACTTTGCACCACGTACCTATGGGAAACCTGTGCTCGGCACCCTACTTGTGGTGCTGTTAGGAACAAAAGAAGGCTGACTGTCACACTCATCTGTAGTCACACAAGCCACACGAAAAGGGAAGGCCTATGGATTTATCAGAGGAAACACTGCCATCCCCTAATAGTGTGACACTGCACAGTAAGAAATCTTATAAATCTTAGATAAAATATTGATTCAATAAACTTTAAAAGGCCCCTTTCCTCTGATGAAGAGGGTTTTTAAAAACATTTTCTTTTTTAAAATGTCTACAATGAAATTTTATATCTGCCCCATCAGTGCTCCCCCAACTCTTTCTATATCCTCCCAACATGCCTTCCTTCCATCTTTGTGCCTTTTTAAACTTTTGTTTTTGATAATCCAGGAAGTCTAGTTAGTTCTCATCAGATGTATATACATGAAGGGCCATCTGCTGAAGCATGAGAAACCTATCAGTGATCACATCCTCAGAATGTTCCTCCTTCCTCCAGCAATTATCTACAACCTGTAGTACCTCAATAAGTGATGAAGGCTGGAGATCACCTCCATGCTACAATTTTAACCATCTTGTTCTTGTGAAGGTAAGCATGAACTGCCATGAGCTCATGTGTGTGATAAAACATCATGTTGTGGGAAGGTATCCCATGCCTTGCACTTGAATTTTTACTCAGTGGTCAGTTTCTTGAGTATGCCATTGTCACCGATGCAAGGTAATTGTATTGGAAGTACTTTTTAATAGTATTTTGATATTCTTTTATTAACTAGGAACTTTCTCAGAGCTCCTTTCTTCTGGCACACCCACAGACTACACTCTTCTCTCCTCATCATTTGTCTCCATCCCCACTTAACCCTTTAGTCCCCTACATTTCCCCTCTTCTTTCATTTCACATGTGCTGTACTATCCCTCCAACCAGTTTTAGAAGTTGAGTTGTGAGATAATAGACTTCTCTGTGACTTTCACAAACCCTTCCCTTGAGTTATCCCTACCCTTCGCCTCAGGTTTCTCCCATGGTCCCATGCCTCTCCCTGTTTAGGCATTTCTACCTCCACTACTTCACCTATAATTTACTCTCACTTCTCCCTTAATATGTGTCCAACAAAATAAGACCTCTTTCTATTTTCTTGGTTTCTATTAATGCAACAAGTAAACCACAAAAACAAAAAGATTTAAAGCTATGATCCATGTACGAAAGAGAACACAAGACATTTATCTTTCCGTGTGTAACATACCTCATTTAGTATAATTTTTTTCTTCTTCTTTATGTACATATTTCAGTATTCCTTACATGTGAGTAATACTCTGTTGGGTGTAAGTACCATATGTGTTAACTATTAGTTTCTTAATAGGCATTTAAATGAGCATGGATGTGCAAGTGTCTCTGTAGTAGGATATGAAGTCCTTTAGGTATGTGCCTAGGAGTGATATAGCGAGGTCACATAGCAGTCCTTTTTCTCCTGTTTTGAGAAGCCTTCAGGTTGATTTATTTTTTTTTTTCCAAGACAGGGTTTCTCTGTGTAGCTTTGCACCTTTCCTGGAACTTGCTTTGGATACCAGGCTGGCCTCAAGCTCACAGAGATCCACCTGCCTCTGCTTCCTGGGTGCTGGGATTAAAGGCGTCCACTACCACCACACGGCTTCAGGTTGATTTTTAAAAAATAGTTTGACTAGGTCACACTCTCACTAGCAGTGTATTAGAGTTGACCTTTTACAACATCTACATCAATATTTGTTGTTACTTGTAGTCAATCTTGGCCATTCTGACAGGTGGGAGTTGGAATCTTAAATATTTTCAGTTTGTAATTCCCCGGTGACTAAGAATGTTGCACGTCTTTAAAATTGTTTTCTAGCCATTTGTATTTCTTCCTTTAGAAATTTCAGTTCCATAGCCTGTTTTAAATTAAACTGTTTGTTTACTAAACATTTAGCTGTTGACATCTTTGGATAGTCTGAACTATACTCCTCTGCTGTAGTCGTAGCTGGTAAAGATCATCTCCCATCCTATTGGCTGCCTATTCATTTGTTTCACAGTCTCCTTACCGGACAGAAGCTTTTCAGTTTCGTGAGAGCCTATTTGATAATTGTTGATTTTATTTCCTTTGCTATAGGAGCCATTCAGAAAGTCCTTAGCTGTGCTTTTAAAATAAATTGTACCCCCTCCTTTCTCCTGCAGTGATTTCACAACACATTTGAGGTCGTTGGTCCATTTGGAGTTGAGTTACTTGTACACTGAAATACAAGGTCTACTTGTTTTTCTTCATGTTGAAATCCAGTCTTCCCAACATTGTTTGTTGAAGACGCTTTGTTTTTCCCCAGTGTGTATTTTCAGCATCTTTGTCATAAATCATATAACAGTAGCTTTGTGAACTTATATCTGGTGTATCAATTCTATTCCTTTGATCAATGTGTTTATTATTGTGCCATTGTCATTCTGTTTTTATTTCTTTGACTCTGTATGATAGTTTGAAAGCAAGTATGGTGATACTTCTGGCACTGCTTGTTTTGTTCAGGATTTTTTGGCTAACTTTTGTCTTTTGTGCCTTCATATAAATTATTGAATTTGAATAGCATTGGAATTTTGATTAGGATTATGTTGAATCTATAGATAGCTTTTCATGGGGTGGCTATTTTCACAGTATCAGTTCTTCTGATACACAAGCATGGTATACCTGTCCACCGTCTAGTATCTTATTAATTTTTTTTGGTGTCTTAAAATTTTTATTGTAGAAGTTTTTCATTTCTTTGGGTAATTTTATCCCCAAGTATTTTGTATGTGTGGATGAGGTAATGAAGAATAGGATTGTTTACTTGAAAGAGTTTTCAGTCTTTTTGTCATTGGTAAACAAGAAGACAACTGATACAGTGCATTAATTTTGTATTGTACCACTTTTTAAAAATTAATTACCACTCCTAAGAGTTTTTAATGGAGTCTTTATGGTGTCTCTTTTACAAAATTGCTGCAAAAAAATACCTGGACTTATTTTCTAATTTGTATCCCTTTTATTTCTTTCTCTTGTCATATTGCTCTAGCTGAGGTTTAAAGCACTCTATTGGAGTAGAGAAAGTGAATAATCTTGTCTATTCCTGATCTTAGTTATACTGATGCCTACTCCTAATTCATTGTGTTGGATATAGGTTTGTCATGTATAGCCTTTTTATTTTGAAGTATGCTCCCTCTATTCCTAGCCTCTTCATGTTTTTTTTTTTTCTAAATCATGAAATCATGTTGCATTTATCAAGCTTTTTCTGGATATAATGAAATGAGCATGTAAGTTTTCTCTCTTAATATATTTATTGTTTACTTATGTTGAACCATCCTTACCCCTCTGAAATGGAATCAACTTAATAATGAAGAATCATTTTGATATGAGGTTGTATGTCATGAAATCACTTCTTAATGGAATAATTGCCCACTTTTCACAGATGGCATCCTATAGACTCTCTCAAGTTCATGCTTGCTGGGAATAAATTCAGTTAATGACTGCTTTCATTTTGGTTCTTTCGGAGCATACATTCTCTCTCTCTCCTTAGCTGAAGTTTATTGGATGCTTTAGCTTTATTTTGGCATTTGGTGTGATAGATTTACCAAGTAATTCTCAAAGTACTATTATGACAAAATCTCTATACTTATAATTCCAACATAAAAACATTAATCTCTATGGACATTTTCAAACAATCATGTATCAATAAAACATAATCACTGTCTTCATGGCGTCCACATGTAATCAATATATTTTTCAATTAAACTACCTTATAACTTTTTAAAATTTTTCATGCTTTCTTTTTTTGATAAGGGATATATTTTTATTATTATGTTTTTCATTATTTAAAACCATTTCCAATTCAAATATGTTCTGATCATAATTTTTCCCTTCCCCAAGCTTCTCCAGATCTTCTCTTAAACTTGGATTTTTGACACTTTTTCAAAGTGGGATCTCTAATATTTTCCCCTTTCAGGATACACATGAAAAGGATAGATAATTGTAAGAAATGATATTTCAAAATGAAATTTATATAATAACAAGAGTCCTAACCTATCCTCCAAAAAATAGTTATGTGAAAACTGTTGCCATATTTGAAAAAAATCATTGAAAAAAAATCAGTGATCACTGTCCCTTATATGATCTTCTATATATGATTTTAATATAGAATAGGGAATAGCATATATTATTGTTGTAATTAATATTTCCTGTTATCTGGCTTTGAGAGCTGAGTTCCAGAAGACACAGAACAATTTTATACAATTATGTGGCAACGCTCATCACCACAGTCTTATTGCTTCTTTTCTTTCCTTTATATTGCTTTTTTCCCCACTAGGACAAGCATAATTTTACTTGAATATGTCATGTCATGGGGTATATCTTAACATTGCCTTGATATTTAAAATAATCATTTAGTGTTCTCTTTTCCTCTTTTTCTTTATTATTTCTTTGAGAATTTGGTACAACGTATTTTAATCAAACACACTCCTGTTTTCTCCTAGACTGTAACTCCTTCCTTACCTACCCAACTCTGTATCCTATGATTTCTTTTAAGACACATCAAGTTCAATTTGGGCTGCCTATATACTCCAAGCTGTGCGGCTTTCCTCCATCCCCCTCCCAGCAGCAACCAATTGCCACCATCTCCTTAGAGAGGGGTGGGACTATATGCCTCCCCGCTCCTTGCTGAGATTTTATCTAGCTTGAGCTTGCATAAGTTTTGTACATACTGTCTCAATCATTGTGAGTTCATATGAATAACTGTCCTGTTGTTCCCAGAAAACAGTTCCCTTGTAATCACACATTGTCTATGGCTTTTGCAATCTTTCTTCTTCTGCTGCTTCAGTGATCTCTGAGCCTTGGGAGGAGCAGTTATGACCCAAATGTCCCATATAGAACTGAGCTCTTTGTAGAATATTATTCTATGCACCTTGACCAGTTGTGGGTCCTTGTATTAATTGTTACCTACTGTACAAAAATCTTCTTTGATGAAGAGTGAAATATGCACTAATTTTGGGGTATGATGAGTTGTCCTCAGGAGTCTGTTTAATCCTATGTGCGTTTAGCAGAGTGAAAGCAGCAGATTCCACACTAGAGCAATGGCAATAGACTGTAATGTTTGGAAGTCTATGTGACTTCAGCGGTCCATATCTACAAAAACTGTAATTGATTCTTGACAATGGGCTTTTAATAGTTTAGCCTGAATTGTCTAGTCAAGACTTTGTTACCCATTATAGTGTAACTCCAATTAAACTTTTAAAATATGTATGTGTTTATATCTTAACACTTTTTTACAGTATTAAGTTGCTATATGACTTTTTCTAAATGTTTTTGGTGTGTTGGTTATCTTTCTCTGTATTCTCTCCTCTTACCTGCTCTCCCATCCTCAACCATCCCTGTCTCATTATTCCCCCCCCCATGAGCTTATGTACCCTGCATTCTCTGTCCACTGCCTTGAAGTTTTCCCCAGTGTGACCCCCTACCAATTTCCTAACTTGTGTCTTCAGTTCAGAAGGAACACACATATGTTTTGAATGAATGGAAGCAGCGGATTATCTGTAGTCTAACACAGTGATACTCTAAGGTTTACCCAGTGCACTTTCTAGCATATGATAGATGGTCATGTTCTAAGACAGGAAGTCCTCTGTGCACCAGGAAAAGATTTCAGCCATTGTGCTTTTTCCAGTCAGCTACCTCTGACCATTGCATTAAAAGAGTATTTGTAAACCTTCTTTTCAGCCTGGAACTTAAAATTAATAACAGAGATAGTTAACCACAAAGAAGTGAGGAAAGATAGAGGCTCATCACAATTCACAAGTTGCCCCCACCCCCAAGTAATTCACAAAATGACTAGACAATATAGTCTTTACCCCAAGGACTACAAAATTGAAGGGAAAAAAATAAAGAACTATACTTTCTTGTAACATTGTAGGGTTTTTTTTTCTGATATCTTTTTGATGATACTCTTTTGGTGAACTGTTATAGCAAGATTACTATGAGAAAGGACACAGACTCAAGAGCCTTACAAGAAATTCACATGCAAAGCAAAATTGAGATTCAGGGCAAAGAAAAATGATTGCAAACTGAAATACAAAAATCAGCATAATACGAAAGTTCATCGAAACTACATATTATATATTGAAGCTGTCATATATTGGCTGCTTGAAGCAGATGGTCCAGACAAAGGTAGAATTCTATGCAGGACTCAGGTAGCTCATAGGGAAGTGTTTACATATAAATCTGCCCTCCTCACTGAGCTGCAAGTACCTTCTGGGCAGGAGCCACATCTTACTCAGCTGACTAAAACTCATTATGCAGATTGTCTTAAATATAGTAACACAGTCCCCTGAGTGTTTAACTCAATTGTGCTGAAGCAAAGGTCAGGAAAATCAGCCTTCACAGATGTGAGGGAAATATTACCATTCAGATTGCAGCTGCGCACATGACTTCAATAAAACATGCTTACTTCTCCTAAAAGAAGGATAAGAAAAGACTGTTAAGCTGTTACTGTAATTATTTCACCAGGAAATTGATAACCCAAAAGAGCTCATTTGTGAGTATGCTGAAGAGTTCTGTGTAGCAAATTAAATCGCTTTTCAATGAGATCATTACTGCAAGCAAATATAAGACTGTCAGCATATTATTTTTAGAGACTTCAATTCCTTTGAAATGTCAACCTAAACAAAAAAGAATACTGTGAAAACTTAGGCTCAACCTTCACCATTTCTTCTTATTCACACATTTGAGTAACAAGTGCTCTATATAACTGATGTTGTCTCTGTTTGGTCAATTATTTCTCTTATATAGTAGAACTTCATTTGCATGAACTCAATATGAACATGCAACAGATGTATCTCCCACTAAAGATTACCAAGTGTCTCAAAATATTTTGAAAAATTGCATGTGATACAACTTGTGGGGATTTCTCAGAATAACAGAATTGATGGAATGTAGGTCAAAAGCAAACAGGCTGTCTTCACATATCCTCTTACTGAGTAAGCAGTAGTTGGAGTATCAACTGAAAGGTGCAGATCAATATACAATAAGCATCATATTTCTCGTACTTCCTGTTCATATTATTTTGGTTATAAAACAGGGAGGGAGACTGAAGTGGGATTTTCTAAATGACTTAAAGATTAATATTATAAGCTTAAAATGCAGCCCATTGACATTAAGAATTAAATCTCTATATAATCACAGTATGAGCTTGTTTTTGAAGATATTGAAATGATCTGGCTTATGAAAACAGTATAATCTGGCTTGTGAAAACAGCATAAACCACCATGCTTGGAGGATAAGCAAGCTTTTCAAAGTGAAAGAAGCAGAATCTAAAGTTATGCATTCTTTTTTAAATGTACAAGAACATCTTTTCCAGGGACAAATTATATTATTCAGTCTCACAGTGTTATGCTTTATAAAACTCACTGTAGTACTGAAAAGAAACTTAAGATTGAAAAAAAATAAAGAATGACATTCAAATAACAATAATTAGAAGGATCTTTCCCTCCCATACCTGTCATTCTGTATACAAGGACTGCGAGTCCCAGATCTCTCAAGGCATCATCCTATGAGAAGTCCTCTGCGCTACCTGTGGTCTCTCCTACTAAACCATAATACACTACATTCTGTTGAATCCAGGCCCTGCAGATCTTTCGAGCTATCTGTCAAACACAAAATGGATTGGCACCATGCCCTCCTGTAGCTTACCTTAGGCTGATTAAAAAATATATATACTTTCATTAGCCTATCTAATATATATTAGAATTATCATACCAATCAGTATATAAGGAAAACTCACCTAATTACCAAATCCACACAAATAGACAATAGTAGTCATACATTCCCTACTCTCTCCTTTCTGAAAATTTCCCTTTCTTTTAATTTTTGTGATAGATCTTCATGTATTCTTGACTTACTTTTCCTTTGTCTTTTAAAATTATATTTCATGGTTGCTGTCTTTAACTTTAAAGCAGGTGTTTCCCCAGGGCTGAGGTTTCTCATTCCTTTTCTTGTATCACTTCAATCCTGGCTCCCTTCACAACTGCTTACTGTAGGGCTCCATCTGCTTTGCGATTGATAAATCCACTGCATTCATTTTCGAGTGCATTCTCTTTTCAGAGTACACTCAGGTTTCTCCTATGAGTGTCTCCCTCTGCAGCTTTCTCTCTATTCCCTCCTTTCCAGGAAAATAGTCACACCTATGGAAGTACTATTCTTTTGAACAACATTGCCCAGATTTTCTTTCTGTGTCTTTGCTGTTAATTCTTTCATTATTTATCAAGTCCTCATGATTTTATTTTTTAATGTTTCTCGAATTCCATCTTATTCGGTCTGTCTTCATTTTCCTGTCATCATAGTATAGGAACTTTAGCCACACTGATGAATTCTAAATGCTTATAAGAAGCAGAGGCTATCACTGAGATATGGGATGACAGTTTTACCTGTGAACTGAACAGTGATCTGTATTTCAGACATAAATCAATCCATTCAGAATTCACAACACTGTGGCTTCATGAGACTGCATTTTATAACAATTAGTTCTATGTGTTTATAACAGTCATTTGCTGCAATCTTGTGAAACAGAATAAGTTCTAAAAGGCTGGGATTTTTGCCTTGTCTTTGAATCATCTGACTTGGACTAAGACACTACTATACAATAATGCAACAAATGATACAACCCATGAAAAGGCTACGTCTAGTACATTTCACTATCCATAGATTTGAGGAGGTAAATTAAATAGATTAGAGTCATGAATCAGAAAGTATTTCCTGCCACCCTCCTCACTGTAAAGTTGGTGCAAGCTATTGAAAGTATCCTAAAATTATTCTTGTCTACTGTGAGATAAGTATTTTTTTTCTTAACTTCAAATTTAGTGGAAAAAAAAGTAACAGGGTATCACTATAATTCCACTTGCTTATTGTGTTTCTGCAACAAAGACCAAAGAAAACATGTGACCAAACTCAGTCTTTTCATCAAAGAAATGGGCTACAAAGCCTCCATTCATCAACTCATGATGCCACAAGAATTTCTTTGTTCAGAAAAGAATAGGAAAATCTAGATCCTGTTCACACTTGGGAACATTAAGAAATTCTAAGGCTTTATGATAAATAAACAAACATAAATATTTTTTCTGTGATTGCAGGATGATATTGATTATCTCATTTAAGACCACTCAATGAATCTAAAATCCTCAGTATCAACTAATTATGATTAACCATGATAACACTTTGTCTTTCTCTGTCTCTGTCTCTCTCTGTCTCTCCACCTCTCTCTCTATTTAATTATCTCTCTCAGCATTTCAATGTAGTGCCTGTCAATATAGGTTGACTTTAAACTAGAAAAAATGACTATTCAATATATTATGAACAACTTACAGCTTCATTCCTTAATCCAAACAATAAACAACATCTCCAAAACTATGTAGCAAGAAGTCATTAATCCACTTGAATGTAAGCATAAAGTGTGATTAATGATGTCTTAACAAAGAAAGAGGATAAGAGTGGCATTAAAGAAATACTCAAAGAACAATTTGATGAGAAGTTATAAAGAAGAAAAGAGAAATGTGCAGTATAAAAGGAGAGAAAAATTTTGAGAGTGAAAGAAGCAAATTCATTTCACTTACACCAAAGGATTATTTCCACACCATCATTTCTTTTGTTGCTAACAGGACATAATTCTATTACCCCTCAACAACATCAATACTGCTTTCATTTGGCATAAAATCTATATCCATTGGAACTTTGTGAGCACCAGACAAGTTTCTATGGCACAATATCTTAAAATATGTGTAGCTAGTGATGGTTTTCTCACAAAGGGTTTGCTGTGTTCTTTCAACAGGTATCGATCTCACAGGCAGTTTTCAATGTGGTATTTAGTTGATTGAAATATTTATATGCACTATTACAAACAGATTCTCAACTGGGAAAATAACACTTTCCGGTAGACTATTGTTCTATTTTTTCACTGTATGTTATCTTCAAGGAGTTATTATGGAAATGGAAATGTTTCCAATATAAATCAAATCAGGATAAAGAGAAGAAAATTATGATAAAAAATTCTTTAACACATACATATTTCCTCAAGCTGTGCAGAAACTGAAGTCATAATCAATAGAAAAGCAGCAAATTTTGCACCTGTGTACTACACTTTACCCAAGGTTTATAGAATATGTCTAAAATACAATCATTAGCCCATATCTGTAGATGTTAAAATATACATGCAAAAAAGTTGAACATGCCAGTAAATCCCCCCAAAATATATTACCAGCATTTACTATAGTCACATATTTCCCCCTTGATTTCATCAGTTATCAAAAGAAATTTTAAAGCTCTGCAACTTCTACCAACAGATTCCTATAGTTAGACTATGTAGCCCCAGGAAGCTCATAGTATAGCTATCAAGACTGCTGGGCATAGTTGTAATGAGAATTCCTAAATGGTCTTAATAAAAAATCCCAGTGCCAGATATTCGGGCATATACTGAAAGATCAGAGAGACAAAGGAACAAGCCATGTCTTACCTCTAGGACTCCTCAGCCTGAAAAAGCCTCTAGTTCCTGTCTCCTCACACCTTATATAACTTCCTCTGCTCAGCCATCACTTCCAGGGATTAAAGGCTTGTGAGCTTCCCAAGTAAAGGCATGAGATCTGAAGAGCTGGAATTAAAGGCAAGTGATTCCCAAGTATTGAGATTAAAGATATGTGCCACCACTGCCTGGCTTGTTCTGTTCTCTAATTTTCAGGCAAAGTTTATTAGGGTACACAGTATATCACCACACATAGTAGTAACGATAGGTACAAGGAGTGTAAGAAACAAATGTTAATATTTGAGCATAACAGGTGAGATTGTACAGAATGAAAGGAATAGCTGACTAATTATATTTGGTGGCCATCTATTGAAAACTGAATACTGGCTAAACTCCAATGTAGATGGAAATTGTAGTGGGCAAGGTAAGTACAATGTGGAAAGAAGAAAAGTTATATGAGACTTTGTTGCTATAACTATAGTATTTTATACACTTTAAAAAGCTGTAGATAAAACATTCCATGTTTACTTCCAACATTTCCAATTTCATTGACACAAAATTGGAAGAAAATTTAATTATTCAATGAAGCAAAAATTGGGAGGCAAATTGTAAGCCAATGGCAAATATCCTTTCTTGGATTTTGACTTTTAAACTATCAGCACAGGGAGAACTAAGTTCAGAGTCATAAGATAAAAATGTGTGTGGTGATATTGTGTTCCCCAAAATATTGTGTACCTTAATAAACTTATCTATGGTCAGAGAACAGAAAAGCCACTAGTTAGGCAGTGATAGCACATGCCTTTAATCCTAGCATTCCAGAGGCAGAAATCCATCTGGGATCTCTGTGAGTTCAAGGCCACATTGGAAACAGCCAAGCATGGTGACTCATGCCTTTAATCCCAGGAAGCAAGCCTTTAATCCTAGGGAGTGATGGTAGAAAGCAGAAAGGTATATAAGGCGTGAGGACCAGAAACTAGAAGCATTTGGCTGGTTAAGCATGTGGCTGGTTAAGCATTCGGCTGGTTAAGCTTTCAGGCTTTGAAGCAGCACAGTTCAGCTGGGATTCATTCTGGATTAGGACTCAGAGGCCTCCAGTCTGAGGAGACAAGACCAGCTGAGGATCTGGCGACGTGAGATAGCTGTGGCTTGTTCTGTCTCTCTGATCTTCCAGTGTTTACCCCAATAACTGGCCTCAGGTTTGATTTTATTAATAAGAACTTTTAAGTTTCATGCTACAAATGTGTATATATTTAAATCCTACATATGGATCCCCTCATCACCTGTATCTTAGACACCAAAATAGAAATAAGTGATAGATATCAATTAGTGAATGAACAAAAAGATTGTAGTAAATTAACATTTTTAACATTATTCTGGTTTAGATAAACATTACTAGATCTGGTGAGATGGCTCATCAGGTAATATACCCTGTCAGGCCTGGCAACCTGAGCTGCATTCTCAGCACATTCAAAGAGAACCAACTTCTGCAAGTTGTCCTTTGATGTCTGCATGCACACCATGGCTTGAGTATGCCTCCCACACACAAATCAATAAAGAAATGTAATGATATAAACTCAAAAAATTAACAAATTATTAATAGATGCAGTATAAGCATCATGCTAAGTAAAATAAATCATGCTCAAAAGCTGCACTCTATATGGCTCCAATAAAATAACATATCAATGATTGAAAAATAAAAATGTGGATAAAAATCAGAATGGTGATCATCCAGGTAATAAAAAAAGATGACTAAAAAGAAACATAAGGAAACATGTTGTGATGGAAACACCTTGTTTCTTGATTATGATATCGGTTATATGCCTGAAAATACTAGTGAAAATTTGAGCAGAACAGCTGAAATTAGTATATTATAGTTTATAAACTGGATTTTCAAAGGAAGCACATGAACTTTAATGAAATGACTGAGTATTCAAATTAAATTTACTCACAAGAATCTTCCAATCAACATCTAAAAGCTGAAAGATGGGAAATTCTCATGGTCCAAGAGAAATCAAGTAAATAACACATCATGTGACCAAAATTGCTTGAAAGTACACATTCCAGAAGAATCCTTGTGTATCAGACAGACTGGCCGAAATTTTCCATAGTATTGAAAGATGAACAGGAGATTGACAACCTAAACTATTATACCCAGCAAAGCCAAGAGAGATAAAAACCTTGCCACTGAAAAAAATGTATCTCCATCATATTAGATCTAGAAGAAATTCTTAAAGGAATTTAGTTATACTGAAAGAAAATAAAAAAAAAATAGTGGAGCCAGTTGGTGGTAGTGCACGCATTTAATCCCAGCCCTTGGAAGGTAGAGCTAGGTGGATATCTGTGATTTCAAGGCCAACTTGGTCTACAGATCGAGATCCAGGACAGGCACCAAAACTACATAGAGAAACCCTGTCTTGAAAAAAACAAGCAAACAAAAATAGTGATGAAAAAGAAAATGTAAGATTGTATAAAACATAGAAAAGTATGAGAACATAGTAAATTCAGATTGTGCTACGAACTTAATATAAGATATAGCAAAAGTTTTACTAACAGTCACTTTATAAAAACAAATGACCACATATAAAAGAGTAGAAAACTGTCAAACATCTGGCTCAGAATTGTGTCTCAAAATACTAGAAAAGCAAGATGTCTTAGTTAAGGTCTTTATTACTGTGAAGAGACACCATGACCATGGCAACTCTTTTAAAGGAAAGCATTTAATTGCGACTGGCATACAGGTTCAGAGGTTTAGTCCATCACTATCATGATGGAAAAGCATGGCAACAAGGAGGCAGACATGGTGCTGGAGAGGTAACTTAGAGATCTACATCCAAATCCTCAGGCAGCAGGAAGAGAGAGTGACACTGGGCCTGGCTTGAGCTTCTGAAAACTCAAAGCCCACCCCAGGTGACTCACTTCCTTTAATAGGGCCACGCCTACTCCAGCAAGGCCACACTTCCAGTTTCATTGCCTATAAATCTGTGGGTGCCATTTTCATTCAAACCACCATACAAGGAAAGCCAAACTTCAAATTAGCAAAAGGAAAGACTTAATAAAGATAATAGCAGAAATCAGTGACTATTTGGAGCACCAAACATTATTATAAAATGTGGTGGTTAAGTATGAAATTCTCAAAAACATATAAAACATAAAATAAGAAAACTATCAAGCAGAACATAATGATCTTGTTATTTGAAAATATCAACAAAACAACTTGGCTAATTGAAAAATAAACAGAGAAGAGAAAAATAAACATACCTAGAGATGTAAAAGGATACCATATAACAGATAAACAAAAGGCTTTCAGAAATCATTATGATTAACTAATCTTACTCTAATCTAAACAATATAGAAGTGATTGGTGCATTTACAGACAAGATGACTTACCATACAGAGATGAAATGAGTCCCATCTGTCTTTGATCCCAGTGGAACGCAGTGAAGAAATTCAAGCTGAGGTTGCACACATGTCAGTCAACTATCTGGTACCTTTAGATCAACTGAGGCTTGGATAACAGTAGTCCTGGTTGTATCACATCAATCAACAATCAACCACCCAACCAATTCATGAAATTCTAAAAGAATAAATTGATATTGTTCAAAGCTTTATTTCCAATAAAAATACTCCTAAAAAGTGTTTTTTTTTTCATCTTGGATATTAGATTACTAATATTTAAATGTAAAGTCTATGCAGATGCTAATGTTCAATAAGTGCTAAGCAGTGTCTCAAGGACATCATGTAGACCATCTCATTTAAGTCTCAAAATAATAGTATTAGATGACCATAAATATGATATACTTTACAGGACCATCTAATAGTTTTATAAACTTTAGTGGTAAAAAATTGTCCTTTATCACTAAAAATCCTGTTCCTATTTCCCACACAATAACTTTTCCATGAAGATGTTATTCACTCCCATATATAATTATGGTATTCTTCTTGGAAAACTAACAGAAATGAATATTTTTACTTCCTTCTATCTTGTTGATCTGTGCTGTCTCTCCCAATTCCCTTTTATACCCAAGGTAAAGAAGGCCACCAAACAGGACAAATACCATTCTGATGGTAAACAGCAAAAGTGTATCACAGATGAAGCAGACAGTCCAGGTGTGCTCATTGGCTGATCATCATAAGGCACATACTGTGAATACTTAAAGATATGTCATTCAAGGAACCGTCAAGAATAGTATGAAATGCAGGACCATTTTGATTCCTTTATGAAGCTTAACTTGCAGTTAACAATTTTCCTAATTGGATGTATTTTTCTTTGTGTGTCAAACAGGCTGTTCCTATTCTATGAAATTGTACTGACTTTTCTCATGGTCTATTGTCTCATTGTTCAGGATCACACAAATATCAGCAGAAAAAGCTTTGCTGCCTTAATAACATAGAATGCACTTACACACAAAAAGTTTGTGGAAAAAAAAAATCAGTTTGCTCTGTAGTTTCATTGAAGCTTGCTATAAGTAATGCTACAGTAATTGTCCAAGGTACTTCACAAAGGATGCGAAGAATGTATGTGTTTTATCTATTGTTAACCACTCTACAGGCAGCAAGATTCTGGAGTGTAATATGGACCTTTCATTGTTGTTAAAACCAACAATAATCCACAGGCATGAGATGAAATGTCGGAACAAAAATAAACTGTTTCAACAAATCCTGACAAATACAAATTCTGCAGAACCAGCTCTACTCATGAAATGAATTGGTATTTTAGCATAACAGATCCAATTGAGAGAACTGACCAGAGAAGTACCAACTTAGTGTGTATAAGGTAAATTTCCTGGATTTAAAATCAACAGTTGAAAGCCCATTCTAATTGTCATTTCAGCCTCCTTCTGAGGAAAGAAACTTTTTGCCCAAGTAAAAGTCTGTTTTTCCTGAAGTGTTGGTAGAAAGCGATTGGCAGCAGAGAGAAAAGGTATGCTATTTATGTTGAATTAATTTAATTCTTACTGGTGAATTTAAATTTACAAATTTGCACAACTATAATGAAATATACTGAAGTGGCTTTCTATAGAGGACTATTTATATCTAAAATATTGAAACTGATAAAACATGAAGTAAGTCAACTTTCTTTTCCTGAAGAGTAAATATCTCACTCCCCAAAATACAAGCCATGTCTTGCTGAAGTGTGTTTACACCCTTTGGAAGCAGAATTACTACTGTGAAATGACAATTAGGCTAACATACAAAGTAACCAAGGATGGCTGTGATACTGATTAATGATTTACAAATCATGCTAATATGGACAAAACATATATAATCTGTTCAGTCATTTTTTTTAGGTTCTCACATATGCAGTTGGAACAAAGATCTTGGATATACTGTGTATGAGTTCTGTTGATCCAGAACTAAATTCACAGGTAATTCATTGTTACAGATCAGATGTATGTAAAAAATTGCTGTGCAGTGACACAATGACATGTAACATTTGATTATTTAAAATGCAGTCAGTTGTCATCTGGCTGTAAAATGCAGCATTTTCTTGAACAAAAACAATAGTCTACAAATGGACCTAAAGTGGGGGACTGAGAAAAAAATACTGTGTAGAAAATAAAAGTTAAATTATGATTATAATTAAATAACTACAAATAAAATATAATTAGACATTTTATTAAATCCTCAACATCCTAAGGTTGGCTTCTATGTAAATAATTAATTAGATGACTTGAAAGCACATAATAGATTTTAATGTAGTATTAATGCACATAATGCAAGTAAGCAATGTAAAATGAATGAAAATATATTTTCTTATAATGTGATTTGGTATATATATATATATATATATATATATATATATATATATATATATATACCTAAATATTAAAAATGTCTATTATAGTAAAATATTAACACTAAGGAAAATAATGGTAAGATAGTTGATCAAATAACAATGCACAGAAATGAGCACATTTGTCCTGCTCCTAATAGTTCAGCCTTCATGAAGAAATGGCCAAGCCAACAGCATGGCAGTAGCTTGTGTCACAAAAGTTCTTCATGTCAGAACGTGAGACTTTTGTGTAGGCACAAAGTCTGTTGTTGCGGTGCAATTTAAAGCATATTAGTATAAATTTCTCAGGTTTTTAAATGATATTTGAGACAATAACAAACAACTGGAGAGTAAATAATCACATTACTACCACAAATACAATGTATTTCCTAACACAAAATAATGGATCTGCTAAACTCAAACAATTTTGCCTGAAAAATATCTGTTATGCTCTTTCCTCATTATACAGCCAGTTTATATCCCATTTGTGAATTTACCCTGAACTGTGCACTGACATCATCTAATCCATGGGAGAAATGCTAAAGTACATTGGGAAATCACAAAATATAATTGCTAATATTCATGCCTTTTAAAAGAATTTTTGCTTAATGCTGATTGAAAGGGGATCCTCAAAGGTGCTATGTCTGACAGAATATTACGAAAGGTAGCCGTTTATACTCATTTCAATGTAGTTAAAATTTCCATCGAGTACTAGTGTCATTTTGTGAAAGCTTACTTCAGGTGGTTGTTTATTACAATGTCAATTAAATTTCTGCCCTTCAATACTCAAATCTCATTATCTCGTTTATACAGAGAAATAAAACTCTAACAATTAAAATTGGAAAGTAGATTGGTAGATTATTGTGGCATCCAAGGAACACCCACAAAAAAGCATTCTTTCATACCTCTGACATTTTCTGTTTGTTTTTTTTTTTTTCCTTTTATTTTATTTTACAATACCATTCGGTTCTACATATCAGCCACGGATTCTCTTCCCTCCTGCCCCCCTCCCCTTCCCCCCAGCCCACCCCCTATTCCTAACTCCTCCAGGGCAAAGCCTCCCCCAAGGACTGAGATCAACCTGGTAGACTCAGTCCAGGCAGGTCCAGTCCCCTTCTCCAAGGCCGAGCCAAGTGTCCCTGCATAAGCCCCAGGTTTCAAACAGCCAACTCATGCAATGAGCACAGGACCCGGTCCCACTGTCTAGATGCCTCCCAAACAGATCAAGCTAATCAACTGTCTCACCTATTCAGGGGGCCTGATCTAGTTGGAAGCCCCTCAGCCTTTGGTTCATAGTTCATGTGTTTCCATTCGTTTGGCTATTTGTCCCTGTGCTTTATCCAACCTTGGTTTCAACAATTTTCGCTCATATAAACCCTCCTCTTTCTTGCTAATTAGACTCCCGAGCTCCACCCGGGGCCTAGCCGTGGATCTCTGTGTCCAGATCCCTCAGTCACTGGATGGAGTTTCTAGTATGACTATTAGGGTGTTTGGCCATCCCATCACCAGAGTAGGTCAGTTCCGGCTGTCTCTCGAATATGGCGCTTTCTTAGAAAGTTGGGAATCAATCTCCCCCAAGATCCAGCTATACCACTCTTGGCATATACCCAAGGAATGCTCAATCATACCACAAGAGCACTTGCTCAGTTATGTTCATATCAGCATTGTTTGTAATAGCCAAAACCTGGAAAGAACCTAGAGGCCCTTCAACTGAAGAATGGATAAATAAAATGTGGCACATATACACAATGGAATACGACTCAGTAGAGAAAAACAATGACATCATGAGGTTTGCAGGCAAATGGATGGATCTAGAAAAAATCATCGTGAGTGAGGTAACCCAGACTCAGAAAGACAAATATGGTATGTACTCACTCATAGGAGGATACAAGTTGTGGAACAAGGATGACTGGACTGCTACTCACATCACCAGGGAGGCTACCTGGAAAACAGGACCCCAAGAAAGACACAGGGATTGCCCAATGCCAGAGAAATGGCTGAGATCTACATGAACAACCTGGACATGAGTGGGAGTAATGAAGGGCGATGGTTGAGGGAAAGAGAGCCTGTGGGAGCAGGAGATCCCCACTGGATCAAGAACAGAGAGGGAGAACAAGGAATTTTCTGGGTTTTTTTCTTTTAAAGATTATTCAAGTTTTTTATTTACAAGTGTGGATGCATGTCTTTGTGTCTGCCACCACGTGTGTGCATGTATTTATAGAATCCAGAAAAGGATATTGGATCCCCTGGAGCTGGAATTGTAATCAGTATGAGTAACCCACTGTAGGTGGTAAGAATTGAATTCAGGTCTTCTCGAAGATCACCAATCACTCAAGTGATAAACCATCTCTCCAGCCTCCATCATACTTCTGAGAGTTCCTAGCTTGGATTTTGCACCTTAATGCCACATTTAGAAAAATTTAGCTTCTGTGATACCGTAATTTACAATTTTTGGAAAAGAAACAGTAGTGAGTAAGGAGTAGGAAAAGAGGGAGTGAAGAAGAGAAAAGGGGAGAGAGGAGAGTATATATATAGAGAGAGAAAATATAGGAGAGAGATGAGACAGGAATAGGTGAAT
This sequence comes from Peromyscus maniculatus bairdii, assembly GCF_049852395.1. Lineage (NCBI taxonomy): Eukaryota > Metazoa > Chordata > Mammalia > Rodentia > Cricetidae > Peromyscus > Peromyscus maniculatus. Next base: position 15,749,736 of record NC_134854.1, on the reverse strand, counting down.
ACACACACACACACAGTTTCTTATATAGGAGGAATGTTGGGGGAAATAAGAATTTAATATGAGTCTACTGGGTCTTTTAGGCTGAAATAGATTCTGAAAAACTTTATACACTTAGGATATGATGTGTAATATCAAAACAGTCACTGGTAATTGGGAGATCTAACCCCGTGGTATATTAAAAAACACCGAAATGCACTTACTAAACTAGAAAATGATGAGAAATTATTATCTAGGGACAACATAAACACATTATAAGAATTATGAGCAGGAAGGAAAACTGCAGTATTGCAGAGTTCCTAAACAATTCACCCTACCCAAACGTGGTTAGAGACCTTGACATTCTAATAAGATAAATGAAGACAGGATGTACTTCTCTATTCCAAAAGTTGCCCCAGGGAAAGGAAAATCTGATTGAACAACCTGGGAAAATGTGTCAAAGCTATTTACTCTGAAATCAATAACTGAATTTAAATGTTAAATCTAGCTACATATATTTTTATAAAAACACAGCAACATTTGTATGAGATATTTACGTTAAACATGCCCCATAGAACACTTTGGTTTCCACTTTCAGTAAATGCAAAGATTCCTGATTCCCAGGTGTGCAGAAGGAATTAAAAGACATTTCTCCCAAAATTACTTTCAGGACTTTGGAACCTCACAGCCTCCACAATGAGCCAGGATGCTGGCACGATGTCCCTTAACCTTCCTTCCAGCTGTTCAGTAACTATTTGGTGGGTATTGGCTATGTACTCTATTAGTGATGCTTTACAGTTGGTTTTCAGAAGAAACTCAAAGGTTTTGGATGGCATGGTCTTGTTCAGGGGCAGGAGAATGCTACTCTCATTTGTTAACCCCTGACCTGAGGTTTGAACAATAAGGAAAATGAAAGGCCTTTTACCCAGGCAAAAGTGGTAAACAATTTGGCACAAGAGGGTGCAGGCAAACCTTCTCTCTAACATTGTGAAACCTGGGCAAATTTTGAGAAGTCATTGACTAGAATCTAGTTTGAGCTTCAAGGTCACAGGATTTCTATAGCATTAGAAGGGAAATTTTTCTGACAGTTGCTTCTCTAATATGAAAAAAAAACCCTCAATGTTACAGATTTCATTATGTAATCTCATAAATTTCTTAGGTCTATCTTTTCATATAAATTATGTTTTTAAGTGATTTAGCACAATTGTATCCTCTTCAGAAACATTTACTGGAACACAAATTGGCTGATATCAAGTTAAGATTCAGGTTGAAAAATCTGTGTTCCATTAAATGTTTCTGAACAGGGTAAAATGGCAGTAAATCATTAAAAATATTCTCTATGAAGTAACTATTAAGGTCATTCAGCTAGAAAAAGGGGACGGAGAGTGAATAGAGAGTTCTCAAGTAAAATACTGACTATTTATAAGTGACTTTGAAAAACAACACTTAAAAGCTTTTCAGACAATAATGTCTATGATAATGGATAAAACACTGAAATGTCACCCCAGCCTTCGTTGAGTGTGTGGGGTTCTCAGTTTTACAGTATTTAAGGATCGTATTTTGAATGGGGTATAGCAGAGCTCTCAATTCAGGAGACAAGGTATAAAATGTGGAAATCCAACAGCAAAATAAAAGGATCAAAAAGTATTCCAAGAGGGCTCGAGATAAATGATAGTCAATCAAATGGAGACCATTTCCTCTTCTTGTCTCAATATTACCATTTTCAGATTTTGAGGGCACAATGTTCTGTAGCCATCTACAATACCTTAGCATTGGTAAAACTTTTCATCTGCTCCCAGTGGATGAGAATCACAGTAGCTCCTGGCCTGATCACTGAGGCTCTGTCATGGCTGCCCTAAAAATTTGAAAGGTGAGAAGAAATTGACTCTAACCAAAGGGTACACCATAGTTTTAAAGTATTGAATCAAAGAACTGGTATTTCATTGTTCTTTGTCCTTGGGATATAGACGCAAACCACATGAAAAAGCACGATCCTTCAATGATTAGTCCTATAGCTAAGAACTAGGCAATTTACAAAATAGGAAAGTGAAATATTTGGAATGGTTGCTAGAGGGACTGTAAAGCAGAGAAGACTGAGGTGTGGCATACATCGAAGATGTAAAGAAGGAAAATTGCTTTGAAACGATATTAAAAAAAAAAAAACAAAGGAAACGAGAGAGGGGTAATGAACTATATATTTTGTAGAGATGAATTTTGGCCAGAGAAAAGGTCCAGACCAGGTGCACAGATATAGAACATGTAGCACAGGTCCTATTTTATTTATTAACGAGGATTTCAAAGAGAGAGAATTAAAAGGAGCCCCACTCCAGCACCTACTTGTCATTTTTCGTGCCTATATTCATTTTTTGTTCTCTTACTTTCCCATGTCTAGAAGCTACTTCCTAAAGACGCATAAGATAGTATGGCCTGCACCATACTGGAACTAATTCATTCCAACTAAACTCTGTTCTTCCCTTTTGTAAAGTTCAAACTTCCCCAATCGTCTTTGAAGCTTACTCTGTATGAATCAAAATGAAAAAAAAAAAAAAAAGACAATGAGATTGCCTCTAACAATAAAACACCTCTCAGAGAACTGGTAGAAATAATCAACAGGATAAAGAGAAAAATCTACAGAATGGGACAATGGGACAAATACAGAGCATGTGATTAAACATTAGTGTCAGGATACATATAGAATTCAAACACTTTGAACAGAAAAGAGTAACAACACCAAGAAGTGTGCAAGTGCCCACAGGTCCTGAAAGCACTTACACCCTGTCAGCAGCTGTGTAAATTAATAGGGGGCAGTGCTTTTAATGAGAATGTCCCTAATATTCTTAGGCAATTTGAATACTTTGTTCAGTTGATGGTGCTCCACGATCAGGGACTCCAATCCTCTGGAACCATAAGCCCAGATAAATTCCTTCTCTGTTAAGTTTCCTTGTCCATGGTGTTTTATCACAGAAACAAAAACATTATATATATATATATATATATATATTCTTCATTGTAAAAAGAAGTAGGCAAATATCCTATGATAATTGTAGTTGTTAAAGAGAACAACACACTTATCTATCTCTAAATATTAAAAAAGAGGACTGGAGAGATGGCTCAGAGGTGAAGAGCACTGACTGCTCTTCCAGAGGTCCTGAGTTCAATTCCCAGCAACCACATGGTGGCTCACAACCATCTGTAATGAGATATGGTGCCCTCTTCTGTATACATAATAAATAAATTAAATCTTTAAAAAGAAAGAAAGAAAGAAAGAAAGAAAGAAAGAAAGAAAGAAAGAAAGAAAGAAAGAAAGAAAGAAAGAAAGAAAGAAAGATCACCCTGTGAATCCCATGGAGATTCACAATGACTCTGAGGTGGGGAACAGTATCCATGCCCACAAGGATCAATGAATTCATTGTGGTTACAGGAGAATCATACTAGCCTCTTCCCTGACTATGAAATTTTCACATTTAAATGTGTTTAAAGAAATAGCTTTGATGTTCAGAAGCCAGCTGTGGGTGAATTTGCCCTGAGTACTTGCTTGCAACTTTAAAACTATTACATACTTGAATTAGGTTAAATCGATGTCACTGAAGGTAAACATAGAGGAAACAAGTACATGGACAAATATAATAGATCATAGCCTGTGTTTTTGGCAAAAGTTACTCTGATAGAAAAAAAATTAACCTTGTGGAATAAATAAACAAGCAGATAAGGAGAGGGGTTAGAAAACTTGGAAAGCTTTCAGGAAGCCTTTGACAATGTTTTGCAAATACTACTGAATAAATTTATCAATGTGAATAAACAAGTCAGATCACCCGAAATGCCCGAAGTGAAGAAGTGAACTACAAGGATCTGATCTTGGCAAAAATAAAGGTTAAGGGTTTCCTAAAGGTTCTGTATGTGTATGTGCTTATATGTGCATGTGTGTGTTCATGGGTGTGTGTGTGTGTGTGTGTGTGTGTGTGTGTGTGTGTGTGTGTGTGAATTTTGTGTACAAAAGATTAAGTAGTTTCATGTGAAAGCTAGTGGGATGACTTTGCTCAGCACGTTTATAATACACTGTGTGGGAGCCTCCTGTAAGATAAGGCACCTCACTCCCCCTCAGCCACAGGATGAATCTTGAACTAGAAAAAGCTCCAAGCCCATAGGCAGATCAATCCTGGGCCTCTGGGCTCCTGACTCCCAGCTCCCACATGTTATAATCCCTACGCCACCATTTTCCAAGTCCTCTGAGAAAACTGAAACAACGTAGTGTTAGTGTTTATGCATCTGTACTGGCCTGCCCTTAGGGTCCTGACAGTACATATCCTTAGCTGCAGCCACTAAGAGCACCCTCTGTGGACATTCGCTCTATTTTTACATTCCTTATAAAAGGTGGGCCTTGCCCACTTCCTGTCTATTTCTCTTTCTCTTCCTTCCTTTCGTTCCCAGAGACCGGTCTCTGCCCCCTTCTCTGCCCTTGTCACCCCTCCCCTCAATAAATTTCCCACAATGGGCCCTGTTGTATGGCCTGCCTCCAGCCCGGCTGTTTTTAAAATACAACATTTAACACTGCACAGGGAGACAGGGACATACTAATAAGGTTAATTTTGTATTTCCAAGCTGAGTATTAGAGAGATGTTCAACACTCCTTTTCGAATTGCCGTTTTAGACAATTTTGTGCTTTTAAAGTAGTTGAGAAGAATTGTGATTTCTTAGCCTTAATGAAAGGAAAAAGTACTTAAAGGACAAAAGATTACTATTAGAAGTCTACAAACTGGATTCAGGGCATCATCAGGGTTTGGAGTTCTCTCTGTTTCCTGAGGTACAAAAGAAAGAGCCTGCTCCCCCAGAGAAGCTGGAGCATAGTTAGTGCATGGAAAATATGTGTTGAGCGAATAATACAGTAATATTTTCTTTATTTAAGTAAAATACCCCAAATAATGTTGCTTAATTTTAAGAAACAGTTCTAAATTAGTGCTTTTCTCTTGTAATCACAATTGTTTCTTTGCTTTATTTTGTCTGATTGTAGTGAAAGATAATGTGCTACCATGCCTGTCTGCAGACATACTGAGTACTGCCCAAGCACAGAAACTCTCTTAAGTCTGTATTTTAACTATTTCCACCTGTGCAGATATGGGGAATAGAGAGATGAGGAAGCTTGGCCATGGCACAGCAATGAGAAGGCCAAAGTTATGCACTGATTAGTCTTTTTCTTAGTCATTAAGCCGCAGGTCTCAATGACTGTACTAGACTAACAACAAAAACAGATGTAGAATTGTCTCAAATCACTTCGATTACACATTCTGTCACTTAACAGAAGACAAAACCGTGTCATTTGGTTGTCTCAGCAGTCCAAGGAGCAAAGGATAAATAAAGCACTGGATTTTTGTTGTTGCTGCTGTTCTGACAAGGGAAATGTCCTTGTCACTAGTTTGGAAAGGGCTGAAGAAGTAGCTCAGTGAATACAACGCTTGTCTTGCAAGCGTGAGGACCTGGGTTAGATCCCCATAAGCCACTTTTAAAAGCCTGATGCTGTGGGGTGCTTGTAATTTCAGCATGGGGAGGTGGAAACAGGACAATCTCTACAGCTTGATGACCAGCCAGCCTAGCCTAAGCTCAACTTTAGAATCTAGATAGAGACCTTGTCTCAAACACAAATAAACCAACTAGCACAATGGGTGGGTATCAAGTCAGGGCATCTCTGGCCTCCACACAGGTCATCACACATACCATGCATGCACACACACACACACACACACACACACACACACACACACACACACACAGACACACACACACACAAAGTTTGGAAACACTGAAACAGCAGTTTGTGACAGATGAGCCCGTAAGCAGGCACAGTTTAAGGAACTCCAATTAATATGGAAAAGAAATTAGATGCATTTGTGCTCATTTTATATGCAAAACCATATTAAAAATAATCTGTGAGGCATAGGAAGGTGAAAGGTGAAATTTGGAGGCAACAAAACTTTACTCTGGGTTTTCCATGGCTGAAGTTACTCCATAGATGCTCTAATCCAACAGTCTGAGATTCAGATTTCTCTTCACATTCAGGACCTTAGCTTGCCTGCTTTTCTTCTCTAGTTCCCAAATAACAATGCTTAGAAATAAAGCCAGGAGAATTATTAATTTTGTGTCATTCCTGAAATGAATTCCTTAAATAATACCTACTTTCCTCATATTCAGAATAAAGTAAAACACAGATATCAGCCTCCCCAAGAAGCCACAATGTTTGAAAGGATTTTTGAGGACCTTATGGTTGGTGACGAGAAAAAGTACTCTATTAAGAGTCAACATATAGCTTAAATGTAACTAAACAATTTCACTAGAAATGATAATCACAGCACCCCACAAAAATGGGGTTCTCAACACCACAGAAGAGTGACAAAATATAAGTATTATGGTAATGAAAGGAACATTCATCAATGGCTTTCCAAAACCTGTTCAGTCACTAAATGCACAATTTTAACAAGTGTGTTCTGGTGGCTTGCAGAAGGTGACTTGGCCCACTGTGCTGTGGACTCCGTCCAGCTTTTCACCACACAGAAAGACAGAACAACAATGTTCTGATCACTGCTATTCAACTTTTACCTCTTTAAAATGTTGAGACCTCCAACAAGTACTGCCATTTTAAATGAGCAAAGCTAGATTTGGTCAGATTTGCTTGCTCGTTCTCTCTCTCTCTCTCTCTCTCTCTCTCTCTCTCTCTCTCTCTCTCTCTCTCTCTCTCTCTCTCTCTCTCTCTCTCCAACTATAGCACTGATCAACTTCCCATTCTCTTTGTTCAAATCTGGTTCAAGACTTTTTTTTAAATTCAAAACACATTACTAAAATAATCCCTCCTAAAATCAAGGGATCAAAGCCTACATGCACGAACCAGTTATTTTCTTATCTGTCTAGATTACTTCCATGAATATTTATTACTGGCTTGAGAACAATCTGATGCCTTCTGCATATTAGTTGTGCATACCAAAAGTTAATTTCAAGGAAGAATAAAACCTGTGCCATCTCTACTCCTTATCTAAGTTGCTTATTTTCCATGTATTTTATATTATTTCTTTGAGAATAATATCCTTCATTGCCTGAAATTAACCTTTGACTTAAGGACCATGAAAATAAATATAGGTTTTTGTTTCCTCTCCCGGAGAAAGTTGATCCAGTTGAGAAAGTATGGATTTTATATACAAATTTTATATATTTTTACACCATGTTAATCTTGTCAGGCCAAGTTCATTCCTCATTTTTATTCCTCTTCATCCCTCTCTGTTTAAATGTGATCTTAAACCCCTAGGGCAATACATTGCATTGGGAGATACAAGAACTCCTAGCAGCAAAAAGTATAGAAATGATGTGATAAAAAAGCACTTTAGGGACGCATGTGGTATTAAAATCCCATCCAACCTCATTGTCTATTCATGAGGATGGGTTGATCATTTTGCAACTTGTTCTCCAAGGAGATGCATACTTATTTATTTATTTATTTAAAGAAGAATTTACTGGGTACAAATAAATAAAATAGTTTAAAATGTTGCTATCAAATTTGGTTCAGAAGTATTTCTTAAACCTGGTAGACATATATACATATCAATAGTCCATTATTATATAGCAAGTTATTCTTAGAATTTAAAAATATATTTATTGATATAATATTTTTAAGAGTTAAAAGTGTCATCTTAGGTTTCCTGCCTGTTTTATCTAGTGTCTCAAAAGGCTACTATTAAAATGTTTTCTGCACTGTTTTAATCTGGAGGCAGGACTAGAGAAGTAGCAGCTTTCATGAATCTTTAGGTACTTAGTAGAAGAATTCACTCACAGAATAATACTAGACTTCTCTCTGTCTACACTCTGATCCTTGCTATGGGGCCTCTCAACACACAAGAGTATGTATCGTGAGTCATCTAGCTAGACACAGGTTCCATAAAATATCATGATCACAAGGAGGAATTCAAGGAGATTTTTCATTGTCTTAATTAGTGATTCTATTGCTGTGATAAAATACTATGACCCCAGGACTACCTTCCTGGAGGTGGCACTACCTCCATTGGACTGGGCCTTCTGACATTAATCATTAATCAAGAAAATTCCCCACAGAATCATCTACAAGCTAATCTGATGGAAATATTTTCCCAGTTGAGGTTCTGTCTTCTCAGATATTCTAATTTGTGTCAAGTTGATAGAAACCAAAGAGACAATTAGTCAATACACTCATAGTCTATAGGTTAGAAGCAAATCTCAGGTTTGATTCACACTGCAGAAGAAGTGTGTATACATGGCTGTAAGTGTCAGAAATAGGGGATCTTAGGGCTACCCTCAAGTGGTTGTAGCTGGCAGGGGGAGTATAGCAAGAAAAGAAATGTGAGTACAGCTCCAATGTTGCAAGTACATCTGCCTCTCCTCTGGAGAATTACTCCCCTCTTATCTTTTTTTTTTTCTTTTTCTTACAGTAGATTTCTGGCCAGCCATGTTGAATTCCCTTTTAAGTAAATATAGAATCCACACTAGTCCAGCTTAATCAAAGTGCCTACAGGTGGCTCTGGAACTTGAAGTGATACTTGTAGTATCTGACCCTTGAGAGCATCTCAGATGATGCTAACCATTCCAGCTATTTGTAATATCATTTGCAATATTTAAAAAAAAAATCCCCATATGTTAAATAGTCTTACCAATGACAATTGCAACACCAATACTAAAATCAGCTGTCTGTGGGCACTATCAAATTAAGGGCTATCTAAAACTAAATATTTAGTAATCTATGTACCCCTACTTTAGCATTGATTTACTACTATATTAGACACCACATTCACAATGTATACATCAAACATAGATGTCTTAGAATACTGAGGGGTCAACTTTAACATCTAAGAAACATCACAAGAAAAAAGAAATGTGAGGAAAAATAACTAAGGTTCCAGGAGGCAATTTCCATTAGAAAATCCAGGGAGGGGAGAGTAAGTTTTTCACACATCAAAAGAGTCAACACAGGGTATCAGCTTTTTAACTCTGCCGTGGGACAACAAGTAATATTACTTTAAAAGTTTTGTCAGCTACTGATTCTCTGCAGGAGCACCAATCGTACAGACAATTTTTCCCAACAAAAACCATGGCACATTTCTGCATCCCCTGACTGGGGAGGTAGGGGGTGGGGGAAAGGCTAGCCTTATTACACAGTGAATTTTTATGAGACCAGCTTAGGCCTTCAACTTTATCTCAAACCTTTCCCCTTTGTCCTAAAAGCAAGCAAACAAACAAAAACAAAACAAAATAAAACAAAAAAGAAAGAAAAATTTCTCTCGGAAGATAAATCCAATTGACTATTATCAACTGGCTATTTAGGACTAATATTTAAATGAAATATATGATCTTTGATTACTTTTATGATTTAATTAACTTTTTAAAAATATTTTCATTTGTTCTATGAGTATTTTATAGAATGTGTTTTGATAATATTCTCCCTCCATTTCCAACTTTTCCTAGATCAACCCCATGGCCCACTCAAGTTTATCTTCCTTTTTTCCCCCAATGAGCTCAATTTGTGCTGACCAAATATTTTTGAATATGTGGTCTGAAAGCAAGGTAGGGGTAGATTTAGGAAGAACTGGGAAATGGAGAGTGAATTTTTTTCATTGAAAAAGGTTTTTAAATATGGATGTATTCTGATTACAGTTTCCCCTCATGCTACTCCAGCTTATGCCCACCTCCCCTCCCTTCTGAGTCCACATCCTTCCTGTTTCCTAGGAGAAAGAAAGCATGCATCTAAGGAATAATAATAAAACAAGATAAAACAAAAACAAACAAATAGAAATATGACAAAACAACCAATCAAGAAAAAGAGCCAAGGAGAAATCATAAGAAATGTATATAGACACAAAGTCACATGGGTTCACACAAACAAGAATCCCATAAAAACATAAAACTAGAAGCCATAATATATACAGAAAGGACAGGTTAAAAATGCCCTGATTTAACATTCTGAGACAAAGAATACCATTGAATTAGTTTTGTGTGACAGCTGCTGCTTGCAATATGGCCTCATAAGAGTGCTTTGGTGACCCAGTGAGATTCCCTTGGTAGAAACTAATTTTTCATTTGCAAGTGGCTACCAATTGAAGATATCTCCTAGGTTAAGAATGGGGCCATGTGTCCATTTTTCTTTTCATGTCTAGGCCCCCATCTACTGCAGATCCATGCAGGCCCTATGTATGCTGCCTCAGTCCCTGGGTTCATATGAGTGCAAGGCCTGTATTGTCTAGAAGACTGTGATTCCTTTGTGTCCTCCATCCCTTCTGACTCTTACACTCTTCTCTCCTCCACTTTAGCACAATTCTCTGAGCCATGAGAGTAAGGATTTAATGGAGATATCCTATTTAGGGCTGAGTTATCCATGGTCTCTCTCTGTCTACATATTGTTTGACTGTGAGTCCCTGTAATTTTCCCATCTGATGCAGGAGGAAGCTTTTCTGATTATGGGTGAGTAAGGCACAGATCTATGAATATAGAAAAATGTCATGAGGAGCCATTTTATTGTTATGTTCTTTTTAATAGATCCATGCTTTGCTCAGCCATCGTCAGAGAAGTTTTCCTTCTGCTGCAGATGGGAACAAATACAGAGACCCACAGCCAAACAGTATGCTGAGAGGGATAGATATTAGAACACATATCCCTAAATGGGGTGTGCCTATCAAATCTCTCCCTTCAGAGTTCAGGGAACATTGTAGAAGAGGAAGTGGAAAGTGTGAGGCAGAGGGAATGAAGGACACTAACACCACAACACAACACCAAACAAATAAACAAACAACAACAAAAAAAGTAATCTAAATCAACATGATTAAAGCTCAGCTGAACTCACAGAGACTCAGACAGCATGTACAGGGCCTGCACAGGTCTGCATCAGGTCCTCTGTGTACATAGTATAGCTTCCAATTTAGTGTTTTTATGGGACTTCTAAGTGCAGGAGTGAGTAGGTTTCTGATTCTTGTGCCTTCTCTTGGGCTCTTTTCCTTCTGTCTGTTTTATCCAATTCCAAAGTGTTAGTTTTTATCAAATATCATATCATATCATATCATATCATATCATATCATATCATATCATATCATATCATATTATATTATATTATATTATATTATATTATAATTATCCCTTAGAAATGTGTTTATTTTCTAATGAGAGACAGGAAGGAAATGGATCTGCATGGGGTGGGAAGGAATTTGGAGGAATAGAGGAAGGAAAACTCTAATCAGGATATACTATGGGAGAAAAAAATCTAGTTTCAATAAAGGAAAAGACAAAAAAGATGAAGATAAACATGTTATATGAAGTTCTAGAACTGATAAAAATATTTTTAAAGACCTGCCAGACTACAGTGATTTTGTTAAATTGATTATTTATAATGAATGACTTTCAAAAGATTTGAAGGTAGTTCTTTGACCTAATACTAACATTATTTTATAGTAACCTATACTGAGAAATCTTTGTAAGCAATAAAGTATCTTTAGTGATATCAAGCTAAGATAGATTTTTACAGTGAAGAAATTATTTAGAACAGGAATGTTGACTACCATCATCATCCCATCATCTAATCATCAGAGCACTGTTTGTGTGGAGTAATAAAGTTGAGTGGTTAATTTTTTAGAGAAACAGATGAGAAACATTCACAACACTAATTCCTTTTTAGGAGGCTAGTGACCACATTCTAATTATCAGTTCAATTAGGGGAATTAAAAATATCTATAATAGTAATTTAAAAAGATATTTGACTTTTTGCAAAGACTTAACAAAAATGTTAAAACACTTAGGAGATTAGCCTTGGCATTCCAGACTATCAGTTTATGCCCACTGGTATAATAGTGGCACTAATGTCATGGGTGTAACCAACTACCTTTTTAAACTTGGATTAAAGGCCTGCTCCACAAGATGGAATCTATACTTGACAGTGCTAATAAAGCTAAGACCTGTGTCTAGCTAGGTCATGGGCCTCAGGGGAAAAACTTGCTACTATTATTGTGCCAAATGGACATGCTATAAAATAATTCCTTATGACTTACTATTACACCAAAAGATCATATGATTCAACCCTCATCAGAGATGTTTGAGATGATGTGAATTAACATAGATATCCACCACTGTCCAATATGTACTGAAAAAGTGACTTAGAAAGGTCAAACCCTAAATGAGATAGGTTATACCCCACCCTGAAGTTTCAAGTGTTTATTTGGAATAGAAGGCAGAAAGATTGTAAGAACTTGAGATGGTGGATTACTTCAAAAAACAATATTTTCCAGAAACACACAAAAATACATTGTATAAAAATCTGCCAAGAATTAATCAAATTTAAGAATACATATTAATATATAGTTTAAACAAAATTTTCTCAACTGTGTTAACAATGTACCCTCTGAAGTTCAAAGACCACTTAAAAATACCCCAACAGCAGACATGTGAAACCCTCTTTTGAGTTGTTAGTAAAGGCTGCTCAAGAGATACCCCAAACATTACAGGCTATGGCTATTGTCTTTAGCTGCCTTCTAGAAGTGGAAAGTCCCTATTGCTGAAGATACCATATACTTCAGATACAAGAGCTGGTACTGACCTGAATGCCTCCTCCCTAAAGACTAGCTTTCATGATACCAGAAGGTGCTATGCAATATTCCAAAGGAAGGGAACAATCAATAGTCCTTCCCAGCTATCATGCCTATGAACCACAACAATGACCAACACTGCTCAAAAAAAAAAAAAAAAAAAAAAAAAAAAAAAAAAAAAAAAAACCTAAGGGTACATTAGTGGCACACCTTCCTTGGCAGTAACCAACAGCTCAGTAAGTGGACTAAGACTCTCGCAACATGAGGAAAATCATGTCTTGTACTGATACCTAGCCAACTTTCTAGGTCTAGTGAAGAAATGGATATTAGAGAAGAAACTATACCACTTTACTAAACTGGCATAATCCCTAAGTACATTCTAGACATTTTTCCTCATATCCACAGATAACTATAGCCCTCACCCCTCCTTAAGGAAATGTCTCTTTGCAACAGATGGGGACTATTTTAGAAAACCACAACCAATCAAAATGCAGAGTTATGGAGCCAAGTCCCAAAGGATACATCTACAAAGCACTCTCTCCTCTAAGGCTCAGGGAATATTGGGGAAAAGAGCCAAGAAGATTGTAAGAGCCAGAGGATCATGGATCTGCTGTGAGTCTATGTCTCCTACTAATGTCAGATACTACACCCATAAAATCTCATCATCATGACTACCTAAACATAAGGTGAACAAGGACAACAAAATACATGATAAAGCTGATGGGTGGAAGCCCACTAAGCCTCAACACTATACAAATAATTACAAGCAACTGAGGGGGTACTGAGAGGCAGAGAAATACTCCTTGTGAGGGAAGATTTTAGAACATTTGGTTATCCAATATCAAATGCTCAATCCTGAAAACAAAATACAGATAACATTATACATATTGAATAGTATGTATTTAGGAATATATATGCATACAGATACACACTTGAAAAGCAATGAATGAAAAGAGGTCATTAATTTGAAACAGAACAAGGAAGGTTATATATGACTGGGTTTGAAGGGAGAAAAGGTAATGGGGATAGGATGTAATTGTACTATAATCTCAAAAATAAAAGAAGCAATAGTTTAAAAAGCAAAAAGATAAAAGATTATCATGAACATGTAATAGTATCAAGTCTTTACTATTGCACAGTTTAACATTCATATTTATTCATACAAGGCTCAAATTCCCCACATTTGTTTCTGGCTTACAGATTTTATTTATGGAACATTTATGTGGGGATTTATTCTGGGAATTCACATATGCTAGGTAAGGGCTTTCTCACACTACAGTCCTGCATCTATTATATACCCCTACACATATCTGCACATCCTTTTTAATTCTTATTTTTATATAGACAGCTTAAAAGAATATATTTTACTTTCTTACAGTTAGAACTTTTTGAAGATTTTATTTGAAAAAAAGGATCATATCATGATAAATGATCATGCAAACAATTTAAGGATATAAAAATAATGTGTATTAAGAAGTTTAGTATAAAAACAGCCATCAAGCTCATTGTCAGTTTTGGAACCACATTGTATTATTAGAGCTTCTACAAGAATCAAAGGTTTCACACACACACACACACACACACACACACACACACACACACACACACACACACACAGTAGACATCAATGGTGGGCTTTTAGTTTGAGAAGGAATAGGGGTCTTTCAGTATTTAGAATTTATCCCTGAATGCAAGATGTTGTTTAGATACTCTAGGATTTTTCACCAGCATGCAGTAATTTCATAATTAAGGCACTTAGCTTCAGCTCTAAGGAATGTAGAAGAGAGGTCCAACATCTAAAGAGAAGGGAAAAAATCTTCAAGGTTCTACATAAAAAGATAACTAAGGTCTTTGGTTCATTCTGCTTTCTTTTCTTTCAGAGATGCATTTCATCTTTGGTTCATTCTGCTTTCTTTTCTTTCAGAGATGCATTTCATCTTTGGTTCATTCTGCTTTCTTTTCTTTCAGAGATGCATTTCATCTTTGGTTCATTCTGCTCTCTTTTCTTTCAGAGATGCATTTCATCTGACACATTCTGTATTTGCAGCCATGCTGACAGCTCTCTTCTTTAGCAGCACTACACACCGAATCTTCTGATGCAGGTGGTGGGGACCTAGCAACTTTCCATTTCCCTTAGCAAAGTCCTTCTTCCTGCTCTACATTTCCGTTTCCTAGAATGTTCTCCCTTTCTTCTTGTATTCTTCTGCTTTGATTTTAGTTTTGCTTTTTCATAGAACGTTTTAACCTTTGATGTATTCCGTTTCAATCCACTTAGTCATTTTATAACACATTAGGTATGTCCCTGCTGAGAAGGTCACTTTGAACAAAATGGAGAATGGTGACCAGTGACTAAAATCCCAGTTTGAGACACAAGGGAATAGTGGTTTCAATGACAGCTTGAGCTGCACAGATCATTTAAAGCAAAATAAACAAATAATTTATTTCACTGTCATTCCTTATCTATGTGCCTGGGGGTTCTAGAAAAGGTAGAAACTTCTACCCTCTTTAAAACAATAATTTAGGATTTATTAATGTGAAAAAATTACTAATAGTCATTTGAAAATCAAATGACTATATAAATTCATGTCTGTGGAAGACTAAGTAATGTTCTCAAATGCATGTGTCTCAGGTGGTAGAATGAAAGCTAACAACCACCAAAACAGAAGACTGATTATTGTATTTTATCATACTATGCTAAAATACATGTGTATTCCAAGGGTTTAATATATGTTGATATACATCTAGTTCCTATGTTCATTTCTAACATTACACTTTTAATATTTTCACCCCAATTAATTGCAAAGCATTGCATTTGGATAAGCTGTGCACTTAGTTTTTAGTTTTTTTCCAGTGTTATTCTCAAATCCATTATATACATCATTATTCAAACAAATATAAAATGAATTATATCTTATTGCAAATGAATACTATTTGACAGACAATTAAGGTTGACATTGCTGATTGTAAATTTTCAGGTAAGATTTTTTTAAAAAAGACTACTACCTTAATCTTTCATTTTATTTTTAAGATTTTTTTAAATTTTTATTTGTGTGTGTGTGTGTGTGTGTGTGTGTGCGCGCGCGCGCGCGCGTGCGTGCGCATGTCTGCAGGTGCATGTAGAGACCAGAAGAGGGTGTCATATCCCTTGGAGATGGAATTAGGGGCAGTTGTGAGCTGCTTGATACAGATGCTGGGAGCGGAGAGCAGTAGCTCTCTATCTGGTGAGCCACCTTGGCAGACCCAAGCGTAACCGTCTAGATTAACCCCACAGTCATTTAGTGACTGATTCTGTCTCTCCCTATCACTAACTGTTAGGGACTGGAATCAATGCACTGCATTACTATTTACCGGACAATTGGCTTCTCTAAATATTTCTTCTGCTTCTAAAGCCTGAAATAATTCTGCTGTTTCAAAAAATCGATTCAGTAAATATCTTATAATAGGACTCCTTACTGTTTAAAATGTGCACTATACAGTACAGGAAAGGATAGGTATTCACAAAATAAAAGGGCAAAATTGCTCTTAACAAAGGAGCCTCATGCCTGGCATTCATGCTTTTGAAAGCACCATTTTGAGTTTGTATAAGAGAAAGAGATCAGTCGAGCTTGGACAAAACATATAAATTTTCAAAACAATATGAAATATTCACTACTTCCAATACTTTTATCTTAGAAAATTGTATTGATTTCTAGGGAGACATGGTATCTTGCACAAACACACACACACACACACACACACACACACACACACATCTATACCTACACATACACACAAAACAAAACAGTAATTGAGAACTTGGGCTAAATGGCCTGAATCAAGTCTCAGTTCTGCCATTACTATCCTGGTAAATACTAGTAATTTACTCTATCCTCACTAACACACACACACACACACACACACACACACACACACACACACACACACACTGCACCCAGTAATAATATTTATCTCAGAGTCTTATTGAATGGATCAGTGTTAACAATGAATGCTTTTAAATGTCTTGGCATACACCTGGGCACTCTATTTCCCTGAGAAAGAAAGAAATCTCATTATAATTTTTTTTTATACCAGGAAAAAAATAGTAATATTTCAAACCTGTAACAGAACCTGAAGACATTGTGTAACTTATAGAATATCATCTCTAAGTGTGACTAAAGCCCTGGGAATTGATTGAAGCCACATGAATGAAAGCAGAAAATATTTTAAAGAGAGATGAAAAGAAAACAAATCATTTGTGGATATTCTATAGCTTTGATGTCAAATATACAAGTGAAATTACCCAACTCTGTGTAATATGCATAAAAGCAGATGTTTGCAATTTATTTTAAATCTCAACTTCTATAGGAATATCTATATAATTCATCTTAAAAAGAAAATAAATAAGCATCACAATGCTATGAATGAAATATCAACTAAAATGTTTAAAGAGCTTCTTATCAGAGGAATGATTTATTCTACAGTTTACACCCAACGGGAAAAAATAAAACAATTTAGTGGTTGGAACACTGAGAAATTCAAGTTTGTACTGAAATAGCATAATTTTATAACAAAGTACAAAATGCCAAGCACGGACAGTTTGCCACCTACTGTAATTACTTTTAAAATAACACACTAAAAGAACATTTTAATAAACACAATTTCATACAAAAGATCATAGACACAGGCAGAGTATTGAAAAAGAAAGTGGTAGGGCAATCCATACCCAAGGGAGTAACATCCTGGATCCTGTGAGGGAGTTTGAATTTTAACAACAACAAAGGAAGTCAAAGGAGATATCAGACTGGGCCAGAAAAGAAAAGGAAAACAAGGAAGGATAAAGGAACATTATGATATCAAATATTTGAAAAGTAATATGCATATTTATACATATATATGGATATGTATGTTTATACCTATGTATGTATAAATATATAAAATACATGTGTGTCAAAATGATTAACTATGGATAGATACATTTATAAGTAATAAATGATGTGAAGGTTTGTTTAAAACATATTTTAAATTCTCAGTTATTTTGCACAGAGACTTAGTTATTTCTCAGAGAACGAATGAGCTAGGAAGAATACCTGGGATTTTTAAATGAGCAGACACTAAAGTATCTCATCTATCCTATCACTTTTGTGGAAGGGTGAAAGGTTATGACTACCTTGAAGGCACAGAACTGTTTAGTAGTAGGGAGGATGCTCCAAAGGAACCACTTCATTTGTTAACCAAATTCTTTGAAAGAGGTCTATCAATTATGATGGCAGACAGCTGAATAATCTTCTTCACCCAATCACTCGGAATAGTGTTAATCCTAATAATCCAATGACATTAATACATGGAAACTTTTATTTTGAATCAGGCCAAAAGTTCTCTGTACTGTAAAGTATTAAAAATTTTTATCAGCAGTAAGTACAGTATTATGAAATATAAGTTTTGTATTGTTTGGCTTCCTATTTATTACTTGACAAAAATAAACAGTACCACTGAACCTGCAAAATGAGATTTCTAAGGAACTAAGATTCATATGATGCAATAGAAAATAGTGACAACTTCTCAATTCGTTGTGTATCAAACTAAAAAAAAAACCCTACTACTAATGACTATATAGCAGTCAGTCTTTATGAAGCATGAATAGATTAACCAATAAGGACTTTTCTCAGCAGAGGTGGAGAAATGATTAACAATCACCTACTTGGGGAAAAAATAGTCTTCCTTCATTTACCTGCGAACTTCTATGTTAAAAATATACCAGCATGGCTTATTTTAATCAACCTCTCATCTCTGAAAGTGGAATTGGGAAGAAATGTACAGGAGCATGCCATTGTTGTGTTTCCAGGACAATTGTTGGCCTTTATGAAATTGTGTGGCACCAACCCACCATACATACACTTGACCTCCCTGTGGGATCTTCTTTGGAGAGAGGCAAATAACTAAAAGCAAGTAAAAGCACTAAAAACTGCATAAACTATTACATACTGTGTTATAATGAGGGCTTTGCCTGAACTGCCATATTCAAACTTCATTCCTCTCCCTTTCAATATTTGAATTCTTCTCAAAATCTGTGTAATATGATTATGTGGAAGCAGTATTAAAAAGTATTAACTGAGACAATTTTTATATCAATTGTTTTCAAGTTAGTTCTTTCTCCTTCAATTTTTTTAACCCCTTTCCTTCCATTTCCTTTTGTCCTTACTCTCACATTCAGACACATATCACACACACACACACACACACACACACACACACACACACACACACACACACGGGAGTCATATTTATCTATGTATAATGTTTGTTAGCCATTCCATAAGTTCAGAAATTTAGTCCCATAATTGCATCAATAAACACAGATGGTCACTTCATCCCCTTAATGGTGAAAGGGTTTTATAGGCAGATTGTTTTCCAAAAAACTTTTAGAGATACATTTCATAAAAAATCAAGTACTTCAGTTTAGTGAGACTTGAGAATCAGAAAAAAAATTTTCCCATGGCTTTCTTGGAACTGTCATCAAAGTACATCTAGCTGATCTATCTCTAATCCCCTCTAATCAATATGTCAGTTCTACAGTCTAGAAGAGGTTTTAAACCAATAGAGTCAGAGACTGTTAAAGCAAGTCTGTGCATCTAAAGCATCAGACCCATTGTGGTTTCTGTCAAGTTAGCTAGTGGTGAGCCCCATCTTTACAACTAGGAACTCTTTCAGGCTCAATTTTCATTCCAGTTGATTTTAATGTATTAACTGAATCTACATTAGAGATGGATTCCTGGAGTGAATAACCTTCCAAGTTTCCATTAATCCAATCCTCTACTGCATGTACAACTCAAGCAAAACAAGCACTTCCTCCAAACATCATATAAATCTGATATTTTTTTCCAGTAGACAATATCTGTATAACATAGCTCTTGCTTACTTGACCAATAAATCTGTCCTTAACTTTGAAATACTGTGCCATTTCCTCACCCTTCTATCAGCTTGGCTTAAAGTCACTTTTTGTGATTATACTATTATTTAAATATATTATTAATATGTTATTATATATAATTATACTATCAGAACCCTATGAGTTTTGAAATTCATAACTTTTCGAATTTAGAGAGAAGCAGTGTTACATATTGAAATAAATTCTAAGGTCATAATTAGAGTCTGAAAGAATGAAAAGTATTAATTGACCAAACTTCTACAGCAAAAAATTGGTAGTCATAAGACAATTTTATCTTCTTTTCTGTTTAAGCAAACATTTTTTGACAAAAACTTCCTGTCTAGATTTACCACCATATAAGTAAAAAGAAAAATTTTTGATTTTAAAGCTTTGATGGATGTTTTTGGTTTTGGAGTTGCAGATGTGTTTTATATACTAAGAGCCTAGAGAGAGTGGAGTATAAGAACTATTAATGTATAGTCTTCTGTGTTATATATTTAGTTTTAAAATAAATGAATATTTTATTTTAAAATATATTTAATAAGTGATAAAAACAGAATCTTGAAAGTTTTAAAATGTTTCAAGGGGGCTCTACAGAGGTGATTTATAAAGATTATCATCCAATGATGTTAGGTTGAGGCCTATGGAATGTGTAGAACTCAGATAGCTAGATGCAAAAGAAGAAAACATTCCAGAAAAAGTAGAAAGAATGTGCTACAGCACAGAGAACATATAATAAGGCTGGTTTGGAACATTCCATGTACTTTGGTTGAATTAATGAGTAGGGGGAGTGATCAGAGAGTAGACTGAAGAAATGGAGACAAATCCAGGGCCGTCTTCACCTGGGGAAATGCTTCAGAAAAGCTGTTTGATGTATTGAGTTGCAACCTAAAAAAAAAAAAAATCTACACTAATAAGACAGATTTAAGTGGAGGATAATACACACTGCCGAATTGCAGATCATTTATATGATACTGCTCCTGCAAGCAGCATTGTATCACTCATTCAAATCACACTGTAATCTGCACATGATGAATTCCTCAAGAATGATCTGCATCTCTTTCCATCAGTTACTGGATGAAGCCTTTCTGATGACAATTAGGGTGGTCACCAATCTCTGAGTATGGCAGAACATTGTTAGTCATCCTTACATTGACATGTTTTTTCTTCAGTTATGTTTGGATCTATGCTGGGTCTTAACACTATCCAGCCTCTGGATAGTGTCAAGAGTGGCCTCAATCACCTGGCATGGGTCTCAGGCTGGACCAGTCACTGGCTGGCCACTCACACAATCTCTGCACCACTCACCCCAGCACAACCCAGAGTCAGGACAGATTGTAGGTCAAAGATTGTGTGACTAAGTTGGTGTCCCAACCCCTCCACTGGAAGTCTTACCTGGTCACAGTAGAAGGCCAGTTCAGGTTACACATCCACTGTTGCTAGGAGTCTTACCTGGGGGTCATCTTTGTAGATTCCTGAGAGTTTCCTTTGCACCAGGTTTCTATCTGACCTCAAAATGCCCCCCCATTTCAGTCATCTCTTTCAGTACTTTCCCCCTCTATTCAACCCCCAACCCATCCTGCATGTTCCCATTCCTACTCCCACCCCACCCCCAGTCTTTCCAGGACATGTCTTCTATTTCCCCTTTCCAGGAAGATCCATCCTTTCCCCGCTTGGGCCAGAGATACACAGCCAAACATTTGGCCAAGCTTGGAGAACCCAGCTGAAGAGCAGGAGGAAGGATTGTATGACCCAGAGGGGTCAAAGACAACACAAGAAAACTGACAGAAGCTACTAACCTGGGCTCATAGGAGCTCAGATTCTGAACCAGGGAGGCTGCATGGGACTGACCTATGCCCTCTACATAAATGTGACAGTGATGTAGTTTGTTCTACTTATGGGACTCCTAACAGGGGAGCAGAGGCTGTCCCTAACACTTAGGCTGGCTTTTGAGAACCTATTCCTCATACTGGGTTGCCTTTCCCAGCCTTAGTACAAGGGGAAGTGCTTAGTCTTCTGGCAACTTGATATGCCATGTTTTGTTGATATCCATGAGAGGTTTGCTCCTTACTGAACAGAAACTGTAGCTAGAGTTTTCCTGCCTTGCCCACAGTCAGGAGAAATCTTTGTCACTTGCCAATCCCACAGCCGCTCAGACCCAACCAAGTAAACACAGAGACTTATATTGCTTACAAACTGTATGGCCGTGGCAGGCTTCTTGCTAACTGTTCTTATATCTTAAATTAACCCATTTCTATAAATCTATACCTTGCCATGTGACTGGTGGCTTACCGGCATCTTTACATGCTGCTTGTCCTGGCAGTGGCTGCAGTGTCTCTCCCTCCTTCTTTCTGTTTCCCCAATTCTCCTCTCTCCTTGTCCCGCCTATACTTCCTGCCTGGTCACTGGCCATCAGTGTTTTATTTATATAGAACGATATCCACAGCAAGAAACAGAGGAAGAGTGGCTTGGCAGTGGGGGTGGAGAGGAGATGGGAGGAGAGGAGAGAGGGGAAACTGTGGTAGAGATATAAAATAAATAAACAAATTTAATTAAAGAGTGATGGGGAAAGGAATAATTTCATAGTGGAGAAAACTACAAAATATTTCCTCAAGTAGATGGTCAAGGGTAGTACTAACTATTGTGCCATGTTGACCTAGTGTCCTTTGGTTATGAGGAGATGGGATGGCACTTTGTCATGGCCTTCCTCTGAAAATCCATTCTCCAATTAATCACAAGGAAGTATTATCTGACTCAATGTTTGATTCAACGTTTTTTCATTTTAGTTCTTTCTCATCTGTTTCTTTGCCTCCTTGTTTTTCCTTCTTTCCTTATACACAAATTGCAAATGTACACACACACACTCACACACATACACACACACACACTCACCCCCCCACATACTCACCCATCCCACCTCCCCATACCCAGAAACACACACACACACACACACACACACACACACACACACACACACACACACACAATTTAATTTTTCCCCTCCTGAACTTGAATAGTTTACATAAGAAAGATAATAAGAGGGACTTGGGGAACTTATTCTCATCATGGAAGTCGTAGCATTCCACATGCCTATTGCTGTCCTTTCCTAGAAAATAGATGATGAGAATAAGACTTACTGTGACTTAACTGGATGGTCTACACTATTAATTTCTTTAAAAAAAAAAGTGGTATAAGCACTTAAAATTAGTCCTTGCTTAGTAGTGATTCCTAGGGTGGAATTAGGTGTATCTTGGTCAAGACAGACCCTTATGTGACACCCTTATTAATCCATCTCAGCAAAATCCCAGGTCTCCTCACCTTGAGACATTTCTCACTAATTAACAATTGTTACTGCAATAACCTCAGCAAAATGTCCTTTACTTTTTTAGTGTATTTATCCTAGAGAGTCATTAGGATTAATTGACATTTTTCTTGGGTTAACTACAGTGGAGTCCTATTCTTAAAATCAGAAGCTGAGTCGGTTCTATTTTATGTAATTCTAAAGTATAAGTATACTAAAAAATTCTCATCACATATCTTTTAATATTTAGAGAGCATTCTTTATGTTCACAAAGTGAGATGCAGCTGTGAAATCACAGTCAGATATTAAAACTGAACTATGATATAAGTTATTAAGTATGAGAAAATACTAAACTTTGAAGCTCTTTCAAATATCAAGTACTTTATATGAGATAACACAAAGTAATCAGATCATAAAAGTGATTCTAGTATAAATATTTTGAACATTAATCTTCATTTTATCCTTTTATGGGGAATATTTCTGTTTATATGGGTCTCTCTTTTGTCTCTATATTGGGAAAAAGAACATCTACTGTAGAGTAAAGGTCCTAGCCAGCTTCCCTGTGAAAATCCCTGACCAAAGCCTACCAATCCATGAGAACCATAACCCACAAATACTTGAGCATGAAATACCACCAATCCCCGGGCTTGCTTCAAGCACAGAATTTGAAATCTCATCTACCCTAGAAATATCTACTCTAGAAAACTCCTCCCCGCTATATAGGTCTGTCTCCTTTACAGTTCCCTGCTTCTTCTCATCCAAGCAGAGGCAGAGACATCCACCTCTGTGTCTCTCCTAATAAACCTCTTGTGTGAGGTTTGTTGTGTGGTGTGACTCTGTGGTATTCCTTTGCTCCCTGCTGCCAGGACACCTTTCCCTTCCAAGCTGTAACACTTGCTTTGGAGAACCCTTTCCCTTCAAATCTGTAACAATTACATCTACATCACCCATTTAATGTCTTCACTAGTATGGTAAGCAGTCCAGAAAAAAGTCTCTCCCAAAACATCAAGTTATCAAAACTTTGTCAAGATTACTCAGCTTGTCTCGTTTAGCATAAAATGACCTCTTTGGATTTTTTCCAATTTCTTTGTTGTTTGTTTGTTGAGACAGACTTTCCTCTATAGCCCAGGCTACCCTGGAACTTGCTATATAGACAAGGATCATCTCAAATTGTTAGCAATCCTCTTGCTTCTCTGTCTGCCTCTGCCTCTCAATGACTGGGAGTGGAAGAGTGTGCCACCATGTCTAATAAATATATCCCTCCTTAATTAATGTACTACTCATGTGGTCTCAGCACACAAGGGGTTATTCTTCACGGATCTTTCCATCACCTCATAGTAGTGTTCACTGTTGTATATTATCATGGCATCAAATTTCCTCACTTTCATTTAGCATTTTATTTAAAAGCATGCTTTTCACCAGACCATTCAAAGGGTGTAAGCACTTTAGCTTTGAACTTAAATCTTGGTCGTGCTATCAAGATTCTGTCTGGGTAGTAACTCTTTTCTTCAGTGAGCAATAAAACCTTGTCTGCTTGAAAATGAGCTATATTGTGATTTCATCAATAATTCAATTATCAAAATTATAAAAACATATCAATAGAGAAATTTGATAACTTTTGGGATAGCCAAATTAGACAATCTTTGTTTTCCTTTTCTTGAAAATAAATATTTTTCTCACATAATATATCTTGATGACAGTTTCCGCGCTGTCTACTATTCACAGTTCTTGCCCAACCCCCGCCACCCCTTATCTGGATCCACCCTGTCTCTGTCTCATTAGAAAACAAACAGGCTATTATTTATTTAACAGCTAACATCCACTTATTTTTTTATTCTTCTCTCATATACTACAGTTTCCCCTCCCTCCCTTCCCTACTACCTTTTCCTCCCTACCCCCACCTCCCTCTCCCCCAGATCCACCCACCTGCTTCCCCTTAGAAAAAAAGCAGGACTCCCATGGACATGCACCAAATATGGCATTACAAGCTACAATAAGACCAGGCACATACCATCACATAAACACTGGACAAGGTAACCCAATAGGAGGAGAAGGGCCACACAAGTAGGCAAAAGAATCAGAACTAGCCCCTGTTCCCTCTGTTAGGAGTCTCACAAGAACACCAAGTTACACAGGCATAACATATATGCAGAGAACCTAGGTCATATCCCTTCAGGCTGCCTGATCTCTGCAAGCTCCCATAAGTCCCAGTCAGTTGATTCTGTGGACCATGTTCTCTTGGTGTTCTGACCCCTCTGGTTCCTCTGATCCTTCCTCTATCTCCTCTTTGGGGTTCTATTCAGGAAGTTGTCTCCTGTGCCAATATATTCAAAACTATTCCTCATTTTGTCTTCTATCAGGTTCAGTGTATCTGGTTTTAGGTTGAGGTCTTTGATCCAGTTTGACTTGAGTTTTGTGCAGAGTGACAGATAAAGATCTATTTTCATTCTTTTAAATATCTACATCCAGTTAGAACAGCACCATTTGTTAAAGATGCTTTCTTTTTTTCCATTGTATATTTCTGGCTTCTTTATAAAAAAATTCAGGTGTTCCTAACACTGTGGATTTATATGGGAATTCAATTCCATTCCATTGACCAATGTATCTATTTCTATGCCAATGCCACGCAGTTTTTATTACTACAGTAATATAGTTTGAAATCAGGGAGGGTGATTACCTCTGGTAGTTCTTTTATCATATAGGATTGTTTCAACTATTCTTTTTTTTCCATATGAAGTTGAGTATTGTTTTTTCAAGGTGTGTAAAGAATTGCCTTGGAATTTTGATGGAGATAGTGTTGAATCTGTAGATTATTTTTGGTAGGATCACTGTTTTTACTATGTTAATCCTGCTGATCTATGAGCGTGAGAGTTTTTTCCATTTTCTGATATCTTCCCCAATTTCCTTATTTAAACACTTGAAGTTTTTAATCATACAGGTCTTTCACTTGCTTGGTTAGAGTTACATCAAGACATTTTATGTTTCCCTGATATCTTTCTCACACTGTTTATCATTTGTACATAGGAGGTTTACTAATTTTTTTTTTAGATAATCTTGTATCCAGGCACTTTTCAGAAGGTGTTTATTAGCTTTAAGAGTTCCCTGGAAGAAATTTTGGGGTTGCTTATGTATAGTCTCATATCATCTGCAGATAGTAATACTTTGACATCTTCCTTTCCAATTTATGTCCTCTTGATCTCCCTTTGTTGTCTTATTACTCTGGCTAGCACTGTAAGTACTATGTTGTATAGATATGGGGAGAGTGAACAGCCTCGTCTGGTCCCTGATTGTAGTGGAATTGCTTTAAGTTTCTCTCCATTCAATTTGGTGTAGGTTTGCTATATATTGCTTGTTTTATGTTTAGGTATGTCCCTTGTATCCTGGAGATCTCCAAGACTTTTTATCATGAAGAGGTGTTGGGTTTGTCAAAGGCTTTTTCAACATCTAATGAAATGATCATGTGTTTATTTTTCCCCCTTTCAGTTTGTTTATATGGTGGATTACACTGACAGATTTTCGTATGTTGAACCGTTTCTGCATGTCTGGGATGAAGACTACTTGATCATGGTGGATGGTATTTTTATGAATTGTTCTTGGATTCAGTTTGTGAGGATTTCATGGAGTATTTTTGCACCAATGTTTATGGGGGAAATTGTTCTGCAGGTCTATTTCTGAATCTTTGTGTGGTTTGGGTATCAGGGTAACTGTGGCCTCATAAAATAAATTTTGCAATGTTCCTTCTGTTCTATTTTATGGAATAATTTGAGGAGTATTGGTATTATGTCTTCTTTGAAAGTTTGGTAGAATTCTGCACTGAAACCATCTAGACCTGCGCCTTTTTTTTTTCTTTTTTCTTTTTTTTTCTTTTTCTGGTTACTTTTAATGACTGCTTCTTATTTCCTTAGGGGTTATAGGTCTATTTAAATTGTTTATCTGATTTTGATTTAACTTTGGTGAGTGGTTTCTATGGAGGAAGTTGTCTATTTCTTTTAGATTCTTTTGTAGAGTATAGGTTTTTAAAGTATGACCTAACAATTCCTTGGATTTCCTTCATGTCTGTTGTTATGTTCCCCTTTTAGTTTCTGATTTTGTCAATTTGGATATTCTCTCTCTGTCCTTTAGTTAGTTTGGATAAAGATTTGTCTATCTAGTTGGTTTTACTGAAGAACCAACTCATTGTTTCATTGATTCTCTGTATGCTTTCTTTGTTTTGATTTTATTGATTTTAGCCCTGAGTTTGATTATTTCCTGATGTCTAACCCCTTTTGGGTCTTTTTATTCTAGAGCCTTAAGAATGCTGTCAGGTATATGTACCACATTTTATTTATCCATTTTTCAGTTGAAGGGTATCTAGGTTGTTTCCAGGTTTTGGCTATTACAGGCAGTGCTGATATGAACATAGCTGAGCAAATGCTCTTGTGGTATGATTGAGCATTCCTTGGGTATATGCCCAAGAGTGGTATAGCTGGATCTTGGGGGAGATTGATTCCCAATTTTCTAAGAAAGCACCATATTGATTTCCAAAATGGTTGTACAAGTTTGCATTCCCACCAGCAGTGGAGGAGAGTTCCCCTAGCTCCACATTCTCTCCAGTAAAGATACCCCCACAATAGACTGCTGGCAATGGTCGAGAGACAGCCAAAACTGACCTACTCTGGTGATGGGATGGCCAAACACCCTAATTGTCATGCTAGAAACCCATCCAACAACTGAGGGATCTGGATGCAGAGATCCATAGCCCGGGAGTCTAATTAGCGAGAAAGAAGAGGGTTTATATGAGCGAGAATTGTTGAAACCAAGGTTGGATAAAGCACAGGGACAAATAGCCAAACGAATAGAAATACGTGAACTATGAACCAATTGCTGAGGGGCCCCCAACTGAATTAGGCCCTCTGAATAGGTGAGACAGTTGATTGGCTTGATCTGTTTGGGAGGCATCCAGGCAGTGGGACCGGGTCCTGTGCTCATTGCATGAGTTGGCTGTTTGAAACCTGGAGCTTATGCAGGGTCACTTGGCTCAGCCTGGGAGGAGGGGACTAGACCTGCCTGGACTGAGTCTACCAGGTTGATCTCTGTCCTCAGGGGAGGCTTTGCCTTGAGGAGGTGGGAATAGGGGATGGGCTGGGGGGAAGGGGAGAGGGGCAGGAGGGGGGAGAACAAGGGAATCTGTGGCTGACATATAGAACTGAATTATATTGTAAAATAAAATAAATAAATAAATAAATAAATAAATAAATAAATAAATAAATAAATAAATAAATAAATAAATAAAAAGAATGCTGTCAGGTTGCCAGTATGAGACATCTCTAATTCTTTATGAAGGCATTTAGTGCTATGAACTTTCCTCTTAGCACTGCTTTGATTATGTCCCATAGATTTGGGTATGTTGTGGATTCATTTTCATTGAATTCCAGAAGTTTTTAATTTCTTTATTTCTTTCTTGACCCAGTGGTCATTTGATAGGGAGTGTTTCATTTCCATGAGTTTTTAGGCTTTCTGTTGTTTCTCTTATTGCTAAAATCCAGATATCCTATCAGACACAAGGTGGTCTGATATGATACAGGGTGTTATTTCAATTTTTTTGTTTCCATTGAGACATGTTTTATGGCAGAGTATGTGTCAATTTTGGAGAAAATTCTGTGAGGTGATGAGAAGAAGGTCTATTCTTCTGTGTTTGGGTGAAATGTTCTATCAATATTGGTTAGATCCATTCGAGTTTGGGATTTGTCTGGATGATCTGTCCCTTGGTGAGATTGGGATATTGAAATCTCCCACTATTATTGTTTGAGGTTCAGTGTGTGACTTAAGCTTTAATAATATTTCTATTACAAATGTGGTTTCCCTTGCATTTGTGGCAAAAATGTTAAGAAGAGAAGTGTCATCTTGGTGGATTTTTTTCCTTTGATAAGTATGAAATGTCCTTCTATATCTCTTTTAATTGATTTTGGTTTGAAATCTATTTTATTAGATACTAAAATAGCAACACCAGCTTACTTCTCAGGTCCATTTGCTTGGAAAATCTTTTTTTCAATCCTTTACTCTGAGGTAATGCCTATCTGTGATATTGTGGTTTATTGCTTATATGCAGCAGATGCATGGATCCTGTTGTTGTATCCATTCTGTTAGCCTGTGTCTTTTTATTGGCTAATCGAGTCCACTAATATTGAGAGATATTAATTACCAGTGATTGTTAATTATTGTTATTTTGTTGGTGGTGATGGTGGTGTTAGTGTGTGGTGGTGGTGATGGTGTGTATGTGTGTGTGTGGTGTGTATTTCCCTTCTTTGTGGTATTTTTCTGGTATGAGATTCTTTATTGCCTGTGTTTTCATTCATGCATTTAATCTCCCTGTATTGGAGTTTTCCTTCTAGAAACTTCTGCAGGGCTAGATTTGTGGCTAGATATTGTTTACATCTGACTTTGTCATTACATATATTGTTTCCTCCATCTATTGTGACTGAAAGTTTTGCTGGTTATCATAGTCTAAGTTGGCATCTGTGGTCTTTTAGAGTCCATAAGATATCTGTCCAGGCACTTCTGCCTTTTAGAGTGTCCATCAAGAAGCTGCATGTAATTCTAACAGGTCTGCTTTTATGTGTTATTTGATCTATTTTCCCTCCCAGTTTTTAATATTATTTCTTGTTCTGTATGCTTACTGTTTTGATTATTATGTGGCAAGGGCACTTTCTTTTCTGGTCCAATCTATTTGATGTTCTGTAAACTTCTTCTCACTTTTTAGGCATGTCCTTCTTAGGTTAGGAAATTTTTTTCTAAGATTTTGTTAAATATATTTTCTGTGTTTTTGTGTTGTGATTCTTCTCCTTCTTCTATTCTTGTTATTCTTAGGTTTGGTTTTTTCAAAGTGTGACAGATATCCTGGATGTTTTGAGTTAGACATTATTTAAATTTAACATTTTCTTTGACTAATGAATCTATTTCTTCTATTGTATCGTTAACACCTGAAGTTCTTCCTTCACTCTCTTGTGTTCTGTTGGTGATGCCTGTGTCTGTAGGTGCTGTTCAGTTAATTAGATTTTCTATTTCCATAGTTCCTTCTTTATGTGTTTTCTTTATTGCTCTCTTTCAATTTTCAGGTTTTGAATAATTTCCTTCATCTGTCTCTTTGTTTGTTTGTTTGGTTGGTTGGTTGATTAGTTGGTTGGTTGGTTGGTTGGTTGGTTGGTTTTCTTGGCATTCCTTAAGGGATTTATTGATTTCTACCAATTTTTTGTTTGTCTTTTCCTCAATTTTTTAAGATTTTTTTTCATTTCCTCTTTAAAAACCTCTATCATCATCAAAAAGTCGGTTTTAAGGTCATTTTCTTGCTCTCCAGCTGTGTTGGAATATTCAGGTCTTGCTGTCATAGGATAGCTGGGCTCTGATGGTATCACATTGTCCTGGCTGTTATTGTGTTTTCACTCTGGCATGTAAGCATCTGAGTTTAGGATGGTTGTAGGTCTAGGTGCTGATTTCTGAGATTGTCTTTGTTGGATAGGTGTTTTATTCGTTGGTTTCTGTTTCCTCTTTCATCTTCTTGTCTTTGTGGCCTTGATTTCTGGTGGCAGGGGTGACCTCTAATCTAATAGGAAGTCTCTGTTCAAGTTGGGCCTGGACTTCTGGCAGCTAGCTTGGTTTTGTTGTAGCAGGGGTCTCTGCCCAAGGTGAGGAGTAAGATATGGTGGTGAAGAAGGGAATGGGGATTGGGGGAACCAAGTGAGTGGAGGAAGTCCACTGCTGGGCTGCCTATCTGTGGTTCTGGTGGCAAGTGTGGTCTCTGGTTCATAGGGAGTCTCTGCCTGAGTTCACCTATCTGCTTTTCTGGCTTGTTTGGCCTATGCCTGTTCTTCCAGTTGTGGCCTACATCTTTTCTGACTAGCATGGCCTGCACCTGAGCAGCAGAACTCCATCTTGGTTGTGGGCAGGGACAAGCAGTGGTGCAGCTGCTGAGGTGGGAGGAGGGGGAAGTGGAACGGGTCTTTGGGACCCAGATCTAGGGAGTTCGGCAGTTCAGCTGGCAGGTATGTCATTCACCTGTTCTTCTGGGGGGTGTGGCCTGCACCTGAACAATGGAGGTCTACCAGAGTTTGGAAGCAAAGGGCCAGCAGCTGATAATATCCATTGATAAATGAATACATACTGTATATATTCTTTCTGGGTCTGTGCTGCCTTACTCGGGATGATTTTTTTCTACTTATGTCCATTTGTGTGAAAATTTCATGATGGTATTTTTTAACATCCTAATAATATTTCATTGAATAAATATACCACATTTTTTATTCACTCTTCTGTTGAGAGAAATCTAGGTTGTTTCCAGTTTCTGGCTATAATTAAAACCACAATGAACATTGTTGAGCAAGTGTCCTTATGGAAAATGATAATCAAGCTACAATCCATAGACCCAGAGAGGTTAGGTAAAGAGGAGGGTTCTAGGGGGTATACCTGGATCTCACTGGGAAGGAAATAATAGAGTAGATTTTATGGGCAGACTGGTGTGGGTATGGATAGGAGGAGGTGGAATGGGGGTTCAGGATTAGGTGGGGTGAGATGAAGTGGAGGGAGAGAGTACAGGGTCAGACAGCTAGAACTGGGGTCATTTGGAGGGCACATAAAAACCTAATTCAGAGGAATCTTCCTGAAATCTATGCATGTGATCCGACTCCTTATAATGAAGGATATGGAGTCTTAATAGACCATCTCTTGTCACCAGGCAAGGAGATATCCAGTATCAGGATTAGGTTGCATTCAACTGAGCTGTTGGCCAAGGGAGTCCCATGGAAATCCCCAAACAACCCAGGATATTGCTAAGACAAAGGTTGCTCTCCTCCACAAATTGGCAACAAAGTCCCCTTGCTGAGGACAACATCCACACAACTCATTGAACATGGAGAATTTGAGTTGGTGCCTTAGGGAGCTTTCAACTCTATGTTCTAGTCTCTTTGGTGTGGGAAGCTATTCTGCAGACTACCAAAAGAGAAAAAAAAATCCAGCTATAAAACCTTTGACTGGCCTGCAAAATATGCTAGGGCAAAGGTGGAACAGCCAATCAAACTCGGGTTTGAGTTAAGGCCTACTCCACAAGAAGGAAGCCATACACAGCACTCCTTGGGTAACTATATACCAGAGAATAGATAACCTAGAGCCCTAAGATAAAACCAAACACTGCCGGTCTGAGAATTTTTTTTAAAGTATCAATAAAATGACTGCTAAAGATATTCTGTTATACTCATAGATCAGTGCCTTATCCAGTCATTATCCGAGATGGAGATAGATGCAGAGACCCACAGCCAAATTTATGAGGAGAGAGTGTCTAAATGGGAGGGCTCCACTGAATCCCTCCCCTCAGAGCTCAGGGAATTTTGTGGGACAGGAAGCAAAAGGACTGTAAGAGCAAGAGGGGATGGAGGACATTCAGAAGTTCCTCTGAATCAATTAAGCAAGGCTCATAGGAGCTCTCAGAAACTGAAGTGTCAGGCACAGGGCCTCCACGGGTCTGCACCAGGTCCTCTCTGCATATCGTATAGCTATTAGATCAGTATTTTTATGGGACTCCTGATCATGAGAACAAGTTGGTCTCTGGTTGTTGTTCCTGCTCTTGGACTCTTTTCCTCCTGTTGAGTTCCTGTGTTCAACATTTACAGGATAGTTTTTGTTTCATCTTATTATATTTTATTTTGTCGTGTTTGGTTTTTGTCTCTTGGAATCCTGTTATTTTCTAATGAGAGGCAGAAAGTGAGTGGATCTGGAGGGGAGAGAGGTGGGGAAGACTTAGGAGGGGAAACTATAATCAGGATATACTGTGTAAGAAAAGACCCTATTTTCTGATTTTAAGCTTTTTCTTGATTCTTGTAGTTTCACAACATGTGTCCTGATCCCACTCATCTCCTCATCCCCTAGCTTCTGCCTTTCCCCTGGCAACCTACCCCACAAAGCAAAATGTAAAGTAAATATACACACAAAACAAACAAACAAACAAAAAGATCAAATAAAAAAAATCCAATCCCAGCATGGAAACTGTAGTGTGGCCCAGTGAGTCACAGATTATACCTGTTAGTCCATATGTCTTTACTTATAAGTGCTCATTGCAATGAGTCATTGGTCTGATCTGAGTCATCTGGATTTTGCTACACTATTATTATTTTGACCAGGTGAGATACAAGACCCACTTTCCGAATTGCTGCAGTTGGAGGGGCAGGACCAGTTCTCCCTAGTGCTGTAGCTAGTGAGGGGTGGGGCCAACTCTGTATAGATGTATCATCACTGCTTTCAGTCATAACAGAAGCCTTGGACATCAACACAGACAGTGGCTGTGGTGGTAATCTAATTGTATTGAAATATTATTTTGATTTGTACTGAAATATTAATTTGATTGTATGTTAATAAATAAAGTTGTCTGGGGGTCAGAGCTATTAGAGCCATAGCAAGAGTGTGGCGGTGGTGGCACACGCCTTTAATCCCATAGATATCTGTGTGTTCAGGGTCAGAGCTATTAGAGCCATAGCAAGAGTGTGGCGGTGGTGGCACACGCCTTTAATCCCATAAGATCTATGTGTGTTCAGGGATACAGCCAGCATTGGAGACATATGCCTTTAAGACCTAGGGGGCTGTACATTCAGACAGTGACGAGGCAGTCATGTGTTTGGGTTTACAACCAATGAGAAGGCAGAACAACATACTTTAAAAATACGAACCGAGAGGAAGTAGGTCTCTTTTCGCGAAGCTGGGACAGCAGGAGGAAGGGTGAGATTTTAGCTCTGAGCTCTGACCTCTCGGCTTTCTCTTTTACATTGTTTCTGTGTTTCTTATTTAATAAGACGGTTGGTTACATCAACATCTGGCGCCCAACGTGACAAGAATCCATTAAAAACTGCTTGGCTTGGCGGCAGGTCCGCTTTCCCGCAAGGGCGGCAGGCGGCCCGCGGCGGCGGCGGCGGCGGCAGCGGCGGCACACGGCGGCCGGCGGCGATCGGCTTCTTAGTCCGAGCTGCTGGCGTCCTAGTCCGGGTAGCAACTTCTAGCCCGGGCCTAGGTCTGTGAGCAGCTTGCCTAAAGCCGGTGCTACAAACAACTCAGACCTGCCCTGCCGAACAGGGCCCTGTCTGTAAAGCTAACGCACGTGGTCGGAGCTTAAGGAAGCCAGACCCAAGCCTTGACTCGGCACAAGAGGGAACACGTGGCTGCATTTAAGCTTTAGCCGGCTACGCTTTCTTGTACGTTCTCTCTTTCCTCTCTCTCTCTCTCTCTCTCTCTCTCTCTCTCTCTCTCTCTCTCTCTCTCTGGATTTACACCTGGGACACTAGGTGGCTGCTTTGAAAATCCCCTCGGATTTCTACTGTTCTACGCAGATTTGGTAAGTCATAATATATCAGATATTTTAAAGGAAACTATCTAAAAGAGAATTTTTTTCCACATTAAAAAACAAATGGGTTTTATGTGTACATTGGAAGAAAATTGGTTTTTGTTCGAAATTTTAGGCAGTCTGGCAATGGAACAACTATATAATATTAGTATTGGTGGAATTATGCACCTCATCACTATAATAATCCACATTTTAATATTTAAAAAGATAGTCAATTTAAGTGCCAGGATAACAGCGTTAGAAGAACTTGTTAAACCTGTAAAAATTCAGACAGAAGAAATTAACAGTGAAGTTGTTTCAAGTCGGGATCATAAGGTTGCAGAAAGAAAGCCTGTTTTCACACAGTCACCCTTAATTTATCCTGTAACAGTACAGCAGATGCCTGATCAAATGGCTACACAAAATACTTGGGCTCCAATTGAAATGTTGGATTTAAAAAGGTTTAAGGAGGCAATAGTATCTTATGGCATGCATTCCCCATATGTAAAGCAAATGTTAAACACTTGGTCAACATATAATAGGATAGTACCATAGGACTGGCGGGACCTCGCACAAGGTGTTCTGGAACCCAGCCAGAGACTTCAATTTCTGACTTGGTTTAAGGAGGAGGCTAAAAACATAGAAAAACAATGGAGGGATAAAGGAGTACAAGTTTGCCAGGATCAGCTTATGGGCGAAGGCCAATATGCTTCAGCACAAGCACAATGTTTATATGATGTCCAAACCCTAATTTTATGTCGAACGGCAGCCTTGAATGCATGGGACAAAGTTGAGGAACCAGGAAAAAAATCTGAGTCATTTACAAAGGTGAAGCAAGGCCCAAAAGAGTCTTTTACAGATTTTTTACAAAGACTGGCTTCAGCAGTAAAGAGAACGGTCTCGGATTCAGAAGCTGGTAAGGCAATAATTGAATCTTTGGCCTTTGAGAATGCGAATGCAGCATGCAAAAGAATAATCAGGCCATTAAGGGCAAGATCTGCACCTATGGAAGATTGGATTAGAGAAACAATTAATGTTGAAGCTGATGAGCATGATGATACATGGGTAGGAGAAGTAATTTCAAAAGGTTTGAGGAGTGTTAGATGTTTTGGATGTGGAAAGCAAGGACATTTGAAAAGGGACTGTAGACAGGTCATTTCCAGAAACAATGTTTCTTCAAGGAACAATGGCAACAGAATGCCCCTTCCTTCTGGAGTATGCAGAAGGTGTGGTAAGGGAAAACACTGGACCAACGAATGTAGATCAACAAAGGACAGACAGGGTAATCCTTTGCCTCAGTCTTCGGGAAACTCCCAGAGGGGCCTCAGGCAGGCCCCCAGTGCAAATCCAGTTCAAACCTTTCCGGCAGCCATAGAGGAAATGCCTGCTCTGGAGAGCGATTAAATAACCAAATGCCTATTGGAATAAATCATGCTGGTCAGAATGATGAAACAGAGAGAATAGAAAATTCAGGAGAAAACATAAAGAAAATTTTTTGGCAAACTTCTATTAATGAACAAAGACCAAAATTAACGATAAAAATAAATGGTGTTTTGTTGTCTGGTCTGGTAGACACAGGTGCGGACGTTACCATAATTGCACCAGAATTTTGGCATCCAACTTGGCCTCTTCAGGAGGTAAACGTTCAACTGTTAGGAATTGGGACATTATCTCAGGTGAAACAGAGTGCAAGATGGCTCGAATGTATAGGTCCAGAAGGACAGAGAGGAAAATTAAAACCATATGTGGCTAACATAACTATGAACCTGTGGGGTCGAGACTTGTTGCAACAATGGAATACTCAGATTAACATCCCTCCAATCTCAGAAACAAATCATAAACTAGCACATGTTACTGAGAGAAATATTAGAAGATATTGTTCTAATGAGTGGTCACCAGCCATCCATATTATACAAGAACAGGGCACAATAACTGATGATCTTCCAAAGACACCAACAGCTCTACCTTTAAAATGGTTAACAGACAAGCCTGTATGGGTCCAGCAATGGCCTTTAACAACAGAGAAACTCCAGGCTTTAGAAGAGCTGGTAGAAGAACAGTTAAATGCTCAGCATATTGAAGAATCAACCAGCCCTTGGAATTCTCCTGTATTTGTTATTAAAAAGAAATCTGGTAAATGGAGAATGGTAACAGACCTTAGAGCAATTAACAAAGTAATTCAGCCAATGGGTTCTCTACAATCTGGGATGCCTTTGCCTACTCTGTTACCAAAAGGATGGCCTCTCATAGTTATTGATTTAAAAGACTGTTTCTTTTCAATACCCTTACAAGAAAAAGACAAAGAAAGATTTGCTTTTACAGTGCCTACTTATAATAATTCTCAACCGGTTAAAAGATTTCAATGGAGGGTCCTCCCACAGGGAATGTTGAATAGCCCAACTCTGTGCCAATATTTTGTACAACAGCCATTGGAAGTGATACGTAAAAAATTTCCTAAATCTATAATTTATCATTATATGGACGATATTTTACTAGCTGACTCAAATGCAGATACTTTAGAAATAATGTTTGAAGAAGTAAAGAAAATTTTGCCTCGCTGGGGATTACAAATTGCTCCTGAAAAGATACAAAGAGGAGATTCTATTAATTATTTAGGATATAAAATAGAGCTACAAAAAATTAGACCCCAAAAGGTGCAAATTCGGAGAGATAGACTACAGACTCTTAATGACTTTCAAAGATTATTTGGAGATATTTCTCATCTACGAACTATTGTTGGGGTAAAAAATGATGAACTGACTAATTTGTTCAAAACCTTAGAAGGTGACAAGGACTTAAATAGTCCAAGAGAATTATCACCTGAAGCTGAGAAAGAATTAGCATTGGTAGAAAAGAAAGTGCATGAAGG
Organism: Peromyscus maniculatus bairdii; assembly: GCF_049852395.1. Lineage (NCBI taxonomy): Eukaryota > Metazoa > Chordata > Mammalia > Rodentia > Cricetidae > Peromyscus > Peromyscus maniculatus. Next base: position 15,712,779 of record NC_134854.1, on the reverse strand, counting down.
ACACGTGAATCGTATTGATCCAAAGCTGGATTGCATTTTGGTTATCTTACCTTCTAGGCGTTCTCCTACTGGAATATTAATGCAGAGGGAAGATATTATATTGGAATGGATATTTTTACCAAATAAACCAAATAAAAAATTAAAAACTTATGTGGAAAAAATCTCTGACTTGATTTACAAAGGAAAATTGAGACTTCGTCAATTAGCAGGCATAGACCCAGCAGAAATTGTCGTACCATTAACTAAGGAGGACATTGAAAAATTATGGACAGAAAGTGAACCTTGGCAAAGAGCTTGCAGTAATTTTTTGGGAGAAATTAACAGCAAATATCCCAAAAGCCATAGAATTGATCTTATAAAGAGAGCTGAATGGATCTTGCCTCGAATTGTACGGCAAAAACCCATATCTGGAGTTCGTACATTTTATACAGATGCCAACAAAGAAGGAAAGGCAGGTTACAAATCAGAAAATTTAAGTAAAGTGGTTCAAAGTCCGTATAATTCAGTGCAAAAATCAGAATTGTATGCTATTCTGTTGGTATTAATGGATTTTTCAGAACCTCTCAACATAGTAACTGACTCTCAGTATGCTGAAAGAGTGGTGTTACATATTGAGACTGCAGAATTTATCCCTGATGCTTCAGAATTAACTTCACTATTTATTCAATTACAAGATACAATCAGGAAAAGGAATCATCCTTTATATATAACTCACATTCGATCCCATACTGGTCTGCCCGGCCCTCTAGCACAAGGCAATGATGAAATTGATAAATTATTGATAGGAAATGTGCTGGAGGCCTCAGAATTTCATAAAAAACATCACGTTAATAGTAAAGGTTTAAAAAAGGATTTTTCCATAACCTGGCAACAAGCCAAAGAAATAATAAAGAAATGTCCTACTTGTTCCTTCTACAATCAGACGCCATTACCAGCAGGATGTAACCCAAAGGGTACTCAGAGAAATGAAATCTGGCAGATGGACGTGTTTCACTTTGCAGAATTTGGAAAATTGAAATATGTACACCACACTATCGATACTTATTCAGGATTTCAATGGGCAACTGCTTTGAGTTCTGAAAAAGCTGATTCTGTAATCACTCATTTGCTAGAAGTTATGGCCATCATGGGTATACCTGCACAAATCAAAACTGACAATGCTCCATCATATGTCTCTGTTAAAATGAAACAGTTTTTTGCTTATTACAATATAAAGCATATTACAGGCATACCACATAATCCTACAGGTCAAGCAGTTATAGAAAGATCAAACAGAACTCTAAAGGATATGCTAAATAAACAGAAATGGGTAACAAAAACCCCCAGAAATAGACTGCATAATGCTCTTCTAACTTTGAATTTTCTGAATGCCAATGAGAAAGGAACAACAGCTGCAGAGAGACATTGGATAATAGAAAAAACTACAGAATTAAATCAGCCTATATACTTTAAGGATGTGCTGACCTCAGAATGGAAACCAGGGTATGTATTACATTGGGGACGTGGTTTTGCTTTTGTTTCTACAGGAGAAGATAAGCTGTGGGTACCATCAAAATTGATAAAGGTTCGATTTGAACAAGAGAGACCTCTTAATTAGAGGAGGTGATAGTTCATCAACCAGCATGAACATCCAATTTAAACTAACTTGTATCAATAACACATGCCTTTTCATTTAATCAGATAATAACTTGTCAAAAGGAAACATCCCCAAAATTAGTCTTGGGGAAAGGTTTTTGTTTTTGTCTTTTAGGAGAATGAAGGTTAAGGAATCTGAAGAACACTGGACAAATGAGACAACTGAAGAAAAGGGACAAATCATCTATCCCAAGAAACAGAGTGAAACGGTGTATGGGTATATATTATCTAAAAAAATTTTATGTCTTCCTAAATGTTTGTTTCTGCTTTTCTCTAAAGATTTAACACTATTGGTCTTCTAACAGTCCCAGTTCAATTAAAATTTAAAGCTGACTTTGGAGTTGGAGAATGGCTCTCTCCTTCTTTAAAATCAAGCATGTTGTTAAAAGGAAAATGCAAACTCACTGTATCATGCCAGAATAAGAGCCATTTCTGCTATGGTACAGGACAAAAGCAAAATTAATTAAGGGACTATTCTATTACTAATCTCAACTCTTTGATTCTATTCTGATTCTTTAAACTGTTCTCAAAGTATAAATTTTATATCAAAATTTACAAGATTAATATATATATATACATTTTAAACTTTGTTAAGATATGAATGGTCATATAGAGTACTAACTAATTCTAGAAAAAAGGCTAGCTGCATATATATGTTTTTGTGTTCGAGTCTCTTATCAGTTTTCTGCAGGAAATCATGGCCAGGCCTAACATCAACTGAAGTCTCCAGAAAGAAGATGGGGCCCCACAACAACAACAATTCCACGTGGACAATAATAATATCATTAAGCTGACAAACATCATCCATAGATCAGCTTTGAACTACAAGGTGCTCAGAGCAAATTTGAGATGACTAGCTGAGATGATCCAGTCTCAAAGACTACTTGAATAAGGACTTGAGATAAACCCTCAACTTTGGCATTATACACAGACTGGATAATGAAGGATATAGTTACCTCTCCTAGAATTTGACAATTAACCTAAAATTTTTCTTTCAGGATAAAGAAAACTTCGCCCATACCCAGCAGGAAGCAATTTTAAGAATACGACGCCCACATTCCCAAAGAGGTGGTGTGGGGCGGGTGGTTTTTTGGTCTTTTTAATGGGTTCTGGGTCTGGGATAATTTTCAGTATTTAGGGGGGTTGGTTACAAGTTATTGTCAAGGGTTAGGAAAAAGGCTAAGCAAAGGAGATTAGATTTAAGGTTCTTGTTTAAAAAAAAAAAAAAGAAAGAAAGAAAGAAGGAAAGAAAGGAAGAAAGAAAAAAAAAGAAAGAAAAGAAAAAGACAATTACTAGTTTTAAATACTTTACATTGGATTGAATTGTTTTATATTGTACACAAATTTGAAACTGATATTGTTAGAAAATGCTATATGTATATTTCTAATTGTATTTATTCCATCCATTTAACAATGTAATGCAAATTTCTGATCCTTGAATGTTATTATTATCAACTATTAGGATATAAAGAAATGAAAGCTAGTAGTTAGACATTATCATAGAACTTGTAGTCATATTAGATATGTTTTAAAAATTGAGCAGAGATGTTTTAGACAGGTCATCTTCAAACCCTTCAGAGATCTACAGAATATGGCATTTAAAATGTTTTAATAACTTAGAAAATTTTTCTTTTTTGAGACATGTCGGCTCCTGGCAGTACCAATCTACTTTAGAGAAAATATGGGCATTGAAGAAACTGCATATGGAGTCAACTTTCATTCTGGCAAAAGTTAGCCACTGGACAACAAAGTATCCTCGAATCAACAGGACAAAATGGACAGACAGATCACGAAACAAGGGACTACTGATTCTTGCCAAAACAAGTGTGGTTATGGCTTTATCAAAAGGCATCTTCTGAGGCCAGGACAATATGGCCCCATCCCTGAAGTGGCCTTCGCATCCAGAAAAGGTACGGTGCCCTTTTCTTCAAAGGCAGCTTAACAGGCAGAGGGCCGATGGATTCTGTTGTACAATGGAACAGCAGCTGAAAGCTCATGCCTCTCAAAAGTAGACTGGCATTTAATAGAGGGATGTGGAGAAGAAGGGGATGCTGAGATGAAGCCATATATACACAGCCAAGAAGAATGGACAGCTGAATTAAAAAACTGTCAACAATTTCCAGAATGTAAAATCCTGAATCATGACAGGACACTAGTGGAATTCAGGTGTTTCTGGTACGTGGACTGCTCTCACCCAATGTGAGGTTGAACTGTTGACCTTGTGTACATCCTACTTCACAAATGAGTCTGTCAGATACACTAAGCCTATCGGCTGAAGATGATGCCCCAACACTGCGGAGAAACCTCAGGTGACTGCCCAGGCAGCTGGCTGTTTCTGTCAACTCACAAAATTTTTTTTTTTGGAAGTTGCTTGCATGCACTTCCTGTTTTTATTTTTGTTAGCTAATATTATTCCCTTCTTGGGTCTCTGAGGGAGTTGAAGATTAGTTAGTTATGGTTGAAGATTAGTTAGTTATAGTTGAAAATTAATTAGGATAGAAAGTACATTAGATACATCTTGGAATTATCAAAATAGGATAGATAATGGAATTATTTTCTCTGATTCGTCAAATACCTGTTTAGGTATTTATTACTTGTATATATTGTATATAGTTATTGTACTTTTGTATATAGTTTTTCTTTTGTTAGTCATAACCTTTTGCTTTTTTTCTTTTTATTAAAATAGAAAAGGGGAAATGTGGTGGTAATCTAATTGTATTGAAATATTATTTTGATTTGTACTGAAATATTAATTTGATTGTATGTTAATAAATAAAGTTGTCTGGGGGTCAGAGCTATTAGAGCCATAGCAAGAGTGTGGCGGTGGTGGCACACGCCTTTAATCCCATAGATATCTGTGTGTTCAGGGTCAGAGCTATTAGAGCCATAGCAAGAGTGTGGCGGTGGTGGCACACGCCTTTAATCCCATAAGATCTATGTGTGTTCAGGGATACAGCCAGCATTGGAGACATATGCCTTTAAGACCTAGGGGGCTGTACATTCAGACAGTGACGAGGCAGTCATGTGTTTGGGTTTACAACCAATGAGAAGGCAGAACAACATACTTTAAAAATACGAACCGAGAGGAAGTAGGTCTCTTTTCGCGAAGCTGGGACAGCAGGAGGAAGGGTGAGATTTTTAGCTCTGAGCTCTGACTTCTCGGCTTTCTCTTTTACATTGTTTCTGTGTTTCTTATTTAATAAGACGGTTGGTTACATCAACAAGTGGCTGCGGCAAGAACACAGACCCAGGCTCACACAACACCATGGCGCTGGGTGGCAGTGCAGACTATTCAGATCTGTATGGCCCCAGGAGAGACTCAAGCCTCAGACACTAATCAGTTTCTAGGTGTCGACCCAGACCCCTGACATCCATATGGTCCTCAGTGGTGCTAAGGCCATGAACATCAACACAGACCTTAGCTCTGATTGGACCATGGGACGGAGACATGGACCTTGGCAACAGCCCGGGCATAGATGTCACCATAATCTTGGTTGGCACTGTAGGTCACTTAGATAAGCATGAACCCAATGGCAGCATGACTCTTGAACCCCCCCCCCCAACACACACACACATAGTTCCAGATGTAGGCCCAGAGTCCTGGCATCGTCACTGACACTGACAGAGATAATATTTTCAATAAAAGAAAAAACATTTTTTTAAAATGAAAACAAACAGGCCTATAAGGGATAACAATTTAATATAATAAAAAAGCAAAAACTAACACACTAGAATAAGACAAAACAAATAAACAGTAGGAAAAGAGCCCCAAAGAAGGCATAAAAACAGACCCACTTGTTACCTCACACAGAAATGTCATAAAAACTAAATTGTAAACCACATCATATATGCAATGGAGCTGTAAAGTAAAAGGAGAAAAGAAATATATGTATATGTATGTATAAAGTAAACTTAAAATAAAAAATAAGATAAAATATTTTTACAAAGAGAGCTCTGACATGATACTATAAGATAAGGAACCTCGCCGCGCAGTGGTGGTGCACGCCTTTAATCCCAGCACTCGGGAGGCAGAGACAGGTGGATCTTTGTGAGTTCGAGGCCAGCCTGATCTACAGAGTGAGATCCAGGAAAGGCGCAAAGCTACACAGAGAAACCCTGTCTCGGAAAAAAAAAAAAAAAAAAAAAAGTTCATTTTCTGCAGGCCAACTACTTACTGCAGGGTACTAGTAGTTTGCTTCTGCATGGAGGAAACTAAATTTGCATTTGCAAGGGGGTTGTCAATTGTAGATAGCTTTTGGGTTAGGGATGGTATACTGGTTGATTTTGTTTGTCAACTTGACACAAGCTATAGTCATCATTGAAGAAGGAGCCTCAGTTGAGGAAATATCTCCTGAGATAAGCTGCAAAGCATTTTCTCACTTAGTGATCAATGGGGAAGTGCCCAGGCCATAGTGGGTGGTGCCATCCCAGGGATAGTGGTCTTGGGATCTATAAGAAAGCTGGCTGACCAAGCCAGGGGAAGCAAGGCAGTAACCAGCACTCCTCCATGGTGTCTGCAGCAGCTCCTGCCTCCAAGATCCTGTCCTGTTTAACTTGCTGTCCTGACTTATTTCAGTGGTGAACAGCAATGTGGAAGTGTAAATTGAATAAACCCTTTCCTCCACAACTTGCTTCATGGTCTAGGTGTTTTGTTACAGCAATAAAATCACTATGGACAGATGGAAACATGTGTCCACTTTCTCCTTTCAGGTCTAGAACTCCATGTGGTGTAGACCCATTCAGGTCCTGTTTATCTGCCTCAGTCTCTGTGAGTTCCTATTTGTGTCAATCTTGTTGATTTAGGGGGCCTTGTTTTCTGGATGTTCTCCATCCCCTATGGCTCTTAGATGCTTTCTGCCTTTTCTCTTCAACAGGGTTCCCTCAGCCCTGAGGGGAAGGATTTGATCACAACATTCCATTTAGGAATGAGTGTTCCAAGATCTCTCCTTCTCAGCATGTCTGGCTGTGGGTCTCTGTATTTGTTTCCATCTGCTGCAGGAAGCATTTTCTCTGATGATGGCTGATTTCTGAGTATAGAAGAACATTCCTTTTTTTTTTTTTTTAAGAATAGTAGTAGTTGGTTTTACTCTAGGTCCCTGGGCTATCTAATCTAATGTTAGACAACTTTTAAAATGGATTTAGGATCTCTCACCATAATACTCTCTTCATATCCCAGTGAAAATAGTAGATGATATTACGGTTTGTAATTAAATAAACAAGTTATTGGTTTTTCATGAGAATTAATATAAGAAATTTCTTCATCTCAAGCTGCTACATTCATGAAACTATGCAAATTCTGATGGAAAGGGGGCACATATTCTGACTGTAGAAGATAATAATGACAGTTAAATTATAGTGGCCACTAGCTGCTCTATTATTTCATTCTTTAAGAAATGATATAGTATATTTGTGAAGGAATACAAATGCCACGAGTGAGGAAACAGAAAGCAAAAACAAGAACACTCTAAATTGCCACAATCTAGATGTGGAAATGGAAAGTCATAACTAATTATTAAATCAAATCATGTTAAATCAGCACTAGATTGTAGAAACTGCTTAGTAATTTGATATTCTAACAAAGCAGCCATTACCTAATGATGACAGCTATTTACCCAGATGGAAAGTCACAGGGAATTGGAACAACTGCCACAAGGCATTAATCAGCAACACCATCAGGAATGGCCCCTTCAGCCTACCAAATCAGTCATGATTAGTAGGGGTGGTTCAAGTTCAAAGGGCTGAGAAGTTAGACAGCATGCTCTTGGTCCCAAGACCAGGAGACTGCTGTTCACCAATCTGTTTCCCTCAGAGTTTTATGAGCTGGATACTACAGGATTGAAGGTCTGAAAAACTCTGTGTGGGCAATGGAGCCTGTCCTGTTTGGTCATCATTAAATAGAAACTTTTGAAGTGGTGATGTTTCTTAACTCAGTAAAGTGAAAATGTCCACTTCATGCTGTAGAATACATCATTTCTTCCTGTCATCTCACTGTCCACTTCATTCCTGATGCTCAGCTCATGCCTCTTATGATTTCTGTTTTATCCCTACACATAATCAACCATGAATTATTTCATTTCTTAAATGTACTGCCATTAGTATCATAGAATAAAAAATAAATATATTACATTTAACCAACTGAGCACGGGAATGAAAGTTTAAATATCTTATATATATTTTTTAAACTTTCTGTCAATTATTCCTGGCCATTTGAGATCTGCAAGCAATGTGCACCATCGAGAGGAATGAATGTACCTCATAATACAATGACTCATTAAAGGTCTGATGACTATAGAATTGAATACAATGAGACCACAGAATTGTCTCTAGACTGGGTGCTTCAAACTGTTTTAGTCTGTAAAAAAGTAAAACTAGTTTTTTAATTAAAGAAGACATGAACAGGTCACAAAATAGGTTGCTATGACTACAGAAGTAATCCATTGGCTTGTGGACTGGGCAAATAGAATGAATTAGTATTCATAACCTTTCCTTTAGACACTTGGGAGTCCCCACTGAGATAAATGGAGAAATATATAAAACAGTCTGGTTAGAAATGCCTCATTGATTTTCTTGAATGAGAGAAAATTTTTGCAGCTAGAGAAAGTTGAAGATTCGGGTGGGAGGAAATGACCACACTTAAAAGACTGAAAGTCTTGGACGAATTGGTTCTAAGTAACGAATGCCATAGTACGCTGCTATAACAACCTTGCAGTCTGTGATGGAATAAGCCTGTGACTATGGTGGCACAGAATAGGAGAGCTGAAAAGTCCCTATTGCCTTTCAGCCTCATCACATCACAGCATACAGCATTAACCAAATTTTTGGTAATACTGCTGCAATCAAACTACTGTATTATCAGTACTATGAAAATGGATCAGTATCGACATGAACGCTATAAAATACTTGATAATAAACAAGTATGTCATTAGTTTACGAACTTACTATAATCGTAATGTTTTTGAGTAAATTTTTTTCTGCTTCTGAAAGTGTATTTACTGGAAAACATCAAACCATGTCATTCCAGGACTAACCATATACTTCTGACACATATCAGGCATCTTAACTATAGTATTTTTTCTTGCATTTAAAATTTTAGCAGTTTCTTTGCCATAGTCCCAAAAGCAATAGGTCAGACCACATACACACATACACACACGAACACACATACATACACACAGACACACATAAATATCTATAAATATGTCCAACCATGCATAAATGCATTATGTATATAAATATTTACATAAACCATATAACATAAATATACACATCTATACATATTTGTGTCATATTGCCTTATGTATTGAATGATATGATCCATTTTACTTAAGATACAATAAGGAAATATTGAAACAATGAAAAAGAAGAATATAGAAGTCAACTATAACATCTGGTGCAATGTGTTAAAATATGTACCATATATAACTATATATAACTACACACAACTATATACATATAACTATATATATAAAACTATATATATATATACATATATATATATAACCGTGTGTGTGTGTGTGTGTGTGTGTGTGTGTGTGTGTGTGTGTGTGTGTGTGTGTGTGGTTTTTTTGAGACAGAGTTTCTCTGGGTAACAGCTCTGGCTACTGGCTATCTTGGAATTCTGTAGACCAAGCTGGCTTTTAACTCACAGAGATCCACCTGTGATCTGCCACCCGCGTGCTGGGATTAAAGGCATGCACCACCACCTAGCTATTCTGTATTTTAAAAAGTACAAATGGACTGTCTTCTTTAGTGGATAGGACATTCAGAATGCAGAGATTTTTCCAACTATGGAGCCACTATATGAGATATAAGGACTGAAAAACCTAGGGGTTGGTAAAGAGTTAACAATCATGATTTCAATACATACAAAGCTTGTGAGTCACTCTAGGATGGGAATTTATAAGAATATCAGTACACCATAGGAAAACTAATTCTTTTTGTTATGTTTTATTTTTTAAGATTATGTTACAATTACATCGTTTCCCATCTTCTCTTTCCTCCTTTCAGCTCCTCAAATGTACCCCTACCCTTGCTCTCATTCAAATACATGACATCTTTTTTCAAAACTTTATGTGTGTGCATATGTGCATGTGCGCAAGTGTGTGTGTGTGTGTGTGTGTGAAATCCTACCTATATAAATATAATCTGCTCAGTTTGCTGTGAGATTGTTACTTCTAGAAATGTCAGAGGAGCTACATCTATGATTTCTCTACAGTGTGGCAGCCAGCAGAAAACCTGAAAGGAGGAGGGAGTACACATGCCAATATGGAAGGGGAAAAGTTCAGGAGGCCTCAACCCTAGACAACGAACAACAGGCAACTAAGGAATGTTAAGAGTGGGAGAAATAGTCTTCACCAGGCAAAAGCATGTTAGTTAGTTTACAGTATCAAATAGAGAGCCTTGAAAACATAGAAACAAGCAACATCATATGTAAAACTAATTCTTGTATCAGCACCAAACCAATTCTTGAATCACTGCTGCTGTTACGTTAGTTGCAATTCCTAAATTAAGACACAACTACAAAGATAGCTGACATTGTCCTAGGTCAGAGGTAGATACAAGATCTGAGAAAAATGTAGACATAAGTCACCTCTTGAAGGATCTGTGTAATGGCATAATGGGTAACAGTGCTTACTACATTAATGAGTCCATTGCTGCATCCCATGATGGAAGAGAGCCTGTCTTCTGACTTTCAAACCTACACCCACACACTTATGAAACACACACATGGAATGCACACATGCACGTGTATACACACAAATGATATGAATAAACTTTTAAAAATTAAATTCATCTCTCTAAGATGAGTCTGTATGATTTACAGAGATGAATACCTAGTGCTCAACTTACGTTCTCACCTAAATTGTGCAGTATTTTTTAATGATGCCTTTTCACTTGTGTGTTTCATTGCTTCTGTGTTTTTGTTCTTGTATTTATGAAGTCTTACTATATTTTAGTGTGTTTAACTTTATGTTATATGATTCAATGACTGGTCCATTTACAGAACAAATATTTTTCTTCAATACTGCAATGATAGAATCAACCACAGTCTCTTTCCTTCTTCATTTTTCCCCACTAGTGCATATTAGTCAGTAAGATTTTTTCCTAGTTTAGTACATGTGCAGTTTTAGAAGCTGCTGATATGTGTGTGCTTGATATAGGAAACTAACACACTACATTTTAAATTCCTTCTATTAGAAATAATGAATTCTGAGAACCTCGTTTCTAGCATTTTTCCCTATCAAATATTGACAGATCTGTTTTGTCAGGATGTATAACATTCATATTCTCTTTCACCTTCCAAGTCCACCATCATAATTTATGATTCTGCCTTCATATCTGAATGCTCATGTTAGTCCTTTGCTATAGTTTCCCCAGCATTTTTTAATAGTCTAACATGTATGCTTTAGGAGTGTTTCAAAAAAAGTTCAATTATAAAAATGCCCCTAAACACTGTGTGTTTAAAGTTACTTGACTGTGACCTTTGTAACAAGAACTGCACCCCCAATCTGTACTCCGCACAACCTGCTTTCTCCCCTTTTCTGTATCTATGTCATTTCATTGTTTGAAAATGTTAAATGTTGTGGAAAGAAATACGAAGTCAAGTTGACATTTTATTCATACAAGATATTTGATATTTCTCCTTGGAGCTTTGACTGTTTCTTTTGTACTACATTTTCTTATAATTTCACAAGGAAATGTCTTGTTGCTCACCTGGATCAATTTTCCCTGCCAAGTATCCTCTCTCAGTATGTAAATTTAGCTCTTTTATTTTTCTAGAATGTCATTTCTGGAGCTATTGTGTGTAATTGTTCTAACTCATTATTTTTCAATTCTTCTTTGAGGAGTTTTTCAGATCCATCTGGGCACAAAGAATGAGATGGAATTATGATGGAGATACTTGCTTGTAATCCTTTACATCTTTGTGCATAACACTAATCTGCATGTGACCAGCCCAGGTGTATATTGCTCTGTTCTGCTACCTTGGCCAGAGAAAGGGCAGATTTATAGTATGTCACTTGTCTTCCTCACCATAAGAGCTGTTACCACATCAGTGAAAGTGTAAGTGTGGAGTCTGAAGCAACTACTAAAATGTTTGGATTATGTATTCAAGTCCCATAAAATTGGTATTGGAAATCATTCCAGAATAAATTTGCAACATACACACTGTGAGCATTTCCTTTACTAGGGCTGTATTCATTATCTGCCTTCTACATGGACCAATTCTAGTAAAGAGACAAATGTGGATATGGTGGGTCACATTTGTCATCCTTGTGCACAGGAGGCTGAGGCAGGAAGATTGCCATGAGTTGGATGGAGCTAGACCACACAGTCAGAGCAAGGCCAGCCTGGACTGACTAGTACGATATTGTCTCAAAGAAAAGGAATGGACATTACAAGTTAAATTTGAGTTTCTGGATATTGATGCCAACTCTTAAAAACTCCTTCAAGTGTTCCTCTTTCCCCATTATTCAAATACACTAGTCGGTTTTTCTGTTAAGTGGTTGTAGCCCTTCCAGGGAACAATGTGAAGATTTGCCATCTTCTGTTCTTGATATGATACTTCAGAGTCCTTTCTCTCAGTCTACCTCCTTCAATTAATAATCATGAAGTACGGGCTGGAGAGATGGTTCAGAGCTTAAGAGCACTGACTGTTCTTCTAGAGATCCTGAGTTCAATTCCCAGCAACCACGTAGTGGCTCACAACCATCTGTAATGAGATCTGGTGCCCTCTTCTGGCTTTCAGGAATACATGTAAGCAGAACACTATAAACATAATAAATAAACAACATAATAAATAAATAAATAAATAAATAAATAAATAAATAAATAAATAAATAAATGAAAAAAATAATCGTGAAGTACGAAAACTGAGTTCTAGAAATGTGGCAGGGGTGGAGATTTTTTTCTTTCGTTTTCTCTTTGGACATATGTGTATGGTGTGTGTGTGTGTGTATGTGTGTGTGTGTGTGTGTGTGTGTGTGTGTATGTTGGTGTGCACATTTATGTTTGGGTGTACTTATGTTTGCATATATGTGAGTGTGGAGGCAAGAAGTCCATGTTGAGTGTCTTCGATCATCATTTTCTGCCTTCTTTTTTGTAATAAAATCTCTCATTAGGACCTTGAGCTCACCAATTTTGCTAGACTAGGTGGCCAGCAATACTTAGGAACTCCCCCTAACTCTGCATCCCCAGCACTAATACTCAAAACATGAACTACTATGCCTGGCTTTTAACACAGGTAATTGGCATCTGAATTCAGATCCTCTTGCTTGTGTGGAAAGCACTTTACTGATTGAAGCAGCTGCCTGGTTATGGATTGTAGTTTGTTACTGGGAAACTACTCACTAAGCCCCTTGATTCTTAAATTATCTTGAGGTTCTGATTGATTCCTACTCTCTATTTTTCCCTAGTGATATTACGTTCTGTTAACAAAATCTATAATCCTCATGTGTATGGCTCCTTGGGATTAAATTGGGACCTCAACATTCATTACAATAATTGCATCTGCTGTACTTTGGATAGTTAAGCTTCATCTCTGTGACTCATGGGACTTTTTTGTTTGGACCTCTCATCCCAACTGCTGTGAGTGATCCTACTTAAGAAATAGACTCTCCAACCAACATTCCTGAGTAACAAAGAGTAACATTGTAATTATTAAAGATCCCCAGGCCTTTTTTAAAAAAATTAATTCTAGCCTCAGGAGCTTGTAAATTATGGAGAAATCTGCAGAACATTCACATATGATATTGTTCCCAAGTAGGTATAGTGATCTAAAGGGTTTTCCAGTATTATATAGCATATCCATTCTAGAATGCACAATTCCTGGAGTTCTTCAGCCTTCTTCTACTGTCTGACTTAGACTCTCTAGAGGACATTGCATATTTATAATGTATTGGTTTTAGAAAATAATCTCTCATTTTTTTAAAAAAAATAGAATTACTTGATTTCACTTTTGAATTAATTGCACATTAGTTACTTATACCTATCACATTCATTGAAGTCTTGCAATTAAAAACTGCCATCTAGAATCAACACTACTGTCCATAAATGAAAGAATTACTTAGTGTTTGCCAATAATCTAAGAAATTACGCTGTGGTTAAGAGGAAGTACTTTTATATATCTAAGTGAAAAAGATTAACATAACATATATATACATATATATATATATAACTGTAAATATCAGATCACAGAATAGTACACATAGTACAATTCAGTTATTATAATGTATATATGTGTACTAGTTTAAGGACATAAAAAAGAACAGCATATAAATTTATATAAAAATAATAGAATATTGATATAGTATGTAAAGTATATGAGATTATATTCTTCTTCATATATTTTAAATTATTTTACTTGTTTCAACAAGTATGCATTATTTCTCAAGTTACAAGGAAAACAATGCAGAAACTGTGCCTGGTGTGGTTGCCCACACCTGTAATCCCAATACTTGGGAGGCTGAGGCAGGAGGATTGCCATGAATATAAAGCCAGAATGCATTATAAACATTTCCAGATTGAGACTCTGTCTCAAACCAAACAAACAAAACAAGAAGGTGTAAATAATAAAAGGAAAAATGAAAGATGTTCCCAAAAACATTCTGGGAAATATCCAACTAACTAGTTCTGATCTAGTTTCAGATCTTCAGAAAGTATGGAGAAATTAGAAAGAAAAACAGTGTCTTGGTCACTGTTCTACTGCTGGGAAGAAACACCATGACCAAGCTAACACCTATAAAAGAAAGCATTTAATTGGGGTTTGTTTAAGGTTTCAGTTGGTCAATTGCCATTAAGGTTGGGAGCATGGCAGCAGGCAGGCAGGCAGGAATGTTCCTGGAGCAATAACTGAGAGGTACATCCTCATCCTACTTTCTCTATCTCCTAAGACCCGATGAATTACACTCGTAGGATTTTGCCACCCCAGTTGGCTTAATAAGGTCAGGAACCTAGGAGTTCTTACCTGTGAGGCAACTGTTCTTCCCATTGATCTCCATCCACCGATGTGTTTCTTCTTTGTATAGGATATTTGAACAAAGACTATTAATTCACTCATTGATTAGTTATACAGAAGTCTCCATCATTTGTAATTTTTGAAAACTGTTCCAATTCATTGTCTCTTAGAATTTACACAGTGGATGAACACGCACTTCTTAGGTTCCTGTGATATATACAAGAAGTAACCAGAGAGGATTATATACTAGGAAGTAATGGCAAGACAAATGAATATATGTTACAATGTCTGGGAAAAGTAAATACAATGACAGAAAATAGACCAAGTAGAGTAGGAAATAATCTCATTGTGTTCATTGATGGCTTTGGCAAGAATGGTCACTTAAAGATGAAGACATCTACTGCAGAAATACCAGCAATTCATGGAACTTTCCAGAGAAGTCACTTTTGGAAAAGATGTAACATTCAAGACAATTTGTGCTATCATATTTCTTTGTAAGAAAAGTTATTACCAGATATCCTTTAATTGTTCCCAAGTAGGTATTTTGGCTTCTAGTAAACATTATTTTATTTATTTTCATGGGAAGGGGTTCTGTATATGTATATATGCATCATATGATGGTGATGATGATGATGATGATGATAATGATGATAGTGGTGGTGAGTGTGTGTGTGTGTGTGTGTGTGTGTGTGTGTGTGTGTGTGTGTGTATGCGTGTGTCTGCATTTTGCTATGGTATTCATGCTAAGATCAGAGGACAACTTTTTGGATGTGTTCTCTCTAACTTTTCCATGGGTTCTAGGGATTGAACTCAGTTCATTAGATTTAGGTGGCAAGCCCCTTTAACCACTGAACTATCTTGCAGACCCATGTAACATCCTTTCAGGTGCATCTTGCAGTACATTTATCACTTACACTGTAAAACTTTAAACTTTCTGTGGGCATTTGATTTCTACTTCAAAATCAGGAAATGGTTTGACATTTATAAATCACCCAGAAATTCTTAGTTTTCTATCATTTTCTCATTCATATTCTATCATTATTGTAAACTGGTCCTCTAAACATATTGTTTCTATAACCACTTGCCAAAGATACATCTCTGGTTCACTTTGCTATAGTCTAGTAGGAACTGAAGTTTTCTTCTGCCACAGGAGAAATGGCACCTATGGCCCAGCTTCTCACCAACAGGACATTTAGTATCCCCCAGATGTCTAGAGAGGGTGCAGATTGGCCTTTCCCATGTATTTTCTGGAATATAAATTTAGACGTGTTGATGCCTGAAGCCTAAACATGTATCTCTCTGCTTTAGGAAAGGTGAATATTAGAGCATACAGAATCTTCCCTGATGAATCCAACTATGTCTGACAAAAGTGTCCTTTTAACTGCCATGAAAAAAGATGGATGGGATATATAAATCAGTGCTGGGTGCTTGCTTCACCAGTGGTGAGAGACTTTCTTTGTTGGATTCCAATGCATGTATTATTTACAAAAGCAATTGCCCTCTGTGGCAATGATTATTAGAGTAATGCTATGGTCGATTTTTCCAGTTTCAGAAAATCCAGTAAACATACACCGTTTCTTCTGATTTTGTAATTATCATCACTCTTGTCTCCCACAGAAGCTTAACTATACATATTATTCTCAGTATTACAAAAGATAACTAAAGAAACTTTCAGAATTAACCTTATCCTTGAGAAACACTAATTGGACATCTACTGGCCCAAAATGATTGGAAGAGTAACACAATCCCTTCTAGAAAGAACTGGTAGATGGGTGGCTTCTTAAAACCTCACCAGTTCCAGATGCTTCACTTCTGCCTAGGTTGGGCAATACAATAAAATTATTATTTAATATAAAAGCTGTTTTTATGTTTGTGAGAACAAAATGAATCTGATTTGATCAAAGGCTCAATTCATTATAACATTCTTTATATTGTTTGGATGAAGTTTTATAACTCAGAAGTCTAAATACACACATACACACACACACACACACACACACACACACACACACACACACACACACACACACACGGCCCAAGCTTCAAAAGTGTAATAAATCAAATAGCACCACATTATTTATATGACTGTTCATTTAAATAAAACATGAATAGTTTCCAAAGACTTTGATTTTCTTAATAGAACATGTGGAATTTTAATCTTTCTGGTTCTATACATAAAAGGATGAGCATGAATCTGAGAACTGAACAATTTCATAGCAAGGAGAACATAAAAGGCAGCTCCCTGTGATCTTTCAGGAGGAAGAGCTCTTGAAATACTGTGGGAAAAGCAGTCATGTGATATTTCTCATTATGAAAGGTCACCACTCTGCTCATTTATCACTATTTTATGGGAGAGGCAGAGTGGACTGCATTGAGTTGGGAGAAAGGTTGCTGAGGAGAATTTCTGAAATTACCTGGTGTTAAGAGGGATAGAGAAATGACTCAGTGTATTGCAGAACAAAGCTTGGGAACACATTGTTAGTGCAAAATCTGAAAATAACATAAGATGTGAGAAAGGAAGAAATCTATATAGAAGGAACAATTTTCTTCCCTTATACATAATTATATTTGACACAAAGTGAGGTTTTTCTTATGAACAAAAATGTATACTAAGTGTACTTACATCATGGGGGACAATATTTAACAAAACAAACTCTAGAGGTACTTCATATTTCTTAAAAAGTGGAAGACACATATCTACACTAAACAAATGCTGCCCTATCTACTGCTGAGCATGTCTTTCTGCAGGTATACACAGCATCTACTCAGTACAAAACACCACAGCATGCCTGCAATGTAACAGATATGATTGCAAGGGATTTACAAGGAATACCGCACTAAAGATTTTAAATTCATATGAAAAGTACTGAAACGAGAAAGAAAACCAAGGTAGATGCTCACAGGGGCTTGATAACAGCGAGATAAATGCAGTTAGTCATTGTTTTCAGTGAACCATGTACCACCTCTCACCTAAAGGTTTGCTTTAGCTAAATAACCAAAAAATGTTATTTAACTAAGTAAATAATAACCTTTACTAGAAAAGGAGCTTTAGTTGGGAGGGAAATTGGAAAGTTGGAAAACTTAGTGAGAAACAGAAAGGAAATGCGTAGAACTAAAATCCACAGCCTATGAAAATGGTTACTTGGTTACTTTCTTTGATTTCCATTGCTACAAAAATGGTAACTGCATGAACTAAGAACCTAGTTATTTAACCATAGTTTTAGAGAAAAATACAAAAAATCATTTCATGTGTTACTCAGAAAATACAAGCTCTTCCACTCTGCCTTCCTGTGATCTATTTTGAACTGAATCCGTATGAAGCAGGAAAGGTGCTATAATATTTTATATATATATATATATATATATATATATATATGTTTGGCAAAAAGAGCAACATTCTTGTACTAATTATTCCAATAACATTTTAAAAATATAAAACTCACAGGTGTCAATAATATATATAATGATAGAAAGCAGGCATAAATATGTTTTAAAACAACACAGGTTTCCATTATTGCTAATGTTGATTGATTTGACAAAAAAGAATGCAACAAAATAACTTAATCAATTATTTTACATGAGTAGAGCTATGGTAATATTCAGTTTCAATTAAATCCAAATTTCATATATATATATATATATATATATATATATATATATATATATATATAATGATTTTTACCAATTTAAAAGTTAACTTGTTAAGATGGCAACATGAATGTATGGCAAATAAGTCACAATCCTTCTCTTACACAAATTTTGTAAAATTTAGTGAAGATTTTAGAAGGATTTACTTTTATTACTACAAGCTTGATCTTATTATTAAAAAAACAAAACAATTTTTAACAGTGTTCATATTGAATACTTATGACCAAAGAGCCTCAAAGTTAATGTATAAGATTTCCAATGTATCACCATTCATAAATATAATAAGCTTTGATAATATACATCATGATTTTTCCTTCTTTCAAAGCCAGGATATGAAATTAGAAAACATACATTAATGTTCTATTTTTTATTTGGATACTTTCATATTCATGTACTTTGACTGTGATTATGATTTGAAAGTTCTACTAGAGTACAGATGTGCATTTTACATGTTATTAACTCACACTATTTCAGAGATTATTTCATATAGATGGGGCTATCATCACTCTTTGACCTTTAGTCTTTATTAAAGGGGGCACATTATTTCTATACTGATACCTCCTTCTTCTGTTTTTGTCTCTGTTCACTACTCTGCTATGATTGGATTATGAAATATTGTGTGAATTCTAAAATCAAAGCAGCAATTCAGTTTATTCATATGTTGTCTGGGAAATAATATTTTCCTGAATATCATATAACCATATTTTATATGAAAAATGTGTCATCTTCATATTTTTCTGTTTACAGTTGTCTTATTAGACCAATAGAGAGTAGAGAGTATAGAAACTATTCATTTAGTCAATATAGAAAAGAAACAATTATCTAGAGACACTAGAAAATGGCTAAAAAGAGACAAATTCTGGAAAAGGAGAGTGGATGTTTATTTTAATTTTCAGTAATTCTAGCCTACATTTACCCTGTTGGAACCATATGAGTAAGCTGTGGCATAGGAGCAGTGTTACTGGTTTGTAGAATGGGAGGAGGAAAATTTAAGAAAATCAACAGCTGTTGTGATGGAGTTCTAGTTCCATGAGAGGATTCCATTTCCTTAAGAGGACAGTCATAATGTTGACCAAAATGTTCACTTAGTGAAGCCCACCCACTCAAGCATGTGCCAAGGTGTGTGAGACAAACTTGGGAGGAAATGATGTCTGGAGGGAATTAGAACTCCAAACATCAGAACCCAAGTGAAAAACCCATGTGGGCATGGCACCCACCTGTAATCTCAGCACGGAAGGCAGAGAAAAGGAATTACCAGCAATCTGGGTAGCTAAGTCAGCCAGAATTGATGAATTCCAAGTTCATCGAGATAGCCTTCTGCAGTAAGCAAGGTAAAGAGCAGAGTCATCTAAGATGTCACCTGGTGTCAACCTCTAGCCTCTACACATGTGCACACGTGCACCAACACACAGACACACACACACACACACACATACAAAAAACAAGCAAAAGAAATGAAGATTAAGGAGCTGCTCTTTTAGACTGTCCAGGCACTTAAACAAGACAGTCTAAGAAGCTTATAAGCAACAAAAATACATGTTTCTCAGAGTTTTAGACTGGACAGTGTTTGAGATACAAATGAAGCAAATGTAGTATCTGCTGAGATCTTCCTCTTCACATATGAGAGTTTTTCTCAATTTTACATGATAACAAGGACCATGGGTCTTTGGGGTGTCTCATTCTATGGCACCACTAATCACATTTTATGAGGATCCTCTCTTCATAACCTATTTAACTTCCAAAATCAGCATCTCCTAATTACTATCACCTTAGGAACTAAGATTTTAATACATGAATTTTAAGGAAACAATCAGATAACAGCAGCTATGCAAAGCAAATAATGTTATGTATGTCAATTGAGTCCAGACAAATGAAGTTATAGCATAAAAAGGAATGAGAACATATAATGTATATTCTCCGAGGAATGTAATGGAATCTAGATACCATACAACACACTATTCACAATGTTGTAAACACACATTAAAGCAGATTGTCAGTAAAGACCTATACTTAACTGAAGAAAGTTGATGTGGGACTACTTGTCTTCCCAAGGGAACGGCATATCAACTGTTTTCCTGTGCCAAATGATCAGCTCTGAAAACATGCATACAAGTAACATAGGAAAAGAACAGGTTATATTTAGGAATATATATGTATGTAAATATGCATTCAACAACGATTGACAAATTTACAGGTCATGAATTTGAAGGACCATGGAGGAGTTTATGGGACAGCTTAGAGGGAGGAAAGGGAATGGAGAATGTTATCATTGTATTATAATCTCTAAAGAGAAGATCAGCATGTGAAAAATATAGGAATCTATTATTCATTTACAAAAAAAATGCCAACAGAGACAAATTCTGTCAATCAAGAGACTGGAATTTGCAAGTAAGGATTTTTTAAGCTTCATTACTAACTACATTAATGGAAATAAAAGAAAAAATGAAGAAATATGAAATCTACACAGAAAATTACAGATCATAAAATATGAACCAATTGAAAGTCTGAATGGAGTTGTCGAATCTTCTCAGTGGTCTCTAGGAAAAGTAACATTTTCCTCAATAAAGAAGATATGGAGCATGTCCACAATGCAGAAATGTCCCCAGTAGTCAACATTGGAAGTGTAAACAATAAAATAAATAAAATAGTACTTAGCTGTAGACTAAAGTGTGTGGTAAATATCCATGTCTATTTTGATGTAAGCAAATAATTGAATAAATAAACAGATAGACGCCAATATGAAAAGCAGCCTCTTATATTAGAAACAAAACTGAAATAAAAGTTAAGGGAAAGACTTAAACGTAAAGCTCAAATCTCTACAGCTCCCAGGAGAAAACTGAAGAAATGCTGTATGTCATTCTTCTGGATAATAATCAAATGGTTGTTACCCCAACATCCAGGCAAACTATATCAAAACAGACAAATGAGATTACATCAAACCATTATAGACTACATAGTAATTCATGCTTACTGAAAATAAGGTAATTGAAGAATGTAGATATTTATAAATACAAGAATAGAAAACATGCATTTTCCTCCTAATTTCTTTAAAATGTATTGTTGGTTTAAAAAATAACTCCACCATCAATCATCAGGCTTGCACTGTGTGCAGATATATATGCATGCTGACCACAGGCACAATAGTATGAAAGACATGTGCATTTAAAATTGTAAAGCTCCTGTGTTGCAGTAGATTATTATGAATCTCCATGTAAACTGAAAGGAAAGTGATAGCGGTCTGCCATCCTCTTGAAGGCAAATACAAAACATGATAACAGCAAAAACAGCTCACTTTGACTACCTGAAAATAAAAATAGTCTTTAGATATTTTATTTAATCTGATATTAATTTTCCATTAATTAGAAAATACCTGAGAAACAAAAAGGAATACAAATGAACACTAATAAATAAAATGAAAATTTCCTACTGAGATACAGAGGTTCTCCTCTGTCTCCCTGTCTCTGTCTCTCTTTGTATCTGTCTTTTTCTGTGTCTTCTCCTCTCTTTCCCGCCCCCTTTCTCTCACCTCATTTTTCTTTCAATATCTGTAACATTTGATTTTCTTCCCTCTTATCTTGCCTTTTAATTTTTCTTTTATTCATTGTAATAGATAATACAACATTTTCTTTCCTCAATTACCTGTTTTTCCGTGTTCTTCAAAGTGTTGTTACATCATCATCATCATCATCATGATTATATGGTACTATGTGTGTTATCATCATCATATTGTGGTGTGTGTGTGTGTGTGTGTGTGTGTGTGTGTGTGTGTGTGTGTGTGTGCAGGCATGTGTGTAGAGTCAGAGAACAACATTTATCAGGGGCTATCTGACTTTTCCCTTTGGTTCTGATGACTGAACTCAGGTGGTCAGTATTGCTGAGCAAGTGCTTGATTTTATCTGCTCAGCTATTTCACTAGCCATTTTCCAATATATTTCCTTTCCTCTTACTTAGCCATCTCCTCCTCTTCCTAGAATCAGTTGCCTCTTAAATATAATGACAATGAAACCAAAGGCCCTAGCCTAGGTTTATACACTATAATTGTGTTTATATTTAAATTATAGGTAAATTATATAATATATACAATATAATATATGTTACATTATAGGTATAGTATGTCACCTAATCATTTGCTGTGTGATACCTGTATTGTTTATTTAAGCCATGAAGATGAAATTATTTGGTGGCAGACTTCCCCTGCTCAAGTGCAGGCCACACCAGTCATAAGAACAGGTAAGTCACTGCCTGCCATCCGTACTGCCCCACTCCCTAAATTTGGTTCTTAAAGACCCATTACATCACCCTTCCCCCCACCTCACACCCACCCCACAACCTGCCTCTAACCACAATGCTTGCAGATATCTACTGCTCAGGTGCAAGCTATACCAGTCAGAAGAACGAGTTCAAGCCACACCAATCAGAAGAACAGTGGTGTCCTGGTGCACCTGAGGCCAAGTTAGCCACCCAAAGTCTGGCCCCCATTTTGAACAGAGACTCCTTACTAAATCAGTAGTTACACAAAACCACCAGAAATCCAGGCCAAAAAAAGATCAGAAACCCAAAGAGGAAACAGAAACCAAGGAACAAAACACCTATCCAACAAACACAAACTCAGACCTACAATCATTCCAAACCCAGATACCTAAATGCCAATGTAAGAACACAGTCAACAACAGAAAGGACAATATGGCACCATCTGAGAACAGTAATCCTATAACAGCAAGAATTGAATAATCCAATACAGCCAAAGCACAAGAAAATGGCCTTAAAACAAGCTTTATGAAGATGATAGAGGTCCTTAAAGAGGAAATGAAAAAAATCCTTAAAGAAATTGAGGAAAGGGCAAACAAAAAATGGAAAATTAACAAATTGATTAAAGAATGCCAAGAAAAACAAATAATTGAAGGAAAATGTTGAAGACATGAAAATCTAAATAGAAACAATAAAGAAAATACAAACAGAAAATTCTGGAAGTGGAACACCTGGGTAAGTGAACAAGAACTACAGATGCAAGTATCACCAACAGAATAAAAGAAATAGAAGATAGAATCTCAGCTACTGAAGACAGAATAGAAGAAGTAGATAAATCTGTCAAAGAAAATGTCAAATCTAAAAAATACCTGACAGAAAACATTCAGGAAATCTGGGAAACTATGAAAGAACTAAACCTAAGAATAATAGAGAAAAAAGGAGAAGAATCACAGCTCAAAAACCCAGAAAATATATTTAACAAAATCATATAAGAAAATTTAAAGAAGGACATGCCTATAAAGGTACAAGAAGTTTGCAAACACCAAATCGATTAGAGTAGAAAAGAAAGGTCTCTTAGTCACATAAAAGTCAAAACACTAAACATACAGAACAAAGAAAGAATATTAAAATCTGAAAAGAAAAAGGCCAAGTAACATATCAATCAGACCTATTATAATTACACCTGATTTCTCAACCAAGACTCTAAAGACTGCAGACTCTAAGAGACCATGAATGGCAGCCCAGACTACTATACCCAGCAAAACTTTCAATCACCATAGATGGAGAAAACAAGACATTCCGGTGACAAAGTCGAATTTAAATGATATCTATCCACAAATTCAGCCATAGAGAAGGTACTAAAAGGAAAACGCCAACCCAAGGAGGTTAACTATAACCATGTAAACACAGGCAGTAAATAACTTTATACCAGCAAAACCAAAAGAAGGGAAACTGTAGTAGGTAGCCATTCCAGCTTTGATCTGGAAGTTCCAACCCCCATGGAGACTCTGGCAACTGTCACACCTACAAGGCAGGGCCAGGGGAGGCACCTGGAGACCCCAGATCTGGATGGGCCAGCATGCTGTCTGTTCCGGGACCCTGAACGGTGGAGGTAGACCGAGCAGAGCTCCAGAGAACACCACTGGACTGCGATACACCTTTCCCAGGCCCCACAACCTACCTATCCCTTAATTTGTAAGTTACGCCATTAAATAAATATCCTTTTAACTACGTGGAATAGCCTTAATAGTTTCACCAATATCTGGTGCCCAACGTGGGGCACGAACCCATGACCCTGAGATTAAGAGTCTCATGCTTTACCAACTGAGCTAGCCGGAAACACACACACATACCAAAAACAACAACAACATGACAGGAATTAACAACCATTAGTCATTAATACTTGTCAATATCAATGACTTCAGTTAGCCAATTTAAAAGCAAAAACAAAAACACAGGCTTATGCAATGAATACAAAACCAGGATCTTTCCTCTACTGCATGTAAGAAATATATCTAAACATCAAAGATAGATATTACCTCAAAGTAAAAGGCTGGAAAATAATTTTCCAGGCAAATGGACCAAAGAAGCAAGCTGGTGTAGCCATTCCAATATCTAACAAAACAGACTTCAAACCAAAATTAATTAGGAAAACTGGAAAAGGACATTTCATGCTCATCAAAGGAAAAATCCTCTAAGAGAACATTTCAATACTTAACATCTATGCCCCAAATGCAAGGGCACCCACATTTGTAAAAGAAACTTTACTAAAGCTTAAGTCACACTTTGAATCTCACACATTAATAGTGGAAAACTTCAATACCCCATTCTCACCCATGAACAGATTATCCACACAAAACCTAGACAGAAAAATAATGGCACTCATAGACGTTATAAATCAAGTGGATCTAACAGATATCAACAGAACATTTCACCTAAGCATAAAAGAAGATATCTTCTTCTCAGCACCTTACAGAAATTTTTCTAAAATTGACCACATATACTATCTCAACAGATAAAAGAAAATGTAAATAACTCCCTGTATCCTATCAGACCACCATGGATGAAAGCTGGATATCACCAACAACAGAAACAATAGAAAGCTTACAAACTCATGGAAACTGAAAACTGCCTACTGAACAACAACTGCATTGAGGCAGGAATAAAAGCATTAAAGACTTCCCAGAATTCACTGAAAATGAGTGCACAACCTACCTAGCCATAGGGGACATGATGAAAACAGTGCTAAGAGGAAAGTTCATAGCACTGAGTGTCTGCATAAAGAAATTGCAGAGATCTCATACTAGTGACTTAACAGCACACCTGAAAGCTCTAGAACAAAAAGAAGCAAACACACCCAAGACAAATAGACTAGATGGCAGGAAATAATAAAACTGAGGGGTGAAATCACTAAAATAGAAACAAAAAGAACAATACAAAGAATCAATGAAACAAAGAAATGGGTCTTTGAGAGACTCAACAAGATAGACAAACCCTTATTCAAGCTAACTAAAAGACAAAGAGAGAATCTCCAAATTAGCAAAATGAGCAATGAAAAGAGGACCATAACAACAGACACTGAGAAAATTCAAAGAATCATTAGGTCATACTTTAAAAATTTGTACTGCATAAAATTGGAAAATCTAAAAGAAATTGACAACTTCTTCCATAGATATCATTTACCAAATTAATCAAAATCAGATAAAGAATCTAAATAGACCTATAGACCCTAAGGAAATAGAAGTAGCCATTGAAAGTCTCTCAACCAAAATAAATAAATAAATAAATAAATAAATAAATAAATAAATAAATAAAATAATAATAATAAAAGCCCAGGGCCAGAAGGTTTTAGCTCAGAATTCTACCAGACTTTCAAAGAAGACATAACACCAATTCTCCTCAAATTATTCCATAACATAGAAACAGGTGGAACATTGCTAAATTAATTAAATGAGGCCATAGTCACACTGATATTCAAACTACACAAAGATTCAGAAATAAATTTGCAGACCAATTTCCCCCATGAACATTAGTGCAAAAATACTCCATAAAATCCTCATAAACCAAATGCAAGAACAATTCAAGAAAAAATAATCATTCACCATGATCAAGTAGTCTTCATGCCAGAGATGCAGGGATGGTTCAACTTATGAAAATCAGTAAATTTAATCCACCATATAAACAAACTGAAAGAAAAAAATACACATGATCATCTCATTATATGCTAAAAGACCTCTGACAAAATCCAAATTCCTTCATGATAAAGGTCTTGGAGACATCAGGGATACAAGGAACATATATAAATATAATAAAAGCAATATACAGAAAACTGACAGTCAACATCAAATTAAATGGAGAGAAACTCAAAGCAATTCCACTAAATTCAAGGACCAAACAAGACTGTCCACTCTCTCCATCCGTATTCAATATAGTACTTGAAGTTCTTGCTAGAGCAATATGATAACTAAAGGACATCAACAAAACATGACACAATTTGCTACAATATTACAAGGTACAAGCCATCAGTTACCAAGGTGACCTAGTAGGAGGAAGAGGGTCCTACAAGCAGACAAAACGGTCAGAGATAGCCCTTGCTTCCACTATTAGGAGTCCCACAAGAACACCAAGCCATAAGATATATGGAGAGGTTCAATGTCAGACCCCTACAGGCTTCCTGATCACTGTGAGCCCCTATGAATCCTGGACAGTTGATTCAGTGGGCCCTGTTCTCATGGTGTCTCTGTCCCTTCTGGTTCCTCTGATCCTTTCTCCCCATCCTCCACAGGACTCCCCCAGCACTGCCTAAAGTTTCACATGGGTCTCTGCATCTGCTCCCATCAGTTGCTGGATGAAGTCTCTCTGGTCTCTTGAATGATAGTTCTGCTAGGTTCTGGTCCCAGAGCACTCTGCAGGCAGGACAAACTGTAGGCCAAAGGTTTTATGGCTAGGTTGGTGTCTCAATTCCTCCACTCGAGGTCTGGCCTGGTTACAGAAGATGGCCAGGACATCAAGGGGATGCAAATTGCAAAGGAAAATGTCAAAATGCTGCGATTTCTAAATGATATGAGTATACACAAGTGACCCCAAAAATCCTACCAGGGAACTCCCACAGCTAATAAACACCTTCAGCAAAGGTCCTGGATACAAGATTAGCTAAAAAAAATTAGTAAGCCTCCAACATACTAATGATAAATGGTATGAGAAAGAAATAAGGGGAAAGCACCCTTCACAATAGCCACAAATTATATAAAATATCTTGGTATAACTCTAACCAAACAAGTGAATGAACTGTATGATTAAAAACTTAAAGTCTTTGAATAAGGAAATCACAAGATGCAATGTTGAATTATTTTGAAACAGTCTGAAAGACTGTTTTTAATTATTTTTCTGCTTAAACTAGCTAGAGTGAATTTTATTATTCTCAACATAGTCCCACCTGACAAAATTTATCCCTAACCTATTTGCAGAGCCACATACATTTTTACAAGACCAAACATAATTCACAATCCAGAAACATTTAGCAATTTGCTCTTCTTGTCAACTTTTGTTTCTGCAATAATGTCTCTGTTTATCCTGCTCCTTCAATATATTTTGGCTTCGTGTTACCTCTTCCCAGTTTCCAGGTATTCAATCATTTCCATACTAAGAAGCCTGATGGGTACTTCTTCCATAAAGCCTTTGTTATATCTGAGATAGAATATTGCTTATGTTTCTGCCTCCCAGTTTTTTGCTTTTATTTATATATTATTTTTCCCTTCTCTTTTAGGTATTTGTTTTTCACCTGGACTTTACTCAGCCAGTTTTACAGGTAGATATATCCAATTCCTATTTCTGTTATTATCTGTGTTCACCTAGGAAACCATCTATATGTTTTTTTTCCAAGATACATTCCAATTGGCTCCACTCTATACAAGCTTTTCCCTACTGATATTCAGGTATTAGATAAATGTATTTGATCAAGACTAATCGAAAGATCAATGACAGTTCATACACAGACCACCTTCTAAATAATTAATTTTTTTCATTTTGTATAACTCTCCTTCAACTATGAATAAATTACAAATTTGAATTAATCATAGAGAATGGAAGACAAATATACTTCAGCTCATCATCCATTTTTAGCTCTTTCTGGTTACTAGATGGCACACACTTTGTTAATTAAGCCCCAAACATCACAAATAATAGATTAATTAAAACATTGGCAATTTGCAGAAACCTGAGTCCATTTATGCTGAGAGTTATAATACTGGATGTAAACACTTTGCTTTGTTTAGGCAGTATCAGTCTTATTTAAGATAAATACATGTGTTTGATACTTTTGCTTCCAGTTAAAACAAGACAAAAGGTGACCACAGTGCATGTTCTACAGTGTCAGATTTCAGGACAGGATGTGTTAGCTACTCCACTACAAGAAAACCAGTGAAATCTGCTAAGCCAGGTATCAGTAGCTTTTCAAAGATTGGATATGGAAAAGAGTGAAAGTGGGTGATGGAGAAGGAGAAAGAGGAAGGTACATAGACTTATAGCAGGAAGAAGGGAGAGGAAATAGGCCAATGGCAAGATTTTAGAAGCACATATACCCTACAAATCCCAACATTAAAGAGACTGGTGAATCTACCGGGATCCTAAGAAGGATTCATCAATGTAAAAAATATATATATATACTTTAAAGTATATTTTCATTCTGCACTAGTTTTGATATGCTGGGAACAAAGAGAAGCAAATGACTACGTTGAGGAGACAAAGCTTATGAAAGTATAGTGACTACAAAGCAACACAAAATAAATGGAAAACCTATAACTGAAATAAAACTACACTTTTCAGGGAAGTAATCTTCAATGAGTTTCACTTTGTCAATAGCCAGTATGTTTAATGGTTGGGTTACATTATATGATCCGTCTCATGCCTTTGGAAGTCTCAATTCAGTCTAATAATCTAAGAGTTTATTTTTTTTAATGTGTACCTTTGTAGAGAGCTTTTACCATTTATTTGTTCACTTAAGAACCTATCCTTACATCAAAGTAAACTTTTCTCACTTGAAAATTCCTGTTTTGAAATAAACATGGTTTTGTTAGCAAAAATGCATTTACTTTTCACCAAAAAAAAAAAAAAAAAAAAAAAATAGTGCAGGTCCCTGGGGCAATGTACGTTATGCAAAGGATTCACTTTACCAGTTGAAATGAGAATCCTCATTTTAATAAATTTCCAGAGGCTAAGACCATGCTTTGAATTGTAATCATCTACAGGGAGAAATTTCAAGTTCAAAAATGTCCATTTTCGTCCAGCACCAAAATCTAGCATTTTCTATACTATACTGAATTTGATTTCTCTCCCAAGAAAATTGACCGTGTAGCCAAGCCTAGGAAAGTAAGAGAGTGTAAAAACTTAGAAACAAACATTCACATCTAAATGACAGTTTCCATATTGGCTAACTTACCTTCTTGTGAAATGAATGGTTTTAACTGATATTTTCTTTGGAATTCCTCTGAAAATGTCTCACTGAAAAATATGCTTTCCTGAGATTCTGTGGTTTGTACCATTATGGGGGAGGGGGGAGGTGGTGCTAGCATTGATGCAAACAATGTTTTATATACTCACTTGCTTTAAAAAACTATTGGTGAGCCCCAAATATTGAGTCTCTATAAAGATGACCCTATAACTCATTAGAGAAAATATTCACGTTTGTGTGACACACACACACACACACACACACACACACACACACACACACGCATCATGATGGGAGTGGCTGTCATGCATTCGATAGAAAAATAACTTCCTCCAATTCTGCTGCTTACTCCACTGCTGAATAAACATGATCTGAAACCAGAATAGTGATAGAAGTAATAGGATAATGGAAGCTAAACAAATCCTTCTCGAAAAACATTACTTTCCTTGATTAAACACGGCTTGCCTTTCTGCTTATCTTAGGTGTCTTGGCCATTGCTGGGTTAATCTTTTCATTTTCATAAATCCTTCGTCTAGTTTTCTAACCCAATATAAAGGTCCAGATGTAAGATACTGGGAGCAATGTAGCATTAATATTTATAAATTCCATTTACACCTTTTCAGGTTAAGTTCTTGCACACCTTTTAGATAATAATTTTTATATTATTAGCCAAGTAATTACATTATTAAAGTTTGGTTTTAGAACTCTAAGCCATTTAATTAAAAAACTTTTCTGTATATCCCATAATAATGCATGGAATGTCAATTGTTCTTATAGCAAATTAGTAGAAGAGTCAGTGTATTATTTAAGCATAAAATAATAATTGATTAAAGTGATGATAAAAACTAATTACACTATAGTTGAATATGTCTTACCAACAAGTATAAATCTAAGAAAAATTTAAGGTAATATAAAAAATAATAAAATTAATAGTAGGGGCTTATTTATAAATACTTAACTGAACTATACAGACATAATAAAAATTTGTTACATAGATGCATAAATTATTCATGTATTAGGTTAGAGTCAGGAAAAATCCTCAGGTATCAAAGTAATATTACAAGACTCCAAATATCCACCAAGTTATGATAATGTATCTAAAGTCATAAAATGGTCCCATATAGTGAATATTCTAATGCATCTTATATCATTTTTAAAGCTTATTCCAAAAGTTAGTAACTCAAATGCATACAAAAGTGAAAAAACTAATAGCAAATCTGGGGATGTGTGACAAAATCATCTGGGGTAGAACATCTTGTTCCCTACTAATTCCAATGTGGGGAGAGTAAATCAAAGTTAAAAATCCAAGGTACTGCTCCTGTTTACATGTTAGCATCTCTGCTGGGAGAAAACCAAATGCCAGACCGAGCTTGAGCCTGGTCCCTGACTCTCCCAGTTGATGTGGTGTTTAGAAAGTATTCTTTGTCCTTACTATAGCCAGAAGTTGTATCTATGAACACATTCTAAGAATTCTTCAGCAGCTCACACCAAATTTCACATCATAGAAATCTTAAAGGCCATCTTTTCCTGACACTTATATTAGGTATAAAATGTTAAAAGGAAAAAAATGGAAATAGCTCTAATAACAAAAGATAAAGAAGAAAAACACATGTTTCCCCTGTGAGTACATACTGTCAAGCTCACAAGCATTTGGTTGTCATGTAGAATGAGAGAAGCAGCTGATTTGAGGTGCAGCATCAATGACTCAAAATTCTTCCAAAGAGAGAAACATGGGCAAAGAAAAGCATAGAGCTAAGAAATGCCATACTATGTTTGATGAAATAAGTGCCCTTCCATGTCGGATTACTAGATTTGATATTCTGTAGAGTACTGTGAAGAATGGATGATAAGAGACAAAGAAGCTGGTATCAGGAAAACATACCAGGGAGTATACATCAGAGAAATGGTAACGGAAGTGTAGAGGGAAATGTGATTGAAAGACGAAACACTACTTCAGATATAGAGTGATAACAATTAATGAGGACCTGGATATGGAAAGTAGTCAGAAAGGACCGTGGAGGAAGTCTGCAAAAGTCATGAGGCTGGAGAGCAAGGTTGTAGGCGATGCTGTCAACTAACAGCAAAAGTGCTCGGGAGAATGGACTTCTGGATAGGAAAGAAAGATACGATTCTCCACTTCAGCCTAATTCAGTTAAGGAGTCATCTTCTAAGAGGGAAACCCACAGCACTGAAATAAAAACACTAGAGAAATTGAAATCTCTGAACAGAGATTTTTGGAAGCAACAAAAAGATAAATGTTAAGTGTGCTATCAGCAGAGGTAAACAGTTCAAAAGATGAGACTTTTAACAAAATCACCAAAAACACTCAAAAGTTCTGTGAGATCAAGTTTGAGACGGGGAATCAGTAAGAATGTCTCTGAATAAACTTAAAACTAGAACTGCCATACAACCCAATACCAGCCTTCGATACACTTCTGAGGGATTCAGGTCAGCACACCCACAGATGCTTTTGCACTGCCATGTTTATCACAGCACAATTCACAATAGTCAATATACGGAATCTACTGAGGTATCTGTTAACTGATGAGTCAAGAACAATGGTGTCCTAAATACACACTGGACTTTTATTCTCCCAGAGCTGAAAATGAAATTGCATTAACTTCAGGGAAATGGGCAGATCTGGGAATTATCATATTCAGTGCAATAAGGCAGATTTAAAAATTTGTCATATTTTCTCTCATTTGTGTAATCTATATTTAAGTATATGTTATGTGAAACTAGGATAAGAGCAAGGAGAAGGGAGTAAGAGAGAATATTTGAGGGAAAGAAAATATCATGAAATCTAGATTATATATAATATATACACACACATATATATATTACATATATCTGGAGCATGAAAGCAGAAGAGGACTGTCTGAGGGAAAAAGAACCACTCTGCCAGAGAGTATAATGAGGATGGAATGATGTATATGCACAAAATATCATAAAGAAATCCATTATTTTGTATATTGATAAAATTAAAATAATATTAATAAAATAATCATGATCCATAACAATAAAATAAGAAAATGGGGGAAAGTAAAATATTAAAGAAAAGGAAGTTAGAGTCAAAGGAACTGAGCAGTTATGTATATTTAACCTTGGGGACATGAGAAAAAGACAAAAGAAAAGATTTTGGGGTAGTCAGGATCAACGGGAAAATTCCCTTGTATGTGGAGTTCCCTCTGCTTATCCTATTTTGGATCATCTTAAGTCTTCCTATAAGCTGATATGGAACCAGTCAGTAGAAAATTAAACCATAGTAAGGAAACATGATCTTAATGGCATCAATGACCACAACTGAGGGTGGGTGGGTGTGGCAAAATAGAGAAAATGAAATAGAGTCTACTAACTAAATGGCTAACTAAATAAATAAATAATAAAATAAGAGTAGGAGACTAGTAAGTTTTATGTTGTTGATTTAGTATATGTTCTTCCAAAATCTCAAGGAAGAATTTAGCTGTAGAGGCCTTGAATGAGGAATGGGAAGCTAAAGAAATGGAACCAAGAGTCATAGTTACTCAGAATTCAACCCTGTGGACAGTCTGTGAATCATGTCGGCCACCTGTTAGAACTGTCGCACTAAGCCTGAAAGAAAATACACTTAGTGATCAGCTCCATTGTTGGATTGGTTGAATTTTCATCTCATGGGCATAAAAAAAGAAAGGAAGGAACGAAGGAAGAAAGGAAGGAAAGATGGAAGGAAGGAGGGAGGGAGGAAGGGAGGGAGGGAGGGAGGGAGGGAGGGAGGGAGGGAGGGAGGGAGAAAGAACCCACTCCTATAATTATAGCAGCCAGAATTTGGGTTAAGAAAACTCCTCCAGCCCTGGAGGAAGCTCAGACTGTGAGTACTTGCCAAAAAAAAAAAAAAAAAGTCCCTTCAAACTAGTTGCAGAGTTGCAGATAACGTGAGCATGAGACAGAAAGGATTTGAGTCAGGATACCAAACTTTCTTCTGCTCATGCAAGTTCTTTATCCACTGAGCCAACTTCTCAGTCTCCTTGGTGCAGCCCATCATTTTACACCACACCCAATGCCACAGGCCTCTCTCCCATCAAAAGCAGAGATGATTGCTGGCACAGTGGATAATGGTTACACAAATGGTAACAGCAACAAGGATTTCCATCCCATAAACTCATGCCTTGAAAAACTGTAATTGGCAAGAGAAAGTTTTACTTACTTCTCAAAATGTATTATTGCATAAAATTGTTGAGATGGAAACATTCTCTAAGGTTGTCTGTTGTCTTTGCCTCTCCACACTAAGGAAGGTGGGAGAGAGACAGGGTAAAAGACCCAGGGGACCTCAGGAAAGGGAGCAAGAGAACCTGGGATGTGAAGAGAACTCACGTCTGATG
The DNA here is from genome assembly GCF_049852395.1 of Peromyscus maniculatus bairdii. NCBI lineage: Eukaryota > Metazoa > Chordata > Mammalia > Rodentia > Cricetidae > Peromyscus > Peromyscus maniculatus. The sequence goes on along the minus strand of NC_134854.1, from coordinate 15,678,986 downwards.
ACCTCGCACACCATGGGTTAGCCATTCATTAATTTTATAGAGCATCTGCCTCCATAACTGTGTACTGGAATACTGTATACTGATAGGAAATGAGTAGATTTGGTGACTGCTCTCATGTATGGGCAGATTAAAAAAAAAGAAGAAGAAGAATGTTTCAATTAGGATAGCCTGTCCTTTTTGTATTTTACTTTAGTCTTATGGTGCCTTTTGAATCTGTTACCATCTGTCTTTTATCATTTGTCTCCATTCCTGGCCTTACCAACATAGTAAGAGTCCCCTGAGGTGCAACAAATTCTTCTCTCACAAAATGACTGACTGACTGACTGACTGACTGACTGACTGACTGACTGACTGACTTACTAAAGGAAGGAGAAATGATTGCGTCAAGTTAGCATTTGAAGTCCAGCTGTGAGCACTTTCCGCCGGTAGCATGCTTGGTCCAATCTGCTCAGTTACATCCAAAACTGTGGGAGAAGGTTCTTTGCCTAAAGGAGGCAGCCTTCCTCTGACTTTATATCTTCAAAGAAACATATTTCATGATCAAAGCCATGTCTGTTCCACTTATTTGGGGAACAACATTACATTGAAGTTTGAGCTTTAAAAGTGATGAGAAAAAGTTAATCTCTAGGCCACTGCTTCCACAATTTTGGAAATGAATATTCAAAGGGAATTTTTTAGTGGTGTTTTCAGAAACCATGTGATTCTATAAGCAGACATGATATGGGACATAACTCAGGCCCTGAAGGGAAGTAGAACGTCAAAAAGGACTAAGATTTTGCTCTTGGATGCAGTAAACAGCTGCTTATTACATATAGAAATTCGCAGGACTAAATTAACCTCTCTTGATCTCAATTTTGTCTTTGAAGTAGGGATCTTGATGCCACCCGCAATGACTCAGAAGGATATACTGAGACCCAAATGTAAAAAATTCAAATCGACTACAGGGCTTGAGGGATAACTTCAGACATTAAAGGCTTGGGGTCACAACCAAAAAGACCAAGAGTTCAGTTCTAAAACGCCCTGCAACCAACAGCTGTTTTTCAATGTCAGCCTGGCCCACCATCACCAGATCCTGCTTCAAAGCACAACAACAAAAGGTAGTGTACTGTTAAATACCTGCTTAAAATTTAACAAAAATTATTGGAAAATCCTAAAATTTAAACATTTAAATTTCACTTATTTTTTAGAAAAGAGAAGAGTTAACCAAATATTACTGCCTCTGATGGAAATTGATCCAAGAATTCTGACAAAGAACTAATCAAGCAGCTTCTCCAAAACCCTTCTCCAAAGAAGCCACAAAAAGTTGCTTGCTAATTTTTATTCTCTCTGACTAACCATAAAATCAATCAAAGCATGCTCTTTGCTAGCGTCGTGGTTTTTAGAACAAGCAGAGACAACACAATTACAATGTAGCAAGTGGGAAGTTTCAAGATGCACCCGAGAAAAGTTACACAATTGGTACCGGTAAACCGGATGTGTATCTGCTCACTGATTACAAAGCTCTTATTCTAGGAGGCTGCAAAGCGTAAATACACAGGCTCACATACAAGGACCCGCACTTTCATGTTCTCACACACACAAACAGGCCTTCACAGCTCTTTGGGGTTTTTTTTGTGGGAGAAGGGAGGTGTGTTATTTGGCTTAAGCTTCCACTTTCATAATCCATGACTGAAGGAAGTTAGAATAAAAACTCAAATGGGGGGAACTCTTAGGTGGGAGCTAATGCAGAGGCCATGGAGGGGTGCTCCTTCCTGGCTTATTCCTTATGGCTTGCTCAGTCTGCTTTCTTATAAAACCAGGACCACTATACCCCAGGGTGCCCCCAAAATGGGTTGGGCCATGCTCCATCAGTCACTAATTAAAAAAATGCCCTTCTTATAGAAGCATTTTATTTTTATTTTAGTTTTATTTTTAGTTTTTTCCTTTCACTTAAAATATTTTCCTCACATAATATATCCTGATTATGGCTTCCTCTCCCTCTACTCTTCCCAGTTCCTCCACACCTCACCTCCCATTCTGAACTATACTCTTTCTGTCTTACATTAGAAAAAAAAATGGGCCTCTAAGGGATAATAATAAAATATAATATAATAAAACTAATGTGTCGGAGTTGGACAATATAAACATAAGAATATAAACATAAGCCCAGGAAAAGGAACAAGAATTAGAGACCCCTGCATTCCCACACTCAGGAATCTCATAAAAAACACTAAATTGGAAGTCATAAAATAGTCCAGAGGACCTGGTGCACAATAGTGCAGGCCCTGTGTATGCTGCCTCAGTCTCTGTGAGTTCATATGAGCTTCGATCATGTTGATTTTGAGAGCCTTATTTTCTTGGTGTCCTCCATCCACTATGGCTCTTACCCTTCCTGCTTCCTCTTCAGTGGGGTTCTCTGCACCCCCAAATGAGGGATGTGATGGAAACATCCCATTTAGGCTTGAGTGTTCCAGGGTTTATCACTCCCTATATAATGTCTTGTAAGTCTCTTACCTCTTCTCATCTACTGTTGGAGGAAGTGTCTCTGATGATGGCTGAGCAAGGCACTGATCTATGGGTATAGTTGTTGTTCTTTATTTTTACTTGTTTTGCTTTACAAACAGTAGTATTTGGTTTTAACCTATATCCCTGAGCTATGTAGTCTCAGGTGTCTCTTGGTCCCACAAGCAGTGTCAGTTTGGGGTTCCATCTCAGGGAGAGGGCCTTAAGTCAAATCAGACATTGGTTGTTTCCTCCTACAAGCTTTGCACTACCATTGCCTTAGCAAATCTTGCTGTCAGGACACCCTGGCAGATCAAAAAGCTTGTGGCTGTGTTGGTATTTACCTTTCCCTTTGGTAGCATGTGTAGTACATTCCTATACCAAAGATACTAGAATATAGGGGTGAAGACTTTATACAGATTCCAGCTCAACCTCTCCATGTTAAATGAGTAGTATAGGTGTTGTCTTCAGCAATGGGGCTGTTTTTGGAGTATATCCTATAGACCTGGCAATAGCCTGGGTTGTTTGGGGATTCTCATGAGATCCCTTTGGCCAACAACTCAATTAGATGTAACTCAATCTCGGGACTGGAAGCTTCATTTGGTGACAACTGATGGCCAATTGGCTCTCTGTCACCTTCATTATTTAGGAATTTTATTTAGTTCATTCTCTTATATGAATATAATTTAGGAAGCTTCTACTGTGTTAGGTTTCCATACAACCCTCTAATAACTCTTAATCTTATCTATCTTTGTATTATCTCTCCTGTCCTCCCCTCTCTTTCTCCTCCCCACTTGATCCACCGATTACAGCCACCCTATCCATCCATATCTATCTATTCTATTCCCTTTACTAACGATCCATCTGCCTTCTTAGTCCATTACTCTATATCTAACCTATGGGGTTTTATGGGATTACAGCTTGCTTGTCATTGATTTAAGAGCTAATATCAACACATAAGTGAAAGCATACCATATTTATCTTTCTGGGTCTGGGATACCTCTCATTCAGGATTTTTTTTTTCTAGTTCCATTCATTTACATGTGAATTTCACGATTTCATTTTTTTTTAACAATTGAGTAGTGTTCTATTGTGTAAATATACTACATTTTCTTTATTAGTTCTCTTCTTGGAGGACATCTAAATTGTTTTCAGTGTCTAGTTATTTGGACAGAGCAGCAATGGACATGCTTAAGGAAGTATCTCTATTGTAGAATAAAGCATCCATTGGGTATATGTCCAAGAGTGGTAAAGCTGGATCTTGAGATAGAATTATTCCCATCTTCTTGAGAAACTGCCACTGATTTTTATAATGGCTGTACAACTTTGCAGCCTGACCAGCTGTGGATAAATATTCCCCTTACTCCATACCATGCCAGCATGAGCTGTTACTTGTTATTTTGAGCTCAGTCATTCTGATGGGTGTATCTCAAAGTAGTTTTGATTTGCAATTCCCTGATAGTTAATGATGTTAAACATTTCTTTAGGTTCTCAGTCACTTGAATTTATACTTTTGAGAAGTCTCTGTTTAGAATATAGATCCCACTCTTAATTGGGTTATTTACTTTCTTGATATCTCATTTTTTGTGTGTTTCTTTATATATTTTGGACATTAGGTCTTTATCAGATGTGGAGTTGGTAAAAAAAAAAAAATTTCCAATTCTGCATGCTGCAGCTTTGTTCAATTGATGATATCCTTTGCTTTGCAGAAGATTTTCAGTTTCATGAGGTCCCATTTATTAATTGTTGGTCTTAGTGTCCTTGCTAATGGTGTTCCATTCTGAAAGTCATTTCCTTACCTATGTGTTCAGGGTTATTCTCCATTTTCTCTTCTGTTAAGCTTGGTATATCTGGTGTTACGTTGAGTTTTTGATCCATTTCGACTTGATTTTTATACAGATTAATAGGTATGGACAATTTGCCTCTTCTTTACATGTAGGCATCTACTTTGACCAGCACCAATTATTGAATTTGCTTTCTTTTTTCCGGTGTTTATTTCTGGATTCTTTATAAAAAAAAAAAAAAATCAGGTGCCCATAGGTGTGTGGATTTATGTCTGGCTCTTCAATTCAATTCAATTGATTAATGTTTTTGTGGCAAAACCATGCTGTATTTATTACTATACCTCTGTAGAACAATTGAAATCCAAGAGAGTAACTGTAAGAGGTTACAGTTCCTTGATGATTTCAAATTGTTTTAGCTATTGTTTTTGTTTGTTTGTTCCCATGTGAAGCTGAAAATTGCCATTTCCAGATCTGTGAAGAATTGTATTGCAATTCTGATTCAGGATTGCATTGAATCTGTAAATTGCTTTTATCGGGATGGCTATTTTCCTATATTAATCTATAACCATCAGAAATCTTTCTATCATCTAATATCTTCTTCAATGTCTTGTGACTTTTATCATACAAGCCTTTTTCTTTCATGGTTAGAGTAATCCCAAGATATTTTATATTATTTGATGCTGTTGTGAAAAATCGTGTTTCCCTGATTTCCTTTTCAATGTCATCTGTATATAGAAGGGCTAATGATATTTATGAAATAATTAATAAATGTCCAGATTATTTTCTAAAAGTGTTTATCAGCTGTAGGAGTTTCCTGGTAAAATTTTTAGAGTCAGTCATATAAACTATTATATCATCTGCAACTGAAGATACTTTGACTTTTTCCTTTCCAATTAGTATTCCCTGGATCCATTTCAACTGTTGTATTACTCTAGCTAAGTGCTCAAGTACTGTATTGAACAGATATGGAAAGAGTGGACAACCTGGTATTGTTCCTGACTTTTGTGGAATTGCTTTGAATTCTTCTCTAAGTTTTTGTTAGCTATGTATGGGCTTGCTGTGAACTGTCTTAATTGTGTTGAGGCATGTCCTTTGAACCCTTAATCTCTCCAGGCCTTTGATCATGAAGCAGTGCTGGATTTTGTCAAAGGCATCTAAAGAGATGATTATGTGGTTTTTGTCTTTAGATGGTTTATATGGTGTGTTACATTTCATTGTAATCTGGCAACACTTACTCTATAGTACTTCAAATTATAAGGAGGCACATAATCATTCATCTCTCCTTAGAAGCCCTAAAATGGAGAAAGACAAAAAATCTGAAAATGAGGACTGAACTTACCCTAGATTTCATTATTTGTTCTCTTCTAAGGGAATAATTCTTTCCACATCTCAAGCAAAGTAAGGAAAATTAAACTTATATTTTTAATATTTGCTAAACACCAAGCTTGGAATTTCATGTAAAGTTTATATTAAATACATTTATGAGTTCAATATCTTTGAAGTCATAAGTGTCTCTCTGACCTCTTACAATATCATGCTGTCTGTGGTTTCCCCAAAACTGAGCAAAAGTTTTTCTCACAGTTACAATGGTATGATTGTAGTTTTGATTAATGGTAATTAATAGCATCATTTTATTCTCTACCAAAGTTTGAACCACAGACCAACTTATGAGTGAAAGTGTTCATACTAATTAATGAACCTTCTGTTTAAAGTTACAAATGAGAACATTTAGCATAAGGAAAATGTCTAAGAAATAAACCTCATTAAAATAATGAGTCTATGCCGGGCGGTGGTGGCGCACGCCTTTAATCCCAGCACTCGGGAGGCAGAGGCAGGCGGATCTCTGTGAGTTCGAGGCCAGCCTGGGCTACCAAGTGAGTTCCAGGAAAGGCGCAAAGCTATACAGAGAAACCCTGTCTCGAAAAACCAAAAAAAAAATAAAATAAAATAAAATAAAATAATGAGTCTATAAGTGTCATCAAACGTCAGCTTCAAAACTCTTCTCTCCAGTTCACGTGTTGCAGGTTATTATGAACAAGAACCTGATGTAATGGTTGCATCAAGGAGATGAAACCAAAGGTTGACATATGTGCAAAATGTTGTACAAGCAACAAAGAAAAATTCAAGCCTTTCCCTTCCCTGTGTTCCCCCACACATAATCAAAACAAATACTCTCTTTCCATGAGAAATATGAGTGTAGCTCCCCACACAGTTGAAAATACATGAGAAACACTGCCATATTGATGAAAGCAAGATCCTTTGTTATCTCACCCATGGTCTAGGAGAGGAGGATGGCACTTTAATTCAGCAGTTTTCTCATAGGATAAACTGAGCTGGGAGAGCAAAAGAGGAAAGGTCCAGAGATAGAAAACATTAAATACGGGATTCTGAGTTCTGTTCGGACAGAACACCAACGGGGAGACTAAAGCGCCTCTCTTCACTGAAGCAGCCGTTTGGAGTACTCTCGTGCAGTATAATAGAATAATTGACCCAATTAGAGCACTATTCATCAGAAATTAGATTTCTGCAGGTGCCAAGCACAAAGGCTTTTTAGGGCTTCCTTGGCTTCTCACCACCACACTGGAAAGATGCAGGGACAACAAAACTGTGAAATCTGCATTTTAATATCTTTCCTCCAGGTATCTGCAGAACTTCACTTTAATTGAAAAGACAGATGAAAGGAACTCTGCTTAGTGTCTGTCCCCTTGCCAAGGCATCCCTTTCTCTGAAACAAGTGACCAGCCATCTTCTCTAACCCAGGTTTAAAGAAATGCATTCAAAAGCAAAAACTTCGGCCTCTGATTGAATATTCAGGGGGCACTTAATTCTCAAGTCTGGCCAATTCAGGTCATCTTTTTTAGAATAACATTTTATTCACCATTTAAAATCTAAAACCTAGAATGATTTCCCCTCATTCTCTCAGACACCTTTCTTTAGAGGCAGTCCATATTGAAGTTTTTTTAAACATGTGCCTGAGATTGTCATGGGGAATACTGATAGTAGTACAGGTTTTCCTGGTAGCATGAGGAAGGAGAGTGTTGCTGGAGGGCTTCTCTCCAGGTTCCCCAAGCCCTGCAGTCCCACAATCCACTTATAAAATAATCACTCAGACACTTATATCACTTATAAACTGTATGGCCGTGGCAGGCTTCTTGCTAACTGTTCTTTTATCTTAAATTAACCCATTTTTATAAATCTATACCTTGCCACGTGGCTGGTGGCTTACCAGAGTCTTCACATGCTGTTTGTCCTGGCGGTGGCTGCAGTGTCTCACCCTCAGCCTTCCGCTTCCCAGAATTCTCCTCTCTCCTTGTCCCACCTACTTTTTGCCTGGCCACCTACTTCCTGCCTGGTCACTGGCCATCAGTGTTTTATTTATATAGAATGATATCCACAGCAGGAGAGAGGTAAGAGAAAGCCTCTTCCATGAAGATAAGGGATTATGAACTAAATTTCTTTCAACTTAAGTCGGTATTCATAGAGGTGGGGGGAGGGTGAGCTCCTGCTTACCTCTGGAGGCCAGGAATTGACATGAACTATATAACTCTAAATCTTATTTTTTGAGACAAGTTTTTCACAGAAACTGGATTTCAGGGATTAGCGAGGCTGGCTGGCCAGGGAGCTCTATGAATTCTCCGTTCTCCACCTTCCCGCATTAAGATTATAGGCACAAACCACCTTGAAAGTGAGATCCAAACTCAGGCCTTTGTGATCAAGCATCAGTCACCTTACCATTTAGCTGTCTCCCCAGGCTGTATGATGCTTTTCTAGTCAAGCACCTGGTCTCATTGCAGGAAACAAAAAAAAATCTTTTTCAGTGACATTATAATCTTTTCTGCCACATCACATACATGGCCACTACATTTTTATTATCATGGTTACTGTTATTTGAACTGTGTTGTGTGTGAAGCTGACCTTCACTGTGTGGTTATTGGTTCTTGAGGCAGGATCTTGACATCTAGCTCAGGCTGTCTTTGAACTCAATGTTTTCATCATATTCCAGTTTCCTGGTTTCTGGGTTTTCGGGGATATTCCACTCATACTTAGTTTGCATACATTAAATTCTGATTTCTGTGTCTCTTGAATTAAGAAATCACCTCATTTACTCTTCCCTGTCCCTAGTACCTGGAGATATTCAAAGTACGTGGTACATTCTGGAAACAGGTTTATGAGTAAACACATATAATAAAATCACTTTTCTTTGAAAAAAGTAAAGGCGTAACATGAAGGTAAATTGAAATTGAGGAGATCAACACCTCTGCCCTCACAGGGTGTGAAGAAACAACTTAATCAGGTCTGGGCACTGAGCAGTATGGGGTCGAGTTGAGCTTCCACCCAGACTGTGGCTCTCTTTGAATTGGCTCTGTTCTCACCACAGTAGCCACATCTCTCAGACATACTCTCAGCTTTGCCAGAAAGAAAACCCTATTGTTGTACGTTTTCTTTCTACATCTAGGAAACTTTGACATGTTGGTCTTGTTATCCTAATCTGTATTATGGTGCCTCCTCTACGGCAAGCACTGAGTTGTGGTGAAGGGGTGGGGAACAGGTGTTGCTTTGACTTCAGTCACATATCTCATCTTCTCTTGACTTCTGTGAATGGGGAAATTCAACCGAGGTACTGATACCACAAAGCCAAGTGGCCACCAGAAGCAGTAATTAAAATGTTCACTCTAACCATTAAAATTCAAGTCCGCAAATAATCTTTTACCCTTGTTTTAGTCAAATGCTGCCACAGATGCTGAATTTTATCTGTCCTTCTACTTTAGGTATGGTCTTCGTCGGCTTTCACCTTGCCCCCCACCCACCCACAACCACCATTTGCTTTGGGTTTACATATTCAGCTGATTGTATAATACATACTATTTAATCATGAGTATGTTGAAATTTATTCCTCACACTCTTTTCATCATGTGACTTATCACATACTCGAAGCATCAAATAAGCTCTAAACCTCACCCTGCTAATTCTTCACTTCCAGGTCAGGTTAGTCTCTAACACTACATGGGCAATGTGTGTCAAACTATCCTCTAGACATTTCCATAGCTGAAATAAAATATATTCAAAATTGATTTGGCTCTCTTCCTTTCTCACTCATGTTATGATCACAAGCTGTTTTTATGTCATCTTGTTAGCTAAACTAAGTTAGATTTAGCAGAACCATGAGCCTACCTCAGCTTCATGTGTATCAACTGACATGTAGACACCAAATTCTGCCAATTTCACTTTTTAGAAGACTCTCCCATTCACCTGTCCTCCTCTGGCCACTCAAACCCTTTAGTTTTGGTTTGTTGCTTATATGATCAGAACAGTAATGCAACTGGTCTCCAGACTTTAGCCAACTTTTCCTCAAAATGGCCTTTCCAGATTTTGATTCAGAATAGTTTAAGTATAAATCTGATCACATTTGCTCAATAGTTCCCCTTACTACGTGCTCAGTGTGAAATTCTTCTTACTACATAGGCGACTGTTGGTTTCATGGCCTCTGCTGCCTGCTTCAGCGTGCTGTCTGCAGTGAGCATGCTGTTGTTCACATACTTGCTGTGCACTGTCCACACTGCTGCATTCTCTCTCCCCTCTGTCTTGGTGGTTCATATCCTTCTACTAGCAACACCACTTATGATCTCTATTTCTCATCCGCTGGGAAATCCCTAATTATTGTAGTGCTTCACTGCAAATGCCTGTGGAACTCTGGGCAAACTATGCTGTCTTGGGAGAAATGAGTCCTCCGTTTGCTCTCATATCCCATGCATTTTTAAATGTAATTTATATTGTTAATGTTTGTGTTCATGGGCTTATTCTTCATACTCACTTGAGACCTATTTAGGAGCAAATGTTTCCTTTATTCACCATTATGTCCTACAGTCTGAGAAAGTAGATGGGGTGGGGGGAACTGTACTGCTGATAAACCATGGGTGTTTTGTGGATGAATAAGGTAGCCATGGAGTGCTCTTTCTACATATGAAAGCACTAAGTAATTTAATTTCATAGGATAAACTCACTTGTATAATTACCAATGGATAAATTAAGATACAATATAAGGTAATTTCAATGGTTTGTGGTTAACACGATCTAGGTTGAACCATCTTTTTTTATTATTTGAGAATTTCATTCATGAATACAATGTATTTTGAATAAATCTACTACCTATTCCCATTATTCAAAATCTTCCCCTATATCCTCAACACTTTTTCCTTCCAACTTCACATACTTCTTTTTAAAAATCCCAGAGTCTGCTTTTTGCTGCCTATATGTGTATGGATGTATGACCATCTTATTGAGCATCTTTCCCCTATAGATTACTAAACCATAGCCACCGAAGGTCAAGAGCTCTTCAGCCTGGGATAGGATCTCATGAGCCCCTCCCTCATTCAAGCTAGGATTTTTAGCTAGCATGGTCTTGTGTATGCTATATCTCAGAGCTGCTACATTGATAGATGCTTCAGTAAATTATACATTTGTATATTCGTATTTTTGGGTGTAGTGATTAGCATTTTTGCACTTTCAGTGCAGTTTTTAATCTTAATATCTCTAGATAGTATGCAAGTCTCATAAAAGCAATGAGGGTATCAGATTTATTTTCTAGTTCATGATTCTAAATGCCAGGATTTAATTGAAATCATCACACATGAACAGTTCTCCTTTCTAATTCTGCTTAATTCAATTCTTTTACTTGTTTGACGTTGAACTTTCTGTGTTTCTCAAGTGATAGATACATGTAAGAGACACCTGATGTTTGTTTGTAGTGTTGAAGAAATGGCTCTGTAATTTGGTTCCTCATTCTAACAAGAGTTTTCTGGCTCTTTGGCAGGAAACAAAAGCAGAAATTTATAGGCTTCAGCACTAACAAGTGAATGACATGAGAAGCTACTCTTCCTTTGTGTTTAACTGAGGTCAGTCATATTAAAGAGGCAGTCCCGAGGATTCTTACTTCTCTAGCAAAATAAGACAGCGGAAAGCCACATTTCTTCCCACCTGGGGAAGGAAACTGGACTGAGCCTTGTGTACACTGAAGCCCTACATCCCCCTGGTAAGAAAAAGTAGTCTGACTTTGAGACCTCTCCATACAACATGGTCCTACAGAGAGTTTTTATAGCAGGTCCCACAGCAAACAAAACAGTAAAAACAGAAAGCTGACATAAACTTAGGGCACTCCGTCTTCAGTCTACATAAGCAGTGGCTCCAATATTAACCTGGCCAATCTCCAGTGGAGGATGAGGTAGAAACAGACCTAACAAAGGAAGTCACAGAAATCCTGGATTTCTGTCCACAGAAAAACCTGCTGGTGATTGATGCGGGTTATATTGTTGTGATTGGAAGCCATTTAGTAATAGAAAAGCATGATTAGAAATCAAAGCTTTAGTCTAACATATTTAGCTATGATTTAGAGACTCTAAGGAGCTTTTAAACAATAAGAGGAGAATTTTGCCAGCAATCCAAGAGAAACTTACAGCATAGACACATTGCTAGGGCTTCACTGCTCTTCCAGGCTCAAGAAAACTGTATCCAAACTCCAGTTTCCAGCTCTGGGACATCAAAGAGCGCCTGCCACCCTGTGGGGGTCTTAATATGGTTTCTCTCTTTTTTGTTCTGGAATCGTGGTAACCAGCTTTGACCTACTTCACCATTGAACCTCTGCCACTGAGAAACTCTTGTCACCCACCCTTTCCTCTATAACTAACTAGCTGGGAATAACCAAAGTTGTGATGCTGGCGGAGCTGCAGTCTGTCTTTAAAAATGCAAAATTAAAAGAGAGAGAGAGAGAGAGAGAGAGAGAGAGAGAGAGAGAGAGAGAGAGAGAAATCAAAGAACCATAATGATTTATTTTCCACAGAGGATTTTTGAAAAAAAATGTTACAGAGTTAAAATTGCTCATAAAATTGTGATATGGTAAAATTACTAGTACTTTTTTTCTTTTGAAGGTAACTAGATTAATAGATTGGAGCTTCATAGTGGGCTCTGTGTGTTTTAAAATTAATGGTGACATTTACAAAGTATTTCAAAATGCAGTGATAGAGATGTTTAAATATGAATTATCTGGAAGTATAATTTGACTAATTTTTGAAATGTAGAAATAATAATAATAATAATAATAGTTCTGTATCCACCCAGACCACTCTGTGTGTATATATGTGTGTGTGTGTTACAAATGGCAGATTGATCCTTTTCAATGTTTATCTAAATTAGTATGAAGAAAACACATGCTTACCAAATTTGAATATTTATAAACATTAACAAGGTATATAAAATAAATGTCAGCATTATATCTTCAGAGTTATTCACCACAGACTGTGTAGATTGAAATAAGTGTGTTCATTAGAAACAGCCAAGAACTCCATAATTTGAGATGATAAAATCATATTACAAGGCACAAAATATTCATATAACAAATAAAAAGACAAACTTACATTGTTTGATGAGTTTGACTTGGCTCTAGTCTTAGAAATGTATTTCCCAGAAAGAAACAATCACAGATCCTTTGAGCTAGCTAGAGAAGCTGATGGAGTGCTGGGGTGTTTTCAACCTTGAGAACATTCTAAGGGGAGATGCAGTTAACACGTTTAAATAGTTAACTGCTACCACATAGAAAATGGATTCATGATTTGTTCTTTGTTTTACAGAAAACTAGTTCCCCAGGTTGAAAACTCCCTAGGAATGAAAGACAATATGTGACTTGAGGAGGCAGCAGGCTCCTGTCCAGAACACATTGGTGGAACTGTGTGCACGTTCTATAGCCCTGACTTTGTAAGGAGGATTGCTGCTGGAGGCTGGCAGGGGCCACACTTGGACTTGACTGCAAAAACACCTCTGCAAAGTAAAATCCTACAAACCCAAAGTCTTCATGGTATTTGTTCATATTCTTAGGAATACATCAAAAAGCAGTAGTTTTGTATGTGTGATCTGTTGTCAGTTAAATGGGAGCAAGGAACATTAACTAACTCTGTGATTCACTTGTCTAACCTTGAAGAGGTCTTGTAATATCTAACAATAATGAGGAAACAGAGGCTGCAATTAATGTATTTCTGTTTGTTTGTTTGTTTCCTAGAAACAGGGTTTCTCTGTAGCCCCGGCTGTCCTAAAACTTGCTTTGTAGAGCAGGCTGGCCTTGAACTCAGAGATCAGCCTGCCTCTGCCTCCCGAGTGCTGGGATTAAAGGTGAGTGCCACCACAGTCTGGCTCAATTAATGTATTTCTAACACTTAAACACTTGAATTCTTGATGCTAATAAAAGCTCGTAGTGAATCTGTACATATAGCAGAAATAAATTTCTGCCTGGAGAAGTTTCAATAGAAACTATTGGGCACCGCCCACACTCCCGTCTCAGGGCTCCAGGGTCAGCTCCTGCATAGACACTCAGAGCTTACTCATATTTGTTTCAAACAGACACACCTGAGCCAAATGGCTTCTAGAGTTTCTCACTTCTGTCTAAATTTGCATGCTTTAGATATGATATATCTTTGAAATCAACCATGTTTCATCTCTGTTCAAAATTTTCTTGTTTGATATTAACATTCCGCTAAGATCAAAGGAATTTGGCCTTAGAATAGCATTGTTTTCTGGCATATTTTAATGTTGTTCAAGAAGGCATGGTATAATAAGTTGATATGTTGTTTTTTCTTCCTCATTTACATTTTAATTTAGAAGGAATGTTACTCTTTTACTATTCACATGGGTATATGTTTTCTAGCACATAAGAACATGTTTTTAATCATCTGTTTTCACATGTTTTATATATAGTTGACATATATATGACATCATAGTTATGGATAAGTATGTAATACATGATGTTGTCCAGGCTCTCTGTCCTTCCCTCCCTCAGTTTTCCCCCTTACCTCTTCCCAGCCTGTCTCCCCCTCTTCTCCTCCCCGACTCTCCCTTCACGCTCCCTCTTCTCCTCTTTTCTCCCTCTTTCTCTCCTTGCATCACTTCTCTTTTTCACACTCTCTCTTCTTCCCCACGCCCCCTTCTGCCACAGAGCCATCTCCCATCTTGTGAAATAGATAGAAGCTCTTGCCTATCTTAGAATTGCATCTGCTAAAACTAAGAGATAATCTGGTTTTTTCACCTCTTTGTTTGTTTTTTTCTTTACAAATACTCAGGTTCAGGTATTTTGGTTAAGGGACACAAAACGGATTAGACAATGTATGTATAAGCCACACTTAAAATAATTATTTCTAATAAGTTAAAATGCTAGGAAATTTTTTTTTTACCTGATTTCAATCTCATTTCAAATCATCACCAATTTTAAAACTATTTTTAATTAGAGTTATTCATTTCTTTTACATCCTGACTGCAATTTCCCTTCCCTCCTCTCCTCCCCTTCATCACCCCTCCTCCACTCTGCCACCACCCAATGCACTCCTCCCCTGTTTCTGTTCAGAAAGGGGCAGGCCTCCCATGGGTGTCAGCAAAGCACGGCATATCAAGTTGAGGTAGGACTAAACTCCTTCTCTTGTATTAAGTTTGGACAAAGCAACCCATTATGAGGAATAGGTTCCCAAAAGTCAGCCAAAACATTAGACGCAGGCCCTGCTCCCACTGCTAGGAGTCCTACAAGTAGACCAAGCTATACAACTGTCACGTGTATGTAGAGTCTAGGTTGAACCCATGCAGGTTTCTTAGCTGCCAGTCCAGACTCTATAAGCTCCTATGAGTCCAGGTAAGTTGTTTCTGTGGGTTCCCTTGTGATGACCTTAACCCCCCACCCACTGGTTCATACTATCCTTCCTCCCTCTCTTCAACAGGATTCCTCAAGCTCAATCCAGTACTTGACTGTGGGTATCTACATCTGTTTCCATTAGTTATTGGATAAAGACTCTCTGATCACAAATGGGTAGTCACCAATCTCATTACAGGAGATGGTCAGTTCAGGCTACCTATCCACTATTGCTAGGATTCTTAGCTGAAGTCATCCTTATAGATTTGTAGAAGTTTCCCCTGAATTAGTTTTCTACCTGACCCCCAAATACCCCCCTGTTTCAGTACTCTCCCCCTCCACCCACTCCCCAACCCAATCCCTCTAGTTCCCATCCCAACCTGCACCCAAGCTATGTAGGATATCTTTTCTATTTCCTTTTCCCAGGAAAATCCATGTGTTTCCCTTTGGACCCTACTTGTTACCTAGCCTCTCTGGGGCTATGGATTGTAGCATGGTTATCCTTTACTTTATAGCTAATATCCATCTATGAGTGAGTACATACTATGTCTGTCTTTCTGGGTCTGGGTTACCTAACTCAGGATGGTTGTTGCTAGTTTCATCCATTTGCCTTCAAATTTTCTGACACCATTGTTTTTAACAACTGAGTAATACTCCATTGGTCATCACTAATTTTTAAGTAGCAATATAAAATGAAGATGCAAATGATAATTTCAAAAAAGGATAGTACAGCATTTTCACTATGATGAACTTTTGGATTTAAAAGAAAACTAATATGGGTATCAAATACCTCAATACATAAAATTTAGATGGGAAGAATTAGGCTCATGGCTCAGGATAAATTCTCCAGCTACATTATTCACACATAGTAATTGAACTTTCCAGCCTTTATTATTAACAAATAATAAAATTGTGAAACTTAATTTGCAACTAGTGAAAGAAAAAAAAACATCCACTAAAGCAATGTCCAGCATAAGTAGAAATAAGATGAAATTAAGCAGTAACAACAACAAAAAGATACTACCAAAAACAAGTAATTGCAAGACACTCATCATTGCCTCCCTTAGAACCAATGTTTCTTAAATGTTTTCATCACCGTGTACTTAGCACTAGTTGAGGCTTTATTAAAATACTCAATCTTGTCCTCAAGTCAACTGTGTGACTACAAAGAAAGCCCTGAAGAAAGTCACTGATCGCCACCATCAACAAATGCCTATGTATCTGAATACACAACACTTATATGATGGTGCCCTTACTCTCTTTGTTAGAATATTGTATTAACACCTAGAATCCCTTATGGTTAATCTCTGGAAACATGAGCTCAAAAGAAAAGGCTAAACAGACATAATTGTTGATACCATTGCTGTTGTTATGCATCTTCAGTGACTGACAGTAATCATGGGCTTCCACAGTTATCCAGAGCTCTACTAATAAAAGACCTAAGGTAGGAAAGTCCCTCTGTCCTCCTTCATTCTTTTCATTAATCTAATTTGTCTAAGAGCACCTTGCTATTCAACCCCTGTTAGTGAACTGGCCTCACTGTAATCCAATGTTATGGCTTCCACAAATGGCTTCGTGTGCACATTTTTCACTTATCTAGTTTGCTAGTGTTTCAGCACTTACATTTACGATTCTGTTCTTTCTAGTTCAGCTTTCACTCTGGAGACTGATATTCTGTTTGCTACTTGATTTGAAATTGAATGTTTCTCAAGGCTCCATGGAATGCTCTCACCTTTTCTCTTGTCCTTAGTCTCATTAGACTCATCTGCCCCAACAATGTTAGCCATCAATCAACAGTGCCTCAAGTAACTTATTACAAGCTTCTGTTGTCCACCTACTTTTCTGAACTACACACATTTTTTTTCTGTGTCAACTTTTTCCATAGGCAGCCAAAATTAAGTAAGTCTAAATGGAATGATTTAATTCACACTTGAAGTTCTTCCTAATTAATTTTTATCATGCTTTCATCAGATTTCTATACTTGGGAACTTCAGATGCTCTTCAAATATTTCATCTATGTTGCCTCCTCCTCACCATGCCCATCTGACTGGTGCCGGTGCTGCCTCCCTAAGTTAATATCTCTCTAATTATCCCCTCTGTCTGTCTCTTCATACTTTCCCCAATTGTCATCCCCCTGCCCCCTGTGCTTCATTCTCCCTACTATCAATGAAAATTATCTTCAAAAAATAGAAGTAAAATCTATTTGGTATCACGTGTGTGTGTGTGTGTGTGTGTGTGTGTGTGTGTGTGTGTGTGTGTGTGTTCATTTATTAGCATAAGAATTTTTGAGAGTGGGTATGTGTGTCCATGCATGCAGAGGAAAGAGGAGATCTCTACCCATTGCTCTAAAGTGCTGGGATTTATAAGTGTGCAAAAGCATGCTTGGCTTTTGAGGTGGATGTTGAAGACCAGAGTATAGGACTGAATGCCTGTTCAGCTTGCACTTCCTGAGCTGTCACTCTGACACTCGCATTCAGCATATTAGATAAAAATAAAGCTCTGTCTTTATTGTGCAGGCTATAAAGTAGGCTTTTTCCTGTAGCACATCAGCACATGCACAGTCCACACGGCTCCTGTCCAGGTTGCCCACACAGCCTCTTTTGCATCTTCAGATATTCCCCATTTATTATTCCTACCTGCTTTTGCATGTTTAATAACCTTGTTTGGTCTTATCAGCTCCATTATTGCATGTTTATCAGAGCATATTAAGTACAGAATTTTTTCAGTTTTTCTGTTATATCTCTCCTTAGCCCTCTATTTGTGGCTGAACTGTCCTCTAAGCTATCTCCCCATTCCCTCTGCCACCAACCATATTAAGCAACATCCTTGTAATCAACAAATCCAGTCAACATAAATGTGGTGATTATCTTTCACAAGTACTCAACATGATTTCATTTTCTGAGCATCTTTCTTCTTAAGCATCTTTATCCCTGTAGGTTTTGTAATAAGACCCTCTTTGCTCTCTCTATACTCAGTTTCATTTTATATCTATGGTGGTTCATTTTTCCATCAACCTTTGAATCATGATGGAGTTATTCAGGATCCCCTTCTGCTTCCTTTAGAATCCACACACTATCTCCAGACAATCTTTTATACCTCTGGGTTCATCCATCATCTTTTGTCTCTGGTTATCAAAAAGGGATCTATAACTTTCTTTTATTTGTTTTCATTTTGATTTTAATTCTAAGCTATCAACTTATATCTGGAAAAGTAATTGCTTATTTGGCATCTCTATTTAATAATCTCACAAGTATTTCAAGTTCAGTATGTCCCATAAATTGACTCATTTGCCTAATTGACTCAACCATAGATAAAATAGCATAAGACTGTGCACAAAATCAAAGAAGACACCTGGCTATTATCTTAAATTATTCTCACCCACTCTTCAGCATCATCAGCACAGAAAATATACTGCAAAGATCTGAATGCTGCATCTTTTCTCCTTTTACTCAAACCTCAACATTCTCTCATCTATATCACTAACAGTGATTTCACTCCTGTGTGCACATTAACCACAAAAAGTAAACAAAGATAAACAGAATAGAATTAAACAATTTCATTAGTATATTAAAATGAAACACCTACTTATTTATTTATTTCATAACTTCAAAATTATAAAAAATGTAAATATGACCCAACATTGAAATGGAGAAAGAATTAAGATATTCTTCTGTTAAGAAAAAAAAAGATTAAAATATATTGTTTGCTTTCTTGTTACAACTTTCTCCTATATAGAAAAGGGAAATTTGTCTTAGAAATTATATTGAAAGCACCTCCCCATCTACTCAGCCCAGATTGAAAACAATGAAACAGCATGGCGAATCATCACTAATAGGTGTCCTGTAAACAGACTAACTGGACTTCTTCTGTGGGGGGATCCTAAGAACTCCTATTAAGACTCTCTTGTGTTAGATTAGTGCAGTGTACCTTGTGGCTTTCCTCCTGGCCCCAAATTCATATGACAGTTTCAAAATCCTACTATGATTGTATTGAAACATAATAAGAATATCATTGCAGAGCCCTATAATGAGACCATTAGCACTGCAAAAAGAAACACAAGAATTTCCTCTGCACCAAGTCAGAATGTCTCAAGGAGATGGCTATCCATGCCAACCAGAAGTGACCTCATGAGAAACAGAATTATCCTGCTTCATGACCTCAGTCTTCCTAGTGTCTAAGAATTTTGAGAAAATAAATTTTAACGATTCAAACTACTCAGCTATTTGTTTATTGTTATTGTTATGGTATCCTGTAATAAGATAATATTTTCCACATTACAAACTTTGTTGATATCCTATGTTGATATTATCTCTTTTGTGAATACTGTGGGGAAAAAAACTCATCACTTAACAGAGACTCATATTTTTAATCCTTTCGTGCCTATCTAAATTCAACATGAAATATTTACTTTGCAGGTCACAATAATAGTACAGGATTTTTTCATTATTTATTTATTTAATAACTCAATCTATTTGTTTATTTACGTGTGTGTGTGTGTGTGTGTAAGTGCCATGGTATACTTGTTGACAATTTAGGGTTGATTACTTCTTGTCTTCCACCATGTGGTTCCCAAAGATCAGACTGAGGTCATCAGGATTAGTATTAAACTTCTTTACCTGCTGAGTTGTTTGATATGCCCAGCATTTCATACTATTATACCGGCCCAATGATCCAAATTTGTTTTATTTTCTTGAAATACAGCCATCCAACTGTTGTTTACCTTGTTGAAATTCAATGACCATATTAAATAGCATTCAAAAGAATTTGGGTTAAATCTCTGGCAGCACAAACTAAGAAAAAAAAAAGAAATAATGTGAAGGAAAAATTTAAGAATGTGTAGATAAATAAAAGTTCTAGATAATGCATTGACTCAGCAACTCCATGCCATCAAGGTCATTATTTCATTGAATATCAATGGGTGTAAAATAGTGGCTACTATGACAGCTGTGTCAATATTTAGACAACAAGAATGAAGGAAAGTATCTCCTTCATTTGTCCTTTTCCTTAGGAAAACAAGATTTCCTACAACTATCCCTTAAGAAACCTGATTTTATCTGCTTCTATCAGTCACTGGATGCGAGCTTTATCATGACAGTTAGGGTGTTCAGCCATCTGATCACCAGAGTAGATCAGCTCAGGCACTCTCTCGACCATTGCCAGTAGTCTATAGTGAAGTCATCTTTGAGGATTTCTGGGGACCTCTCTAGCACTCTGCTTCTTCCTATCCCATAAGGTCTTCATTTATCATGGTATCTCTTTCCTTGTTCTCCCACTCTGTTCCTAATCCAGCTGGGATCTCCCAGTCCCCTCAGCTCCCCCCCCCCGACCCTTGCCCTCCATTAGTTCAATCCCCAAGAGAGAGATGAGGGATTATATGAGCAAGAGATATCAAGACCATGATTGGAAAAACCACAGGGACAAATAGCCAAACTAGCAGAAACACATGAACTACGAACCAATAGCTGAGGAGCCCCATGGTAATGGACTAGGCACTCTGGATAAGTTAGACAGTTGATTAGCTTGAACTGTTTAGGAGGCCCCCAGGCAGTGGGACTGGGACCTGTCCTTGGTGCATGAGCTGGCTTTTTGGAACCTAGGGCCTATACTGAGACACTGTGCTCAGCCTTGGTGCAGGGAGGAGGGGATTGGACCTGCCTCAACTGAATGTACCAGGCTGGGCTGACTCCCCAGGGGAGACCTTGCCTTAGAAGAAGTGGCAACTGGGACAGGGAGGGGGAGGGTGGATTGGGTGGGAAGGCTGGGGGGTGGGAGGAGGGAGGACAGGGGAATCGTGGCTGACATGTAAAACAACTAGAAAATCTCTTATATTAAATAAATAAATAATAAATAAATAAATAAATAAATAAATAAATAAATAAATAAATAAATAAATAAATCTTTTAACCAAGAAAAGAAACCTGATTTGACATATCATTTGTCCTAATGATCACCTGGACATGTGTGGTGTGAGTAGATTGCCAGCCCTTCAGTGAGAGCAGGATCTGAAGAGTGTTAGAAGAGGGTCTGTGTCAATTAATAAACTATGTCTGCTATTCTAAGTATTGATCAATTGATCCAGAATTCAAATATTTTCTTTAACACAGAAGCTACCTGAATTTTAAAAATGCCATAATTATCAGAAACACAAGATTTAAACTTTTATTTCATGGAAAGTTTCAGTGCCTGTTTTTCTCAATAAATCCAAAATAAAGTGGAGAAAGTATACTCAAAATTGCATGTCATAATCTTGGGCCTATAAATATTTTTTCTTTATTTTAATTAATTTTTTCTTTTATTGAAAATAAATTTTTTTCATATAATATATCCTAGTTACAGTTTCGCCTCCTCCTAATCTAGGTTGTTTCCAGTTTCTGGCTATTATGAATAGAGCAGCAATGAACACAGTTGAGCAACTGTATCTTTGAAAGGATGAAGCATCCTTTGGGTATATGCTCAATAGTGGTATACCTGGATCTTGGAGTAGATAGATTCCCATCTTCCTGAGGTACTATCACACTGATTTCCATAATAGTTGTACAAATTTGTTCTCCTACCAGCAACAGATGAGTATTTCACTTACTCCACATCCTCACCAGAACGAGCTGTCAGTTGTTTAATTGATCTTAGCTATTCCACCCGAGAGGGAGTTGGGGGTTTGGAGGGGAGGCTGGGAGGAGTGGTAGGAGAGATGAGACGGGAATCTGTTATTGGTATATAAAATGAATAAAAAATTTCTTAATGAAGAAAAAAAAGAGGAAATCTCAAAATAGTTTTGATTTGCATTTTCCTGGTTGAAAAGGATGTTGAACATGTCTTTCTCAATCATTTGAATTTCCTAGTTTTAGGAATTATCTGTTTAGACCTGTACCCAACTTTCTAATTTGGTAATTTTGTTTCTTGATATCTAATTTTTTGAGTTCCTTATATATTTTTGTTATTAGCTCTGTATCAGTCATATAATTGAAAAAAAATCATTTCCATTCTGTAGGCTGCCACTTTGTCTGATTGACAGTGTCCTTTGCCTTATAGAACCTTTTCAGTTTCACAAGATCCCATTTATTAAATGTTGATCTTACTGTCTTACTGCTTTATCAGTGTTCTATTCAGAAAGTTGTCTCCTGTGTCAATGCCTTCAAGGTTATTCCCTACTTTCTCTTCTGTCAGGTTCAGAGTATCTGTTTTTATGTTGAGATCTTTGATCGATTTAGAGTTGAATTTTATGCAGGGTGATAAGTATGGATCTCTTTGGATTCTTCTATATGCAGCTATCCAGTTTGACCAGAACCATTTGTGAAAGATACTGTATTTTTTTCCAGTGTGTATTGTATTTGTGGCTTCCTTATAAAAAAAAATCAGATGTCCATAAGTATATGGATTTTTGAATGTATTATCAATTCAATTAAGTTAATAAACTAGTCTATTTTTGCAACAATACCCTGCTGTTTTTATTACTATAGATCTTTAGTACTCCTTGAAATCAGGGATGGTGATACCTCTAGCAGTTCTTTTATTCGGGAATTTTGTTTTTGTTTCCATGGTTTTTGCTATGATGGATTTTTGTTTCCACATGGAGCTGAACATTGTCCTTTTAAAACCTGTGAAGCATTGTGTTGGAATTGGTTGGGGATTGCACTGAATCTTTAGATTGCTTTTGGTAGGATGGACATTTTAAATATATTAATCCTACTGTTCCATAAGCATGGGAGATCTTTCCATTTTCTAATATTCTCTTCGATTTTTTTCTTCAATGTCTTAATATTGTTATTATACAAATTTTCACTGGCTTGGTTAGAGTTACCGCAAGATATTTTGTATTTTTGAAGATGTTGTGAAAAGTGCTGTTTTCCTGATTTATTTCTCAGTTCAATGTCATTTGTGTTGAGGAAGGCTACTAGTTGTGTGAGTTAATTTGATATCCTGCTACCTTGCTGAAAGTGTTTATCAGCTGGAAGAGTTCCCTGGAGGAATTTTTAGAGTCATTTCTATATATTTTCATATCATCTGCAAATAAAGATATTTTGACCTCTTCTTTTCCAATTTATATCTCCATGATCTCCCATAGTTGTCTTATAGCTCTTGCTAAGACTTAAGTACTATATTGAATAAATATGGAGAGAGTGGACAACCTGATATTGTTCCTGATTTTAGTGGCATTGCTTTGAGTTTCTCTCCATTTAACAGGATGTTGGCTATGGGTTTGCTGTAAACTGCTTTTATTATGGTGAGATATGCCCCTTGTGTCCCTAATCCCTTTAGAACTTTATCACAAATGGGTGTTGGATTTTGTCAAGAGATTTTTCTGTGTCTATTGAGATGATTGTGAGGATTTTGTTTCTTAGTTTGCTTTATAGTGGACTACATTTATTGATTTATGTGTATTGAACTATCTCTGCATTTTTTAGATTAATCCTACTTTATCATGGTGGAGATATTTTTTATGTTTTGAAAATTCAGTTTGCCACTATTTTTTAAAGAATTTTTACATATATGTTCATAAGGGAAATTGAACTATAATTCGCTTTCATTCTTGAGTCTTTTTGTAGCTAAGGTATCTGAGTAACATTGACTTCATAAAATAAATTAGTCAATGCTCCTTCTGTTTCAATGTTGTGGAATAACTTGATGAGTATTGACATTAATTTTTTGAAATTCTGGTTTAATTGTGTGCTAAAACCATCTGGCCCGTGGCTTTTTGCAGTTAGTAGAATTTCAATTAGTACTTCTTTTTTCACTAGGGAATGTAGGTCTGTTTAAATTGGTTAACTGATCTTGAATCAATTTTTGGTAAGTGATATTTATTGAAAAAATAACCAATTGACTTTAGATTTTCCAATTTGGTAGAGTACAGGTTTTTAAAGTATGTACTTATTTGTCTGGTTTTCCTTTGTATCTGTTGTTATGCCCCCCCACACCCTTTTCATGTTGAATTTTGTTAATGTGGATCTTCTTTCTATCTTTTAATTAATTTGGCCAAGGGTTCATCATTCTGAGTGATTATTTCAAAGACCCAATTCTCAATTCTTTATCTCATTGATTATTTTTATTTTGTTGTTGTTTCTTCCTTTTTTATTTCAGCCTGAGTTTGATTATCTCTTGCTGTCTACTCCTTTTGGGTGTGAATTATTTTTTTCTAGAACTTTTCAAGTTTGCTGTTATTATTAGGGTGAGATTTCTCCAATTTTTTTTTTCATGCTACCACTTTGTACTATGATCTTGCCTCTTAGAACTGCTTTCATTGTGTTTCATAAGCTTGGGTATGTTGTGTATCCATTTTCATTCAATTCTAGAAAGTGTTTAATTTCTTTCTGAATTTCTGTCTTGACATATCCTTTCATTCAATAGTGAGTTGTTCAGCTACTGTGAGTTTATAACTTTTCTGCTGTTTCTGTTATTGTTGATATCCAGCTGTAATCTGTGGTGATCAGATAGATGTAGTGTGTTATCTCAATTCACAAATATCCATATAGACTCGATTTGTAACAAATATGTGGTCAATTTTGAAAAAAGTTCCATGTGAGGCTGATAAGAAGGTATATTCTTTTGTTTTTAGGTAAAATATTGTATAAATATCTGTTAGGTCCATTTGGTTTATGACATCAATTAGCTCCAACATTTCTATGTTTAGTTTTTGTCTGTATGTCCTTTCTATTGATGAGAGTCAGATACTAAAGTTCCCCACTATTGGTGTGTCAGGGTAGTACATAGTTTAAGTTGTGTTTATGAACTTGAGTGCCCTTTTTTTGGTGTATAGATTTCAAAAATTGTACTGCCCTCTTGGTGAGTTTTTCCTTTGATGAATATGTAGTGTCCATCCTATCTCTTCTGATTAGTATTAGTTTGAAATCTATTTTGTAAGATATTAAAACTGCTATATCAGCTGACTTCATATGTCTATTTTCTTTGAATATATTTTTCTATAATTTCACCCTGAGGTAATGTCTATCCTTGATGTTAAGGTAGGTTTGTTGGATGTAGCTGAAGGATGAATCCTGTTTCCACATAAATTTTTTGGTCTGTGCCTTTTTATTGTGAAATTAAAACCACTGATGTTGACAGTTTCAATGGGCAGTGTTTGTTAATTCCTGTTATTTTGCTGTTGTTCTGTGCCTCTCCCCTAGGTGTGTGTGTTTCATTCTTTTGATCTGCTGTTCTGGGATTATTTATTCACTGTGTTTACTTGGGTGTGCTTAACCTCTTTAGGTTGGAGTTTTCCTTCTAGTGCTTTTTGCAGGGAAAAGCTAGATACTACTTAAATTTGCTTTTACCATGGGGTGTCTTTTTTTTTTCTCCATCTATTGTGATTGAGATTTTGCTGGGCATAGCCTTGTGCGCTGTCACCCGAGGTCTCTTTGTGTTTGCAGAACATCTGTCCAGACCCTTCTGGCTTTTGGAGTCACCATTGAGAAGTCAAGTGTTATTATAATAAGTCTGTATTTATATGTTATTTGGACTTTTTCCTTGCACCTTTTAATATTAATATTCTTTCTTTGTTCTGTACATTTAGCATTTTTATTGTTATGTGCTGAGGAAGCTTTCTTTTCTGGTCTAATCTATTTGTACCTTGATATCCTTCTTGTACCTTTATAGACATCTCTTTCTTTAGGTTAGGGAAATTTTCTTCTAGGATTTTGTTAAAAATATTTTCTGTGCCTGTGACCTAGCTCTCTTCTCCTTCTTCTATTCTCATTATTTATAGTACTTACTAAAAGTTTTGTTCCTGGACTTTTTAGATTGAATTATTTCTTTGACCTAGGTATCCATGTCTTGTATTTTCTTTTCAATGTATAAGATTCTCTCTTCCATTTCTTGTATTATGTTGGTGAGGCTTGCCTCTTGGGTACCTGTTTGAGTTCTTAAGTTTTTCATTTCCAGTTTTCACTCAGTTTAGGGTTTTTTTTATTGATTCTATTTACACTTTCTGGTCTTGAACTATTTTACTCATTTCTTACCCCTGTTGGTTTGTATTTTCATTAATTTTATCAATGGATTTATTTATTTCCTTTTACAGGACCTCTATCATACTCATAAAAACTATTTTAAAGTCCTTGTCTTGTGCTTCATCCATGCTGCACTTCTCTGGGCCTACTGTTGCTGGGTTATACTGGATACATATTGCCCTGGCTATAATTGATTATATTTTTACACTGGCGTCTAAGGCTCTGGGTTTGGGATTATCTGAATTCTGGGTGCTGATATCTGGTCTTGTCTTTGTTGGTTGGGTGTTTGTTCCTTAGTTTATGTTGCCCTCTCTGGTGTTTAGGAGGGTTTGGCTGTGGGTTGCCTGGTAGGAAATTCTTCTGGGATGCTATCAGGTGCATCCATGGGGATTTCCAGGGACAATGTTTTTGTAGGTATTGAGAGCTGATACTAGGAGTGGGGAAAAGCTAGAAATGGGGTTGGTGGGGGAGTCTACAGGAGAGAGGAAAGCGGTGTGTTCAACTAGGATCTGCTTAGTCCCTAGAGAATAGGGACTGAGAGTGAGGAATAACCACTATATGTAATCTGCTACAGAGCTGGGGATGAGACTGGGGGATTGGATTTGAAGGAACAGGGGTGATAGTGAAAATGTAAATCCTGTCTATCTGTTTCCCTGGCCTACTTGATTCTCTAGAAGATTAGCTGTAGAATTCTCAGGGAATGTCTGCTAGTTGGGATCTAGGACAATAGGACTAGAGGAGAGTACTGTTGGAAAAGATCTGTGTGATTTGCTTGAGATGGGGGCAGAGAAAAGAGGAAGGCTGTAGTGTTTTGTTTTGTTTTGTTTTGTTTTTTTGTTTGTTTGTTTTTTGGTTTTTTGCTATACAAGTAGGCATGAGATTGGGAGATTGTGTTGGAGGAGAGGAGACAGAAGTGAAGATCTGCAGTTAACCTATCTGCTTCCCTGGTTGGTGTAGCCTGGGAGCTCCCAGTGAATCCTTGGGAGTTAGGGGTTAGGATAAAGTGATAAGTGGGGGGGGGGGGCTATACTTCGAGGATAAAAATCTGTGTGATATGCTGGAGATAGGAGCAGAAAGAAAGGAGAAGCCACAGCAGGTGGTCTGCTACAGAGCTAGGGATGAGAGTCAGGGACTAGATTTGTAAGAGAGAGGAAGAGATAAGGATCTACACTTAGTTTACTTGCTTCCCTAGCAGGTGTTACCTGCTGGACCTATGCATATTTTTAAAGATTACTGTATTTGTGTGTCATCTTTGTCTTCAATGTGTCTTCTTTTCAAAATACTTAATTCATTTTTGAACCTTGAAATAAAGCCAACTAAAGGTTCTTGAGAGATGGCTTCATTATTAAGAGCACACAGTAGTGCCCATACATGAATGCAGGAAACACTCACACATGTAATAGAAAAGTAATTACATCTTCAAAATAAAAGCCAACAGAATTTTCATGTTCTGACATTTAATCTACTTACCATTATGTGCAAAATTATTTTGAAAGGAAGAAGGATTTTCATTTAAAAAAGGAATATATGAAAATTTTCATGATCTTGCCAATGACAATAGTCACATTTGTAGCAAACCATTCATCCAGCACTAGACTTCTTATGTAGAGATTATTGTTAATAAGTCAAGATGAAAATTCTCAGAAAAATGAGGTTAAGAGGAGAAAAATGAGGAAAAAATAACAACAAAAAACAACTAAAAAAGGACTAAAAGTCCTAGAAGTACAAAAGGGGAGGGACTCTAGAAAGCAAAGAAAGAGAAATGAGAAATACTGTGAACTCTGGGTTTTGAACAGTAGCAGAAGACATGGAAAGAGAAAAGCACCATTTCATTTACAATACCTATGTATGGGGAATCAAAGGTAATAGAGTAGAGTGAATAAACCATTTTCTCTAGCAACAATACGGGCATGTTTTATTTTAAAAGAACAGGCCTACATGAATAGTCAAAAATGTGGATGTGGTGGATAGAATGAGATGCTTCATAGGCGTTTGAATACTTAATTCCAGTGCGTGGAACTATTTGGGAAGGATTAGGGAGTATGGCCTTGTTGGAAGAAATGCATCATTGGGAACTGACTTGAGGTTTTAAAAGGGTCCCACCTTCCCCACTGTGCTCTCTTCTTCCTGTCCGTGGCTCCTCTGTGAGCTCTTAGCTGCTACTCCATCCGCCTACCACTTGCCACCTGCTACTTCATCTATGCCATTATGGACTCTAACCCTCTGAAATCAAAAGATTAAAGTTAAATTCTCCACAAGTTGCCTTGGCCATGATGTTTTTATCCAGAGCCATGGGAAGGTAGCAAATACAGTGGATGAAATGTCTATAAAGGCATCAATGAGAAAGAAAGCAGTAACATGGATGGTAACAAATCCAATAGTGTTATCTTAACGTTACGTCACAGGCCTCTGTCTATTCAGTACGCTTTTGCATTCCTTCAATCTTTACTCTCAGCTTTGCATTCAATGTTGATGATTTCCTGCCTCCAAGAATAGATATTATACTATACTATACTATACTATACTATACTATACTATACTATACTATATTATATCATATTATGTCACATTATGTCATATTATATCATATTATGTCATATTATATCATATTATATTCTCTGTTTTACTAAGTTTTACTAAAGACATTCAGAACTTGGTACATCACATACTCAAAATGGTTATAATTGTTCACAAACATTAAATAATGTGTGATTGATGGATAGAAGAATCTATCCAAATAACACAGCACATTAAAAATATTTTGAGATCTTAAAATAACTGTCTAAGTACTGGGAGTTTATGCTTGATCTTTGAGGTCATGGAATGACCCCCTTGTCACTGCATTCTACTATACATAGACTTCTGGTCTTTCTTAGGGCTCTATGATACAAGCTTTTATGACAGAAGCTGAAAGGTGAAAGTTACTGAGGAGTTTTCCCAGCCATCTCTGTGAAGTGCTGAGAACCTCTGCAGTAATTCCTTAAAAGTCCTTCTCAGTTCATATGCTTGAACAAAACAAAAATAATTTTGAGAATATTCACATTAGAAATTTGAAATAAGATTATTTCTTTTCAATTCATTGATTCTATATACAGAATGGTACCAACCATCAAATATAAATTAAAAAGAGCTTATGAAATAGCATCTTTTCAAAATGATGGATCTGATATAAATACTAGAACAAGAGTCAAATACATATTAGTTTCAAATGCTGGATACACATGGCTCAAATATATTCATCTTTGAAAATGTACACTTAAGATGTTAAAGGATTGCAGGATTTTTGCTAAGATTTAATGCTATTTCACCAGTCATATTTTAATACTGGACTCAAATGGGCATATTCTCAGCTTTAATTATATATCTACTCACAGAATATGCATTTGCTGCTTTAAAAAGCATCGTTGGAGAATAATGCTTGATACATGGGTTTAGTAAAATCTGTTGCATCACTTGCTATTTAAAAATTGATAGTTAAACACTGGCTCATTTCTTAATCCAATAAAAAAGAACTTATCTGTGACTTTGGCTTTGTAAAGAGATAAATCTGTTCCTTGTAATTACTTTAAATCCATTCTGTGTTAAAAAGATAGAAAGACAAAAAAAGACTGTCATTTCTGATAGGCTTATTAATATTTTCAGAAGAATAGAAAACATCTACAATAATGACAGCTAAGAGCTGTTTGCCTGTGTTCTTTAGTAGACTGTATTGCTATCATAATGACACTCTCAAAGTGTCTAGTATCTTTGTTTATGTGTGCTTTGTGGGGCTTGAAGATTTACCTCAAGTTTCACACTCAGCTCTTTGGCTTTCTTGTTGACTTGTTTGGTACAAGTTCTATTTAAGAAAGATTTCTGTCCTGTGGCACACAAAACAGTTGTGGGGAAAATGTAAAATACAATAGGGAAAACAAATATTATGATTCTCATTCACTTCTTTTTTGTTGTTACATAGAAATGTAGAGAAATAAGATACTGTTAGAAACAAAGCACAAGAATATGACCCTTTCTTTCTTTCTTTCTTTCTTTCTTTCTTTCTTTCTTTCTTTCTTTTTTACTCTTCTTGCATAATTTTACACATTTATCCTATATGAACATATGAACATTAAGTTTGGTTACTAACAAACTATAATATGTAAGGTATCACCTCTTTCTATAATGTTCTTTTTAATTTTTAATTTTTACAATATATCCTAACTAGAGTTTATCCTCACTCCACTGTTCCTATCTCTCCTCAGGCTCCCCTATGCCCCACCCCCTCCCCAAATCCACTCTCCTTCTGTTTCCCCTTTAGAAAAGAGCAGGGTTCCAAGTGATAACAGCCAGACAGGACAAAACAAGATACAATAAGACAAGGCAAAAGCTCTCATATGGAGGCTAGACCAGGCAATTCAATAGAAGGAACAAAAAATCTCAAAGTCAGAAGAGTCAGAGACACACCTATTCCCATTGTTAGGAGTCTCACAAGAACACTAAGCTAACAGCATAACATAGATGCAGAGAACTTGGTACAAACCCATGCAGGCCCCATGCTTGCTATTTCAGCCTCTGTTCACCCATGTGAGCCCCTGCTTAGTTGATTCAGGGGGCCATGGTCTCCTGGTGTCCTTCATCCCCTCTGACTCCTTCAGTCTTTCCTCTCCCTCATCCATGGGGTTTCCAGAGCTCAGCTCCAAGTCAGTGTTTTTAAGAAATAAGCAGACACAGAACTCTCTCAGATACAAAGTATGCTGGGTTCTTATACATCTAATTCTGCTTCCTTTATTAAACAGTTTCAATATATAACTCAGTCTTATAGTCTCACCTTTCATTACTTCCTGAGGAGCTCAGGTGTGTATGGGAGCAGGCTAGGACTCATACAGATGAAATTCATCAAACTAACCTTTCACATTCCCCAGGAGCTGAAGCGGTTCCTGACCGAGAGCCACACTGGGACTACAACACCCAGAGTGGCTGTCTAGCCAGAGATAGGTTTATTACCTGTCTCCTGACAGGCCTCCGTAAGGCTGCCCTAAAACCAGTAAATAGTTCAGGATAAATACGAAAATCTGTCTCTTGTTCCCCAGACCTACCTGACTAAAACTTAAGCATCTGGAGAGCAAGGCTCCTGACCCCACAGGCAAAAGAGTCACCTGTGGCATTTAAGGTGTGCCAGGGAAGAGATAAAAGCCCGAAAACAAAATTGCCAAGTGCTGGCACTCGCTGACTTCCAAAAGCTGTTGGGTCCCTGTTTTAAATGAGGAAAAGGCCACGGGCTACCGAATGCCCTGCCAGGCCATCAACAGCCTTGTTAAAAGTGCCGCCAAGAAAGACAGAGTCAGCTGACTGCCCCCAGGCACCAAGATGCATGGGTACATCAAGCTAAGACCTCCAACAGACCTAGGCTTGGCTACAGACATGACAGGGAACCCAGAACGCAGCAGGGAAGCGATCCGTTTCTCTCCTTCTGGACACCACAGCCATTGACTCAGTCCTGGGAGTTTTGGGTGCCACCTCTCCTTTTTTGTTGGGTACAGGGGACAGTCTTATCTACCTCAGCAGACACCGCCATTTAATTGTATTTTCAGAGGCATCCCTCTCACACATACATTCTTAGTGGTGCCAAGTTGCCCTGTACCTTTAATGAGGAGGGATCTCCTAGCTAAGGTAGGAGCGTCCATTTCTTTTCACTCCACACATTTGCCTCCTCCCAGACATGCCAGCAGCTCTCTGACTTCTCCTCCTAGCCACTAACTCTACAGACTCCAAATATGCTTTTCATATCCTCCTGTCCCACGCTGCTATTTGGAGGGAGCGTGGCCTTCTCAGAGCAAAAGGAGGATCCATATCTAACTCAGGCCATATAATGGCCATGCTGGAGGCTTCCCACTTCCCCAGGGCTACAGCTCGATTTTACCCATATGCCCACCGTCAGGAAAAGTTAAATATCTCCTCAGACCAGTTCTAACACCAGATCTTTTTTCCAAGCCTCCAACTGTTCCAGATAGCCTGTTAACTCCTCTTTTATGTCACCTACGGTCTATTCTATGGAGCTATGCGGACTGTTCACTGCCTCAGCCGTGTGACAATCCTTGCCCATCTCCAATACACATTGGGGATCAGGTTCTTCTCTTTCCTCCAGGCCAGCGCCCTTTACCCCTTTCCCCTAAGTGGCAGGGACCCTTCAAGGTAATTCTTGTAACCCCCACAGCTGCTAAACTCGAGGGCTTTCCTCACTGGGTCCACCTGTCTCACCTAAAACCTTTTATCTCACCTCCATCCCAGAAAAATCTCTCTTCATATACAGTGAAACAAACAGGGCCTCTCACTCTCAAGCTCCAGAGGACATCAGGATCCACTGCCTTGTCACCAATTCCAGAGGAATAAGGTATCACCCCTCCCTTTCCCAACCAAGGCCACACAGAGCCGGAGGCAAAAAGGACCATCAAAAAATATCCAGGTGGTAAGGAATAATGTAATACAACAATTTATCATTGTTCAATACTCAGCAACTGATCACCTGTGTTTCCTAAGTGCTAACCTAATAAGGGAAACAGGTGCCTTAAATGAACTACCTCTAATGAGGCTTGTCTCAGATAAAAATTAAGCAGAGTACTAAGACCAGATCTACCTCAGGTAAATGTCACATGCCTCTATCTGGGCAGGCCAAATCTACCTCAGACAAATGCCAACTCCAAAATAAAATAATAATGATTCTTTCTCTCTAAGCTCTCTCTATGTCAACAGTATCTTGTTAAATGGGAGGTCCCCAGCAGCAGCACGGATGGACAGCCACAGAACCAGGAGACGGCAGAATGTCATTCCAGGACCTCCACCATCATCCCCGGACTTCACAAGATACCCCTCACCCCCCCCCCCAAGAGCCAACCAACGCCCACTATTCAGCTGGAAGCAGTCTTTGAGAGAAACGTCGCCCCCGTACCCAGACAACCACAATTTTTTCTTTATTTAAAAAATAAGAGTCGGGAATGAAGGGTTCACAACACGCCCGCCCCCCACGGTCGCATTTACCAGGCAGACACTTCCGCCTAGCCAATTCCGGTCAGGCCGGACACCTCCGCCTAGCAAGTTCCGGCCAAGGCATCTCGCGTGACCAGAATCTGTGACCTTACATGGCTACGTAAGCGCACAACGTGACCATGTGATCTACGCACACTCATGGAGTAGTGACTTGACCTGGCCACGCCCCAGCCGGTTTTTAAAGCGGAGCGCCATATTCCCGGTTCTCTCTCTTCTCTCTTCTCTTCTCCACGCACGTGTCTCTCCCACAGGCCTGCACACTCTGTCCCTTTAACTCTAATAAACTCTTATAAGCGGGAAAAAAAAAGAAAAGAAACAAGCAGACATTTCTGAAAGGAAACTTAATGATATGCATGTTCAAAATAAATAAGTAGAAAACAGGGCTGTCAAGTTTATCTTTTGCTCTTGGTAGAATCTGGACATGAGGGCCTAGGACTTATACAAGATGGATTTGTAAGTTATGGGCATCAGGATTAATATCCAAGTTATTTTCCCATTGTCTTTATCACACACCACCACCAGTTAGCTACATAATAATCAAAGTAACAGATCAAATAGAGTAATAATAATTATATTTACTGAGTAAACATGCAAACTTCATTCATAGTCAACATTCTGTACTTGAAGAAGGAATGGACAGACAGTATCTGTATGTAGATCTTTTTTTGTGGGGGGGAGTAAGTTATCATATGAAATGTATTGATTTTAGATAACATATCAGAAAATACTGTTGAAAGTATACAGAAAATATAAAACACATTCAAGAAAACCTGCTAAATTTCAATAGGAATAGCTAAAATCCATTTTGAAGTATTTTCTTTTTCTGCAGCTCAAAGTGACAGCTTTAATCTCAGTAGATGTGGCCAAGAGAACAGGGCTCTCCCAGCCCTTGCCCCGTCATACCTCACTCTACAGTAGTAGTGTTTCCTGGAGAGAGGCAAAGCCAGGGTTTACCTTTCCTACAGCTTTAAGTTCATAGGGTAGAAAGTTCCATTCCTTGTCTAGAGTCTAGGTGTGGCACAAATGTGGGTGGAATAATTGCCTTCTCACAATAGAAGGCAGAACTTCTATGATTAAAGAGGCAATTTAAGAAGGAGCCATCTCTTAGCACCAAGTACCATGCTCACAAAGCAAGAAAGACACTCAGAGGGACAAATCAAATCACTCTTCCCATTTTATCTCCAGAGTAATGCCCATGGAATTGGCAATTGTAGATGAATTTCTAAATGGTCTTATTAAATAAGAACCACAGAGCCAAATACAGGGGTAATAGCTGAAGAGATCAGAGAAATAGTGAATAGCCACGACTAACTTTACCACCAAACCATCTTCCCCAGAGAGAGACCTTCTTCCTGTCTAACCTGTGCTTTTATTGCCTTCCTGTTCTGCCTTCTCATTGGCTCTAAGCCCAGCCATATCCCTTCCTCATCACTACCTGTCTATACAGACCTCCAGGTCTCTATGGTTAGTACTGCGATTAAAGTCATGTGTCACCACACTTGGCTGTGTCCTTGACCACACAGAGACTCTGCCGGCCATGTGATTGGATTAAGGGAGTGTGCTACCATTGCCTGACTTCTGTTTTTTGGCTTGCTATGACCTCTGATCTCCAGGCAAACTGTATTTATTAACATACAAATACATTTCAGCACAATTAAAATATCACCACAGGCAATATACCCATGGAAATGAGAGCCAGTAAAACAGGGAGTTTCAAAGTTCTCTCAAAAGGAAATAACAGTATTTGAAATGGAGTAAGGAGATGTTCAAACATTAGAAAACTTTCCAAGCCAAGAACTTTTGAAGTACACAATCTAAGAGAAGACTCATGGTAAGAGATTCCAAGAAGCTAAGCCATGGGCTAGAGAGTTCTCAGAGAGAAATGGGGATGGAGAAAACTAGAGGTGTTTTAAGGACAGAATATTTATAATGACAAGTCACAAAAATTTCCCTTGCAAAAGGTTCCAAATCTAATAGGATAATTCACTCGAGAAATATATGCCATGTGAGACTGTCAAAAACAATAGAGCAATCAGATAGTAATTAAGGAAGTCTGGAAGCTGGGTGTAATGCCAGTAGAGGCAGAGAAAGAGACAAAGAGGGGTCTGATGAAATCCTGGCCACTCATGGATAGCTGAGGCCATGTGCTGAGCTACACTGTTTGAGGAACAACTTCAAAGACTTCATCCTTCAGGAGAAGTAGATTTTTCATGAAATGCTCCAATTAAGTCAGCAAAATGAAAATGAAAACAAAGACATGTTGTGGAGGTGGAGGAAGAACAGGATCCAGTTTGGTTTTGGTTTGGGGCACCTCCCACTACTGTCCCCATCTAGTCTTTACAATTGATCAAAACATTTACTCATCATTTATGTCACACCAAATATGGTGCCATGGATGCAAAAATAAAGACAAAGAATAATCATATAAAGAAGTAAACAGTTTTGGAAATATTTAGCTTGGTAAATAAATTGGAGCAATTTCTAACAAACATTATAAAAACGCGGGATGGGAGAAATGGTTCAGCAGTTAAGGGCACTTGCTACTCTTGCAAAGGAAACAGATTCTGTTCCCAGTGTCTATGTGGCAGCTCATCACCTTTTCTAATTTTACTTCCCAAGAATGCTGTTACTCCAGTTCTAAAAAATCCAGTGGCCTCTTATCTTCCTCTGCAGGCACCAGGAATATATACAGCCAACAAACACACATTCAGGTAAAACATTCACACAAGTAAAATAAAAATAAATACACCTTTAAAAAAGGAAAAGTATTTAATAGTAAAACACTGAAAGTGTGACCCCCAGTTTTGTGATCCAGTAGTAGGTGTACAAGCTCAACAACATGGTAAAAATTCCAGAAACCACACTCAAATATGTTAGTAGTGAAATTATACCTAAGTTTAATCTTTTAAAAAATGCTTTTCTTGCTTTAATTTAGATTATATTCTCAGAAACTGTAGCTTTGGTAAATCCTTAGCAAAGGACTATCAGAGATTTTATTTAGCTTAGTGGTATACTGAAACTATACTATATATGTATATACCCATACACACACACACACACACACACACACACACACACACACACACACACACGAATAGCATCTCTCTATGCAAAGCTTTAAAGAAACCCCCTTATTTCTGTTGTATAATCCAAATTACTATAACGATCCTGCCCATTATACTTCTTATTAAAACCTCAAATTAATGAGGAAGAAGAGCATCATTATGCTGACAAATATCTCAGCAATTCTAGTTAAATTAAGAATTGGCAATAAAATCTACTTCTGAAGAAGGGATTGCTAAATACGGTAATCTAGATATAATAGTTACTAAAATACCCTCAGCAGACTATTAGAAGCAGTAAAGTTAAAAGACAGGAAATACTCATTGATTCAGAGATTGCTTACTATTTAAATACAGGGCTGATTAGTTACTTTTATGTTGTCATCACAGCTTACCTGCAGAACTATTTAAAAGGAAGAGGATTTATTTCAACTCATACTTTAAAAAAGGTTTGGTCTAGCATGGCTAGGATGGCGGAGCAAAGCTTTACATCCCTAGGTGGGTCAGGAAACAGAGTGAGTCACCCAGTGACCAGAGATAGCTCACCACCAAGGACCCACACACTGACCTACTTTCTAATACAAAGTCCCAACTCCCGAAGTTTCCAGGATGGACTTCCTGAAAGATCCTGGTGTTCAAAACCAGGTACTCAAAAAATAAGCCTATAAGGGACTTTTTATATTCAAACCATAACACAGGGGACTAAAAATACTCCCTTGTATAAGAAAGTAAGCCCCGAAGAGAAAGAATACATGAATATTTAAGTTTTAATTTATTTCAGTACAATAGTAACCAGTAAAGTATAGAAAATACATATTTCAAAACATTATAATGAATGTCAAGGTATTTAATACATTAGAATATAAGCATAATCACATTTTTAAGATTTAATTTTAGTTATGTGTATGTGTATGCCACTTTGGTATATGCCACGTGTGTGTGCCCATTGAGGCCAGAAGATGGTGTCAGATTCCCTGAGTCTAGAGTTACAAGTGGTTGTGGCTGCCTAATGTGGATGCTGGAAACCAAACAAGTTCCATTATGTAAGACCAGCATGCAGTCTTCACTGCTCAACCATTTCTCCATCCCTGTAATCACACTGTTTATCCAATAGATATAAAAACATAGCCAAAATATGAAATATATCCAAAGAGATATATTTTATCCAATATTTTAAAAATTGTATTTTATCTTAGTATGTTTGTTTTACTTGGCAAAAACAGAAGGAGTCATTGGTGAGAGAGCTGGCCCCAGGCCATTAGACTGGGACAACTGTCCCTGCCCCTCATCAGCTGCAGCACATGGAAGGGTGGGCATGGTACCTTCCATGGGCAGCATACGAGAGCTGGCCTTGTTGGCTGGGGTGCAGGTGAGCATACACATGTGCAGGTAAAACACTCATACACAAACTTTCTGCAGGCGTAAGAGCAGTAGAGCTGCCCTGCTCCCTCTCTCTTATGTCTTGGTGTGGCAAGGGTGAGGGAAATATGCCCCACACCATCCTTTACCACCTGCGACAGTCAAGAGAGACGACCTTGGGGGCATGATAACTGAAGAGCTGGTCCTACTCCTCCCCAAGTGCTGCAGTCCAGAGAGTGGGCCCTGTACCTTGCCTGGGTAAAACAGTAGAGCTGCCTGCCCCTGGTGGTGTGACTGTGGGTGAGCTGCATCCAGTTGTGTGAAAGCAGAACTGGCCCTCCTTATGGCTTCCCCGATGGTGAAGGTGAGGGAAAGTTGGCAAGCTGACCAACGCAGCTACCACCCAGGCCCAGAGCAGGACTATAAGGTGGCCAACCCTAACATTCACCTCATCTATGAACTGTTAGAGCATGTGAAGGGGCAGGACCTGAAGATCCAAAGCGGCAGGATCTCTATGACACAAGCAACAACAGGATATTCAAGAGGAGTCCTATTGAGGGTCCAGGACCGAGGACATAGCAGAAGCCAGGGGACTCGAACCAGACCAATGACTCATTGCAGTGAACACTTACAGTTAAAGATAATATGGTCTAAAAGGTAAACTGTGTGATCCACTGTATCACACAGCTTCCATGCCAAGATTGTTTTGTTTTGCTTTTTATTTTTACCGTGAAATTTTGTTTTGCGAGGGAAATCAAAGGGCAGAGAGTGAGTGAGAGGGGATGGGGAGATGAGTGGGATTGGGATGCATGATGTGAAATCCACAAAGAATCAATAACAAGTTTTTAAAAATGAAAAGATCACTGGGAAGAAGCTTGGTGGATACTCACAAAACATTTCCTCCCAAGGTCAAACGATCTTTTCCAGTTTCTGAATATGCAAAGAAGGTAACAACCAGCAGTAGCTACTTCCAGAATTGATTTTTATTTTACCCCAAGTCTCATGGTGTTTCATTTTCAAACAGTGACAATGCGATTTTAGCTTACAATGACTGCACAGCAGTGATAGATGCTTGCACGGATCTATTCTTCAAAGAACTTATTGAAATTCCTGAAATGTGTACACAGATGCATACTGGATGGGCACTGTCAATATTCTACCTCTCTAAAAAAATTCATGGGGAAATGACATGCTAATTTGTGTTGTAAATGAATGAAGAAACATTTCAAATAGTTTTGAGAGGCAATAATCTATTAAAATCAAGTAGAAAAAAATTAAAAGGTGCCATCAACTTCCTTATTTATTTATTCAATGATAGTGTCTAAATGAGCCAGAACTGACACCAGAGGGCTTCAGCTACATATTTTAATGTCGTATCAAATTACTGTCATTCTAAGTGTATAAACAATATATTTGCATCATATTAGTGACAAATGTCAGGCTAACACCATAACAAAATGACTACCAGGGTATTTCATAACTTATTAACAGAATGTGTTTCTAGGTGTAAGAACTCATTTGCAATTGCCAAACAAACAGAATTATAGGAACTTGCAACCTCTGGATGGAGAAATTTTATTTAATAGCACATACATCACTTACATCATTTAGTGAAATGAACACGTAATATTCTTCCCGAGTCTCATAAAATCAACTACTTTCATTAAATTTTCTTTAGCATTTCTACATGAATCACTGGCCTCTGAATGTATCAGTTTGCATGCTTCATATCAATGTTCTCAAACTGCCCATAAATGGTTAATGTTTTCTTCTTCTGAGGTGGACTTTTAAGGACAGGAAGACTAGCAGAAATGCTTCAATTCTGTCTTGTCTGTACACTTAGGATACGATTATCTCTTCTACTCAAGGATAAATCTTTTCTTCTCTTATTTGACCTTGCAAAATTTTTCTTTATCTTGCCTGAGCCTTTTCAAACAAAGAAATACTAGGCAATCTTACACTGCGAGACTACGTGGTCTTGTTTCCTGAGAAATAGTTTTGTAATAAATATCCCCTGTACCAAAATGTTTCTCAAATCTTTAAAACAAGCACGTCCTTTGCACCAACACAAGCACACTCAGGGTAAATCCATTTAAAAGTGATATTTTAAGTGATGTTAAAAAAAATATAAAGCTACTTCAAAGGAAATAGTCTTGAAAGGAGTTTCCATATTGATGCATAACAGAAGTAATCATTCAATCAGCCAGTGTCACCAACAGTCAGTAACTGTGACCTAGTTCGGACAAAACAATTCCATAGAAACCAAAGCATTTAAAACTGAAGCTGCATGCCACACCCATGTAAAAGTCATCCAGCATGCAGGAGGTTGCAGGATGACAGCGTGGTGCTTGTAGATTTACTTTAACATTAAACTAGGTGCTAGGAAAATTATTCTTAACTTGTATAGTCATGAGTTGAACATGCAGAAAACTAGATTCTCTGTGTCTCTATGTCTCTGTATCTGACTCTCTGTCTCTGTCCTCTCTCTCTCTCTCTCTCTGTGTCCATTTTCTTAAGGGAAAACTGGATTTCTGTATTGTAAACTTATTCACTGACTTCAGCTAACACTGTTACTGGCTTGAGAACACATGAGCTTGTCACAGTAAACCTGGATTTTCAAATATGACACCTCCTGGCAACTGTGTTTTTCCACTCTCAATCATTTTCTACAGGAACCAGTTCAAGGCGTTGACTCTCTCTGGCCCTTATGGCTGCCAGATGGCTCCATGAAAACTTGTGGTCAGAGATCTTATTCTTCTTTTGTTTCATGGGCCATTGTAAGACCTATCTTTTCTATAGCAGCAGGTGTGTGGCATGATGGCATAAGGCACCATTAGATCATTGTTCCATGAGATTGATGTTTGTATGCAAACTATATCCCTGCAACACACAAAAAAAAGGAATAAGATTACAATGTATGAGAAAAAGTGTTCTTGCATTTTCTTCTCTCTTAATACAGAGGACTTTCTGCTGCAGGGTTACGTGTGAAACCTGTAGACGGGCATATTTGGTAGGTTCCTGTTTCTGCTTAGTTGGGGCAGCTGGTAAGTACTCCCTTGAAAGGAGAAAAAGTCATGCAAGACTATATTTGATCATCAGCTTAGGCTGTTTGCTATGTAAGTAGTTTGTCCAAATAAGTCTCCAATTTCATGAAAGTCAGAACTTAGAAGAACTTCCAGGCATAAAATCACGATCATCTGGGAAACTGCAATGGCAGCAGGCTAAAACTACTCTGTTCTAAAGGTATAGCCAAAACTGAGTGTTGTTTTTCTTGTTTGTAAATGGCACAGCAGCCACAAAGCTCATTAAGGGAAAGCAGCTGTTTCCTTTGGTTCAAGAAGATGAAATCTCTGACGGGGGTGAAGACCCAACATTCCAGTGAGACAAGGTCAGTAATCAGTTGAAGGGGCCATGCTTCAGGAATAGAAGACCACCACTAGGAAGGTAAGTTCACTTTAAATCATACTAAAGAGATGGGTGAAATAATTATTTCTTCAATGAATAATGGACTTTTTCATCCCGGAACTTCCTCCCACTAGCACAGTAGTTTACAGGGCCACAGTCATGCAACTTTGTAAATCTACCTGCTTCTCTGAATCTCTCAGAATCTTTCGTCTGTCTCTATACTAAGTATGCTTTCTTTGGTTCTTTGGGCTTCCTTGCTCTTTCTTTAAAATTCCCCTTCCTGCCACATGGTTATTTGCCCATCATGTCCTCTGTGCCACCTAAACTCAAACAGTAAACCATTTAAAAAATACCTTCTTTGTTCTCCTGTCTCCCATTCTCATCTTTTGGGTAGCTTCTGCTAGTTTCAGCTTGCCTGTACTGGAGCTTTCTTCTACAGTCGTAGAAAATTGATCTTAAGCTTCTGTTGGAATCTATTCTTAATTTCTCTTTATTTTAAATATTTATTAGTGTGTGTGTGTGTGTGTGTGTGTGTGTGTGTGTGTGTATTTATGCATATACACATGAATGCAAGTGCTTACCTTACACAGACTAAAGGTATGAAGACCCCTGAAGCTGAAGTTCCAGGAAGCTGTGAACTGCCTGACATGGATTCCGGCCGCTGAATTCAGGTTCTCTTCAAGAGCACTATTCTTAAGTGCTGTGTCATCATTTCAGCACCCCTCATTCTTAAATTCCTTTATGGATGAGACTAAGAACCCCATGAGGGAACCTTGATTTCTCCAGGATCATGTGGCCATCATGAAAAGACTCTTCAAAATGTCAAGAAATATAAAAAGAATTCATACTTATCTAAAACTCAAAATTAGTAAAGATATTCAAGTTCTCTAGTTTCCTACAGGTACCATAGACTTCTCTTGATCCTCAATTGTCTGTTAACAAGGAAGCTACCACTGGACCCTAGTGAGGTCAGAAACTAGTTTACATGAGCTTCTCTGTCTTCTGCTTCTTTGTACTACAAAGCTGAGGCTCTGGCCACAGTCTGATGCCACATTTTGGAAATGCTGCAGAGCAATAGTATTGTAGAAACAAACAAACAAAATCACAGCAGCATTTTCTATTCTCAACAACAATGTAGGAAATAAACATCTAATAAGAACTAATGTAGCTTGCAGTAGTTAGTGCAGAGCTTGCTCTTGAAACTCTATGCATAAAAACTGTCAATCAAATATAAGCAGCACTATGAATTTTGAATAGTGGAAGTATACTATGGGAACTTTGCACAAAGCTACAGTGTTCTAAGTAACCCGTACTAAACATAAGAAATGTTACCCAAACAATATATACCATCGATCTTGTCAAATAACTTTTCACCTAATATATAATATAGCTAAAGAAAAACATAAATATCTAGAGACTGTTAAAATGAAGTTATAAAATTCACAGGTAAATGGATAGAACTAGAAAAAAAATCATCCTGAGTGAGGTAACCCAGATCCTGAAAGTTTGTATAATACCAAGGAAAACACTGTCTTTCAGACACAATAGAAATGACACACATATGAACTCACAGAGACTGTGGAAGCATGCATGGGGCCTGCACAGGTTCAAGCTAGACAGAATGTGTGCTGGCTAGCTTTGTGTCAATTTGCCATGAGCTAGACTCACTGAAGAGGAGAAAGCCTCAATTGAGAAAATGCCTACATATGATCCCACTGAAGGAAGGCTTGTATGTTAATTTATTAATTAATGATAGACATGGGATGGCCCAGACCATTGTGGGTAGAGACAACCCTGGGCAGGTGGTTCTGGGTTATATAGGAAAGCAGGCAAAGCAAGCATGAGATAAATCCAATAAGCATTACCCTTCCATGGCCTCTGCATCAGCTCCTTTCTCCAGGTTCCTACCTTGCTGATGTCCTTTGGTGATAAACAGTGATATGGAAGCATAAGCCAAATAAACCCTTTCCTCCACCACTTGATTTTTGGTCATGGAGTCCCACTGAAGCAATAGAAACCCTAACTGTAGCTAGAGTTTTCCTGCCTTGCCCACAGTCATGACAAATCTCTGTCACCTGCCAGTCCCATAGCTGCTCAGACCCAACCAAGTAAACACAGAGACTTATATTGCTTACAAACTGTATGGCCATGGCAGGCTTCTTGCTAACTGTTCTTATAGCTTAAATTAATCCATTTCCATAAATCTATACCTTGCCATGTGGCTCGTGGTTTACCGGTATCTTCACATACTGCTTGTCATGGCGGCGGCTGGCAGTGTCCTTTCTGCCTTCCTGTTCTCTCAATTCTCCTCTCTTTTAGTCCCGCCTATACTTCCTGCCTGGCCACTGGCCAATCAGTGTTTTATTTATTGACCAATCAGAGTAACAGATTTGACATACAGACCATCCCACAGCACTAAGACAGAGTCCCAACAGTGGCGGAGGTGGGGTGGTATGTGGACTCAAGCTCCCATCACTAACTAAGATCCTATCTTCAACTGACATCTGCTTTCAAAAGAGAATGAGTTTTCTTCAACAGAGTCTCACTGGGTATATAAATAGCATTTAAGGGTAGACCCCATGCCCAGCATCAGATATCCAACAAAAAATGAATTCAATGATTTTTTTGTAGAATTTTTCTCTAATACTTTTTGTTTAGACATTTTTGTCTAATTTGTCTTTAGCTTATATGTTATAGTTTCTAAATTTGTGTTTTCATGAAATTTTTTTGTGTGTTCATTCATGTGCTTTAGTGTCTGTGTATGTGTGTATTTTTTGTGGTTTTTCTTTGTTTCTTTTTTCTTTTAATTATGTTTTTTGGGGGGTTGTTTTGGAGTTAGGTAGGTAGAGAGATGGGGAACTTCGTAGAGTTCTGGAAAAGAAAACAATGATCAGAATATATTATATGAAATTTTCTTCAATCAATCAATAAAAATACCTTGAGAGTTTAAATATTAATTCATCAAATGATGTTTTCCACTTTATGAAGTATTAAACAAATAATAGTACCAAGGAGGAATTCCACTGAAGTGTTCTTTTTTCTTTTTGTTTGTTTGTTTTTAATGGAATAAATTATGATAACTTAATTTTAGAAAAATAAAATCCTAGTTTTAAAAAAAAATCAAAGAAATAATCAAATAGTAAAAAAACAAACAAGCAAAAAAAAAAGGCCGTGTTTTCACTTGTATTCATTTTTATAGTTTTTTTTCCTCTACCACAGAGCAACCAAAGTACCTCTTTCCAGCAATCATTTGTTTTTGTAAATAAAGTTTGAGTGCACAGTGAACACCCATCCACCAACACAAAAATGATAGCTACTTCAGAGGTAAGCAAGTACAATAGAGACTATCAGGTTGGCAAAAAATTAAGCATGTACCATCTCATCCTATGGAAAATTTTTGCCAAACCCAGCGGTTATCTTGGTTCTGATAACACAAAATTGATTTCAATCCGGGTAAGATAAAAATGGTCTCCTTCTTTATATTTTCTCTCATAGATAAATTTAAGTTTCATAGTTTTCTACTATACAAAGATAGTATCATAAATTCCTTAAACATTCAGTTGATAAAAGTCACATGCCTTTTGAAATTAAATAGCAGCCCATTACTCATTGAAAGCTCTTCTTCTGTATGAATCACTGTGAAGAACAATAGTAATGGGAATTTGTAAAAATCAAACTAAAACTTCTTAAAATTCAACCATAAAGTAAGAGGAGGTGTTCAAGGATTTGCAAAATTTTCTGAGAAATTTAACCACAATAAAAATATTCTTGAGATTAAATATTACTAAATTTTTGGCATCTAGCTTCCAAGTTAATAAACGAATGAGAATGATTTCCTCAAAAATGTGATTAATGCAGTTTGCAATCTGAATGTATTCTTGCCAGTATTAAGTTACCCACATAATTTTTAGTCTCCTAAATTTTAGCAAACTTAAAATGGATATCTTAAACAACATGCGAATGTGTGAGTATGGTAAATATATGTGTGAGTGTGTGTGTGTGTGTGTGTGTGTGTGCGCTCGCGCGCGCACGCGCGCGCGCATCTTATTCTCTTATAATTATGAAGGCTAGAAGTCCAAAACCACAGTGGTGGTGGTTTGGTTCCTTTTGAGATTCATGAGCTAAACCTCCTT
This sequence comes from Peromyscus maniculatus bairdii, assembly GCF_049852395.1. Lineage (NCBI taxonomy): Eukaryota > Metazoa > Chordata > Mammalia > Rodentia > Cricetidae > Peromyscus > Peromyscus maniculatus. Next base: position 15,634,148 of record NC_134854.1, on the reverse strand, counting down.
GATTTATCCACATCTTCTCCTCTCATCGTAATACCATCTTCCTTCTGTAGGTGTCTGTGCAAACGTCCTGTTCACAGAAGGATACCAGCCTTACTGGGTTCCATTCTACCCTGCTTAATTATCTTATTAAAGATCCTTTTCCTACATGCAAGTAAGTTCTGAGTTGTGGAGATTTAGAACTTCCACATTCAAATAGAGATCAGAAGATATCATGCAGCTCATAACAAGCTACAAAATGTAAATACTTAGAGCATATTTTCATATATGATATACATTAGATACTCCAATTAATAAATTCAATAGTAAAATTATTGAACTGTGGAACAAATCCGTGCTATAAAACCTATCTAGGTACTACCTCATAATGTTGCAAATCTCTGATATTTTTATATTATTTATATTATTTTATTTATCTTTAAAATCACCATTGGCAAATTTATTGACAAATTCTAGGAATTCAAATTTTAAATTACTGAAGTTGTAGCCATAAAAACAAAAGAAGTGTAATAATGTGCTTTAATCTGAGTTTTAAAACTTCTTAAAAAATTGTCTTCTAAAGTTAAAACAGTCTGAGAAATTAAATTAATCTAGTTTCAATGGTGTTGTCTTAAAATTACTGCTTTGGCATTCAACTCTACTTTGGGTATTATATAAATGTAGGGATCTGAAATATACTTGTGATAAATACATACTTTATGCTATCTGATAGTTAGTGAGATTAAACCAGGGGTCCTTATAAGTATTTTCCAAAACTATTTTGTTTTGTTTTGGTTTGGTTTGCCCTTAATGAATTACTATTTGCTATGAAAAATGGCAAGTCTCACTGTGTGGTTACATAATACAAAATTAAACTATTTTAATATCTTCTTAGAATTTTGACGTTTTGAATCAAGTTAGAAATACAACTTTTATTTTCCAGGTTTTTTGGGGTCAGACTAGCTCTTACTTCTTCCAGCATGGGAATGTTCAGGTAGTTTTCTTTGATCATAATTCTAGCAATACTCAAAAGTCCAATTCTAAAATCTCCTTTGAAAGTCAAGGTAAACTCTTGTGACCCTTATTTAAAATAATTTTAAAGAAAGTTTCATACTCCCAACATATGATGACATACCATAACCACACCCATCTCAAATGCAAGGGAAGCCAGTCTAGGAAGTTGAGATGGCATAAAGATAAGACCAGACCCCTATACCTTCACTTCTGGCATCTGTAATATTTAGAAATGGAGTGTGAGCTTCAAAGGGCTTAGGCATCTCTGCCCCCATCACCTTGTTGCCTGTAGCACACGTAGCCTCTTTTGTGGGATGGCTGTGCTTGCTTCCTGCAATTCTCCTTAGTGGATCTTCTTCATGTCTACCACTTCTGTACTGAAACTCTCCACTATATCTCCAACCTCATGCTCCTACACCTGGATTTTCCTTAGAAAGCTTGATGGAAGCATCCGTGACCTGTAAGTCTCGGGTTCTAAATTCCTTAAAAAAAAAAAAAAAAAAGGATGTCATCAGCATCTGCCACCAGCTCAACAGTGACAGAATGTCCTTCAACTACAGCTGTAGAGGCATCTGAGAGCCTGGGTAGCTGAACAAACATGTGAAATGAATCCTATAGAAATAATTCCCTACGCATTTGTGTGTGACCAGGTTCCTGGATGACATTCTCTTCTCAAGGAAAAGTGTTTTAAGTGAAATTATAAATTTATGCCTTCAGCTAGCAATGGCTGATGTTTTACTCATTGATAACCTGCCCCCAAGACGTTGTTGCTGTTGTTCCAACAAAAAGTTTAGCTTCCTTTAATAGCTGTATTAGTTGTTTTTCTAGTGCCATGGCCAAGGCAACTAGTAAAAGGAAGGTTTTATTTGAGGTTTAAAGTCTGAGCGGGTTATCACTACCATGGTAAGGAGCATGGTAGTAGGCAGGCAGGCATGTCACTATGATGCAGCAGCTGAGAGCTTACATCCTGATCCATAAACAACAAGCAGAAAGCATGCTGGGGTTAAAGACAGGCTTCTGAAATCCCCAGTGACACACCTCCTCCAACAAGTACCTATTCATTCCCAAAGAGCCTCCAACTGGGAGCCATGGATTCAGATGCCTGAGATATAAGTGGCAAACCTCATTCAAACCACTAGAACTGTAAGTTCTTCAGGAAACTCCGCTTCTCAAGTCTCTACTGTACATTTGCTTTTCTAACCAAAATAGAGTATTTCAAATATTCATAATCTGCTTTTTACTCTTGCTTCTTATTGTAAATCTGGGTAAAATAATCTAGAAATAGCCATGCTACAAACTGAATGCTTGACCATCTGAAATTCCTTCCACCAGGTTAATTAATCCATTACCTTTAAACTCAGTTTCCCACAGTCTCAAAACTTGTATAAAATGTAGACATGTTTGTTTGTTTGTTTCGTTTTGATAAAATGTAACACAAATATCCTCCATTTCAATTCCCAAGAATTCATTCCATCTGGAACATACTGAACCCAATCTTTTTAAGCTACCTATTGGAGTGGGTAGCTGTTCCAGCTTTGACCTGGAAATACTACCCCCAGTGAGGTTTCCAGTAACTGCATGTCTACCTATGACCCGCTCATGAGGGGGGCCAAACAGAGCCCTTCAGACCCAAGATCTGGATGTGCCATCTCTCTTGGTTCCTGGTGATCCTGGATGCTGGTGTCCAGAGAACCAGCTGGACTACATCTCACCTCTCCTGGATCATGTAACCAACTCCTTTACTAGTTGTAAGTTACCCCCCAAAATAAAACTCCTTTTTGACTACATGGAGTTGCCTTAATAAATCCCCAATAACCTATTTTAAACAGTTTGGTCTTTTGAATTCCCACCAAAATCATCCATAAATGAGTTCCCACCAAAATCATCCACTAAATTCTTCTCATGGTTTCCAACATTTTTCTAGCATGCTTCTCTATATCTTTCCACATTTATCCCACAAACTAGTTCTGAATCATATGATCAGGAACTCACAGCCATGCCTCCTACCTCTTGCTGTTTATTACATGCCTTAGTCTTGTTTCATGCTGTTTTGACAAATACTTAAAACAATTTAAAGGAGTAAAGACTTTTTTACTTATTTTGGTTGACAGTTTTGAAGGTTATGGTCCACAGTCACTTTAACTGTGTTTGTAGACTTAAAGTGAGGCAGAGCATCACTATTCACCTCATCATTGCCAAGAATCAAAGAGAGAATACACCTAATCTATTAGACTTCCTTTATTTACCCCTTTGTTCCATCAGTGCCCAAAACTGATTGTATAATGCATCCAACATCCAGGGTGTATCTTCCTACTTAACTTGATCATTTTTGATAATATTGTCACAAATAAACCAAGAGGTATACTTTACTAATTTAGATATTTCCCACACCAGTCAAAGTGATAGACAAAATTAAACACCAAATACCCTTTTCCCAAAGCAAAATGTTCAAATAGTTTAACAAGGTATGTAAAACCTGTTTGGTCTTGCCACAGACAGCCCCTCTAGATTTGTTTCTGCCTCTCTCTGTTCATTCTTTAAAATGTGGTTATATTTTCAAGCTTTAACTATGTGAAATGTTAATATCTGAGTAGACAAGACTCCACTTTAACTCTTTTCTCTTGTTTTAGCATTTAGGAAGTTGCCATGTTAACTAATGTATTTTCCCTACCATATCACCTAGAACTATGTATGATGAATTTTCTGTTTTGTTGGCTATGGACCATTGTAGACAAGAATCTTTTAAATATCCATGGCTACAATTTCAGAGTGTTCTATGGTTAGCATTTTATAATGTGGTAGGTCAATAAATATTTGCTGAATGAATGAAGTATTTGAGTTCGTGCTACAGCAGGGAAAGATGGAAACGTAATTACAGCTGTTGACAACACCTTAGAGATGTGTCAGCTAAAAGCCATGAATGTCCACATTCTGTTTGTTAGAATTTAGAAAATGTGTTAGCTCTTATCTACTAGACTCCAAGTTTACTGGTCAAAATTCATGTCCTCTTGGTCTTTGTAATTTGTGTATTTTTATGCTCAGCAAAGTTCCCATTGTGTAGAAAGTCAATGCTTGTTTTTAATGATTAATAATTCAGATCACTTCTTTGAAATGGAGGCCATTCATAAGAAGTTTTATCTTAAATTTTACCAAACAATTTAGTCATGGAAGATACAGAATAGAAAGAGAGGCTAAAGTAAGATATCAAAATAATCAACACTGCCACCCTCAAAACTGGGTTCACACTAAACCATCACATCGAGCCTCACACTAAGCAGCTCTTCTCTTTAGCAGTGGCCACCAGTCTACCCAAAATCAGTGAGGTTTTTATCTGCAAAAAGAATGTTTTGAGATCAATGTATTTGGGCAAAAAAATATACAATAAATATATAGAATACTGTATTATGTTATTCTTGTTTACATATTATAAAACAGTCTTGGAAAGTTGACCACAAGCACATTTGATAATTGTCAGAGATAGATCTGGCATTTAGGGAAGGCATCTTTAGAGCCTGTTCACCCACCATTATGTTATCCTAGGTCTTAGCATTATGAAAACAAAAACTAAAAATATCTTGAAAGAAATCCAAGGTAGTGAAAGTTCCAGTGGGAAGAACATTTTATACTTAAAAGTTCTTCAACCTATTTCTTATACCTTATAGGGAGAACTGACAAATTCTTATTATGACACTATTTACTCCAATTACCAAGATCATCACCTACTCCTGGGCAAATGGCCTTGAGTTTGTATAAGAAAGCAGACTGATCAAACATTGGGGAGCAAGCAACAAGCACCATTCCTCTATGGCCTCTACTTCAATTCCTGCCTTCCTGTTCCAGCCTTGAGTTCCTCCCCTGACTTCCCTTCATGATGGTCTATAAGCTGAAATAAACCTTTCAGCTTATGTACCTTTTGGTTGTGGTGTTCATCACTGACGGGAGCCATAAGCCTAAGTGACCCTTGGCACTTATGATGCCATATTTGGGTTTCTCTCCTCTTTTCTTATATCTAGGCCTTGCTTAAGTCTCCATGGAACCAGAACCTCTTCTCACAGATACCAGAACCTCTTCTCAGATATCAGGTGAATGAGCTGCAGTTAGGCAATTAGGCAGTTAGACAAGGGTAGGTAGATAACCTTCAGAGCAACATTTCCTGCTGGCCGAACAGCCCATAATTAAGTCCCTTCCTGCTTGCAACCCCCATTGTTAAGTTTCTTCCTGCTTGAAACCCCCATAAGTAAGTCCCTTCCTGCTTGCAACCCCCCATTTGCCTACCTATATATGCCTTGAGAGAAAAATAAAATTTTGGAACTTGATCAGACATCCTGTCTTGCTCTCATTCTTAGTGGCTCTTGTCCTCTCATTTGCCGGCCCTCCCTTTAGTTCCCCGTTGAAGACCCCACTGGCCGGGGCAACCACAGCAAAGAAATCTAACTAGGGCACTGAGCAAGATTTTCTCAAGATGGGATCTGTCAATATTCTGTTATGGAAGAGAGAGGGAATCATAAGATCCCTATCACTCTCTAAGGATCTTCAGATGGTTTATGGTCGATAGGGGAGAGAGAAGTATTTTCTTCCATGATGTGGTCATTCTTAAGATGTCCATACTCCTGTATAAATGAAATAAAAAGAAACACTTGTAATGAAGGGGACTACTTGGGAAGATGAAAGAGATCAGTGAGAAGGGACCAAAAGAAGATAATAGAGGGGGAATATTATCAAAATACATTATTTATGTTGTGCCCAGATCGTGACCCCCAGAGAGACCACCAAAGACGAGCATGCCGGAATGCAAAAGCAAGGTTTAATTCTGGATATCCAAAAGTAATACAAGCCTAGGCAGGGACTTCGTCCAATACATCCAACGCAGTGGAGGCTGGAGGAAGCGCCCACCTGTCTGCAAGCTCAGTTTTTAAAGGGAAAAGTCACAAGGTTACATCATTTAGGGGTGCTAGTACGGGTACAATTCTGATTGGCTCGCTTCTAGGGACTTCTAGAAATTACTTCTAAGGGAGTGGTTGCCCGCCACCATTTCTCATTGGCTGCCCTCAGGTGGGGGCATTTCTGTGGTCAGTTACCCTGGAAACCAGGGAGAGGACATTCCATAGTCTGGCAGGCATTACCTCGTGACTATCTTGTGACTCTGTACTTTTACACTTCCTGGTTTCTGGAATCTGAACTGACTGGTTTCAGTAACTAAAGGCCTATTCCCAAAAGGAGAAATCTTAGGCCTTAATTTTAGGGTGAAAGCATTTTGGTCTTATTTCTAAGATGGCTCATTTTGGTCTCACAATTTATACACATTAAAATATAATGGTAAACTCATAATTACTTAGAATTAATATATTTTCCAATGATATCCTTAAAGCAGAGCTTTAGGTATATTATATTTAAAATGGTACTAGTTTCCAGGTTTAACAAAAATGTGGAACTGCTACAGTCCACAGCAGAAATATGAAGTAGAAATTAAACTGATTAGGACAAAGCTAATACCAGGAAGAAGCTAAGGGCCTTCCAGAGGATTAAGCCAAATCTCAAGGAGTATTTGGTGTTATTCTGCTTTTAATGTATCAGCTGTTTCCTGCTATGAATTTGTTGTGTGCTCTCATACCTTCACTAAGAACTTTTAACAGTGTATTTGTCTTATATACTTCTCTAGCATCCAAAGCCAAAAGGCAGACAGAACAGAGCATTTCAGACCAACCAATGAGTCTCCTAAATTAAGGTAAACATTCTTACAAAGACACTAGGAGACAGGCAATATTAGGTGCATAGCTTTTTTTCTTGTGCAAATGAAGCTCAGACACTCCTTTCTCTCACAGCTCAAATGGCATTCCAGAGCTATTGACTCAGAACAAAAGAATTTTTTTTTTTTGCATACCAGGTGCAATGTAGATAGGAGGCAGGTTTCCTAGTCTGAGCAGAGTCACCCCGCCCTGCCAGTATATGGCAGCATAGGAAAATAGAGGCAGTTTTTAGTGACTTATAAACTCTTACCTAACCACCTGTAAGATTTTAGTTTGAGTACATTTATGGTAGACTCACAACATTTCACCTAACCACTTATAGGAATATATTTTGAGCACATAAATTCCCTTTCTGACTTATTCCAGGCCTTCTGACCAAACCTCTTGCATTTACTCTTCTTCTGGGTTGCAAATGAAGTTGGATATCACTGCTTTTGTGGGGACCTTGGAAGTTTGGGATTATATTGTAAGGGTCAGGCTGCTGGTAAGTCTGTGACCAGTTCTGGGAGAGGAAGGGAAAGGAACCAAAATGGAGAAGAATGAGGATGAAGATGAGGATGCAGATGGATAAGAATTTAGAGTTAAGAGAGGACAGGAAAAGAAAGGACCAAGAGGAGCTGAGGGTGAGAACAGAACTGAAGCCATGTAAAGAGAAAACTGACTCAGAAATATAAAGCAAATGAACTGAAGAGCTTTGTGTATATAGATTCTGTAAGGATTCGGGCCTTAATTACATCATCAGCCTGCAAGGTGTCCCAGCCTAAAAAGCAGGTGGGCCCTCTGTGCGTCCCTCTCTCTTTCCTTTCTGCTCCTTCCTTCTGTCTGCCCTCTCTCTTCCTCTCTCTTTTTCTCTCTCTCTCTCCCCCGCTCCAAATAAGGCTCTAAAAAGGTAACCATGGCTGTGATTCTTCCGATCATCACTCTCCTCCACCGGCATGGCCACCGCAGGCTGCAGCCAGCCATGAGCAGCACACCATTTAACCAACAGATTCATTTAATATCATCAAAGGTTAGATTATCAGCTGGTTGTAGATTCTTCCCAGACCCTGGGAGAAAGGCTATTGAGGGGCTGGACCCCAATAGTCCTCATTATGGAACAATTTCTTAGCCATTAAGGCACGTGCTTCATACACTGTGAACTTAACATTCTCGTGGGATCATGAAAGAAGCCAGCAGATAGAAGCCATGGTAGCAAAGAGACTGAGGCTACTACCTTAACTCTGGATCTCAGTACTAACCAAGAAGCAGGCTGTGTTGTCAGTATTCTAAACATGCAAGAGAAGCTATGATGTGTGATGAAAGTGAAATCTAAAAGTTGTGTGGATCATGAACTCATAAAAATTGCTTCAAGAGTCAGCATTATGTGAGCTAAGCAAACTGCATCTTTACTAAATAGGTAGTGAGAGACTCCTAGGTAGCACAAATAGTCTTGATGTGTGGCCAAGCCCTGAGAGTCTGAATGTGTGTTGTGACTCCTCAACTAATTAGCATTTATAAAATGTTTGCAGCTGTGAATACAATAGGTTAAAATAACTAGACTAGAAATGGTACTTAGCACAAGACTGAGAAAGTAATTAGCTTTCCAAGTGCCTATCTGTCTCTCAGTTTTCAGATTTTAATATATACAAAGATCATGTCTGATGTAATTCACACTTGCTCTTCTTCTATACAACACAATCTACCTGATAGAGACTATGTTTTCACTGTTACCTGCAAGTGGAAATAAATGTTTAAAATGAACAGGTAACCCATAAATTGGTTTATTTTAGGAGAAGCCCCACCAAAGAAACAAAGTTTTATCCTATTGCTTTAAAAAATAATGGTAATGTGGTTTATCTACTTTTCATCTATGCTTATAGGTTCTTGACACTCAAAGAGTAAATCTCTTGTAACATCTTGATGGAAAGGCAATGGATGTGGGGTGCCCACTACTTCCTTGGATACAGTGTGAGGTAAAAACCATGCTGATGCATCACATAATGTCCTTGAGAAGAACACAGGGCCTATATTGTCTGTGGTTTCTAGATGACCATAGTATGCAGTGGATAGAGTCCTAAACATGGATTCAGAAAGCCACTCTTCCCATGCCAGCTCTTTATCCAAAGTCTCTGGGACACTGGCCGGAGGTCCCAAGTCCTGACTCAACATCTTTATAGTCAGGATAAATTATTCCTTTCTGGTATGAATTACTAACTCTTTAAATACAGTAACACAGAAGTAAAATTTTAAAAACTAAAAAGAAAATAGAAAAAGGGACACACAAATGAGAAAGACACACACACATAGGAGAGAAAGAGAGAGAGAGAAAGACAGAAAAAGAGAGAGAGAGGAGAGAGAGATCAAGATCCAAAGAAATCAAGGAAGACAGAAAATCCAAATCATGGTATTATAGGAAATGTAAGCAAGTAAATTATAAATTATCTCTCTTTTTGCAATCCTTAAAATTCAAAGACTCCAATAAATATTAATATGAGAAAATAAATATTAAATACAAAAGGCATTTCATTCATTTTTAAAGGGAGGCATATACTATTACATTGACCTAAATTCAAAACTTTATGTCAAGAAAGAAGGTGATAAGGTCAAAACTGCAAAGGGGAGGTCGACCAATGGAGTTAGCACATAAAGGACAATGGAAACCGTATATATTTAGTAGAAATTGGCATCTTTTGTATTAATAGTTTGAGTCATTAATTCTCTATGAACATGGTTTCAGCAGGAAGCTCAAGAGTTACAGAAAAATAAGACCTTGAGAATTTACTGAGCTCTGAAATTCCATCATCACTCTCAACAGATCTACTTTTTTAATTTTTGTATTTATTTATTTTGTCTGTTTGTTTTTACATGCCAACTACTGTTCTCCCCTCCACTCCTGCCAGACCACCCCCCCAACCCCATACACTCCCCTCCTTTTCTCTTCAGATAAGTTCAGACTTCCCATGGATATCAACCAGCCAATTGTTTATCAAGTTATAGTGAGACTAGGCACCTCATCTTCTATTAAGGCTATACAAGGCAACCTGGTAGGGGAAAGGGGGTTCCAAAAGCAGGCAACAGAGCCAGAGACAGCTTCAGCTCCCACCATTAGGAGTCCCACAAGAAGACCAAGCTACACAACTGTAACATACATGCAGAGGGCCTAGGTCAGTCCCATACAGGCTCCCTGGTTGTTGGTTCAGTCTCTGTGAGTCCCTGTGAACCCATATTAGTTGATTCTGTAGGTTTTCTTGTGGTGCCCTTAACTCCTCTGGCTCCTACAATCTTTCCTCCCATCTTCCCCAGGATTCTCCAAGCTCCACCTAATAATTGGCTGTGGGTCTCTGCATTTATTTCAACCAGTTGCTAGGTGAAGCCTCTCTGATGACCATTAGGCTAGGCTCCAGTCTACCAGTATAGCAGAATACCATTAGCAATCATTTCATTGACCTTTTGTTTTGTTTTCTTTTGTTTGACAGTCCTGTTTGATTCTATCTTATGGTGTCTGGCTATCCCACCTCTGGGTCTTGGCCCTCCAGGCAGTGGCAAGGATGACCTCTCTCTCATGGATACAAAGACATGTGCTCAACTAAGTTCATAGTAGCTTTATTCATAATTGCCAGAAACTAGAAACAACCTAGATGACCCTTAACCAAACAATAGATAAAGAAAATGTGGCATGTGTACACGATATAGTTTACTCAGCTGTTAAAAAACAATGACATCATGAAATTTGCAGACAAATGAATGGACTAGAAGAGTATTGGTGAAATTATTAGGGCCACTCCATGTAGTTAAAAGGGAGATTTATTTAATGGCATTATTTACAAATGAAGGGATAGGTAGGTTGTAGGTTCTGTGAAAGACACAGTACAATATAGTGGTGTTCTCTGGAGAACTCTCCTCAGTCTACCTCTAACGTCCATGGTCCAAGCAGGAAGAGAGTGTGGTACATCCCAATCTTGGGTCTTTAGGGCCCTCCCTTCACCTGCCTTGTAGGTGTGATAGTTACCGAAGTCTGGAATTTCTAGACCAAAGCTGGAATGGCTACCCACTACAGAAGAGATCATACAGAGGTAACCTAAACTCAGAAAGACAAATATGCTATGTATTTATTCATTCTTAGCTGTAATGTAAAGGATAACCAAGGTACAATCTGCAGGCCCAGAGAAGCTAAGTAACAAGGAGGGCTCAAGGGGGATACATGATCTTACTGTGAAGAAGAAATAGAATAGACACTGCCAATGGATGTGGAGAGGGGCTTGTATGAGGGTAAGGATGGAAACAGGAAGAATCAGAAGATAGAGGCAGATCTACTTTCAAGGTCAGTGAGATGGCTCAGCAGGTAAGACTGTTTCTTCCTAGAGTGATGACATGGTTATATCTCCAAGACCCACATGGTGCAAGGAGAAAACTCTTTTGAATTATTCTCTGACCTCCATATTTGCTCTCTTGTGAAGACACATGTAAAAATGCATATAATTTTAAAAAACTCATAATGGAGGGAACGCTGTGTTAACTCACTACATTAGTGCTTCTCAACCATCCTACTGTTTTGACCCTTTAATACAGTTCCCCACATTGTGGTGACCCCCAACCATAAAATTATTTATAACTGTAATTTTGATACTGTCATGAATTATAATGTAAATATCTGATATGCTGGATATGTGATATGTAATCCCTGTGAAAGGGTCATTCTTTCCCCAAAGGGATTATGGCACAAAAGTCCTCATTATTCTTTGAAACAAGAAAATGAAGCTGTGCTTGAAATTCTTATACTCAAACTTGAATTCATAAAACATGGTGGGGAGTAAGCATTTAAAGTGCTATATTGCCAGAAGCCAGGCCCAGCAGTTGACAGGTCCCAAGAGTATGTAAGATGTCCAAGAGGGAAAGAGTGACCAGGCATTATGGTCAGGAGAATCTTACAGCCTGACTGACTAGCAGCCAGGTTTCTTTATTTATACAGAATTCAGCAAGCAGGGATGCATTCACATTATTCCAAAACATAGATCATATCATTTTTAGTTTTGGATATGTGTTTCCCTTGCTTTTATTCATCTTTTAGTCATCATTGATAAGCTATGACAGAACAGAATCAACTTTTCCAGTCATTTTCCCTCAAGTTTTGGCATCATTGATAGTTATTATTTTTACTCATTAGCCCCCATTGTAGTTGGAAGTTTTCCTGTGTCCCACCTGGTCTGCAGCCACTCAGACCCAAATAAACACACAGAGGCTTATATTAATTACGAACTGTATTGCCATTAGCTCAGGCTTATTACTGACTAGCTCTTACACTTAATTTATCCCATAATTCTTATCTATGTTTAACCATGTGGCTTGGTACCTTTTCTCAGTTTTGCCTTTACATCTTGCTTCCTCTGTGTCTGGCCAGCAACCCTTGACTCTGTCCTTCCTTTTCACAGAATTCTTTTAGTCTGCTTTCTCCACCTATACTTCCTGCCTGGATACTGGCCAATCAGCATTTTATTTATCAACCAATCAAGCAGCACATATTCACAGCATACAGAATGACATTCCACAGCACTTCCTTTTTTCTGTCTAATCAAAAAGGAAGGTTTTAACTTTAGCATAGTAAAATTCCATATAACAAAACAGTTATCAAGTAAGAATTACAGTTATAATATCTAGTCTATTTGTATTTTGCAAAATTAAAGAAAATATTCTACCATCTATCCTATATTTGTGTGTCTAAAGTTTCATATCTAATTTATGTTTTATCATAACCAAGGAAAATTATAACTATCTAGCCTTCAACTACATCAAAGACCTCAGAAGGTTATAATACTACCTAAGTAAACAGAAAATGCATTGTAAGCAACTTCTAAAAATCTGAAAATGGCAGAGAGAGCTGGGTATCTGGACAGTTACCCAAAGTTCCTCTGTAACATTGGGGCATCCTTATTCAGCCTATAGGCCTATAGGCTCTCAGTTGCTTCTCTCTGTGTTTTGTAGAATGCATGGTAGTTTCTTCTGTGAAGCAGGAACCTGAAGGACTATCTTGCCTTGTAAAGTTGAGTGGTCATCTTCCTATGAGTCCTGTATGTCCAGTTTATACAACATACTGTCAATCAGTCAAGTTAAGGGTTTTTTTCCCCCCAATGGCTAACTTTTGCCACAAAGAAAGCAATCTTTATAATGAGTTTATTCAGTGCCCATCATTCTTCTTGAAGTAATTGGTGCTACCAGGAGCAGACATGTCTCTTTGTCCAGAAAAGTCCAAATTCTTAAAACATTTTAAACGTCATATTCTGTAGGTCTTTGAAATGCTTGAAGATTACCTAATTGAAATATGTCTGTGTATATCTAGAAAACTTAACTAACATGACTACAAGTTTGATTATCATAGATGATCAGCTATTAATCTGTATTCCCTAATGATACATTACAATTTTAAATGAGTTGTATAAACATAATACCTTAAAAAAGAGTAAAAATATCCATATAATATAACAAAATTAACTTTAAATTTGTATCAATAAACCAAAATCCATAGCAATGTAAAGCATTTTACACAAGTTGTTACTTTTTAAAAGTAGATTCAATAATCTACACTTTCATCCTATCATATCTATATCCTATCCCTCTTTTTTCTTTAAAATGATATTGACTATGACCAATAACAATTTGCAACCAACAATCTAAACAAAGAAAAACATCTGTAATCTATTTTTTGGGAGTATGGGCTACTTCTTGCTGATGGGGGCACTGGTAGTCTTATGGGGATCCTGAGAAAATTCCAGATAATGTTCAAGTCCTGGAAAGCCTAGCTATAATCTTTGTTGATAGGTACCATTTGTTAAGGCTCAGGAGGCCTGGCTTGATCAAATCTGATCCATCTTAATCTGGAACAAATCCATAGCCTCTTGCTTCCTGTGGAAACAAAAACAGAGCCTCCTTTCCAAAGCAACATATCCTTAGATCCAAATTTTGAAGTTAAGATACCTTTAAAATATACATATTGGTTTAACTGAGTAGCCTTTACAATCGAATGTATTTCTGCAGTTAAAAATACCAAATACAATATAATCTAGACTCTCTGTGTGATTTCCAACTTTACATGGCATATTTTTTATATTACTTTTACTTTCTCTTTAAAGACTTTTTTTTTTAATTTTCTATTTCTTTATATAATTGTCTATATTTCTTTTTCTCTCTCTTCCAAGCCTACATACATTTTTACACACATTGTAAACTGTTTGAAGGTTTTTTCCATCTATTTTATTGTGAATTTATTGGTTTAAACTGTAGCATGACTAGCTTTAGCTGCTGGCTCTGCCCACCTCAGCTTTCCAACATGGTAAAACTACGTTTACCACCACCAGCTCTGGGGGGACCATTCTTATCACTGACTCTGTGAAGCAGAGAGTCTATGCTTCCATCCAGCAGCATGTATCCCAAAAGCCTCTTTTTTTTTTTTTTTTACTAGCAAAAGCTATATCCAGTACACACCATGCTGCATGGCTTTGAGAAACCTCTGTGTAATCTACCATGCTGTAGCTCAAGTCCACATACCCTAAACCCGCCATACTGTAGCTCGTTTGCATACCACGGCATCTCTATACCTTGGCATCTCTATATCCCAACCCACATGAGACATGAAGCAGAAAGCTGGTTTTGGCTCCATTATTGTGTATTTAGAAGCCCCTTTTTAACTCTTTTAGGCCTTATAGCAATTTGAGAGCACCACGTTGGTATGACAAAATGTAGTCAAAAGTTCTCCTGTGTCCTGCCTGGTCCACAGCCACTCAGACCCAAATAAACACACAGAGGCTTATATTAATTGTGAACTGTATGGCCATTATCTCGGGTTTATTACTGACTAGCTCTTACACTTAATTTAACCCATAATTCTTACCTATGTTTAGCCACATGGCTTGGTACCTTTTCTCAGTTCAGTCTTGACATCTTGCTTCCTCTGTGTCTGGCTGGTAACTCCTGACTCTGTCCTTCTTCTTCCCAGAATTCTTTTAGTCTGCTTGCCCCACCTATACTTCCTGCCTGGCTACTGGCCAATAAGTGTTTTATTTATCAACCAATCAGAGCAACATACACTCACAGCATACAGAACGATATTCCACAGCACCCCATAACCCAATTTTAAGAATTTAGAGGCATATTACAGCCTATACTCAGGCTGGTAGCTTTAGTTGCTTCAAGGATATTAGATCAAAACAAAATTTCCAAACCAGCCCAGGCAGATTTCCATGTCCCAAGCAGAGTGTTACTAACTCTTAATGTTCAGAATACCCAAGAAAAATCCTCAGGCCAAAGCTGTTGCAGTTATTATTCAAATACTGGCATAATACAATGTTTATATTTTATATTTTTATAGAATTTTTCTATATGTCTAATCCTGACATTTTGTTTTTTCTTGGTCGTATGACACCATATTGGCTCTGCATGTGTTAATAACTTTTCTAAGAAAAGGAGGTCCTGATATCTCATTCTTTTATTATCTTTCCAGTACATTCTTTGTTCATCAATATAAGTCTCTGTGTAGGGCAGAGGCAACTTCAGCTAATCTAACTTTGTTGTTGTATATGCTGCATAATTGCCTAAGTGTATACTGGGAAGAGGCTTGCCATTTGATCTATGGCCAACTCTTCTAGCCCACTGAATCTTGTTGACCTTTTTAAGTTTACTTTGATTTGAATGTCTCATTCCTGAGTAAGTACAAGGACAGATGTTTCAAGAATATCTCATATATTCATAAAGAGACCTCTGGCTTCTTCATGTGCATCACAGCATCCAAGGCATAAGGAAGACCATCAAGTAGATAAGGATATCTGCCTAAAAGGGAGAGGGGTAGTACATTTAGAATTTTCCTGGGAACACTTGAAAGGAGTACTCCTGGGACAAGGCATAAATGATTCAAAAGAAAACTTTCATCAATCCAATATCCCAAAATTGTACAAATAACAAAAGTCTGGCAAGTATACAACAGATAGAGATGAAAACTAAAGGTAGCACAGTGACCATAATGTGGCTTAGCTCTCCTGAATCTTTATCAAGCAGCTATGCTGGCCTGATACCTCATGCTCTTTTCATCAGATATGGCTGTCCCAGGGTATTTAAAAAACAGAGGCCATGAATTGAAAAGAGCAAGGAAGGATATATAGGAGAGTCTGAAAGGGGAAAAGGAAAGGAGAGATAATGTAATAATATCATAATTTCAAAAACAAAAGAAAAATAAAAACAAAAATAAATGAAGTGGAATTTTGCAAGAGAATGTTCAGAACAGGACTTTATTTCCAACTCTCTTAAATTACATTTGATGCTGGACTCAGTAGTTGTCTTTTACATATAGTAGAGTAGAAGCTCTTAGAACAGCTCACAACATAGAATCATGTATGAACAGCATGCATTCCTCAAAAGTCTTTCTTGTCTTCCATGGGGAAACAAAATATAAGATGCCATCATGTACAGGTGCTATGACATTATGAAACCCACAGGTAGAGAGAGGTGCCACCAGGGAGGAAGGCATGGAGAAGAGGGCAAAGGATTCTCATGGCTGCTATGTAGGGCATTGTTAATGAAGACCTTAACTTTTTACTTTTTCCCCTTTATTAGAACTTTACCCATCCTACAATCTTCACAGGATTTGCTCACTTGCTCAGAAGAAATCCATGGAGAAAGGCTGTCTTGGTCTAAATGTCTATACGCACTAAATATGTGTAAAAGGAAAAAATATTAGCTACAACTTCTTGTTAAGCTGTCAAGAGTACACAGGGGCTTTTCATAATGTCATTGACCAGCTTCCTGCTTATCCAGAGAGACTCTTTAGTGCAGTCAGGAAAGAATCTACTGCATTGCATTCATGATGGCTGATTCCATTCAACTGCTTAAGCACAGAAACAGAAATAGTGAGAACCCAGTGATCACGGGCAGCCCCTTAAGAATCATGCAGAAGGCAAGGGAACCATAGAAGGTTGGAAGGTGTACCTTCTTCTGTACTTTCAGAAGCTCAGTGAATTTCAATAGTTACAGAAAATATTATTTAGTATTTTTTCTGTCTGAGTAACATTTGTGTCTTGACCTGAAATCATCAAAAATTAATTTTAATTAAAGTATCTTCTGGATGTATCATCTCTACATTTTAAATCAAATAAATATGAGTCACGGTTGGGACCTTTCAGCTGATCTCTAACTACAGTGGTGCTGATGAGTTGGGATATAAAGTCCCAGCTGTATGAACAGGAAGACATATTTATTAACATGGGAAAATGACATGTGAATGTGGCATGTTAAAAGAAAGTAAATATTTCATGATATGTGGAGCACAACAGACCTCATGATTAAACTGCATTTAACCACATTCTCTTTGTTGTTATTTCCCAGGCACAATGTCTCTGGAATCCTATTTGATGTGTTGGCCTGTAACATTTGACCACACTTACAGCACAAGTGTAAAATCAATTTTCTGTTCCCCATTTATCTCCGTGCTGATGTTAGTTGGCTCGCTAATGGAATGACTCTTCTGGAGAGGTAGTTATTTTACTTCAGAGTGGCATTTCAGAAGCCTTAAATGGGCTGAAGAGATGGCATGTGACCTTTAGGAATATTTTAGGTCTACATTTCTTTGAGAAAGAGCTGCTTAACCCTGTGTGTGTTCCTACACGGCTGACACTGCTTTTGTTCCTCCTTATATTCACGATAGTAGAAGAGACTGCATTTTTATATGCAATAATGTTGGGAATTTTAGTGCGTGTAAATTCTGATACCTGTGTCTTTGCTGAAAGATAGAACCTCACAATTAAACTGTGTATATTGTCCAATATCCAGATAAAACTTTCACAAAAAAATGTATTCTAACCTTGCTTTTGTCAACTTTTAAAAATGATATATGTACAAATGTGAATTAATCTGTTAAAAAGGAAATATTTTTTTCAATAAACATTGCAGTTGATCTACTTCTTTTGATTATATGGGCAAATATCATGATATTCTTTTAAAATATGATTTTGTGTTTTCACTGAGAGCTGTTTCACATATTCACCACTTATTTACTTATATTTTTAAAAATTATTTTACTTTTTCATGTGTATGAGTATTTCCCCCAAATGTATATCATCACATGTGTGCCTGGTGCCTACAGAAACCAAAAGTAGATGTCAAATCCCCTGGGACTGGCTTTACAGACAGTGTAAGTTATTGCATTGGGCTGAGAACAAAACCCAGGTCCTCTGGAAGAGCAACCAGTACTACTGATGCTCAGCCCTCTTTCCAGCCCCACATTCTCTTTTTCATATGAATTGTCTATTTCATTTCATTTCAATGGAATGCTGCTGATAAAATCTGAAGGCAGAGTGTCTTTTTCTGTTTTACTTGAATTATAAAAATATTGAGATATTTAATAATTTTAGCAACCCTTTTCAGTTGGTTCATTCACATAATTATAAGCTATCATTTTTATAAATCACTGCATACATGGTGTTTTTTCTAGCAGGTGGTGGTCTCCAAGTGTAATTTGCTCTTCCCTACAGACAATTATAATATATAAGCCCCGCTGAAATACCTTAGGAGGAAACTTTAAAAGAATCATTAAAAGATACATTTATGGTTTAAGCTGGGGAGATAGCTCAGTTGGTAAATGCTTTGTCTTGCAAGCATAAGGACCAGAACACATACTAAAACCTGCTGCACTTGGCAGCACATGTTAGCAACCCCAGTGGTGGACAGTCAGATCCATGGGGCTTGTGGGCCAGCTAGCCTATTTGACATGTGCCAGGGCAGGGAGGGACCCTGTCTCCAAAAACAGTAGCAAGTATCTGAGGAACTACATCCATACTTGTCCCCTGGCCTCCACAAGCCTGGAGGCATGCACACACAACATAAACTATGGTGGGCTAGATTCTTCAAATTTAGAACTTGATGCAAAACAATTTATTGTAGTCATTATGAATCATACTTGTTTATTTTTCCTTCAAATATAAATAGTTTGCAATGGAAGATACATAAGAAAGCTTTTTAAATTGAGAAACAAATACATTTATGAAGTCTTTGTTTTCTGTTACTCTAGGATGAATGAGTCCCTTTATTTGATATAAGAAAATTAGCAGCTGCTGTTTTATATTTTATAAATATGTAGCATCAATAGGAAACACCTAAGTCCTGCCCCTGCCAAGTGACTGGACACTAGTGCATCAAAATATTGAATCTCGCCAGCAAGTACCACCTACTTTCTCAATCAAAACATTTTATACAGGTCAAAATTTACCAAAGACCTAAAGAGTGCGCGAGAAGATGAAAGAATTGACCCAGTGAAATGGGCACACTGCTCGCATGTTGCTAGATGGAGGACTGTTAGTCTGATGTCATGAATCTTCTTACACCTTAAATGTTTTTAACCAGGCAAAACCCTCTACCTTATAACTTACAAAAAATGCTTTTCTATTAATAAGGAGGATATTCAAGTATTTGTAATTTGTGACTAGGGAAAAGGTCCACACACTCAGCCTAGTCATAGAAGAAGGCCATCCTAACAAAAGCATGCAGAGTAAACAGTCAACACTCAAGAGTGAGAAACCCCAGAAAAAGAGATTTACGATGCTAAATGCAATCTTGCCATATACAATTGTATATTTTGTCACAGAAACATTCTACATATGGGATATATGTAAGGAAATATACTGTTTAATTGAAATGTCATATTCATGATTTTTTGATGTTGTTTTGTTTGTTCTGAGGCTAGTTTCTATTTCTCCAGCACACTGCAATGACCCCTTGCTTCTCTTTCTTCTTTGGCACTAATTTCTAAATCAAAGATTTGTTCTTCTACCCCTCTGACATATAGGTTTTTCAGCATAATTCTTCACATTGTACTTAAACAAGAAGCTAGTCTCTTTACTGCAGCTGCTACTTAAACTAAGACAATGAGTTTGGCAGGATTTAGTTAAATACCAAGTAAATGCTGAGGTCAAAAGTTGCTGATACTTGGAATAGCAAAATACTGATTCAACTCAAATATCTAAGCTTGCAATTGTCTAGGATTATTTATAAATCAATGCTACATAAAATGAATTAGAAAGCACTTGAGAAATCTCATTTATGAAATGGTACTTCAGAGTTAGGCAGGCTTTTCACTGTCCTTTAGAATTCTGGCTGTTAGAGTTCCACAAAAGTGTTTCTATATTTTTATGCCCAATTACTAATCAGAATAGTGCTCATAATGATACTTAGAAAAAAGAAAGGAAGCACTTTGAGAGCTATAATAATATTAAAGTGACTTAGCAAACCCATGAGGAGATGGCAGTCAAGTTACATTCAGAATACTAAACATAAAGCATATAAAGGACTTTACAGACAGGAAGCAAATATCTTGACATACTGCACTGGTATATCAGTGTCAGAATAACACTAGGATTTAAAACAGTCTTGTCATATTTACTTTATTTCAATATTCCTACTTAGCACAAGTTTTTATTCAGGCTCTCAGTCATAACTGAAGTATGTATATGGAACTGGAAAAGGAACTGTACACGATGGTGCCATGGTTCAGATGGTGTCATAGGAAACGAGACCAGGACATTGCTTCTATTGTTATTCCTGATGCTCCATTCCTGGCATACCTTTCATATAGCATATCTCAGCAAACAGTCCCTAAATAAAGAAAAAAAAATCTTCTGAGGGAAACTGAGATCTTCCACCTCTTTGATAGTATTGGCAAAAAAAAAAATGATCTGACAAACCCAGTTGTTTCTGATTCAATCTGCTAGATATTCACAACCTTGTGTAAATAGAGTTCTTTATGCAGATTTCACCATCTAAGGCTTATAGCAGAATAAATAAGTTTTCAGTTTTATAGAGTACATATGTATAAAAATCTCACCAAGATCAATATCTTCCTCTTTGAGTTATTCTGTATAATACCTCACCATTCCTGAAATACACATACATGCACAGGCAGATGCCATTGGCAATCTGTGTCATACTCTAGTTCTTATACAAAACATTTAAACACAAAAGCATCATGGGAATCATCCTAAAATATGTGAAAATGTCATTTTGCCAAAGTTGTATTTCCAATCTCATTTTTGTTCTTTATATAACATAGCTCTCAGGAAGCAAATAAACCCGGTACAGAAAATTGAAAATGCTTATCAGTTTAACCAAAGCACAAACTTTGATCCATAAAGCCAAAGTTACAATTCTTTTCATTATAAAACAGAGTGAGTTGAGGCTTAACATCACAGAGAAGTTGACTTTCTGCTTGGGGAGGTGCTGGAATCTATGAAGCTGTGTGGTAGAGTCAGTCTACAGATGCATCAAGCTCTAGATCATTACACTGAACTTGCTTGTTGTATTGACTTAACCTCACTACATCTTATTTTGCTTTTTGTTTCTTTGTTTTTCAACAAAGAAGCTTCAATTGATCTAGAAGGTACTTATTAGATGCTGTAATTTACTCTCCTTAGGAATCAAAGCAATAGTTTACAATTCAAATATTTACATTATATGCAATTATATAAAAATCACAGGCTGTCAGATTTTTAGGGTCTTTATGTTGTATGATTTTATAAAAAGAAATACTATTTCAGTGCCTAACAGAAATCTTTCTAGAAAGGTGCTATAGCATCTTCTATTTATTTAACAAAATTAATGTGTTTGTATTAATTATAGATAACATTTAAACACTTTCTAAGTGTATTATATATCACTATACTTCTTCCAGGTCTTCAAAGAATATGAAAAGGGTGTAATGTTAGGAATATCTTTGAAGCTTACTGACACATACATACATACACATACACACACATATATAAATCACACACACACACATGCACACACACACATGCACACACACACATCCTACCCATACACAAACACACACGCATACAAATATGCACACATGAACATATACACATTTCTGTTTAAGAATGAGTGAGCCTGAAGGAAACCAAATAACTCTGTCTTTTTCCTATATTCTGTTAAGTCACATGGTGACTCTTCAGCCCTCTTAAGTGTTAAGTACTGAAGCAAGACTGGCAGGGAAGTAATGCTAGCTCTGTATTTATTCGTTGGTGAATGAATCAAATATTCAAAAACTGCTAGATATGTGGCAATATTTTGGTTGAATTCAGCACAGGGTTTGTTTAGCAGACATGGTTTGATACACTGAGTGTTTCAATTTTCCTAGGTAGTTAATGAGGCTTTCTAAAGAAGTATCATGTAGAAGGCTCAAACACAAACTCGCCCCCTGAGGCTTCTGAACTGGATCACTTCACATTCATAATTTGAAAGAGAATGATTTTGACACTGTGAGTTTTTTGATACATCAAAGGATGGATAATTTTCCTTTAATTTTTTCTGATGTAATTTCTCCTTTGAGGTTACATGCCTGAATGCAAATTTATTGTCCTTTCTGTGTATGCACACCTGTAATGTAGATATAATCAAGCGTTCTTAACCCATACTGTCAAGTATAGACTTAGGGTCTTCAACTTGATCATGATTGGTAATTTGGATCAAGTAATTTTTTAAGGGGAGCTAGCTTGTCCACAAAAGGAAATTAACCTATGTAGCCTGTTTCTAGTGCCTTTAGAAATCCACCTCATGTTGTATTTTAAGAAAAATGTTGCTAACCATTTATGTCAATAAAGTGGATTGGTTCAGGTATTAAAATCTGTTCTTTTCATTTGAACTTAATTTTAAGTGGTACAGAAACAGATGACCCTTATTTA
This sequence comes from Peromyscus maniculatus bairdii, assembly GCF_049852395.1. Classification (NCBI taxonomy): domain Eukaryota; kingdom Metazoa; phylum Chordata; class Mammalia; order Rodentia; family Cricetidae; genus Peromyscus; species Peromyscus maniculatus. Next base: position 15,611,725 of record NC_134854.1, on the reverse strand, counting down.
TAAGTTATCCTGTGATCTGATACATATGCATGTTCAATAATGTTTATATCACAATACAGGAGCTGTAACATTGTATAAACATTGTATGTCTGTATGTACAATGTATAAACATTATATGTCCATATGTCCTTCGATGAAAACCCTCATGTTCCTTTTTCTTCTAGTTTCATGGAATGCACAGTAATCACCTTCCTACACAGTAATAACTCAGCAAACTTCTGTCTCCTCTCCAGCTGTAAGACGATAACAATTAACCATCCTCCTTATCCTTCTCTCCCTGGTACTCTCCCTGCTCTCTGCTAAGTACCACCTTTCTACACATAACTTCTATGAATTAAATTTCGGGGATTTCACATGAGTGAGACCAGGAGATACCTGCCTTTCAGCTGTTGGCTCATTTCAGATAACATAATGAATTGTGTTTATTATGTTTCTTATAACATAATGAACTGGAGAGTCCATTCATCTTGTCACATGTGGCAGGATTTCATCTCTTTTTGGCTGAATACTATTCCCATGCCTTTTTTCTTTACCGTTTGTCACTTGAGGGATACCCGAGGTGCTTCGTTGGCAGTTGTAAATGATGTTGCAGCAAATAGGGGAATACATATGCCTCTGCAATACACTTATTTCCTGTCCTTTGGTTGTATGCTCAGTAGCAAGAGTGCTGGATCATATGTTTGTTTGTTTGTTTTTTTTCATTTTAAAGAAACTTCCAGGCTCTTTTCTGAAATAGCTGTACTAATTTGTGTTTCTACTAAATATATTTGAAGGTTAATTTCTCTTTAATTACCATCAGCTCTATTGCAGTATGGAGGGTCAGAGGACCGTTCTCAACATTGATAGTCTATGCAAAACTGCATGAAGGTAGTAGGATGCTGTGTGCAGATTCATTGGCTAATGTACATCTTCAAACCGTTTGTTTCAATGTATAGATTTCTCTGTTTTAATCATGGTGGTATGCTCTTCGGTAAAGGTGATATTAGAACAACATGAATTAATCATTGAATATGTGCTTATATACCTTTGAGGGCATGCCAAAGTACACAATAGAAAATGCCCACTTTACAAAGGGAGAACACACTGCTAGACCATCAGACATGGGATTGTCAATACATCTTACTCGGAATTTTTGCAAACTGCCACAGTTGTAGTATGTCCTGCTTCTAAATAACAACAAAAATCCAGTTCAGTGTGTGAGCCAAATGGAAATCTGTCAGAAATAACAGAAATAATTTCTTTAAAATATCCACAGGGATGAAGGGTTAGGAGACTTAATGCACTCAATGCATCATTTCTTCTCAACCTCCTTCAACAAAAGGGAAATCAGTTATCGGTGTAAGGTGTATTTCAGTGCAGAATAACAAATAAATGTACATTATACATATAATTCTAAACCCAATTGAATAAAGTAATTTTGTTTCTAAAGCAGCAAACAGAGGAGTCCATCAATCAGCCGAAGTACATTGTGTTTTGAACAACACGTGTGAAGAATAAGTGTGAGAGTTCTTGTGTGCCTTACATGCTGTGTGAGAACTTTCTGGGAACCACTGACACCTGTTGGTCACACATTATAATGCATTCGATATTTATAAATAGGGGTCTTTATCACTTTGAGTTAATGCTTTTCCACTAAAAATAATTATTTATGTTAATTCACATTTTTCATATTTCACTTGAAAAATGTTGTTTCAAAAACTGCTAGGATTTTGAAATAGAATCAAACCTTGGTGTCAGACAGGCAAGTAATACAAAGAAAGATATTTCTCTAAGCGGCCTCTCTGTTTACTGATGGTTTCCACAGAGCTAATCCTGTTAACTAGCACAAGGAATGTGCTGTTTCACAGAAGAAGACTGTTGTCAAACTAACAACAGGAGAAAGAAACATAAGGATAGGAATTAGAAAAGTGGAACTCCTGTGAACAAGATCTGGGGCTCATGGGAACTACACATACTCAGAAGAGACGGATCATATACAAATACTAAAATAAACATTGTTAATGTTATTTAGTTGTTAATTACAAGAAAGAAAAAAATACCCAGATGTGGTGCTTTATAAGGAAAGTACAACAAAATGCCGAATTCCAAATGTCTCTTCAAATCCATTTCTCATTTCAATATATTGTGTTGAGGTTCAGGAGCCCAGTTAGGAAATTATGTCAACAATTATAAAAATGCTTTTGTTTTTTTAAAACTATACAATAATTTATTCAATGTGAATTTTTTAATTTAACTGACAAATTTAAATTGTGTGTATTTATGATGTGCAAAATATTTTGATATATATGTATAATGATAATTATTAAATCTTCTTAGCATATTTATGCATCACATTTGGAGGAAAGAAAATATTTCAAAGCTGTTCTTTTAGCAATTTTTATTGCTAAAATATATTGCTTTTAGCTTCCATTGTCATTCTGCATAAGAAATCAACAAAATATATTCTTCCTGTCTACCTGAAACTTTGTTCCACTCACCAAATTTTCTGTTCCTTTCTCTTGCCCTGGTAAGTCTGGTAAGGTTTTCATCAACTTCCTTGGCTTCTGTGAGCTCAACTCTTCTAGATTGAACATATGAATGATATAATAACATATTCATATTTCTATCAGTGGAATATTTCCCTTAACATAATGTCCTATGGGTCCTTCAGTGCTATGGAAAAGGATAAGATTTCCTTCTCTTTGGAGATCAAAGAGCATCTTTATTTTAATCCTTTCATCTGTTGGATGCTTGTTCTCAAACGTTGCCTTGTGTGTGTAGTGCTTCAGTGAACATGGGAATGACAACTCATGCATCTTCAACATACTAATTTCAATTCTTTTGAATTTTCCCCTAGAATTAGAATTGCCAGCCAAAGCAATATACAGATTAGATTGTAATGCAATCTTTATCTAATTTTCAATGATTTTTTTTACAAAAATAATATAACACAATTTTAAAAGTTGAGTGGAATCACCAAAGATACTGAAAGCAACCAAAACAAAGCTGGGAACATTTATCTCATTATTTGCTCCCAAAATATTTTTAAAAGGTACTGTTATACAGAATGCAAAGCACTCACATAGAATAAATCAGGCATATCAATGAATGAAAAATACTAGAGAATCCAGAAACAAATCCTTACATTTACAAACAATTACTTTTTAAAAAAGGAGGCAAGGGCATGAAATAAAAAACAATAAATTCGCCAGCAGTGGTGGTGCACGCCTTTAATCCCAGCACTCAGGAGGCAGAGGAGGTGGATCTCTGTGAGTTTGAGGCCAGCCAGGGCTACAGAGTGAGTTCCAGGAAAGGCACAAAGCTACACAGAGAAACCCTGTCTCCAAAACAAAACAAAACGAAAAAACAATATATTCAAAAGAGTGTAGGGAAAACTAGATTTCCACACATAAAGGAATAAAGTTGGATCATTATTTTACATTATATGAGAAAGTAAATCAAAATTTATTATGAAATGATAATAAAGTCTTGAGGTACTGAAAAATAATATCTATAAGTAGCCACAGAAAGAATGCACCTGACATTCGTCTGGGCATTGAATTTATTTTATTATGACCACAAAATCTCAGGTAACAAAGATAAATATAGATAAGCAGGATTTCCATGAACTGAGAAAGACAGCAAAGGAAAAACAAAATGAAACGTTAAGCTTCAAAACAGAAGAGGGCATTTCCAAACCATTTATTTAATAGGAGATATTATCCAAATATTAAAAAATTTAAAAGTGCAAAAGCAAATGACTTCAGTTAAAAATGGTGAAAGGGCCAAAATAGTCCTTTTCTGAAATAAGACACACCAATAGTCAATAAGTAAATAAAAAGGGGCTGAATATCACTGGTTATGGAAGTAATGAAAATTGGATCTACAAGGAAATGCCATCTCATACCTGTTAGAAGGCTTCTGACTAAAAACACAAAAATCAACAAGTATTGGCAAAAAAAATGTGGAGAAGACAAATCCATGTACACTCTTGGCAGATTGTGACATTACCCACTATACTACAATGTATACAAGAGCCTCAAAAATTTTAAAACAGAACTACTATAAGAGCTGATGTGTATATTTATACAGTACTACTTGTTCCATACAGGTGTCCTAAAGGTGCTAAAGGTTGATCTTATGATTCCAGATACAAAGCCCCTTCCATTTACTAAAAAAAACAATAACCTAACTGTTGCTCATTTCACATCATGCTGGTTCTAGTGAACCCTTCCCATCTCCCCTACATATGGAATAGTGGAACAACAAAGAGGAAAATGGAAATGAAATAGGAAGGGCTAAAATGGGGGTACATGGAAGGTCAGGGTAAAAGAAGGAATATGAGGAAAGGGATAGCTAAGACTAAAAGCCTTTTGAAAATCTACTACAGTAGAAGATTTAAATATAGTTGCTCTATAATGCGCAACTATATTTAAATATGAGACCCCCAACTAGACACCACACACTGCCAAATAAAACCCCCAATACCAAAAATGACTAGCTTTCTTTGAGTTGTTGGTTAATGGGGTCCCATAAAACCCCAAACATTACAGACTATCACCATTTCTCTCAGTTATGGTACAAAATTTAATGATAAAACCCTGTTGCTGAAACCACCACAAACTTGATTCTTAGAACACAGAGGAGTCAAGCTGTTATAAACCTGAAAACTTTCTCTCTATTAGATAGCTTTCATAGTGCTGGAAGATCCTATGCATGGGATGATAAGAGAAAAGCAATCATCAGTCTCACTCGGCCTTGAACACTGTAAGCTGTAATAATGACCTGCCAGTTAAGATATGCCTACCAGTGCAATAATGGCACAAATGTCATGGGGCAGCCACTCACTTTCTGACTGAATATAAGGTCCACTCCACTAGATAGAACCCATTCCTGGCATTGTTAACAAGGCCAAGAACCCTGACTAGATAGGTCACAGGCCCTAGGGGAATATTTACTACTATTATAATGCTAAGAGGAACATAGCTCTAAAAGGATCCCAAATGATTTTCCCTATACTCATAGATCAGTAACTCTCTCAGCCTTCATCAGAGATGCTTATTATTACAGTAGGTGGTGATTAACACAGAGACCCACAACTGGTCAACATGTCAAGAGTAAGAAACTTCTGAGTTTTTAGCACTAAATAGGATATTTCTACCACAGCCCTTCCCTCATGTCTTAGGGATCTTCACAGAAGAAGGACAGAATACTGTAAGAGCCAGAGGTGGTAAATAACTTCAACAAAACTGTTTTCTAAATACAAGATAGATGCACATATGAACTGACAGCTACTGTGACATGTACACATAGCTTATGCAAACTCAAGACAAAGTCCTAGCATGGAGTACAGGGGGACAGGAGTTGCACATGTAGTCCCATCCTTAGCTGGAGAGTTTTTAGCATTTGATAGCTATTAGAAAGAGAAAAGGCAAGTTCTCTAATTTTGTGACTTCTGATACGCTATACTTCAGTGTAGGCCCCACACCCAAGAGTATTTGACTAACACAAACTGGGCTCCAGGCATTTACGAAAAAGAGGAGAAGAGACAGAGCACAAAGTTGGGTGGGTTAGGAAGTAGTAATGAATCCTGGAGGAGTTGGGGGAGGGGAGACAATACGATAAAAATACATTGCATGAAACTCTCAATGAATTAATCAAAATATTATTAAAACAATGAGAAGTACCTGGAAGAATTGTATAAGCATGAACCCTGTGATTTACCTCACTATCGTTGAAGACTGCAGAAAGTACTGAAAAAGAGATTAAAAATGAACAAGACCCTGAATGTCTGAGTGGAGAAAGCCAAGGAAAGATCGTGACACAAGGCTTCTAAGAATGACTTCTTTACTTACATCATCTGTAAAGTTACCTGTCTCTGCTTTTTTAAAACTATCTTCTCTTTTTTTTTGTTCAAATATCAAAAGCATAACCCAGAAGAAAGTTAGAATAAAGAATAGTTAGATTACCTTTCAACCTTAATAATTCTGCTATTCTAACCAAATCTTAATGGTAGCTTCATATTCTAAGAAATACACCATTGTGAATCTTGTCATTCTTTTAATAAATCTAAGCCCTCCTCTAAATGAATGATTGTGTTTTATTTTCACATTGATAGAGGATTTTTAAATATAATAATTTATTAGTTCTTTGAGAATTCCATATATATGGAATATAATATATATTAAGCATCTTCACCCCCATTCCTACACCTCGCCCCCCTCCCCCCGATGCATCTTCTATTCCCCCACCCTCCCTAACTTCATGTCCTTTATCTTTGAAAACCCACCACGTTCAGTTTGTGCTGTGTGGTGGTATTCTAATTGTACTGAAATGTGATTTTGATTGTATGTTAATAAATAAAGTTGCCTGGGGGTCAGAGTGATTAGAGCTATTAGAGCAAGAGTGTGGTGGTGGCGGCGGCGGCACACGCCTTTAATCCCAGCACTTGGTAGAAGAGCTAGATCTCTGTGTGTTCAGGGATACAGCCAGCATTGGAGACATATGCCTTTAAGACCTGGGGAGCTGTACATACAGACAGTGACAAGGCAGTCACGTGTTTGGGTTTATAACCAATGAGAAGGCAGAACAAAAGACTATGAAAAGACATACAACCAGGAAATAGGTCTCTTTCAGAAAGCTAGGAGCATGCAGGAGGAAGGGTAAGATTTTAGCTCTCAGCTCTGACCTCTCGGCTTTCTCTTTTACATTGGTTTACTGTGTTTCTTATTTAATAAGACGGTTGGTAACATCTACAGTGCTGCTCAAGTACTTGTGTATATGAGGTCATCCATTTGAGAGCTCAGTCTGCTTTCCAGAACCCACACTTTTAAAAAATCGTGGTCTCTTCCTTTCACAGAAACCACCAACTGTCAAAAGTTCCTCACCTAGGGGTGAAATTTTGAGCCTCCCCCAACACCCCCAAAGGTAGAATGATGATTTTGTACAGGTCTAATCCAGACAATCAATCATAGCTGCCATAGGTTCATGGCCACAGCAGTCCTGTCATATCCAAAAGACACTGCTTCCTCCTGATCATCCACGACCTCTGTCTCTTGCAATCATGCTTTCCCCTCTTCTGTGATATTTCCCGAGCCCTGTAGGAAGGGACTATAACATAAATGTTTAATTTATAACTGAACCCTCCACAGACAATTATTCTCTGCACTTTGGCCAGTTTTGTGTTTCTTTTTTTTTTTTTTTCCTTTTATTTTATTTTACAATACCATTCAGTTCTACATATCAGCCATGGATTCCCTTGTTCTCCCCACTCCTGTCCCCCTCCCCTTCTCCCCAGTTCACCCCCCGTTCCAACCTCCTCCAGGGCAAAGCCTCCCCCAAGGACTGAGATCAACCTGGTAGACTCAGTCCAGGCAGGTCCAGTCCCCTCCTCCCAGACTGAGCCAAGCGTCCCTGCATAAGCCCCAGGTTTCAAACAGCCAACTCATGCAATGAGCCCAGGACCTGGTACCACTGCCTAGATGCCTCCCAATCAGATCAAGCCAATCAACTGTCTCACCTATTCAGAGGGCCTGATCCAGTTGGGGGCCCCTCAGCCTTTGGTTCATAGTTCATGTGTTTCCATTCATTTGGCTATTTGTCCCTGTGCTTTATCCAACCTTGGTTTCAACAATTCTAGCTCATATAAACCCTCCTCTTTCTCGCTAATTAGACTCCCGGAGCTCTACCCGGGGGATAGTCCAATTAAGAAATGGGCTATAGAACTAAACAGAGAATTCTCAACAGAGGAAACTCAAATGGCTGAAAGACATTTAAGGAATTGCTCAACATCCCTAATCATCAGGGAAATGCAAATCAAAACAACTCTGAGATACCACCTTAAGCCTGTCAGAATGGCTAAGATCAAAAACACGGAAGACACCTTATGCTGGTTAGGATGTGGAACTAGGGGAACTCTCCTCACTGCTGGTGGGAATGCAAGCTTGTATAACTACTTTGGAAATCAATATGGCGCTTTCTTAGAAAATTGGGAATCAATCTCCCCCAAGATCCAGCTATACCACTCTTGGGCATATACCCAAGGAATGTTCAATCATATCACAAGAGCATTTGCTCAGCTATGTTCATATCAGCATTGTTTGTAATAGCCAGAACCTGGAAACAACCTAGATGCCCTTCAACTGAAGAATGGATAAATAATATGTGGCACATATACACAATGGAATACTACTCAGCAGAGAAAAACAATGACATCATGAGGTTTGCAGGCAAATGGATGGATCTGGAAAAAAATCATCCTGAGTGAGGTAACCCAGACTCAGAAAGACAAATATGGTATGTACTCACTCATAGGAGGATACTAGAGGTGGAACAAGGATGACTGGACTGCTACTTACATCACCAGTGAGGCTACCTGGAAAACAGGACCCCAAGAAAGACACGAGGATCACCCAATGACAGAGAAATGGCTGAGATCTACATGAACAGCCTGGACATGACTGGGAGTAATGAAGGGCGAGGGTCGAGGGAAAGAGAGCCTGTGGAAGCAGGAGATCCCAGCTGGATCAAGAACAGAGAGGGAGAACAAGGAATAGGAGACCATGGTAAATGAAGACCACATGAGAAAAGGAAGAAACAAAGTGCTACAGAGGCCCATAGAAATCCACAAAGATACCCCCACAAAAGACTGCTGGCAATGGTCGAGAGACAGTCAGAACTGACCTACTCTGGTGATGGGATGGCTGAACACCCTAATAGTCGTGCTAAAAACACCATCCAACGACTGAGGGATCTGGATGCAGAGATTCACAGTTTTGTGTTTCTAAATTAAAAACTGTCTGCTGCACAATCTTCACTGATGAGATCTGAGAGCTGCACTAATTTATGGTTATAGAGATAGAAAATTAGAGGTCAGGTTTGTATTTTGTCCATATAGCAAAATAATAGTAATAGGCTTACTCCTACTCCTGGGTCCTATGAGCTCCATAGCTTTGTATTTCTATGGATCAGGCCTTAAATCTGGTCATAAAGTAGTTGGTCACCCCCATAATATTCATGCCACCATTACACTCAAAAGTATACCTTGATAGGCTGGTCATTATTGTAGATTGTCAAGTTCGCAGGTGAATGAGACTGATAATGAATTTCCTTCCTCAGAAGCCAACACAGCTAGCCACTTGGAGAAAGCATCTTGGTCAGTACTCACTTTACTTCTCCATGTCCTGGAGCTAAAATGTGTCATGTCTTCTGCTCACCCATCCCTTTATCCTCTTCATTTTTAAATTTCTTTATGTACACACACTGTCATTTTGGGAGCTGTTCTTAGTGTCCTACTTATTTCTTTAAGCCGGCATTCCAATGGTTAGTATCAAATATTAATGTGCTCTTGTCTCCAGATAGGTAATAATCTAGTGAAATGTAAGATTAAAAAAGCATATAATCATACTGACCAAGTTGGGGAAGTAAATATAAGACACAGACATAAAAGCCACCAAAACCAGTCTTATAATGAGTAGCAGGAAAGTCAGATGTTTCCTGGTGGGATGAATTGACCAGTGGGGGCTTTAATGGTGGCTTAAAAGATGATCAAGAATACAAAAATAAGTAAATGAAGTAGAAAGATATACGATCTTAACAAAGAAAAGAATAAAGACACATAGTTAAGTGTAAGAAAGAAGCTTTAAAAACAAATATATATACATATATATATAAGAATAATAACAATATTGCACTCTATAATGGCTATATAAAAATGCCTAGAAATAGTAAGACATAAATTTAAAACTAAAATTAGTTTTGCTTAAGAACCTAAAATAGAATAAAATCATAACTATTAAAACAAGTAGTAGAAGAAATTTCTGAAAAAATATTCAGATCTTTATACTTAATAAGCTAGACAAATCTGAAACACGTTGATTCACATAAAGACAAATAGGGCTAAAATTAATATACTTTGAGAATAATAAAAGCACATAGTAAAAGTTGGCACCACAAATGTAAGTCACTAGCGTAAAAGATAAAATACTGAATTCAGAATTTGATAGCAAAAACAATTTGTATCATACCAGGCATTAAGCCTCCAAGGTCTTACATATGCCAGGCAACCCCTCTAAAAAAAGGCACACCCCCATATCCAGAAGAATATTGATGTAAAGAAAATTAATAGGGTCAGAAGAGAGCTAGTAAGAGTTAAGATTGTTAAGCAGTAGCTAAGAATCAGGTTGTCAGGGACATGATAAGGCAACATTGTGACTAGAATAACTTATAGATTGATAATCTTGTATTTCCTTTCCCTAAAAATAAAATATGATGATGGATGGCATATTCTATATCTGGGCCTCCTGCTCTGACTCAAAGGTCTTGAATTGTTTCAGAGAAAGAAAAAAAACTTTCCAACTTGGAAAATGAAGATAGAAGCATTCATCGTCTGTAGCTCAGTGGATCTCATGGGAAGGGATCTCAAGGTTCATGGTGGTTCAGAAAACTCTGTTTTGCCTTGGCAAGCCTGAGTAGGGAAGTCACAGTGGAATTGCTCACTTAATTGAGTACACTTACCAAATCACCATACCTGGCACCTTGTACTTATCTTTCAGCCAGTGCCTGTGGTTTCCCTACAAATTTGCTATGAAGAGTTAACTGAGCATGAAACGATGCAAACAGAATGTGTTATTGTGTCTTCCATTGCTATGATAAAAGTACACAACAAAATGAGTTCAGGGAAAGAAGGGATAATTTCACACTTGCTCATAGTTCAAGTGTGAAGGTAATTGTAGTACAGAAGACTGGTCACATAGCATCAATAGTCAAGTAACAGAGATGAATGTTCATGCCCAACTTGCTTTCTGCTTCTTATTCAACCCAGGACCACAGTCCATGAAACAATGCCACCCATGGTTAAGGTGGGCCTTCCAACCTCAACTAACTTAATCTAGATAATCCTTCACAGGCTTGTCCAGAGGCCAACCTAATCTATCTAATACCCTACAGGCATGCTCAAAAACTAAAGTGATCTAGATAATCCTTTGGATGCATATGCCATGGCTAACCTAATCTAGATACTCCTTCACAGGTATACCCAGAGGCTTGTCTCCCACATGAGTCCAGATCATGTTTAATTGACACTCACTATTAACCATCACACAAATCAATTAATCCCATAGGATATACTGAAAATAACTTAGAGTTGACCTGCTGCAGCCTTCATATACATACTCAGAAATATCACTGTATTAAAATGATGATACTTATCCTTAAGAGAGTAACATCAAGCTTTACATTTTTTTTCCATAAGACTTGTTCCTGATGCCATTCTTCTGAAATCACCTGCCTCACTACTGGATAATCTTTTGTACACCTAAACATTTATACATATACATGCTTCTTTTCATTATTTCTTCCTTTCTTTTGTTCCTTCCTTTTATTTTAGATCTTTGACCCATCTCTCCAGCCCCAATAGTCAATTTCTTCGGAATGCCCAATGCTGTGAGAACAACTGATTCAAAGGAATCCCATCATCAGGTATATCCTGTACCCAAGAGCGTCCAGTATCATAACCTAGAGATTCACTCTTCTCTCAACTAAATGATCAGCTTGTCCCCCACAATTTCCTATTTTAGAAAGAACTAGGTTGTGCTCCCAGGGATTAGTGTTTCAAACCTTTACTACCACTATCCTATAAGGAGGGGAGGGGAGGAAGAGAGGAAAGGAAGAAAATATGGAAGGAATAACAAACATCTTTCCCAGAATGGCTTTTCAAACAGTCCCATTTCCTACCCCCTAAACTGCCAACAAGTTATCTGGCTGCATGATTCTGTTTTGCTACAGCTCTCTAGACATACCATCAAAATGTGTGACTCTGTTATGTGAAAAATGAAGTTGCAGGAACATAAAGCAGTTAACACAAAAACAATATAGTCAAAAGACTTGTCCTTAAATAATTCAGAATCATGTGGTGTTTAGAAATACACATCAAATGGCTACTATATTCCACAAGTATAGCATTTATAAATATATGTATAAATCTCATTACTATCTTATTAATGTTCTTAATAAAAATGTTTTGATTAGCTGAACCCTGCTAGAACTGTTTAGCAATTGTGTTTCAGGAACAAAAGCATTCTTTATATGCTAAGTCACACAAGTGATAAGGAAAATATTCACAATAAACACAAACCTAAGATACACGGATGAGAAATGTACTCATTGACATTTAGAAAATACAAAATGCTAAAATGATTTGATGTTTTACTGATTTTTATGATGTTTCTGAGATTTGCTGAGTTGGTTCTAATGAAAAAATCTAACTAAAATATGTAAACACTAGATAACAGTGAAAAACAACAAAAACCATCATTCTACTTAGTTGGCTTTAATTGTTGCCGAGTCTGCTCTATTGTACATTTTGTTTAAACACAAATGCTCAGCAGAAAAAATAAAAGGACTTCAGCACTCTTAGCTGAAAACTTTGAAATACAGACACTTGAACATGGAATGAGAATTAATCAATTTCATGGCCCTGCTGTAAACCAAATTGAAGTAATAGGGGAGATTTGAGGAACCTGCTTTATGTATGCACCTGCCGATTATGACACAGCTACCTTGTATTCAAGATTTCAACATTGAGAAGTTGAGTTAGGGGAGTCAAGAAGGGTGAAAACCTTTATGAGGATAAATGATTCACCCACAATGTGATTTAGATAGAGTACACATTTGCACAGACAATCCCAATCACTGCAAAAAGAAATACCATTTCCTAGCACAAAGGACACAAGTGTATGTCAGAGTACATTTGGGAAGGAATTTCTCCCAGGACCTTGATAGCACAAGTATGGACAGAATAAATAAATCTGTCAGTGTAAACAAATTACTCACAGAACCTGCTCTCAGGGGCAGTGTTTTTGCTCTCCATCAGACCTTTGGAAACAGCAGGATCTGTCACCCAGGGACAGTGAGGAGAGGCTCTGTCAGATTAGCCAAGTAGTGACTGCATGCACATTCTCAGACAGGCGTCTCCACATGAGCAGTTCACCTGGGGTCTGCCGCCCGGGTATCATCCTACCTCCTCCTGACAACCTGCCCCTCAAGCCTCCCCAAGGGCACTATTTGTTGATAAAGTCCTGACAAATCCCTGTCTGAGATATCATAAAGCTGTTGAAAGCTCAATTAATTTCACTTAAAATAGAAATAATGTCTGGATTTCATTCAAATCCAGTTTGATGTGTGTGTCAGCAAGGAATCTATAAAGAACCCCTGGGGATTTCTGTAGCATTTCGCTAGACCCTCCTCTTGTGAGAAGCTAACCTTAGAAGTTGCTGTACATGTATTAAAACATGAAGCCCTGTTGATAAAGACCTAAATTGCTAAGTCTTGGAAAAATCTCTTTTTCCTCTCAGTTTTTCCATCTTCTATTTATTTTTTAATACCACATCAATCCTCTAATATTTTGTTTTGGCTTTCAAGACAGGGCCTCATGTAGCTCAGCTTGGCCTCAGACTCACTGTGTCACAGAGACTGGCCTTGAAGTCCTGATCTTCTCCCCTCTACCTTGCAAGGACTGAGATTACAGATGTGCACTACAATGTTTGCTTGTTCCAAAAATTCATCCTATAACTTAGTGATTGGAGTTTTCTTATTTACAGCTCATAGTCATTGATTCTAGAAAGGGGAAGGCAATCTGTAGATATTTGTCATTTGGGTGAAATTAATTCTGTCTCCAATAGCACGGACCTGTTTCAGCCCCTTTTCTTTTACACTAAGGACGGATTAAAGCAGTTTCAGCTCAAATGCCATCTCTCTACCAGGTGAAGAGGTCTGGTATTTCTCAGAGAAAAGTTAGCAAAGGTAAAGAAGAAAGTTTCTGCTTACTTCTCACCTCCTTGGCCATCCTTTTGTTCCTTCAAACACAGCTCTGTCTAACATCTGAAATATGCACTCTGAACCACAAGATGTAAAGAAAAGAACACAGAACGTTTTTGATAACTTCACATCTTTTCACTAGATGTCCTGAGAAAAGAAAAAGGAAAGCACAATTAACATAGCTACTTGTATATGAAAGCATTATGATCTGTCATTTAGGTTAACACACAGAAATACCTCTGTTTCATGTCTTTGGGTAAATTCGTGTGAACCCTTGTACCAACAAAGTGTAACAGGTCCTAACATTTCTTTGAGTTCTTGAGCTGCTCTTTCCCTCTCTGAGAAAGAAGAAAGTGCAAACAGAAAATGATAGTATGAATTTGAATAAAACTAAATTAGCCAACTTATTAAAATGTCTATCATAGTATACATTGAAATTTACTGTTATAATATTACAAAACAACCTTGTTTATCATCTGTTGAGCCCAAATTTTATCTTCAAGTAAGATACATGCCACTGCTTGCATTTGAAACAACTGTCAGGCTTACATTTATCCATTAGTCTTGTGCACTAAGTAATTTTAGAGTATGTACACACTAGGGAAAAAAGACTCAGATTCTACTTAATATCATATTCCACACCTAGTTAAACTAGGAGCTTTAAGTCCTTCAATCTTTTTGTATACTCTGAATAATTTTAAGAGTGAAAAGTCAATAAAGAGATTAAAATCTGTGGCTTAATATCCATGCAGAACCTTTAACTTATGTGAAAGAATGAGATGGCTTAGAGGCAAAGAAGCAAAGGAACTCACTGCCAAGCTGGATTACCTGAGTTCAGTCCCTGTGAACAACCTGGTGAGAGGAAGATCCAATTACTACAAGTTGTTCTGACCTACAAATACATGCTGTCAGACACACACACACACACACACACACACACACACACACACACACACACATTTTTATAATGTATTAAAATAGTAATTTATTTGTCCCAAATAGTAATGATACAAATGATACAAACATAAAAAAATAAATATAAAATAAAAAATAAATTACAAATGACTAAAAAAATCTAATTCTATGTGTCCTTAATATTTATATTGAATATTTTAATGGCAGATTAATTATTCACCACAATAATCTTTTAGCTGGTTTTATAGGACACAGAGATAAGGACATTTCACAGGCATTTACAGCTTATATGAGTTGATACTTCTGTTAGGTGGTAAAGATGTTCTTAGGCTCTCTATGCATTATACAATAATACTTTATAGATATGTATGATTATTTTGTGTCTCCATGGTTCTGTGTACTATTATGATTCAATTCAAAGGAATGGATACAGTCAAGTGTCTTTAAAAATCATAGAGCTAGAAAGGAATTTTGTTCTTTGAGTAAAATAATGCCAGCTGAAAGGTTGATGCAGGAAGGTACTCTGCAGCTATGGAAAGAGAAACCTGAACACCAACCCAGCCACAAAAACCTTCACCTACAATCTATCCTGCCTGTAAAATGTGCTAGATGGCACAGAACTTGTGGGAGTGGCCAGTCTATGTCTGGTTTAACTGGAGGCCCAGGCACCAGAGGGAACTTATGCTGTACACTGCCAGGAACTAGAGACCTATGGTAAAATCAAATACAACTGGGGGAAAAAGAGAGACAGAAAAAAAATTCAATGAAATAATTCCTAATGATACTCTGCTATAATCATATATCAGTGCCTTATCTGGTCATCATCAGAAAGGCTTCTTCCCAGAGCAGGTATGAGCAGATTGAGAGAACCACAGCCAGACATTATGCAGAGAGAGAGAGAGAGAGAGAGAGAGAGAGAGAGACAGAGACAGAGACAGAGACAGAGACAGAGAGCGGGGAGAGGATCTAAACTGCATGGGTCTACAGCAGCTCCTCTGTATGAGTGGTATGGCTGTTAGCCAGGTGTTTTTGTGGGACTCCTAACAATGGGAGAGGGCATGTCTCTGACTCTTGCCTGCTCTTGGGACTCTTTCCTCCTGGTGGGGTGCCTTGTCCACCTTGATATGAGGGCTTTTGTCTCATCTCATTGTGTCCTGCTTTGTTCTGTTTGGTTGTTGTCTCTGGGAGGCCTTTGCTTTTCTGTAGGTAAACCCAAGGGGAGTGGGTCTGGGAATGAGGGGAGGTCTACGGAAGCTGGGAGGAGGGAAGGGAGGGGAACTGTGGTAGGGATATATTGTATGAAGAATCTATTTTCAATTTTTTTAAAAAGATAAAGTCATATAAGAGTGGCCTAAACAAAGTTGAAACTTATTTCTATCTCAAGAAAAAAAAGTTTGAAAGCAAATGCTTTAGCAATCATCTGGTGGTATGTGAAATTTCAGGAATGTTGACTCTTACCACCTCAATAATTCCAAATTCAAAGATGCAGTCTTCCTCTTTTTCTCATAGTTGTAACTCTGTGATTCACTAGTACTATAAATAATACTCTAGCCATCACATCTGTACCTTGGTGGCCAAATGAAAGAGAAAAAAGGGTGGTCTTCCTGGAATTTATTCTTAAAACTATTCTATAATTTGCCAAAATCAAAGCTTAGGCCCAAACTTTTTTTGCAAAGACACCTGAGATATGCATTCTTTGGCTGTAACCATATACTCAGTTAATGACTTCATTCAGGGAAAAGGGGGATGAATGGGTGGGCATCAAAAAACAGCACATGGGGAAATGAACTAGTCTCTTAGCTGAGATCAGATAGAACAAAATCCATATTCTGACATCTTTCTAGAAGAAAAATTCCCTCTTCTGATAGCTGCACAAATATCTCAATGCCAGCATTTGGTGTCAGTTTTTATTCAATAAAGGTACTGATATTATATATATGATAAATTAGTAGGACATACATTCAACAGGTGTCACCATATACCTCGGTGAATGACAGCTCTAAACCATGCTGCTCTGTGGTGTTTCTCCACTGAGAACAGTGATCTAAGATAATCTGTAAGACAGTGGATCTCAATGCCATTGGTTTATCTTTCAATTTAAAGTTAAAATGTAATAGTTTCCTTTTGCATTATCCTAAGTTGTATAGGATGAGTCAGTCAGTTTAATGTCTCTCTGGAGTCAACTGAACAATCTAAATGGTTTGGGAGGGTCACCAGCCTACTGCACAAAATGCTTAGGTAATTTCTGTGAGGAAGTAACTGATGTCACTTAGTAGCTAATTACACTGGCTGCCTCTCTCACATTGTACACACAAGGAGCTGTCCCTCATAGGATGAAACACTAACACACCTGGCTTGATGTGTATACAACTGCTGATTTGAAAAGGCCTGCCTAACCCATTGATACATTCCCACTGTTTTCTTGTGGATAATTTAGTGTGATCCTTAGAAGAAGAATTAAAGTGAAATCTGTGCCAGTGGAGTAACTTTCAGAGCCAGAAGAATGCATTTCCTGGTAGTCTGAACTCTCTCCAGCTTCTCAAAAGGCTAATATAAAATGTCAGCCTGTGTTGGGAAAGGAGGGACTGACCTAGATTGAAAGTAGATAAATCCCAGACTGTACCTGACACCAACAACATCCCAAAGGCTGTGCGCTGAGCATCCCAAGTGACAGGTGAACCTCACTTACTGAAAACAGCACATAGTATGGCAAACTTATTCCTATGAATCAGAGGGTTTTTTTTTCTTTCATGTCTACTTATCATGTAAATAAATTTCAAGTGCCAATTAAAAAACTAGTGATCTAGGTAGATTTTCCAGAAGACACTGACAGCAGGATGTAAATTCGATGATCCAGTAAAACGGAGCAACTCATCTCCTCTGAGGACCAAGGATCTATTATCTTGTGTGTAGGAATTAAGTTGGGTGCCAAGTGCCAAAGACAATCTAGGATCTTACTCAAAGGCAGAAATAGTGTTGATCAGGGATTCCAAAGAATGCTCTCAGTTTCAGTGATTAGTTACAATAATGGGAGGAGGGTCTAATCACAAGTATGATTTATTATGGCAAACAAATACAGATTAAAATCAGGATCAGAAAGTGCGAATTGGACACAGGCCGAGCAGCAGTACAGTTCTCAATCACATTCTCCCAAATGGAGTCACCGTTACACTAAACTGTCCCATCTGCAATTTGTAATAAGAGATATGAACTGTTGCTAGTCAAGAATGCTCACCCAACCTTTTGTATGAATGATCCATGTAGACAGCACTGACACTCATACAGCTGTCTGCCATTGCCCTATCCGCCAGGGGTCAAGAAGTCAGTCTGATCTGGCCCTCTTTGGACATAAAAATTGGCATGGGCCAAACCTCCAAGTAAGTGAACATACTTAAATCAGGCAGAGTAATGTAGAGGCTTAGACACTTTCTTTCTAGGAGCCAGACCAGGGTCTGATGCTCCCTTGGAATAGTCAAGATTTGGACAAAGCTGACTTCCCGAGTGTGTGTTTCAGCACCACAGGTAGAAATCTCATGAAGTTGGTACTGATGGAATCCTGGGGAGCTGAAATTCTATGAGCTTCCTATGTGCATCATCTAGTTGTTTCTTTTTGCTTAAATCTTGTAAACAAAATTGTCTGTTTTCTTGCTTTGAAAACGGACTCAAAAACAGGCACTTGTAGAGACTATAAGCTCCGCCCTCCTGCCATTTAGTCCGTTGTTCTCTAGCTATATTTTTAAAACATCAGTTTGAATTATTGCACCTTGTTTTCGACACATAAAATATTTATTTAAAGAAAGTATAAATATAAAAAAAAAATTTAAATCCATGGGATCTTTTATTCAACTTTTGTTAGTAATTCTTTTTAACCTCAGTTTTCTCTACCACTTTATTGGATTTATTTATCTTTACTAGCAATAGATACAAATGCTAATCTTAATCACAGGTATCCCTAAGTAAACTAGTATATATTTAACAAAATACATTTATCTATCAAGGTTGAAGAAATGGCTTAATGGCTGCTCTTTCATCGACCTAGGTTTGATTCTCAGCTCCTACATGATACCCCACAACCTCAGTAACTCCTATTCCAGGTCATCTGATGCCCTCCTCTGGCCTCTCTGGAAATCAAGAACACACATGGTACACAGACATGCAGGCAGATAAAACACCCATACACATAAAGTAATCCTTTAATTAAAACAAACCAAACAAAAATAAACAAACAAAAAAAACCCCACAATTTCCAGATTTTGAAACAAAATATTTATTGCACGGGGACAAGCACACACAGGTACCGTGGCGAGTGTATGGTGGCCATTGCCTGCAGGTGGAGAACAACGACAATTCTGAGGACTCAGTTCTCTTTCCACTATGCAGCTTCCAGAGATGTGTCTTAGGTCCGCATGTGTGGCAGCAGTTTCTTCTGCCTGACAAACCATCCCACTAGTCCCCACTTTTACGTAGTTTGCCTCTGAAGTATTCTCACTGCTTTCTCTTCCAGGTTCCCAAAACTGTATCAAAGCTACTTTAGATCCAATAATTTAATTTCCTTGTCCTTTTAATCTCTAAGATGCACCAGGAAAAGAGAAGCAGAGAGAAGACTGTAGGTCCTCACTACTTTCCTTGGTCGGCCAGGGGTAGGCAGCTACATGAGAATGTGTGCTCTGTGCCTCAGAGCACTGGAATCACAAAAAGGAATGGGTTGATGTATACTATGGGCCAGCCAAAAATGAACTCAACCCAAGACCCTCTGTTTCTAAACCTTCTCCAAGTTCTCTCTGGGCCAGTAGCAGCCGTGGTATCGGAAACTGTCACCCTCAAGTGGGTACTGGCTTTTCTCTTTCCACAGCAGACCCGGGTTTCAGAGTGTGTGAATTATTTCAAAACTTCAGCTTTATCAGCAAAGGCATAAATAAAATTTTTGCGCTTAATATGTACATCAACTTTGTAAGTTATATTCATGATCTCACAATGGAATCTATTGTATACATTGCAAGCAAGGATACATTAGTGTAATAACATAATATAAAGCACAGAAAATGAACATGAGCAGGAGTCACAGCCTCTTTTCCATTGCTTAGTCCTTGGGAAGCCACCCCACTTAGGATACTATTGTTCTAGAACCAAAATCTTGGTTCCAAACCCTCGTGGCAGACAGTCATGTGCCCCTGAACCCTTCTTCTCCTGCAACAGCACCCTCCCAGCTGAATCATCTCTATTGAATGCATCCGAACAGCTGCAGCTCTCTACAGAAGCTTTACCAGCATTTCTGAAAGAAAGGCTGTTTCTTAAAACATTATAACATATTTTAAACATACACAAAGAGTCTTTAAATGCACACTGATTTCCTCACACTGACCTAAATTCCTCCAAGTGCAGTTTGAGGCTTCTGTATGCTGATCTGTCAATAGTGGGAATGAAAAACATCTGCTGCTATTCTACGCCTGTGATTTCTTCAAACTCGTGAATGTCACTATTATGTGAAATGGCCACTTGTCTGATTTAAGGCATTTATTAATTGACTATTGGTGTCCCAGTGTATTTTGTTGAGCAGAATGATAGAGTCATTAGGACTGAAATCTCCCAAAGACATACAACTATTTAAAGAAATGAATGCTCTCTGATTGTTTTAGCAATTCCACAGGAAGCCTGTGAATAAAGCCTAAGAGCTCAGTCGACTTAACAAAGCTGTGATATTAGACAGGCACATTGGCCCAGTCAACTCCACTCCAGTCACAGAGATACAAGCATACTACAGATTTCAGGTGACGGCAGAGGATTACCAATGCTAGCTGCCGCTGTTTGATTCTGCCAATGTTACTCAGATCATCCTTGTAATTCACTGGATCATGAGTCTCCCACACAAGCCTCTGGGCAATGGCAATGACCCCCTGCAAGATTAGCAGGCTTTGCTCAGTCTCCTCTGCCTTTGAGACTGATCCAGAGCAAAACTGATGTCTTTTCATATGTCAATCCCTTTAGAGTATGTTCTCCATGGGATCAGCAAGGCTCTCTGGGATTAGGTTTAGCATATTTCAGGGAATACATAATGTTAAAATTGTTAGAAAACTTGTGTGAAAGTAGGCAAAATTTAGTGATCTTAAACTTCTGAAAAGTACTTTTACCACAGTGTTTTGTGAGGAGTCTGGCCAAGTAAAGTATATTCTATAATTCTCTGTGTTTAGAAAAATGAAAATTATAAACTTAACTGATATCAGTAGCCCATATTCTCAAACAATTTGGTCACAATCTGCTTTGAAAGGTTCACTGAGAAAAACTTGGCCTATGTTTACCATGATGAAGTTGAAAGTGAGAGTGGGTGCAGAAGGTAAGGAAAAAAATACTTAGGAAAAGGTAGGTTGGAGCAGAAGCCAAAGTCTCAGAGAAAACTATGACTCCCTTAGGCCAAGGGTAAGTATTTTGATGAGTGCTTTAAGTGGGAAATAGTGTCTTGTCCCTCACGTATTGCTGGAAACTTTCAGAACATAAAGAAGAAATGATACATGGCAAATCTGGGAAGCCATGCACCAAGTTCACAGGCCTTGCTTAGAGCAAGAATTTCATGCCTGATGTGAAAGAGGTGAGATCAGACGAGAGCAGAAGAGACAACTTCAGGAGGCAAAGGGGCCTAAGCACTCAGATGAGTCTTGCATGACTTGAGATGAGTTAATAATAAGATAAAAACTGTTTTTTCCCCCACAGGGTGAGGAGTCCTGGAAAGAGACAGCTAATATTTCAAGTACTCAGATATAGTAATTCATTTTACCTGCAAAGAATGGTAAAATTTTACCCCAGCAATAATAAAATAGTGCATCGTATCAATTTGAACGCATTTGTTTTTACTTTACCTCATTTGAAGTCTGTGTTAAAGATCCTTAAACAGTAAGGACTTTCTTTTTCTAAACTTCAAGATGTGGTAGAAATTGAGTGTAAAAGTAAGACTGTAAGTCAGGGATATTATTATTTCAGCATAGCTAAGGCTGCAAAAATACATAGTCAACTACTCGTAAATA